>NW_028088227.1:7495075-8695075 GCF_014824575.4 Sturnira hondurensis | reverse complement strand
ACAGGGCTTGAATGAGCTCAGTTATGACATCTTAAAGTGAGATACCCGTTAGATGCCAAGGAGCAGATAGTGAGTAGGCAGTTTGATATACAAGCCAGGAATTCAATGGAGGGTTCAAAGCTATTGATAGTAACCCCAAACTTCTTCATATATGTGCCATCTAAAGCGACTGGACACGTGAGACATAAATGGAGATTAATAAGAGAAGAGGAACGAGGATTGAGCCCTGGGACACTCTTTTAGAAATAGAGACAAGGAGAAAGAATTCACATAAGAGACTGAGAAGGGATGGAAAACAAGAGGATGCTATAACAGAAACCAAGTGAGGAAAGAGTTTAAAGAAGACAGGAATGGTTTTTAGAAGTTCTCAGTATAATTGCACTCGGGGTGTAAAATGTGCTACGATTAGAGGAAGATGGGTGCCGAGAACACAGGAGCCCCCTGAACTGTGTTTGCAGCTTATGTCTAAGTCTAAATGTACTTGAAGGTAGACATTTAAAAAAAACAGTTAAAAGCAGTTTCAAGAAGAGGAGGAAGCAAATGCTGCTGAAAAGTCAGTTAAGAAGAAAACCTGGAGTTGAGTTGTTAATTGGGCAGCATGGAACTCATTAATGACTTTGCTAAGAGCAATTCCATGGGATGGTAACAACAACAGTTTTATGTGAGTGTTTTTAAGAGAGAATGGAAAATAAGGATGTCAAGACAGTAAGTAGAAACAATTCTTTGGTGGAGTTTTACTACAAAGGAGGACAGAGAAGCACTGTAACAGACAGAGGTATTAATGGGGCCAGAAAGTTCCATCTTAGCAAAAATGGAACTTTCTGTTGTTTAATTCCTACACTACCTAGCCACTCATTCTCCTTGTAATATTTGAAATCATTTAGTTCTCACTTTAGCATTTTCTCTTCCCATTCATGAGTTTGCTTTCTTTTTTAAAATTACAGTTGCCCTTTGAAATTATCTCGTTTGGTTTCACTGTGTCATCTTAGCAGTAGTTGGCATTATTCAAAGTTTTGTAGGTGTTATCTTCTACAGACAGCTCTCTACCCTCCCAAGATGCGTCACTAGGTCTTCTCAACGATTTTCGAGCTCCATGAACAGTGTAACATTGGTGCATACGGACTGGAGGTTCAGATTTGTGTGTGTATGTATGCTTGTAGCAGTGAATCGACGAAATTCATTCAGGAAACTTTAGGGAAGGGATGCAGCCTGGGTGTTGTGAGAACACGGAAGTGGAGCCCATTGAAGGCTCTGTGCCTCTCCCGATTATGGAAGTCTGGGCACTCCAGCTAGCCGTGGTTACAGTCTACCTTAATAGGCCGACTCATTGTTGTGTCTGTGGTATCATTTTGTATCTCAAAGGACCACAGGGCCTAAATACCTCTGTTGTCTCCTGTGCATCAAACCCTGCCAACCCTCGTAACCGAAGTTAAACAGGCGCGGCAGGGCGCTGCTTCTAACGGACAGCACCCCCACCGTTTGCCTGAGGCCCTTCAGCAGAAGGCACAGGGACTTGCCCTCTCCCGGGGCTTGTCAGAAAGATTCAGCAACAACAAAAGGCAAACACCAAGTTTCACAGAGCACATTAAACAAAGCAAACAGGCCTCTAAGCCAATGGTTTAATTACAGTATAGGGCATTCATTGTGGCAAACCATGCTTAGCATTGCAAACCACTCCATGTGTTTCTCAATAAAAAGGAGAGCTCACCCAAAACCCCACAAAACCCCTTTCATAACTTCTCACACCCTGCAAAACCTATGGCGTCACAGGACACTGGTCTGTTTATTTTGTTCTCAACTTTTCTAACCATCTCAATTTAACGAGTATTGGCTAGTTTTTAGGGACTCCTTTATACTTTTGCCCCATCTTCTAGGCAATCATTATCCTTCTGCCTGCACACCGCGCCACCCTTCCCTTCTGTTTAGGGTTTTTGGCGTGGAGGAGTTTTAGGTGCAGGTTTTGGAACTAATCATCTCACCGTTCCAAGACCCACCGTCACTGAGAGTCCAGTCAAGACCTCTGCAAATAAAGATTCACTCCTTTATTTTCCCCTCCACCTGCAGCCACTCTTGGGTACGGATGTCTCTTTGGATAAGCGTACAAACTTTAAGAATATTTTGTGGTAGGCATGTATTTTAATTTGCATAAATCATTTTGTACTATCAATTTTGTTTTTAATTTACTTTTGAAACTCATCATTAGGCTTTTAGGATCTTTTCACGTATTTACAGTTATTTTAATCATTCCTTTATTGGTATTTATGCCATTTTATTTTATGTTTTTATTATCAACACTTTTGATTTTCCCCTTTCTCTCCTTTTCTTTATTCTGCCCCTACTCCAATGAATCTCCTAATCACCATTTGGAAAATGTTTAGATTTTCTCCTAATTTATTATGTATTCCTTCACCTCCTTCTCTTTCTCCTCCTCCCTCACCTCCTCTTCCTCCAGTTCTTTTCTCTCCCCTTCCCCACCCTTGGTGCTGAAATGTGACACCAGTTGTTTACTTGCACTAATTTCTTATATCATATTTTTATCTTGTATTTAGTTTTTTTTTCTTGGAATCTATCTTCCACATGTGTTTTCAGACTGTTTTTGTGTAATAAACAATTCTGGTTCTCAAAACTGTAATAAAATCTTTATTTTGCTCTTATAAGTAAATAACAATTTATCTAACCATAATATTCTAGTTTCATAGTTCTTTTCTTTCAACACTGAAACTATTTCTCCTCTGTCTTCTTGCGACCAGAGAGACTATTGAGCCGTTTGATGTTAACTTGATTCTTCCTTCTTGGGTAGATGATATCCTGTGTCTCTGGAAGTTTTTAGAACATTCTTTCTTTGATGTTCTTAAATGTTACTCTCTGTTTCTAGATGTAGCTTTTTCTTCTTCTATGTTTGTTGATATTCGATGAGAATTTGCAGTCTCATATGTTATACATATATATTTTTTTAATTTTAGTAAATTCTGGGCCATTATTTCTTCAAATACTTTATTCACTTTGTTCTTTTCAGGGATTTCCATTTTATGAATGTTGATATTTCAAATTCCTTTCTTTGATTTCTTTACTTTTTCTTATCTTTTCTCATATTTCCTTATTCTTCTCTGATTCCTGGAATGTCCTTCATCTTAATTTTCCAGATTTCTAACTCATACTTCAGTACTACTCAACCGTACACTGACTCCATTAAGTATATTTTTAAATCAGTGTATTTGCATATTCTTATCTATAATTAACTCATAAAAACTTCTTTCTTACGCATGTTTTCAATAGTTTGTTTGGTATTATTTATTTTCCTTTTAAAATTTGTGTCTCTGTTGCATTATGACAAAAAAAGGAAATTTAAAAGGTATGCAGATTAGAAAGGAAGAAGTAAAATTTTTCTCTTTTATAAAGGACATGATCATTTATACGGAAAATTTTAAGTAACCTACCAAAAAAGTCTACTAGAACTAATAAGTGAGTTTTTCAAGATTGTAAGACATAAAATCAACATACCAAAATTATTGCATTTCTGTATGTTAGCAATGATCAATGAACAATTTATATTAAAAACTAATACCATATACAACTGCATCAAAATATCAATAATACTTAGGAATAAATTTGACAAAAGTATGTACAGCTTGAAAAGTATAGAATATTGCAAAGAAAAATATAAAGAGATATAAAAATATAAGAGGGATATAGTATATTCCTGAATTGGAAAAGTTATTAAGCTGTCATTTCTTTTCAAATTAATATATAGAGTTAATGTAATCCCAACCAAACTTTTGTGAAACTTCTTTTTAGAAATTGGAAAATTGATTCTAAAACTTATATAGAAATATAAAGTATTTAGAGTTGCCAAAACAACTTGAAAAAGAACAATGTTAGTAAACTCACAATAGCTGATTTTCTAGTCTCATTATAAAGCTATAGGTATCAAGATAGTATGTTATTAGCATAAAAAAGATTTATTTATTAATCCAACAAAATAGAGAGTCTAAAAAGACCTACACACATACAGTATCAATTAATTTAGGGCAAAGATACTGTAAAAGCCAACTCACTTAAATTTATTGTAATTAGAAATATCTATATCTTTTTAATAATTTTTACTCTTTCAAAATAAAAGCTAATACACATATAAATCTTACACATACAGCTTAATAATAATCACAAAATGTATTCATAGAAATAACGAGGAAATACTCATGAATATTACAGTCCTTGTTTCTGAAACCAACCATGTGGTCATAGCTGGTCTTCGTAACTGTGTCTTTCACTATTCATCCTATACTCCCTTCGCCTTCATCAAGCACCTCCACTGGCTGTGATTCTTAACCTGTAAGGTGATGCAGTCTTCATTCCCAAAGGATCCTGGGCTATTAGTAGTCCTGCATAGATTGGGTTGTTGTAGTTTTTCCTTGACCTTAAATACAGGGCATGGTAATACTAAGAGATACCTGGTGGGATCTCCTGTATTTCAGATACACTTTTCCTTCCCTCTGGGGTTGAGTAGTAGTTCAATCTCCCCTTGGCAGTCAGGATCAATCACTTTAGACAGCACAGTAACTCCCTTCTTGATTCAGAGGCATGAGGAGCTCGAAGTGGCTGGGCAGCAGTCTTAACCTCCAGTGCAATGAAATCATTGTTGTGTCTCCTGGTGGAAGCATTCCTTTTTTGGGAACTAAGACTTGTCGGCCAGCAGAGCATAAGGTCATGGGAACAGGAAGAAAAGTCTTGCTAGTAGGTCACTAGTGTGTGGTGACACTCCCATTATCAGCCCTTGATTCCTAAACCCATACATGCTGGCTATGGGAGAAACAGCACCACATAGCAGTGATTCGGGCCATACTAAGCCTTTTGGAGGACTGTGCCCTAGCCCTGCGAGGTATTTGCCACCTAACTGGTACTGTTACTGAGTCCTCGAGAGGTGATTCCATCATTCTACCAAGCCAGCTGCTTCAGGATGATTAGGAACATGGTAAGAGTAATGAATTGCAGTAGCATAGGACCACTACTGCACTTCATTTCCTAAGTAGTGAGTTTGTTGATTGGAAAAAATACCTTGTAGAAACCTTGATAGTGGATGAGGCACTGTGTCAGTCCACAAATGATAGTTTGGGCAGAATCATTGCACGCAGGGAAGGCAAATCTATATCCAGCAGAATTGTCTATCCCAGTAAAAACAAAAGACTTGCCCTTCTATTAATGGAAATGATCCAATGTAATGAATCTCTCATCAGGTAGCTGGTGAATCACTCAGGGGCATGATGCAATATCAGGGAGTCTGTGTTGCTCTTTGGTGCTGGCAGATTGGACACTCCGCAGCAGACATGGCAAGGTGAGCCTGGTGAGTGGAAGTCCATGTTGCTGAGTCTCCGCATCACCTCCATCCCTGCCACCATAGCCACTTTGTTCATGAACCCATTGTAATGCCAGGGGTGGCTGGGAAAAAATGCTGACTATATCCACAGAACAGACCATCTATCAACTTCTTTATTAAAATCCTTCTCTGCTGAGGTTATTCTTTGGTGAGCATTTACCTAAGACACAAATATCGTCACATTTTTTGCCCATACAAAGAACAATTCACATACTTTTTCTCCAAATTTTCAGTCATCAATTTTCTAATGTTCCTTCCATGTCCCTGACCATCCAGCTAAATCACTGGCCACAATGCACAAACCATTATAAAATTGCACATCTGGCCATTTCTCCTTCCAGGCAACGTGAGTAATTGGGTGCATTTCTTAAAGTTCTGCCCACTGGACAGAGTTGCCTTCACCACTGTCCTTCAGTGGTGCTCCAGAAAGAGGCACTCATGCTATAGCTCTGTGTTCTTGAATGGTACCTGCATAGTGTCTAGACCCATCTGTAAACCAGGTCTAAATTTTCTCTTCCTCTATCGCCTGGTCATAGGGAACTTCAGTGAGATGATAGGCATAGATTAGGAGAGAGAAGGCAGTGTAGCAGGAGTGGGGACCGTGGGGACCTAGGACTTCTTCCTGTAACTTACTTGTGCCATCCAGGCCTGCTCAGGTCAACCACACATACTGCATTTGGTGAGGGTGCGCTGCTGTGCATGCCCAAATTCATAGCTTGGCAGGTCAGAGAACACCCATTTCCCAGGAGAAGCTCAGGTCACATGGTAACTTTGTGGTCCATGGATAATCATATAGTCTCCATTAAGGCCAAATTGTAGGTCAAGAGCTGCTTCTCTAGATGAGAGCAATTTCCACAGGGGATGGCAGGACTTTGCTCAAAAATCCTAAGGACTGTATTGCGCTTTACCCAGAGGGCCTGCAAAAGGCTCCACATAGCATCCCTACCACTGACAGTTCAGGCATTGGACCTCTTGAGTCACGTGGCCCAAGTGGCAAAGCAGTTTGTACAGGAGCCTGGATTTCCTGCAGAGCCTTCTCTTGTTCTGGGCTCCTCTCAACACTGGCCCTGATCTTGGACTTCCAGCTTCTGGAACTGTGAGAGAATAAATTTCTTTTGTTTAAGCTACAAAGTCTATGGTAATTTGTTATGGCAGCGTGGGCTATAGTACCAGGAGTTAGGTGCTGCTGTAACAAATACCTGAAAATGTGGAAACCACTTTGGAACTGAGTAGTTGGCAGAGAGTGCGATGGTTTTGAGGTGCATGCTAAACATATGGATGTTACCGGTGATCCTGGTGAGGTCTCAGATGGAAACCAGAAACATGTTTTAAAAGCTGGAGGAAAGGTGATTCTTGTTATAAAGTGGCAAGAAACTAGCTAAACTATGTTCTAGTGTTTTGTGAAAGTAAAGCCTGAGAGAGAGGAAACTGAATGTTTAGCTAGCGAGATTTCTAAGCAAAATATTGAAGAAGTGGTTTGGTTTCTCCTGACTATTTATAATAAAATGTGAAAGGAGGGAGATGAATCAAGCTCCATTTCTCTCTCTTTCCCTATCCCTCTCCCCTCTCCACGTAAGGACACAGTGAAAGGGTAGCCATCTGTGAGCCCGGAAGAGAAACTGCACTGAAACCTGACCATACTTGCACTTGATTTAAGACTTCCAGAACTGTGAGAAAATAAATTTCTGCCATATAAGCCACCCAGGCTATGGTATTTTGTTATGGCTGACCAAGTGGACTAAGAAATGATCAATTCAGATTTATTTCAAGAGTGCAGATTGATTCAACACTCGATAGTTGATTAATGAAATATTCTACAACAACAGAATAGAAGGCAAAAATCACATGGTCATCTCAATAGATGAGGGGAAAAAAGAACTTGACAAAATTCAACAAACCTTTATGATGAAAAAAAGTCAGTAACTAGTTATAGAAAGGAATTTCCTTACCTGATGACATCTATGAACAACCCACAGCTAAGTGTATAGGAACTGATGAAAGACTATATACTTTCAAAGAAGGATGTTCAACCTCACCATTTGTATTCAACATTGTACTAAAGGTTCTAGCCAGGGCAATTAGGTAAGAAAATGAAACAAAAAGCGTCCAGACTGGGAAAAAGTAAAACTATTTCTGTTTGTAGATGACACGGTCATGTATATAGGCTATCTTAAGCATTCATTAGAAAACTTTTAAAACAAAGAAATAAATTTAGCAAGGTCACAGGATTCAAGATCAATATGTAAAAATTTATTGTATGTCTATAAGTAGCAATGAGTAAACTGAAAATGCAACTAAGGAAACAATAGCAGCTATAATCATCAAAAATGATAAAATACTTAAGGATAAACTTAACAAAAGGAGTCCAAAACTTTTACTCTGAAAACAATAAAACATGATTGAAAGATTTAAAAATACCTAAATAAATGGGAAGACATCTGTGTTTATGGATTAGAAGCCTCAATATTGCTAAATGTTAGGGTTCTCCAAATTGATATACAGATTCAACACAATCTGTATGAAAAGTCTACCTGCATATTTAAAGAAATTGACAAATTGACCCTAAGGGTCATATTAAAATGCAAGGGACCCAGAGTAGGCAAAACAACCTGGAAACAGAAAAACAAAATTGAAAGACTCATACTTTCCTATTTTAAACTCATTAAGAACTAAGACACTGTGTTTCTGGTATAAAATAGAATATAAATAAGAGTGCAGAAATAAACCCTTACATTTATGGTCAATCGATCTTCAAAAAAGATGACAATATCATTCAATGAGGGAAAATAGTCTTTTCTACAAATATTTCTGAAACAATTGGATAATCATATGCAAAAAATTAAAGTTGGACTTCTACCTCATATCATACAAGTTTTGTCCAGAAGGTATCCGGCCATGTGCTATGAAAAATAAAGACACTAATTGAGGAAGATATAAGATACAAGAAACATTGTACATAGGACAATGACACCTCAGTCCGCTTCAAAGTAGGCACCTTGGGACCTCACACAGTTCTCCTAGTTGCCATCAACTGCCCGGTTGTATTTTCCTGAATCTCATCAATGGTCTGAAATCTCTTCCCTTTCAAAGGCAATTTTAGTTTGGGGAAAAGCCCAAAGTCACAGGGTGCCAAATCTGGGCTGCAGAGAGGGCTGAGTCACCTGAGTAATTTGCTGTTTCACCAAAATCTCTGTACAGGATGTGATGCTTGAGTGGGTGCTGCCAATCACTAGCTGTCCATGGTTGCGGCCTTCTGAATCATCCAAATATTTTCCATAAACAAATCTTCAAGCTTAACGTAAAATTGGATGCAATTCATTGCTCTACCTGCTCAGTCATTTTGACTGTGAAGGCCACACAATACACATGCTCACTCAATGGCATCTACTACCCTATTGACTAGTACAGTGAAGTCATCATTGTTCACACATGTGCATTCCAGTCCAATCTCCTTGGTTGCCAGGTTATATCGACATCACAGAAACTGTTCTCGTTATATTAACAACAGTTGGACTTTTTCCAGATAGATCTCATATATTAAAATTAATCAAAGACATAAATATAAGTCCTAAAACTATAAAACTTTTGAAGAAAGCATAATCATAAATCTTTATGACCTTGGACTTGACAACAATTTTAAGGTATAATACCAAAAGCACCAGCGACTTAAGAAAAAATAAACTGGATTTCATCAAAAGTTATAAGCTTTGGATTTTAAAGGACACTATCAGTTATGTGAAAAGACATCTCACAGAGGAGAAATATATGTATGTCATATATATGACAAGTATTTATTATCCAGAATATATAAAGAACTCTAGTAATTCAAGAGTAAAAGGCTGACCCAATTTTAAAATGGGCAAAGCATTTGAATACATATTTCTTCAAAGAAGATATACAAATGTCTAATAAGCTCATGAAATAATACTCAGCATTACTAGTCATTAGGGAAATGCAAAATGAAACTACAATAAAAAACCACTTCATCGCTTTCTTTGAGTAGCTATTAATCAAAGAAATGGAAAATAAGTGTCGGGAGGATGTGGAGAAATTCAGCCCTCACACAATACTGATGAAAATGTTGAGTGGTACAGCCATTTTGGAAAACAACTTGGCATTTCTTCAGAAATTGAAATCACACAGTTACCATATGACCCAACAGTTCCGCTCCTAGATACATACCCAAGACAATCGAAAACATATTCACACAAAAACTTGTACACCGATGACTATAGCAGCAATCTTCATAATAGACAAAAAGCAACCTACATGTACAGTGACTGATAATATACAAACAAAACATGGTAACTCCACCCAATGGTATATTATTTAGCAAGAAAAAGAAATAAATTAATGATACATGTCACAATATAGATAAACCTTGAAAATATGCTTAGTGAAAGAAGCTGGCCACAAAATGCTACAAAATGTTTGATTCTATGCATAGGAAATATCCAGAATAGATACGGCTATAGTGACAGAAAGTTGATTAGTGGCTGCCAGGGGCTGAAGGGAAACAGGAATAGGAAGTGACTGTTAGTATGTGTAAGATGTCTTCATGGGTGATGAATTTGTGGAATTAGATAATGGTGAGGACTGCATAACCTTGTGAAGATATACCGTTCCCCCTTGCTCAAGCTCTTGCTTTCGGCAGTTTTAGTTAGTATTGCAAACTAAAACCATGAGGTGGAAAACTCCAGAAAGAAACAATTCGTGTTTTAAATTACTCACCATTCTGAGTAGTGAGATGAAATCTTGCACTGCTCCATCCCGCCTAGGACCCGAATCATCTCTGTGTCTAGTGTATTCACGTAGCATACACTTCCCACCCGTCATTCACTTAGTAGCCATCTGGGTTATCAGGCTGGTTATCAGAGAGAGAGACAGAGAGAGAGAGAGACAGAGAGAGAGAGGGAAAGAAAGACCACGTTCACCTAACCATTTGTAACAGTATACTGTTACAATTGTCCTATTTTATTATTAGTTATTGTTGACAACCTCTTACTGTGCCTAATTTATAAATTAAACTTTATCATAAGTATGTATGCATAGGAAAAATATATAGGGTGCAGAGTGGGGCAAAAGTGGGTTTATAGTTTTGAGTACATGAAACAGTTAATTCGTGTGTTATTATGTATTAATTATTGTATTGTTTATTTGTATTACAATGGAAAGCCTACTTTGGCCCACTCTGGATAGAGGGTTCAATACCATTTCTGGTTTTAGGCACTCTCTAAGGGGCTAGGAATATATCCCTCTGGACAAGGGGGTACCACTGTATTTAAAAAACCCTCTCTATTGTATACTTTCAATAGGTACATTTTATGATACATACATTACATCTCTATCTTTCGAATATAATACCCTCTCTGTTGGCAAAACGAGATAATAAGATTGAATAAGCTCATTCTAGGAAAGATGAGCGGAAACTGTCTGTGTGACACTCTTCCTTGGTGCTTCTGTTATTAAGCAAATAGGTGAAGCTGCTCCGGGTGTGTTCAAGCCACCTCCTCTGAAATAAAGCTTCTTCTCCATTCAAATCATCATTACCCTTCACCCCTCCCCTTCCATCTGTAAGCAGGGCTCTAAGCTTCACCTCTGGGCCCCTGGGCTAAGAAGCGTGGTAAGCCAGTTACATATCAACTCCCTTGCCCTCTGGTGTCAGTGTCTTGGGAGCATGCTCACTGGGTGACTGAGAGGGAAAGACTATTTCCTAAAGTGATGAGTTGATCCCTTTTTGTGGGGCAAAATGTCTCCTTTGAGCCTGGGTCAGTTGACGGTCATGGGGGAACTGAGTGAATGCTAAGTGAATGCTACTTTCTCTCATTTTTACCTGTGCAGACCCCAGAACAGCATCTGTCTTGCCTGAACACTGCCACTCACCGTAGTCAGAGTACATCATTCTCTCCACGCTCCCAGGTAGATCAGGGCCATAGGAAACCTGTTACTAATGGGAATGTTTTGTACCCTCAGGTATGGCTGTGTGGAAAGAAGGATGGAAGTCACTGCAAGTCCCAGCCCACTGAGTAGATGCTTATCTTCTGTTTTGGCTTCTAGGAAGAACAGTCTCTGAAATGAATAATCCCGCATATCCAGGTATTTTAAGCTTCTGATAGTAGAAAATTTTCTCTTTATGTTTGGGAAGTCAAAGTTGGAGCAATATCCTGAGTTCTTCTAAAACTATTTCTCTTCAGGGACTAACATAAATTACCAACCAGAATCAAAGATTTAGAACACCATCAGACTTTATTTCCCACTGAATCTTCTCATTTTTACAAGTTTTCTTAGAAGAAAACATGCCTTTTCTTCACTAGACCTGTATCTTTTCTGGATTCTTACTGTTCAAATTTCTCTTTTCCTTCTCACTTCTAAACAAAAGAGAACCAAGAGTCTAAAAATGTGCTTGCTACAGTTGGCCTCTGGTCTCATCCCTTTTTCAGACTTGTGTGTTTGGAGAGTGAACCAATGACTAATAATGCTTATCTTCCTGTCATGGATGATGGGAAAATTAACACCTTATGAGTAATGCTCACAGGAATAAAAGATAGTTACCTAGATATCAAATAATCATTTAGGTAATATATGATTACTCAGAATATCCCCCATGTATTGAACTCTTTATCTAGATGTTATTAGGCTGTCTCAGAGAGCACACCTCATCATGATGTGCTCCTAACACTTATTTATAAGGCAGAACTTTTCAGAAAATCTACCTTGACTCAACCAAGACTCCATGCAGTAAGTAAACAACTGAGTCAGAAATAATTGGCCACAAAAGAGGTTTTCTAATTCAGACTAATTAAAATATATAAACTATGAGTCAGTTGCCTTTGGGATTACATTCAATAAGAGAGGATCCTCCACCTATTTATTTTTACTTTTTAAAGAGCATTTTGAATCATTGACCTCTTTTTTCTTTGGTCAAGATGCACAAAAGCAAGAGAGATGGAATCTGGTCTGCACAATCAGAGTACGAATTCTGTTCCAGATCACTGTTTTCATCCTTTTGCAGCTCCTATTTCCTACTGCACTTTCTAGAGTAGTCTCTTCCTCGCCTCACGAAAGAAAACGTAAAAAACGTTTGTTTTTACCTGTTGACTTGTGTTTGACGAGAATCCTCCACTTCACACACGACAGTCAGACTTCCTATAGTTAATATTTAGTGTGGTCTGATTATAAGAAAAATGAATTACAAAAGAAAATGAATCAATATTTCTATACATTTAGCATGGGGCTGGCTTATCAGGCAACAAACATTGTCTTTAAAATTTTCATCTATTCAGACAGCATAGATCCCTAATTAAAGCCTGACACTTTTAAATGATAACTCAATTTACAAGAAAAGTTTTTGCTTGGCATTCTTAAACCTTCAGCTTTTATCCTAAACTATAATTGTATCACAACTCATTTCACTCTCTGAACCTATTGCCTACTCCAAGTTTTTTTATTTATTCCTGGATGTCTAGTTAACAATATTTCCAATCCTGTAAAAAGTTTCACCTTCCCCCTGGCTGGTGTAGCTCAGTGGATTGAGCACAAGCCTGTGAAGCAAAGGGTCGCCGGTTTGATGCCCAGTCAGGGCACATGCCTGGGTTGCAGACCAGGTCCCCAGTAGGGGACACATGAGAGGCAACCACACATTGGTGTTTCTCTCCCACTCTTTCTCCTTCCCTTCTCCTCTCTCTAAAAAAATAAATAAAATAAAATATTTTTAAAAGAAGTTTAACATCAACTGGGGACAAATGAGTCATTGTTGTTAATGAGTATTAATGCTAGAGTTGATATGATTTTATCCTGAGCTCAGTTCTAAATGGAACTGTATGTTTGTGGTGCCAAAATCATCATTTGAAGAGTTTAGAGAGAAGTCAATCCTTTGGTTATGTTGTCTGGAGTTGTTTTTCTGTTTTTTTTTCCCAAAATTAAATGCTTTGCATAGATCAAATGATCTATTTTAGCAGTAGGTGAGTATTGATAGCCCTAATCATTTTTTAAATTATTTGGGGAAGATAATTAGCAATGAGGTTGAGATGGAATATGGTATCATGCTATTCTTGCTATTTCAAGAATGGCTACTTTACTAAATTGATACACCAGTAAAGGTGAAAAAAATGCACTCTAAAAGTTACAAGTTTTCAAATGTCCCCAAATGAGAATAATGAGTTTAGTCAGAGTGTCCTGCCCCCTCCAATTTTGCTTTTAAATTTAAAGCCTCTCTCCCTCTTCTAGCCAAAGCATCATCCCTTTTCCATTTATTTTGTGCTTTTAAACACGATTGTAGGCTTTCATGTATAGCCTTTCCAGACTACTTAAATCAAAACACTTTTCAGCACTGCAAATGAGTATAATCACACAGAAGCAAAGGGTGAGTGGTTATGTTTCTTGAGAGCTGCAGCTGTTGGTGTTGCAGCAGTGTAGTATGAATTGTTGGTGAGGCTTTCTATGTGTTCAGGGACAGGCTTAAACAGATTTCAATCTCTTTCTCGTGGGCCCACAGTGTTTTTAAAAATTCTGAAAACAAAACCAGTGCCCTAGTTATTTAACAAACAAACAAAAACACCAGAATGCCTGAATATTTATCCAGAAGTAGTTTAAGAAATGGCTGGGTTTTTGTTCAATTTCATTTTGCAGAAGGTTAGAAATGAAATTCAAATCACAAAAAAGATTTTTTTAATTCTAGAAAGAATTATTGTTATATTAAAAGAGTGAGTTGAGAAGTGTCAGGCAATCAAGAATTATTAATAAGAAAGAAAAGAAAATAATATTGTGTAGAATTTCTATTCATGTAGAGCTTTAATGTTTATAAACAATTCTTATATATTTATCATATAAGCCCATTCTCACAAGTTTCCTATGGGTAACAGGACAAAATCTGTCTTTTAGGTATGAGAAAACTTACATTTAGAAGGACTAAATAATTTGTCTGTCCAAGGTTGCATGGCTTGTACCTTGTTGAAGTTGGACTTGAACTTGTATCTTCTGATTCTTGAGTGATTATTCTGTGCTTTAGAAAGGAAGATAAAAGTTCTGCTTTGCCATTTACTGATTTCAGGGAAATCAGAACATAAAAGAGGCGATTCTCCTAATAGTTTGATTTAAGATGAATTGCTGTCTCTGTATCTTACCATGGATACCACAGCACAATAAAATACATTGTTCCACACAGCTGGCTATTCTAGTCACCTGATTGCATTAATTTTCATCAAGTGAATACCTTCCTCAGAGGGGAGAGGGACCTGCTTTTAGAGGTTCATTGGTTTGTCTTAAGTCACCTGTGGGGTATCATTTCTGACAATGCTTACCTAGTACTTTCTCTTCTGTTGTGCCTCATTCTACGGTTACATTTCATCTCAGTAAATGGGTAGTAAATTGGAACAGAAAGGCAGTGGGTGAGCAGTGGCGGTATGAGTGAGTAGGTTTTGGGGAGACAGTAAACTCAGGGCACAGCTCATCTGCATGGGAACATAACTACTTCTCTCTTTCTGGAACTCACCCTCTCCAAACACTGAGTTTGATGCCAAAGAATTGGGGGGTTGAAAGTAGAGAGATGGTCATGGAAGGAAAGAGGTAAGACTTGTTTGCTCATTGGTTCATTTGCCCCCCAAATTAGCACTCACACAAGCTGGGTGAATGGGACTCATTTGCATAGTTACATTTACTATCTATGGTTTACCTCTTAACCTAGAGGAATTTACAATATGAATGGAAAGAGAGGAGAGAATTCTGAGGTTGGTAAAGTTTTTTCACTCAGGGATCAGCTCTAGATAGAAAATGAGGGGATAAAGAAGCAGATCTTATTAAAAACAAAAAGTAATTGGAAGAGCTTCCCCAGGGGAGATACCCATTTATAAGGCATATTACAGTCTCAGGGGTGCCATGTGTCATTTGAAAAAAAAGTAATGTATCAGACTTTTTCATAGCACAAACTATGGAGAATGAAGTTTTACGAAATCTTTTTACCTGAAGGAGCTTTTCACACACACACACACACACACACACACACACACACACTCGAGAAATCATCTGGGCCAGGGGCTTTAGTTAGAGAAGTTTCAGAAACCCCACATAAAAAGGAACCAGCAATTCCTAGAAGGAAACAGTTGTGTGAGAAGCTGGGATGACCTCAACTCAAATGCTAATGAGAACTAATAGCTCTAGTGACTTCTGTTTGACAAGGAGATTGTCACTGTTGACAGGGATGACTCTCAGGGTGGAAAAATGAGGAGGGATGGAGCTTTCGCAGAAAGACTTCAGAGGAAATTTGACACCTTCAAAACCACAGGTGTGAAGGTGAGTGAAACGGGTAAGTAAAAGTCGGTGTTACTTTTCAGGGTCTGACACTCTATTTCAGTTGGAGTTTGGGTGGACCATGCGAGAGCAATGTATCCTGCCGTACTCACTGAAGCTTCTCTCTCCACTGGCTCAACCTGTTTCTAAGTCCATGTTGTAATGGGCTTTCTAACCCAACTCTCTGGGGTCATTGACCAAGTGTCCGAGCTTGGGGGGTGTGTAGATACAAAAATACATTTTAAAACACAGTCCTTGCCTTCAAGGATTTAAGTAATCAGTTAAAAAATGGGACATAATGAATTCAGCCTAAAGATAAGTTATTCTCAAATAGAACTAATAGTAAAAAGCAAAGCAAAATGCCAATTAGTATATGTATTAAGTTTTGTAAGAATTCGGAGGTGGGAACTCCAGTGTTCGGAGAAGCCTTTCTGGGAAAGTGGGAGTTGCGTTACATCTTCAAGGTTGAGTAGAATTCAGACAGCTCGGGTCAGGATGGGTGAAAATGAGTGTGAAGAAAGGAGAGAAGAAGTAGGAGGGACACTTCCCAAGGGGCAAATAAGCTACTGGAGCAAAAAGACAGGATTCAATTTAAGAACCTTGAGATGTACCGTCTGAGAAACAAACAGTGCCATTTATAACCATCACTTTTGTTTATCTGTTGGAGTTAAATATTTGGTTTTGTCAAAGATATGAACAGTTCAGTGTTTTAAACGGGAACAGACCTAAAGTGGGTAATAGAATGGGCCCTGGAGGCACCGCACCTGGGTTGAACCCTGATTTTGACCTTCCGTAGCACCATGGACTCCAAGAAGTTCACCTCTTCATGCCTCAGGCTCCACATTTTTAGTGGAGGGTAATAGTAGAGCCTAATTCATCTGTTAGTTGTGAGAATTAAAAGAGATAAAATATTTAATATGTTTATCATAGTACGTGGTCTTTGTTTTTATATTTATATAATCATAAAGAATATTAACTACAATAAAGATAATAAAATTTAAAA
This sequence comes from Sturnira hondurensis, assembly GCF_014824575.4. Lineage (NCBI taxonomy): Eukaryota > Metazoa > Chordata > Mammalia > Chiroptera > Phyllostomidae > Sturnira > Sturnira hondurensis. Next base: position 8,678,414 of record NW_028088227.1, on the reverse strand, counting down.
GTCAGGTGACACTATAAATTATTAATATATACATGAGCACAGGGGAGATCATCTGTAAAGAGTGGATTGTCAGAACCTACTATTGTTTTCTGATCTCCAGGAAAGATGGAGGAAAGAAAACAATAGCTTTTTCCCCCCTGTGACCCTCCTCCAGAGTCCAGGCTTCCTTAGGTGTCATGTGGATCTCACCACACAGGCTTCTGCTTGGGTCCCTGTCACCTGCCCCAGTGCTGAGGGTGAGGGCACAGCTCTCCCAAAGATCATGGCTCCAACTCCAGTGAAGAGGGAGCAGAATGCTTTCCTGCATTTCTGTTATGCTATGGGTGGCTCAATAACCAGTGCTCTCTCATTATAATTCATACTAAGCTGTTTATTTCTTGCTTCTCATTTTTAGCAGGGTAAGCAAGTTGAGGCAGGCCACTTTCTAGTAGATTGTGAGAAGATAGATCACAGCATTAGCTTGACTTGTGGGTCTGATGTGGAGAGAAAAGAGTCAAAAGGAAATATTCTTGTGGCTTTCTAAATGACTGAAAGGCAGCTAGGCTGTTGTTTGCTAGAGCAGCCAATTAAGAAGAATGACATTCTGGCCACTGAATGTTAATAGGCCCAAGTGGAAGTGTGGTGACCAAAGTTGAGTCATAACTTGAGAGGAAACCAGTCTTACCCATGTTTTTTTGTTCTTGAGTGGAGACCTTTAGTAAGCTCTTCGAAGACAGTGGCTTTCTACAGAGGAGAGCGATAGTAACCGTTGGCCACAGCAAATGGTTCTTCTCACTCTTGTGTCGGAACAAGAACCAGTTATGAGAAGCCTGGGTTTGGTTCACTTTGGTGTGGTTAGTGTTGGTGGGAAGGGTAATTACAGGTCTCTTCATTTGTTCATGCACTGCGTCTCAGATAGGCCCTCAGGACCTTCTATGGTTGAGACTGCATTGGCCTGGCTAGCTCTTTCTAGGTGGTTGGCAGAATTCAAACCATCCTCTGTACCCATGAGGGAGAATCTTTACAAAGCCCCTCTGTGTCGGGCTTGGAGCTGTGTGAGGGATCCTCTGGTGTCTTTGAATGTGATGCCTGGGTGACCTAGAGCCATTCCTGGAGAGTGACCTAAGACATGGGATGTTTTATAATTTGTCCAGGGTGTTTTATGAGACAAGAGGAGTACAGAGGACCTCTGTTTCAATGCTAGAGCCTGCATTTTGACCTTCCATGGCACCATGGACTCCAAGAAGTTCACCTCTTCATGCCTCAGGCTCCTCATTTTTAGTGGAAGGGTCTAATTCATCTGTTAGTTGTGAGTTTGTCCCAGATTTATTCTTGGGGATGACTGGTAATCTGAACTCTTCCAACTTTAGGGAGAGCCCAGTGTCCATGCAAGAGCAAATATGGAATTTGGGCCAATTCTACTCTAGGTAAAATTAAGTTTACTGGGATTTGAAATGAACAATCTCTAATACTCCTCCATCCCAAATTAAATAAAATAGTACTCATTTTGTCATGGAAGCTCCACATGACCTCATTGTTGTTGTTACTATAACACGGGTTAAGGTTCCTTATCTGATTTGCAGGTATACTCAGATTAAAATTTTCCATGCCCCATTATCTTTCTTACACAAATAAATCTCATCCAGTGATCTGTCTCAGTAGATTCACCGAATGAGGCCCTGCTTGCAACATCTGTTGTCGCTTTCCACTTGGTTCAAACTCAGATTCAGGATATAGATTGAGATCTAAGGAATTCTTTCCTTTGAGGAGCTCCTTGGTAGCGCTCATGCAGTTCAGAAATTAATACCTGTTCTCTGCAGAGGGGCTTTCTTCCAGTGCGGAGGTGCCAGTAGGCACACAGGTAGATCGTTATTTACAAGGCCTCTTGCACGAGTCTCCTCTGGTGAGGCAGCAAACTAACGTCTTAGGGACAGGTACTGGGAAACAACTGCCTTCTCTGTGCTGTCCAGGGAGAGGCTCTCCCATAGCCAACCTGCAGGGAATTGCTAGGCACTTTCTTTGAACCAAGTGGCAGATTATGGATCCTTCTCTACAAGAGTCTGATGTTCCTTTCAGCGGCCTAAGTTCACATACCAGCAAAATCCAACTGGTGTTCTGCCTTCCCATTAGAAGATACCTGTAGACCTCTGTACACTTGAGAAGAAAAGTCTATGTGCATAATGGATTGGGTTCCATAGTTTAAAATAGAAAACTAAAAATAAGGCAAACAAGTGGGCTTTCTCATAATGTTACCTGAATGGACTTAAAACTGACAAGATGGCCAATAGGGAGGCCTAGAGATTTTGAAAAGGGCAACCATGTGCATCTCGGATTGTCCCCCACTGAGGACGGGTGCCGGGAAACTCCTCCCTGACCAGGTGTTTCACAGTCTAGGGCACAATGGGTGCAGCATCAGTGATGCCTCTGCTCAGAAATAAGACCCCCACAGCAAGTCATTTCTCAAGCAGAGTTTGCTCTCCTTCCTGAAGGAAAAGTAGACTTTAATAATTCTTCCTCACTTAGAAAGTTCTATGATGGCTAATCACTGGGTTGTACACCTGAATGCAACACAGGGTCCTGCAGAAGTAAGGCCTGCTTGGGTGTAGTTGGTACAATAGTAATTTGGGTATAATAATTTGTAGTTTTAGTTTGAACATTTCACCTAAAACGTCATATAGTGTGCTTCAGTGTGCCATTGTTATGTTACAGAATTACATCTCATGATTTTATAGTTAAAAGGGGGCATTATTTGTGCTGGCCCCTGTATAATATTGTATGCCAACTGTAATTGAAAAATTATAAAATGATTAAAAATTTTTTTCTTATTGTGGTAAGTGGTAAACAACTTTCTGAAGTAAAATCACCTACATAATTTCTATAAAAGACATACTCTAGTTATTCCACTCTGGTTCTGATGTAACAATGTATCAAATTTTAAGAAGTCTTACCTCAAGTTTTACCAATAAATGTTCTTTACCAGAAGAGCTGACATGGGGATGCATGGAAAAGCACAAAGTCAGGGGTAAGATACAAACCTTAAGAATTCCACTGAGAATATTTTGTGTTCTCTCACTCTGGTCAGTAGTCATAAATGTGTAAAGCCGTTGTGCCTCGCTATGGGCTTGTTGTCTCTCCATCACTCCCATCCTTCTACACTCTGCGTTGGGATGCTGGATGTCTGCAAAACATATTTATTTCTGTTGCTACCAGTTTCCTCTTATGCTCTGCCTAGAGGAGATGCTAGAGGGAGACTGCAAGCCTGGAGGAGGAGAAAGTTCCTTTTCCTTCCAGCTACTTCTGAGGCCAGTTTTGCTGGCTGCTCCTTGCAGTATTACCCAGCAGCACTTCTTCACTCAAGCAGCGTCAGTTCGTTCCAGCAGGAGCCATTAATACTGTTTACAATTTTCCCTGAGTTTGCAGAACTAGTCTCCTGGAGCTGCTCGGAAACACTGTCTCAGCTGGCAGCACCCGAACCCTCGAAGTCTGGGTCACGGGCCTCTCCACTGGCCTTAAATCCACCAGCACCAGCCATCTAACACCTCCCCTGGGGGTCTGAGTGTGGCCTCCACCAGGCTGTGCTCCCGGGTCCAAGGCCCATTGCTCCCTCCTCAGACACTTGAGTGTCAGACTCACTGGGGTCTTTCTTCAAGCTTCTGTTTTTAATAATTCTGATCTCTTCCTTCTGTTCCCCAGCCCCACAGGTGGCAAATGTATTCTATTTTTATGATAACTTCGTGTTTCCATTGTGTGAGTTCTGTAATGAGTACCTAATAAATAAATCTTCATATCCTCCGTATTAAATTCTCTCCATTTTTGTACTTTATCTCTTCACTGGCCTTGAACTGATGGAATAGCAGTCCTTCCTTCATTTCACAGCTTTCTCGCTTGTACATTAACTGGATTTTACAAGGAATACCTGGAGCCAACCTGAGAATGGTTTTCTTTGGCGGGGAATATCCTGTTGCTATTTATTCCCTGTGCTTAAAAAAACCAGAGTTAATTATGAGTTCTTATCTTGGGCCCCCAAAAGATATGAGAGGCCTACTTACTTGCTGAGTTAGTCTTTGCAAGGAATGGAGTGCGGGAAGTCTTTTCATTTTTCACTGATAAGATTTACAGAGGCTCCATTTTTTTTCTCATAAGTCTATGGAAAACTGAGTGTCAGCAGACAGGTTCTTTTCCATTGAGGCATCAAACATCATGGCAATAAGAGGTCCGGAAGGCTTACAGCATTGGGCAAGGGGAAAAGGTTGATGGGTTTGAATGACATAAGTGAAGTCCTCGATGTTCGAAACCCCTTTTATAAGCTGGGACACCTAAAGGCTTGGCACGTATCCATACCAGTTAGCCATCTTCTTCACTACTATGTGTATATATTGAAGGATTTCATGAATCATAGACATATGATCACTGCACGGAAAAAATGCGTTGTACTCTTCTCCATAAGGGAAACATCATTGGGAAATACAAACATGTAGAAGCAGGCCACAAAAATGCTGCAAATTAGCCCTTATTATTTACTCATTCATGCAGGGAAGTTTGAAGAGGTAATTTGAAAGTCCTAGGTTCTTAAAATTGTCATTTTAGTCTAACTGTTTTTAGAGTAAAGCATATAGTCCTGGGCAAACACTGAGCATGTAAGCATTTAGTTTAGGTTTTAACTACCTTTCAATTTGATAGGCCTTTCAAATCATGCTGTCACCTGTTCCTAAGTTTTCCACAGCAGGTTACCATGTTAAACTACCTAATTAAAATAAATGAAAACAAATAAGATTATCCAAGTGAAATGTCACTAATGCTATTATACAGGAAGAATGTTTTGGCACCATTCAATAAAGCTACAATTCTAAGCTGTAAATGTAATCCATGGAAATTCAGATGACATCCCAACTCATTAGTCCTTCTGTTCCATATTTGTGCTTGTGCTCGGAATAAATGATAATGTACGTCTATACACACGGCATCATAAGGATCATTGTTTTCTCTAATGAACACTGATGCAATTCTATGGTTCCATTATCCTTGTTTGTCAAGGGTCCTATTTATTGTCATTTCTGAGCACAGTGCATAATTCTATAATTTAAATATAGGTATGCCTGCCCCCAAAAGTCCAACCTATACGCCTTTCAAAACAGTTTTTCTCGAGTTGCTTTCTAATTTTCCAGTGTTTGTTGGGGGAAGGGGTTATCTAGAAATCTAGATGAACTATGTGCATACTTTTCTAGAGCTTTGAACCATAAGTACTTGTTTGAAGTTCAGTATACCTTTTAGAGGACCTAGCCTACCCCAGAGAGACAGAGAGAGAGGAAGAGAGAGAAAGAGGAACAAAAAGTAGAGATGAACTGTCAGAAGCAGATATGATGCACAACCAGAAAAAAGGCACAGGAACAAAAAACAAATAAACAAACAAGCCAACAAACCCACAGCCTGACTCAGGACCACCCCGAATACAATGTAGGCGAGCTGATAGAGAATGTGAAATGATCTTTAGACTGCAGTTTAAAGGTTTGGTGCGTAACCCAGTATACTGCAGGCACTGTGTGTTACAGCATAGAGCACAACTGTATCCCCTCAACGTTCCGCCCGGCCATTCTTCAGCCAGATGTACAGGAAACTGAGAATCAAAGCGACCAATGTGGTCACATGTAAGCAGCACATCTGACACTGGGGGAGCCTTGGCTTTTAAAGCACAGGACTCACCACCAGGATGACAGACTCTATAGAGTGAACAGAAAAAAATTATGATTTCTGAGAATTTGGCACATGTGCTGAAGCCATGGTAGAAAAAAGATTGTTGCCAGCATAAAAAACTCCCATTTTTGCCCTGACTGGTGTGGCTTAATGGGTTGGGTGTCCTCCCTCAAACCAAAGTTTATCCATTAGATTCCCGGTCAGGGCACATGCCTGGGTTGTGGGCTGGGTCCTCAGTTGGGGTGTCCCAGTGGCAACCAGTCCATGTTTCTCTCCCTTTCTTTCTCCCTCCCTTTTTCCTTCTCTAAAAATAAATAAATAAATAAGATCTTTTAAAAAACCCCTCCCGTTCAGATTTAATAATCATCTATGAAATAAAGCTAAATTCTAAAAGTCTTTTTTAAAATAGCTTCTTCCTTGTAAATGACCACATGTGATAATATTTCTGTCTTCCTAGTGCTGGGAAATTTAGCACCTTCCTCTCCATTGGATGTTCCCCCAATTGTTGTGTCTTAAGCAAAATTTCCATTTTTATTACTTGAAATATTGACTAGAATGAATCCAATACTGAAATGAAACTCAAGCGGGAGTGAGACAGCATAGGGCCACAAATGTTCCTTTAGCAGGTTCTGACTAGCTCTGTGATATTAGGCAAACTACCTACCATCTCTAAGGTTTAACATTTTCATCTTCAAGCTAGGTATAAAACACCTGTCTTTTAAAGTATCTGGGCTGATTACATGACATAAACTTTGTAGTGTTTCAAACACAGTGCCTGGCATGTTCTACGTGCTTAATTCCCCACCCCCTCCCTTTCCGTCTTCATTATGCGTCTAAGCACCTTAGTAACTTTGAAACTTCCTGGCTTGAAAATGGTAGAACCTTGTAACATATGTAGAAATTTTAGTTTATAACTGTCTTGTTGACCAGGTTAGTTGAAGTCATGGTAGAATGCTTTGGTTCTGGAAAATGTTGGCTTTCCCATCATTCAGGGAAGGCTGTAAAGGCACGAAGAGCTCGTCTTTCTACCTGAGAAATGTACTCCAGTTGCTCCTTCCTGCAGGTCAGAACCCAAAACCAGAAGAACCTAAAGATGGTGGAGGCTGGAGGGAAGGAAAAGAATAATGTGATTCTGGAACAAATACATTTGCACTGAGCCAGAACAGAATATACAGACTCACCCTACACTAGTCTGTATGCCTGTGGGCAACTTGGAAATTATAGCATCCCAAGGGCTTCAGAATCAATATGAAGTCCCTGAAATTGTATGACCACGGGTAGGAGAACCATATGTCCTGAATTTCCCAGGATGGCCCAGTCGTACTGTGTTCCTTCAGCATAATTATTAATAAGACCCCTTTTGTTCTCCAAGTATCATAGCTTGAATTTTATATAACGTGGTTTCATTGTCCTGGGGTCCTTGAAAAGCTTTAAACCTTCAAGTGTAAGTCAATAATCAAAGGAATATATATCGGCATCTGGTATTTTGCTATTGTTATCTTTGCTCCTGATATTGCTTCTAATAAACATACATTTTATGTATTTATGTTTCAAGGAGGCTCATCCTTGAATAAGACCTGAGTATTATTGGGGACAGCTACATCAATGAATGGTTTTAGATTTTTGATAATGCAATTATTTGGAGGACAAAATTTACATAACTGGCTCATTCATTTTCTCTCTTTTTCTCAAACTGTATACATTTTTCATACACTTCGAAGCTCTCCATTCAGTCGATTTATTTTTTTGTCCCTTAGTACTTACACACCTTTAGTTTCCGTAGTCTTATATGTCTTGACTTCAGGTAGGATATATTTCCCTCACCTGATTTTATTCTTATTTGTTAGAAAGTGTTTGGCCATAGTTGCAAATTTATACATAATCTCTTCTTTACCAGAATGCCAAATGGCAGACTCTTAGTTCCACTTTGCAAAGTACAAATATCAAAGCCCTGTGAGATTTCCTTCCACCAGTCTAACCTGTTCCATCTTGGGATCTGAGGTTTAACTGTACACCTGGATTTGATTTTTCCTATGTTTATACATGTTATGGATGGGTGGTGAGGTGTGCTTGTCTTTGGTGACAACTGTTATGAAATAAAATTTCCTTCTAATTCCAAGCAGACTATTAACATGATGGTACAATCAAGACATTCATGGAAACTTCATGACAAAAACATTCCAAGAACTGCACAGGGGCACTTCCCTCATCCCACACCCATTAAAATGAAAAAGCCTTCTGGCATAGCTAGAATCGAGGTAGAATGATTAGTTGAATTGTGCCAGGATATAAAGGGTCTTTCCTTCTTTAAATTACTTACAAACTGGGCTCTTAAACGCACAGTTTAATACAGAAGAGAGTGTTTTTATGTTTCACAAGTCCATGCTGGCTGTTTTCTAACATCTTTGAAATGCTTCACAGATTGAAAGAACCTTAACATTGCTGAAGTGTCAGGGATACACCAATGATGGGACTGCTGGGATGCCAAGTTGTGCCCAGAATTAGATCTTCTCCTAAGCCCCTCACAGTTCTCGTGCCAAGCATCCCAAGCTGAATTTATTGGATATGATGGTACTTTTTAAGAAGAGAGCTACCTGTGGATATCCCTATGAAATCTGCAGATCTCAATATAAATAACGAGCTTAGATATGCTACAGATGTGAGCTAAGAGTCTGCAGGTGCAGGTAGAATGTGCATATTGATGTGAATCAAAACACATATGTAAAACTGCCTTTCCTTTACCACCATGGGGACAGTGCTGGCTAGGACATAGATGTTTGTAGGACATAGATACATATTCCTATTTGCATTGTTCACTCAGAATGCAATCTACTCATTATCTAACTTGAATGTTCCAGATCTTCATATTTCCTGCAAGCCAAGAATGTTACCATTCCATTCACCTTAGCCTCCAACAAAGAAACGTTTTTTAAAAATTTTAATTGTTGTTCAAGTACAGTTTTCGGCCCTTTACCTAGATCTCAGCCCACTCCCCAGCCCTCCCCACCCCCGTCCCGTCTCCACCCCCCTTATTATTGTTCATGTGTCCTTTATAGTAGTTCCTTCAAACCCATCCCCCCTTCCCCCGAAATTCCCTCCCCTCTCCCCTCTGGACACTGTCAGCATGTTCTGTATTTCAGTGTTTTTGGTTACATTTTGCTTGCTTGTTTGTTTTGTTTATTAGGTTCCTGTTAAAGGTGAGATCATATGGTATTTGTCTTTCACCGCCTGGCTTATTTCACTTAGATAATGCTTTCCAGTTCCAGCCATGCTGTTGCAAAGGGTAATAGCTCCTTCTTTCGTTCTGCTGCATAGAATTTCATTGTGTGGATGTACCATAGTTTTTTGATCCATTCATTTACTGATGGGTACCTAGATTGCTTCCAGCACTCCGCTATTGTAAATGGTGCTGCTATGAACATTGGGGTTCATAGGTTCTTTTGGATTGGTGTTTCAGGGCTCTTAGGATACAACCCTAGCAGTGGAATTGCTGGGTCAAAAGACAGATTCATGTTTAGTTTTCTTAGAAAATTTCATACTGTTTTCCATAGTGATTGTACCAGTCTGTATTCCCACCAACAGTGAACTAGGGATTCCTTTTCTCCACAACTTCTCCAACACTTGTTGTTTGTTGCTTTGTTTATGATGGCCATTCTGACTGGTTTTAATTTGCATCTGTCTGATAGCTAGCAATATTGAGCCTCTTTTCACGTGTCTCTGTGTCCAGTACTGTGTTTAATAAGAGGTAAAAGTGGACATCCCTGTCTGGTTCTCAATATTAAGGGGAACCCTTAATGTTTTTGCCCACTGAGTATGATACCAGAAGTGGGTTTGTCATATATGGCCTTTATTATGCTTAGGTATGTTCCTTCTAATCCCATGTTACTGAGAGTTTTTATCATAAATGGGTGCTAGATTTTATCAAATGCTGTTTCTGCATCTATTAATATGATCATGTAGCTTTTATCCTTCATTTTGTTTATATGGTTAATCACATTTATTGATTTGCAAATGTTGTATCAATCCTACATTTCTTGAATAAATTCCACTTGATCATGGCGTATGATCTTTTTGATGCATTGCTATGTTTGGTTTGGTAATATTTTGTTGAGGATTTTGGTGTCTATGTTCATCAGGCATATTGGCCTATAATTTTCTTTCTTGTAATGTGTTTATCTTGTTTGTAGTTGGGATAATTCTGGCCTTATAAAATGAGTTTGGGAGCCTTCCCTTCTCTTTGTGAAATGGTTTGAGAAGGAGAGGTGTTAGTTATTCTCAGAACATTTGGTAAAATTCTCTTGTGAAGCCATCCAGTCTAGGGCTTTTGTTTGTTGGGAGTTTCTTGATGACTACTTCAATTTTGCTAGGTGTAATCTATTTATTCATATTCTCTGATTCTTTCTAATTCAGTTTTGGAAGCCTGTATGTTTCTAGAAATTTATCCATTTCATCCAGGGGTTGTCCAATTTGTTGGCATAAAGTTGTTCATAATGTTTTCTTAGCATACTTTATATTTCTTTGGTGCCAACTGTCATTTCTCCTCTTTCGTTTTTTGAATGTATTTATTTATTTGGGTCCTCTCTTTTTTCTCATTGAGTTTGGTTAAAGGTTTGTGAATCATGTTTATCTTTTCAAAGAACCAGCTCTTGGATTCACTGATTTTTTGTGTCATTTTTTAGACTATATTTCATTTATTTCTGTTCTGATCTTATTATTTCCTTCCTTCTACTCATGTTGGGCTTTCTTGCTCTCTTTCAGGTTACTTTAAGTGTGAAGTTAGATTGTTTCTTCGAACTTGTTCTTGTTTTTGGAGATTGGACTGTAATGTTATGAATTTCCCTCTTACTATTGTTTTCCCAGTGTCTCACAGACTTTGGCTTGTTGTATCCTCATTTTCATTTGTTTCAAAGTACTTTTTGATTTCTTCCTTGATCTTGTTGTTGAGACATTCATTGTTTAATAACATGTTATTTAGCTTCCATGTCTTTGTGTGTTTTTCAGTGTTCTTGTGATTGATTTCTAGTTTCATAGCATTGTGGTCAGAGAAGATGCTGGATGTGATTTCAATCTTCTTAAATTTGTTGAGGCTTGTTTTGTGTCCTAACATGTATTTTATTCTAGAAAACATTCCATGTGCACTTTAAAAAGTACGTATATTCTGCTGCTTTGGAGTTAAATGCTCCAAAGATATCAATTAAGTCCATTTGATCTTGTGTGTTATTAAAGGCCACTGTCTCCTTCTTTATTTTCTGTCTGGAAGATTTATTCATTAAAGTCAATGGTGTGTTAAAAGCCCCAAGTACAACTGTATTTCTGTTAACCTCTTGCTTTATGTCCATCAAGATTTACTTCACATATTTAGCTGTTCCTATGTTTGGTGCATAAATGTTTACTAGGGTTCTACCCTCTTGTGAGATTGTTCCCTTCATCATTATACAGTGTCCTTCTTTGTCTTTTACTATAGCCTTTGTTTTTAACTCTATTTTGTGAGATATAAGTACTGCTAATCTAGGTTTTTCTCATTTCCATTTATATAATACATTTTTTTCTATCTCTTTGCTTTTAGTCTGTATGTATCTTTCATCTGACATGGGTTTCTTGGAGACAGCATGTACATATGGGTCTTGTTTTCTTATCCATTCAGTGACCTTCTGTCTTTTGGTTGGAGCATTTAAGCCATTTACATTTAAAGTGATTATTGATAGATACATATTTAGTGCCATTTTATTGTTAGACTATTTTCCTCTGTCTTCTTCTTCTTCTTCTTCTTCTTCTTCTTCTTCTTCATTCTTTCTTCTTCCAAACTTGTTAACATTTGTTTCAGTCCTGGTTTGGTTTTAATAAACTCCTTTAGCTTTTTCTTGTCTGGGAAGCTCCCTATTTCCCCTTTGATTTTAAATGATAGCCTTGCTGGGTAAAGTAACCTTGATTGTAGGTCCTTGTTTTTGATCATATTAACTATTTCACACCATTCCCTTCTGACCTGAAATGTTTCTGTTGTGAATTCAGATGACACTCTAATTGGTGCTTCCCTGTATGTAACTACCTGCTTTCCTCTTGCAGCTTTTGGGATTTTTCTCCTTGTCTTTAAGCCTTGCCATTTTAATTATGATGTGTCTTGGTGTAGGCATCATTGGGTCCAATTTGCTTGAGGTTCTCTGAACTTCCTGGACTTGTGTTTTTTCCCTTCACCAGATTAGAGAAATTTTTGGCCATTATTTCTTCAAATAGGTTCTCAATCCCTTGCTTCTCCTCTTCTCTTTCTGGTATTCCCATCACGTGGACATCGCTATGCTTCATGTTGTCCAAAATGTTTCTTAAGCTCTCCTTATTTTTAAAAAATTATTTTTTTCTTTGTGCTGCACTGCCTGGGTGCTTTTTTCTGCCTTGTTTTTCAAATAATTGAACTGATCTCTGTTTCATCTAACCTACTGTTTATTTTTCCCAGTGTATTAATTTCAGATATTTCTGACTGATCCTTTTTTATGGTTTCTATATCTTTTTCATGATATTGAGTATCCTTACAATTATTACCCTGAACTCTCTATCTGATAAATTGCTTGCCTACATTGCATCTAGTTCTTCCGGAGAATTCTGTTATTTCTCATTTGTGGTCTGTTTCTTTATCTTCCCATTTTGGCTGCTTCTTTGTATTTTCCACCTTAGTTGTTAAACTAATCAGTGATATTGCCTCAAGCTGTAATCAGTAGCCAGATTTAAGCACCACAATTTTGGGCAGAGGAATTTCTGTGGGTGGGGCTATAGTTTCCTGTCAGGCTGGTGTCATTTGAAGGGGAGTGCTGTGCCAGAAAAAGATGGCCTGTGAGGTATAGGGAATGACTCAGCAAAGGGATCCTGGCAGCTGTTCCTTTAGTTTTCTCCCCAGAACCACCAACCCCAGCCTCTCCTCACACATCTCTAGTCCACTCTGCCCTCCTTCTGCTGGAGTCCAGGGTAAGTGGCTGCAGATGGAATTTTGCACACTGGCCCTTTAAGAGGATCTCTTTGTCTCCAGCAGTCTCTCCCCAGCAGACTGAAACCCTGCTGCTTTTCAAAGCTGGATATTTCCTGTGTTCCTTTCCAGTTCTGGTGCTGTAGGCTGGGGACCCCAGCTTTGGGATTAAACCCCACACTTCTCAGGGAGAACCCCCTGTTCACTGAAATATCCCTCCAGAACTTCAGCTGTTGCCTGTGGGAGCCCAGCCAGCCCTCTCACGTTTCTTCCACCCTCCCTACCAGTATTATTGTGGTGAAGTGGTTTCTTCTGTCTGTCCTTGGATATAAGGCTTCTCTCCAGCTAGTGTTCAGTTGGTTATTCAGGATGATTTTTCTAAGGTCAGTTGTAGGTCCAGATTGGTCCCAGGATGAGATAGTGTAGCTTCCACTTACTCTTTTGCCATCTTGGATCCACCTAAAGTTATATCTAATTTTTTCCATCTTAAAGAAAATAACATGAGTCTGTTTTCAACTTCTATTAATTCTTTTATTATCATATTTATCTATGCTAGTTCCTTTTGGTAGTTTGGACATTAGTCATCATTGCAAAGATGATGTCTTTTGTACTTGAACTCAATAGTTGGTAACAGCTGCTACAATACTTAGATTTCAATTCCTCTGCCAGAATTATAGCTGGACAGAAGCTGTCAGATTACACTCAACTGATGTGAAAGAAAACTATATTTAATCCTCATATGCTCTTAATTTTCACCTATATGCTATGATGCATTTCACCCTTCCTTTCAAAAGACAGTTTATTTAAGTACACACATTTAGGTGAACAGTTATTTCCCTCAGCACTTAGTTTTTTTCTCAATCAACATTTTATATTAATTTCTTAATACAGATCCAGTTTCCATTCAATATTCAGATTTCCCCAATTTCTTCAAAAATGTCTCTTTATAGTAGATTTATTTGAATTATATTCGAAATAAGATCGACACATTCCATTTGATTATTAGCTCTCATAAGTTCTTTTCAAACTCTAACATAATTCTCCTTTTTATTTAGGATAATTGATATATAACATGTTAGTTTCAGGTATATAATTATTGATTTAATATTTAGGTACACTGCAAAATGATTACAACAGTCTAGTTATCATCTGTCAGTGTACAAAGTTACAAGTAACTTTTTTCTTTCATGAGAACTTTTACTGGTCTCCTCTTTATTCCATTTTTTTCTATAAAAATCAATATCATTTATTTTCTGAATACCTCCATAGAATACCCCATAGAATACCCCATAGATAAGGTGTCAAACACCTTATCTACTTTGCAGACGTCCAAAGTAACGTAAAATACACCCCCTTTAGATCCATGTCATCCTTGCTGGAGTTGACTGGAGAGGATTTAGATGACTTCGGTTGGGAAACAATTTGTATATTCTGCTACTCCAGAAGGCATTAAGGTGTATCCTTGAATCAAGTCCCCCACAACACACCTAAGCTTCTGGTGGCCCAAAGAACCTAATAGTCAAGTATTAAATAAGCAACAAAAATGTGGCTCAATACTATACTGACTCCAGAAGCAGGATCATCTGGTAATCTGTATATTTAAGTTGTATAAAACCAAATAGCCCCATACAGCAAGCATACATGTTCAGATACCCAGAAGGTAAAAATTGGCTATGGGGTTAAAAATCTACAGAAATATAGAAGAAGATATTCTGTGGGTAAAATGGATGTCCTGGCAACATTGGTTCTGAAAGTATTTCAAGACCTGATTCAGCTACGCCCTGCTATGGAATAGACCTAGAGGCTTGTATGTGCCTTTAAGCACAGGTCTGCCCAGAGCCTCTAGTTTGATTTCCTTAATTGATGTTAAAATTATTCAGCTTAGAAACCAATAATTCTATAAAACAATCAAGAAAGTAGATTAAAAAGTGCTATTTTACTATAAAATAATCTCTGACTTCTAGGGAGAGAGAACAGCTTTTGCCTGACAGCGAAATAAAGAAAAGATTGGCCTTGAAAAGTGTCTTTGGCGAGTCAAGTGCCAAACATCAAGTGCTTCAAAGGTGAGTCGTTGTGTTTCCTGGGTCAGGGCCCTGGGTAGTAAGATTTGTTCTGAAAAGATGGAGGGAGCTAAGGCCCACTTTTGATGTTGTTGTGGGCACATAACCTGGTGCATCGCCTTTGTGTAGAATGAAGTCTGCCATGGCAGGAGCCCCTCCTGAGCAAACCCTGACTTCTGGCATACCAGAAGCTCTTTTGTCTCTTTCAAGAGACGACAGGATAAAATTTACAGCACTAGAGAACACTAATTGAATGTCACCGCTCCCCACCCCCCAATCTTTTCTACAAAGCTCCAAAGCAACCTAAAATACACACCCTCTATAGCCTTATTATCATTGCTTGAGTTTACTGGAGAGTGTTCAGATAACTTAGGTTGGGAAAGCAATAAACAACTCTGCTGCTCCTGAAGGTTTTAAGATCTATCCTTGAATAAAGTTTGTTCCCCCTTCCCCTTTTCCATTCCTAGAAACTGTCTGAAGCACTCTAGTGGAAGCTTTTAAAGAACTGCTTTCACTGAGCCGCTCTTTAAAATTACGCTTTTGGTTATAACACTTTAAAAAGATGAGAGAGAAAAGGAGAGGATAGCCATGAACAAACTATTTCAGATTTGTTATAAAGTGATATCAAGTATATTGTCCACAAATCACTCAATGTAAGGCTACAGTTGAACATTTTCTTTTTGGGTTGAGTGTTAGAATAAACAAAAAGACTTTTCTTATAAAACTGGACTTTCTTCTTTGTGTTTAAGTAGAGTGTGTTAGCCTAGCCGCTATAACAAAAATATCTCAAAATACAATGGCTTAAACAGGAGGGAAGTTTACTATTTTTATGTGTAATACCCCACAGACAGATGGACCAGAGCTGGTAGGAGTCTCTGTCATCATCAAACATGCTTTCTATTTTGGGTTTAAAGTGATTGCTCCAAGGAACAAAAGACAAAGGAACTCAGAAGTGGCTTGCTTGTGCTCACCTACCATTGACCAGAAATTAGTCTCATGGCCCTCTTTGTTTTTGAGGGAGGATGAGAAGAGCTTGACTACTAAAGGAGAAAGAGGACATCGGTGGACAAATAGAGTCTCTGCCAGAATTTGCCCCTCTGGCCACCCGAATATTTCCTTACACACAGAACATTTTCCATTAGGTTTAAAGTCCAGAATCTCTGCATAATGTGTAATTGTCTCCATCAAGTTGACATCTCCCTCCTGTGATCTGGTGATCTAGAAATTAACTGACAAGTTATCTTCATCCTTACCTTCTACCCAAAATATCACAATAAACAAAACTTTGTCATCATTGTATCGTAGATAACCACAATAACACCTGCCATTCAGAAAAGTGAACAACTCTGAACAGACAGCAGCCACGGGTCCATAGCAACCGCCAAACGCCGCTGACAGGAGTGGCAGACTCTGTCCCCTGCCTGTGTGGGGGCTTCTGGGTTCGACTGAGATGCTGGGAGCAACTCCGCTGTGGATTGTCCTCCCTGGCCCTTTGAAAGTTTTCTTGTCCTTTACCTTTGATGGCTATAGCCAGCTGCTTGTCGGTGAAGGTTTAGGAGGCTGGGGATTATTCTGAATTTCAGATAGCCATGGGATTTTGCGGGCCAGGCTTGTTCTTTCTCTGGTGATACAATTCCCCTAAAACCTAACAGATGTGTAGTCTACTTGTTTCTTGTCAGTGCCAGGTGCCAGTGACCACTGCCAGAGATCCCATCTACTGATCACTCTTAAGCCAGAGGATTCTGTTCTTTCCTTTCTTGGTCCTCATGCTGAACATACCTTTTCACTTTGCTGGATACTCTCTAGATGCCATCTGAAAAACAGGTTTGAGTGAAAAGGCACCAATCTTAATCTTTACCTTGGAAGCAGGCCCATTGTCTACCAGGGATCACTCAGCATTAGGCTCTGAGACAGGCTTGATGTTATAGACTCACCTGTTGGTGTATCTGGTTGTGCAAAAGCAGTTGTATTTTTCAAACCTGTGAATTGAACAGACTTAACTTCAATTTAAATTGCCAGCTGCAGGCAAGAGAGTCTCACTGAACAGAGATCTGTTTGCAGGCTGACTGGCTATCACTTAGGTTAACCCCCCTTGCAAGGCTTTGTTAAGATGGCCAGTCACCAGTCTTCTATCACTGGTGACAGTTTTACAAACATTTACCATGGCGTAACAAAGCCAGCATCTTTACAGATTACACCTTTGTTTCAATGCCTGTTGCTTGACCATTAAGGCATTGCCACCTATTTTAGGGAGTCTATTTTTACTACAAATTGTATTTCTAGCTACCACCTTCTGAACTGCTAAGGTTACAATCTAAGCTAATAAAACAAAAACATTCAAAACTGTAGTAGTTTCAGCAAAGTAATAAAGGTCAGCAGCCCAGGGCTAGTACAGAGGTTCTGTCTCCTGAACACAGGCCTTCTGGGTTTATGCCCCAGTTCCTACTATCCCACCTGCATTCTCTCCCATGGCCATTACACTGAAGGGTATGACTTGTGAATTGCACCTGTGAGTTGCACCAGTTGTATCCTATTGACTAGAAGTTTACCACACAGCTGGGTTAGCTATAAGGAAAATGTGAAACATTACTTTTAGAAAGGAATAGACATTGCTGAACAGCCACAATTCCCACTACAAAATTGAATTGCCTTGTTTTTCTTCTGCCCCAGCAATCAGGAAGCTCAAAGTCAAATTTCTAGCATTTATGTACTTAGTTAAACATTAGCTACTAAGTTTAAAACCTTTTTCTGTATTTTCCTATTAATTTTTGATTTTGATTTTATTGAACTCTTATGCATACATACTTTATTGTAAACTGACTCAAGTCTTTTTCAGAATGGCCTATCTTATAACAAACAGTAAATGTGAATATGAATAACTATAATTAGCCAATAAGGAATATTCAGCTTCGGTTTCCCATCTGTGATGGGAAATGTCAATCACCTCAAACATATCAAGATTGAGCTCCATTTAATTTGCAGTGTGATGACCCACCTAACATATTACCTGGTATTCTACCATGAAAAGCTTCATTTCCTGGCGAAAGATTTATGCTATACTAAACTATAAATACTCTTGGGAGGAGTAATCACTCAAAATAGTATCACTCACCATGGTTGTAGTACAAATCAGCTAAACAGATGGGTTTCATGGTCATAGTTGCTAGGAAGGGGTGGTTCCGAGGAAAGGTGGCCTTCATTCAAGCTGGGTGAAAAGCTCCAGAAGGCATGGGAAGTGGGCCCTGCAGAAGGCAGCGAGGCATCTGGGTGGCCTATTGAGAAACACTGGGGCAGTGCGGGTGTGGGGAGGTAGAGGAGGAACTGGTAATCAGGAACTTTCATTGTGCACTTACCTGTGCAAAGCAACTTGTGTGCATGTATTACATCATTTAAAACTCAGAGGCTCTAGAAATCAAGCAGGAGAAGACAGACTTCGAAGACAGGAAAGTGAATACAACTGCTAACTTTGCCTCGTCCAAGTTTACCGAGGTTTTCATACAGGAGCTCTGTTGTGCAGCTTAGACAAAGATGAAGAAACAAGGCCCCAAGGGGCCAGGTCGTGTATAAGTGGCAGAACTGCAACCCCAGCTTGCATCTTTTCCCCAGAATTATCTCAGTAAACCACAACTCTGCTTCCTAATTCTGCATCATCTCACAGACTGTTGGTCTCACATCTAAAAAACGAAGTCTGAGGATAACTTTAAGTGGGGATGTGAGAAGAATTTTTAGATTAATAATGTAATAAAAGGTTTCAGCTGGAGAACGTCATCACACTTCACTCCAAAAGCAGAGAGAAGTTACTCATGGTAACTGAGGCAACAGGGCTCTTGTTTAGGCCTGTCCCTTGTGCTTATTCTCTCCATCTTGGGAACATTTTATTTACTCTTTCCTTCTTGGGGGGCTTCTTATGTGTAGCCTCTCAACGTCTCTAAATCTTGTCCCTTGCACATGAAGGGAAGCCCTCCAAGCTTTGCTGTAGCATTTCCCTGCTACTACTTAATGCAGACCATCCTTGGCTTCTGTCTAGGGAGTAGCAATAGGTTCCCAATTGGTTCTAATGTCCAGAGGCTCATTTCTTATCCATCCAAGCAGCTCTCCAAATAGGTCTTGCTAAAACACAAGTCAAATTCTTCTTAAAACCCTCAATAATTCTCCATATGCTAAAAAATGATATCTAAGCCTTTCTACAGGGCATGAAAAATCTTCAAGAGCTGCTTCCTATTTTTCTAACTCCCAGCTTCATCTCTTGCTGTTCAACTATCCATTGGTCCTTTTTTCCAACTCTTCCTCCTCCCATTCCTTTATCTCCAAAATCTGTCTATAATCCTGTATAATCTCTATCATCTAGTCACAAAATTTTCCAGGTGCCCTTACTGGAGGTCAGTTCCAAGCACATTGGGACTATAGAGAAAAGCACACCTAGTTTGTTTAGGAAATCTGCATGGAATAGTGTAATGCTTGTGCTGAGACTTGAAAGATGAGGAAAGCCTGTTCCATGAAGCTTTTCTTGACCCCAAGTGTTGGTAAGTCCTATCTGTGTCCTGTATTATTACACTGCTGCTCCGGTGCATTGACCCATCTGTTTCTCCTGGAGGACAGTGCATTCTATTAGTGTAGAGACCACATCCTAGTCCTGAGAGTGCTGAGTATAGTGACAGCACTCTGTAGGCTTCAATAGCTTGTTAAATTAGATTGAATCAGATTAGCCCAAGGCCACTGAGCTCATTAGTGGCCTGGTTTAAGGGAAGTGGCACCCCATCCTTAGGAAGACTAGACCTGGGGTCTTGACTTCATGAGCATGCTGTTTCAACCTAACCTACCAACTGGCCCTGGCTTTCCGAGTGTTAACACTACATATCATCGTGTCTGAGCCGTGTATGAGCACACCAACTATCAACATGTTATGTGGATATGCAGTGTATGGAAACTAAACTTGTTTTGGTCACCAAATTTACAGCCCTTTTAAACCTCCTGAGTGAGTTTTGAGTTAAACCCAGATTTTCTCATGTTGCAGGCTTGTTTGTGTGTTTGCTTGTTTTGGCAAACACATCTCCCTTTCATTAAGAAGAGAGTCTTTAAAGATTTTTTAAAAGTTTCAATGGTTTCTTTAATATCAACTAGCTCTTATAGGATTTTAAGGATACAAATGTAAATGAATGAGAAACACATGGATTAATATCCTTCTAGAATCATCAGGCTGTTTAAAAATTTGGAGGAGATAGTTGAGAAAAATATAGAGTTGAGATTTCTTCAGATTCCAAATGTACATTTTAAGATATTCTATGAGGTCAAAGTATAATTTTGTAAGCCTGTAGGAGTTTTATTTCATTAATATCATTTCATTAGTATCCATTTAGTAACTAGTGTTATCGTGACTGGAGTCTGATTCCTTAGTCTACAAGGTCCTGTTTAAGCAAATAAGCTGCTTCTACTTTTGATCCAATTGGTACAAAGAGAAGTTTTCTTTCAGTTCAGTACAGCATTCTTGTGGGAGTTGGGACCCTAAATACTGTATCTAGGGGTGCTAGATATAGGGAGACTCTCAAGTGAAAGGACAGCAATATGGGAACCCCAACTGTCTCTTTAATGGAAACTCTTCATTATGAAACTACTGCCTTATTTGGCACAAGTTGAGTACAGGCTGGGAATAGCAGGGTAATTGCAGGTCACCATGATCTAGTAGGATTAGTTAGTTTGTGTAAACATGTTCCAAGTCCAGCTATATTTCAGTTACGCTGCACACAGAGAAATACCAAAGTGGGCCAGCCTTGGTTCAGTGTCATAAACTGTTTATTTGTACAAGAGATCCTTAGAAGTCTGCTAATCCAGGAGATGGCCAATTTAGGGAATTAATAGAACCCTCTCTGTGGTGGTTATTTTAAAATAAGGTTAAACCAGGTCCTTGAGAAAGCAAAGTAGAAAGTAGTCCCACATAGAATCTGTTGTGAAGCGAGACAGCTGATCTTTGGAAAGAACTTTCCTATCGTGAATGTCTATTGATTTTGCTTTTGAGGAATATGAACCATTAGGTGTGGGGAGTTATGGTTTACTCACAGGTAAGGATGATGTTTTTGTAGTGCACTCCTTCTGTGTCTGAAGTGCTTCTTTTCCTGCCTATTGAGAAATAGCTGTAGCTTTCTTAGGTTTCAAGCAGCCATTCATGCAGCTCCTTTTGTATATTGATGCCTCTAATGGAAACCACAAATAGAAGCTACACTCGGCATTGTTCACTAAATGTTTATTGAGCACTTCCTGTGGGCCAGGGACTGGGTTAGGGACTAGATACACATACAATAGCAAAAAGAATTAACATCTTTATTTTTTGAGACTTAATTTTGTCATTTTTAAGTGTATTTTATTGATTATGCTATTACAATTGTCCCATTTTCCCCCTCCCCTTTATCTCCTTCAGCCCTGAACCCTCCACAATTCCTCCCTTTAGTTCATGTCCATGTATTGTACATATAAGTTCTTTGATTTTTTCATTTCCTATACTGTTCTTAACCTTCCTTTGTCTATTTTGTACCTATAAATCATGCTTCTTATTTCCTGTACCTTTCCCCCCATTCTGCCCCCCTTCCCCTCCTTGCTGATAACCCTCCATGTGATCTCCATTTCTGTGATTCTGTTCCTGTTCTAGTCATTTGCTTAGTTTTTGTTTTTGGTAGTTGTGAGTTTATTTTCATTTTACCGTTCATAGTCTTTTATCTTCTACTTCTTGAATAAGTCCTTTTAACACTTCATATAATAAGGGCTTTGTAATGATGAACTCCTTTAGGTTGATCTTATCTAAGAAGCACTTTATCTGCCCTTCTATTCTAAATGATAGCTTTGCTGGATAGAGTAATCTTGGATGTATGTCCTTGCCTTTCATGACTACAAATACTTCTTGCCAGTCCCTTCTTACAGGTAAGGTTTATTTTCAGAAATCATCTGATAGGACTATGGGAACTCCTTTGTAGGTAACTGTCTCCTTTTCTCTTGCTTTTAAGATTATCTCCTTATCTTTCCTCTTGGGTAGTATAATTATGATGTGTCTTGGTGTGTGCTTCCTTGGGTCCAACTTGTTTGTGACTCTCTGAGCTTCCTAGACATCCTGGAAGTCTATTTCCTTTGCCAGATTGGGGAAGTTCTCCTTCATTATTTGTTCAAATAAATTTTTTATTTCTTGCCCTTCCACTTCTTCTGGCACCCCTATGATTCTGATGTTGGAATATTTAAAGTTGTCCCATAGGTTCCTAAACCTCTCCTCATTTTTTTTAATTCTTCTTTCTTCATTCTATTGTAGTTGAATGCATATTTCTTCCTTCTGCTCCAAATTGTTGATTTGAGCCCTGATTTCCTTCTCTTCAGTGTTGGTTCCCTATATGTTATCTTTCATTTCACTTTGTATAGCCTTTATTTCTTCCTTCATTTTGCAACCAAATCCAATCACTTCTGTGAGCATCCTGATTACATGTTTTGAACTCTGCTTCTGATAGGTTGGCTATCTCTTCATCACTTAATTATTTTTCTGGAGTTTTGATCTGTTCTTTCATTTGGGTCATAGTTCTTTGCCTCAACATTGCTGTTACATTGTAAGGGGTGGAGCCTTAGATATTTGTCAGGGCAGAGCAACCCTTTTCACCGCTTCGTGGCACTCTATGTGGGGGAGGGGTCTGAGAGAGAACAGTACTGCTTGCTTGGATTTCAGAAGGCTTTCAGCTACTTCCTCTGCTACCCACAAGCAAATCGAGCCCTTCTTGTGATTCCCAGGTGGTTGGGTTTCTGTATGTTCTCGGACCCGGTGGTTGTCTCAAAAAGACTCTCCTGTGAGGCTAGGAGTTTCTCTCACTGCTGCAACCCTCACAAGTTTTTATAGCCAGAGGTTTTGAGGCTTTATTTCCCTGCAATTGAACTCTGGGTTGTGTGGTCTGTCTCACTCCCCAGTCATTCTGCCCAGAATATCTGCTCATGAATGTGTGACCACCCACCTACCACCTTACCCACCCAGTCCGTTATGGCCTTGCTGTGTATCTTCTCTGCCTGGCTGTCTATCTCTGCCCCTCCTACCAGTCTGATGAGTGTTTCTTCTCTAACTCCTTAGTTGTCAGACTTCCATACAGTTTGATTTTCTGAATTCTGGTAGTTTTTTGTTTTTGTCTTTTAAATTTGTTGTTGTATTTTTTTTGGTTGTGCAAGGAAGCAAAATGTATCTATGCTTTCATATAGATACTTCTTGGCTGGAAGTCAACATCTTTAAGAAGGTTATAATTTGGGTCTTCAGGGGACATGGAGGGAAGATACAGACAAAAGGGTAAGGACAAAATGTTAGGTGGGTAGAAATGCCACAGGGAAGAATGCAAGTCTTTGGAGAGATTAAGCAAATCTTCTCAGGGGAGGTGATTTTGAGGTAGGTCTTAAAGGACAGTTGGAGTTTGGCAGTTGGTCAAGTCAATGGTAACAATGGAAGAATAGGTAGGTCAGGAGATCAGTAGGAAAATACATTTTCCAAATGGGCTCAGTAGAATTTTCTTTCAGTTGGTACCCTTTATGTCTCCTATTTAAAGAATGGTTTGGGGCTGGTTCCTTGCAGGCTAACTACCAGCACGGGAGGCACAAAAGGCAACCATACATTGATGTTTCTCTCCCTCTCTCCTTCCCCTCTAAAAATAAATAAATAAACTCTTTAAAAAAAAAAAGAATGGTTTGGGTTGCAGAGAAAAGGGAACCATAGTACCCTGTTGGTGGGAATAAAAACTGGTGTAGCCACTATAGAAAACATTATGGAATTTCCTCAAGAAATAAAAATGTAAGTGCCTTTCGATCCAGCAATTCCACTACTGAGATTATACCCTAAGAATCCTGAAAACACCAATTAAAAAGAACCTATGTACCCAATTTTCAGAGTAGCACAATTTATAATAGGCAAGTGCTAGGAGCAACCTAAGTGTCCATCAGTAAATGAGTGGATCAAAAAACAATGGTACATTTACGCAATGGAATTCTATGCAGCAGAAAGAAAGAAGGAGCTCCTACCCTTTACAACAGCATGGATGGAACTGGAGAGCATTATGCTTAGTGAAATAAGCCAGGTGATAAAAGTAAATACCATGTGATCTTACATATAAGTAGAACCTAATCAACAAAACAAACAAGCAAAATATAACCAGAGTCATTGAAATAAAGAATAAACTGACAGTAATGAGGGGGGTGGGATAACAGGGGAAAGAAGGGGAAGGGTCATCAAAGACCATGTATAAAGGACACCTGGACAAAGCCAAAGTGGGGTAGGATTGAGGGTGGGAATTGGGGATGGGTGTGGCAGGGAGAGTTGCATGTTGGGGGAAATGGAGATAAGTGTACTTGAACAACAATAAAAAACAAATATTAATAAATAAATAAATAAATAAATAGAATTGATTAAAAAAATAAAAAATATAAAGAATGGTTTGGTTTTGTCTTCTTTATTTCTTTAATACCCTGCTTCTCATTTGTCTTTTGACTTTGACTCTTCTACCTCATCTCCTTTGACAATCTTGATTCAATTCAATCCAGAATTTATTGACATCTTGTAATTTTCAGTTCTGTGTGGGCCCTGGGGGAGCTCTAAGAGGAGGAAAACCCTGCCCCAGCCCTCCCACAGCATGTTCTCCAAGGCTTGTGTTGACATGTCCTTGGTGTCCTCAGCATCCTCATTGCAGTGCTTTGGAAACAGGTTTATGAAGATCATTCTCTAGTCTTTGAAAGCCATCCAAATTGTCAGTTGATAGTGCAGCTTTGTCTCAGTTAGCTTTGTTTCACAAAGTATGCTATGCATGGAAGTTGAAGTTTCTAGGTTTAACTTATCGAAGCTGAAGATGGTGCAATATGAATCCTTTCTTATGACAACACCATTCCATGAGTGGGATCATTTATAATGGACCATAAACTGATCCATTTATGGGTTTTAGGACAGGCACAATTTTCCAAGCTCTGAAATTGTCTACTACAGGAATACATGTTAGGGGAGATATAACTAGATTTTCCTGGAACTAACATTTCCTGAGCTATAAGGATAAGAATCCCTAAGACATAACTTTGAAAACCTGCAATGTTGCACTAAGTTTCTCTCAACCTCTTACTGCTTAAGTCGTTGATCAAGGAAGAGAAATACCATATTTTTTGGACTATCAGACACACTCCCCCCTCCACAAATTTGGGAGAAATAATGGTGGTTAATGCTGCTGTTGAGTTCTGTTTACATTTACATTGGTGAAATATTATGTTATTTATGTTAATAAGTATTTTCCCACATTTTTTGCTTTGATTTTTTTTATTTTCCTCCACTAAAACCTAGGTGCATCTTATGGTCCAAAAAATATGGTACTAACCTACTTTTTATTTTGACTCAGTAAAATCTGCTGTCTCATAAAAAAGTAACATGAATGGAATAACCCTAAAATAAATTCACTGGCACTCACTGCTTTCCTCTGTCTTGAGGAATAGAAACTACATTTAGGCAAGTGCTTGTGTTTTGTGTACCTAGAAACTCTTGTAAAATAGAAAGGAAAAATTTATGCCATGGCCATTAAAATCAAGAATGATAACATGGGATCTTGTCGCCTCCTCAGCACACCACACTCGATCCTTCTCACCTTAGATGTTCAATAAGCCAAGAACACTTTCACTGTAGCACTTGGCATTTGAATTGTTCAAACTGACTTACAGAATTTTCAGCATTGTTCCGAGAAACTTCCAGCTAAACACACTATTGAATCCTAATATTTTTCTTCCAGAAACCAAATTGAGTCAACAAGGGAATACTCATTAAACTATTTAAGAAGTCATATGACTACACTTTGATACTGACTACAAATACAAGAGGCCTAATGTCTTGAATTCATTTTTTTGTTTTTTTTTAATGTTTGGTTTTTTGTTTTGTTTTGTTTTTTACAATCCAGTCATTTAGGCATTTACCAAGTGACTAATATTCTTTGGAAACATCAGTTAATACTGAACCCAGACCTTTCATTTAGGCCAAGTATGCTTGGGATTTTTCAGGTATTTCTGTGGGCTTAGCTGACTCAGTCACTTAAAGTTCTGTAAGGTCTACAAAATATTTTCTTACTTATTTTCTCATTTGGTCCTTAAAATCGACTTGGAAGTAGAATGGAAAGGTTTGATTAGTCACATTTCACACATGGGAAGTAGACCCAGAGAGACTAATTTGGACTTAATTATACTAATTTAAACCTTAGTAAGTAGAAGAGGCTTATAACTAAGTTTCCCCTTTCCAGACTCAGAACTGTTCCCATTGTATAGGAGGTAGTGAGTAGAAAAGAAACTATGGGCTGGGTGTGAATTCCCATCCTGCCAAAGGCGGGCCACGTGACTTGGTTATTTTACCAGAGATAAGATCTTTTGGAGATGCCAGTGGCCCAGGCAGGATAATGACCTGTTGCTTCTTCAAATTGGTAGTGTTTGAATGCTTTTCTTTATTTAGTGAGGGCATAGAGAAACTGATTTTCTAATAACAAATATTCAACATTTAAAAAAATATATCCATCTCTTTGTCCTATACCTGCAGATCCTCCAAATCAGAAGCATTAATGACCCACATCAGGTTCATCACAGATCTAGGAACAGGAGGAGGTCACAGGCAGAGCACACAGTGCATCACTGAGAAAAGGCCATTCAGCTACACTCCCTCCCAAGTCTCTTCTCTCTTCTTCAGGGCTCAATCTTTTCAGCTTTGACACTCCATTCTCAGGTCTTATACCCGCCGAAATCTCTCTCCCTATCTTAGCAAAGTTAACTTTGTCTCAGCTTCTCTTTCTAAACTTAAAACCTCCTCCCGTTCAATGATATAAGCCTTCAATTGTGTCAGGTACCATTTCACTGAGAACAGATTTTGTTGAAGTCAACAAATCAAAGAACCAGACCTCAGTACCAGACTGAGTGATACAGTAAGGAAAATGTTAAAATACATATGTAAACTGTTCCTGTTGTTTGATTAAATTCAAATGAAGAATTAATACATGTGCTAAGCAGAAAAGGGACCCATATACATTTTGCTGGTTGTGTAAGAAACCATGGGACAAAATTATTCTGATTTAACAAACACCATATTCAATTTTTAAATGTTTAAATTTATTTTTTCAACTCACTTGGAAGATTTAATAATTTGAAAATAGACACA
Organism: Sturnira hondurensis; assembly: GCF_014824575.4. Lineage (NCBI taxonomy): Eukaryota > Metazoa > Chordata > Mammalia > Chiroptera > Phyllostomidae > Sturnira > Sturnira hondurensis. The sequence continues at coordinate 8,651,572 of NW_028088227.1, read as the reverse complement.
AAATAAAGAAAGCAAGATTGATGGGACTAAGGGGAGAAATTTACAAGTGCAATATGCTCACTAGGAGATTTCACTATATCTTTCTGATTTCTTGAAGATCAAGCATCAGAAACTCAGTATAAATATAGAACGTTTAAACAACATAGTATGCAGATCTAATAGCCACATACACACCTTGCAGGCAACAGTTAGAGAATGTATGTCCCTCTTAAGGACACGTGAAAGAACTAACCTTGAAACAATTAAGAAGGAAGAGATGATGATAGAGATAAACATTAATATGATTCTCCTTTTAAATCTTTTCTTGATTTTGAGCATTACTAGGACTAAGTGAGGACAGTATCTATAATCAATACTTCTGAACTCTTGATCATTCCCATGAAACTCATTCATTTTTTTCCATTGCCAGACCCTCCCACTGAGGGGGACATTTTTTTGTCTTTGATGACATAATTAGGTTGTATAAGCACTTGATTCTAGCTGTTCATCAATTTTTTTCTTACCTTTACTGAGGTATAATGTACAAATATTAAATTTTAAGTTATATAAAGTGCCCATTGGAATGATTTGACATAAATATGCATTATGAGAGGATTCCTTTTATCAGTTTATTAATACAGTCATCACTTTACATATCTTTTTTTAATGAAAACATTTAAATTCTACTCTCTCTGCAAATTTCAATTATACAATATATCGTTTCAACTATAGTCACCATGTTATATATTAGAGTCTCAGACTTTATTCATCTTGTAGCTAAACGTCTGTACGCTTTTACCAACCTCTCCCTGTTCCTCCCCCACCAGGCCCTGCCAACCAGTTTTCTACCATTCCTATAAGTTTGACTTGTTTTACATGCACATGTAAGTGGTACCATGCAGTATTCTCTGGCTAATTTCCCTTAGCATAATTACCTCAAATCCCACATGGCAGGATTTTCTTCTTTCTCATGGCTGAATAATATACACACACACATACACACACAAGGTCTGTCTGGAAAAAGTTCAGCCATTGTTAACATAATGAGAACGGTTTGTGAGACATTGATGTAACCTGGCAGCCAAGGAGAGTGGACTGGAATGAGCATGGGTGAACAATGATGACTTCACTACAGCAGTCAGTGGGGTCAGTAGACACCACTGAGTAAGCATGTGTACTGTGTGGCCATCACGTTCAAAATGACTGAGTGAGTAGAGCAACAAATCTGCATCAAATTTTACTTTAAGCTTGAACACTCCTCCATAGAAACTATTCGGATCATTCAGAAGTCCTCAGCTATGGGCAACTGATGATTGACAGCTTCATTACACCTGCTCATGCATCATGTGTCATGCAGAGATTTTTGGCGAAACACCAAATTACCCAGGTGACTCAGCCCTTCCTACAGCCCAGATTTGGCACTCTGTGACTTCTGGCTTTTTCCAAAACTAAAATTAGCTTTGAAAGGGAAGATATTTCAGGCAATCAATGAGATTCGGGAAAATGTGATGGGGCAGCTGATGGCAATTGAAAGAACTGTGTGAGGTCTCAAGGTACCTACTTTGAGTACCTCACACTTTGAAGGGGGCTGTCACTGTCCTATGACAGTGTCAATGACACTGCGGTGTCATTATTCTATGTATAATTTTTGTGTACCTTTTATCTTCTTCAGTAAATGTCTCTATTTTCCATATTACTTGGCTGGATACCTTTAGGACAGACTATTATAATATATTCATATCTATATCTGTATATGTCTATATCTATATATTTATATCTCACATCTTCTTTATTCATTTATCCATGACCAACATTTAAGTTGTTTCTGTATCTTGGCTATTACTAATTATGCCACAATGAATTTGGGAGTCGAGATATTTCTTCAATATCCAGCTTTCATTTCATTGGATATATACCCAAATGTGTAATTGCTGGATGGTATGAAAACTCTATTTTCAATTTTTTGTGAAACTTAAATACTCTTTTCCATAGTGGCTGCACCAACTTGCATTCCTATGAGATCCTTTTAAATGGTTCTTTTGGCAGCTGTTCAATTGGATTTCCCTTTTATTGGACTCTTTTTCTAAACCTTAGTTTCCTCATCTGGAAAATTGGGAATAATGCATACACTTGTTTGGTAAGAATTAAATGAGATACCATAACAACACACACCTAATCGTACTATGGCTTTACGGTAGTAATTGGCAAGTCTGAGCCGAGCTGTACCCTAACAGTCACAGACATCTTCCCACCCTGCTTCTCTCATCATTCCAGACCTAACTCTCGTCAAACACTGTAAACTTCCCTGAGGGCAGGACTTGTCTTTCTTCTTCTTTTTTGAAAGACTTTATTTTCCTAGAGCAGTTTTAGGTCCACAGCACAGTTGTGCAGAAGGTGCAGAGATTTCCCATATAAGCTCTACCTTCACACATGCATAGCCTCCTCCATGCTTAACATCCCTGCCCAGAGTTGTACAGTTGCACAACCTACATTGTTCACTCTTGGTATTGCACAGTCTATAGGTTTGGACAAATGTATAATGTATGTATAATGAAGTGTATAATGACATACTTATATCCAGTATAAGACAACATTTTCACTGCTCTAAAAATCCTCTGTGCTCTGCTTGTTTATCCCTCCCCCTCCCCAATCCATGGCAACCACTGATCTTTTTGCTGTGTTCATTGTTTTCTTTTCTTTGCCTTTTCCAGAATGTCATACGGTTAGAATCACAGAGAATCTAGCCTTTTAAGATTAGCTTCGTTCACTTAGTAAGAAGCATTTGAGTCTCCTTCCTGTGTTTTCATGGCTTGATCGCTCGTTTCCTTTTAGTGCTAAATAATATTTCATTGTTTAGAAGTATCATGGTTTATTTCTCCATTCACCTTCTGAAGGGCATCTTGGTTGCTTCCAAGTTTTGGCAACTATTAATGAAGTTGCTAAAAACATCTATGTGCAGGTTTTGTTTGGACATAAGGAAGCTCCTTTGAACACCAAGGAGCACGCTTGCTGGATCTTCTATAAGAGTATGTTCAGTTTTGTAAGAAATGACTAAATCATCTTCAAAAGTGGCTTTGCAGTCCTTCCAACAATGAATGAGAGTTCCTGTTGTCTGCATCCTCTCCAACATTTGATGTTGTCAATGTCCTGGATTTTTGCGATTCTAATAGATGCACAGTGGTATCTTGTTTTAAGCTCTTGTATTTTTATCTCATAGTTAGCGAAATGTGGCAAATGCTGCAGAGAGAGGTCACTCAGGAGATATTTCTCAGTTGACTTTTCAGATTAAATAGTCTGCTTTCTTTCTTTCTTTCTCTTTCTCCCTCCCCAACATATTTACATGTATACACATATAAGCATATGAGTATGTGGATACATACTTTAGTCTGAATCTTTTCTACATTAGTTAGCAACACACATTTCTATGGTAATAAAAGTATCATCTTTAGAGGTAAGAGATAAAAGTCTGGATTGCTCAACATGATGAGTCATTGATTCTTACACTTGAGAAGAACTTAAAACCTCTCTATTCATTGAAATCATATCGATGGTAAGCAGGACCTTAGTCCTCAACTTTCCATCTGGAAGACAAATGTTCCTCTTCTTTACAGTAATGACTTTTTCTGCCTACGAAGGATAAAAGGTCATTTGAAGTGCCAGAGACCTAAATGTGGTTCCAAGAAATGTTGTTGCTAGTTTTTATTAACTCTTTCTCTCTGGATGAAGTGTAACCCCCACAACTGAGTTTGCTCTCTGACTCATGTTTTATTTCACTTTGTTCTTCTATGGAATACTTTGTAGAGCACTGTGTTTTGGATGTATGAAAATGCTGGGAAGCTCCAATAAGGCTTTAAAACATTGACCACTGATTTGGTAAATAATACCTTCCTACCAAGAATGTTTACATTTATCTTTTTGAATATAAGCATTTTTAGGGAGCATATTAGCCAGTTTACAATTCAGTTACACCTAATATCTTCTATTATTTTCACTTACTGAAATGCTGAAGAGATTTTTTCCATATATCTCAATTATTCATCCTTTTTTGCTGCGAGCCAATCCTCAGTCATACATTAAATAATTCTTATGTGCCGTGAACTGTGTTAGACCGGACACCAGTTCCGTACCATTTGTGTAAATATTTCATGGCTGCAAATGACAAAACATGACCCATCCTCCCACTGTATATCCTGACCTGAGGGTCAGGTCAAGAGCTCCTCAATTCCTTGAGGTCCTAGGCCCTAGGGCTCAGCCTATCTGCCCTCTCCTTCCAATCCTGCTCTGGTCTGCATCACTTGGCACCTTATATGTACACCTGTAGAAAGTCTAGCTTGTTTATACAAGCTCTAGCCACATGCCTCTACAAATAATTGGCCTTAGCCACCCCTTGGATCTAGGAGTGAGTCCACCAACCACTTAGTCTCTTTTCTGGAAGATAGATATAGAGAAAAGGCCTATGCAGGCTCTGAAAGGAAGGTTCCCTGATCATTTTGACATGGGATTCTTGGGATCTGAGTAATCAGAATATAGTCTAGAACCAGGGACCATGGCATCTGGGTAGACGTGGAACCCAGACAGGCACATCTCATTGGTCCTACAGACGTATCACCTCATGTGGAGGGAAACTGCTGGAGGAGGGCCAGAGTGGGGTCTCTGAAGCACAGAACCTCCTTTTTTCAGGTGTAGGAGTGGTGTTTATGTCAGACAATGAACTAAAATGTAAGTCAAAGATGCTTACCCAAGAGTCCACTGAGGAGACAGGCATATAAACATTGAACTCCACACAATGTAGTCCAGGAAATAACATAGACATTGCGTACTGTGCTAGGATGCCACAGAAAAGGGTGGCATCACTGGCAGTGTCCTGAGAGGTGTTATCTGAGCTGAGTCTTGAGAGATAAAGCATTTGCCAGACCAATGTATGCCTGGATATAGATGGCAAAGAGGAGGGGGTAGGAAGTTAGGCTAAAAAAATAGACTGTGGTCAGATTGTCAAGGGCCTTGAGTTTGGACTTTATTTTAGAGACAAAGGGGGCTATGAGGTAGAGAATAGAGAGGAGAAAAGCTGGAGAGGTAAGTGTGAAGAGATATCAAAATGTATGGGGTTCAAGGCAATGGAAAACCTCTGAAGTATTTTAAGCTAGCCATTGACTTGAATATACTTGTATTTTTTAATTAAAAATTTTTTAATTTAAATATTTTGTTTATGGTATTACAGTTGTCCCAATTTTCCCCTTTGCCGATGTCCATCAAGACTGCTCCCCACTCCCACAGTCCATCCCCACACTGTTGGCCATGTCCAGGGGTCACTGATATGTGTTCTTTGACTAATCCCTTCCCCTTCTTTCAACCAGTCCCCACCTCCCCCTCCTCTCTCCCAGGTATCAGTCTGTTCCATGTTTCTATGCCTCTGATTCTATTTTGCTCATTAATTTATTTTGTTTATTAGATTCCACTTATAAGTGAAATCATGTGGTTATTTGTCTTTCACCAACTGGATTATTTCACTTAGCATTATAATCTCTAGTTCCATCTGTACTGCCACAAAAGGTAAGAATTCCTTATTTTTTACTGCTGCATAGTATTCCATTGTGTACCATAGTTTTACCTATATATATACTAATATACCATAGTTTTTTGATCCTCTTATCTACTATGGGCACTTAGGCTGTTTCCAAATCTTGACTATTGTAAATAGTACTGCTACAAACATAGGGACGCATGTATTCTTTTGAATTAATGTTTCAGAATTCTTTGTATATATTCCCAGCAGTGTAATTGCTGGTTCAAAAGGCAGTTCCATTTTTAATTTTTGAGGAAATTCCATACTTTTTTCCACATTGGCTATACTAGTCTGCATTCCCACCAAGAGTGCACTAGGGTTCCCTTTTCTCCACTTCTTCACCAGCTTTTTGTTGATTCATTAATAATAGCCATTTTGACAGTGTGAGGTGATATCTCCTTGTAATTTTAATTTGCATCTTTCTGATGGCTAGTGATGCTGAGCATTTTTTTTCATATGTCTATGGGCCGTCCATATGTCCTCCTTGGAGGAGTGTCACGCTTGTGATTCTAGGCAATGATGATGGTTGCAGTGTGGAGGGGATTGCAGTGTGAGAGTGGATGGAGGGAAACCAGCTAAGAATCCAGTCCATAATGGTCTGGGTAGGAAATAAGAGACAGTAGCCTGGACTAAGCAAAAGAGATGGGAGAGGAAAGGTCACATTCAAATGATATTTAGGAAATAGATTCCATTGTAATTATGGGTATGAGGAGAAAGTAGAAGGACCTGAAGATAATGCTCAAGTGAAGCACATAAATAATACACAAACTAGCTATCATTGATCTAAAATCAATGTGATTTTGAGAAGAATCGAACTCTCTGTTAGTTTCCTTTATAATGCCATAGGCACCCCCCATGTGGCTGTACACACAAATCAAGCGACACACTCTCTAGACGAAGGCATGGCACAAGTTTCCAACCTTCCTTATACCTAAATGTTTTCATGTTGATGAAGTGCCTAGCCTAGGTACAGAATTTAAATGACCTGATTTAATATTATTCCACAAAGAGTTTATAGGGGTTGGATTCAGGCTCCTCTCATTCTCCTTCTCTATATGAATCTTTCATGTGATATTCAGAAAAGTAGTGACATCCAAGAAAAGCTAGTATTTAGAATCTGAGGATATAGGAGAAAGTTTGGCTGAAGATGAATTTATAACAAATATGTGTGTATAACTTTTTAAGACCATTAATGTCCTCTGTTTTCACTGTTAAGAAAGAATTGGCTGTAACTGATTTCACATGCAATTCTTTGGTTTTATATGCCCATTATCTTTTTCTTCTCCCATCCTAGAAATAATACAGAGAAAGCACAATTGTTCAGTTCCTCTAAGCGTATAACTCAACTTTTTGTTCCTGCTGGCAACATTTCATGTCTAATAATTAAGAAATAATGGGACACACATTTCTCTGGCAATCTGAGAAACAGTCAGCTGAAAAACCATGCCCTGAATATCTCAACTATTCTTAAGATTGGATCAAAGTTCACAAAGAAAATTCTTGCCCTGCTTAGCAAAATCTCTGCTTGGAAGCAGCATATTCAGGACAGACCCTCTAGCTTGGCTTTTATTACTGTTGGCACACCGTGATATATCGACTAGGTTGCCTAACTTTTCAGTATAAGCTCCTTTATCTGCACAAGAGACATTTGATGGTGATGTCCCTGTCAACAAGCATTTATTAGAAGTCTATTTTTGTGTGCCACTGTAGTAAGAACTATACCAAGATGCCTACCCAACAAAGATAAGACAAAGATCTTTGAGGTAACAAAATGTTTTCATGCACTTGAAAGTATGAAACTGCATCAGATCCAGAGACTAGGAATTGAAAGATTTATAAGGGTAAAGATTGGCTTTATAGTTATCATTTTAAATTTATTTAGTTGACATGGAGATCAGTATTAATCCCAATAGAGAAGAGTTAGCATTCCACAGAGAGAACTGTTTCAGGGCCTGGGTATAGAAACATTATAAGGTCTCAAAGGTGGTCAGGATAGAGAAAATGCCTGGATAAATGGTTGTAAACTTATCATAAATACTGGCAAAAATAAAACTAAGCAAAATCATTATATGTAAAGAACACTGCTTGTTATACTCCAGTTTCCTTAGCACATTCTCTGCCCTTCTCCACCTGCTCTGTGTCTTGGCAGTGACCCATAGGGACTGTATCACCCAGTCACCACCTTCCCGTCGAGTTTGGCTAATGAGAAGTGGCGGGAGATCAAAAATTAGAAGGAGATAGTGTCTGGGTATTTCTTCCCAGAACTCTGTCTTCTTTTGGTGGGTCACTTGCGGGGAATGTAGCCTCACTATGGTCTCCTGGGTTCAAGTAGCACTGTTTCTCCCCTTGCCCTTCAGATCTAAGGGTGGTAACAGCTTCCCACTGTTACTGGACCCTGGGTGTCTCAACCTCTCATTTGTGTTGGTAGCCTACCCACCCCTATGTAAATAGTCACTTATTAAACTGTCTTCACTAGAAACTTCTGGGGTAAATTCTGTTTGTTTGTTTTTTTCCAAGACCTTCACTAATGTAGTCACGTAACATTTTTTTTTTAAGTTAAGTGTATAAAGAACTGTATGTAGACACTATGATATTTTTCACATAAAAAAATACCCAAGCCTTTGAATCAACCTACGCACAAGATGTCCCTGAGATGTTTGGATTTCATTCCTTTGAATCTCTGGAAATGCTCACACGGGGACATTAAAATCCTCTGATGAAACCATTTTCAACTGGGGACCTGTTGTGAGAATATCTAACAAGGGGTAAGACGCCCCAGAGAATACTTTGCATGTCGTCCTTTTCCTTTACGCGGTTGATGACATGCATTTTAAGTCAGAAGAAAGACAAACATTCAGTCATTTGGGCTTTTCTTGGGCAATAATGGGTTTTGCAGGTCTGGGGAGAGGATTTTATTTAGGAGGTTTGAGTGTACATGGATGGAAGCTTTGTGTCACACAGAGGGCCCAGCGAGGTATGGGCAGTCTACAGTCTGGGAGGATGGTCACTTGATCCAGAGTTGACCTTTAGTGACTCACTTTACCTCCCCTCTGCGGTATTAACAAACACGCTACCAAATGGGGAGTTGGAAATGAGTCCATTTCCTACAAATAAGATTTTAATGAGACTCTCTAGCTCATCACATACCAACACAAAACGATAAAATGTTGATTGTTGATCCTCTCCTTCCCGCTAGTGATGTAAACCCTGGTCAGTGTCGTTAAAATAAAGCAAATTTATTTTTAGTTTACAAAATCATCATGGGACAGAAAAGTAGGTCAAAATAAGTTTGTCTCTGGTGGTGGTGACCAGGACTTCTGCACAAAGCCAGGTCACAGCAGAGGCCCATTCCCACTTGACCTAATGTCATGGTAAACATAACATTTTCTAACAACCATGCTTCATTTGACAATGTTTGGCTAAGTGATTCTTCTTGAGCTTAAAAACTGGGGCATTGGAATGGGTTCGAAAAAAAGGAAGTTACATCCCAATGCTCTCTCCATGGGCATTGGAAGGTCTATATGGAAAAACATCAGTTTCCTCCCCATGATTGGTCTCCATTTTTTAAGGTATTGATGGACAAGAAGGGCACAGGGGTGTAGACATGGCGATGAGTCAGCAGGGAGGAGAAAGAAATGGGAAGACAAGCTCTCTCCTCCACTGCATTAACTACTCAAGGTAGATATTCCAAGTTCCAATTGTTTTGACTCTTTGGAACAACTTTAAAACTCCAAATGATCCCACTCAATTAGAATTCAGCCTGCTATTTGCAACATCTTTTGTTGCTCCCAAGATTGAAGAAACTGAAGAGGGATAAGAAGAAATATGAAAAACATAGGGTTGTATAATATTAGTGAAACTTCTTTTCTGATGAAAAATTAGTTGTTGATTAATTTATTCAACAAATATGCACTACACACCTACTATGTGCCAGGTGGCGATATAGACAGTACAGATCCAAGGCTGGAATAATAGTAAGTTGTTATGCCCAATGAGCTTTTCTTTTTTGATTGAGGGAAACAGACAATAAACTACAAGACAAATCCATGTATAATGTGATGTCTTGTATAATAAATGCTAATATGTGTGAGACTCTGTACCAAGAATTTACTTACACAGAGCTCATCTACTCCTCACAGCCAATCAAAGGGGTAGTTTTATTTTCTCTATTCTTTTTCTGAGAAGACATATTCACACAGAAACTTGTCTCAGGTCATCCTAGATGGAGCTGAGCTCAGGTCTGCTTGGTCTCATAATGCGTAGACAACTCGGTGGGTGCCTAGGACTCCCCCTCAGCCTGTCTGCATTCAGCCCACCCCGAAAGCTGTCTTCCCCAGCTTACCTTCTCCAAGGACTCGGAGTCCTTCCTGCTGGTAGAATTGACTTGGCAATTAATCATGTGGCAGCTGCCATCTCTTTTCATTTAGATTTTATAGAAACATTTTATTTTTATTTAGCTTAATTAAAAGACTGATTATGATTAAAATTTTTGTCTCCAACTTTGCTGTAACCACCATGAGGGTCAGAAATATTTTTTAAAATTTTATCCTCACCTGAGAAAGTTTTTTCATTGCTTTTAGAGGGAGAGGAAGGGAGAGTGGAAAGGAGAGAGAGAAACATTGATGCAGGAAAGAAGCATCAACTGGTTGCCTCCCATACATGCCCGGACCAGGGTTCGGTGCCTGGACTAAGGGTCCCGTGCACCTGTGCCCAGACCAGCGATCAAACCCACAACCTGGGTATGTGCCCTGATGGGAAATTGAACCCACAACCTTTCAGTTATGGGATGACACTCTAACTGAGCCACACTAGCCAGGGCAGAAGGTCAGAAATATTTTAAAACTTTTGATCTGTACAAATCTCACTTACATCATGCCTTGCACACAATGGACATTAAATAAGTAACTTAGTTACTTGAATCTCTAGAAGAGGGAAATCTGGGAGTTTACTAGCGGATCCTCATCACTACCTCAAGTCACAGCATAGATGAAATCCTTGTTCTTGAGTTCTGATCTTGGAGTCTCCAGGGCTAAAACTTAGAATGGCTCTTCATTTAAGTGTGTAGTCTGCCATATAATACCTCTTTGGAAGGCAAAATAAACTGGCCCAAAGTATTTCACTACAGCTAGAACATTAAACATCTATATTAATGGAAGAGAACTGAATTACTAGATTTATTATTTAAATTGGAAATTAAAAAAACATGCAATATACAATAGGACCTGGGAATAAGTGACTTGTCATTATAAAACCTTGTTACAGGAGGAAACATCCCTTCAAATGCTGAGATCAACAGTGTCCACTGCAAACTTGGCAAACCAGGATCCGAAGCAGTAGGTCATCCTGAGTCTATCTGCATGAGAAGAGGCTGCTTTGTTCCAGGAGGACTGATCCCATACACTCACTAACATGAAATATCATTTCATTTAGATATAATGCTCCTTAAGCAAGAATGCAGAGTCAGGCAGCAAGTAAGTTTATATAAAAAGACGGAAACAGAGCTCCAAGTTTGGTTGAAGCAATGCAATGACAATGACAGAATGTGGGGAGTAAGCTGGACGGGGAGAGACAGGGGCCAGGAGAGGCCTGCCCGTCAGCCACTTGCGATGAGCCGCCCGTGGGCACAGTGTGAGTGCTTCCTGAGCCGGCAGCGGTTCTCTGTCCCGCCACCTCTTCTTCTAGGCCCTGCCACCGGGAACTCTGTCTGAGGTACAAGCACGGGGCCCACTCTCCACTCTTCTATATGGTTTTTTTATTGTTCAACAAATAGATGTTTTTCCCCTTAATGGAGGCTTTTAGAATCCAAAAGTTTCTGGATTTGCATAGTGCATGCAACCACGTTAAAAAATTCTATTGAATTAACAAAGTTGCAGCTTGTGGTAGAGAAATTAATGAATAATTTCCTGTCTTGTATTTCTGTAATATCTCCATGATGCATGACAAAAAAAATCTTTCATTTTCCCAGCTTCAAATCAATGGTGGCAATAGTGATTTGCATTTAAAATGAAAATAGGATAATTTGGGGTTGTGGAATATGAGTAAATTATGGATTGAATCAAAGAGTTATATTCCTCGGAGGGAGCTACAGGTGGGTAAAACAATAGATTTAAGCTCAGTTTTGAGGATTAAAAGGGGAAATTCTTTTTAAGACAAAAAGAAAAATGTAAGCAGTATGTGACTCAAAGATGTCCACCATATGGATTTGAATGGATCCACTTTCAGAGAATAGTGACATCAGAGAGCAATTCCCAACTTCTGAAGCTCTGTGAGCCCAGGAAGCAGAAGAGCATAAAATGCCCTGAAATTAATTTTCCTGCTTTTATGATTTTAGCAAATGTTTTCATTTTAGCATTGATACCCAGAAGCAGTTTCTCAAAAGACCTTTTTTTAAAATCAAATAAACAAATGCCACTATTCATTTACTTGAATGACTAGAATATGAATTTCAAAATTTGCTGAATTGTGTCAAATTTAAACAACCAGGATCAAATTTGCATACATTCAAGTCAACTAGGAGTTTTACTCAAAATTAGTATACCTTGGAAGTATGTTTAAATAAGCTATAGGAAGAAATCGTGGTAAAATCTGAAATTAACAGTATGGAGATGTTTTACTTTGTTTCATTTTTGTCCTTGAATTGCTCTGAGATTTTCATAATTCTCTATTAGACTTAGTTTATCCATCTCTAGCTATTACTATTACATTCATAAGCTCTTCCCAAATTTAGCATAATACCATGACAATGGAAAGTTCTATTAATTCTATTTGTGTATGCATTTTCATCATAGTTCCAGCAGGAAATGAATACATTATTAGTCCATTCATCACAGCTGAGAAATGAAAAGGGGAAGAAACATTTCCCCCAACACAAAGTGATACCATGGTAGAGATGCCTCTCAACGTTTACTCCTGGGTCCCCCATTCCAGCACTTTCTCTCATCCCTGCTCTTTTGTCTTCTCTGAACATCAGAAAACTTCTCCCGTATCCCCTACCCCCAGCCAGGACGCAACCAACTGGACAGAGGCTGGAGTTAAGAATGGAAAAAAATCATGGGCACTTTTGAGCATGTGGAATTTACCACAAATCAAAGTCAAATTCAGATGAGTTGTTTGAAGTGTAAGCTGTTCTTCAATTATTCACAGTCCTCCTTCCCTTCGTTAGAACAGAGAGTGACCAGTAAAACCAGTCATCAATCGAAATTTTCCACTAGTCTACGGAACAAGAATTATTCTCATTGCTTCTTCATCATCTCTACAGATACTGTGGGACTTTGCTTGATTGAAGTTCTATATGAAAAAAGCTTTTAATTTGAGGTGGGCAAGTTCCTTAAAAAATCATTATTTACATCCAATCATTTGCATAAATAATACTGGATATTGTGGCAATAAAAAGGCAGATGGCATGGTCTCTGCCCTCATAAATCTTATAGTAGTAGAAATTTTAAGATAAAAATGTAGATTTTCACCCTGGCCAGGTGGCTCAGTTGGTTGGAGCGTGGTCCCATACACCAAAAGGCTGGCAGCTGATCGATGTTTTCTCTCACATCAGTGTTCATCTTTCTCGCCCCGCCCCTCTAAAATCAATAAACATATTCTCCAGTGAAGATTTTAAAAAATTTAAAATGTAGCTTTTCAATTAAAAAAATCCCTAGGCTGCCAGTTAGTAACAGTTGCATGTTCTTTTTGCATTTACAGGAAAGAGAACTCCTAATACTTTAGAGGGAAAAGGCATCTTCGGGGTTTTCCACTGGCATTCTAGAAGGAAGCAGGCACTATTTCAGACAATACAATAACGTTCTTTCAGCAAGAAGGAGCTGGTTCAGCACCTGAAAGTGGTTCGGGGCAAAAGTTCCTGAGAGAAAGTAATTTGCGCAAGCCTTAAACCAAATCCTAAGGGACTACTAGTTGGTTTATAAAGCTAGAAAAATTTTTTTCACCGTTCCGTGAACCAACTTCTGTTGCCAGGATGACTGACACGAAAGGCAATGCTGCTTTACTGTCTCTACCCTGGTTTCTCTTATTTTAGGGGGTGAGGTGACTTGCCTCTAGGATTCCTCTAGGTATAGTAAAATCATTTATGGAGATGTTTACTTATAAATAGGAACTTACTTTCGGAAGGGTAAATGAAGTTTTTCTTCATGAACATGAAATGTTGACTTCTGAATGTGTAATGTGTTATTTTCCACGAATGCCTGCCGACATTTTTTTGTCTCTCCCCTGTTTCATCTGGAACACTGAATGCTCTGGCCTCTCTCAAGCAAGTTATGCCACCGAGAGCCCATACCCCTCAGGAGGTAGGAACCGCCGGTCTGGTCTGGGCCAAGCAGAAGTCTGTTTTCCCGCCAGCTCGCCATACTATAAAGGAATAGAAGCAGTTCAGTGAAAGAGCTTGAGAAGTAGGTGAGATTAATGTTCCATTTCTTAACAGAGAAACACACTCTTGAAAATTAGGACAAAATTGAGGACACTCAAGAGCTGGCTTTAAAGAGAACTTAAGTGCGTAAATAGATATGTTAAGCTCCATGGCAACTTGGCAAAGCTGAAGTTACTATAGCCCTGGTGTCGCAGTTTGGTAAAGGATAATGCCGTTCTTTTCAGACGAAAGGATTTGTTAGAATGCATTTGTTCCCTCCTTATGATGATTTAGTACGTTTGTCTCCTAGAAAGAAAGGTTTAGATGAGTGCCCCTTTAAAAAGCGTGTCTTTCACACATGTAAATTATAAATAGAACCACTTAGCAACAATGTGGAGGTGAACCAGCCTCACAAGGGTTTTTCTGAGTTTGAAGTGTCTGTTTTGGCTCTGTTCTTGCGTCGTGACGTGTAGAGACGGGACATTCCTGGAAGCTATGTTGTCAAGAACTGGCCTGGAGCTGGCCTCCCCTCTCAGAGCGTGTGAGCACACCCGCGACCTCACTGTCACCCCACTGAAAGGACAGCAACAGAAAGCACCGTCTGCGTGAAAATAGTTCTGTTTAAATCCCGCCCAGAGAAACAGTCCTGAGAGTGAGCGTTGGTGGAGTCAGAGGCAGACTTGTGCGTGTCTTTTCTTTTCCTTTCTAGGGTCAATCCCTCGTGTTTAAAGAAGGAGACTCTCAAAGTCAGGAAACTGGTCAGACGTCCAAATCCAGTGGTGACGCTGAGGCCCCTGTGAACCGGAAACAGACATTTACAGTATCCCTTTCCAACTTAGTCAGTTCCAAGTATCTACCTCTGATGCCAAGGAGGGTTGGCTGTCGTCCCAAAGCCTAACCTGGGCAGGGTCAAAGTACAGTTCACCAAGGTCACTTTTATTTTTTGTTTTTTCTGTTTTGAGAGAGAGTTGGGTGAATAATGTTGGCACTTTTACAAGAAGCTGGTAAGGAGAGAGGAAAAAGGAAAAAGTAAGACTGTTTTTAATTCATCAAACTGCTCCTGATTTCAGAATAATAAACACAAGTCTGTTTCCTTGATTATTTTATAAATAGCAAATATTTGGGTAAGGAATTTGATAAATGCACTGACTATAGAAATTGTTTACCAAATGATGCATCAGTTAAAAAAAAATCAACAATCTCCAAAAAAGCTTGAGTTTGTCTGTGAGAATCTATGGTCTGGTTCCCAAGGTCCTTAGTCATCATTTCCCTCATCTTTTGAACTTGATCAAAGCAACACGGGGGCCTCTGAGGGGAAAGATTGGTTCCATTACACAAAAGGCAATAAGGTAGTGCCCTTCCCAGCAGTTAATAGACAGGAATGTTGTAAAATACCGTGTGGTTTTCAAATACCAAGACGGAAGTTTTCTGGTTTATAACATTTCTAGTCATCTTGACCGGTCTTCTGGCTTTCTCAGGCACTGTTAAGTAATTCCATGTTAAACCAAACTGGTTAGGCTTGAAACCTGCTGCCCCAAGCAAGCCAGCTCTCTGCCTGGTACTGAACTAGAGTGACTCTCAGAGCCCCCCAACCCGGCCTTCTTCTCCAAACCCAACCAAAGTTCTGGGATTTCCACAGCACCGCGTTTACCGTAAAAGCCTCCCAACTTAAGTCACTGACCCAAACACACAGAAAATTGCATTTAAATGAGCAACATGGGCCCTGAGGAAAACAGGAGGGAAAAATATAAACTGTGGTCACTGCATTCTTCTGATATTTAAAATTTTCAGTGAAAATATTTTGTCCATTTGAATTCCTGGGTGAGTTAAGATGGGAAAATTCTTCTGAAGTTCTTGTAAGTATGGTATCACTTTTTAAAACTGAATTATTACCAAAGGAAGAGTAATGAAGTAATGTTCCATTCGTTCAAGGAGCTTTTTTTTTTTGAGCATCTATCATGGCCAAGGCCAAGACAGATTCTGAAGAAAAGACAATGAACAGGAAGGGTCTGGCTTAGCGGGCTTATCAAGAACAGAAAACACATACAACCGGAATTGTGGTTCTCTCAAGGTGAAGGACCTCCCTACTGTAGGAAAAGAGAATCCGAGTGAACCATGTGCCTCCTGGGCAGCATTGTGAGTGAGTCTCTCATTTCTTGCCATTTCTAGTTTTTCAATCTAGAACCTCCAGAAGTTAGAGATCATCCAAGTCCACACCCCAACAACGCTCTGTCTGATGGTTCCAGAGTCCCCGAGTCCCCAGAGACCTGCTCAGTGCTGTTTTTATGTGAGAGGGGTTATTTCTTCTGCTTCAGAAGCATAAAAATCGTTGTGAGGGAAGGGGTTTGTGGGACTCTCACCATGCAGCAGGAGTCTGATAGCTCTCTGAGATGAGATGGTGTTGGCGTGGTCCTCTCTCTTGTAATGCCTCCTTCATCAAGCTTCTGAAGTTAGTCTCCAGTCCTTAATCAAGAAAATGCCTGCCTTTAACCACATGTATTGCAGAGTCTTTGAGTTCCTTGATACTTCCTTAATCTAAATCACAGATTGTTCTAGGAGACACAAGGACTCAGAACAGCTTAAATGTGGCACTGGAGGGCAGAAGACTCTGCCTGTCCTATTTGTACCCAGCCAAAGAGAAGCAGGAGTCTCAGACAGCCCAGGGGAAGACAGCTAATGACAGATAATTTATAAGAGAATAAAAGCAGCTCCTAGGCAACCATCTTATTCTCATAATGGAGACTTTTACCTTGATAGGTATATGTTACACACAAAATTCATTTGTCCAAGAAGATTCTATCTTAGAAAACATTTTTTTAAGTACATGGATTTAGAAAACACACTACTGCATCAACGACTAGTTACAGTGGAGACTGTATGGGATCCTGACCTCATCCTAACTGTTTAAGTGGAGATCAAGACAGCTTTCAAATTTTGTAAAACCATGTTATACTTATACAATACCTTTCATTCGAGCACTTATTCTCTCAGTACTTCTGCAAGGGTGTAGATAATTTATGGCTTACTTTATGGGTAGAGACACTGAAATGGCTAACCATTAACAGGTTGTGTTTTCTCAAAGTTACTGAGTAGGTAATTAGAAGATTTAAGAAAACAATCCAAGCCTGCAAATTCCCCAGTTTCTTGGCCTTTCCCCTTGGACTTTTGCAGCTTAGATGATCCTAAATGCAATGCCATGAGACAGGAAACCCTGTATTAAGGGCATCAGTGGACTATTGCCTTATTAGCACCATAGAATGTTTTAGTTGGGTGCTTGATATTTACCATGTATGAATTTCTTGCAAATTTAGTACTGCTCTTAAAGCCATGCAAGAGGGACTCTTGCCCTAGTCTCTTAGCTGTAGAGGACACCACCTACCACAGACACACATTTGTTAAAGAGCACAAGGGTGTTCAGTGCTGACACAACACAGCTCGTACTCCCAGACATCTACCCTGGTGATTAACACTGTTTGGGCCCCAGAGGGACACTGTCAAACTGCTCTTGCTCAGGACAAAAGGACAGTGACCGAATGCCATTAAAGCTTGTGGGCAGGGTCACTGCTGACACCAGAGATGGGCACTGCTTTGGAATGGGGGAAATGTTAGGTAGCAGGAACACTCAAGACAAATTAGTTAACTTGTCAAGTCTTTCCTTTCAGATTGCAAAATCAACTATCACTTCCTACTAGTGCTGAGCTTTCCTTTTCTTGCTCCTCTTCAAGTTCTAATCGGTGGTTCCAGAGATACTCAGGAGTTAGTGGGATATTCACCAGAGTTGCAAATGGTGGCTGAGAAACCTTTTGCAATATTAGACACTTCGTATTACTCTTAAATTTGTACATCTATAGGGCTAGATGTACCATTAGTGATCATAATATTGATTCTTTATTTAAATGTAACTATTAAAGCATATATTATGTAGACCTCCATCTGTACAATAGACCCCACAGATACTGTATGTGGACTTGTTCACACGTTATTATTACCTTACTGTGGGGCCTCAGACAGGTCCTAGCTTCTCTGACCTTCTGTTTTCCCATCTATAAAAGAAGAGTGTCACACTAGAGGCTGTCTAAAGTCTCCTTCAGCTCTAAATATATTTTTAATTGTTCTACTCATTTATACATAAATACACTTCTTATAAACTTTTTATAAATCCTACCATAAATATTATAAAGAAACTATTATAAAACTTATATGATCTGCTATGACCCTCTCACACTCATATAAATATATAAACCCTTCTTATTCCTTATTTTACCTATTTAGAATCATATATCTATCCATCAGGCATTTACGGGGCACCAAATACATGACAGACGTGGTGCTCTACTTTGGCTAAGGACACAGCAATGACTAAGTGCCTTATCTGCCCTGAGGGATGGTGGTCCAAAGAAGGATAATTAGTGAAAGTAGTATGTGAGTCAACTCTTATTAAATGAATAGCAGTGAGCTCAGCCAAGAGAAGGGAAGGACATTTCAGGTAGAGAGAGCTGTACAGCAGAGGCAGAGTGGTGAGGAAGAGCAGGGAGCTCTAGGAATGTGAGCACGAGCACCCAGACTGAGGCACGGATGTGTCGGGCAGAGCCTAGAGCAGCAGGCAGGCACTGGGGTCTTAGATGGACTTCATTCTGTAGGTGATGGGAAACTCAAATTTTACCTAGAAGTAGAGAATGGCATGATAGACTTAGGTGGGAGATGGATCGATTTGACAAGGATCTGGAGGTATAGGTTAGTGGAGGCCAGTTTAGAATCAGAGGAACAAGTTGGGGACTGCAGGCATAATTCAGCTGAGAGTCCCTGAAGGCTCAGAGTGGGGCAGTGACAGTAGAAATGGACAAAAGGGAGTCGTACTTTAGAAAATGACATGGCTCTATTTAGGTGACAACCAAATTCAGAGTGTCCATTTCTATATTGATTCTTCCATCGAATCTTCCACATTGAATCCATTTGATTCTTCCAACATGAAGAGCAAAGAGAAAACTCTACCTGCTCCAAGTTTACAGATTTGCATCCTTAGGATAGCACTCAACACTTGTTTTACATTATAACATTCAAGTTGAAAGAGGGACCTAGATGCCATGCATTCTAAGAGGCTCATTTATTGATTTTCATGAGCTTAGGAAACTGTGAGCAAATTATTCCCAGTCTTATGTTGTCATCCCTATGCATTATAAAAGTGCTATCATAGAGAAGTCTGCACCATTAGACAGGACTCATGCCATCCACCATATAGGTTTTCAGTTTTCAATGTAGAGAGACTGTTCACAGCCAGGAACAGCAAGCAGTCATTTCAATTTAGACATCTGCAACTTGCTGTGCAAATGAGTCAGAAGCAGAAGGTTGAGTTTTCCTTATGAAAGGCAGATGCCTTTACAATTCAAGGGGCAAGTTTTTGGCACAGATGGGGTAAGATTGCCCCAAATTCTGCGGGAGAAAAACCAAAGGCAGTTGGTAAGAATTGGCTGGCCCAGAAGGCTAAGGTTCCACCAGGAAGCCAGTAATTGCCCTGGGAAGCTCCAAAAAGAATGAGGACCAGTCCCAGCTTGAGCTCTGAGATTTGAATGGCATTTACAGGGTCTGTGATTTACAGAGATTTATATGAGATTGAAGGCACTCTATGAAATCTGTTCCTAAACTTGCATTTCCTAAGAATTACCAGGGATTAGAATGTCACTATTCTCAGACATTGGCACACAGTTTTCTGTGAAAATTTTATACAGAAATAAAGGAAAAGCAATGATCAGTTGCCAATTTGTATGATCTTTTCCATGCAGAGACTCACTGCGGCCAATTTCTTCTGATTTATGTACCAACTTTCCATAGCCAGCTGGACAACAGTCATCCTAACTCCTTAACACTTTTAGAGCATTTAAAAACTAACTCCTAATAAAAGCCTTCCTTTCTATTATCCCTGTCCTTTGGGATGAGGAAAATCCCCACAGAAATTGTACACATTTTGCAAAAGCTGTAAATCTTAGAGTTGACATTTTAATGCCTCAAAGTCAGTGCATAATAAATGTCTTGTCATAAGTTACAGCCTTTCTGGAAGGTGTTGACCATTGAAGTCTGGCCAATAGGTAGGTTTTCTCTCTAATTCAAGGCTACAATATATTGGTTTTCATTTCTATTAACCTCAAAATTATAATTAAAATTCTCTGAAATATTTGGCTTTTTTATAGCCCGAGATGATGCTCAAACTTGGTGACATGAATCACTTCATTTTCTTAGTACTGAAGAGTTAAAAATCAAGTATCACATTTGGGGAGGGGGCATATGACAGAGTGAATATGTTAGAGAAACTGTAATGTGCTTAAGATGTCAATTACAAATATTATTTAATGTTGTTACTTAGGTATTTCAGCCTACACACACATACACACACTGAATACTAAGAACCCCATTTTCTGCTATTAGAGTTCGGTTTTCTGCTCCCAAGAAGACTGAATGTATTTCATAGACTGTGGGACATGAGAGAGAATTTCAGCCAAGTCCAAGTGTGCTGACCTCTATGGCCTTCTCATCCCCTCTCCGGCCAGGTGCACACATATCTCTGTCAACTGTGGATCACAAAATGGTTCCCACGTCCAGAAATGGGCCTCATTGCATGGAGATCTTGCCCCTGAGTCCATTGAAGAAATTTTCCTATGGGTCTGTTGAGCATATGGCCAAAGGGAAGTTTTTCCTTCAGAGGTTTACTGACTGGAGTGCAAGACTCTCGGGGCTTCTGAGTATGAAGTGCTGACCAGGTGCCAGTCCAGGTTAACAAAGCCGTGAACCAGACAGACATGATATCTGCCCTTCTGGAGAGAGCTCTTTTTTAAAAGATTTTATTTATTTATTTTCAGAGAGGAGAAGGGGAAGAGAAAGAGGAGAGAAACATCAATATGTGGTTGCCTCTATGTGCCCGGAGCGGGGGACCTGGCCTGCAACCCAGGCATGTGCCTGGGAATCGAACCAGTGACACTTTGGTTCACAGACTCATGCTCAAACCACTGAGCTATACCAGCCAGGGCTTGAGAGAGCTCTTATACCTTCAGATTGAACATCCTTTGGTCCACCTGAAAGAACATTCTAGTACTAAATTTAAAAACGAAGTGAGAAATATGTAGTGCAATTACATTTCTGTGGAATAAATACACAAGAGTACACAAGGACATAAGCATATGCATAAATATGCTTTAAAAACATTCCACAGCCAGAATAATACTGCTGGGTGGAGAAGGGATGGGAAGTAATTTTATTTTCTGAGTATCTCCTGTATTCTTTGCTTTCATTCTGTGTATAACATAATTTTAAAGAAATCAAGTCTTAAAAACTGAGCAAGTTATCAAGGTACATCTTCATAAAAACATTAAAAAGTATATTGTTGAATGACAAAACAATTTATCAGGAAGATTCCATTCTTGTAAAAAATAGAGATACATAAATAGGTGATAGATAGATATTAGTATATATGTGGGGGAAACTGAGGCTATATAACAAACTTATCAAAAATTACATCTGGGGATCTGCTGAAGGGGAATGCCTCTCACGTTCTATGTTAACACATTTCTGTAATATTTGGCTGTTTTTTCAGTGAGCAGGAATTAATCATCAGAAAAAACATTTTTAAAATAAGGAAGACATTGTGAAATGCTTTATGCCAAACAATCTCAGCTTATTCTTTGTCGTTTAAGTGACAGAAGTAGCTTAGGGAATAGTAGAGCAAAAACAGTAGAGAAAAAATTGCACGTATGGTAGTGCCCTCCTACCGCAGAGGATGTTTCAAGGCCCCAGTGGATGCCTAAAACCGTAGATACTACTGAACCCTATGTAAACTGTTTTCTTCTGTACATACATACCTATGATAAAGTTTAATTTATAAATTAGGCACAATAAGAGGTTAACAACAATAACTAATGATAAAATAGAACAATTATAACAACATACTGTAGTAAGTTATGTGAATGCAATCTCTCAAAATATCTCATTGTACTGAACTCATCCTCCTTCTTGTGAGGGTGTGAGATGCCACACTACCCACGTGACAAGATGAGGTGAGACGCATGGTAGAGGCCTTGTGATGCAGTGTTAGGCTACTACTGACCTTCCGACAATATTTAACATGCATTTACATCTTTTTTTCTTTGGTGCATCTGAGTTGCCAGCATCATATTCTTGCACTTTGGGACTTTTATTGAGTAAAATAAGGGTTACTTGAACACAAGCACTGTGATGCATGACTATTGATTGAATAACTGAGGTGGCTGTTAATCCCCTGGACAAAGGTTTAATTTACATCCTGGGTGGGATGGAGCCGGAGGGCACCAAAATTTTATCACACTATTCAGAACTTTATGCAGCATAAGCCTTATGAATTGTTTGTTTCTGGAACTTTCCATTTAATAATTTTGGAGTTCCCTTGATCATGGGTAACTGAAACAGCAGAAAGTGAAACCATGGAATGTGCCACCAGGTGCACATGTGTGTTGTCTGTAAATGTTTGGAGGGAAGGGTGTAAAGGACCATAAACATAAATATTCACCCAGTGCTAGTTTTTCCAAATCCCTATAATTCTCTTTTGCCCTTTAAAGTCCTAAATCGGGGAGGATTTAACGTACCTCCCAGGTCCGGTTTGGAGCTAATCCCTCTGTGAAAGTGTCACAGGGAAAGGCCTGGCTGAGATGCAGGCCAGCACAGGAGTTTCGATCCCCTGTGTGCCATTTGCCCCTTCCCTGCCCCTTGTTCTGTAGCCATAGCACTCAGAGTGGGTATTTAGTTAGTCTGATGGGCAAAAGGCCCTTTCTGTCCTTAACCCTTGCTCTTGACTCTGTACCCTAAAACCTGTGCTACCTTATGGGCCTCACTGAGACATAGCAAGCAAATTCGGTTCTCATTTTACTTTTGGAGCACTCATTTGAAGGTTCTCATTTTGAATTGGCCTGAATCTGGGTCTCCAGCCTGCAGAGTGGCAAGCTCTTACATGGTGGAGATGGCCCAGTTAGGCTTGTCTGTACTTTCACTTCCCACCCAGATTCTTGAGTACAGACCAACGGGAGGTTGCGTCAGATTCACCAGGGCAGACCAATTAGACAAGCCTGAAATCCCCGTGATGACACAGCATGCATGAAAGCCTGTTTGTACCGTATCACATTGCTAAATTTAGATGGGGTCTGGCAGTTATACAGAAAGAGCTCTTGAAAAGAGGCAAAGAGATCAATCCAAGGATACAGAAAACCTGCCTGGACTCGTTATTTTTTATTTCTTTTGTAATGCAGACAGAGGAGGAGTTAATTCCAACCTCAGCCAGTTGCAACAGAGTCCTGATTTCTGTGAAGTTACCCTGGAGAAGGAAGTGCCTCCTAGGTGCTGGGGAGCTGATGTCTGCCAAGCCCACACAAGATGTAAGCTGGGAAGGGCAGTGGGTATCCTGGAAAACGAGTCAGTTACCCAGCACCAAGTTACTGACAATATCAGGTACATGCTCATAACAGCACAAACAACAAACATATGAATCAAATCAAGTATCCCCTAAAGGATGAAAATCAATAGCCTAAGTACAATAGTACCAAGGACATCATTTATGTTGTTAATCTAGTGTTTAGAACACTTACATCAGGTAGACCTTTGAATTCCTGTGAAAAAATTGGACTTTTAGGCTATGTTGTGGTCTATAAACTGTAAAGTTTTAAATGTCTTTAGTAGTTGGTACTAACAAGAGTAACATTATCCATTAAAGAAAGACTACTTGGTATTTTGGAGAATGTCATGGATTCTCTTTTCCAAGTAAAAAAAACTATCGGAGTATTTTAAACATTATTTTCTTTTAGAAGAGCCAATCTTCTCCAGAGTCTCTCCAAGTAGTTCAACTTACAGAACAGAGTCTTTCCACTTCTAACAATGGCACTGCTTGAGAGCTACAATCTAAGGTGCACTTAAAACTTCTCACACGTTGACACTTCACAGGGCTCTCCCTGATGGTGAGTTGATAGACAACACCGCAAAGGGTAGAGAGTAGCACCAATGGGGATCAGCATGCATGTGGCAAACTGGATCACAGGAAGGAGTTCCAAAGCGCTTTGGAAAACACGGAAGTCCAAGTCGCCATAAGAGAAGACACATGAAAAGAAATGAATATAAGAATAAAAAGAATACCACCAAAAAAATACCCCAGTGGTTCGATAAGGGTATCAGTTTCAGGGGTCCTCGTTCCCACCCACCAGACAAGGAGGCATTGGCCCCAACTGAACGCATGTGCGCTGAAAGAGACAATTTTGCATTCCAGAACCCATAAATGCATCTTTGATTCATAGTCTCAAAGCATTGGAGTGAATTATACAAACAGGAAAAAATGAACTTCAAGGAAAAAATAAGTTAAATAAAAGATGTAAAAAAATTAACAATCCTACAAGGAATTATTGTGATAAATTGGATGTAATTTTATATCTGTATGTGAATATTATTTTATGTGAATAATATTTTATGTTAATAAAGCATGGTACTTTTATCACTGTCTCTTAGTTTTCTTTTAAACATCCTGAAATACAAATTTTCAGAAATATCTCTTCTGTGTTATTCTGATTTGTCATCTATAACCCAAAGTCCTTAACAATCAAAGTTATGGGTTTCTTTTATAGTCCTGCTGCTTCAGCCACAAATCTAAAACAAGAAGAAACGAATGGTGAAAACAAGTTGAGAATGATTCTGCTAATTTAAAAAAACGCTATAATTCAGAATTCAAAATATGAGATGAGTCAAAGGGAGGTATTGCCCAGAAAGAAATACACACACACACACACACACACATACACACACTGAAAAAAATACTGTATTATGAGGCAAGTTTGTTCACTTTCCAACAACAAGTGACTCATCCATCACTTTGTGTATTAAAGGACTTGAATATAGGATGGTATTTACCTTTCCAGAACAATAACTAAAAACCCTACAGCCCTCCCATAACCTCAGGTTCCCCTGTTTCTCAACATGCTAAACCAGTTCCTTGTGCTTCAGAACAGCTGTTCTGTGGAGTAGAGAATATTTCCTTGAGTAGAAAAGAAAAACAGCCAATTATTTTTCTATTTTACTGCAGTCTCTCCTCTTGCCCAAGGGGTTTTTCCCCTCTCTCTTTCACTGGGAGCTAATACACACACACACATACATTGTTTTAAAGGAATAATTTTGCTAAAACCCCCTACAGAGCTGAGTATGGACCACAGTGCTGCCTAAAACTTTAGAAGAAAAGTTCTTTTAAAAAATGCAGCAAATAATGACTCAACAGTTACCTCAGGGGAATACCAGCAGCATTTTGTTCAGGGCCTGCTGGTTGTGTTTTAGTCGGAGGTGAGGCTTGTTGGTAACTGAAACTGTTTTCTGTCAGGGCTTTTGCCACAGGAGTGGGAAGGGTTTCTGTCTCCACATGTTCTGTGTGACCTCATACTCTCCAGCTTCTGGGTCAAGAAATGTGGATTTTGTGTTATGGAAGTACACAGAAGATAAGTAAGTAAGGATACATATCAACTTCATATTTATACACAAAGCAAAACTAAAACATGTCAATGTTAGTCAGTGCTCGGTGGTGTGTACACTCATATTTATTATAATATTTACTGTAACTTACTAGATTACTTAACTTTTAAAACAAAGACAAATAAGTCAATAAAAGGAGCTTCATGATTTTATGAAAAATATATACTTTTTTACTTTGTGAGTCAATAAAAGAAATATTCTACAAACAAGATACATATCCTTCTAATTTTTTATAAGGCAAAGTTTTCCACATGTATATCATTCCTAGAATGAAGGCGGAAGTTTGCGTGTGCATCTGTGTGTGTGTAGAATGTTAGCTAAATATTTGCTGTCTGAGATCAGTAAATATTAAGGTTTATTTTAAAATAAATAAAAAACTTATACAGTAGGATTAAAAACAAATGAAAAGTACCAGCATATAGAAGAAAAAAAGAAAGAATTCTAGATTTTAATCTAAATTCTGCTAACGTATTATGTGAACTCTGGTGAGTATCTTAGTTTCTTCTGGGTCTCAGTTTCCTTGTTTTAAAAATAGAGATAATAATGTCTTTTGAACTAATACACTAGTTTTTATGCAGGAAAAGGAGGATATGTAAAACTAGTTTCAAAGAACAAAGCGCTGTTTGAACGTTAGGTAGTTTCATGAAAAAATGTAGTACCATCCTCTTATTTCCTTCCCTGATGAATGTTATTAGTAAAAATTGTGGTTAGAGTGAGACTGGAATTTAAAGCACATTGGTAATCTACGCACTGCCTATTACAGTGTTACAGGCATCTGGACACTTAATGAGTCTTATAAGACGGTCATGACCCACCATCATGCACAAAGACATTCATCTCTCAAGGCCTGATTCTAGAGTGACTTCCTTTTTCCATGTTGGAATTTTACTTCTTTTCACACCTAAATGAAAAAAGGAAGAATGTTCCAGAAGTGTCTGATAGACCCATTTAAATATGATTTAAGCGTGTGGTGATTAATGTTCCTTATGTACATTCTTTCTAATTTGTAGTCCTTTCCATTGAAAGTTGCCCTAACCACATTCTCCTGAGTCCCCTTTTACATATAACACACTCTTTCTGAATATGGTTGGGTTGCCCAGTTGTTCACTGGGCACCTCAATCACAGACCTAGTAAAGTTCTCAGTTGAGTGCAGTAGTCACTTATAACATCCTGGGAAAATAGTCAGTTGTGATTCATGTTGAAATAATGCATTGCTTTCTAGTAAGAGATTCCTCAGAGTTGTGACTACATTTTAATAGCAGATGACTTTTACAAGAACATTTTGCTGAACAAAAATTTCCGAGAGGGGAGGGAATTTCAGGGGAAATAAGGGAGGGATTTAGAGGAACCTATATAAAGGATACATGAACAACAACTGAGAAGGGTGGAAATGGGAGGGAGGGGGGAGGATGGGGGGGATGGGATGGGAGTAATAGACAGAAAACTGTACTTGAAAAATAATTAAATAAAAAATTGAAAAAAAAAATTTCCTTCATAACTTTTAGAAGCTGAGTTTGCACAGGAGTCCTTGAATAACGTAGACATTACTGAAGAGTGGGAAAATCCAGGCAGCTGTATCACATAATTTTCCAACTCCTGAGTAAGTAATATTCAAAGCTGAGGTTGAGATTCCATGGCTATCCAATGTGGTTTTTATGTTCTAAGGTGATTTATTTTCCTCCCTGAAGTTTATCACATTTTAAATCCTGGGAATGGTCTTCACTAACAGAACATTTTTAACAATCTTAGTAGTTCCTAAGATGCTTTATGCCTCATGACTAAGCAACAGATTTAAAAACACAGGGATCAGGAAGATTCCCAGATCTTCTCTGAAGGTGCTGTGAAAGTTTAGGCAAATCATCTACTCTATCCATGCCTCAGTTTTCTCATCTAAGACACTGAAGAACAGGACTATCTACAACACGGGGCTATTCTCTAACTTTTGTGTGCTGGGAGGGGAAGGGCAGCACCTACCAGTAAGAAGTGCTACTAGATTATTAAATAGAAATATTTTATATTGTGGGATCAAACATTTGTGAGGTTAGTCCTAGCATTTGGATCTTTCATTTAGAAGAAAAAATATTTAAAAGTGGGAAAATAAGTCATTTAATAATTCATAGAAAAGTAGGCTTTTTGGTTGTATAGAGTTAATAATTTTGTCAGGATTAGGAATCAACTCACCTATAGGAAATGGCTAACTTTGGAGACATGTCCAAGAATGCTTGTGTCTCACATCATTAACACTATCTCAATAGCACACAGATAATTTTGGTGATATTTGGTAGCTGCAAAATGAAAGAGTGTGGAGGTTTGGGCCTCTGCCTCAGTAGATAACATATAGTCTAGAAAGTAGAACCAGGATCGAATTTCATTTTCTTGTATTCCAGGCTTGTATGCAAATCCCCAGTTAGTATTTTATACCAGGTCTCCAAATAGCATCTCCCATGGACTCGGGGAAGGAAATGTGAATATTTCCTTAGACACACTTAGTCCCAGCTTCATAACATCACCAAGTCACTAAGTTGGCTGAATTTCTATGGTGTGATTTACAACTTGGAATCACTTTATCTTACATCAAATTTTAATACATTGGTAAGGTATCACCACACAATAGACAGGCAAAGATGCTGCCCAAAATATACAGCACAGTTCTTCTCAACTCTCTCCTTCACAGGCCTGGTTAGGTGCCATTCATCTGCATTCAAGAGTCCCCTGCACATTCCTCCTTCATCTGTGCTGATTGAATTGGTTGGTAGTTTTGTGCATAAGTATCTATTTACCCTTATTAAACTGAATCTTATCGTAAGACCACCACACAGTAGATATGCAAACACTCTAAGGTCTTCTCTGTCCTCTTTACTCTCCTGTTTTGTTAAGTTATAAATTCATTCATTCTTTTATCCAACAAATATTTTAAGTACCTACTATGTGCCAGTCACCTGAATACATTATCTCATTTAATCTTTACAACTCCATCATTACTCTTACTTTATTTTTTAATCTATTTTATAAATTATGCTATTATAGTTGTCCCATTTTCTCCCCTTTATTCCCATCCACCCAGCACCGCCCCCCCCCATTCCCTCCACCTTAGTTCATGTCTATGGATTGTATATATAAGTTCTTTGGCTTCTACATTTTTAATACTATTCTTAACCTCTCCCTGTCTATTTCTACCTACCATTTATGCTACTTATTCCCTGTACCTTTTTCCCCATTTACCTCCTCTCCCCCATGCTGATAGCTCTCCATGTGATCTCCATTTCTGTGATTCTGTTTCTGTTCTAGTTGTTTGTTTAGTTTGTTTCATTTTTTATTTTTTAAGGTTTGGCTGTTAATAGTTGTGAGTTTGTTGTCATTTTACTGTTCACATTTTTGATCTTCTTCTTTTTCTTAGATAAGTCCCTTTAACATTTCATATAAGGGCTTGGTGATGATGAACTCCTTTAACTTGATCTTATCTGGGAAGCACTTTATCTGCCCTTGCATTCAAAATGATAGCTTTGCTGGATAGAATAATCTTGGATGTAGGTCCTTGCCTTTTGTGACTTCACATAAACTCTCACTTTAAAAATAAAGAAATAAGATGTTAGGTGCAAGTGCCAAGTTTAGTGAAGGGGATAAAAAAAAGGAAAAAACCAGGATTTAAAATTAAATCTCTGGCATCGGAGCTGGTGTGTTCTCACTCTCATCGTGCTATTTCTCAGACCTACTTGTTACACAGAAAATAATGGAAGTGAAAATAATGCTTAAAAAGAGTGTGTATGGGCTCTTTACTGAGAGGAGTCGAATGACAATGGGAAATCCTGTAGAAGGCTTATGCACCCATGGTGACTGACAGATACTGAATGACATTTGACAGCGCATCCTAAAGTATTTTGCAAACTTTGAAATAACCCAGAGAGTGGGTCACTTCTGTGAAATGGAGACCACTAGAGGAAGATGGAAAAATATGGTGCAAGGGCCTCAAGGAGAGCAGCATGACAATGCAGAGCCTGAGGAGGTGCTCTGGTCTGGGCTGGAAACCAGGACACAGTTCCAGAGAAAAGATTTTGAAGTCAGAAAGTGCCCTTAAGGCTGATCTCTACAGCTGGAAAAGGAGAATTCGAGACTTACAGGAACAGGTACCAATTAACATTTGGCAGGAAGGCAAGAAAAGCCTCAGGAAAATGCCAAGGATTTCATCAGGATAAACTTGTACAAGAATGCTGACTTCAAGAGCACCAGATGGCATTTTCTGAGGTACTTGGTATTATAAACAGAGATTTCTGATACAAGTGTTTCCTCAGAGACAGAGGAAAAGTCATCCGCAGATTTTTATTTGAGGACTGCTACGTGGCACCATGCCTTGTGGAGACTTTGAGAAGCGACCCAGACAAAGAAGCCGATTCCCTTTTTCTGTCTGTTTGTTTTCTTTGGTTTCCTTGAGGCTTACTGGTAATAGCCAAGTGAAAAAAAAAGAAGACTTGTGGTATCTCTTTTAGGAAACACACTTCTCAAGTTCTTTTTCTAGGAACCATCCCTTTATGAGCTTGGAAACTCTTTCTGCTATTGTTCTGCCTATCAGAGGAGAGAAGACCCAGATTTTCTCCTGGCTAAGGTATCTCATAAGTGGAGCATTCGAGAATTTGTTTTCAGTCTTGTTGATAAATAGGCAACATTTTTCAAGATGCTAAAAGTCAGGCATTTGTTTCTCTATTTCACACACAAAGATCTCCTGTATTTGTGTCCCTTCCTCAGTCACTTCCTTTGCTCTCTGCCTCCCCACCCCACCCCCTCACTCCGCCCAAGCCAGGAACATCTTCTTATACCTTCTCTGTTTCCTTTCTTACCCCCACTTCTTTGTGTTCTTCCACATGGCTCCCTGTACCTCACATAAAAGCCCATTGCCCATCTGCAAGTCACTTTTCTCCTCTTTACTCCTCTTTTCTCCTTGTACTCCTCCTTATGAGTCACATCCTCTGGAAGCCTATCTTCCTTTCGGAGTCTCTTTCTTTCTGAACACTTCAGATCCTGAAATAATGAAGAGAATCACAGCAATGTCGTATTTTCCTGACTTCTTTGTCACAGAAACACTCTCAGAAAACTTCCTCTCAGAGATTCTCATCCCTTGCCTTTTATGAAGTCTTCTGAGGCGCCGTTATACATCCAAGAAGCAGAGAGGTTTGGGGACTTTGCTCTGTGCACTTCCTAACATGCTTGCTAGGTTTTTAAATGTCACTTAGGATATGACTGTGGTAGCAGTAATTTTTTCAAAGTGAGATTATAGTTGATGAACAAAAGCACATTTGTTTATAGAAGACACTGAAAAATTCAAATGAGCCCGTGATATTGCAGACTACACAGGCAGTGAGAAGGCTCTAGACTAGGTTTGTCTTCCAATGAGGAGAGACAGGCCCTGCTATGGACTCGACCTAGAGCATCCCTCATGAAAGAGAAACAAGAAGGACAAATTTGTGTTTGAACAGAGCTAATGAAGTTAACCGATTAAGAAGTTAACCTCTCAAAGCCTCAGACTTCTTTCCTGTAAAGTGGAAATAATCTGTCTCATGGCCTTGCTGTGAGTTTTAAGTGAGGTCATGCATGTGAGTTGTTCGGCATGCTTCCTGCTATAAGGTCAATGTTCAAATAAATTAGAACTGGGATTATTGGATGTCAAAAGGAGCATCTGGAGAGTATATAGATGTTTGGGGAAGCACACGATCCAACACAAAGTAGCAGGCATTAGAAATAGAGAGGGGTGTTTCTCCATTTCCTGGGCAGGCAACCACCCAGCCCAGAGAAACTGTGGGCACACCAAGGACTGGGGGTGACTCAGTCTCTGCTCTTGAATCAGGAATTTGTGAGTGGGGACCAGGTCTTACAGGGCAGAAGTCCATACATTGGAACAAGGACTCAAGATCTTGGCTGGATGAACCCTAGGGATGCCTCGATGATGAGTTTCCATCAAGCTCCTTAGGTTTCTCCTGCCTCAGGCCAAGACTGATTTCATGATGAGGGTGGGCTCGAGAGGCCCAGTGGCTAACCGAGCGGTGCCTTTCCTTAGAAGTCTGATGGAACTCCCTATTTCTTTTCTGTATACGGCAACTACACAAACACAAATTTATCATAAAATGAATCACTGAGAGAGGGCAGTTTGAATTTTCTCTAAGACAGCCGTGTTGGAAAAGACTCTTTACTCAGAAAGAAGTACATATGTTTCAATACTCCTTTCCATTTTGTTCTACCTAACAAATTCCAGGACGGTCTTTCTTTTATCCTATTTGCCAGGGCCATGGTTCTGCAAGTCCTGCTGATGTCACCCCCAGCCCAGGAGAGCTTTGTCATCCCCAGCCCAGGAGAGTCCTGCTGATGTCACCCCCAGCCCAGGAGAGCTGTGATCTACTTCCTTCCATCATCTCTAGACTGAACCCATTAACATTCTTCCTGATTCAGAGACATAAAGGTGACAAACTAACAGAATTTAAGTGCCCCCTCAACTGTAATTATTTTTATAAATGTGACAGAGAGCCATCATAGTTTAAAAATACATATATTTAGTATACCAAGTTTTAAAGAGCTTAGCTTTGGTGACAAAGAAATAAATCTCAGGGATTTCTTTTTCCTTCTGTGTTATTACATGTGCAGGTAAATTAAAAGAACACTATTGAATGATTACAGCCTGAAACATGAACCAATTTATGGTCAGTTAATACATTCATATGAGGTGTTTTAAAGAAGATTTATTTTGCCATTAGGTGCTGTATTAGATGACTACTTCCTGAAACCTACACAAATGTTCTATTCCTGAGTTTTCTGAATCTTGCAGCAGGTGCTTCGTCTGTTGGTGGTTGTTATTGTTTTATAATCCATAAAGAGTATCTCCCACCAGGCCCTTTGCACACATTAGTCACTCACTAAATACCATGGACAGACTGACAAAACCTCAACTGGATATCCACAATGATTTACTTTTGATTTTGCATGTACTTACTGCAATAGTGGGAGAATTGTCAAGTTGACTTTCTCTTGTAAAGGAGAAATAATTGTTACCTGTCAACCACAGGAAACCCTGAAAAATCTATAAACCAGGAAAAAGCAAGGTGAGGAAAGAGGACTGAGAGATTGTACTGGGAAAAGAGGCTTAGGTGTTTCTTCACAACCATGTGTATTGATTGGAACAAGGGCGTTGTCTAGGCATTCTACAGCTCTCATCCAAACCACCGAGTAGAAAGTTTGTTTTCAGGAAGCATCTAGTGGAATTTCCCAACTGCATACAGATAATCTAGTGGATGGGGCAAGCGGAGAGTTGCTAAGCCTGTGGCTTATGACGAAGAGAGTCCGTAAGTCAGGCCATCCTTCACTTTCCTGACAAGGCTAGATGGAGCCCGGTAATACCTCCAAAAGTATCTTTAACTTTTAAAACTCTACAGCACTGTATGACTGAGATAAAGAGATGAAGACATGACCCAAAATAACAGAACAATACAATTCAAAAAGAGGTCAGTGATGTCTGCAATAATGGAAGGGAGAGATTGCTCCTTCTAGAAAATCTTGATTACCTTCCATTTTTTAATGTCTCTCTTTGTTGTGTTTGGTAGTGAAGATGAGCACATCATAAACCCTCAATAACATTTTGTTGGGTGGGAAGTGAAATAGTCAGGCTTGGAGTTCTTTTTCAGTTTCACACACTTGGAGAAGAGGCTGTATTTGGAGAGCTTGCTGCTGGTGCCCCAGGGCCTCCAGTGTTAATGGCACCAGGGCTGGGTCTCCAGGGCCTCTACCTGTGGTACCAGCATCAGGAAGCACACTGCTCCTCCAGGGCCCTCATGAGAGCCCTCTCATCAAAAGAAAGGCCTCCAGCATGGACTGGGAGGAGTATTTGAAATACCAAAATGCTGCAATAGATAAGACCAAGTCATGTACTCTCCCAAGGAGTGAAGAAAAATAAAATAAAAAGGAAAAAATTCTTTTTCTCCTCCAAAGGAAACCATAATTTGAATGGATTCAGAGGCAAAAAGCTTTCATTACACTGCCCTTTTCCCCAAACTGTATTATTCAGGAGGAAACTGCACATCAGGAGGAAAGGAAGTCATCCATGGAAGAGGCTTTGCAAAGTGAAAAGATGTACTAGGGCTCCGTTCTCAGATACAGGCACCTGAATCTGCACATTTGGTGTCTAAATAGAGATGAAAGCAGAGATCTTTGAATATTGATTCCTAGCTCTCAAGTATATTTGATCCTCCAAAAATTTCCTCCCAGGTTTATTGTTTTAGTGGCTATTATTCAGCCCTTGGCATTGAATTTTCATCTGATCCTTTTCCCTTTACAGATATGAGCCCACCAAAGGAGGAATGATTTTATTAGAGAGCAGAGGCCTAAAGTAAGCCTTTCCTGGGAATTCCATTTGTGTAGCTACAAAGCCTCCTAGAGTCCTGACCCTCGCTCTCTTTGGTTCTAAAGCTCCGCCCTTTCCTGGTATTTTCTAGGCAGGCTTCCTCTGTGTCCCATTTGACCTCAATGAGGTCAGGCCTGCATATGCTTAAATAAAACTCATTCTTTCCGCTCCAAGCAGCCCAATGTAATTTGGTATTTTATGTTTTGCTCCAGAATTTATCCCATTTCTTCTTTCCTCCTTGTCCCATTATCTCTTATACCTTAACCTGTATCTTGATACCCAGGCTCCCCATCTCTCTGCTGAACAGCTCCTTCCAATCCCATACCATTAGTACATCTCTCAGTATAGGTGTGACTCAGGAGCCAGTGATGACAAACTACCAAAGCCGTATCCCTTCATCTTTCCCATGAAACAACTAAACTGAAGATCACCGGGGCTTTCCTTCACAGGAACCGGAAATTCAAATCTACCTCCTTCAAAAGTGTTAATACTAGACTGAACCATAGAAGGAGAAGAGAAAGGATCACACTTTCTAGCCA
Organism: Sturnira hondurensis; assembly: GCF_014824575.4. Lineage (NCBI taxonomy): Eukaryota > Metazoa > Chordata > Mammalia > Chiroptera > Phyllostomidae > Sturnira > Sturnira hondurensis. The sequence continues at coordinate 8,617,246 of NW_028088227.1, read as the reverse complement.
AGATAATAACTATTTCCTTCTCATTGAGGACATTACATATATCTACTTTTAAAAAAATCTTTAGCTGCCTGACCACATGACACACCGGTATTTTACAAGAGTTACGAGAAACCCTATATCCTCAACACTCATCAAGGTTTGTACCACATAGTAAATGCCCCCGTGTCTTTCAGGTTAAACTAAAGAAAACTAAGGGTTTTGTTTGTTTGTTTGTGTATTTAATCTGTATCTACTATTCTAATCTGTTCAATCAAGTTCATCCTTGTGCTATTGTATGTATGGAGTAAGGGGCTTTATTGCACCCTCTCTTTATTCGGCAATGCATTCTATCTCATACAAACCTAACACTTTTGCTCCAGTTATGACTCTTGATTTGCAACTTTTTATTCCCTGGATAGTGTGGAGAAATAATTGGGCAAATCTTGGCCACTCTTACAAAAATTCACAGATGCTGCTTTGAATAGAACAGTGCATAGGGGTTTAAAAGAGTCTTTCTACTCTAACTTTCATCTCAGCATATGAAGTGCGTGGGGAGGGAGGAAGGAAGTAGATCAATGGCCAAAATCAAATTTTGATCTCAGCTCTCACCCATGCCCTGCCCACAAACATCGGCTAAAGCAAGACCATTTGTCAGCACTTCCTTCGTGCGCACCATCGTTGAGATTCCACAGTTCACTTCTGGTATCAAAGGTTTGTTTTAATGAAAATAGTTTATAAGGCATCTTCTCTGTGAAGAATCAGGAAGGTCCATTTGGAACCTCCGCTTTGAACACCGTGTTGTGAGCATAGCTTCCTGCTGCTGGGGCCCCAGCTTGCGGTAGCCCCGCGGGAGCGATGCTACGGAGACTGCACAGCACCGAGTGAAATGAACGACTTAAGAAAGACAATGAAGAGGAATGTTTTCCCTTCTGACATTTCTCTAACAACTGTGTCTAACCTGAAAATGTGGCTCCAATCCTTTTCGGAATTATTATTTTCTTTACAGCAAAGTTCTAAAAACTTGGTTTCTTTTGATTTCTCTCCCCTGGCAGGAAAATGACACATTTGGGGCCAAGGCATGAAAGCATGGTCTCTTGGGAGAAGGGGGGTGGGGGGGAGAGTGCTATTGCTTTCCAGCCCACAAACAGTTGCAGGTGCAAAAAATGTGCGCCCGAAAAGGGAGGTCTGGTAGAGCCCCCCTTTTAAAGGGCGGCCTTTTAAGTTCAGTAAATCTCTTTGCTCTTCCCTTTGTGCGCCCTGTGCTTCCCTCCCACACTCAGAAGTACACCCCAGTTCTCAATGTGGCCTCCAGAAGGAATCTTAGTGTTTGTTGTGAAGTTTTCCGTAATTACATAATCGGTGAAGTCTGTGAGTTCGTGTTGAGGTGGCTGGAAAACGCAAGCCTGAGGATTACAGTAATACAATTAGATGGCTTCCTGTAAGAGCCAAGTGACTCTTCCCCGAGCCGACTTCGATTGGCTGCCCTCGCAGGCCTTCCTCTCCCCGGGTGAATCACTGCTCCACGGACATTTCTGTCCGCCAGCCACCCCGAGGGGACCGACGGTGTTTGTGTTGTGGGTGAACTCTACATACACACTCTTGGCCGATTTGATTAATCCGGCGGGAGCCCCGAAACCAGAGGGCTGTGGTTTCTTGGATGCCTTCGTGTCTGTGTGCTGACAGAGCCCGGTGCTTAGCTTGTCTGGGCCGCGGTACCTTGACTCATCCAACCGTGTCTAGAAGCCTTCATTCCTTTCTTTGCTTGGGGTTTTAGGGGCAGGAAGACAGTGGAGAAGGGAAAGACCACAGCTGAGTTTTAGGTGTGTAATAGAATTCTGTACCTGTTATTCATCGTTTCTCATAAATTTTTTTCCAAGTCAGCTGGATATTGATGATTATATATTTTAAAAAGACAGAACCAGAAATAGCCTTTGATTTAGCTGCAGTGTATTCTTAGAATTGCTGTCAAAACACCTAAGAAGCCTTTGAAATTATTATTCATGAGCCCACTAAACACTCTCTCTTTCTGGTGTTTGTGTGTGTGTTTGCTGGTTTAGTTTGGTCCTGGCACATGCAGAGACTCTAGGAGGTTTTTAAAATGTTTATTTATTGGTTTGAGAGAGAGAGAGACATCAACTTGTTGTACAACTTATTTATGCATTCATTGGTTGCTTCTTGTTTGTGTGTGCCTTCACCAAGAATCAAACCTGCAACCTTGGTGTATAGGGAGGGCACTCCAACCACCTGGGCTACCCCGCCTGGGCTAGGACTTTTTTAAAAGCACAGGCAGAGATAGGACAACAGCTGATTGTTTTCTAAATGAAAATTACTGCATCATATAGGAAATCTTTACATAGCCACCATGTTATTTAGCTGGTTACCATGGACACTCCAACAAGGGACAGCTATGAACTAAGAAAAGATGACTGTGAGGGAAATCTCTCTCTTTATTTTGTTCTGTTAAAAAGAACTAGAACCTCAGGCTCTATAATTGATGTCAGAATTTAACCTTTGGCATTAAAAAACACAAATGAGAAGACAGGTGGGTCTTAAGTGGAAAGAGTATACATCTATTTTTTAGGAGAGTCAGGACTGTTCGACTGCCATCATTATACTCAGTAAAAACAAAATCTTTCTCTGGTACAGATCATACTTAAGATCCTCAAGTACAAATTTTCTGGAGGTCTGTGTTCATTCTATCGCTCTGAGAGGTTCCCTCGTTCTGCTCTCTGTACCCCTCACAGCTGCTGCCACCAAGCTGCTCATTCATTCTGTCGGATTTGTTCTGAGTTATAGTTTCATAAGCTCATATAGGGAAGCATTTTCTCTCTTTTTCTATGCCCCACCAAAGTTTAAATAACAAATCTATTTCTTAAACATTTGAAAGAATCTCTTGGAAAACAGGGCCCTGTACCTTTTGGAGAGGTAAGTCCCTAACAGCACATCTCCTTGTTTTTTTAAAAACAACTCTTCTTGATTTTGTCTTGGCCAAATTTGAACTCCAAAGAATAAAGTGGTTAATGATGTTTATATATAAATATTTGCTTCTTGGCTGTATAGGATGAAAGATAAAAATTATATTTGGAAATTTCCAAAATTTAATTACTTCAAAATGATTGCACTAGTTCTTTTATTAATCAAAAGCATGGTAAAAGAAACAAAAAGTTGAAAAATCAAACAAGAAGTGCAGCATGGCTGGGTTATGTTTAGGGAAAGTGTGTTACTATAAATATGACTCAGGTTCACAGAGACACACTCATGCTCATGTATGACTAGAATGATGATTTTCAATAGAATAATCAGAGAGAAAATGGGAGTTTTTAAAGATTCAAACGTACTTGTTAATCGGTGACATTTAGAATGCATTTTTTGTGACATTTAAATCATTAAATTAATGATTTGTCAATGTCCTAACTGACATTAGAATATTCTTATTCTCGGGATAATCAGTGACTGAATCCCTATAAAATCTATTATATGTAAAACCTCAGTAGAAGAGAAAACCTTCATTCTACTATTATGTGATGTAATAATATATACATATTATAATAAATTTTATTATAAAAATTAACAAGAACAATTTAATCTTATTTTATCTAAATGTCACACAGTTATTCCTGGCTGTGTAACAAGTTATCCCAAAGCTCAGTGGCTTAAAACAAATATTTATTGTCTCATAGTTTTTGCTGTTCAGGCATCTGTGTATGGCTTAGCTGGACACCTCTGGCCCAAGGTCTCTGACAGGGCTGCAGTCAAGGTGTTTACTGGAGCTCGGCTAGAGAAGGATGCCCTCTGAGCTCACTTATTATTGGCAGGATTCGGCTACTATGGACTGTTGGACCGAGAACTTAGGAACTTGCTGGCTGTTGGCCAGAGGCAGCATTTCCTTGCTAAGTGGATCTCCCTGCTGGGCAGCTTACAACATGGTAGCTGGCTTTCCTCAGGATAGGAGAGGACGAGAAGGCAAGCAAAATGGAAGCCACATGTTTTGTCTGTTTGTTTGTTTTTTGTATTCTAGTCTTACAAATCACATCCCATCTCTTTGTTATGTTTTACTACTTAGAAGCAGGTCACTAGATACAGTCTGTGCTTGAAGGGAAGAAATCACATAACTACATAAAGATCAGGAGGCAGGAATCATTAGGGGCCATCATAAAAGCCAAATGCCACCACCCACAGGGGTTCCTGTTTCATCCCTGAGTCTTCTGGGAGAAATAGAACAAGATCTCCGTAAGGGGTGAACTTAAGCTTTCTGCTGGTTCAAGATTCTAAATCCAGCATATCTTACCCGAGCAAATAAAGTAACACATTATTTCTTAAGTCTTAGATTTCTCTAGGGACTGTTTCATCAAGCAAAGAAAACTCATAAGTTCCTTCTCTAGTGAAAGTTAATAAATAAATCATTAATAGACACTTTTGTTCAAAGGTTATGGTATTTCCAAAACCATTAATTTTGACAATTAGCAAATGTGAAACGAATCCTTCAGACAATGGCAAAGATAAACCATTATTGTCCAAATTAAATGAAAAGGCCATTTCATGTCATCTTAATGGTCTGTGTTGTTATTAGTTATCTATTGCTGTATAACAAATTACCCCACATTTAATTTTTAAAAGATTTTATTTATTTATTTTTAGAGAGGGGGAAGGAAGGGAGAAAGAGAGGGAGAAAAACATCAATGTGTGGTTGCCTCTTGAGTGCCCTCTACGGGGGACCTGTCCTGCAACCCAGGTATGTGCTCTAACTGGGAATCAAATTTGCAACCCTTTGGTTTGCAGGCCTGCGCTCAATCCACTGAGCCATACCGGCCAGCACTAATGGTTTAAAACAAATAACATTTCTTTTCTTACAGAGAGTTCTGTGGGTCAGGAATTGGGAGTGGCTTAGCTAGGATGTTCTGGTTGTTATCTCCCAGCAGGCTATGGTCAAGATGTCCACTCAGACTTTGGCTATCTAAAGGCTTGGGGGGCTGGGAGATCCACTTCCAAGGGAACCACTCATGACCGACAAATTAATGATGGTTGTTGGCAGGAGGTCTCAGTTCCTCACCTCATGGGAGTCCACAGGGCTGCTTGAGTGTCTTCATGACATTGCAGCTGGATTTCCCCAGAAAGAAAGAAATCTAAATTGATTATGGGACATATGAGACGTTTTTCAAACTTTACCCATGATCCTTGCTTTGTGTTTGTCCATGCTTTAGATACAAAATGTGTGAAAATCAGGATATTAAATTCTACCACTTGCCCTGGCTGGTGTAGCTCAGTGGATTGAGCTCAGGCCTGCAAACCAAAGGATTGTGGTTCAATTCCCAGTCAGGGCACATGCCTGGGTTGCAGGCCAGTTCCCAGCAGGAGACGCACGAGAGGCAACCATACATTGATATTTCTCTCCCTCTCTCCTTCCCTTCCCCTCTAAAGATAAATAAATAAAATCTTTTAAAAATAATAATAAATAAATAAATTCTACCCTCAGGTGCTACCATGCTTATAGAAGTTAAAAAAAACTTCCATAAAACCGTGACATTTGATCCCCAGCTATGAAACCACAGTGAAAATTTGTTGGACCTATGCCTGTGTCCTGCCCTCTGTATCATAGGATTGTCAGTATGTAGACAGCAGACAGGAGGAAGAGGGACCTGAAAGTATTTGTGATACTTTGGCAGAACTTCAGGAGAATGAGTAGAATAATGATCACATAGCCAAAAAGTCCTGGAGATTTTATCTATAAGACAAACACAACAAAACCATGCTAAAGAGCTCAACAAAATATTTAAAGCTCATATTCATAGAGAGACTGGGCTTGTCGGGACAGAGTGGCTTTGAGGTGGTGGAGTCACAGGGCTGTCCAGTGATTGGAAAGGGCCTGTTCCACAGCAGCAGGGTCTCTGATGAGTCTTGATAGCACCTCCATTTGTTAAAGCTCACTATCCAGAGACCGCCAGGCACACACCTGTAGTAAAGGAGAGAATACGTTAAGTTGATTTGGTCTCCTGCGGTGGGAGACCATCCAAAGCAGAGGAACCATGGACTGAGCCAGAAGAGGGGGAGCCTAGGGGCAGGGACTTGCAGGACCTGCAAGCTGGAACTAGTCCTAGAACGGCCCTGAACGGGATGGTTTAGAATTAGTAAACCAGGCAGACAAGTTGCTGGAATAGTCAGAGGTCTCATTTTTGGAACACACAATCTTTGCGGAGTTCCTGTTACATCATTTTGGTTTGATCATATGGACCTAAACAAAGAGGTATACAATTTTGACCTTAGGCCATTAATTTGCAGAGTATTTTGCAAATGGTTTCTGTTTAAACTCTCATCCTCAACCTATACCAGGGGATCTGAACTAGCCCCTTCCCATCCTTTCACGTCCTACGAGGTGGTTTCTAACCAAGGTGTTTGATGAAAAAATCCCTCCCCTTCACTCACATTGTTTCCTTTTCCTAACAGCACTCGCTCCCAAGCTTGAGGGGAAAGAGAAAGCTCAAAACTGGATCAATTCTATCATTGCAGTTTTTTTCTCTAATCATAATTCCCTGCAAAAATTCTATTCTCGCTTTAATACCCAACTCAAAATCCCATCCTTTTAAAAGTATTTTTTCAGTGTCTCTCCCTCATCCTCTGCCCACCTTCAGATCCCTTTCCTTGATGTAGGGAATAAAATATGTTCCCTCTTTGCATTCCTGGTACCTAGTAGCGTGCTTGGTACCTACTACATGGTTAGTCAATCTTTTTTAATTACATTGTAGTATCTACTTAGTTTAGCAGTGGATATTACTAAGATACTTTAGTATTTCTATTATTTCAGCTCTTTCTAAGTTCTTCCCTCTCTGAATTCCCATTGCAGTTTGGCGTGGTTGTTCTCGGACAGTTTAATAGATATTTGTTTTGTTTTTATTCCAGTTATTAATAGGCGGTGAGCTCCTAGGGACAGAGACCACTTCTTTTATTTAGTGGGCATTCTCTAGCTTACTCCCATGCCCCTTCAGAATCAAGACAATTGTCCTAATTCCTAAACATGTGTGGCTTTTGATTATGTTTTGAGATATAAATTTATACATCATCTCCTATACTTCTCCTACACCTTATTTTCCCATTCAAGAGGACAGTTAGCTCCAAACTTCATTGCTGTGGGTAAGTGTTGAGGCCGGGTGTGAGGTAGAATCAGAGCCTTGGTCATTGTGGTCTTCTTTTACACAGGCCTAAACCCTTTGGTGAAAGGAGACAGTTTGGTGTGGAGAACGAAGAATGGGATTCCCAGGTATAGCTAGGGAAGATGGAGTGGGGAGAGGAGGTGATTGCCAGTTCCCCCTTTAACTACCCCCAGTGAAAAAAATGATGGGGTGGAGAACAGGCAGAGAAGAGACAGAGTTCTGGGGTCCAGAAGTATTCTGGACTCAGATCCTGCTTGCAAGGTTGTGGCAAACCCTCAGTGAAGAACAGATGTAAGGTGCATCCAGGCTGACTGACCAGGGTCCGTCTCACAGAAAAGGCCCTCAACTCATGGGGTCATTTTAGGTTGCTGGACAGTGGGAGATGCATTCTTGGGCTCTGGGAAGAGGCAGAAAAGGAGTCCAGAAGAAGTGAGAACAACAAGGCTTGGAATCAGAAATTAAATTGCTGTAATCTGTGGAAAATGAACTGTTCTTACACAGCTGAGTATGTGGGAATTAATATGTACTGCATTTGTTTAGTTGGTTAATTTGTTAGTTATGTAAGTGTGACACAATTATTGCCCATCACATTCTGAAAAGGGAAAACAAACACCATGTCTCATTATGTTAAAAGTGAATGTATTGTATAATTTTGTAGTTTAGCTCTGTCACTAATTAGCTGTGTAACTTTGGGAAAATGATCTCACTTTTTTAAGTCATAGGTGCATCATATATTTTCAAAATAGATAAAATAATATCATCTACCATGTTGGGGTGTTATGAAGATAAATTCAGATAATATGTATGAAGTGCTTACCAAGCACAACTTTCATGTATTAATAGTACAGGCCTTTTCAGGACCAAAGGACCTTACTGTTCATGTAAATCAATTCATAATGATCTTATATCATTCAAATTGTGACAATAAAGTATCCTTTTCTTTCTGTGTGTTTCTTTCAAAAAGTAATTAATAATTCCAAGAAAAATTTAGCAATATTATAGAAGAAATGGACGAAAATAGTGTCTCAATTTTAAAAAATTTCAACCAAAATAATATAGAATACAAAGTTATGCATCAGAGAGTTTTTGAGCTTTAAAAAAGTGTAGATAAAATAAAAACAAGTTATGGGGTACTGCATATTATAATTAAGACTGAACTAAGTTATATATACTCATATATTATATACCCATGTCAGTAAAGGAATATTATTTTTTCCAAGATGAATTTATAACCTATATGTCAGTGAAGTCTATTTTTGGCTGATAGATGGAATGCCATGTATAATAATGAAGGATATGCTGAAAGCAAGAGCAGTAAATGGCAATCTTATGACTTACTGTATGTGTCGCTGGAAAGAGTAATCATTTCTCACAAGTCGAGGTGAAGTCAGGGACTATTATCATCCATATTTAAGTGGTTTTGCTCTTTTCTTCCACATCCACCAGCTTGATTAAATAATGATTGGGCTCACAAGTTCATTTCCAATCAAGTTTGTAAATGCCTCTGTTGTTCAGCTTTAGAGAAGGGCACAGATAAGGAAAGGCTCCACTAAGTCGGCCCCGGACACGGTTAGGGGGTGCAGCAGGGGGGATGCAGCAACCATGAGAAGACACCAGATACGGAGCTAGGGAACGGGACTAGACTCCTAAGCCCTGAGTGACAGCTACCAGTGTGCCTTTAGCACCGTGTTTTATAGTCTTAAGCAAATCCTAGCCGGTTGGGAGGAGAGGGGAATAAGGAGGTGCTGAAGGAGCCACCCCTTAAGGAAGAATGCTTTGAAACCCTCTCTGGGATTTTCGAAGAAAATCCAGGGCTTGACGGAAGTTCCCAGCATAGTAGTTTAACAGGATAATCAAGGGAGACAATTTTCTGGTGGTGGGTTGATCCGGTCTTCAGTGAGGGCCAGGTAAAAAGTAATAGAGTGACATTTCCATTTCAGTATTTAAATGAAGACAATCCTGGGGGTGGGATTTCCAACACCTGTGTTCTCAACTCACATTTTAATTGGTTCTGCTAGTGGACAGGAAATAAAAGATAACTTTTCGCCAGTAGGATCAAAAAGTCTTAGTTTGGCCTAACATTGAAGAACTTCAGAAAAGGTGGGCAATACCGTGATTTATAAGAAATGCATATCTGGTCATTCAGGGGACCAAATACATTTCCCTTGTGTATTTGATCTTCATCCACAGTTGCTGGCTCTCAGTTCCTAAACCCCTGGAATTTCCCAAGGACAAGAATAATGAGAGCATCTTTTGTTACAATACTTGATCCCCTACCCTCAATTTTTGAAAATGCTTTAGAGCCATTAAGGTGAAATAGGTATATGTTAATCAAGTGACTTTTGGATGGTGACCAAAGATAGTGTCTAGTTGTGCAGACAACTACCCACAAGTAGAGGGTGGAAGCTTTTAGTACTACCCACTGATTTATGGGAAGGGGGAAGGGGCCGAAGGTTGAATCATTCACTAATGGCCAAAGGGTTAACCCTGCCTATGTAACAAATCCTGCATGAAAATGGGAGGAGGTTCCGAGCGCTTCTAGTTCGGTGTGTATGTGGCAGTTTGGGGATGGTAGCCTTCCTGGAGAGGCCGTGGAAGCGCTGAGCCCCTCCCCCATGCCTTACCTCATGCGTCTCTTCTATCTGGCTGCTCCGGAATTATAGACTTCAATAACAAACCCATACTTTTGTAAGTAAAATGTTTCCTTGAGTTCTTTGAACCACTCTTTCAAGTTAATTCAACCCAAGGGAGGGGTTGTAGAAATCTGTGACTTAACAGCCAGTGAGTCAGAAATACAGGCAACAACTTGGACTTGTGATTGGCATTGGCAAGGGTGGTGTGTAGTCTTGTGGGACTGAGCCTTCAACCTGTGGGATCTGATGCTATCTCTGGGCAGACAGTGTCAGAATTGAGTTACATTGTAAGATGCCCAGTGGGTGTTGGAAACTGCTTAGTGATATGTGGGAACCCATGTATACATGTTGGAATAGGTGTTCTGAACCCCTTTAAGATGGTTTTCTAAATATCTCTTTACAACTTTTTAAATTTACCATTGTAAATCACATTTGCCAAACTTCTATTATATTCAGAGTTAGGCATTAGACATAACATTTAATGTCAGATATATATTCAGAAATGTAAACTAAATTACCTTGGTTTTTTAAATCAATCTCAGATGGGGAAAGGGCAAATGCAGGATATCAGCATTTCTTTCACTTATCTGAGAACCTGCTCTATGTCGAGTGATAAGGTAGTTCTTATTTTTAAATATATTGTTTCATTTAATCATTGTAAAACACTGTATATTGGGCATGTGCCCCATTTCCAGATGAAGAAATTGAAACTCAGAAGTGAAATAACTTGCCCATGGTCCCATAGCCTAGTAAATCGCAGTGAAGGAATTTGTAGCCAGATCTCTCTTTCTTTTATTTTTTAAAGTCATTTCTGGTGACAACTCTTTTTTTAAAAAAGATTTTATTTATTTATTTTTAGAGAGGGGGAAGGGAAGAAGAAAGGCAAACATCAATACGTGGATGCCTCTTGCACGCCCCCTGCTGGAGACCTGGCCCATAACCCAGGTGTGTGCCCTGACCAGGAATTGAACCAGTGACTCTTTAGTTCGCAGACCAGTGCTCAATCCACTGAGCCACACCAGCCAGGGCCAGGGCTTTCTCATTTCCGTAATTGAACTCATTCCTTCTCAACTGCTACCTGTCATAGGACAGGAGAAGACCCTGCTGCTATCATTTAGCAAAATAATGTATTTTTAGTCTTTTCCCACTTTATCTACTTTAATTTTTATTGTGGTTGATAAGTTAAAAATCTTTCTCCTCACATTAAAATACTGTTAGTTGCTGTGTTTATAACCCATGCCAATTCCCATGACATGCTAGATGTTATTAGAAGGTGAATTCATTAAAGCTTAGAATTAGCTTTGTAGAAAACACTTGCTCACGAAGATTCATAGTGCCTCACCAGCTTTGTCCTATTTCTTTGGTAGACTAGGGTAGCACTAGGGATCCTTCCAATGGACCTGTTCAGTGTCTTGACTGTGGTGGTGGTCACACGAATCTACATGTGTTAAAGTTGCATAGAACAATACACACACAGAGATGAGCACATGGTGAACTCTGAATCCGGTTGGCACAAGCCATTGATGTTAGTTTCCTGGTTGTGACATTGTACGGTGGTTATCCAACATGTTGCCATTGTGGGAAATGGGGAAGTGTACACAGGATCTCTCTGTACTCTTTCTTACAATGTCATGTGACTCCTCTACTATTAATTAAAAAGGTTTTAAAAATTATATAGTCCTTGGCATCATGTAGAATTCAATCTAGTAAATTACAAAAATAAACACACAAAGAATTATATAATAACTACTATAATGTAGCAGGAGGAAAAGCATCTGGTACCATAAACGCATGCAAACATTGGCATCTAGCCTGTACTCACGGGTGAAGAAAGACCTTCCTAAGGATGTAACATTTAATGTGAAGCTTAGGAATGAGTAAGAATTGGCCAGACAAGAAAGGAGGAGAAAGATAAAAGATTTTTCACCTTCGAAAAAGTGGTCACATAAAGTACAGTGATCATAAGGAAGCTTGACAGAAGGTAATGCTGAAGAAACAATTTGGGGACAGGTCACACTGTACCTTGTGGATTATTGTTGTAGACCGCTCTGCCTGGTTCTACGAATTGTATCTCCACCCCTTGTGGCTAAGGGTGAGGGACGACCTCTGGAATGCCAGCCGTAGGAGACAAAGCTTGTCTCTGGTAGCAAATGCTGCCTCAGTTTCTTCTCTTTGTCCCCAAAGCTTTTTCGGAAGTCAATGACAGGTAAGACCCCTCACAGCGGGGGGCAACCTAAGCCAAACCAAAGCCAGACTCGATCACTTGGGAGGCCTTCATGTCAGGACTGGGGTTGGGGGGGTTGCAACGAAGAGCAATGGACTCTCGCCCCCCAGCTTTGACATAGCCCGAGTCCCCATGTTCTCTGGGAGAAGCGCTTCCTGGCTCTAATCCCCTCAAGCCTGAATACCTGATGGGGAGAGGTGCAGCTCCTTGCCTTGCTAGAGCATGTCCTGGGGAACAATCTGGCATCACAAAGACTTCCTGATAAACCTGTGAAATCTGCTTTGCTAAGAGTACTTTCATTCATATGTTAAGGGTTAGAGCAGGAAACCCTGAAACTCTGTTCCTGACAGACTCGAACTCATGCTAAGCCCTCAGATTTCTTTGAAATGTTATCTGCTGTTTGATCCTTGCCACCCTGTATTTCTGTGTATTACAACCCAATAAAAGGCCCTGGAGGAAGGCGCTTGGGGCCTTTTTCTCTTTGGAGAAACTGGCCGCTGCTGGCCTTTGTCTCCCCTGAGAAATTGACCACCAGCCCATGGCCTTTTCCCTCTGGGAAAATGGCCACTTCTCCTCACCAAGCAGATCACATCATGTCTCGGTCATATTTACTCTCATCCGTGGCACACGGGGGGACTTGCAAGGGAAGTCGCCCCCACAGATTATAGTAACTTTCTTTTTTTTCAAGATTTTATTTATTTATCTTTAAAGGGGAAGGGAAGGAGAGAGGGAGAGAAATATGGATGTATGGTTGCCTCTTGTGCATCCCCTGCTGGGAACTGGCCTGCAACCCAGGCATGTGCCCTGACCGGGAATTGAACCACGATCCTTTGGTTTGAAGGCCTGCGCTTAATCCACTGAGCTACACCAGCCAGGGCTATAGTAACTTTCTTATGAGAATAATGAGAAGCCACTAAAAGTGCTTTAAGCAAGGAAGTAATATCAAATTAATATTTTTTAAACTATTACTTTGACTTTCAGTAAGAGACCAGCTTGGTTGAAAAGGATACCTAAAAATATTCAGAGATAGAAGCTGGCACAGGAGTCTAGGCTAGTGATGGGGTTCTTGGATTTGGGTGGGGGTAGTGATGATGAGAATATATGAATGGGTGCAAGAAATACTAACCAGATTTGGTAATCATTTGAATGTAAGATGTTCATATTATAGACTATAGTCAGATTTTGGCATGAGCAATGGAGTGGATGGAACAGCCATAATCCCAGGTGGGGAGAATTAAAGGACTGTATATGAAAGTGGGGTAGGGAGTGGTACGGTTCAATCTGAAATCTAACATACGATGCAATGAGACTTTTAAGTGGAACTTTCAAGTAATCAAGTAGATATTTCAACTGAAACATAGAAAAATAAGAGGTATGAGTAGGTATGAGTCCAGGATAAAAATACTTGGTCTTTATCCACAAGAAAAATATTCTAACATCCCTAGTGGATATCTGAAAACACAGATAGTGCCAAACCTCATATGTACTGTGTTTTTTCTCCTGTACATACATACCTATGATGTTTTAATTTATAAATTAGGCATAGTAAGAGCTTCACAGCAATCATGATAAACTTGAACAATTATAACACTGTACTGTAATAAGAGTTATGTAAATGGCTTTGGGGGCATCATTAAGTAAAATAAGGGTTGTCAGAACATGAGCACGGAGATACCATAATAGTAGATCTGATAACCAGATCACTACAAAGCAACTAATGTGCGGGAAGCATATAAGAGCGTGGATATGCTGAACAAAGGGATGATTCACATCTTAGACGGGACAGAGAAGCATGGCACAAGATTTCATAACACTACTCAGAATCACACATAATTTAAAACTTATGAATTGCTTATTTCTTGAATTTTCCACTTAATATTTTTGGACCATGGTTAACGCAGTTAACTGAAACCATGGATAAGAAAAGACTGATGATTTTTAAAATTTGTGTCCACTTTTAGTCATGATATGGTATGAAAAAACTTGGCATACCATCATAGCCATTTTAAAGGGAAGACTTTACTTTTGCATAGTGTATGGCTGTGTAAGCCACTAATGATAAAAAGAACACAGTATTCAGCCATACCTTAGATGATAATTAAAGAGGGTCCTTAAGGTCATTAAGGGAGAGTGAGAAGAAGAAGAAAAGAAGGGACCCAGAGAAAATTCCCGATAACTTAAACATTTAAAGTCAAAGAAGGTTTATAAGAAGCAGTCAGACAAGGAGTGAAAATCCAAGAGTGAAGTGGGGAAGCCAAAGGAAGAGACTATCAAGAAGGAAATAACAAATGCTGTTAAATATTCTGCTGAGAAGTCAAGACAGATGAGGCGTGGGAAATGGAAACGACTGTTGGATTAAGCAATATGAAAACGTTAACTGGGATGGAGAAGGAGTACAAATGGAGGTGGGCTGGCAACTTTGAGGAAGAGAAAGGAGTTGTAGCCGGGTGCTATAGATTTTCTCTCCAAAAGTACAGACACTGAGAAAGGATATTTAAGGAAGGTGTAGATTTGTTGTCACAGGAGAGGACAGTGAGTAGAACATCAACTTAACTACAGACGGTCTCCAGCTTATGATGGTTCCACTGAAAAGTTTTTGGTTTTAGGGTGGTGTGAAAATGGTACACATTAAGTAGAAACTACACTTTCTAGATTTTGAATTTTTATCTTTTCCTGGGGTAGAGACATGCAGTGCCATACACTGTCATGATACTGGGCAGTTCCCAGTCAGCCATGTGCTTGCAAGAGTGAACAACCAATACTCTGTGGTGCACTGTGTTGCCAGTGTTTTTCGGGGAGTGTATTTGGTAAGTTACATGAGATAGTCAACACTTTATCATAAAACAGGCTCTGTGTTAGATGGTTTTGCCCATCTGTGGCTAATGTAAGTGCTCTGAGCACATTTAAGGTAGGCTAGGCTAGGCCAGGGTAAACTATGATGTCAATAGGTTACATATATTAAATACAGTTTAGGCTTAAGATATTTTCAACTTACAATAGTTTCATCATGACCTAACTCCATTGTTAGTCGAACATCTAAACTGAGGTAGGTTTTTTTTTAAAGTTTAAATAATTGGAAACTATCCAAATTTTCTCTTGATAAGGAGTGGCAATATCGCAAAGAATTGTGATATTCATCCTTTTCATACCTGTCATTCATTTGATTAGGTAATCCAAATTATTATTGAAATTACAATTGTATTTTTCACTCATAGAGGGTTGAAATGTGTCAGCACTGGGTTAAGTGCTCATAAAATCCTAATCAAAATCACAAGTTCCAGGGAACTTGCAAAATGCCTGTAAAGTTTATCTGAAAAATAAACATGAGGGAATAGCAAAGAAAATTCTGGGAAAGAAAATGGCAATTGTGGATTAACCAACTATAATTGTGGTTTACAACAATAGAGAGCTCAGTGGAAAGAACTCAGAAATGATCACAAGTTTATGACAGGGTGACTTCAATGAAGCTGGGTTTTCGAAACAGTGGGGAAAAAAACCAGGTTTGCAGTGAGAGGTTTTGGGACACCTAGGTAGCCATTTGGGAAATAATGAAGCCACACCTCTGCATAATTCCTTTTCCCCAAATCAGATGGATCAAAGATGCGAATATAGAGATATTAAACTATAACAGAATGAAACAAAACTAAATGTTATAATATTGTATTAAAAAGACCTTTTAAATTATAGAATATTATTCATCATTGACTTGGCAAAAACAAACACATATTCACACATAAAATCAATGCCCCAAAATGAACATTAGCCTGGGGAAATAGTATCAATTTTTAGGATAAACGATTGAGATCTAATGGATCAATGTAAAATGTAGGAACCCATTCTTAATAATAAGGGTAAGTGGCATAGAGAGACATCTCAGGGTAAAAAAAAAACAAAACACAAGATAAGTAAACATGTGAAAAGATACCAAAGTTTTGTAACAAATTTTAAAAAGACAAAATTAAAACAACAAAGTGATGTTATTTCTACTAATCTGATTAATACAATTAACGTATTTTTGAACACTTAGTATGTGCCAAGTGTTTTTACTTATGAGTGTGTTCTACATATTTCTCAGGAGTATACTTTACATAATAAACTACACATTTTAAATAATAGGATCCGCCATTTGAATGGAAACAGATGACACTAAGGAGCTTGATAATGTTTGAAAGGTTTGTTTTTTTAAAGTCAACCTTGCTCTCAGCAATCTCGTTTATATGCTTAACTTGATTAACACATTATCTTTCATAGCATGCATCATTTTAAAAAGCAATTGTTTTTTAAATGCTCATAAAACTAATTATTTCCCTCCATTTAATTATACATTTTGGAACCTTTTTAAAAAATTAATTGTTGTTCAAGTACAATTTTCTGCCTTTTCCCCCACCCCAGCCCCATTTAATTATATTTTATTGAATTGACAATATTTCTTCCTTTTATCCTCACCCAAGGATATTTTCTCATTACTTTTTGGGAGAGAGGAAGGAAGGGAGAAAGACACACAGAGGGAGACAGAGAGGGAGAGAAACATCCATTGGTTGCCTTACACGCCCCAGCCAGGAATGGAACCCTCCACCTCTTGGTGCACTGAACGACACTCCAACCAACTGAGCCACACCAGCTGGAGCTGAACTGACAATATTTCTGAGAGTGCAAACCTCAGAAAAAAACCTCACTCTGGAATGTTGGAGGCAAACCAAACCAGAGTCATAGCCCAATGACTCTTCTCTTTTATCAGCTGGAGGTGAGAAGAGTAGTTGATGAAGCCAGTCTTTCATTTCCTCATTTCTTCATTGTTTTATTATACAAACACTTATTGAATGCCTGCTCTGTACAAGGCACAGAACTAGGTAGTGGGGATATTATAATGGATGAGAGAGAGAATCTGTACCTTCAGATTTTATTATCTAACTGGGGCCACAAGGAAGTAAACCAGCAATGATAACACTTTGTTGTAAGAATATGTTTTGGTTTTTTTTATTTTAACTTTTTTATTAAATTTTTTCAATTACTGTTTATATCCAATATTATTTTGTGTTAGTTTCAGGTGTACAGCATAGTGGTTAGATAATCATATAATTAACAAAGTGAGAACATGTGTGCGGTAACTGAAATCTGCCCCTCGCCTTCATTATTTCAATCTGGGGGCAGTACAGTGCTGCCCAGGGTGACATGCTTCTGTGACTACACTACATACTCTTTTGGAAGCAATTGAGGCAAATTACTTAAAGTCTCTTTTTAAGTAATATTTGACACCTAAATGCAGCTAGGTCATGGGCTTACTCAAAATTTGTAAGACTACAATTTTTGGCAACATGAGAGAGGTTTTCCAAGTTTGAATGAGTCATTAGGAATGAGTAAATCACAGCTGTAACAAATGTTTTATAATGAACAAGGTAATGATGTATCTTAAGCATCATAAACCTTAGAATAACCCCAATATGTGTCCATTTGTCATTGTCAACAAATACTGGAAAGAACTGAAAGAAATAGTCAATTGAAATTCCAGCTAGTCTATGCTTTTAAAAACCCACTAAGCTAATAGATACTTTCATAGGGGAAAAAACTCATGGTATATATACTAAAGAATTAAAATAGTTTCACAAGATATTTTATAGAGTTTCTAAATTATATCAGATTGAACCATATGGAATTGCCAAAATTTCTTCTTTTAACCTACGAAATTGGACATTTCGTGTGGTTTGCACAAATAGCATGGCATCACTTCAGTTCCTAAAGGAAATCTGTGGGAATGAGCCATTTATAGAGCTCTCACTGTGTGCCACTCGGTGCTAAGCCCTGTGTGACATCAATCCAAGGTCTTTACCTGGGTCCCACAGCCTTCCCCCAAGAGTCCAAGGCTAGAATTGAAGAGGATCTTTGAACTTGGATTAAAAATTTTACATATTTATTTTCACCAACCTTTAACTTGAACTTTGCATTTCTTTCAAATGCTAGGACAAAAACAGCAAACTTTGGTGGCATTATCAGCACCTTTGTCTCTGTCACCAATAGAAATCACAGATATTTTCACATTGTAGTTGGGACAGCTATCACAAAATAACATTTATACTTATCACAAACTTGAAAATTTCTTTTGATATCATAACCACTTTTAGATCTTATTATTTAATGCATTTATTACTAATCACAAGTTTGCTTTTAACATATTTGGATAACTGTAATATGATTATTTTGCTTTATGGTACTATATATTTTATTTTATGTATTTAAAGTACATTACTCTGAGAAGAGTCTCCAGGGACTTCTCCAGACTGTCAACAGATCCACGGCATAAAAAGTTAAGAAACCCCAATACCACTTGATCCTTGTAGCCACCCTACATAGTAGGTAGTATTATCACCCAGAATGCATAGAGGAAAATGGCTGAGTCATTTGATGAAAGTACACGACTAACAGCATAACCAATTTTCATAAGGAGTCTGGCTCCAAAGCCCATGCTCTTAACGAGTACCCCCTCCTCCTCTGGAAATTTCCAGATGACCAGTGGAGATTATGATGGTCAAGATACTGATGATTACCAAATAATATTTGTGTAAAGCCAAAGATATTTTCTTCATGCTACAGCAAGGATTATACAACAACCCACTTCAAAAATGTTGTCCATGGCAATCACCACTTTACAACATGAACAAGAAGACATTAAATAGTAAGGAGAGTGAGCCCGGGGCGATAGGCAGGCTGTGAGGGGTGAAGGCCACAGGGACCTAGAGGAGGGACTGTCAGAGATGGACAGCTTGACACACAGAGGCATGACAAGGTTGAAGCTACTGAAATGTGCTTCTTCGTCAGTGGGTGACTTCTGCCTTCTTTTCCTCCTTCCGTTTTCATTGCTCTTTCTTCTGTCTCCATTAAGTTTCTAATTTAGATTTCTACTCCATTTCTCCATATACCAGCCAATTTTAAACTTGAAATAGAGGGACACATGCCAGGTTATAGCAGATAAAATTCAGGTTCATAGATGTAGTCATCTATTTGAGCTTTCTTTGTGATTATTTTTTAAATTGAGGTATAATTGACATATAACATTAGTTTCAGGTGTGCAACTTAATGATTTGATATTTGTGAGCTGTATTGTGCAATGATCATAATAATTCTGGCTGACATCTGTCATGATACATTGGTTACAAAAATTTTTTGGTGTGATGACAACTTCTAAGAGTCACTCTTTTAGCAGCTTCCAAATGTGTAATACAGTACGTATTTTTAAACTGTAGTCACCATGCCGTACATTACATGCTCGTGATATTTAGTTCATAGCTGGAAGTTTGTACTTTGTGACCCCCTTTGTCCATTTCATGCCCACCCCCTTCATCATGCCTCTGGCAACCACCAATCTACTCCTTGTATGTATGAACTCCATTTTTTTCTTTCAGGAATTTTACATATGAATAAGACCATACAGTATTTGTCTTTCTCTGTCTGGCTTATTTCATTTAGCATAATGCCCTCAAGGTCCATCCCTATTATTACAAGGTTTCTTCTCATACTTAACACATTCAGTTATTATTTATTAGGTCGTAAGCCCGGTCCTGGGAATTTCCAAGTATCTTTGTCTCACCAGGATAAGCAGATATGGACAAATACCACTCCCACACACTACTCTTTTTATTCATGTAACAATGGGTTTACACCTGACAGCCATCTTGACTTCCTTAGAGAGCAGCTCTCAGGATCTCCAAGGAACCTCGCCACGACGGAGACAGCCTGGTGGGGAGTGGCCCACCAGGCCAGCAGGCTGCTGAGCTCCTTCTGCAGCCATTCACCGCTCTCAGGCCCCAACAGTGCGGTGTTCTTCAGTCCACGGCTCTGCATTCAGATAACCTGAACTTAAATTCTCACCTCCACGTTCCTACAGAGATAGCCTTGGACAAGTTAGTTAACCTGTTACTTAGTTTCCCCCTCTGCAAATGAGGTTGGTCATATTCCTTTCTAAGGATGCTGCTGGGATTACAAGATGCATTTGCAAAGCAGTTGGCCTATAGCTTTATAAACGTTAGCCATCTTTTTTGTGACTAGTATTAATACCACCACTCTCTCTGGGCATCTACTTTCCCTCTTTGGTGACACGAATTCTACCTCAGTCAGGAAAGGGAAAGTTTAGGGGGATTCAGTGGATATTTCTCCTGTCAATGATAGGTTTGTTGTGGTAGGGGGAATTATGAAGCAAATTTACCCAGGTATTTGGTTAGACAGAAAAAAATATTCTAGAAGGGTTGGCTCTTTCAGCAATGGAAACATGTGCTTCTAAAAAGAGTCACCTTCTAAGGTAGTATGAAATTTGTTGCTAAGGCCTTGTAAGTTTGCACAGTTATGCTAATGAATAATGAATTCATTTTAAAGCTAGGGATATTTGAGCTGAAACTATGTAATAATTATGAACTTCTGATAATTAAAGCCCCTGTGATGAACTCAAAATGGAGAGACTGGAAAACCAGTTTTTATCAATCACCTAATACAATGTGTCAAGAGTCATGGACAGTTGTAACACATTATCTCACTAATCACCATGGCAGCGCCATAAAATACAAATTGTGGTTCCTCTTGAGTAAATGAAAAAAAGGAATTTCACAAAATTGAGTACTTTTTGAAAAGTAAACACAGCCAGGAAAGGGCAGGGTCACGACTTGAATGCTGGCCAGTGTGACTGCGGGGCCCCATTCGGTCTCATACACCTACCACCCCCGTTACCTGCTGCGGCGAAGGTGGCGGCACCAGGATATTGGCCCCACGGGTGCAAACCGCCTCCCCTGCTTCAGATCACAAAGGGGCTTGTGTGATTATCACTGAATTTCAAAAATCCACGTGAAATCAAAATCATTCTTAATTTTTAAGCTGATTGACAACACCATAATCTTCGCTAAAACTGCCCAGAATCCATGGCCACATAACACAATTCTATGTCAAAGGTTAACCAAAAATTAGAAAGTGAATGATTTATCTTAAAAGAACATGCTGACTCTTAGATTTCTCTGGATAAGAATAAAGTGGTTCCAGGAGGCTCAGACTTATCGTTTGTCAAAGTCCACAGGAGGAAAGGTGTTATCTCTTTCTGCTGAACTCCAGGTTTCCCAGACCAGGCATATTGCAGAAAAAGGAAGTCAGGAGGTTATCTTCCACAAACATTAAGAGACTCTAAATAGTCAGGGAATGATGCTTTGGGTGAAATTCTCAAAGATCATTGGGATAATGGTTTTAAAAGTAAACTTTTTCCTTCTCCTGGATCCCACCATAAACGACTGCTCAGATTACAGTTAGCATGAGTATTAACCATTTCGACGCCACGTGTCTGTGCTCACCTCTTCTCAGAAATGAATTTTCCATATTATGTATTCCCTGCTGACTTTTAAAATAAAAGTAAGCTGAGCTGTGAAAAACGCCTTGGGCTCACTCATTCAGTAAAGGAATCCCATGAGGTGAAGCACAGATGGAAATGCTTGGCCTGCAGCATTTATCTTCATTGCTATACAAAGTATCTTCTGATCTAAATCTTTGCTCCTAAGAAAGCAGGTTCTACAATGGTGTTTATTCATTATTTATTTTTTTATCCAGTCAATAGCCTGCTGTTCTCTGGCAAAGCCAGAGAGGGTCGTCCTTTGGGGGGGCAGGGATGTGACAACAGGGAGGCCAGCTCTCCCGACGGCTACATAGCCTCAAAGATGCGAGGGTGAGCAGATGGAGTAAATCACCATTTTAATTAAACGAGAACTGAGTATCCAAAATAAATCTCTTCCCAGCATAGATAACCAAAGAATGGCCAACTCGCTCACCTCTCTGGGTCAGTTTGCCTTCCGTGCAACGCAGGACTCGGACACGGGCTGGTGCGGATCTGCCAGGGTGACACACTGACCTCATAGTAATCTCATCCTAGAGCAACTGGGAGACCTCACAAGTAGATATAATGGGGAGGAATTGTTAAAGATTTGAAAGAAATTAGAATCTTCAATCCATCTCCTTAGAGGTCTTCTCTTAGGGGGCTATTCTTTGCCCACCTTTCCCAACTGGCATTAAAAAGAGCACAAGAATCATTTTCTAAATAAAAGACTGAGGAGAAAGGCCAGGTTAACGAGTGAGTGTCATGGAGCAGACCTTCCTGGCACTTATGCATGTCAATGTCACTTATCATTTCACTCAAGTAATATTTGTCAGTGCCTTTTGTCCACTGGACTCTGTGCATACAAATACGATTTATCAAGTCATGGTTTACAATAAATGGAAATGTACCCAATTATGTCAAGTAAAAGGCAAAAATAGCTGGATTTCTCTGATCATATAATCATCTGTCTTTCCACTTTCAGCATTTTTTGACGGAGTGCAGATCAGAGAATGCAAATAAAAAGCACACCATTCCTCAAGGGAACTTTGAAACGAGAGATCATTATCTCCAACTCAGTCCTGTGATGATCTACCCATTGAACAGCCATTATTTCAAAGTCTTCACCCAGTTTTGAAATCCTAAAGGGCCGTGTTTGTCCTTGGCCCAGGAATACCCTTCACATGAACATGAGTGGGATGTATTCTTACAGGCAAATGGCAGTGTATAACCCCAATTCTTCAAGAAAAAACATTATCACATTGTCATTATCTTAGGCCCTGGCTTATCATAAGCTATCACGATAAGTTATCATATAACTTATCTTATCTATCATGCACCTTGACAAGATTTCTATATAGTCTGACTATGTAGTACCTCCTGTAAAACCCTGAGATAAAGGCTTTTATTCACATAGGCCTTAAAAAAAAAAAGCCTTATTCAATAGCCAGTTAATTCAAATGGAACGTTATTAGAAATTGGCTGAGCAGAGAACAGAAATGCCTGTGAAGTAGTGGTGTAGGCAAAGAGAACCAATCTCAGGAAATAACTATCTCCCCTCAAATACATCAGAAAGCTGGATCTACAATTCACTTCCTTATGGCCTGGGGGCTTCACTTGCACCAGTGTTTCCCTAAATTTTCCATTTAAGAGCATCCCACCAAATGACTGAAACTGATGCTGTGGAGGAAAGGAGTAGTAAATGGTGCCAGAGAGACAATACTTTGAAAAGATTATTCTTAACCATAATAGTAAAACCAAGAAAAGAGAGCTACAGAGCCCTGCAAATATAATGTCATCTGCTTCAGGGATGTCTACATTGGAAGGTACAGCTTACAATACGTGGTGAGGTCTGTTTCTAAAAGGTGGAAGGAAGGCAGAGCAGGGAGGAGAAAGGGACAGAGGGACAGACTTCTTAGGCAAGAGCTGCTTTGATGGCAGCTCCCACGGAGGAGGGGTCAGTGCTGTCAGGCTTCCCAGCATGCAGCAGGGGCACCCTGGCCTCCAGTTTGTAGAGGGTGATAATGGCAATGCCCAGTAACTGTAGGACCTTCCAGAGTTAGTTCACACAAGCTTTCATGACATTGTTTGACTATCCAATACAAGACAAAATATGAATTAGGAACCATTTGTTTCTATCTTATTGATGGAAATCTTATTGATGGAAATCCTGAGACAGGAAGAGTTAGTAACACGATTAGCACAGGACAGAGCTGTGTGTTAAACCCACCTCTATTGATTCCACATCTATGCTCTTTTCATTGGACCAAAGCTACAGCAACCTATTTTGTGATCTGGTCCAGAGGGTAGCTTTGCCATGTAAAAGAGTCAAGTGGAACCATGAGCCTCGCATCAAAGACAAGTAAAGGGGAGGAAGTAGGCATTAGATGAGATTTCCAGTCTTTTGATGGTGTTAACGTGGTACCTTTATGTCAGAACCTCAGAAAGGAACTAGTGGAGGACAAGCTATTCACAGCCCCAGCACCATGTGTCCCTGACCCAATTCCAAATGAAAACAGTGGAGGCTTAGAGAGTGAGCTAGCATGAATCAAAATATGGAGCTGTGTGTGTGAGAGAGAGAGAGAGAGAGAGAGAGAGAAAGAGAGAGAGAGACTGACGAGAAATGGCAGGGGAAAGTGTAACTTAACTGTCTTCTGCTTTCTAGTTCCTTTAGGTATTGAAAGAGTAGAGAGAGAGAAGACAGGAGTGGATGATTCTTATATACAAATTATACCTCATGACTGAAAAAACTGGTCTGTGTAGGCAGATGTCTGAGCTTTACTAAACTTTTGTCTTCTCTCATTCCAGAAGTTTTCTCATAAATTGACTAACAGTAGAGTGATGAATTCTTACTGGCCACATGCAGATTCCTTTCTTACTTCAGTGAATTCATCTCTTTTGTGTTGGGAAAATGCCCAGAGAGGTTGGCTGTGGCTGTGCACAGCAGCACACAGTCCGGGAAAGGGCAGTGGTTGTGGCGCTGCAGCACGCGTCAGCTGACTTGGACAATTCCCTGATGGCACTCTTGGTGCGCGTTGTAAAACCCTCGGACATGTACTTGGGGCCACAATACCACTCTGTGTGCCCAAAATTCTTTTCAGCCAAGTCAGTGGCATTAGTGGTAAAGTGAATTTGCTTCTCAGGAAAGCTTGAAGTAAATGCCAGTAAAATCAAATGCACATTCAAGAACCACATAACAAAAATAAGTAATCTTCATACCAGTCTCTTTGCTAACTTTTATCAAAACTGCCCCCTCTAGGGCTCCCTGTAAGTGATGTTTCTAGTCACAGGTATTAGCTTGCATTGTCCTTTATTATGATAGTTAGAAGAAGGGTCTGCATACGCTGCCTCCATTTTCTCATTTTTCATTTCTGCTTCAAACCAGCATACTCCTATTTTTCACCTCTCCTTCCTCCCACTCCACTGAAACAGCATCTCAAAGATCACGAGGAATTTCCCCTTGCTGATATGGTATCCGTTTCTTCATTCACATCATAGGCTTTCTTCTTCCCTTGGCATAGCAGACTCTATAAGGCAAAACTCTTCTCTAATCTTCTCAGTGTGCTTTTCTGACTCCTCTTCATTCTCAAAACTTGTAATGAGGCTTTACCTTCAGGTTCTTGAACTTCGAGAATATGACGGTGTCACAATCCCTTTCCCAGATGAGTGCACATATTTCAATATACACACAAAGAAATGGATTGCAATGAGATATCATCGCACCCAATGGACAACAACAATAACAACAATGACAATACCAAGTGCTGGCAGGGATGTAGCAACAGAACCCTCATCCGCTACAGATGGGGGTGCAAAATGGTACAGCTACTCCAGAAAATAGTTTGGCAGTTTCTTATGAAACTAAATATGCACCTGCCACACTCCCCAACAATTCTACTCCTAAGTATTTACCCAAGAAAAATGAAAACTTATGTCTCCACAAAAATCTGTATGCAAATGTTTATAGTGGCTTCATTCGTAATCAACAAAAACTAGAAACAACTCAAATGTGCACCAACATGTAGATGCATCAAACTATGTTATATACACACAATGGAATGGAATCAATAAAAAAGAAAGAACTATCAATTCTCATAAACACTTAGAGGAATCTCAGTTATGTTTAGTAAAGGAAGACACACTCAGAAACTGACTAGTCCATACCTATTGGCTGGGGTGTGGGAGACTGATGACTAAGGGGCATACAGGAATTTTAGGAGAGGAATGGAAATGCTCTAGACCTTGATTCTGGTGGTAGTTATGCAACGGTATGTATTTGTCAACACTCACAGAGCTGTTCAGTCTAAAAAGGGAAAAATTCACTACATAAATTTATATGTTAATAAACCTGAGTAAAAGGCTTCTTTGGCTCTGCATTTCAAGAGTGATGTAGTTTAGGCAGATTTTCTACCTCAAACACTTTCCTCCTTTTTTCCTTCCCTTCCTCTCACTCTGTACTTTCTTGCCTCTTGTCTTCTCTTGTGGCTTCAGGCACCTTCTCCACACTGGTGACTCCAAATTTTCCATCTCCTGAGCTCCAATTCTCAATGCTTTCTGGCAATTCAAAGTTGCCATGTCCTAAAGTGATGCTCTTCTGGAGAGTTTCTTTCTTTTTTAAAGATTTTATTTATTTATCTTTAAAGGGGAAGGGAAGGAGAGAGAGAGAGAAATATCAATGTGTGGTTGTCTCTCGTGTGTCCCTTGCTGGGAACCAGCCTGCACCCCAGGCATGTGCCCTGACTGGGAATTGAACCGCAATCCTCTGGTTTGCAGGCCCGCGCTCAATGCACTGAGCTACATCAGCCAGGGCTGGAGAGTTTCTTTTAACAACCTCACCTTCTAAGTTTCCTGCATATTTTCATTTAAAGCTCTCTGCTCCCAGGCTACTTTTATTGGACTCATCTTTAACTTCTTTCTACACTCATGTCTCATCACTCACTAAAACCTGTTGATTCTACTTTTTAATTATCTCTCAAACAACTCTATTTCTCTACTTACATTTCCCAGGCTACTTCCCAAATCCATGTGTCAAAATCTCTTCCTTAGACCTGTGTGATAGCTTCCTCTACAACTAAGCTCTTATCTCTTCAATCCACACCTCATTAACATGGCACAAAGGTTGGGTTACGTGTTTCCTTTCTCAAACACCTGCAGTGTCTCACATCCTATGGGACAAAGTATGATCTCCGTAGCTTGAAGTTTAAGGCTCTGAGAAGTTTAAGGCTGTAAGGTTAAGTTTAAGTGATGAAGTTCAAACACCTTTCCAAGTCACGTCTCCTACCCATCTTCTCACACAGGCAGCCTCCAGAAGTGTCATTTGTGGACCAGGAGGGCTTTGCAGCGCTGACCACAGTGCTCACATTCCCCTGGTTTGTGCAAGGCCTCTCCCTGGAACATCTTTCCTCTAAAATGGTGTGAGTGGTGACAAAATTTCCTTTCTTTGAGATGCAGTCAAATACTACAATCTCTAGTGAGCCTACCCCCATCATTCCTCTCAGAATTAATTACTCCCTCCCTTGACATGCCTTCAGTTGGTGTGTGTATGTAATTGTGTACATGTTTGAGCACGTGCACATGTTACCTGAATAGTTTTAGTTGCTAGATTGAAGTCAGGCGATGACTCGGGCCTCCTAGAGAGCCAGTCACTTCAGAACGTGAACTGTGTCTCACTCGTTCTTGTGTTCCCCTCAAATGACTGGCAAGGGCTTCTCCCAGAGAAGAAAATAACTATTCGCTGAACTGAATTTCTATTTAGGTGATCTTCCAAAATTAAAAAAATTGAATTCCACACAATTTAAAATAAAGCTTGAAGTAAGATTCATATATCCTTTCAATGAGACTTGCATACTTTCTGTCCTATGTAGACCAGGTTGCAATGTTCTATTCCAAGTTGCAATTCAAAGGACCTAGAAAAGCCCTTGTCCCAGAATGTCTGCCCTGTGAGCCCTAAATTCTACCACGTGTCACCAGAGCAACCATATCTGATATGGCAGCAGCACAGCCTCTGGAGCACGTGGCTGCTGCACTGACCTTCTTCAACTGCAAGGGTGAAGTAATTAGACCTTTTGGGTTTCAAATACTTTTAGACCTCTGTATAACCATCGCTTTTTAAAAATGAAGTATGTTTGAGATTTCATATTGATTTTCTCTATTCATTTCAAGTAAGGATGAGAGATTCATTTCCTTCTATAAGCTCTCTCCAGTTTCAATAGGAAAAACAAAATTAAGATTAAAACCTCATCAGTATTCCACAGAAATCCACTGAGAATTTTCTGTGGAACCAGCATTGCTCAAGACAGTCTGGAGGGTATAGATGTTGAGTGTGATCTCATGCCTGAGGAGAGCAGAGCCCAGAACCAAAAGAAAGGGACAAATCTAGCCTGTGAGATGATCAGAAACTGCCACCCTCATGGTTGGGGATGACTAAGTACAACCACATCTAGAGAAGAAAGAGCTCTCCATGGGCTGGTGTCATGGACCAACTCTTCTTGAGCAAGGCCCATATGTCTTGTTAGGGAAAAGCAGTTCAATGAGACAGAGCCAGGTCCTTAGTTTCTCAGGGCTCTGTAATAAGTTACCACAAATTGGGTGGCTTACAACAACAGAAATTGTTTCTGTCACAGTTCTGGAGGCAAGAAATCTGAAATCAATTTATCCAGAGACCTTAGAGGAGATTCTATTCCCTGTCTTTCAGCTCTTGGTAGCCTCGGGCATTCCTTTGCTTGTGGCCACATCACTCCAATCTCAGCCTCTGTGGTCACATTACCCCTTCTCTCCGTGTATAAGGTACACAAGGTTGTGTTAGGGCCCACCTAGATAACCCAGCATAGAATCTTCCTCTCAAGATCCCTAATCACATCTTTTGCTATATAATGGTAATGTTTATTCTTTTACCATAAAAGGTAATATTTACAGGTTCTTGAGATTAATACATGGACGTATTAATTGGGGGGCTACCATTCAACCTGCAATAGCCAGCTACATAATCTACAGGACCCAGAACAAAATGAAAATTCCAGGCCCCATATTCAAAAACTAGGAAACCTGTGTCATTAAAGTACTAAAAGGTCCTTTTTTTCTTTCCTTGGTGGTCTCTCTCTTTGTGTCATAGTTTTTGATTTGCGATTTGATGTCATTCTAAGAGAGAATTTTTTAATTATTTGCATAAATTTTATCATTTATCTTTATTCTGTGCAAAGATAGTTCAAAATGCAAATGTAATAGCATTTAACTCATATGGAAAATCACCAAAACTACACAATAACCAACATGTGCATTTGCATTTCGTTCTTACCAGAGCATTGGAAATGCTACACAAACTAAATCGGTTGTCTTCATTACATGTCTTGGCACACGTATCTTCCACCAGTATGTTGTATCATTGCCTCACTGATGACTAAGAAAGGACTGAGAAAAAAAAGTCTGAGTTGCCCTGTCTTTCCCTTTCCTTCTATGTCTTCATTTTCAGGATAAATGGTTGACTAACATAAGGAAGTAATAGGAATAAGAAAAGACATAAAGTCACTATGTAATTTGTATCTCTCAGAATATCATGGCCGTGTTTCCCACTTGAAGTAAGTTCAGGTTTGAACTGAGAGCATGGCCTCTCAAGTCTGTTGGCGTCCCCACTTAGTCAAAGTGAGTGCCAGCCACTTATCTTGTACTCACTCGGAGTCCCTCTGAATTCCCATTGCGGGCACACTGGATTTCGTGCTCATGGGGCATTGTGCATGCTGACGGGTGCCAAGTGGAGCAGACATACAAATCGCACAGTATCTGCTCCACTCAAGTTCATATTCTGCTCCTCTATTGGAATTTCACTTTCAACACGCAAGCTCAGAGATTAAATTAAGAATTTCAAGATGACAACATCAGAACATTAAACCAAGGGCCCCTCTCGGCACAGAGCCCTGTGAAATTATGTAGTTTGCACGAGATGGCCCTGCAACGAGGGACCCTGTGTACAGCTTTTCAAAGTGTGGTCATAGCCCATCTATGAAGTATGGTCCATTGGTTGTGAAACCTGTAGCCAAATTTAACACACACACAATTTTGAAATAGAAGTGATTTATATATAATAAGGACAAACATTATTTTGTAAACTTGTAATTCAGATATAAATATCTGTGTATCTATTTCTTTCTGTGGGTCATTGAAAGCACTGTTCTAAGGAGCAGCTTATGGGTTCTGGAGTCAGGACAGAGATTCCAGTCCTATTTCCATCTATTACTTCAACGACCCTAAAGGACATCACTTAAATGCTTTAAGCCCAACTTCCTTTATATATGCATGAGGTTTAAATTGGAAAAGTGAAATTGCTAGATAAACATGAGCTGTTAAAGAAGTTAAGCCTAAACTGATATACATATACTATTATTATACTTTAATAATTTTATACAAATGATTAAAATTGATACTTGAAGGTTCTCAATCCAATCAGTAAGTATGGAATGAATTTTAAAACATTTTAATAGAGCATTATTTCCTAGTTGCTCTTTAAGAGCCATAAAGTCTTTCTTTTTAGAATAAATGCCATTGGATTTATTCTTGAATAGGCAGTTCATATACAATCCTTACAAAGGTAGGTTTTTAGCTTAACGTTTACATATAATGACAAGCACCACTCACAAACATCTTCATGTCCACATTGTTTCTAGTGTTTTATTGGGAGAATCAATATGCATAGTTTTATGCAGATCAGCTTCTCCCCCTAAGAAGATATGCATTTATGTAGGCTTCCCTCAATTTATAGTTATGTGAGTTAATTTACATATTAATTAGTCTGGAGTTAATGGACCTGGTTACTTTTATGAACTTGCAATAGAATTGTTTTAAAATCTCTTTTAAAAAAATGGAATGCATCATTTCAGAATTAAAAAGAGAAAAAGAAATACTGAGCCATTAGTAATCTCCCACAACCTGCAAGGGGAAAAGAGAAGTTGTTGCTATAAAAATTCATAAAACATTCTTTGGAAAACTTTAATCATTGTAGCTCTGATCTTCCATGTGATTCTCAACACTGAAAATGGTGTAACCAGGCCATGCCATTAAGAAATCACCTCTTTTTGGAGGAGGAAGGCCACTGATTTGGTTTTATCGAATTCATACGGTAAAACATATCTGGTTCTGGTACAGTAAGGGAAGAAGCCTATTTAAGAGATATTCATCTTCGGCCCTCCATACTCTTAAAATGGTTGCTTTTTAAAAATATTTTTTAACATAATAAAGCATCTATGTTTGGTGCCAACAATTGTGTAATACATGTCAAGTGTTTTACAAACTTGATACTTTTCTCTTAAAAGCTGTATCAGTTTTCCTTTTTTTATTTACTTGATTTTGTATTATTTTCACAAAAGAACAGAAATCTGACAGCTACCTCATTTCTCAGGCAGAGAGTACAAAGACATGATTTCACTGATCACCAGAGGCTTGTGGTTTTTACTACAAACGTTTGACAAAAGGAAACCCCAATCTCTGGGTGGGATGAGAATTGAAATGTGGGTGGATCTAAAGTGACTGGTTCCATTACCTTCCCCCCAAATGAGTGGCTCAGGAGGCATATTTCAGACATCCCCACACCAGGTTGCAGATTTTATGGGTGAAGAGAAAGTGGGATTCCTGAAAACACAAAGTAATTCAGACACATCCTTGGCTGCCAGAACAGGCTTCAGACAAAAAGGTTAAAGGCAGCAAGAAAGTAGGCAATGGAGTTCCCAGAGAACCAGATGCTCTGGTGAAAATGCATCTTGTGTAGATTTGACTTCAGACATCAGTGTACTCCCCGAACCTTTGGGAAGGTGAGAGAAAAAATAGGAATTAATACTTTCCAGATTCAGAGCTCCGGGGCACACCCTGGCCCACTGGCGATTAGCCAGCCTTTATTTTCTCTTCCTGTTATGTGTCTGTGCTAAACTGTGTGTGTAAGACTTGTTTAAAGCAGCTGTTATTCTTTCCCGTTATTCTTCCGAGATCAGCTTGTCTCTCTGGTGGTAAATTGAGCACTCCTTCCGAATTTGGGGAATAAGGATTGGAGAGGGTTGGGTTGAATTCAGAGTCAACCCAATAAAAAACAGACACCGTATCTAATGATTCCTAGTAAATACACAGAGCAGAAATTTACCGACAAGAACTCTTAAACGATTAATTCATAATAAGAGAAAGAGAAATATGATCCTAAGAGTTCCTGAGAATTCAATACATGGTGTGTCTCTGATAGGTCAACCTAGTAATGACAGCTGGTGTTCAATTTATTGTGTTTTAATTATTTTTGTTAATAGCACTCTCATAAGAAAATATTTTAAATTGCTTATTGTTGTCAGAGTCAGAAATTAGCAACAGACCACAAATCGTGGTTTTGTGTTTTAAAATGGAGGAGGTCTATATTGTCTTATCAGAGTTAAAAATATTTTTAAAAAAGGAAAGAAAAGCCAAATCCACAGACAGACAAAAAATACTTAACAGCTATGTTCTATCTGACTATCTCCATATATTCCCCAGGTGCCAAAGGCCTACCACTCCTTTTTGGTTTGTTTGTTTCACATTTTCCGTTACTCTTCTGGGCAGTAATTGCATTTGCGTTCACTACCCTTGCCCCACATAGCATGAGTCTTAATATCAAGGTACAAACTAGTGAGGATGCTGATGGCTGCGCTGATTAAATCCTGCCATAGTAACGTAAGTGGAACATTCGTGCAATAAGACCTACAGACAAAAGATTTCTAGAATAGAGTAACCACACACAGTGCACAGGGAAGCAAAACGCCTTCATGAAATCAAATAGAACATTACTCCAGAAGTCTGAGAGCTGAGTCTGAAGTATGACGTGAATAAAGAGATATGAAAAGGCTACACAGCAGAGATGAACAGGAACACCTTTTTAACCTCTTTCTTGTTTTGGCATGCTCCTAGCAGGGTACCTTATACATAGTTAGCATTCAATATGTGCTATTCAAGAAACACTTTTAAATAGACATATATTTTTTTTAGAAAATTGTAGTTTGGTTAGTTATTTTGTGTTGCAAAAATGAAAAGAATCAAGTGAATAATTCAGGATAAAAGGTGAATCATTGTTTACTTCTGACGGTCACTGGCCAGACAGGCTTACTCCACACTGAGGAGTAATTGACTGATATTTTTAAACTTACAATATCAAATCATTTGCATTTTAATTAAAAATTATAAACAGAGATAGAAGGGAAGTATGGAGGTAATGGTAAGAGAGTAATTAACCTCCAAAAGAGGTTCTGTTTTCATGTGGAGACGGTGAGTGTTCCGCCCAGTTCCAATGATGAGTGAGAGAAGGAGGGGCCAGAGTACTGGGGATTTTTCAGAAAGCCCTAAAACCATTTTTATTTTTCTTCAAGTTTTGTTTTTTGAAGCTTCAAGTTTTCCAAAACATTTTCCCTTAACTTAAGCCTTTGTTTTTCAAAGGAAGTTTAATTTAAAAAACATGTTTTTTTCTAACTAAGTTCAAACTTGTATTACACAAATAGGACATTTTTTGTTTGAAATTAATTCTTATGTGCTTCTAGAACTATGAGAGAAATCAAACTCAAAAAGCTGAGTAGGGGCCTTTTCAGAGTTGAATACAACCCAGGCTGAAACATTTCCGATTCTGTTCTCAGTTTACATTTTAAATTGTGTTATTTATTATTTGGGGGTTATTATTTATTTGATTTTCAGGATAAGAATTAAAAAACATACCAACGAGTAACAATCTGGAACTGGTGTGATGAGAGTTTAGTTCAAAGTCACTTGTAGAAAAGGTGAGAGCGGCAAAATGCAAGCACAAATCTCCGCTGGGCTTTCTCTTTGAAGAAGGTGCAGAAGTAGCCGAAAGCCCAGTGTTAGAAACTTCTGCTGAGGTGCAAACCCAGATCCAAGCAGGTCCTGCCTTTCCGGGAGAGTAAGCATATGTCCAAAATCTCTGCTTCTGTCCTATTACTGTGGTACCTCGGTACTTGTTAATTCCTTCTGGAACTCACGAGGAGTGCCAGAACCAACGAGTAAGCATTTTCTCTGGTGTAGCAACGTCCTGACCCACACACAATCTAGCAAGTGCGATGAGTTCCGGGTAAGCGCCCATTATTGAAACATTTTTCTCTCATCAGAATGCATGAACACAGGGTTTGATGAGTTCTGAAGCCAGGGAGTACCAAGGTACGACTGTATCTTAAGCACCATAGCTGCAATAAAAATTAAGTCATGGGTCATAGTAAAACTGCACTGAACCAATTTTCCTCTTGAGTTGAGATCCTTTCAGAAGTTGCTTATTAACTTCTGCCTGGGCCTCACCCTGAAAACCAATACTCACACACAGTGATTTTTATCCATCCATTCACTAATTCATCTAGCCACCAAAAACACGCCAGGTGCCAGCCTAGTCACCGAAAATAGTGTGATCAATGAGACATTCTCTAACTCCAGCAAGTTCAACTTTATAGGCTAGGTGGACGCAGGTTGTGAATAGGGTTATCACCAGGGAGTGAATCATGACCCTACTAGACCATAAAAGTTATCCTATCATTCGGTAGGCTTTTCTCAGATACAAAGTCATCTTGGTGTTACTTTGGGAGCAAACGGGGAGTTCTGGGGCTCATCAAGATTTCCCATGGGTCTGCCAGTGTGCAGGTGTCAGAACAACTCTGAAGGGCTGTGGCACCTCCAGCAGCAGCCCTCACTCCTGAGCATGGCTTGGCTGAGCTCTGCTCACGTGCACCGCCCAGTTTAAAAGGACCGCCATTAGGTTGTGGGTTCAATCCCTGGTCAGGGCACATGTGAGAGGCAACTGATTAATGTTTCTCTCTTACATTGATGTCTGTCTGTCTCTGTTAAAAAAAAAAGAACCATCAAACATAGCTTCTTTTCATCCACAGGTAGCGGAAGATAAACTGAGTCACCTTAGAGACAAAATGCAGAACAGGAGGAGTCTTTGGCTTTTTTAGCCTGTCATTTCTACTCCTTTTTACTTTTTATCAGAATCAGATCTCCTGCCCCCTTCAGAACACAGTGCATACCTTTCCCCCTACTTCTCCTGTGCAAAAGCAAGAAAGGATCTAGTTTGTTGGTTGCCATCTGTAGTGCGGTTTTCATTTTCAGCTGCCCAGCAACTGAGGACTTTTCCTGTGTTGAGAGAACACCAAATTTTGTGAATCTTTGGGGAGGAGAAGAGAAGGAGAAGGAGCCAGATGCTCCCTCTCGCTACATCCTGGTGCCACAGGGCTGCCATGAGGCAGTGACACTGTGAAGCAGACACAGCTTCAGGGGATGCTGGAGCCAGCAGAAGCATCATCAAGCATCCAGTAGCTGAGATGCCACAGGTGGCACCAAGCAAGGTGGCTGCTGGGATATGAGTTGATTCCTCTACAGTTATCGGTTGAATTGTATCAACCAAAAGATGTTGAATCCTAGCCCTCTAGGACCTGAGAATGGGACCTTACTTGCAAATAGGGTCTTTGCAGATGATCAAATTAATACAAGGTCATTAGGTGGGACCTAGTGGAATATGACTACGTCCTTATAAAAAGGGGAACTTTGGAAACAGAGACAGTCATTCATTTGTTCAGGGAGAACACTATGTGAACACTGAGGCGGAAATCAGAGTGATGCCTCTACAAGTGAAGGAACTCCACAGATTGCCAGCAAACCACCAGAAGCTGGGAGAGAGGCATGGAACAGATTCTCACTTATACCCCTGAGCGCCTCAGAAGAAACCCACCCTGCTGACGCGCTGGTCTCAGACTCCTGTCCTCAGGAACTCTGAGGCAATAAATTATGCGTGAGCCTCCTAGTTTGTAATATTTGTTGTGGCAGCTCTAGAAAATTGATACGTGCACTTTTTACTCGTCCTGGTTTTTCAGCCTTTCTGGTGGTTTGTTAAGCTACCCAATGTCCTTGTAATACATTCTTTACGTTAACTAGGGTTACTTTCTTGTTTGCACCTGATTGATACCTTTTTCAGTATCCATTCTTCTTTCCCTCCTTCCCCAAATCTCCAGTTTCTCCCTTAGGATTCATGTATTTCTGGGAAAACTGCCATCACCCCAGGATCCAGGTAGAGCACCTGACCTCTGTTGAGCCAGTCAACAGACTGATTGGTTCCTGAGTCGGCAACTTCCTGAAGAGGTTTCAACCACAGTGAAGTGCCAGACATTTTCTATTATTATCTTTGCTGAGGCAAAGATATTCTCCTTTCTGCTGTACATAAATAAAGACACCTGTGGCCTAGCAACTCCGGCAAGCTGGCCTCAGAGAGAGAAACTGCAGAAAACAAGAAAGAAGGAAGGAAAGATACCTTGGTCCCTGGTGATATCATTGAGCTACTGGACCAGGCCACACCTGAAGGCAGCCCCCCTGTGGAGATTTCATCACAT
Source organism: Sturnira hondurensis (assembly GCF_014824575.4). Lineage (NCBI taxonomy): Eukaryota > Metazoa > Chordata > Mammalia > Chiroptera > Phyllostomidae > Sturnira > Sturnira hondurensis. The sequence continues at coordinate 8,581,559 of NW_028088227.1, read as the reverse complement.
GAGAAAACAATTCTGCTTACTGTTTAACCCAGTTTGAAATTGGTTTTCTGCTATTTCTAAGCAAAAGCATCTGAACTGTATGCCCCATTTATACTTTAAACAGGATTCCCAGAGTTGGGATAAGGCTCTAAGTTATGTGCTGTTCAAAATATTGTTTCTAATTTTGGAGCAAATTCTTGTTGCTCCAAAAATTGTGAGCAGTTGGATGACATTTTAAGCGAGCTGAGGGGTGATCACCTAACTGCTGAGATGATGGTTTTGGCCCTGAAGGAAATAATACTAGTAATGACAGTGATGGTGGCACTGGCTGTTGCATCTCAGATGTGCTCGTTGTGCACCGCAAGTGTGAGGAAAGCTTCTGAGAAACACTACCACTGGATCTGGGACGTGAATGGTCCACTGGGGTTTGCCAGGCTCCGCAGGCTCTTAGTGGCGATAGGAGTGCTCGAGGCCTACACCGAACCCCTCCCTCTCTTCTCTGTGTTTATACCTGCCCGCTCCTGCGTGTGTGGCACAGGTACAAATGGCCCCAAGATCATAGCCCCACCCACTAACTAAAACAAAAGAAACAAATTCATACTTCTATCTACCCTGAGGGTGTGGGGAGTGGCACCGGTTTCCTCTCTCCCGTGAGGTTTATGGTGTACTCTGGCTACTTGTGTGTGTACTTAGTCATAATTCCCTCCCTCATTTTCTAACACTTGTCCCTTAGTATGTGTGCTCAGAGTACTACTCTGGTTCCCAATATGCACTCCGGCCCCCTGTTGTGACGAAGGATCTCTGAAGCTTCAGCCAGCTGCCATTTAAGGGACTCCCTCTTACACAGAAAGATATCCTTGAATCTGACTGTACCACCTACTAGAGAATAAGCTGAGCTCCCAACTGGAAATCCCTGCAGTCTTGCCCCTTCCTAACTACTAACCTTGACTTTCAGCCCTCAGTTCTAGCCTCCCTGCAGTCTGAGCTGACCCCTTGCCAACTGCGAGAGGGATCTGCTGGTTGCCCTTCTTAGGCGATGCATGGCCCCACTGCTGGCAGGCTCCTTCTCCCAGTACCTGCTCTATTAGTGTGCCTTAGCCACCTCTCCAGCTATAAGTCCAGCAATGCCACCTCTGAAGATGTTATATCATGACACTTCTTCTACCAAAAAGCTTCTTGTAACTTCGGGTCTTCTTACTACATATCTTGGCGGTTTAGCGTTCATTTTCTTGAATCCTCTCCATTTCCATTTCCTCATAACATCACCACTAACCTGAGTCTCCTGTTCCAGAATGGTAACTTAACAGTCCACTCCACCCCCTCTGTCGCATAAGGGTCCAGTTTTCTTTTGCTTCAAGTTCACCAGAACCCAAATATTTACCACTGAATTAAGGAGCAGGAGTCCTAGGGTATTTGGAATTAGAGAGCAAACCAACTATAAAACAAGGGTGTGAATAAAATGAGAATGAAACGACTAAGGAAACCGAGAGGTGCGGGGGTACATATTAGACCTACATGAAAACCGTTAGGCACAAAAATGACCACTACAGTTCCATAGCAGGAAATATTGGCAGGAACTCAGTATGAACACTAGGAACCAACAAAGTAAGAGAAGAAAAGATAATCACACACCATTTTCACGATATCTTCACTTATATAAATCACCTTAAGGATATTAACTATTTCTAAATTAGATGTTCAATTATTAATAACAGCTTAGTATGGTTTATAATAATTATAGCATGTTCAAATACTTATAAGCTTTAAAAAGGGTGCAACTACTCAAGAAGGTTATATTGGATCCCACTGATAAGGAGTCAGGTCGGGCGTTGCAGAGATACGTGAGGATGTCTGCATGGAGTTCAGAAGAGCAAGTGCACACAAGCAGTCATACAAGGCAGAATACGGGTCTGCTTCTGAGAGTACAAAATGCTGGAGGTGACGTTTAGTTGAGTCAAAGAAGAGTTGGCTTCAGAGACTACCCAGAATTTAGATCACAGAATTAGAAAGAAGACACAGGGTCACATGAGTTGCACGTAAGTGTGCTAGTTGGTAAGCTATTTCAGTTTGCCCTCACTTTTCTTTCTGTTGGCCTATTGTTAATTCATTTGAAAGCAGAATAAAATAATTTTAGGTAGAGAAAACTCTCAATAAAAGATTCAGGGACTCTGTGAAGACTACTACTGATTACGTTTGGCCAACTACCAATGTGTTCTTTTCGCATACTGAACACATGCATGAAGTAAATGTTTATCGTTGACAGAGCCCCCTTTTTACTGGATTCGATTGTATAAACAGTTATTGAACTTGTTTTCTCCCTGCATTTGGGGAACTGGAAAGTTCATGGTTTTCTTCATTGACAGCATCTTGGTTGGAAAGTCATTCCAGCTTTATTACAAAACAGAGTGATATTTCCCAGAAAAACAGAATGTATTTCAACCATTCCGGGCACTCCCACCTTAGCTGGCCATCTCATTCTGTTTTTGCAATACCCACGTCCGGTCAGGGTTGGGCCTGGGGTCTCACACCACTGCTGGGACTCTGGCGTTCCTTGTGCTGAATCAGGAAACAAAAATGTCACTTTTGGTAACTCTGGGTTTATCCTGCTCTCTCCTAACCAGATGCACATTCTTTAGAACGACTCTTCTTTTTAACAAGCCATGAATACAATGGCTTGCTTTAATGATATTAAATGAAGAATACTGAGTCTGTTATGGGGCCTCCCTTGATGTGCTATGACTCCCCGATGAAATGGTCACTAATGAAGAAACTGCAGAGGAAAACTATGTTATAATACTGGGAAACTTCATTGTTGAAAATCTATTTGGGTTAATGAATACTTCTGAACCCAGTGTTTGTGTTCTTATAGGTAGAGTAATTCTTGAAATGTTTGTCTTTGCTTCTCTGACTTAGACATAGAAATTTATTTTGTTGTGTGTATTCCCTATAAACTTAATGCCAAATATAACCAGTATGAAACTCACCCCAGATGCACAGAGTGGACTGGCTATGGCTGACCAAAAGGTCACTTTGTGTAACAAAACTCTCAGCAGGTTGTGAATAGGAATCACGCTTAGGATGGCATGAAATTGAATAAAAACAAAATTCTTTTTAGTATTTCGTGATAGAGTTAGCCCAATACACTTTTTGTGGCCTGTGCGACCATTTCTCTCATCTATAGTGGATTACCTTTGTCTTTTATGTGTGTAAAAATCAGACTCATATAAGACAAAAACTAAGTGTTTCAATATTCATTTTAAAATACTTACTGTATGCTAGAGATTTTATGTCAAAACATGGGCATGGTCCCTGCTCTTGTTGAGCTCGTAGACAAAGGGAGACAGGTAAATGAATGAGCAGAAACACTCAAGTGTGGTGAGTGTTGTTCATTATCCATAAAGTAAATCGAGAAGCAATGTTAATTATGAAACAAGGCAGAAGAAAATCTGCACACAGACTTTTAATTTCATTTGATAATTTGTAATTTGTCCTTTCTTTATTTTGACAGCAAACCACTACATTTTTATACTATGATCAGAATAGTAAAGAAAAATGTCAAAAATTCATGATGACTGGTTGGGATCCTCTAGAGGAACATGCAGCTGATCTTTGAAAAAAACAATTTAAGTCTGTCAGTTAGAAATCTGACATGAGAATAAACAAAAATGTAGTTTCTTTCTATCAGAAAAGGTATCTGGACATAATTTCATAAAGCTAAAAACAAGAGGAAATAAAAACATGCTTTAGTTGTACAGCAATTTTAAAATAACTTCTACAAGCAAGTTGAAATTTCAAAACCAGATTTTAGTTTGTATATGAAGTTTTGCTTCACTCAGAACTTGTGGGGGCCCTGGAATGAGAAGCGTAAGACCCAGGCCTCCCCTGCAGTAGTTCATGGTCCAGGTAGAAGAGAAGAGGACAATCCGAACTCACGCCTCTAAGTCAAGGAGCAAAGACACTCCAGGGCCAACAAAGAACATTTGCAAAACAGTTGTTAGAAGAGCATGGCCGCTTCAAGAGGCCGTGGTTAATATAGGCTGGCAGAGCAGAGTGTGGGTGCTGAAAGACCAACTGGACAGGCGGGCAAGGGAAGAAAATGAAGTACTAGGAAACCCAGGCAAAAAGTTTACATTCTAACAGGAAGTTAAACAGAAAGTTTTCAAGCCTTGGGAATGAAGAGGTGGGATGACATTGTTGGATGATTATTTCCAAAAACAAAAATTTCTAGCTGTGTTGTACAGAAGTGATCACAGAAAGAAAAGTCTGGAATCAGAAATACAAATAGGAAGACTTTGCAGTAAATTCAAGCAAGAAATGACTGAGTCCTGAATCTTGATAGTGGAAACAGAGAGGAAGGGATGGGCTGGATAATTGCCCAGAAGTAAGGGATGAGAGAATGCTTTCAGATTAAGCTGGACAATGGGGTAGATGGTGGGGCATTTCTGAGACAGAAATTGTGGGAAGGGAAGTAGTTTTAGCAGAATATTAAGAGTTGGATTTTAAATGTTTGCATGTAAGATGTCTGTGGGCGGAGAATTCTGGGAGGCAGCTGGAAACATTGGCCTGGAGCTTCAGAGAAGAGATTTAGACTTGAGATTAAAAAAAAAAATGTATGAGGGAAATCACCCAGCAAGAGCATGTGAAGAAAAAATACTCAATGACACAGGCCTCATGAACACAGCATCTAAAGGCTGGGCAGATAAAGAGGGAATTCTAATAGATGACTAAAAAGTAGAAAAAGTTAAAAAAAACAGGAAAGATTGATGTCATGGGCTTTGGGGGGGGAAGAAAACATTGTCGAAAGGATTGATTTCTGTAGAATGTGAATGAAGAGCGTGTGTTGGGTAACGCTGGCAAGAACAGTTTCTGTAGTAGTTTCAGTAGTGGGTGGGATCAGAAGTCAGTGTGTGGGGAGGGTGAGAAGGTTAGCAGAGGTGAGGAAGCAGAAGTGTAGACTCTGGTGTATGACTCTGACTTTAGGAAAGGAGAGAGGGGTTAATAAATGTATAGGCCTATGTATTCACGTTCTGAAGTAAAGAAGGCCACACAAGGAGAAACACTGTCATTTGTTTTCTTGTTCTAGCTTAAGAGTGATAGAATGGTGTTGGCACATAAAAGTCTAACAATAGACATCCTAAAATTTTTTGTAGTTGTTTCCTTTTTTCTTTCTTTTCCTTCCTTCCTTTCTTTCCCCAACTCCATTTTTTTGGTAACTCAAGAAGGGATAGTAAATTATCTTTAATGATCAGGAGGAAATATAGCAATGCAATGAAATTAGGTATAAAAGAACAATTTTAGAAACAGATAACTGATGCAGCAGATAACAGCAATACCAATTTGTAACACCAAGCCCACATACTGTATTTTACTGTGTATAATGCATATTATACTTGGGATTATTATATCCATGGTATGAAATCCTCCTACCTATGTATAAAGCACATCCTTATCTTTCTCTCAAAATTTTGGGCAAAAAGTGTGCATTATACACAGCAAAGTATGGCTACCTCTCTTTACCTCCCTGTGAGAAGATATTATCTTTTAAGTGGAGGCTTACTTTTTTGAAAGCAAACAGATCTTTTACAGTTATCTTCTGAAAGAAATGCACAAAAATTAAAACAAATCAGATGAATGAGTAGACACTAATTTTTATGCAAACAAAGGTCAAAAATTCTTTTTAAAAATACTAGTTTTATGTTGATTATCTCAGCAATGGCCGGGACTCCAGAATTCACTAACCCATTTTACAGATGGGAAAACTGAACTCCAGAGGGGGCAGGTGACTTATCTATATACAGGACCAGGACAAAAAACTTTATCTCTTAATATCCATCCAACCACTACCATCCCCCAAAGATTCTCTAAACCAATGAAAGTTGTTATTGGTTATAAAAGGAGTATAATAACTCAATCCATTCAGTTCCCAGAGCTTTCTTGACAATATCTGGAAGGGCAACAAAGTGCATTGAGCTCTAGCAAGATTAACTGTACTCATGGAAGGCATTTATCTTCTAATTCTACACTTTTGTATTTATATTTGCATATTAATATTTTCTTGTTTGCTCTTTGTATTGTTATTCTATAGCTATCATCTAGTTTCCAGGCATTCTGGTCCCTAATTTTATACACGTGCATGCCCACTTGTGTGCATGCATGCACACATACACACCCCCTTCAAACGCTTGCTCTCCTTTTCATGAGCTGTCTTCACCTTTGTCACTTGAGTGTTGGGCTTTACCTGGTCACCATGTGGTGCATGTGTTCATACACAGATGTTCTGAGTTTCTTCACTTAGAGACAATCCCTGTCTCCAAGCCTTGTTCCCATAACTCTAACAAAGGCCAGCCTCAAAGGACCACCACTTGAAGTCCTCCATGGGATTAGAAACAGGGGATTTCACCACGTGCTTTCTGTATTGGTCCCATTCCTGAGATCCCCTTACACATGACATTAGAATTAAAGTTACTTAAGGAAAAAAGGAGGAAAAAGAACATCCTTAAAGTTAATCCTGCTGTTGACAGAAAGCAGAATTAAACTTTGGAAAATGTCCATTCTGTAATATCTCATGTTGGTCTTATTTGTAGTATAAAATGATGCAACTCACATTGTGCTTTGTCCAGCACTTCACTTAATCCCCACAAAAGAGAGAAATGAATCACTGCAGCAAGACTCTTGCCTTCCAAATGGTTCTCAAATTAAAAATGAGTAATTATTAGAGGGATAAATAAGTATGAGTTTCTCAGAATAGATAAATTTCCTCAAGTCATGAGACAGCACTCACAGGATTCCCCCATCCCAAATCCTGGAAATGCTGAGGGTATGACACCCTCATTCTTACGTTCAGGAACTGAGACATTTAAATGGACATGAGTGGAAAAATTCACATGGACTCACAGGATATGAATACGGTTTCCTTGCTTCAAGTGGCATCTTAATGGGAATTGTGTTTTCCACTCTAATTAAAGAGGCCAAGCCCAGGAGAAAGCCTTTAACTTTCAATAGCTGTGTATAAATAGAGTGGAGGAGTGAACAATTGCCTCGCCGCTTTCCCAGGCCAGCCGTCAAGGACAGCAGACCACAGAACCAATCGCATGAGACGTATTACTCAAGTGTAGTGCCACGGTGGTTTTCATCTTAAAAGCTGGTATTTACCATTCCGTCGAGAGTACCATAACTAAAAACGTTGTCCAAAACAAAAGCCAACTTTTCTGAGAAAACAGATACTCTAAAGCAATTCAGATGTCTTCAAGAGAAAAGTAATTTATTTACTTCTTTCTTCACTATCTCTTTTTCAAGCTTCAGCTATCTCTAGTCCCTAGGAAATGTCTTGGAAATTAAGCTAAAATTGGTAAATAAATAGGCTCATGTCAAATAAATTGCTTTCCCAAGCTCTGGCCATAATCCGTGAACGTGGATGATGAACGTAACCATCTAACGTAACCAACGTATTGCCTTTTTAATCCAAGCTTGATGAGTAAGAAGTTGAGTTACAGTTTCTTGGCTGTGATCAGCTGTCTCCAGGAACTTGAGTAACTGTCTCCAGCCCAGTGTGTATGCAGAGAGTCAAAGGGCCTTAGGTAGCTCCAAAGTTAGCAAAACACAAGACCGCCTTCCTGAAAACCTGCTCGTCCGACTACAATTGAATAAGGACCAAAACCTGTCTTCAAGTAAGAGTATTAAAATTTAAAGTAACAAAATCAACACCATGGTGAGTCTGGGATGCTTTGTGGGATATGCTTTCCAACTATCATAGTGACCTCAAAAGATGCTAGAAAAACCACAAACATTCTGATTGCTCTCAGAAGTCCCTTATAAATCTGCCATCCATGAATTCAGCTAATTATTCTGGAAGTGATTTATGTTTCAATCTAAACTATCTTTTGAGGATAACAAGTGTCATATATACACTATTCACTCTGTGAAACAGCTCATTCATGTTTGATCTAAATTTTTGTCTCTTTTATTTTATATGTTATTGTCCCCATCCCAATAAGCCCGATTTTGTAAACAGATCGCTGCGGTTTTTCTCCATAGTTGGGATGACTTTATAGGTTTTACAGGTCCCTTCTCGACCACTGCTTGTTTAGCTTAAGAGAGGGGTTGCCCTGACCCATGTGGCTCAGTGAGTTGGACGTCCTCCCACAAAGCAAAAGGTCATCTGGTTGGATTCCTGTGTAGGGCACACGTCTAGGTTGAGAGTTGTGTCCCTGACCAGGGTGCAAAACTGATCAATGTTTCTCTTTCACATCCATGTTTCTTTCTCTCTCCTCCTCCTTCCCTTCCCCTCCCTCTAAAAATAAATCAATGAAATATTCTTAAGAGTGGGATTTGGGGGGGAGTGTTTTTGTTTTTCAGCAATTTCACTTAAAATATCAAGTGAACTAACAAATTTCAAAATCTCAAAAGTCAGGCACAGATTGTTTTTGCTCGCTTCCTGGTAGGTAATCCTCGTGGTGAACACGCAGATAGCAATCCAGAAAAAGAAAATACACGGCAGTGTTTCTGAGGAGCATTTCCAGAGATCATGTTTTTGTTTCTTAGATTCTTTACCACTCAGGACAGATTCATCAGTTTAACAAAAAGTTTCTCAAATTAGCAGCCTCCCCTAACCATCACCACATTTTGATTGCAGGTGATGAGAACAGTTACTGAGGGCTTAGACCACAAAGAACACTTAGGTTTTACATTCGTGATCTCATTTCAGCCTCACCGCACCTCTGAGAAATGGGCATGTTTATCTCCACCTTGCAACTAAGCAACTGAGGCTTAGAGAAAGATTAAGAAACATGCTGAAGGTCACATTATAGAGACATAACAAAGAAGTGGCAGGGCTGGGATACAAACCAGTTTTTCTGGGTGCCCAGCTGGGTGGCTGAAAACATTTCTAACCCTGCCATGGTGGGGATTCTTATTCCTTTAAATCAATGGTCATCTTTTAGGATATGGGTATATCCTTATCTCTTGGTTTCTCTACACCAGCTGTGCATTTCAGTTATCTCAGGTAAAAACTAAGACCACAGGAACATTCCTACTGCATCTGTCTCTGCAGCCTTTCCTCTGTTTGGCAGTCCTGTTCAGAATGAGATTATAGCACATTCACTAACATTAATCCCATATGAGCTAATATGAATAGCAGCCATGTTATTAATTAAAAACATTGGATGCTACCAGTTTTCAATTTGGATGGTTGAAATTGTGAATAGGGCTATTTTCTACTTGTAAATGCGGTCTTTTATCCCCAAGAAGCATCTGAAATGAGAGAAACAAAGATACTGTTGCTAAATATTTGGGGGATTATTTCGTAAACCAGTGAAAACAGAATCTTTCATTTGTCTCACCCATGGTGGGAAGGTTTTCTTTTTCATTTCCTTGTACGGGTCCCCTGGGAATGAGTGTACATAACATGAATTAATATTTCTTTAATTTTTTCTCAAAACACTATTATTTCCACATGGGAACATTCATCTCCCTTTTCCAAAATACCCCCCAAATCTTTGCAGGCTGATTTCAATACAACTCAGAAACATAAGGGATGGCTATTTTAATTTGTGTACTAAAGTCAACTTTTAAAATAATACACATGGTCAAAGCTGTCAATTATTTTCTCCAAGTTATACTCTATTAAAAAAATGTCTCCACTTCCTTGGGCCTTTGACTGTGAAAGTGTAAACTCATAAGAATACCTGGGCCAAAAGGCGGATGGCTCAGTTCCTCTTCATTGTCAAGGGGATTTCAGGCACAATACGGCTGCTGGCTACTGAGGACAGAGCCGGTAGCTATCAGAATTTTGAGTGGTTAGACATCCCCTGAAACATCTATGCTCTCCAATAAATATTATTTAAGGCAGGTTCCCCTAAATGTAATCATTTTGTCAAATAATGATGATCCTGGTCATCCTTAGATGATCCTGGTCAAATAAGTTTAGGGAAGGTGGCACATTTTCTTTTGTAACTATTGACAACAAACACTGACATATTAAGGAAATGCAGTAAACAGCTAACTTGTCTTTAATACAATGGTTCCTACCTCCCTGACAATGGACTTGACAATGGAATTCTTTATCCTATCACATCACATGAAGCCAACATTCAGTGGAACACAGTTTGGAAACTATTAATCATCAGAGGAGAAGGCTGAAGGTCTAATTCAGAGGGGTTCAGGCTAAATTTTTGTCCTTGAATAGTACAATTGTGGCTTAGACAAATCATAAGACTTCATCCAGAAAATGTGGGGTGGGAATAATACTTGTTCTCCCTTTCTCAGAGGGAAATTGGAAGAAGGAAATGAAATAATGGGTATGGAAGCATTTCTTCAACAAGTATGGATAGAAAGTTTTTACTATTTTTTAAGAGAAAAATTAGTTGACTTTTTGATTGTGGCACATGGGTTCACAAGCCAGTGCTTGAGCTGGTGCCCAGGAGAGGCGTTCGTCAGCATCAAGTTTTATAACTCTGAACTTTACCTCCCTCAGAATCTCAATGTGACCTTTGGACACAGTCTCTCTGTTTCTCAAAATGTGCCTGAGACAGGATGTCCAAGTTTTTGATTTTCTAGCACATTTGTGAGCCAAGGTTCAGAAGCACCAGGAACACAGAAGTAGCAATAACTGTACCCATTAGCTAAAATAAGGAAGAAGAAAAAGCCAGGGATACTTGGTTAAAGCAAGAACAGCCAAGATTCCCAACAGGTTAGATAAGAGAACTGCTTACTAAATAGGGACTTTGATGTCTAGGGAGAGACCGATACGTATTATTTTGGTTATGCGGCGTGCAAACTAAAGTCTGTCTTTTGAATTATTTTTAAAAACACTGCTAAATGTGGCTTTCCTTTAACTTCTAATGATAAGTTATCCATGTTCCCAAGAAAGGAATAAATAGTAAATAAACCCATAATGACAACTTGGTCCCTTCCCTGGACCTCTGTCATTGCCAATATTCATCCTCTATTCTTTGAATTTGAGAAATATTTTTCCATGTTAGTATTTAGTATATTATTCTTATGACTTTATAGTAATATGGTAGCCTATTAACTTTGTCTTTTATTGGTTTCTAATAATATGTGTATAATTTTAACTACATTTCTCACACTAAGATCCAAAAGAGAGGATTTAAGATATGCTCCTTAATTGTTAATGATAATTAACAGGACAAGTGGGCTGAAGTAAAATAGTAATACACAATATTTGTAGAAAATACATGAAGTGTCAAGCCCCATAATGTTTGTTTGCTTGTTTGTTTTTGTTTGGGGATTTGTGGTGTTTTTGCTCTCTAAGATAGATACTATTTTTCCCACTTCACAGATGAAGAAATTGAGGAATTAAAAAAATTTTAAACTTTTTATAAGTTCAAGAAGCTAAAAAAAAAATGGAGCTGAGATTTGAACCCAGAACAGTTGTCTGTAAGACAGACCTTTTTTCAGTGAATATTACCACCTCTTCAAATCACCACTGATCATTCTACATTGTTGGAGTACATCTTCCTTTCAAAATTGTATTGCACAAGCTTTGATTATGAGAAAATAAAAATTTCTCAGTATTCAGATTTAAACCTATCCCCAGGGAACGTTTTGCACAGACTAGTATCATCTAAATAAACACACATTCTTTTTAAATTTTTATTTTTATTTTATTTTTCTTTAGAGAGAGGGGAAGGGAAGAAGAGAGGGAGAGAAAACATCAGTGTGCGAGAGAAACATCTGTCATTGCCTCTTGAACGGGCCCCAGCTAGGGATCGAGCCCACAATGCAGGCATATGCCCTGAGCAGGAATCAAACTGGTGACCTTCCGGTTTGAGGGATGGCACCCAACCTGAGCCACACAGGTCAAGTGCTGGACACATGTTCTTTTTATGGCAAAATCTTCTCCCTTCATGGATTAAAACAGCCGTTCAAAGCACACCTTCCTTCTGGCTACCCATGACAAATGTATTTTTTCTAAAGATATGAATTCATACTATGAGATTTGGCAGGGGGGTGGTATGCAAAGTGCCTTAAAGCATGTAGATGACTCTTTTCTTTCTTTGCTGATTTTCCAAGCTTTTAAAAAATAGCATCACATGATTTTTTGTGTCCTAACTTTTCAGTGTTCAAGATCATTTTTAATGTTATTAAAATTTGTTAAATAGCCTTAATACAAATGATAACACTCAACTTTCTGGGTTTTGGATCTCATTCATTGATATGTTTTGAGGACCGCCCCCCCATGGTCCAGGCTTGCTCTTGGGTACCAGAGAGAAAGTGATTAATAGTGGGAATCACTGTCCTCAGTAAGTTTGCTGTCTGGAACTGAAGCAGACAGATAAATTATAACACAGTACAGGCAGAACAACAGTGTTATGCTAAAGTAAGTAGAAGATGCAGTTAACCAAATAGGGGGTGTTAGAAAAGAATTACCTAAGGGACTTACATCTAAGATTGATCTTGAAAGATGGGCCCCTGTGGATTAGGCGGGTAGACAGATAAGAATGAAGCAAGCCCAGGTAACTATTAATTTGACATATGTATAACACAGGATAAATAGAAAAGGCTCTGCATTACTTGAAATATATTTTCATCAAATGTAAATTATTTTCTCAGTTGAAAGTTTGGGAGCAAATCTGAATATTCCAATTCCCCATTTTTCAGGTCCTTTTCTAGGTTAAAAATGGAGGAAACCGTGGATTTAATGGAAGCCAGATGAGTTGCAGAGATAGCTACATAGCTGATGTGAGGGGACGTTTTCCTGGAATTAAATTCCAGTGATCAGATCTGTGATGTCAGCACACACACAACTCCAACAAGCAGCAGTTCCATTAAGGATTCTCTCTGGTAGCCTTTTGGATTGCAAGACTTTGAATTGTCATTCTATTCTCCTCTCTCATATATTTGCTCAATTTTCTGTTGAGAACGTGCCCTTTAATCACTTATATTTTAGGAAAACTTTTTTTCTGTACTGCACTGCCATTTTAACAGGAAACTTGCAGTCTAGTGTTCAAAGGTGACAATTTGTGAATCCCAAATCTTCAAATTTGCATAACTGTATACCTCTTTTTTCTCATTTCTTATTATGGCTCCAATCTGCTAAAATTAGGAATAGCCTCAAATCATCAATGATTTGAGGCTATTTGCCATATTTTAACACCATCAAATACAGAAATATTCAGTCTTTCTATAGTTAGTTAAGAGAAAATACAACTTGATGGGAATAAATATTGAGGTATTTTTTTTTAATTCCAAAAGTATGGTGCCACTAATTTTTTGAATGAAGTGTTTAAAAAAGTGAAGGCGCGAAGCCCTTCAGAGAAGTTACTCAGGTAGCCCACCTAGAGTGTCTTCCTTAGTCTCCTCAGTTGTCTATAAATCAAGTGTTTCTTTCTTGGAAACTGATGACAGGGCACGCAAGTTGTGACACGATTTACTTCCTTTCGTTGTAACTGTAGGTGACTTTCCCAGGAAGAACTGGCTTGTGCTCCACCTATAGCACCACGCCCATCCCTTTTGCAGAGTGTATTTACTGCAATTCTTCAGAAGAGTTTTTTAGGGTTGAATATTTTGAGGGAATTGAAATGATCTTATCCCTACTTTACTGTAGTCTAAAGCGATAACTTGGTAAGCACCTGTGTCATTCTGAAGAGAACATATTGCTGTAAATACTGCCTTGACATGTTATCTGATGGGCCTTTAAATAGCCATATGTTGTTGAATTTTAAATCCTTGGAAATCTCTTCAAATCATTTTCCTGTAATGTTTTGGCCAATGTATCCACAAAAATGTTCCTAAGAAACTAAAGTTTATAATTAACTAATTCAGCTCATAATATTAATTCTGTCACTAACTAGCTGAGAAATTATATAGTATAATCAATTAAAATAAAAAATACTCCCAGAGATTCAGAAATAAAAAATATAAAAAGTTATTTGCGAAAATGATTTTGCATTATTAGCTCTATTATTAGTCCTATTAATCCTATTACAATAAAATAAACTAGTGAATTTATTGTTTATTTTATTTGAGATTGTTGTTTGACCAATAGGATGAACATTGTAAGAGATCAGGAGCTGTTGATAATTATTGTCCTGATATTAATATATTATGGAGAATAATAATTTCTTAATTTTAAGAAAGATCCCTTGTCATGATAGTGATGAAGTATGAATATATTGAATGAAGTCCTTTTAGGAGCTGCCCAAAAGTAAAATTCACTCATACTTTTGAAATCAAGCACATTATTAAAGATGATAATAAATTTAACATTTCAGTTAAATCCAGAAGATGACTGAAATGTGCCAAGAAGCATAAGCAATATCCTAATAAGTGAGTTTGCTGTTTTGTCATCTATAGAAAACATTTGCTGAAAGTCAGTCTTCATATATGAAAACATTATCATGATACAAATGATAATAATAATGACTATGTGCTATTATTACTATATTTAATGTTCTATATCATTTCATTCTCAAAGTAATTTTATGGAGCCATATGAAGAGAGTATGTTATATAGCCACATTTGTATACATGCATACATATATGGTTAGAAATAATTTTATAATCACAGAACGGTTAACTATGAGTCCAAGAATATATTTAATTGCTTTTGTTGGTTGGGGATATGTTTTGAGTTCTGTTTTGTCCTCCTAATGTAATGTAGAAAAATTTACTAAACTATGTCAAATTCATTCCAAAACAAATTGCTTGAGATCAAAAAATAAAATGTAGGCTAGTTGTGGTAAAAAATGAACATAATTAATTTGACCCTGTATGAACATTTGAAATTCATTTTATCTGTAGTGGTAAAGCTAAACGCATAACATACCTTGTTCTCTCAATCGTTTGCCAAACAGAGGAAAGGCACTGGCTTTCAAAAAAGCTAACCATGTTAATCACCTTGATGAATATTATTCCCCATGATTATATATTCCATCTAAACTCTGTTTCACCTGCTTAATAAAGGACAAAGAAAACTACCACACAGTTCAACAGAAACTTAGCAAATACTAAAATTTAAGTGCTTCATTTGACCATAAATTTTTTATTTGATTTAATATATTTCTGTTTTAATTTATATCTATATTTTATTTATTTGTTTATTTATTTTTAGATAACTCATTTGGGTAAGCATCATGAAAACCACAGAATGGTCTATCTAATACCCTGTGGAAACCACAGATGGCCATTATGTTAAAAAAATTCTAGTGCATTATTTGCAGACAAACTTGTGGAAGCCAAGCACAATGATTCATGCAGTGAAATATGAAATTATCATACATTTCCTGAAATCCCCCCTCTTCCATGAAACCTTTTGTATTAACTAATTAGAATAGGTGACACTTTTCCTAACTAAGTGCTGTCATTTCCTCTAAATTCACTTTCCCCTCAGCTGGTGTGTCACCACCCACTTTTTTCGTATGTAGTTGCACAATGTTAGGCCTGCTCTCTGCACTGGGGCAGAGGGACTATCTGAGTAACATTTTAGCCTCTGAGGCTGTAAATATGGAAGAAACAACCATATCTGTTCATTTCCTGTTTTTGATTCAACCTGGCTTTGCCGATTGTCATTTGTATTTTAAGAATGATGGGGATGATGATCAGACATCTGGCAAAAATATCTGTGTAATGGTATAAGAATAAGAAGACACAATTTAGAGGTTTTTTTGTTGAAAAGTTAAGGTATGCAGGAAACAGGCAAGTGATTCGAAAGTTGTGAACAGTTTTCTTTGACCTGCCTACTGAGAATTTCCTATTCCTGAGTGGCCACATATATAATAGAATTGGATCACTGGTTTGCTTTGTTGTTGTTGCTTAGAGTTCTTTAGCTCTGTGACTTTGCGTGAGTTATTTAACCACTCTGAGACCCTGGATCCTCTGGATAAATAGTAATAGTCTTATAAGTATGATGTGAGGCCAAGAACCATCAATCATTAGGCAAATAAATAAAATTATGCTGATAACATTCTTGGTACTGAATCTGACACATGGCCAGCCCTCAATAAATGGTATCTATGCTATGATTATCAGGAACCAGGAACCTTCTGTCAATTACCATACAAGACTAACATAATTCAGAGTTAGGTTCTAATGATATCTACCCTCAATTTTGTGTTTACCTTTTACCAAACAATGTATTAATATAACTACTTTCTTAGCTCAGTGGATTGAGCACGGGCCTGTGAACCAGACGATCTCGGTTCGATTCCCAGTCAGGGCACATGCCTGGGCTGCAGACCAGTTCCCGGCAGGGGCCAGTTCCCAGCATGGGATGCATGAGAAGCAGCCATACATTGATGTTTCTCTTCCTCTCTCCTTCTCTTCCCCTCTAAAGATAAATAAATAAAATATTTTTAAAAATATAACTACTTTCTCACTCTCTCCATTAACATCCTATTGAATACTTATTAAGGGGGTTGTACAGTTTACAAAGACTAGAGACGATGCTCACCAATTCCGTATCTCTGCCCTCTGCTAACCCTGTCCCAGAAGCTTTTGCATCTGACTGAAACCTGAAATCTTTCTGTTTCTCTCCTGATAAATAACTTGGCATTATTCTTCTAACATTGTCTTGCTCTTCAAGATTCTACCAGTACTTTGGAATAAATAAACACAAATTTCCACTGAATTCTAATTAGGTGCATTTTTAAAACATTATAATTAAAGAAATAATCACAGATTTTTCAAAAGTGGGGTTTTTCTTTTGAAGTAAAGGAACTCTTAGTTCACTTCAATTCTAGGAAAAATTACTAACACTTAGAATAATTTGTAGCATGTAATAAGAACTCAGTAAATAGTATTTTTCCAGTTATTCCTTAGTGATCTGAGCTGTATGCTACCTTCTTTTTTAAATTGAGATATGATTGCCATAAAACTTTGTATTAGTTTTAGGTACACAACATAATGATTTGATATATATCACACAATGATCATTACAATAAGTCTAGTTAAATTCATTTCCACACATACATTTTTTTCTTGTGATGAAAACTTTTAAGATCTACCCTTAGCAACTTTCAAATATATAGCACAGTATTACTAACTACAGTCACAATGCTGTACATTCTACCCCAGGCTTTACTTATTTTATAACTGGAAGTTTATATCTTTTGACCAGCTTCACCCATTTTACTCACTCCCCTCCCCTCACTCCTGTCAATTACCAATCTGTCCTCTGTATCTCCTGTTTTTCCCTACATAATCTCCCTAATTCATCCATCCTCATGACTTCCATACTACCATACTAATTTCATAAACTCTTTGAAACTCATTTTCCTCTCCCATAAAAGAGGGAAAATAATGTCCTCCATAGAAGTTTTGCAGTGATAATTAAATATGACAATAAAACACTTGGCATGCCTAGAAAAATTAATGCCTAACACATGATTGTCAACTAATGTTTGGAACATCCATTATTGTTCAGCACCAGCTACATAGTGCTGACTTCTCAATATTACCAGCTCAGACCTCTTCCTGCCTCCAAACACAACTAACTTCCTGTGAGACATCTCCCCTTGGATTTTGAATAGCCAGCTCAAACACAGAATGAACAGAACACACCTCAACATTCCTACCTGACCCATCCTCTTATTTTTCACTGTCACTAGATTCTACATTTTCCCAAGTTAGAAATCAAGAAATTACTCTAGAGATCTTTCTCCTTCCCTTAATTCTGCATCTAAAGGGTCCCAAAGCCTTGACAATTCCCTCCTACTCACTCAAAGTCCATCTATCCTTCTATGCGTCCTGTACAGGCCCATGTGATGCCTTCTTTCATGACTGTTGCTAGAAGCCACCTACAGGTGTCTGAACCTCTAGTTTCAGTCCCTTCCAATTCATCCTCTAAGTTGCTTCTAAAGTAAGGCTGTTGAAATGCAGATCTGAGCACATCACTGCTGTCCTGCCAGCCAAAGTCCCAGTTCCTTACCCTGGATGATGAGGTCCTGGATTTGCTCTTCAGCCTCCTCCTTAATGCTGTGCTCCCACCAGGTCATGGACCTCCCAAATGCTACGTGCTCAAAGTCACCGAATCTTTGCACAAGCTCGCTGCTTTTGCCATGCCTACACATGTTCTTCAAAAGTCAACTCAACTGTTCCTTCTTCAATAAATTTTTCTTTCCACACAAGTCATGGTCCGGTAAAATTGCTATCTCCTCCTACTCCCAGCTAAGCAGGTCCTTCCTAGAGCTCACGGAGTATCTGCACCGACAGGATGACAGCCCCTCACGTTCTGCATCTGTTCTTCTGTCCCTCCTCGAGGTAATGGGTACCTTGATGTGAACAGAGGTTGTTTTTTCCTTGTAGTAGAATCCAGGATGTTGTCAGAGGCATAGCATGTTCTTTCTAAATGATTATTACATAAGTAAAGAGATGCCTCTTAGTTTTCTGCTTTTAATTATATCTCTTTTCTCTGGGAGAAAAAATATAAAATCTGGGGTTTGAAGACCTGCATTTAACTCCCAGTTGTGTGCTACCTGCTAGCTGGAGACTTTGACCAAATTCGTTAACCACTTCAAATTCATTTCATCCTGGTGAAGATCAGATATGATCATGGATATAAACTTCATAAATAGCAAAGGGCTTTGAAAATATAGCATGAAAAATATGATGTCATATGATACAGAGATGAAATATGATGTAGCTGAAAACACAATGATGTCACTGAGATCAAACTTTAATAATTGAAGCTGCATATTCTGTGAAGATCTTTTTTGGAAAATATGTAGCATATATAGCTGTATACGAATGTGGGTTCTACTATTAGTTCTAATTGATTATATGTGTTGTAAAAGTTACTTCAATGCCTTGGGCCTTAATTTTCTCATGTGTAAAATGGGAATGGTAATACAATTTCTTCACATGATTGTTATGGAGATTAGAGGCCTATGAAAGGCCTCTACTCATTAAGGCCTATGAAACACAGCAAATGGAAGGCTGCCTTGACAATTTGTATACTTGTATCATTAAAAGTCCTTGTTTGTCCTATGAACCAAAGAACAATAGATTTCAAAATTTTTTTAAATGTTTTAACTTGTAAGAAACTAATGATCAAACAATAGTAAGACTAGAATAGAACCACTGAATGCAAAAGCAGTTTGAGATTTTAATGAATACCACATCTGAGACCCAGAAAGTACAAAGGTAGCAATAGCTATTGGGAGGAGAAATGGGTAAGTGTAGTTAAAATAACCAGGAGATATTAATCAATGGTTTTATTTATATTAGTTGTCTCCATATTTTTTCAACGAATTATATAATTCATTCTTAAACCTGGCTACTTCCTCTACCTAAGATCATCCTAAATTCTGCCACATTATAAAGGCTCTACTATTATAAACACACACATTATACCACACTCTAAAGACACAACTCTCACGTTGTCATTTGCTTTAAAACTTTTTGGTTGTTTTCCGCAATGCACTAGATAAAGGCCAATTTTAACTTGACATTCAAGGGGCCTGATCACTGAGCCATCTCCTCCTTCTACATTTTATGACTCTCAGAATCTACTGCCCCTGATATAACCCCAGGCACAGGCTCTGTGATTTTCTGCTTCCTAATCTAATCATGCCATCCCTCCCCACTAACCTTTTCCAGAGTTCCTTCCTCTCTCTTCATTCCTTTCTAAATTCTACCCATCCTTCTCTCACCCCAGGAGCCATCGGTAAGTTCTTCTACTCAACTACACTGGTGATAATGGTGATGGTGATGCTGATGCTGATGATGCTAATGATGATGACAACATGATGACAATGACAGTAATTAACACTGGTTGAGTGCTTACTCTACGCCATGTGCCAAGCCCAAAGATTTATATGTTTTCTCATTTAAGTCTTATAACCACCCGATAGAATAAACACTATTATTTGCATCTGAATGAAGCTGAGGCACAGAGAGGTTCGGTAACTTGACAAGATCACAGGTACTGCAGCGGGTGCTAGGGCCTGGATTTGACGGAATGCCTGGCAACTTCCAAAGTCCATACTCTTGACTGCTGAGCTGTGCTCTCCCCTGTTTTCACACTGTTGGTTCTCCATAAGTGTGATATTTACCATTTATTGTGTTGTATCCATAATTAGCTTTTCTCTGTGCATTTGCTTTCCATTGAGGCGGTTATTTATTCTTCATTTGCCTCCTCAGAATATTCTCAGCTTTGTTCTGGATCTTAAGGGACTAACTGTTTGGGCTGGGTTGCATGGTCCACTTCCTTACCCTCGGCTTTCTAAAGGATTGAGTCAATGGAAGGCATCAGCAGTAGATCTGATGGTTACTCCCATCACTTCTCCCTCCATGACTCATCAAGTTTCTCTGCAACCACAGCTTCTACTGGGGGGCAACTTCTACCCAGCCTCCAGGGCCCCCATGTTCTGGTTACACTGTCTTCCTTGTTCATTCTGGCCCTGTGAAGATAAAAGCTTCCTGTCCTTCCTAGTCCCTTGATGTTTCAACATTCCTTGTTGGTTCTCTTAATCTTGACCATGCTACTGTAAATAATCCTTTCTTCAAACCAGTTTCAGTGAAATATTTTTTAATATGCCATCTGATTCTTTACTGGAACCCTGATACATCCACCATGTCTTCAGGTTTTGAAGAAAAGTCTTAAACATAGGAGCTACTCAATAAATATTGATTACCCTTTTATTAGTGAAAGAGTATGCATATGCATGTGTATATAATGTCATAGACTTGTGAATATGAATCTATAGTAATGACTATCTTTTCTTCTTCTGAATTTATCTTATGGATGATTATCAACTGTGCCCAGAAGTCTTAATCACTTCTAAACATCAAGTCATCGTAAAGAAGGAATATATAAAAAATACTTGGGAAGTTTTAATTTGATACTTTACCAGCATTTCCTGGAAACTGCCATTTTTTTCTTCAGGGTTACTCAAAGATATGGGATGCTTTCTGTATATATAAAATGTATGTATATCTTTATATGTAAACTAGCCTGTCTCAGAACAAGGCAATATTTGCCCATGGCTCTTTCCAGGCATCAATGTGTGTGAGTCTGAGCCTGTGTTGAGTTGTCAGGGGTGCTTTCCCTTGGGGCTATGAACCACCCTTCTCTGGAAGATTGTTCTCAGGGCTAGTTATTCCTGAGTCTGCCCTTCCTGTCAGACACGACTTCATGCTTCTTACAAAGATCTAAGGAGTCTCTCCCCTTCCAACCCCAATTTCAGTGACATTTATGAACAGTCTGTTTAAACTCAACCCAACTTTTTTCCATCAGAAAAAGATAACCTGAATTCACAAAAATTAACAATGGCAGTAAATGAATGTGTTTACCTTTGGAATTAAGGAAGGATTTCCAGTTGGCTGGTTTTCTATCATAAAAGCATTGGCTGCTTTCTTGTATTTTAGATAGGGCTATTGCCAAGATAGCACTATTACTACATAAAGAAAGCAAATCTATGAAAAGAAAAACGTTATCTGATATGTGTGGCAATAAAACTTTATTTTTTAAATAGATTTGCCTAATCTATTTATATTAATCCATTGAAAAGTAAAAGTGAAAGCTTTCAGAAGAGAAAGTCTGTGCTTCAAACTAGTCTGTGTCATTAAAGAATGCTGCTTTGTACTCAGAGCTAAGGGGAACACTGACAATTTTGTGTGCTCGCTGACATGGATCAGTAGTGTTCCCTATTTCTTTCCCCCAATCAAACATTCCAAGATGGTAGAGCCATCTTTTAATTGGAGCCCACAGCCCACAAGGGAGTATGACAGTGGGCCTGCCTCCCCAGCCACAGTCCTGTCTGATTCAGGGGTCCCTGCCCAACTCCCTACCACACAGGCAATGGTAGCTTTGAATTTGGAGATGAGGAGTTTATCGAAGGATTATTTTTAGATAACAGAGAGGTGAAGGGTTGATTTGCCATTATTTTCTTTTCTTGTAAGAATAAAAATGAAACCTAAATATTTGTATTGATCATCGGGGATGTTACAAGTATGCTCAGGTACTTATGACATTATAAACAACTATTAGGTGACTAGTGGTTTATGTGAAATGTGTTTAGTGATTTCATTTGTCCTAATTGTTGAAGAGGAAGAGGAGCTAAAAGTTTATTTTGAGAAAAAAAAAAAACAACAGCAAAAATATAAGAACCTCTTCCAGACTAGCGTCCCTAAGGAAGGATAATTAAGCTTGGTGGTGTCAGTAACTCCTCAAAGATCATTGTTAGTCAACAATCAATCCA
Organism: Sturnira hondurensis; assembly: GCF_014824575.4. NCBI lineage: Eukaryota > Metazoa > Chordata > Mammalia > Chiroptera > Phyllostomidae > Sturnira > Sturnira hondurensis. Next base: position 8,559,420 of record NW_028088227.1, on the reverse strand, counting down.
AGTTTCTACCCCCATGTACTAGGGAGCATGGGGTTCTGTGTTGTGAACAAGGCACAGCCTATAAATATAAATATAAATGTAAATATAAATTTATAAATTCCTAATTTATAAGGAATTATAAATTTAATTATTCCTAATTATAAATTCCTAATTTATAAATTTATATTTAAATTTATATTTAAATTCCTCCCAATATAAATTCCTAACTCAGCCTAACAGCCTATGATGACTTTCCACAGCCAAGACAACGAGGCCTGGCAGATTAATTGCGGGAACCTCATGGTATTCCACATGTTAGTAAAGACACTCTTGGTCCAAGATCTGGTCTTTTAGTTCTGCAAGCTTAGAACTTCACTAATTAATGTATCCAGGATTTATCAGATCTGAGGACAGCAGTTCCCAGCTCAGGCTGTGCAACAGAATCAGTCATCAGCAGAGATTTAAAAATGTATACGTAGCCTGATGTCACCTCCTCAAATTCTGAATCAGTGGGTCTGGGTGAAATCTTATTGAGTCTATCTCTATTTTGAAGCATTTCAAGTGATTCAGACCCAAAGTTAAGAATCACTGTTCTAGAACAGACCATTTATACTGCCCCAAATCTTGAGAGCAGATGTGTTTACAGATACACATTTAACCTTTTCTTCCTACCCTTTTTTCCATCTTTTCTCTCCACTCTTGATATTGACTAAGCACCTTTAGGTGCTGACCATGGCAGGAAGGTCCTTGACAACAGTTGTATATCCAAGTCCAATAGTCAATATTTTCTTTTTCCAGAAAGCGAATTAACATGAAAAGGCAAAACCAAGTTAAAAGACTGCTTGGTGAAACAATCAAGTCATTGATTAATTTAACAAGAATTTGTCGCCCTCACCTGTGTAGCTCAGCTAGGCTAGGCATCAATCTACAAAGCGAAATGTTGCCAGTTTGATTCCTGGTCAGGGTACACGCCTGGGTTGCAGGTTAGGTCTCTGGTCTGTGCATAGAGAAGAGGCAACCAACGGATGTTTCTCTCTCACTGTTTCTCTTTCTCTCCCCTTCCCTTCTAAAAAAAAAATGTTAAGTCTTTACTATGTGCTTGTCAGAATAAATGTCACTGAGTGATATTAAGAGAGACTTTTATTTCACTGCAGTTGCTAGATATGTGTCTCTTTGCTATTCTAAATATTTTCTGCCTGCCAACTCCACAGTGAATTGTGTTATCAAGTCAGTGTAGCTCTACCTAGGATAGTAACGGGAGAGATACAGGCAGTATTTTGTTCTCTTTTGCCAGACTGTGGGGATTGGTTTTTTTTTCCACATTTGTTACTACACCATGTCCTTTCTTCACTTCAGAATAATTGCATAATTTATCTTTCCTAAGGTTGCAAGTCTTACTGTAATTTCTTAGAGAGGAAAGCACCTCTTTAAGTAATTCATTAAACCGCAAGTCATGTTCTCATGTGCAAGGAAAGTTTCTTGCACCCAGAGAATCCCATATTCAGGATGGCAAGTGCTGAAGGGCCTCAGTCCAAAAGGGTGGATCCTCCCCATCATGGATGGGTCATTCTTAGTAAACTGAGGTGAGAGAAGTTGACATCCGTTTTATTTGGGGAACTCTAGCGTTCTGTCCAGGTGGGCTACTCTGAGAATGGTTCCTACCGTAGCAGTGACCCTAGTTAGTTCCTTCCCTTAGAAGTCAAGCATGAGTTTAGGTGCTGACCATGGCAGGAAGATCCTTGACAACAGTTGTATATCCAAGTCCAATAGTCAATATTTTCTTTTTCACATACTTTACTTCTTAAATGTATTCCTTTATCCCCTATGTGATAATGTGCCTCTCAATATAAATTTCTAACTCAGACCTCCTTTCTGAAACCTAGGCTCAGATCCAGGTATTTACTGTCGTCTCGGTACCAAAAGACTCACGGGACACTTAGTCCAAAGTGAATGAACCTTCCCCCCAGACGTGCTCATCCTCCTGTATTCCCTGCTTTGGCCAGCGGCAGCGCTAAACACCAACGTCTGGAAGCTGACACCTAGGAGACATCATAGACTCCTCTCACTCCATCCTGCTTCTTCTCCCTACTAATCCCATCAACATATCGAGCAGTTTTGAGCCCACCCTTTTAACATCTCATATTCATTCTGACCACAACGGCCTTAGTGTGAGGTCGTATTAACTCTTATTGTATTGTGACTAGTTTCTCTAACTGTAGCCTTTTTTTACTCCAGTTCAGGTTCAACAGAGCCACAAAAGTAATAGTTCTAAAACAAAATTTGATCATGTTTCTCCTTTGCTCAAAAACCTTCCCTGGTTCTCATCACCTACAAAAGAAATGAAACAACTCACATAAAAAGTAAAAAGACATAAAATTACATGGAGTTATTGGGGGTGGGGGTGTGGGGGGGAACTAAAGCATTCTGATAGTACTTGAGCCCATGAGTGTGAGGTAGAGAATGGAGTAGGTAGGCTGGGGTCAAATCATCCACCGCAGGCCAGGCATCTGCTGTTCTTTCTTCCCAGAATTCCTTGCCCTACTCCCTTAACTCCCAGCTCAGAAGTGACTTCTGAAAAGCATTCTCTAACAACCCTACACAGAAGTTAATCTCTTTCCTCAACCCTAATGTTATGTCTCATGTTGTTACTTTTGTTGTTTTCATCACAATTTAATATAACTAATTGTTTGCATGTCTGTCTCCCCTATAGACCATGAGCTCTCTTTTAAGACATGATTACATCTTAATCACTCCTGAATCCTCATATGACAAGCTACCCAGGACATAGGGGTCTCCAATTACTGATCTCTTTCCTTCTGCTTTCATTTTAATTTCATAAGACTACTGGCAAGAAATGATAAAAAAAATTCTGCGTTTTTTAAAATTTTATTTATTTATCTTTAGAGGGGAAGGGAAGAAGAGAGGGAGATAAATATCAATGTATGGTTGCCTCTTGTGAGTCCCCTGCTGGGAACCGCTTGCAGCCCAGGCATATGCCCTGACTGGGAATCAAACATCAGTTCTTTGGTTTATAGGCCCTCGCTCAATCCACTGACCTACACCAGCCAGGGCAAAATGATGAAATTCTAACTAAGAATGATAGTAGAAACACAGAGATAGAAATAAATTTTAAAACTATTTAAAAAGTTGAATAGACTTAGTCATTAACTAAAAAGAGTTAAGAAATTATTGTCAGGCCTCTCTGTAAAGGGAGAAAGGGCTCCTCTTCCTTGTCTTTTTATTTATTTATTTATTTATTTATTTATTTATCTTTAGAGGGGAAGGGAAGGAGACAGGCCTCTCGTGAGTCCCCTGCTGGGAACTGGCCTGCAACCCAGGCATGTGCCCTGACTGGGAATCGAACTGCGATCGTGTGGTTCGCAAGCCCACGCTCAATCCACTGAGCTATACCAGCCAGGGCTCCTTGTCTTCAATTACATAAGTCTCAGTTACTTGGGACTTTAATTATTTTGTTCATTTATTATTATGGCTTGTGGTGAATCTAACATTAAGTTTGCATTGAATCAAGATTAATTTTGATTAAGATTAATTAAGATTAATTTTAATTATAAATATTTTTGATATATTTTCAATGTTTAGTATTATTTTTAGAGATAGTTTTTAAAAAAGATGTGGCATTTGAGATAGACTTTAATGAAGTACAGATGGAATTTCAAAACAACAAAATCACAAGTCAGGAAAGATAATTTTGCTAGAATGTTAGAATTTGGATAGGTTATATTAAAAGTTAACGGACATAACAGTTGAACATAGTGAGGGTAATACAGGTGAGGACAAGAATGCTCTCTGGATGAGGACGAAAACTTGCTCTGGGTGAGCCACGTAGTCAAACTGGACATGAACATAAATCAAGTACTGAGCTTCCTTGTAAGAAAGGACAGTCTTGGTCCAGAAAAGATCATGTCCCCTCCGGAGAAAATGGGCTTTCTGGTCCTGGCAAAGCTGGTGGAGAAAAGGTCCTACATGAAGCAAAGGGCATGGAGCCAGGAGCGAGGCTGGATTTAGCAACATCTACCATGTCTCTTAGTTTCAGTTTGAGATTCTGATACGCTAGTCCTAAATTCTTCTATAAGCCATTTTTCCTGAAGATTGATAGCAATATGAAGTATATGAGCTAAAATGATACCTTCTTACCTGGTCTCTCCTTCCTACCCAGCATACAACCATATTGTAGGTGTTCTTTTGGAGCAAGTCATATCTTAATCAGTCCTCAGCATTGGGCGAGTCATGAATACAAGACCTGTAGCCTCAAGGAGTCAGCAAAATGGATAATGACATCACGGTCGTTGGATCTCAACATAGCACCTCCGTATCAGGATCTGCCTGCAGACACTTTCTGGCTCTGCAACACATGCCGTGGGTGCACAGGCCCTTCTTTTCACTACCCAGTCAATTGTCCTTCGTATCCACACAAACCATTGCCCTGAGACGGGAGATGTAATGATCACCAGGATGCTCCTGAAGCTGCCGTTTCCATCCTTACTCCAGAACCACCCCAAGTGTCTTCTGCTCTCTGATGTCTAGGTGCCAGGAATTTTTCACATGAGCAGAAGAGAGAAACATTCTTTTTTTCAACTTATTGATTTCAGAGAGAGAGAGAGGGAGAGTGAGTGAGAGAGAGTGAAAGAAAGAGGGAAACACCAACTTCTTGTTTCACTTATTTATATATTTATAGATTAATTTTGTATGTGCCCTGACCCGGGTTCAAAACCACAACCTTGGTGTATCAGGATGATGCTCTAACCCAGTGATTCTCAACCTATTTCATCTCCTGACACACATAAACTAATGACTAAAATTCTGTGGCATGGCAATAAATATGTTTTTTACTGATTTGAAAAAATAATAGCTGTAATTTTGATTCATTCATACTGGACAACTATTGTTGTGTTGGGTATTGTCATTTTTTAAATAGACAATCTAAGGGAAAAGAGGTCAGTGCCCCTGACTAAATATTCAAGTACTGCATGTTTTAAAAATTCTCGTGCACACTGGTGTGCTTCTCGCAGTACATCAGTTGAAAGTCACTGTTTGACCAACTGAGCTACCCTGCCAGGGCCAAGAAACATTCTTTAATTCTCAGTCTCTCCTCCCCTGCCAAAGTTGCAGAATTGCTTAAAAGATTTGTGGAAGCTAGGTCTCTCCACCAGGCACAAAGTTTCAAACAACTAATTACTTAACAGATACTGTGAGTGGCACACGAAACTGTGTTAGTGCTGTGTGCATCGAAACAATGCAACTTGTGATAAAACTATTTCCCCCATATGTTTAGTTTTATCTTTCAATCAAAATTATAAATTTACAAGAAAAAACTGACTAGATTTGAGTGTAATTAGATGGGATTTTAGTCAATTTAAATTAAAAAATATATACAGACATAGCGATGTCATATATTCAGATGTATTGATAAAATGTAGCTCGACAATTTTGTCTATAACTAATGTAGTTTGTCTCATATTCCAACCACTTCGTGGATAAAAATTAACTAAATTTTCTATCTAATTTCATATTCATATAATTTGCCAAATTTTAAAAAGTTGGATTTCATTTTGATAAAAATGCTTGAGCCCTCAGAGAGCCCATTGCCCCTAAAGAGGGTGGTCAAATGTACTAAGAGAGATGTGTGACTTCTGTGTCCTGTGAGATTAGAGGAAAAGGACATCCTGATCTCATGCTGGTCCTTTAGTAAACGCTGATAGTATCTGCTGTTTCGATTATCATCTGAAAGCATGTGTCCTGAGGGCCTGAAGTTGGGACAACTTGAGTCCTGGCAGTCTCAGCTTCTGTAATGCCTGCTAGAACGCCCTGCATGACTATCCATACTTCTCAGTCTCTCACGAGCCTGCTGGCTCGCCAGTTCACTGCATGGCCCCCTAGGCTACAGTTCCATCTTTAGTAATTCTGTAGTCAGTTGTATTCAATATGCTGATGAAGTGATCAACCAGGATTTACATTGGAAACTTGGTTCTGAAACTCAATGTATTCTCGAAAACTGTTTACCTCTTAGAGTTCCCAGTCTCCTTTATGTGTTTGGTGAATTCCTTACTTTTGTGACAGCTCATTAAAGCATTTTTATTCTATCCAAGAATTGGTTTTAATCAGGAGTATCAGTTAGGGTACCTACTTCAGCACCTCACTGGAAATATCACCAGCTCTTATTAATAAATAAGAATAAATATTTACATGGTTGATATTTTGTATCCTGGGACTTTGGAACCCCACAAACCGAGGTCCAATGCCAGTTCTTTGACCTTAGGCAAGTCTCTTAGACTTTCAAAATTCTTCTTTCCTTATCTGTCAAATGGAGATTAGGATACTCTTAGCTCTCTGGTTAATAGAAGCTTTTCAGAGGTATTTATAAAGCACTTAGCTAGCTACTTGGACTCTAGTCAGTGATTAATCACTATTTTGATTATTAACTTCATTTTATATATTTTCTTTATGCACTTAAATTTTTCATAAAATATTTTACTCAATTAATTAAACCAATATTTATTTAATTACTACCATGTTTGAGACTCTAGAGTTAAAATAGTGTACAAGACAAACTCCCTAGCCTTTAATATTTACCTTTTAGTAAGAAAGCTAATTAACCAGTAAGTAAATAGATATAATATGAGGCACTAACAAATGCTGCAAAGAAAAATAAAACAGGTTAGGAGGTAGAAAAGTATTAGATATAATAAAGGTCCAGGGCTATTCTAAATAGTAAGGTCAGATAGGGCCTCTCTGAAGAGGAAGTTATTTGAACAAAGTCCCGATGAAAGGACAGAATAAGCCATATAGACAATGGAGGAACAAAAGGCTCCCAAGCAGAGAAGTACGTGTGCAAGACCTTGAATCAGAAACACACTTGTCGTGGTGGGGACCCTCGGGAAGGTGAGGAGGATGGGGCCGGGCGGTGAGAACTGAGGCTGGAGACCTCGGCAGGGGCCAGGCCACATAGGGGCTCTCGAGTCATGAAATAAACTTGGAATTTTATTTTCTGAATATAATGGAAGGTCACTGGAGCACTTGGTACAGGGGACGACATGGTCTGATCTGTGTTCCAGTGGGATTCCTCCGGATAATGTGAGGAATAAACAAAGGAAGCAGGGCAAGTTAGGTGGACGGAAAGTTTGGGAAGCCTGTCGCCGACCTAGAGAGAGAGAGAGGCGGTGGAGGTTTGAGTGAGCATGGCAGCTGCAGAGGTGCTAAAAGATGACGTGATTCGAGAGTCATGTTCGCCAGACGTGGTGCTAGATTTCCATGTAGAAAGACGAAGCAGGTCAGGACAACGAATAGTTAACATTTGGACGGAGCCTCTAGGGGTGGAAGAGATGGGGAAGAGTGGGAAAGCACTGAACTTAGTCGAGGAAATCAAGCCTGGTTCATACACATTAAATTGGATATGGCTCCTAGTAAAAACGTTGAATAGGAAACTGGATGCTCCTGGGTCTGGAGCTCTGAGGGCTTGCAGATAAAATCTGGGTCAGCAGCAGATGGGTGGTTTTTACGGCAGTGAGACAGGATGAGGTTACCGAACGCATGAGCGTAGTTGGCAGAGGCCGAGGAGTCCGAGGTTTAAACCCTGGGACACCCCACCCCTTGGGCACGTGGCGACTGGGAACGAGCATTCAGGGAGCACAGAGGAAGGAACGGGGACTGGGGATACCTGGGAAATCAACGGAAGAAAATGATTTTGAAAAGAGGGTTTGTGGTTTATGCTGCTAAGAATTCAAATAAGATGAGGGTTAAAGGCTGACCACTGCACTTGACAAGGTGGAAGTTGTTGCTAGGAATGAAAATGTGTGGGGTGGTTTGAGGTAAGGCGACGAATAGTGAAACTTTGGGGAGAAGTTTTATAATAAAGGGGAGTAAAGTAGTGGGGATGTGGGTTCCAGGAGCAGTTTTTATAAGATAGCAGAGATAACACCACGCTTGTACGATCAAGTAAAGGAGACATTAATAATGCCAGGGGGGTGTGGGTGAACATCATAGAGAAAGAGTTCCTGAGGAGGGCAAGCTGGGCGGGGGCTGGAGCCCAAAGTGCTGACCTGAGCAGCACCCGCCGCTCACGCCTCCCCCTCAGTTTATTCAGATCTCTGCTCGGACCAAACAGGTGTCTTCCCTGAACACCCTCCCTACAACTGTACCCTGCCTCCGCATTATAGCTATGCTTTCAATCTGTTTTGCTTTCTTTCATAACACATTTTTGTCTAATTTGTATTTAATACGTGTTCACTGATTTTATTGTTTGAACGTTGCCCAAAAGTGTAGTCACCAAAAGGGAAGGATTTTCTTGTCCTCAGAATTTATAACACTACCTGGTATATAGTACCCATTTAACAAATACTTGCTTTGTATTAAATGAATGAAACAGGAAGGAAAAATTTTCAAATACGTGTACAAATGTCCCTAGGTTATTAGATTTGATGAAAGAAAGAATAATTATTTCTCTGTTTATCATTCCTATTTTCTCACTGTAATAAGAGGAGATCACCAGCTTGAAGGGGAAAAAGAAAGTATGAAATACTTGCTCCAGAGAATAGAAGAAGGGATATACTATAAATTGTAACTGAATTACCAGGTGATGTCATGGGACTGTGAGATTTGTGGTCAAAATTGTAAAGTGAGACCAGTGAGCACATTCATGAGTTTTCTTTCACCTGAAATCCAGTTCGTTGCAGGTGAAAGTTCCAGAGAAAGTGGAGAACTGGGTTAAGTCAGTATTGGAATTTTTGCTGTATATATACAATCAGAGAAGAGAAAGTATTAGCATGTATTAGTTTCTGAGGGCTATTGCAAAAATATTACCATGAACTTGGTGGCTTAAAACAATGAGAATTTTTCCTCACAGTTCAGGAGGCCAGAAGTGTAAAATCCGGGTGTTAGAATCATTGGTTTCTTTTAGAGGCTTTGGGGAAGCTCCTGCCCCAGGCTTCCTGCCAGCATCTGGTGGTCTCCAGCCGTCCTTGCCATTTCTGGGCTTGTGGCAGCACCAGTCCCCACTCTGCCTCCGTCTCCACACGGCCTTCTTCCCTGTGTCTACGTCTCTATGTGTCCTTTTCTCTGCTTTTAAGAGCATCATCCTATTCTAGAGATAGAGCCCATCCTATTCTAGTATGTCCTCCTCTTAACTAATTGCATCTGTAAAGACCCTATTTCCAGAGAAGGTCATACATATTTTAACACTGAGTCAACATGAATTTTGGGGAGACACTTGTGAACTCACTGCAGGGGTTGAGAGCACAGGTAGAGACGTGGTCATAGCAACAAACCATAGAGTCTAGTAGGGAAAGAGATTTTAGGGCATGGAGTGGGGTGGAGAATGGTCACTGAAAAATGGTAGGGTAGTTGGATTGGTGGCTCCTGTGTGGTCAAAGAAATAGAATAAGGGTACTAAATAAGTGAGTTTGGAAAAGCAGGAGATGGTGAACAGAGGATGAGAAGCCTGAAGTTTTGGAGGCAGGGCACTAATTGATAAGGCCAAATTCTAGGGTATAACCACGGAAGAGTTTGACGGAGATGTTATGAGGGGAAAAATATCAAAACTGGGGAGGTCTAGGAACCGTGAGGACACCGTGTTAGGTAAATCACTGACCAGGGTGGTAAAGTCCCCAAGGATGGTGCCGGATGGAAAGGCAGTAAATCCTATGCTACAATCCTTAGTGACTGAGAAGGCGTGGCCAGGTTAATTTCCTCCATGTGGATGAACAGCAGCTGGTTCCTCATGGCATATGAGCATGAAAAAAAGTGGAGATTTTGAGGAAGGAGCAAGGAAAATATACACCCATCTCCAGGTGCCGGGGAAGCTGGAGCATGAGAACTTACCAGTCTCCCCCTAAGAGTGACCTGTGGGCTTCGTCTTCCTCAGGGAATAGTTTTTAGGTGGAATGTGAATTCAGGACTTAAGTCCTAAACACTGTGTGCAGGGGATGTGCTGACAACAGCGAGGTGGAGAGGTTGGGAAGCGATCACAACAGTAGAAGGCTGAGTCGGAATGCAGAATGTGGACCACCACAGGGGACGAGAATCTGGGGTGGTTTGGTGGGGGAGATTTTTGATAACAATGGATGCAAACAGGCAGCGAAGCCCTCCATTTTAAGGACAGACTTTAATCTACTCAATCCTTTTCTTAACACAAAGAAGTGATATTTCTTATAGTCTCAGCATTATAAATTACTCTACACTGGATATTTATACCCCTCCCAAGTGTTAACAGCAACTGCACCTTCAGACCGCATGTGGCTCACTGTGTCTATGAGTGTCTGCCTCCCACTAGGGCTTGCAGCTTGACGACCCTGAGAGCTAGACTCACGAAGGGCCCAACTTTTTTCATAGCGCCTTGAACGTAGTAGGAATTTCCATATGGCTGCACTGGTTATTAGAAAATCTAAAAATAAAACGGTTATCAGTTCTCTTCCTCTGTGCTTTCCTTCATCTTTTCTGGAAGTAGAGGGGCGGGGAGCACAGTGCTGTTAGAGTTTTCTACCCTTATAAGAGTCTCCCAGCCTGTTTACTTGTTCAGGGCACATTGTCACCATGTGACAGGACGTGTGTACTCTAAAATGACAAAGTGTGTGGATCTTGGCCAGCAGGGTCAAGAAAACACTTCATAAACAAGGCTGTAAATAACATCTGGGCTGTCCAAACACAGGAGGACCTGGTCGCTTTTCCTTTTGCCTGATGTTTTGTTTGGTCGGGGCCCTCTTCCTATGGACCCAAACGAGCCAGAGAGCCACTGTCTCATCCCCAAAGTGCTGCAGGCTAGTTCTTGCTATGGAGAATCTATGGCCGGCTGCTGATGGGAAATCCAGACCCTGCAGAGTGCATTGCAGCCCTGGAGAAGAAAGCCAAAGGTCCACATAATCCACATCAAGGCTTTACATTATGGAGGGGAGATAAAATGTATAAACATTTTTGGTGATAAAAATTTAAATTGAAGAGTTCTTGTCTGACTACCTCAAATTACAACTTTCCACGTAGGCGATCATCAGCTGAGTCATCTAATATTCAATTCACATTCTTTCGGGGGGGGATGAAAATTTTATATGCAGCAAAACCAAAAATACATAGCAATGACAGAACGAATTTAAATTTTTTCTTTATTTAAAATGTTTTATTGTTGTTCAAGTACAGTTATCTCCATTCCTTCTGCTGCAGTTGATTCGTAGACTATTATGAAAACTCCCTTTAACTAATAAGAGTTATATCAGTTAGAAGAGATTTTCAATATCTTAAAAGAAAACTACATTATGTACATGGACTGCAGAAAAATCTCCCGTGGCTACCCATGCAAACTCTCAGCTACCTTAGTTACTCATATAATGGTTGTGCCTTTTCTGGATGGTGTAACCTGTTCAGATAGAGTGTGATCTCTGCTCATGCAACCATTACAAATAAAAGCAACTTTAGGAGAAAAGCAGTGGAACATTATAGAGTGGCTTTTCCCTCTCTCTTTCAAAGGGTAGAACCAGAAAAAAGATATTGGCCAATAGCACGCTGCAGCTCTATGCGGCCCTTGTTAGAATTAGGAGCTGAGATGGAAAAAGACGTGACGGCCGCACTGGCTGAGACCTCCCCGAGCTGTGTCGGGTTGCCTGTGCACCTCTGTGCAGAGCTGTGGACGCCTGCCTGGGGGAAAGGTGTCAGGGATGCACAGCTTTCTTTAGTGGTGCTCCTGGCAGAAACTAAGAGAATTTCAAAGAGAAGGTGGTTAATCTACCATGACAGTTGAGGACTTCCCCAATACTCTAGAAGCACTACTCTGTCTCTGATTCAATTCCACTCAACAGTGACTGACTGAGTAACCACTACGTGCTCTGTGCAGACAGCAGTAGCCTTGGAGTCAGGAGATCTGAGTCTGGAGCCAGGTTCCAACACTCAACCACCTTTGATTCCCCATCAATAACTTGATCTTTTCCTCGCTGCGTCTCCACATCCATGAGTAAGTGGCAGTGGTTAGGTCATAAAGTGGGAGTCGTTAGGTACTCAGCTCTTTCTTTCCTAACTTCTTATGGATTCAGATTATAGGAAACATAAAATCAGTTCACACCAGGGCTGACCCTTAAAGAGCTGGCTGCCTCAATGAGTAGAGACTGGCCTGGGCGGAGACAGAGAATTTTGCACATGTACCTGGGGATGATACGAGGGCCCCCGTCCAGTACTGTGAACCCGGGCCTCTGCTGTGAATCAGGAATCTCCTTGTTCAGCAAATTCCCCAGGTGATCTGAGGTGTTCCCCTCTGCAAAGCCAGCCTCAATCCTCCTCAATCCCACAAATGCTGACATTTTAACAGAGGGTTGGTCCTAGGATGAAAGACCTCAAAGATATTTCAGGAGTTATGTTATACTACATACTGTACAGGTGTGGATTGGAGGTGGGGGAGAGAAGAGAGGGAACCCCGCCCTCACAACCTTCTCCTTTGTTATATGATATATAAGCTCTGACCACAAAGCTCACATGACAATTTTTATCATTTTTTATGCTACCAATCACTTTCTACTTTGCATTAGAAATTATATCCCTGGCAGGTGTGGCTCAGTGAACTGAGTGCTGGTCTGTGAACCAAAGGGTTGCCAGTTCGATTCCCAGTCAGGGCACATGCCTGGGTTGGGGCCAGAGCACTGGTTGAGGGCACGTGAGAGGCAACTGGTTGATGTATTTCTCACACATCTTCTCTCTCCCTCTTTCTCCCTCCATTCCATGCTCTCTAAAAAGAAATAAATAAAGCCTTTAAAGTATATTAATTTTTAAACAAGAAATTATATATAATTTATTCTCCCCATGGTTCACCTTGTATCCCTCAAAGTGCTTGGCACATAGCAATGAGAAATAAATATTGAGGTGAATTGATCGGTGAGTAAATGCAATATGTTCAGTCTTCCCAACTTCCATAACTGCTGAAACGCAGAAGGAGAGAGAGTGCTTGAATAGGAAATGAAAAGGCAGTGTCTCTGAAGCTGCCCTGGCTAACAGCACAGCATTTCTGATTCAAGAGAGGCCATTTCCCCAGAGATGAGAATAAGTTGCACATTTCCCTGTCTCTCCAGGAAAGGAATGAATGCTGAGATCTTGAAAACACCTCACTGCATTTTATCAAATTTGCACACACACCAAATGAGATGCTGGCAAAAGCTGATTTGCCAAACGAATTTCCAAGAATGGAAAATCAGTAATTGAAGTGGGCTGTCCTCCAGTGAGGCTTGGTGGCCTAAAACCTTCAGGCAGCTGTGGTCTCAGGCCTTTCAGCTGGCAGCTTGGTGTCTTTGTCTCTTGCATGCAATGCTGTCCAAGGGAGAGCTTTAAGAGCCAGATAATCTGGGTTTCTGGTGGAGAGTTCTAAAACCAAGAGAATGCGTGAACACAGAAAACTAAAAGAGGAAGACTCAATGGAACCAAGAGCTTATTTACAACCTCTCATGTGGTAGCTGGGAAAATTTCTAGGTTTGAATTGCTTTTTTGGAGCCCATGTTGGCATCTTTCTGGGAACAGATAATAAAGCGTGTCCCCTGCATTCATTTGGTGGGGCCTTCAGCCCCATCAGCCAGGCAGCTCCAAAGGCAGGTTGGCCAGGTTCCCTTAGGGTCTCCAGATAGAGCATGTTCTTTGAAAAGCAAGATTGCGAAGCAGGGTCTCTTGTGGCAGTGTGGAGAGGTCAGTTCAGTAAAGTTAAAGGCCTTGAGGGGTCTACCCAGATCTACTGTTATTAAGAGAGTAACTTCAATAGGAGCAGGTAACAGTCACTTAACTCCAGTGGCAGTTGAGCTGTTAGGATGAGCGGTTCACAAGATTCACTGCAAGTCTGAATTAAGTGTAAGAGCATACCCAAACTGGGGCAGGCATCATTGTACAAACACATGTACACCTATGCCAGCTCCACCCCCTGATCAAGTAGGACTGGGGTAGGACTCAGTAATATATACTTTTGTAAAAAAAATCCTCACCTGGGGACATTTTTCATTGCTTTGAGAAAGAGAGGGAGAGAGAGAGAGGCATTGATGTGGGAGAGAAACACTGATCAGTTGCCTCCCATACTCCTCCCAGACAGGAATCAAACCTGCAACCTATGGATGTGCCCTGACCAGGGATCAAACACTCACCTTTTTGGTTTATGAAATGATGCTCCAAGCAACTGAGCCACCCAGCCAGAGCAAGAACATATACTTTTAAAGCTCCCCATATGATTCTGAGGCCCAGCTAGGTTTCAAAAATGCTGGTGTCCACAATTCACATCCAAAGTAGTAGACTGTGTATGGAATAAGCCACAGCATTACTGTTCTCCAGTGAATTTTTTTTAGTTTGAAAAATACTCCAGGTAGTGAGCAAAATTTTATAGAAACATTCATGTGCTTTACATACATACATGCACACATACCAGTGATAGAAAGAAAAACCCTAGATTTGATTCATCCATTTGCTGGACAAATTCTTTCCATCCACTGAACTTCCTTGGAGATCTTTGAAGTCAACAATTGCTTTGTTCTCAGAGGAGTCATTCTGTGGTGAGGATAATGTTGCAAGTTTGGCAATGCATTAGGACTTTCCAAATCTGGGTCATTTCAGAATATTTGTCTGTATGTTGTTTATCCTTTTTAAGTATTTTGACTTTGTTCTTTCTAATAACCAGAGGACAATCTATTGATATTAGTCACCTGGAAGGCATAATGAAGATCATAAATTTACCAGTGATGGTAACAGCAGGCAGCTACTGATATCTGATTTTCTTATTAATCCGCCCTGTACTCTTCCAGAAGCACACATTTAGTCACCGAGCACAGCTCTTCTCACAGCGTCCTAAACAGAACCATCCCTCGGTAAACCTGAGCTGTGATTTTCATTATTCTTTCTTCATTGACTTGTACCCAGCTCCACTCCTCCTGACAGGTTACCACCGACGTTCCCTGCGGATATTGTGCACATGCTCTATTTCTATCTTCTAGAAGGTGCTGTTCTCCAACCTGCTGTTTTACCGCGCATCTGTTTGCCCCTGACACAGTGTGAGAAGTCTTCGGGTAACATCTCTATTGGTAGTTGAAACATGTGGCTCATTTTTTATGTTCTCTTAGATTCCTCATCTGCAGGAAACCTCAAATCCTAATGTTGATTTCCTGTATTGCTGTAAAGTCTCATGATGCAGGGATTTCACTTTTTAACGGTCCCTTTTCTCTTTGCATAAGCCCGTCCATATGGCAGTGCTCACGGCTGTATCCACGGGTACACGGACTCCCACCGCTTGGAACAGCCGCTCCTACCCATTTCTCCTCTCCAGCCCTAGTCTGTGGTGCTCTCTCGGCCTGACCCTCCAACCCCACAGGGTGCTGCATCACTGGATAACCAGTCCAGGTCCCAGTGAGTGTCGTCCATGTTTTTTACTATGTAATGGATGAAGTGTTGATACTCACGGCAGCTTTATTGATAACCCTGATGATAAGATAGCTTTGGTGTGTCCCGAGCCATTTATGTTCCTTCAGGGAATGCTTCCACTGGATTCCCTCATCACAGCACATGATCAATCAAGCTCTGCCCATCGCAGGGAAATGCACAAAGCCAGAGCATGTGTGTGTCTGAGCCTTTGGAAGAAACAGGCAAATTCAAAAAAAGGGACAGTTTTCATCTGTTTTGATTTTACTGTCCTTTTACTTCCCAACACACACACACACACACACACACACACACACAGAGCTTCTGTTTTTCCAAGAGCTTTTGAAATTTTGCTTGGCGTATACCCCCGAGGCCAATAGACAGGAAATGAGAATTGGATAGGAAAGAAGCTGAAAACATCTTCTGCAATTTTTTGTTGTGTGGAATATGATAATTTTCCATTCAAAATTTTTTAAAAATAGATTTAGCAGGAAACATGGCTTTATATAGAAGTGTCATTCTTTACTATTAGTATATGGTTATTATTATCACTTCCAATTAAAATCAACATATTAATAGTCCTCTTAAATAATGGCTTTTATTTGACCACCTGAAAAGTTTAGAAAGTATTGATATAAATTTCTTCACATTGTAGTTCCAGGGATGATGTGCTAAGGAAGGCCCTCTCCTGTTGAAGGAACACGTTCCACAGAACTACAGTGCTTGGTGGAAAAACCTTTTTAACTCTTAAATCCTATAAAAGAATAGCGCCAAATGATTTCATCTGGATACAGAAAATAACTCTTCTAGTTCCATGTAAGATCTCAAGATTTCCTAATTCCATCTTCTTCATTATATACGCAATTGTCCCCCTCTGTCTACATTAAAATGGGAAAAATGAAGTAAAAACAGAACAGTGAGTTTTTCATGAGGATCCGTTCCTCAGTTTGACATCATTCCCTACTCACTGTTTTGGTGTTTCAAGTGCTCTTCCCCTTTTGAAGTTGTAGGGACGACATAGATTTTTGACTCTTGCTCTCACTTGACAAATTAGATATTGACACTTCCATGTTGGCCCCCCAACTTACTTTTGAAATGCTACTCTTTAAGGAAATTGAAAACTCTTGACATCAGCACTCTGACTCCAGAATTCCATGACACAATACTCTGCTAAATATCCCAATAGCAGTTGCAATAAGTCAGACCACACAGGGATGCCTGCTGGAGACTTCGCTGCTCTAACTTACGAAATAGATTAGGTGACTGTTGCTGGTGTCCCTGAGGTCATAATTCTTCTTCAGATATTTCAAAAGGATAAGGTAATTAAGTTAATAATCCCTGTTGTTATAAATACTCGATGTGGCATTGTTCGTTTATTGCCTCCTAACATCCATGATATCGACTTACACAGGAATAACTCAGGGGAAGTTCTGGTATTGAAGACTCTAGAAAGGAACTAGGATCAAAGACTCCTAGATTAAAGGGTTGATTTAGGATAAATGTTAAAAGGCATAATGTGAACAACACACTTATTACAAACAAGAAATCCCAGTCTTACCTACTGTTCTATCTGGTGACAGAGGTTTCACTTCCTGTGAAAACAAAACAAAAATGGAAACATAATTGAGTGAAGTAAATTGTTGCTTGGGCAATTAACATAAAAGCACTTGTATTTAGATGCCTCTAATTTACATTTAAAATACAGTTTAATAGTTTATGTAGGTAGGGCCACACAGGAAGAAAAATTTGACTTCTAAATATGTATGTATTTGAATAGTATATTCAATAAATGCACATATATTTAATAGTCCTAAAAGTTCACCTATCTGCCTCTTGTATTTTGAGATCATAATATTTAGAGTCTATATCTGGCCTCTTTTGAGAAACTCAGAGAGTACAATTTAAAATGCTAGATAGCCCCACTTCAGAAACCACAGACATCCAAATTAGCACAGTCTCCTGGGCTCAGAGACAGAGATAAATTGGTATGTGGTCAAAGAAGAATTTTAATAAAACGTGAAAACACAACCTATACCCGCTGTGCAGTAACTCCGCAGACTACCGCTTCTCTGTGTCATCTCATGTGTGACAACTACTGTGGCAAAGGGCTAGTTCCAGAAAAAAAACTTCTGAAGAAAACCAAAAGCTTATGCAAAGTAGCAGAGTTTCAAATCTAACAAGTTGACCTAGACAGATCATTTCATAGAATATTTGCCTTCACTAAATCTCAATTTTTCTACTTACATCATCCCCATGGGCAATCTCACTGGTTCCTGCCACTTTCCAGAAAGCTGGGGTGGCGTTCGTGTTCAGCTCTGGTGCTCAGGAAGGGTCTGCGGTCATACCTCTATGACTGTCCACCTTGCCCTGCAGGTAGGTTTGCTCTGTTCTTTTCCACATCCAATATTTATTTCTAACTAATTAACATATAAGGTTTTGCCCATAACAGGGGTCACAGACTATAGGCCATGGACCAAATCCAGCTTACCACCTGACTTGGTAAATAAGGTTTGCACAAGGTCTGGTTTTGTAGGGTCGCATCCATACCCCTTTGTTTATACCCTACCTGTAGGTGCTACAGCAGTTGCACAGCTGCTATGGGTATTGTATGCACCACAGAGCTTAGAATGTTTACTATCTGGCCCTTCATAGAAACTATTTGCTGACTCTTCTCTAAAGGGAATAAAACATGTTGTAGGAAGGGACTTGTGTTTAATATGGCTTGGATGCTAATTCTTTTTTTAAAATCTTTACCTGAGGACATTTCTTTCATTGCTTTCTAGAGAGAGATGAGGGAGGTGGAGAGAAAGAGAAAGAAACATCAGTGTGAAAGAGAAACATTGATTGTTTGCCTCCCACATGTGCCCCAACTGGGGATTGAACCCATAAACTAGGTACGTGCCCTGACCAGGAATCAAACCCACAACCTTTTAGGTTTATGGGACAGGGCTCCAACCAACTGAATCACACTGGCCAGAACTGAATCCTAATTTTTTGTCATAAAAACATTACACAGAGCTTAAAAATTTAAAGTCACTGCCTTTCAACTCACTGAGGAAAAAATTCTATGCAAAGGCATATAGCTGCCCATGTTACTTACCACTCTTTATTATTTGGCCTTCATGTAGATTCACAATATACACTGGAAGAAAGGGAAATATTTGGGCCAAACGTGATCAGTGCTGAAACTGAGAGGCTTTTGGCAAAATTTAAAGAAGATAAACCTACGTTTGGTGCCTTTCCACCGTCCCATTCCTCCTGCCCGGCCCTCTGCCTCTCCTCCTCCTCGTTGGCATCACTCAGGTCCTACCCAGATCTCTCCTTTACTTAGGTTAGCTCTCAGCGAATCCCTGCTAGACTCTTAGCTGAGAGTCACTTTGGTGTTACTCTTCCAATGGCATTTATACTTTTAGACGTGTATTTCTGAAGCTCAGAAACCATAGCGAAAAACAGAGCTTGCCAACCAGGGCGCTGAGTTGAAGGGTTCTCGTCAGGCCCGGATTTTGCTCTCCTTTGGGCAGCCCAAGGCCAGCTGCTTTCCAATGGCCTTCAGCCACTCCAGAGGCAAGCAGCTTCCCCTTGGGTGACACACCCAATGTCACATTTTTCTATCACGTCACAAGATGAAAAAGATTGGGAAGCACTTGACTCTCAGAATAATTCTTGTATGTTTCATTCACCGCAAAGGGGGAATGATTCTTGGGACATCAGAGTTCATGATTTTTTTAATATTTCCTGGAAAAATTGGAAGAGTCTGCTTATAAGTAAATCAATAATCAATAGATAAATTTAGAGAAAAGAGTCCCACTTTAGGTCACTTATGAATCTCAATCATGAATAAAATAAGGTTCTACTAATTAACGAATGAGGATTGCACACTGGTTATAAGAATATAAAGTGCGCCTTTCCTCTTCTTGCTATGTCCTTATCACTTCTCCCCATGCCTGGTGAGAGAGGGAGCTCAATATTCTACAGTTTTGCTTCCCCCAATGCAGTCAATCCATGAAGCTGTGGCATTGTCATCACCTGAGGGCTTGTTAGAAATGCAGAATCTCAGGTCCACCCTGATCTCCTGAATCTTTAACAAAATCCTCAAAATGCAAATGTGCTACAGTTTGAGAAGCAATAGGTAAGGAATGGAGCAAGACTAGAAACCTGGCTGTGCCATCTAAACTTGGAAGGGATGAAGTTCAAAGTGAATAATTTAGGAAAGATGAAAAAAATCAATGAAGGTAACCTGAAATCCTTGAGAGACAAGGGCCAGTTTGCAGACTCAGTCAGAGCTGGTACAGGGCTCATGGCCCCGTGGTGCCACAGTCCAGCCTGCAGAAGAGCGTTAAGCAGAAATCCTGTGTTGCTCCCAAACATGTACCATGTGCTTGAAAAATGCCATGGAGGGATGAAACCTTGAGGTGTTGAGCTTCGTCTAAGCTCCGTGTTTCCTGGCGGGGGATTCCATCATCTTCATGCTCCTGTGGAGGGCTCTGGGCTCAGAGCAGAAAGCCTAGCAGGACACAGAGATGATTTAACCGGCTGTGCCGGCTGCAGGCTGGAGCCCACCCCCGGAGTAGAAGCACACACCTGGGATTCTTGAAGTGCACTGTGATGGCGCCAGAAAGAAGGAGGATGTGCTCCATGGTTTAGTGAATTTGGTGATGCTTTCTGTCGGGCCACTCTGACTTCTAACACACAGACTTTAAAAAACACTGTGCAGCCAAAATGGAAATGAGAATTGCCTAACACTTTGGAGGGAAAAAAATCACATTTGCAACCCTATAGAATAGGAGGTATACCTGATGTGTTTGGCTTTGATCATTTGCCATCTTAAAAAACAAATGCTTGTGGAGCTGGGGCCAGAATAGATGCCATGGTGGGAGAGTCAAATTCTGCTCTGTGCCTTCCAAGCAGCAAAGAGCTTTGAGCTTTTCTGGGCATCATTAGGAATATGCAAAAGCAGTTATTCTGACTGAGAGGATCTTGGGGATCTTTCTCTTAGGTTTCTTTCATGAAAACACAAGCAGAATCCAACTGTAGGGAAAGATCCCTGCCGGTGGCCTGAGTCGTGGGCATCCTTGTGGACAGCTGACAGGGACCATGGCCTACTTTTGGCCTCTGCTGAAGCTGCTGCCTGAATGTGAATGGGCTGAGATGGTAAGAACCAAGCAGACACAATGCAGGCCTGGATGCTAAGGTGGAGAGAAGAAGAAACATAGAGAGGAAAGGGCTCCAGAATCCAGAGTCTAGGAGTACAAGTCAGCACTAAGTCCTGAGGTCCTTTAGCTGCCTTGGCAAGGGGCTGGAGGCACTGCACAGTGTGTTCTTAACCTTTCTCTCCGGCATCGACATATGTTGAAAGAACATTGCCATGTTCTTTCCCAGCGCAAGTCATTGCTCCTGCCTTATCCTCTCGAATACTTTCTCCCCAGCACAGGGAACTGAACATCATCTTTCAAAACGTGGATCCCACACTATTTTCCTACAGGTGCCTTCCCATCCCTGCCACAGCCTGAAAGGCAGGTCATAGCACTCATTCAATGGCTTCCTATAACACTTATCAAATAATTCCTTTTTAGAATGTGCCACATTGTTCAACATTTCTTTTTTTATAGCCCAGACACATAAATGTGAGGCTCCAAAAAAGACACCATGTCTCATTCTTGGCAATGAAGTGTGGCACATAGTAGGCAATCAATATTTGCCAACTTTGAAAAAAATTAACCTCTTATATATGAATTCCCTTTAAACGATCTCTCAACCCTCGTTAACATTTTTTTAAATGACGGTGATGTGGCTGCTGTAGAAGTATTTGAGAAATTCATTTAGATAAATGTGAAATGCACTAACAGCCCAAAGTCCACCTCGAGCTCTTCATCTTCTGTAAGTTTTCTGCTGACAACTCTGATTCCTGGGGCTGTCTCCTTCATCCACAGGGCAGATACGATACAGAGACACTGAGGAATGCTGTCTTTTATTGCTCTTTTAATTGTTTCATATCGGTGAATCTTATCTCCCCAGATACATTGTGGTTCAGTTCAGTCCAAACGAATGAAGACCAGCAAAAGGTTATTGGGTGGCCGGCTGCGGGGGAGGGGAGGTCTAGGCTGCCTGAGCACCGGCACCGGCTCTCGTTGGAACTTTGTTTCCATTTACTCCACAAATATTTATTGAGCATTTACTTACACATATGATCACCGTTCTAAGAAAGATTACATTTCCTTTTAGGTCTCTCTGCTTCCAAGAAAATTACCAGCATTAAATACAGTCTAGGTCAAGGTGACCAGGCTACAGTAAACCATCCTGGATGGAGCAACCTGATGGCCCCAAGTTCAATGTAGAGTTCAATTTGCATGTAGCAAATTCACATGTGATTTAGGTAATGCTTGGCATGAGAGGGTCCCCTCCAAAGTGTGACACATGGTAGGAAAACACTCTAACCAGCAGTCCAAATCAGAAGTCACGGGGTTAGAGGTTACAGGGCCCCTGATGGGTGGCAGAGGCCCATCCCCAACCTCTGCCCTGGGTGAGGGGATACTGTGGCCCCAGGCCCAGGGAACATGTAGAAAACACTGAGGAAGGCAACTGAGGCAAAAATGTGGGACTTTTATTTATTTATTTTTTACTAAGATAAAAGGAATTTTATTTACATTGTTAATCTGACCTTAAATTGTCACTTTGTATATATAGTGCATTTAAAAACTTTTTATATGGAAATACTTTCAAAAGATTTAAGTAAGACATTAAAAATGTCATAGGTCACAGCAGAGCTTACTAAGCTTGTAGAAATAACACAGCTTGCAATCTCCTTTTCAAAAAGTCACTGAAGAACATATTAATGCTAAATAAATAGAAGAAATGAAAAACTGGGGACTTCTTAGCTGAACTCTCATGGACTCTGCGATCTCTGGTGAAAATTCTCACAGTAAGACAGCTCACACCTAGAATCCCAGAACCCGCACCTCCCAGGCTGTAAGAGAGCGAGAGAAGCCCGGGAGTTATGACCGAATCACTGAGTTTGAGATCTGGGGGACATAACTCATTCTAAGTCACCTCAGATGGTGGCCCTAAGGCAGCTGCTGCACCTCCCATCCTTCCATCTGCCTCGGTTCAGGGTGGGAACGAGCCTGCTGGTAGGGGATTTGGAGGACCCGATGTCAGCTGAGTCAAGGGGCAAAAAAGGAGACCAGATGGGACCAATATCAGAGAAGGTCAGAAAGACTCAGGACTGGGAATTTGGCTACCACGTACTGTAAATAGCTCTGTGTGTCACCGAGCTTTATTGCAACTCGTTGGAATTGCTGTTTCTCTTGTCTGTCTCCCCCACTAGACACTAAACTGTCGTGCCTGGGAGGACAGAGCCTGAGCCTTGACTTGTTGGTCACTGTATTCCTAGTGCATAACCAACCCCCTGACTGACCCAGAGTAGGCATCCAGGATATATTGCCCATAAATGAAAAAGTGAATTCCTGTCGGGCATAGGGTCAAGTAAAGTCAGTTGAGTTAAAAAAAATAAAGTCAAAGTGCTGAAGAGGGAGATGTCCTGTGGGCCAAGCAGGGGTCAAGTCTAGAAGGCCAGCTGAGGCAGTACTGAACAGTGACTGCCTATCTGGGCTTTGGAGTCAATCCTGGGTTTGAATTTTAGCTTCTGTTGGTTTTTACCTTGTGAACTTGGGCAAGTTGTTAAATTGCTCTGAACCTCGGTTTCTGCTCCACGAAATAGCAGTTTATTCTACCAACCTTATGTGAGGATTGAATAAGGTAGGATATTTAAAAAATCAGCTCCATGCCAGATCCTGTACTCAACAAGGGGTTGCTATTAAGGCAAGCAGGAAGCAGCAAATTCTGCCTTTCCAATAGCTAATAAGCATCCTCCAGAGTTGGGGAGATCAGAGACCAGAGATAAAGAATCTAGTCTCTGAGACTAAAAAATAAATGATGCGGAGCTCAGATGGAGACTAAGTACACAGGCTGGGGATGGAGGCATCCAGATCCAGGCAAGAGGCCTTGTACACCAGGGATGGGGGAATGTGAGGAAGGAGTGAAGCTGGACCCTGGGCCAGCAGCTCTCCGAGGCCAGAGGCCCTCCTGTGCCATAGAGCAGGGCCTTTCAGTGAGTGGGCAGGTATGAGCTCATCAGAGAACAGAACAAGCACACTTGGCAAGAGCAGGGAAGGAAACGGGCGTGAAGTCGGGCAGTTCATGACAGCCAGGCACGGAGAAGTGGTCAATAAACAGTCGCTGATAATGTACTTTCATCACGAGCATAACTGTTCCAAAGTGGGGAAGTGTACAAACCTTCATTTCGATTGTGAAACTCTTTCAAATGAGGGAGAGTTGAGCATCTTATTTGTAAAAATTCTGGAGAGACTAGTGTTTTCTAAACTATTCCCATTGTTTTATTTGTGGAATCACTGATGTGTTTTCTGGACTGTTTGGCCATTTGCTATCAATCTACATCCAACAATATAGGAAGTGCCACCTTTGCCAGGATGGAAACAAGATTTCTTGGCTGAAAGGGGAGTGAGCCAAACTGAGGCCCGGCAGGACGGATCTGGCACTTTTGCCTCTCTGGAGACCTTCTCTCTCCAGTCACCCCCTCTTACTAACGTGTTATGATTTTGCTCACAAAGACAGCGGTGATTCTGAAAGTCTCCAGCTTCTTCCAACCCTTGCTCCAGCATGGGGCCTTTAGGGGTTGATTTGGGCTGTTTTTTCCTAAGTAATGAATCTGTTTCTGAGCATAAGAGCAACAGACATCACACAGAATGCAAAGTTTTCTTATAAAAATGTCAGTTGTAATAAAAGGAATCTGGAGCCAGCCTGGCAGCCTGGGAGCTGTTACAAGACGAAGTCAAAGCCTCAGCTTGTGTCTACATGACACCAAACATCCAGTTAAAAAGTGAAAAACTCAAGCAGTCATCCAGATGTTTTGTCTGCTTGATGCCAAACATCCTGATGATTTCAATTACCCAGATGTTTGGCATCAGGGAGATCAACATCCAAAATCTGGATACATCTAGGTGGTTTGTGTGGTATAGACACAGCCTTGGACCACTAGGCAGTGAAGCCCAAGAACTTGGTCGTCATCGATCCTGACTGTTATAGGAACTGTGAATCTCATAAGACCTTCCTAAGAGTAAGGCTATTCTGTTTAAAAAGTGAGTAGAGCTTGGAGTCAAACACTTAGGTCAATGGGGCTCTGTTAGAGGAACCACACAAAGAAAAGAACAACGTAGCCCACTGCAGTTCAAAAGATTTTGCCTCACTCAGCCGATGGGCCCCTTATATTCCTCAAGTCCTAGGAAAAAGACAGCAGAGAGCTCAGCTCTGAAGCAAGGCAAAGTTTGAATCTAATCTGATATCAGGCATTACTTCCTAAACTGGACCTTCTGCTTTACAAAAGGGAACCTGAACTTCTAGACTGCCTTCAGGACTCCTTCCCTGTTCTCATGACTAGCCTGGTCATGCTGAAGGTATTTAACTTTCCAGTCCACTTGTTTCTGGATATGCCCCCTAAGTGTGAATGTAAACTGAATCGACCTCTGTAGGGAGACAATGAGTGAACTGGGCGTTGCCAGATCCTTCTCTTTTCTAGACAGGCGCTGTTTTCTTCACTCTGTTCCTCATGATTTTGGCTTATGATCTATGCCTAACTCTCCTCTCCCTTTTCTCCCAATAATCCTGAGAGATGAGCTATGCAGAAGAAAAGGAGACAGACAGACAGACAGACAGAGACACAGAGAAAGAAAGAGAGAAACCAAAGGTCCTGAGGACAGCATGTGCAGAGGAGTTTAAAAAACAACAACATAAAAGGAACAATAAGAGCAACCTAATAAAAGGATGAAACATGGTCATGGGACAGAGAGGAGAATCTGAACATCTGTACTTTTTCTCATTTATAACCATGTCAGGAAAACAGGAAAAACAGGGCATAAAACCTCCAGTGGAATTTTCTCTCTGTGAGTTTTGCCAGTATTTTATATTCCATGAGGAAGAAAGTGACCATTTTGATTGTCTTCTATAGACTTGAAATATACAATTCATCATTGTCCCATGCATCCTATGATTGTGAGTTAGTCATTGTTAGTCATTGTTTTGGGGGGGAATTCCTCCCCTACCCACATCTGGACTTTTGCCGTTACAGCACAGGGTAGAAGCAGAGCCCGTCTGACCCTTTGTCATTTCAGGATTCGCTGCATCCTTTTCTCTTCTGGGATGGTGTCTTTGCTGTTGTTTTGTTGTTTGAGCTGTTGTTTGTTACCAGTTGGTTGAATTCGTTTTTAAATTTTATTGTGACAGCGATCATGGCAATGACTGCACTCAGCCAAAATTAGTTCATCGATACCATCACTCCTAAATCAATAGCTACAGCTACTATAGCTATAGTAGATTCGCAATAGCTACTATACACACAATTTGGGCTCCTTAGAGGAGACAGACATCTGTTTTCCTTGGCAGCGCTCTGCTTCCAGGCCCCTACTCGATACCATGTGTGTGCCTAACTTCTGTTCACAACAATGGCTTTTATCCTTAAGGTTTGGTAGTATAATTAATTGATGCCTTTATCTTTTCATGAGAGATGCCAGCTCACATCAAAAAAACAAAAAGGAAGAAAAGAGAAAAAAACCCAAAACACACTACAAAGGCTTGGCTTTATATATCTGGTGAAACGAGAGAACCTCAAAGCCGGACTCAGTATTAGAGAAAAATAAAGATTGCTTTTATCCACGCTGTTGAAAATTTTGCCTGTATCCTCTCATTTTTCCTGCAGTCACTGAGAATTCAGTGAGTATTCCAGCCTGAATATTAAAATCTGCCTTTGGCCTTTGAGAAATACAAGGGTCAATCGAAACAGAATGGGGAGGGCCCAGGTGTCAATGTCTGCACGAGAACTGGGATGCCAGACAGTCCCGTGGAAACCATTGTTCACGTTGTGCAGGGAAGTCAGCTGCCTTCTCCGGAAAGGACTGGACTGTGCATTTTTATAAACTCTGGATTAAACACTCAGGTCAGTTTGCTTTAGTGCTCTGCGAACTAGGATAATTGCATATTGGGGGAAAGAAAACTGTCATGTCCTACTCCCCAGAGAAAAACCAAATTCTTCAGTAGCTAAATAATTCTGTTGCATTCCAAGGAATGCCTTGATTCCTTATACAAGGGTAATTTAGGCATTAAGCTTTTGATTATTTATTCTCCTCCTCAGAAAGTGTTTATTGAATAGGAAAGCAGCACACTGTTGACAGGAAACCCTCCAGACTGAGATGGGATGATCCGGGTTCTCGTTCAGTTCAGATGGGAAGATAAGATAAGCTTAGGAAATATTTAAATGAGAGTGAAAAACAATACACAATTAAGAATCTAAATGGGCATTTGATACGACAAAATCTGTCTCTGGGAAAATAAACCATTATACCTCCAGGATGCAAGAGTAAGAAACACTTTCCAAAATGTGTCCTCTTAATTACTTTAATTATTATTCATTATAATTATTAATACTCAGTCTCCAAACCCCAGTCCACATATTTTTCTTATGTGAACACGAAGACAAGCATCCAAACTGCACTGTTAGAGAGTCACTTCACTGGTAGCTTAAATTATCTATTTCCTCCAAGATCCAAGTAGTTATAGGAATGTTTTAACATTTTTCTTATTATTACAAGTATACAAAAATAGACTAATAATAAGTACTAATGTATGCATCCAGCTTTGTCAAATCTTAGTATATTTCCCCCTTTCTTTGAAATCTTTTTAAGGAGGAAAAGATAGGCTGTACTCAGGGGAAGCCCCTTGCGTCCCCTTCTCCTGCTACCCCTCCCGCCCCTCCGTGTGTTCTCAGGTCAGCCCCCCGTTCTGAAGTCGGTTTTTCCCACGCATGGTCTTACACTAGCACATTATACGTTCAAATCATAACTATATATTACATGACTTTACGTTCATTTAAAATGTCTCATACTTTGTTATGACTGTGCAATTTGTCTTTCACAAAACATTGTTTTTGAGATTTAGCCATGTTGATATTTGTATATATAGCTCACTTATTTTAATGGTTGTATATGGACAATTTATTTACCACTTTTGTTCATAGACACTTGGGTTGCTTCAAATTTTGTTACAAACAAAGCCCCATGAATATTCTCATACAAACTTCTTTGTGCACATACACTGGGGCTTCTCGAGGGGCAGAGTTGCTTGGTCACAAAATATGTGCATCTTTTTTACTTTCCTAGGCGTTTTCTAGTCATTCTCCAAAGAGGTGGCACTGATGTATCCACCCGCCTGAAGTCTATGAGATTTTCTGTTTATTCACATCTCTGACAATGTTTGCTGTTGCAGGGGGCATATTTGAAAAAAACATCATTACTGTTTCTACATTTAAAAAACCTGAAGTATTATTACTAAGAGTAAATGCACAGTTGCAGCATTACTGAAAATAACACATTGTACGTTGCCACCGGTGCTGGAAAGGATCTCTAATGCCTACAAGCCTTAAGGGGAAAGGTACTCACCAGCCAAAGACTCTTTCTCTTCCTGATATTTTTTTCAGAGTATTCATTCAATTCATGATCAAATTTTAGAAAGAACTAAATTTTCTAAAATTTTAGAAAAGATTTTAGAAATCAGTCTATCCAGCAGCATCTTTTCACCATTAATAGTCATGCCCAAAATTATAAAACTATGATAATAATTGTGTTACAATTTATTTAGAACCTACTATGTGCCATGTACCATTCCAGTTGCTTCTCAAATATTTTTAATTCTCATGACAATAGCCAGATAGTGTCACAAAGAGTTTGTTCTATAATACAGGGGTATATGGCTACTGATAGCAAGACACTACGCTGTTTAATCTGAGTGGAACAAAATTGTACCAGACACAATTCCTACTTTCCAAGGCATCCAATCTGGAAGGGAAGGTGACACCACAGTACAAGTTAGCATGTGACGAAGGTGGGTGATGGCTTGGATCAAGACAGATGACTGAGAAAGATCTTTGTCCAGTCGGGATCATTTAGGAAAACCCCCTAAAGAAACAAGGGAATGAGGTCTTGGAAGACAGCTAGAACTTAGGTGGGCACCACCTCCCCTTGGATGTGCTGTCTGGGCATTGCCCACTGCATGACCATGAGGTGGGGCAGTGGATGGAATGCAAGAGTCTGTATACCCTGTTGTTGAAGTGGAGCATGTCTAGGGGGAAGTGGGAGGGCAAATCAGACTGGAAGGCTCTAAGCAAGGGTATCCAACCTTTTGGCATCTCTGGGCCACCCTGGAAAAAGAAGAGTTGTCTAAGGCCACACATTAAATATATTGCGACACTGAATCAGGAAAAATCTCATAAAGCTTTAAGTAAATTTATGATTTGTGTTGGGATGCATTCAGAGCCATGCTGGGTTCAGGTTGGACAGCCCTGGAAGGGGAAGATCAGTCCGAGGAGCAGTGCAGAAGACCTGCAGAGCCAGGAAGCTAACAGTTGGGGGAGGGGGCCCAGCCAGCAAAACTACATCTCAGAAATGCAGCAAGTCCTCTGAGCTCCAACGCCTGCTGACCCCTTTCTTTACCACACTCTTTGCTCTGGTCTGTTGGCCTCTCTCCTGTTTCAGGAGCGTGCTAGGCGGGTGGTCCCAGCAGGACCTTTCCCCTGCAGTTTTCTCTGCCCGGAACATGTTCTGCAGTTTCATGCATGCCAGGCTCCTTCTCATCATTCAAGTCTCTCCTGAAATTCTTTCTCTGAGCATGGCATCAAAACCAGCCTCTGCCTCCCCTTTATCCAGGTCAGCAGTCCCTTTTGTTTTCTTCATAGTCTTTCTCATTCTCCAAAGTTATCTGGATGCTTTATTTAACCACTTACCCCAGTGAAAGTGTGTGTACCATGAGAATAAAAAATTGTCATTCACGTTATATGTTGTATGGCCAGCATCGGGCTCATAGACTAGCTTCAATAAGCAGGTATTGCCTGTTGAATCAGTGAACCACAGTATTTCCCATCCCAAAGAGTCAGACAAGCTATCGGAACTGCAAAGCCTTTGGGGGAAACGAGAGTTTCACAGGAGCAGGATGATATTCAGGGATCGACTGTACAAAGGACGAGGCTGCCAAGATGGACTCGCAACACAAAGCTGTGGCATAAATCCAGGGACCAAGACCGAGGTCTTGGGGACTGAGGTCTTTTCATTGCAAGGAATCAAAGCAGAAACTGAGGAGGGTAAACAGGTTAACTTACCACAAAAGGGCTTTCTACCACGGTTTGAGTGTCCAGCCAGAGCTCCTCAAATCCCCTCCTTCCATAGGTCAGGGGGAAGGGATACGAGTATCCCGAGATCTCATCCACTGGCAGAGGCAGAGTGCTTGGTGGGGCCAGAAGCAGAAATATTGACAAGGGGCAGTGAAGGTGGATATTCCAAGTGGAAGGAGGAGCAAGAGCAAGGCAGGGAGATACTGTATCTCCAGCTTAGAACGGTTCCTGGCACATCACAGAACACAGAAAACCCTTGTGGAAGGATCTGGCTTTCAACTTTAACTTGGTGACTATGTCAAGGCAGAGAGCCTGAGTGTGAGCAAACACACTAGGCAGAAATTTATTCAGAAATAGGGCTTTAGAAATTTGGTTCATCGCACAGTGATGAGTAGGGACAGAAGATATGGCAGACAATCTACAGGTTTTGATGACTAAGTGTTTATGTGGGGAGGGGTTGAGGCAGGGGACAGTATAGGAAAGAAAGAGATAAACTTATCCTGATATTCAGAGTCTGGGTGACTGGGGGACACTATCACAGAAATAGAGAAGTCCAAATAAGAATAACTTTATGGTGGGCCTGAAAAGTTCAGAGTAGATATTTGGGGTAGGAGGTCATTGAAATGAGGCTGGAGCTCTGAAGAGGCCTGTAATAAAGATTTACATGTGTATCTAAGGTACTTTAATCATTTTCAGAAAGAGGTATATTGGGAATAAAACTAAATAGAATTGGGAATGTTGGCTGTGTAGCAAGAACACAGCAGGATCCAGCCTCTCCGGTCTCATTAGTTAGCAGCAGAATGATGCAAGGATTCGTCTCAAACACTGCACGTGCTGGGTTTCCCCTAGGCAGGTAGCTCAGTTATTTAGAGCATTGATCTGATACCCCAGGGTTGCAGGTTTGATCTCTGGTTAGGGCCCATATAAGAATCAACCAATGAATGCATAAATAAGTAGAACAACAAATCTCATTCTCTCTCTCTCCCTCCCTCCCTCCCTCTCTCACCGCCTCTCTAAAATCAATTAAAAATCAATCAATAAACAAACAAACATGCTGGGCTTCTTGGACAAATCAGTTCCTGCTAGGCCCTTAATACCTAGCATCCTCTAAATGAAGTAATTGACTTTCCTTAGGAGGAAGTATTGCTATGTGGTTAAGAGAATAGCAATGGAGTAAGACTACCCAGGTTCAAATCCTGGATTGCCATTCACTAACCATGTGACTTTAGTCAGAATATTATTCCAATCTGTAAGATAGGAATAATAATAGTACCTACCCCTGTAAGATTATTGTGAAGATGAAATGAATTAATGCATGTAATGCATGTTTCTTAGAACCTGATATACAATAAGTGCTCTTTTGGATTGAGGACTGAAACATATTTCTATTTACAAAGTAGAAAAAGTTTCCATCCATGCTCATTTCACTGAAAGAAGCCACCTCCATAGAATCAGGCTCAGAAACAGGCCACGAAGGTATACAGCCACGGTACCGAGTCCATGCCGCACTCCAGCTCAGTAACTCAGGTGCACTAAATTCTCACGACTGAAAATCCCTGGGAGAATTTCAGGGCTATTGTTTCAGAGACTTCCTTTCACCCTGTTTTGAATATGTCCCAGTTCCAATTTTAGACAATAAATCATAAGCCTTTAGAAAAGGAGTTTCATTCAAAATTGAGAAAAGGGACAATGAATCCCTGAACTTGATGTCAGTTATCCCTCCCTGACTTGGGCAAAGCCTGAACTCTTCAGCTTGGTGAATTCAACCTGGGGGTGTGTTTTGTTTTATTTTGTTGTTTGCTTGTTTGTTAATTTAATTTGTCATTTTACTTTAAACAAGAAAACGTCTTTAAAATGAGGCCATCATTCTGTTTTGGTTGTGGCTGTTGGGCCAGCACAAGCAACGAGGCCATGGGATTGACTCGAATCTCCGTTCTCCATTACCTTTAGAAACACAAATGCTCGGAATAGTAACTTTACAAGGATAACCTACCAGCAAACCTCAGTAGGCCAGATGTACTGGCAGTCCCTAGTCAATCTGTAACTGAAAACTAAAAGTGTAGCAGGAAATCTTAATAATGAAACTTGCAGGATTATTTAGCTGATGAAGCAGAAAACAAAAAGTAGGTGATAACTGCTCAGAAGTGCAAACTTGACAGTTGTCGTATCTTTGAGGATTTTCTTAAGGTGTGGGCAGACTTTCATCTATTTTTGAATTCATGTCAGCCATCGAAAACAACTCCTGGCTCCGGGTTATTTTCCATCCTCTTTCCAAGATAACACCTGGTAGCTATAATCAACAGAACTATTCCAACAAGCATTTTCTGCTCAATAGTTCTTCCCAAAGTAATAGAGCTCAGGTTATCGTATCTTAGTGTCATGTGGTGTAAATCACATTTTGAGGAGCGATAACAAGACGGTGGGGCGGGGGTGGGGTGGGTGTGGACTTTGTCCCAGCCAAGGCCCCTTTCTCTCCAGGGAGGCTGAGTGCCCCAAGCTTATGTGGTGGGAAGAGGTGTCAGGGCTGGGGGGTGTGGGGTAAGGGACATAAGAATGGCAGCTCTGTCGCTGGCTCAAAAACGCCTGGGCCCACCTGGGTCCCACAGTCAGAAGCAAGGTGATTTCATCTTGTTTTGTCAGTGAATCGCCGAGTGGCCCTCAGCGATCACACGCTTTCTGTGTGCACCAGCTTTCTGTCCCCTGAAATAGAGGCTTTTACACAATCTACCCAGTTCAGAATGGGGAGATAGGTCAGAAAGGCCAAATCTTCGTACTGGTCAGACTAACACTGTTTTCCTGTTTTCTGCAGTGGGTCTTGGAATACCGCTGCTCACCACCCATGGTCACAGCACCACCTGCCACACACACACACACACACACACACACACACACACACGCACCCAGGCTCTGGCTGTAGTGTAAAGTAGTAAAATACAGATTGGACCAGACCCATAGGGCACGCGTGCCAGAGCTGTGAGCAGCTCACGTCGCCTCGTGCTGACTGCGGCCCATGTGCCTGGAGACTCTGTTGGTCTCACAGGGACTAAAACGACTCGGGATCCATGCTCTCAGGCAGCAAGCCCCTCTACGCTTCTTTGGGAATCTAGAAGGTAGCAGACAAGTCTACAGCACCTCCCTAAAAGGCCAAGGAGAACCCAGGGATCACTCAGGGAAGCCCTAGTGGAGACAGGAGAGGGACCAAGCACAAAGTAACTCCTTTCAAAGAACATGAAGTCATTTACATACAACTAGAATTGCTCTTACCTGCTCACCCACCATATACATATTTGAAGTCATGTCAGTGTGGCAATTATTAAAGAAAATAATTGTTTCCAGGATTGGAAACTACTATATTTTTACATCATATTCAACATATAAGACCTTTGTGGCTATTGAATCAAGAATATGGTATTTGAGAAGACAGAAATCGGGGCCTAGAAAACATATGCCTTTGCAGCCTCTCCATGTCCAAGAAAAAGGGAAGCATGCCTTTTGCATGAGAGGAAAAGTCTTTGAGTAACAACAGGCGATGAAGATGACTCCGTCTACCAGGTCTCAGACTTTTCCCAGTGCACTGGCCTACTCAGGCTCTGACCATCATGCAGCAAAACCAGTGTGTGTACTGGCTACACAGAAATTCATTCTATACACTGGACCCGTGAGAGAGCTAGTCCATGTTTCCTCTCTGCTGAAGTCTAGGCTAGTGCGGGAGATGAACCCAAAAGAACTGCGGCAGGCACTTAGACATGAGCAGAGCAAGGACAATGGGCCAAGTACAGAAGGTCACAGGGCAGAAAGCCCAGGGTGCCTAGCAATGAGCCAAACTGGAACAACAATGAGCTTGACCCCAGGGTAACCTTTCATCTCCGGGCATGTTGCTCTCATGTGGTAAACCCCCAGGGAGGAGGAACAAGGGGCCAAAGGGCAGCGTCATGCAAATCCCATGAGGGCCCTGACATGACCACTCCCTTCAGCATTAACCCCTAAGGATGACTTCTAGGGCTCAGTTGCATTTCACCTCTAGGCCCAGAAAAGCAGCAAAACTAGGCAAGCAACACCAGGGCTGACATCAGGAGCAGCTGTGATGACTAATGACCCCCTACCCCAGTACTGACCAATCAGTGGAGATGATGAACCTGAGGAGACACACCTGGAAAGCCAGTGACTATTCCACTGAGATCCTCCCCTAAGACCCACAGATAGATACTCTCAGGACGGGAGACCCAGTACAGTGAAAGCACCCCTGCTTTCTCCACGCTCTCCCCACAGGCAAGTTTTCCTTGCTTCTTTCTTTCTCCTAAATGCCAGGAGCCATTTTCTTTGACTATGTAACTTGTTCCCTGAACCCAGGAGGTTCAGCTGGCTCAGTGCTTCCGCAGCTTACTTCTACTTCTGTGACTTTATAAACTCTCTTGTTGTTGGAGTCCCTACTCTGAATTCTTTCTTAGCCGGAACTCAAGTACTGAATGGAGGTCTGATCTGCCTCCACCAATCTAACACTTGATGCTGTTTTGCCACCAATGGAACCACTGGGTTGGCCTCAGAGCACCCCAAGCTAGACTCCTAAGGGTCTCTTTAAATGAACTACATGGCCTGGCTTACTAAAACTAGAGAAAGCTGAGGGTCCTACAGAATATAACTATATTCATACACGTATGGAAAACCCTCTCAGATAGCCACCTGCATGCATCTGGTCTTCTCTTCAAATGAAGACCTGGGATTAAGAATGTTCAACATTGTATGAAACATATGTGGATGGGGAAAAAAGACTTCTATGAAAAGCAACCTCACAGGGTGATCTAGCCATAAATTCCTAACTGGGAAGGTCATGGTGAGTAGTCACGCACCAGGCATAAAACTTCTTTAGTAAAAGGTCGATCTTGGCCTCGAGCACGCCCGGCCCATTGTTTTTGTGCCTCTAGCTAACACACCTCTGAAAGGAGCAGCAACCACCCTCCGGAGAGCGCACGTTCTCGCTGGCTGTCCTGTGATTTAATCCCCACCTTGCTTTCTCCCACCCTCAAGTAATCTTCCTTACCTCCCCTCCTTAAATTCAAAGACATAAAAGAAGCCACAAAAGTGTTCTCCTCTGGAGCACGTGAGGTCTTGCTCCCGGCCCATGTTGTTCAGTTTGGCTCGAATAAACTTCACAAAAAATGTTCTACGTGTTTGGACATTTTTCACATCAACACGTATTAGTAAATACTGATGTCTGCAGTACCTCCGTGTACAGCTCAGTATGGATCATATTGTCCCCCAAGCGCACGGAGTTGTAAATATTAAAAATGGACAGCTTCGTATATATCAAACATACCTCAATGCAGTGTTTAAAGAATAAAGTGTATTATAGTCAGCATCTAATTTGTATCTTTGCTCATGTGATTTAAATGATTTTTAGGTTTTCTATTAACATTGTTATAAATATGGCTTTTTTCTGATCCCATCACACTCGTTGTCTGTCTGTGGGGGTTTCTCCCCCTTAGAAGACACATTTCACGTTGGACCTTATGTCATTACTCATTTTGTATCTTTCTCTAAACTCGGGTGAAGACATTGTGTGATTATGAAGTATGTGCTTCACTAACATTTGTCAGCTAATTGTTCCATAGTGCTTGTTGTAGAAGGTAATCCAAAGTAGGTTTTGTTGTTTGGGGGGTGGTTTAGGTAGCTTTTTTTGTAACACCTGTGCCTGTATAAGTGTATGTTCCACCTATCTCTCTGAAACCAAGCGGGAAAAAAAGAAAAATTTTACCTTTTTGATGCATGTAAATGTACTAGAGTTCATTTAAACTCTCTTTTTTGCACATTAGTCCATGAGTACTGTGTGGACTCAGACTGTGTGTTTGGATTATAGTGCAAATGTGGCCATTTGCTCAGCCTTCCTTTGCAGGAGGTCATGGAAGGGAATCTGTCTGGGCCTCTTGAAAGGCAGGCACTCCCACATCACTCCACTGAGGGCACGAGGGCTGTGAAAGCACATTCAGAACAGCAGCATATTGTCTTGGTTCATAACTCTGCCCTTTCAGTGCATGGTTTGCAAAAGGCTCCTTGGTCGCCCATCAGTTTGCACGGCAGCAGCAGGATCTCGGTGACAAACACTTCCTGTGTGCATCTGCATACACAGACATAGGGATACAAGTCACATACATGCCTGACTTGGACCATAGTTTAAACATAATCTACCCTCCGTACGACGTGATTTCAGAAGTACTTGGAAAACGTTTTGCTGCAAGGACCTCCGTTGATCTAAATCCCCCCAGTTACAGACTGGTTCCTTTACCTAAATCTCTTCTTCAGTTGTGATTCAAATAACCCTGGGGAAGTGCTGATATTTAGAGCCATGCGCCAGTGCAGGTAACGTTATCTGACTCTCTGCAGATGAGTCTCTACAGAGCTGGGTTTGGCTTCTAGGAAAGCAGAAAGGACAGATGACGATGACCGCCCCAGGGAAGCCAAGATGGAGAGAGAGATGTACTAGCAAAGAGGATAGGGTTGCACTGAGGCAATTTTCACAGTCATCCCTGGGGCCGGAACGGCAGGGTGTTTCAAAACAGAGATGACCTAACTAGTGAAACCAAAAGAGACCTTTAGCCTCACAAACAAGAGAAAAGGAAAAAAAGAAATAGGAATGTCAATAAACAAGGGTTGCACCTATCCTTTTGTAAACCTGCCCCCCTTCTCTCAAAGGGCTTCTGTGTTTCTCAGATTTACTCTTGTCTGTGGACCCCCAACGAGATCTGCTTGCTTTTTGCACATGCAGATTAGCCACTGCCCACAGCCTGTATTTTCCTTGGTAAGAAAACAAACTAATCCGTGGATGGCCAAACATTTATACACAAGTGAACTCAGAGTAAATTTTTGAAACAAGCCCGGGTGACAATTATAGATGGTCAAGATGGTGAAAGTGAAACCAGATCGGGTGGAGAGAATACCACAGTGGTACAGAGGCCCTCAGCCACTCGTCCTGGAAGCCCGGCCACTGAAGAGGAAAGATTTGTGTCCCATGCTCAGATCTGGCAGAAATTTCACCATCTGGATGACAAGTCTCATCAGTTTATGTGGATGGAGGTGTCTTCAGTTTCTCCTTTCAGAGCATTAGGACATCAGTAAAGTCACTTGGCAAAACACACCCTGGCCACTCCGCGTCCACTCCGAGTCCTCTCCCAGCCTTAGTGAAAGAGATTTTGAGTGCAAAGTTTGGGCACACTGCGCTGTGTCCAGGAAAACCCGCTATGGTGGGCTTATTGTTGTCACTATGACCATTATTCTTCTGACATCTTTCACTGTGGCTCAGTGTTTTTTTGATACAAAAGAACCCAGCTGAGATTTCAACAAAGAAGAATGCAGGGAAAGGGGAGAGAATACCTTGATCAAGAATAGCTTGGAAGGAGCCAAAAGTGGAAAAGGAAGTCTAATTCTGTTCTAGTCCGGGGGAAAAAAGTTTTTTGAGAAATGTAAACAAATCAGGAAATCCTGGCACTTACTCCAGTTCCGATCTGGGGAAACGGTGCCGGTCCTTTCCCTGGGACGGCGCTGCTGTTTGTGAATGAAACCCACACTACATTATTCATTGAGCTCTGCCAGCCCCGCAGTTCCCAGCTTTCCTTTTGCCTATGGCATAGCTTAAACCTTAAAATAATGATAATAATAAAACATATGCATGTTATTAACTCTCCATATTCAAATGGAAATTCAATGCTATCATAAATCTCTTTTCTAATGTAAATTCCTTTCTCCAGCACGGAGCTGCAGGAAAGCCGTTGTATCTGAGCAATCTAAACTTGAAAGAGAATTTTTGTTAAGCCAGTTATGATAGGGGAAACATGTTTTTTACTGACTCAAAAGATTAAAGTTGGTTGTAAAAAAGGGTGGGGGACTGAAGGAGAATTATTGGTTGCTCAGCTAATGATTAGATACAGAACTTCAAGGACAAATTAAGAAGCCCCAAAAGAAAGAGTCTTGCCGATAAGTGAAAACAGTTCCAGTGATATTAAATAATAGATGCACTGCTTGTCTTAGATTGTAATCTCCATTTCCCAATTCATCTCCACGTAAGCAAGCCACTCCGCCCCTTCAGCTACCCTGAAATAGATTCCAAATCCCACCGCAAGACGAGTCAGATCAGAGCATCTGTAGTTCCCTTTGTCACTGAACAGACCCATCCTCTCTCTTTCCCTGGTTGTGTTATGTCTGGGTGCCTCCTCTAATGAGGTTTCAGCCAAGAAGAATGTGGATGTGTAATGAAGAGAAGTAGTTTTGTTTGTTTGTTTGTCTGTCTGGAAATACATTGTGAAGCCTTTGGTTAATTGCAAAGAATTTTCACCAAATACCGTATATGCCTGTTTCAAGTTGACTCCACCCTCCTACCCCTCTTTCCCTCTCTTGTCCACAAACCTACCCCAGATCCTTCATTTCAAAAGTTATTCTTTCCACTGTAGACTTGGTCTGGGTAAGCAGCAACAAGAACATATCCCTCCCTGTCTTACAGAGCTACAGGGAATACATTTAAAGGGCTCCCCTCAAGCTGTGAGATCAGTAGGAATAGACAGCCAAGAGACAAGTTCCTCTTGGATGGAAGGGGGAGAGGTACCGAGAAGGCCACAGACCCAGGACCTGACCCTCCTCCAGGTGTGCATGCACCCCGAAACTTCCTGAGCACAGTGGGGTCAGGTCTTCGCTTCTCCAGGCAAAAGCTTTCTTAGTTGACTGTTAGGGACAGAGTGTAAGACATCCGGAGAAAACATATTCCCTTGGTATAAGTGTGAGGTATCAACTCTGTCCTAGAAGAGCATTCTAGGACAGAATGGCGAAATGTGACGTTGAAACTGAAAACAAAAATTAACAGCAGGACAGAACTTGACCCATACAGGTTTCCTACAGTGGGTTTGAATACACATGCACATGTCTGCAGTCAATTTATTACTAACATTTAGAACTGAAATAATATAACTTAAAATCCTCTTAATAAAAATACCAGAACCAACCTATCTGGCAGCGATGCTTACAGCATAGTCACCTTACCACTGGGACTGATTTTTCCTTGATCCCTTATTTAATGTTCAACATTCAAGACAGAAGATTTAATGCTTTTCCTGGATTGTTCAGAAATTTATGGCACCCATAGACATGTTCATAAAGTCTGCGTCTGTGCAAGGTTTGTGGCGTCTGTCTCATTGTTATCAGAATCATAAAAATCATCACCCTGTTGTCCGAGGCCCATCTTGTCTTTCTAGATAACATAATCCAGAGGAAAACAAAGTTGCCTCTGAGAGTCTACTTCCAGCAGGCTACAATGTCAAGTGTGTGTGTGTGTGTGTATGTGTGTGGAGAGGATGGTGGTGTCAGAGGTCAGGAAAGGGAACAAGAGAGCAGCCAATCAAACTATGAATGTGGGGACATAAAGGGGTAATTTGTGAAACTTTCTAGGGCAACTCATTTTATCTGTCAGGAGGGTGCTGTCCTATGTGCTCGGTTTTCTGAGCTTGGCTTTCTGGCCTCGCCTACCCAGGAATGGTAGTCTCTGGGGTGCAGACAGAGAAGGGAAGCAGGTGCCTCGACTCCCCACATCTGGTTTAGATGACCACAATGTGGGGAACACCTGCAGCCTGCGTTTCAGCCAAGTCTGGCCTCCCATTGTATTCGATTGGACTTTCTGCCTTGAGCAAGAAAAAGGCATTGTTTATTAGATTTGCCAAAGGATCTCCGGGGAGGTGGAGAGAGACAGGATAAACAAACCTAAAACAAAACGAACAAGTGTAAGCAAAGAGCTGGGAGAATTTGATTATTTGTGATGGTTCGAGGTAATCCTTCAACCTGACCTGAAGTAAGTAAAGCTGAGAGAGAGAGACAGCCAAATGTTAGCATAGGCCACTTTCCCAACAGTTTTCTAAGGGAGCTGATATTTAAACTTTCGGCTAGATGGTCTTGTCTAAGCTCTGGTCTTCAGGAGGAGACAGAAATTAAGCCACGTTCATCAAGGGCTTGTTCACACCAGGCTTTGTGCCGTGGGGTTGAACAGATACGTGTCTGCCGTCCCACCCTAGAAAAACTTTACGAAAAGATGGTCTTGCTACCTGTGTGCCAAGTGTTTCACTGATGCTGCTTATAATTTTATATTTTATACTAACTATGCATTGGGTGAACTGGATTTCTCCAAATCATAGCAACAGCAGAGAACCGGGCTTAGACTTCTCTAACCAAGCAAAGCAAACACAACTGATCCCACAACATCATACAGACTCGTGGTGGGTACATTGGGACAAGAATAAATTTAGCGGGTTTATTTTTCCAAGTCTCAGAACATAGCTTAGAGACACCATATACAATGTGTTTTGTTACTCAATAATTCTGAAGGGGGTTCCTTAGTTTTCTTTCCTTTGTATAGAGCCCCAACTAGTGGAAAACTGGAAAACTGCACCTGAAGAGAAGCTTTAAATGGGAGACAACTACCCATCTTGAGGGCCCATAGGATCTTAAAGATGCTGCTCTTTCTGGGTGTAGAGGTAAGAACCAAGTGCTTAAAGGGGAAGGAGGTGTGCAAGTAGCTTATACTTAGGGTTTTCTACAGGGTAAAGGGCAAACTGGTGCTGATAAAAACATGTACAGTCTCTTAAGATTTGAAATGAGTCAATGCACTGTATCTAGTAATTTGAAAAAGGAAAATATTTCTCGATCTCAGAACATATTATTCTTGAAATCGTATTTTCAGAAGAAAGAGGAAGACACACTGTGACACAAAATTGCCTACACTGGAGGAAAGACACCTGGTTTCACAAATTAAATGAGCATGCAGTTACCGTTGTGCCGACCGGTTTGTAACAGAACAGAAGAGTATGTTTGTGTCCCCGCCGGGGTGGGTGAGGGGGACAAGAGAAGAGCAGGTGGAGGCAGCAAAGGGAAGAAGAGGACTCGAACCCCGTTAATTAAGAATAAAATATCAACACCTGGAAAAGTGACTGATGACAGAGATTTCCCTGAATGAATTGAATCTTTGGACTTGATGGGGTTTTAGTTTGTTTCTTTGTTTGTTACTTCACCATTTCAAGGAATCTCATCTTGGCTCCCTTACTAAAAAATATCCATAAAATGCAGCCATCCTAGAAAGGTTATAAAAATCTGAGATGAATTCATCAAACTGACAAGGTGTAGCCTGCGTACAACAGGGGTTCATGGACAGACTTCAGAGACTTCATGGAACTCCCGGACAGAATATGTAACTTCCGTGTGTGCACGTGTGTCTGTCTGTGCTCCATGTGTGCACATTTTTTTCCTGGATTTTATAGCTTTTATTGATTCTCAGAGCAGAATAACCCCAAAGCAGAATAAGCAGCACACAATACAGGAATCTACACATAGACCAAAAACAGTCACATTTTAATGGACGCCCCTCAGCGTGATCTGAGACTTCCTAAAAGTCTGTCCCTAAAGAAGCCTAGCGAAGGCATCCAAATATTTCAGTGAATCACAAAGCAGAGTGTAGCTTTCCTGTCCAGGCAGTGACCCTTTGGACAGGGAGTTATGAGAAGTTTCCTGGTGCGTTTTGCACTGGCGATGGCATAGGGGCACCTCTTTAACCCTCCC
The DNA here is from genome assembly GCF_014824575.4 of Sturnira hondurensis. Taxonomy (NCBI): domain Eukaryota; kingdom Metazoa; phylum Chordata; class Mammalia; order Chiroptera; family Phyllostomidae; genus Sturnira; species Sturnira hondurensis. The sequence continues at coordinate 8,518,268 of NW_028088227.1, read as the reverse complement.
CAGAGCTCACATGCGGGCCCTGAACAGTTTCCAAGATGAACACTCACGAGCTTTCTTCAGTGTGCATTTAACAGCGTGGTTCATGCTCGAAAGTACAAAAGCAAAAGCAATCATTTCTTTCGATATGAAGCAGTGGAAAATGGGGGGGAAGTGTTTAATTTTAGGACTTGGAGGCTTAATCAGCACATTTGATTGTCACCAAAATTAAGTCACGAAAGCAGAATTTTTATATCACTGACTTATGTTTGTGATGGTTATAAAATAAACTCTCTAGTCCTTCATTTCGTTTGAAAAGGGATTTGTTTAGATACCACTTATTTGAAGGTCGTTAAGTCTCTGAAGTTCAAGGATAACAAGTGATAACACCATGGTGATGCTATTTAACTTTTATGGCATCAGCTTTCCCCGGGGATTTTATTTAACAAATAACTTAGTTGTAAAGACTAGTTGTTCTCTCCATCTGTCTGTGCTAGCTTTCACCTCCCAACCAGCTCACCATCCGAGAGGAGTTTCGGGGTAACTAGAGAACACACACCATCTGTCAGTAATCCCCCTGTCTTTCGGCATGCGGTCCTGTGTCACTACGATTTCCCTTCTGAACTGGTAGTCACACCCCTTGTTCTTTCCACCTCAGATAAGCACCAACTGTTTTTAAAAGTCATGAAAAACACGATGAGTAGCTAATCTAAGACGTAACGTACAACTTGCCTGCATTTCGTTTGGCTTTCTGAGACTATGAGGAACTTATATCATTGATAGTCAGTTTTTGTGTCCTTATTGGAACAATTAGGCACAGGCTTTCAAGAGAAAGGTTTGAGGCTCAAAAAATTGAGGTTTGGTGTTTTGGGTTTTTTTTTACTCCCTTACCCCCTTACCAAGATCATTTAAAAAGGTTATTTTAAATATTATGACCACAAACTGTTCAACCAGATGAAAATGAAAGTAGGCCACTTAAAGGTTCTTGTCTAAACTAAAGCAAACTGTCTTAGGCTAATAATTTTAACCAGCAGGAGTTTACTGGCTACTAAAAGTAGTTCCTTTGAAATTAAGAAGGAAGTATTTAAAATATTACATCTGAATTTGTAATTTTTCTCTTGCAGGATGTACAGAGTACAGTATTTTTCCCCCTTAGGACCAAGCTGACCTTCCTGCCTGAGCAGTGAAACCCCAGACTTGGACTTGAGCCAGCGGCCTTTCAGCACCACATCATTAAATACTCTTAGAGGTGCTGTTTAAATGTCAATTTCCCAGCCCCCCTTCCCCAGACAGATAGGCGATGCTGGAGCAGTCAGGGCATGTTTGACACATCCAGTTTTAGAAAGGGGGGACAGGGGGAAGCTTTCAAAAAATATATGTCTCAAAGTGAAAGTAAGTAAAAACGAGGCCCTCTGTCTGACTTAGGGGTGTCAAAGACTCAGATCCCTGAACACCTTACAGGAATTTCTAGATAAACACGAATCTGCAAGTCGATTTAAAGAAGGATGAGCAAGCCCTCAGAGAAAGAAGTTTTTTTTTGTTTGCTTGTTTGTTGGCTTTGTCAAGAAGGCAAGCCGCCCAGAAAGAAAAGGCAGCCCCTTCTACTCCCTGTGATCCAATGACTTAGGATTTCCTCAGCCATAGTCAAGGTCCAACATGGGCTCTGGATGATCCCCCCAAAATTATAATGTGCATATACAGAATACATATTATAATTATAATGCATATACAGAAAAAAAACACCAAAAGAAAAGAAGGAGGAGACAAAAAGAAAGGCGGGAGGAAGAGAAACGAAAAACAGGAATAGAAAAATCTGCATTTCCATTTGCTTAATACTCACGTTTTAAGCTTCATCTAGGTTGAGACGTGCAGGTGAAAATAACAAGGTCAGCCCACGCCTGGGGCTGGGGAGGTGAGCAGTACCACCAACAGAGTGAACCCCGAACTGCACGTCAGCCACCAGGTCCAGACGCCACTGAACACTGCCGCTCCCTTCTACTGTCACCTGTGCTGTCAATCCCACATTCAACCAAAAGGTAAAGCAGACGCAGTCAGATAATTTGAGGAATTTTCCCTCCCTTTGTGGAATGATATTAACATGTATAGAACACAAGTGTATGTAGGAGCACATGTCCAAGTCCATTCTCAACTGCCCACAAATCTTTTCCTACCTCCAATTAATGCCCAAATTAATTTCTAATTGATTTTGGAATGCATTTCAAATGACTATACCTTCTGGTATGCATTTAGCTTATGCGAAATCTCATGTTACTGTCTTAGCCCACTCTGATGGAATCAAGGGCCAAATGATAATGGGTGGTAGTGACTGAAGAACTAGTTGACCCAAGATGTTGAAAGTAACCATGAAAATTTACAAAATAGGTGAATCATACAAACATAATGAAACCATGCAAACATTTTTTTGTTGTCTTCTATACTCTTAATTCCTTTCCAATGACTGTTTAACCTCGTCTACATTTTCAAATAACTTTCCTCTGTGACTTTTCTCATGGATTTCCACAATGTCTGAAGTTGCTGAGTAAAATAATAATTTGTAATTTCTTTGTAGCAGAGTATAACCTTAGGAGTATGACTATATTTTAGTAATTGATAATATTTTTCCTACTTATAAACCAGGGTGAAATTGGTGACAATTTTTAAAGAAATTATCTTTTCACATATTACAAAGTTTTATAATCCATTTTATAATGTACATGATCCTTAGGACAACCTCTTCAAAGAAAATGTAATCAGATCAAATACAAAAAAGAAGAATATAACTTTTTCTATGTATTTAAACATGTCTATGTATATTTCATTAGAATTAATAAGCTAATTTATCTCTCCTTTCATGCAACTTGTACAAATCTTCAAAGAGAATTAAAATTTTCTTTTATTCTGAACATATCCCATGAATTGAGAATTTTGTGTTTTAGCTGTACTTTTTTTGTCAGTACATAACTTTTAGCAAATCAATTAAAACGTGGAAAGAAAATACAGAATTGTTTGAAACAAGTTACCAACAAAAGTGCCAGTATAGAAAGGCAAGTTGTGTCTCCATAAATAAATTGATCTTAGGCTTAATAAGCCTCTGTCAAGCCCACAGCAGATAGAAATATCCGTTAATGTTTTATCAAAGTCAGGGTCAAGTTTCCAATTCTAGAATTTTGTGTATCTGTCCTGTACTCCTTACATTTTTTAAAAGATTTTATTTATTTATTTTTAGAGAGAGGGGAAGGAAGGGGAAAAGAGAGGGAGAGAAACATTGATGTAAAGGAGAAACATCGATCAGTTTACTCTCATATGTGTCCCCACTGGGACCTAACCTGCAACCCAGGCATTTGCCCTGACAGAACAAATCAGAGACCTTCCACTTTGCAGACAACAGCCAAGCAACTGAGCCACACCAGTTGTACTTTTTAATTGCAACTTTTATCTGGCTCCCAAACTACCTTTCCAATTTAAATATTTATTCAAGTACTTTTGCAACAAACTTAGGAAGATACCCAAATTTTAACATTAGTATCAATAAAAAATCATGTGAATGTTTTCAAGGAAATATTGTATTTTAAAGGGAAGAATGAGAGAAAAAAAGGAAGAGAAGCTGTTTTGTGTCTGCACCCATATTTTGTCTTCTTTGGAGTTACATTAAAAGTAAGAAGAGAGAAAAGAAAATATAATCCAGTATCACCCCTCCTTTAGTTCATGTGCATGGATCATACATATGAGTTCTTTGCCTTCTCCATTTCCCACTATTATTAACTTCGCCCTGTCTATTTTGTGCCTATCAATTATGCTTCTTTTCCCAGCCCCTCCCCACTGATAACCCTCCATGTAATCTCCATTTCTGTGATTCTGTTCCTGTTCTAGTTGTTTTATTATTATTTCCCCATTATTTTCCCAGCCCCTCCCCACTGATAACCCTCCATGTAATCTCCATTTCTGTGATTCTGTTCCTGTTCTAGTTGTTTACTTAGTTTGTTTTGTTTTTGTTTTTTAGGTTCAGTTGTTGATAGTTGTGAGTTTGTTGTCATTTTACTGTCCACAGTTTTGATTTTCTTTTTCTTAGGTAAGTCCCTTTAACATTTCATATAACAAGGGCTTGGTGATGATGAACTCCTTTACCTTTACCTTATCTGGGAAGCACTTCATCTGCCCTTCCACCCAAAATGATAGTTTGCTGAATAGTGTAATCTTGGATGTAGATCCTAGCTCTTCAAGACTTCAAATACTTCTTTCCAGCCCCCTTTTGCCTGCAATATTTCTTTTGAGAAATCAGCTGATAGCCTTATGGGAACTCCTTTGTAGGTAACCTTCTCCTTTTCTTTTTGTTGTTTTTAGGATTCTCTCTTTAACTTTAATCTTGGGCAATATAATTCTGATTTGTCTTGGTGTGTTTCATCTTGGATCCAACTTCTTTGGGATTCTCATCCTCCTGAATTTGCATATCTAGTTCCTTTACCAGATTAGGGAAGTTCTCCTTCATTATTTTTTCAAATAAGTTTTCAATTTCTCGCCCTTCCACTTCTCCTTCTGGCATCCTTATGATGCAGACGTTGTAATATTTAAAGTTGCCTCAGAGTTTCCTAAGCCTCTCCTCATTTTTTTTTTGAATTCTTGTTTCTGCATTGTATTCCAGTTGGATGTTTATTTTCTTCTTTTTGTGTCAAATTGTTGATTTCCTTCCCTTCCTGGTTTCCTTCTCTTTACTGTTGGCTCCCTGTACACTTTCCTTTATCTCACTTTGCACAGCCTTCACTTCTTCCTTTATTTTGCCACCATACTCAATCACTTCTGTGAGCATCCTGACTACCAGTGTTTTGAACTCTGCATTTGATAGGTTGGCTATTTTTTTTGTCACTTAGGTCTTTTTCTGAAGTTTTGAGCTATTCTTTCATTGGGGCCATATTTCTTTGTCTTGGTGCTCCTGTTATGTTATATATGGGCAGAGCGTTAGGTATTTGCCAGAGCAGGGCAACCCATTTTGCTGCACTGTGGCACTGTGTGTGGGCAGGGGTCAGAAAGGGAACAATGCCACTTGCTGGGCTCTTGCCCTGTTTTCAGTCACTTCCTCTGCTACCCACAAGCAGATTACACCCATTCAGGTACCAATTTTTTGGGGGGTGGGCTTGTGTACATTCTAGAGTCCCCTAGGCCTCTCCAACAGACTCTCCTGTGGGGCTGGGAGTTTCTCCCACTGCCACAATCCCCACAGGTTTTTATAGTCAGAGGTTTTGAGGCTTTAGTTTCCCATGATGGAACCTTGGTTGTGCAGTTTGTCATGCTCCCCAATTGTGCCTACCAGCTCATCCACACATAAATGTAGTATATCCCTGTCTGTCAGTGACTGCATTCTTGCATGCCCTCTCTCTCAGCTTCCATCTTTGTCCCTCCTACCAGTCTGGATAAATGTTTCTTCTTTAACTCCTCAGTTGTTGGACTTCCATACAGTTTGGTTTTCTGTCATTTCTAGTTGGTTTTTTATTTTAAATTGGTTGTTACTCTTCTTGTGGTTGTGTGAGGAAGTGATGCATATCTATCCACACCTCCATCTTGGCCAGAACTCCAATAGAATATAATTTAAATAAAAAAGAAAAATTTTAACAACTTTTTACCTATAAAAATGTCAAATTCATATGCTCCAAATTAATAAATTAGTGGAATAAAAAGAGAATAAAGAATTATCAAAGAAGCTGGAGAACAAAGAAAAGGGCAAGAAATTTGTATAGGAGTTAGAAACAAAAAGGAAATAAAATTTTAGATAATATAATTTTCTCATTAACATTTTCAGTTTTAAAATTTGTTAACAAAATAATGATATCTATAAGCAATTTTATCTATACTATCATTTGTTCTCTCATTTGATTTTAATGTCATCCTATATACTAAAAATTTTTTGTCTAAGAAATCATATCTGTTTCAGTAAAACAGTATTTCATCAATACTTCAGATTCGTTTGAAAGAGTTAGTATCATCTACCTTTGGAAAAGAAGCAAAATAAACCTCAAAAATAAAATTTTTAATGTTTGCTAACCATCTTTCTGTCTTTCTTTTAAAATTTAATTGTTGTTCAAATATAGTTGCCTTAATTTTACCCCCATGCCAGCCATCCCCACTCCCCACCCTTGATCCTACCCTTCTTTGGTTTTGTCCATGTGTCCTTTGTACGTTCCTGAGAACCCTTCTCCCTATTCCCCCCATTATCTCTTCCCACCACCCCTCTCGTTACTGTCAGTTTGTTCTTAATTTCAATGTCTCTGGTTATATTTTGCTTGCTTGTTTGTTTTGCTGATTAGATTCAACTTACAGGTGAGATCATATATGTCTTTCACCATCTGGCTTATTTCACTTAACACAATGCTCTCCACTTCTATCCATGCTGTCGCAAAGGGTAGTAGCTCTTTCTTTTTTTCTGCTGCATAGTATTCTCTTGTGTAAATGTACCATAGTTTCTTGATCCATTCATTTATTGGTGGGCACTTAGGTTGCTTCTAGCACTTAGCTATTGTCAATTGTACTGCTGTGAACATTGGGGTGCATAGGAACTTCCGAATTGGAGTTTTAGATATCCTAGGGTATAATCCCAACAGTAGAATTGCCAGGTCAAAAGGCAGTTCCATTTTTAGTTTTCTGAGGAAATTCTATATACTTTCCATAGTGGCTGCACCAGTCTGCATTCCCACCAACAGTGCACTGGAGTTCCGTTTTCTCTACAACCTCTCCAACACTTGTTTGTTGCTTTATGATGGCCATTCTCATGGGTGTGAAGTGGTATCTCAATGTGATTTTAATTTGCATCTCTCTGATGGCTAGTGATGCTGAACATTTTTCCATATGTCTCTGGACCCTTTGTATGTCCTCCTTGGAGAAGTGTCTATTAAATTCCTTTGCACATTTTTTTAATTGGTTTTTTTTGTCTTCCTAGAGTGGAGTCATGTGAGTTCTTTATATATTTTGGAGATCAAACCCTTGTCTGAAGCACCTTTGGCAAATATGTTTTCCCATATGATTGGTTCTCTTTTCATTTTAATGCTATTTTCTTTAGCTGTGCAGAAGCTTTTTATTTTAATGAAATCCCATTTGTTTATTCTTTCCTTTATATCACTTGCTCTAAGCGACATGTCAGTGAAAATATTGCTTCATGGAATATCTGAGATTTTCCTACCTATGTTCTCCTATAGGACTTTTATGGTGTCACCACTTATATCTAAGTCTTTTACTTACCTTGAATTTACTTTTGTGTATGGTGTAAGTTGGTGGTCAAGCTTCATTTTTTTTGCATGTAACTGCCCAGATCTCCAAACACCATTTGTTAAAGAGGCTATTTATACTGCATTCTATGCTTCTGTTCCCTCTGTTGAATATTAATTGACCATAGAGACTTGGATTTATTTCCAGGTTCTCTAATCTCTTCCATTGGTCTGTGTGTCTGTTCTTATGCCAGTACCAGGCTGTTTTGATTACAGTGGCCTTGTAATACAGTTTGACATCAGGTATTGTGGTCCCTTCTACTTTATTCTTTCTCAAAACTGCTGTGGCCATTTGGGGTAGTTTATGGTTCCATAAACATGTGAAAACTAAATGTGCGGGTCATATTTTCTTATCCATTCAGCTACTATATATCTTTTGATTGGAGCATTTAATTTAAGATTATTAAATGCAAGATTTAAGATAAAATGTAATTTAAGATGATCACATTTAAGATTATTATTGATAGGTATTTATTCATTTCCCCCCACCTTTGTACCTCTTGTTCCTCTCTCTCTCATGCTTTCCTTTTCTTATAGGAGTGCCTCTAGCATATGTTATAGTACTGGTTTGGTAGAAATGTATTTGTCCAGCCTTCTTTTATCTGGAAAATTCCTTATTTCACCTTCCATTTTGATTGAGAGCTTCTCTGGGTAGACTAGTCTTGGTTGCAGGCCTTTGTTTTTCATTACTTGGAATATCTCTTTGCCATTGTCTCCTGGATTCAACTGTTTCTGTTGAGAAATCAGCTGCTAGCCTTCTTGGATCTCATTTGTATGTTATTTCTTGTTTCTCTCTTGCTGCTTTTAAGATTCCCTCTTTGTCTTTAAAACTTGGCATTTTAATTATGATGTGTCTTGGAGTAGGCCTCTTTGGATTCATTTAATTGGGGCTCTCTGTGATTCCTGAGCTTGCATGGTTTTTTCCCTCTCCAGGTTTGGAAAATTTTCTGTCATTGTGTTTTCAAAAAGGGTTTCTCTACCTTGTTACTTTTCTTCTCCTTCTGCTACTCCTATGATTTGAATGTTGTTGTATTTCATGTTATCTTGGAGTTCCCTTAAGCTGTCTTCATATTTCTTTAGTCTTTTTTTGTGCAGCTGCCCTACCTGGGTGTTTCTTTCCACCCTGTCTTCCAGCTCGCTTATTGAATCCTCTGCTTCATCCAGCCTGCTTGCAATTCCTTCTGGTGTGTTTTTTACTTCCAAAATATTATTTTTCATTTCTTCCTGGTTTTTGTTTATAGTTTCTGTTTCCTTTCTCATACTGCTGTTGTTCTCACTCAGTTCCTTGTAGTTGTTTGTGAGCTTCTTGAGCATTCTTGTAACCATTGTTTTGAATTCTATATTTGATAGTTTGCTTACCCCCATTTCATTTAGCTCTTTTAGTGGGGAGTTCCATTCCTTTTGATTGCAGGTTCTTTTTTTGTCTCCCCATTTTAAATGACTCTTTTTGTTTGTTTATGCACTTCCTGATGTTCCACTTTGCTAGCTGTCTTTGTAGGGTGAACTTCTATGGTAAGAATTCTATGGGATTCAGTGATGTGGTCTCTTTAATCTCTTTGTCTGAGTGCTTCAGGTTTGCCCTTTTTTCTGTTTGTGTGGCCTCTCTTGTTGTACTTGGGTTTTTACCTGCTTGTGGTTCCTTTGTCAGTGGGTTCTCTCCTCCAGCACATATACTGGTGTTTACAGCCCCTACCTAATCTTGTATGTGATCAGTGGCCGGGGGGGGAGGCAAAATGAATTAAGACAGCAGTAGAGTATTCTGTGGGATTTAAAGTACCAACAAGTAGAGAAGAGATAGGCGATCCTTTGGTTAAGTATAGCATTAACTGTGATATTTCACCCAACCAGCCACTTTTTTTAAAAGGTGAAAAAGAGATAAGACTCTTGGTAGAGGGGAGAAGGGTTGTGAGCTGAATCTAGAAACAGAGCACTTGTGCAAGGTTCTATGATGAGGTATAGTGAGAGTACAGGACAGAAAGTAGGCGTATCATGCAAGAGAATGGAGTTAACCACAACAATAATAAAGCTCAGGAAGATAGTGAAATGGGCTAAGATCAGGGAGGGGTGCTGAGTAATATTTATAATTGTATGGGACAACAATTATTAACAATAGTACTGGAACAACTATAATATGACAAGAAATATATGATTTGGATAACAAGAATATAAAGTACACTACCAAGAGTAGTGTGTTATTGGAACATCAGTAAAGTGAAAGAAGGAAAATTAAAACACAATATGAAAGAGAGTTCCAGCCAAGATGGAGGTGTAGGTAGCAACCCTTTGTTTCCTCACACAACCAAAAGGAGGATAACAACCAATCTAAAATTGATAAACAACCAGAAGTGCCAAAAAAGCAAACTGCATGGAACTCCAATGACCAAGGAATTAAAAAAACAGTCAACCAAACCAACCAAACCAGTAAGACGGGCAGACAGAGAGAACCCATGGTGAGGCAGTGGACTGCATGGGTGGAGCCAGCTGAGAAAGCCTGTGGGGAATTGGTGAACTGCTCAGGCAGGGCTGGCTGAATAGGAACTGCTATGAGACTCAGAGCTGGCTGTGGACTACCCCAGGGGTGGGAGGCTGGGGGGAAAGTTGCTGTGGTGGGAAAGCTCCCAGTCTCATGTAAGAGTTCATTGGAAAGTGGGGCTAGAGCTGAGCAGGTGAGTTGCATTGTTCCCCCTTTGGCCCTTCCCCTGGCAAGGAGGGTTGCCCTGCCCTGGTGAATACCTAAGGCCCTGCCCCCTTATAACCTATCAGCTGCTCCAAGACAAAAAAATATGGACCAAATGAAAGAACACAGCAAAACCTCAGAACTAAGCAATGAGAAGGCTGCAAGCCTATCTGGTGGAGAATTTATAGCCCTGGTAATCAAAATGCTCACAGAGCTGATTGCACTTAATTGAAAAATGAAAGAACAAATGAAAAATACCAAAAATGAAATAAAGCAAAATATTCAGGGAACCAACAGTGACAAGAAGGAAACCAGGATTCAAAGAAATGATTTGGAACAAAAGGAAGAAATAAACATCCAACCGGATCAGAACAAAGAAACAAGAATCCAAAAAAATGAAGAGAGGCTAAGGATTCTCTGGGACAACCTGAAACATTCCAATATCCAAGTTATAGGAGTGCCAGAAGGAGAAGAACAACAGCAAGAAAATGAAAACTTATTTGAAAACATAATGAAGGAGTACTTCCCCAGTCTGGCAAAGGAAATAGACTTCCAGGAAGTCCAGGAAACTCAGCGTCCCAAAGAAGTTAGACCCAAAGAGAAACACACCAAGGCACATCATCATAATTTACCCAAGATTAAAGATAAAGAGAGAATCTTAAAAGTAGCAAGAGGAAAGGAGAGTACTACCTGCATAGGAGTGCCCATAAGGCTATCAGCTGATTTCTCAAAAGAAAACTTACAGGCAAGAAGGGGCTGGAAAAAAGTATTAAGTCATGCAAGGCAAGGACCTACATCTAAGATTACTCTATCCAGCAAAGCTTTCATTTAGAATGGAAAGGCAGATAAAGTGCTTCCCAGATAAGGTAAAGTTAAAGGAGTTCATCATCACCAAGCCCTTATTATATGAGAATTTAAAGGCACTTATCTATGAAATTGAAGAACATCAAAAATATGAACAGTAAAATGACAACAAACTCACAACTATCAACAAATGAACCAGAAAAAAGAAAACAAAAACTGAGCAAACAACTAGAACAGGAACAGAATCACAGAAATGGAGATCACATGAAAGGTTTTCAGTGGGGAAGGGGAGAGGGGAATAGGGCGGAAAAGGTACAGAGAATAAGAAGCATTATTGGTAGGCATAAAATAGATGGGGAAAGGTCAAAAATGGTATAGGAAACAGAGAATTCAAACAATTTATAAGTACAACTCAGGGATATGAACTAAGTGGGGGAATGCTGGAGGGTTGGGGGGTGCAGGGCAGAGGGGGGATAAAGGGAAAAATTGGGAAAACTGTAAAGCCTAATCAAAAATATATAGTTTAAAAAAGAAACAAAGAGAGAATAAAGAAAGCTAGTCAAACAATGCAATTAAACAAAGAAACCTAAACAGAAAGAAGAGAAGCAAAAAATACTAATAAAATAAAAGAAGTAAAAATAATGAAAAAACTATAATGATACAAATAAACAACAAATGCCAAGTTCTATAGGAGAGCAGAGTGAAATCCGTCAGTTTCTCAGTTGTTGTGGTTAGCCTTGTGCTCCCTCTTTGGGTCTGTCTCTGGACCTTTCACAGCTCCAGGTCTTATTGTCTCACTTAGGGGAAGAAAAAAGGGGAAAAAGGAAAAAGAGGCGGGGAAAGGCCTCCCCTACTGACTCTCAACCCACTGAGTGACTTCTGCTGGTCTTTCTGGATGCCACGGGCAGGGGTGGGCTGGGCTTCACTTTCTTCCTTCCTATGGTTTTGTGAGGATGGGGGCCGGCCTGGTCCACAATATTCCCAGTTGCCCAGCTTCCAGCCCAGGTCCTCCATGAGCTGCCAGCCCCACTGTCCTGTGTGCCAGGCCGGCGCCTTTCATCCACCAGTTTTGCTGCAGTCTGAGTGGTGCACCTCCCCCCTGCTCCTTGCGAGCCCACTGTGGCCAGAGCCCACCACGGGGCAAGTGGCGCCTCTCAACCTCCGGGCTAGCGCCGGAGTCAAGGATGTGTGGGTGGTGCAAATCGGAGGCAGCACTGCACTGTCAGCCTCCGGGTGAGCAGGCGAATCAGCTGAGGGGCGAGTGGTCCCACCCGCCACTGCATGAGCATTTCTTAAATCCTCTAGTTTAAGCCCTCTATTCTTAACAAGTGTCTGGCTTTTCACACAGCCCAACTTTCTAACCAGACCAGAGACTATCTGGACCAGGGCCTGACGGGGCCCAACTCTTCTCCCTTCTCCAGGTGTAACCCAGCTCCCCAGTTTCTGTGGTAATGACCTAGCCAGCGTCCACAGTCCCAGCAGGTGAACACCGCCTCTGGGCGTCTCCCACTCGGTCTTCGTCCCCGCCCCCACGACTTCTAGCACCCAGGTCCCTCCTGGTGCCCGGCTGCCCTCCCTCCTCTGGTAGGGGAGGGAGCTGGTGCTCTGACTCCCGCCCTCAACCCCCACCCCTGTTTTCTGGGGCAGGCACCAGGCTTGGGACACAGAGGCCTTGGTCCTGGTGCAGATCCCAGGGACCTTTCTGTCCCAGAGCATTCTCCTCACCGTCTGCTTTCCAATGTCCTCTATAATTTTTGGCCTCCAGACTCCACATAAGCTGGGATTCCATTGGCTGTTCACTCTGTTCCTCAGAAGATCAGCTACGTGTTTCAGCTGGGCACAGGGGGAAGTGGGCTCCATCCCACCTACCTCCACCCCTTCTTTCCCCGATCACTAACCTCAAAAATAAATTTAAAAGTTAAAATTTCAGGTTCTTCAAAGAAAAATACAAAAAAAAATCCAGGTTGCTAAAGTTAATCATTATTCTAAAGAAAACAATGATTAAGACCCTCTATTCTAAAAAACTTACCATTTGTACAAATATTATATGGTAATTCTGACAGGAGGGCTAATGGATAAATATAAATGTATTTTTACTTTTCTCCAACTTGAATTCTGTGGCATAAATGCATCTAATACATTCATATCCAATATATCTGATAAAGTAGGACCTGCTAAATTACACAAACAGGATTAAATATTTTAATCATTTTCCCACAGTGGCCAACTATGCATTTACAATATGAATAAAGAAAGATTTTCAGGAACAAATAAGTGGCTTTTATATTTTTAGATATGTTTTTTAAAATATATATATTTTATTGATTATACCATTACAGTTGTTCTATTCCCCCCTTCATTCCCCTCCACCCACACCCTCCCTCCCCCACCATTCTCCCCCCCTTAGTTTATAACCACCTGTCTCAAGTTCTTTAGATTCTATATTTCCCCTACTATTCTTGCCCTCCCCCCTATCTATTTTCTACCTACTGTCTATGCCATTTTCTGTACCCTCTCCCCCCTTCTCCTCCTCCCACTCCCCTGTTGCTAACCCTCCATGTGTTCTTCATTTCTATGGTTCCACTCCTGATCTAGCTGTCCTCTTGGTTTGCTTTTGTTTTAGGTGTGGTTGTTAATAACTGAGTTTGCTGTCCTTTCACTGTTCGTAGTTTTTATCTTCTTTTTCTTAGATAAGTCCCTTTAACATTTCATATAATAAGGGCTTGGTGATGATGAACTCCTTGAATTTGACCTTATCTGGGAAGCACTTTATCTGCCCTTCCATTCTAAATGAAAGCTTTGCTGGATAGAGCAATCTTGGATGTAGGTCTTTGGATTTCATGACTTGGAATCCTTCTTTCCAGCCCCTTCTTGCCTGTGAGGTCTCTTTTGAGAAATCCGCTGACAGTCTGATGGGCACTCCTTTGTAGGTGACTGTCCTCTTATCTCTTGCTGCTTCTAGGATTCTCTCCTTCATTTTCATCTTGGCTAATTTAATTATGATGTGCCTTGGTGTGTTCCTTCTTGGGTCCAACTTCTTTGGCACTCTCTGAGCTTCCTGGATTTCCTAGAAGTCTATTTCCTTTGCCAGACTGGGGAAGTTCTCCTTTATTATTTGTTCAAATAAGTTTTCCACTCGTGGCTGTTTCTTTCCCCCTTCTGGTACCCCTATAATCCGAATGTTGGAACTTTTAAAGATGTCCTGGAGGTTTCTAAGCCTCTCCTAATTTTTTTGAATTCTCATTTCTTCATTCTTTTCTGGTTGGATGTTTCGTTCTTCCTTCTGGTCCATTCCATTGATTTGAGTCCCAGTTTCCTTTCCATCACTATTGGTTTCCTGTGCATTTCCCTTCATTTCAATTAGTTTAGCCTTCATATGTTCCTCTAATTTGTGACTATAATCAACCAGTTGTGTGAGCATCCTGATGACCAGTGTTTTGAACTGTGCATCTGAGAGGCTGGCTATTTCTTAGTCGCTTAGAGTTATCGGCTCTGGGGCTCTGAGTTCTTCTTGAGCCATCTTTTGGACTGTTCGTGCCTGTTACGTATCAGGATCGGAGTCCTAGGTGTTCACCAGAGCAGGGAAACTCAGTCCCTGGGTTGTGACGCTGTACGTGGGGGCAGGGTCAAAGAGGAGCAATGGCAGTCTCGTCTGCCGCCTCCCGCCGCTGCGGCCACAGCTGCCACTGTCACCAGGACCCACGCATTTCGTCCCACTGCACGGGAATGTGCCACTGCCGTCATCCCTCCACCACTAGGTTTGCCCACTGGGGCCTGCGCGGTCCGTCTCACTGTGCATGAATGTGTGACTGTGGTCAGTCTGCCCCGCACCCCAACTGGGTCCGGGCTGCCTGCGTGCCTGGGTCGGGGGATCCTTCCTGCCCAACCCTGCTCCACTGCTGGCTCTGCCCCTCTTACCAGTCCCGGTTGAACGGTTCGTTGTTGTCGGACTTCTGTATAATGCAATTTTCTGTTCTTTGGCTGTGTCTTTGTTCTTCAAACCTTTGTTGTATTCAAACTTGGTTGTGGGAGAAGGCACAGTGTTTCCACCTATGCCTCCATCTTGGCGGAAGTCCTATTTTTAGATATGTTGATGATAGCAAAATACCCCTCCCTGATTTCTGAGAGTGTTCTAAAAAGTACTTTAAGAACTTGGTACTGAATCAATATAGGTTCATAGGAAGCACAGAATTTCATAGCCATCATTAAACCATTGGATTTGAACAACATTTGAACTTTCAATATCACTAGAATGTTTCCTTATAGCAATTATTATTCCTTCAGTTCAAATGACTAAAACCCATCTCCAAAACACTAAAGCAAAAAGGGAATTTGATGGCTTATGCAACTAAAACATTCAGGAACATCTTGATTCAGGATTCAAACAATGACAACAGGAACCAGTTTTTCATTCTCCAGTTCTAGGCTTCATTTCGTAGGGTTGGTTGAATCCTTAGTTTGCACGTGGCTGCAAATGACTGACAACAGGTTGAAGAACTACATTCCTCTAGGTTTAAATCTATCTAAAGGAGCAAACATCTTTTTCCCAGAATTCCTAGAGAAAGTTCAACATTTGTTCTGACAGGTCCATCTTAGATCATATGTTCACCCCTGAACCAATCACTGTGATCAGTGGAATAACATTTTAATCTACCCTTAGGATTCTACCATAAAATTTAGAGAAAGAATGGGTTCTAACCCCCCCAAAAATGATATATTGCCAGAGAAAGAAATGCAATGTGGTGAGACAAGCTAACCATTGCTTTGTTTAAAACACTAACCAAATGGGTAGAAATTATAGGAATATCCATCAGAAAGAGTAAGTGTGTTCAAGTAAGTTTGGTTCTTGTAAAGAAAATAATACTTTGATTTTTTCTTTTGATGGTTAAGATGATGAATTCAGTCAAAACAGAAGTAGGCTATTTGGGGAATAGTCCTAAACTGAAGACTTCACTCTCAAACTATTTTGGATAGTTGCATAAACAAAGTTTCATTGTTATCTCAATAGCATCTGAATGCAAATCGGCACCGCCTTTTCGCACTTTGAGAACTACATGGGAAGAGGTTTCTATCATAACCAGGGCCTGAGAAGAACCCCCAAAATGAGGCTATTGATGCACAGCTCTATAGATTAAGTTCAACACCCTAAATTGCATGGGAAATGAACAGGAGCTGGGAGTAGCTAAGGGGACACAGGTGTGGCATGTTCAGAGGAGCCTACATTCTTAGGTCAATAGGCGCCATATTCTGTTGTAGCTTCAATCCCCGGGTGGTCCAGCTAACAAAGCTCCCTGTCATAAAGCTATCGCTCAGTACAAGGCAAGAGTATTGCGAATGTCAGATTCAAAACAGTTCATTGAAAACTTCTTGGTTAAGTAATTAAAGCAGGCTGAGCTTTGGGAAATCCTCCAGGAGGGAGCTCATTTTGAGAACAGCTTTCCAATTCACATGTTTCATAAGCCCAGGGTAAGCTTAGTTCAGATGAATATGACACACACATGCACATATATACATCACAAATTGTGGGATTGAAAAGTAGAGTTGAGGTCAGGGCCAGACCACAGCAGAAGTAAATTGGCTTAAAGAAAATGAGATATTTCATCTCTCAAACCCTCTGTTTATTGGATTGTTTTGCTTGGTTGCCACTACCAGTATCTCCAGATTTAAATCTGTATTAGAATGTACCGGTATGTGAAGTTGCTTGCTTGCTAGGCATACAGCTTGGCCTTTTTTTTTCTCCTCGGGGAACAAAACAAATAATAAATTACATATATGTGTTTCAAATGAATGAGAGGCAAACAGAATTTATCTTGTGCCAATCTGAGAAATAAATAAAACAAAATGCAGTTGTTCCTAGAGATGTTTAAAAATATCACAGATACACATCCGCCCACCATCTGTCTTACAGACTATCCTTTGCCTCAGATCAGGTGATCAGAAAAAAGAATTTGTCAAAGTTCCTTCTAATCCTATTATCCAATGTGTTTGTCAGCAGTGTGGCTGTATGTTCTACCTGGTTCAGTTTACAGAAATTGCCTTCATAGTGCTTATATCAGTCTCTCATGATTCTGCTGTAACAAAGTACCACAAATGCTGAGGCTTAAAACTACACAAATTTATTCTCTCAGAGTTCGGGAGGTTAGAAGTACAAAACCATTTTACTAGGCTAAAATGAAGGTGTTGGAAAGCCTGGTACCTCTGTTTCCTTGCCTTTTTCAACTTCATGGCCGCCTATATTGCTTGGCTTATGTCCTCCTCCTTTATTGTCAAAGCACATCACTCCCGCCCCAGCTTCCATCATCACTTCACCTTCTCTCCGGCGGTGACTCCTCCTGTATCCCTCTGATAAGGACCCTTATGATTGCTGAGGACCCGCCTAGGTAAACCAAGATTGTCTTTCAAATCAAGATCCTTAGCTTAATCACATCTTCAAAGTCCCTTTTGTTACATGAGGCAACATTCACAGGTTCCAGGGATTAGGTCACGGACATTTTGGAGATGCCATTATTCAGCCTACTACAGTACTTCAGAAAATTGAGTTAATGTCATTCTATAACATTGTTCTATGCTTTCAATTAAAATGAAAAGCCAAGGCTACACATGCTAAATGCTGCTGGGAACTGTAGTATCTTCAAAATAACAAGGTATCATTTAAGCTTTTGAAGCGCTTTCATCAACTTGAAGACACTCGTGAGCCAGGTGTAGAAAATAGTAAATGGGAGTGATACACAATATTATGGAGCACCCAATATGCTTAGGCACTATGTGAGGAGCTGAATATGAAAAGGTGAATGAGTTATGGTCTCTACCCATAGTAGACTGTGAGTCCAGAGAGTGGAGAGATATGCATGGGAAACACTATGTATTTATAGAGAAAGGCTGCAGTTTTATACCCGCAAATTATCTCATAGATTGGATTAGTGAGATGGAAAAAAACAACAGTGAATTGACAAAGTACAGAAATCTGGGTTTTTCCAATAGACTTGGCAAATCTTAACTATGTACTCTTAGAAAGATCCTATGTCCTCTCTAATTGCTCTGATTTTAGCAACTTGCTAGTTTAACAGTCTGTGAGTTTTCTGAATACTTTTCAAAATTCTAA
The DNA here is from genome assembly GCF_014824575.4 of Sturnira hondurensis. Classification (NCBI taxonomy): domain Eukaryota; kingdom Metazoa; phylum Chordata; class Mammalia; order Chiroptera; family Phyllostomidae; genus Sturnira; species Sturnira hondurensis. The sequence goes on along the minus strand of NW_028088227.1, from coordinate 8,500,459 downwards.
TGAAAAACTTGTCAGTAATGGAATTGATAGAAAACACAATCATAGGGTTTGAAAAGATGGAGGAAAAGACTCAAGATTATTCAGAAACATAAATAAAGGAAGGCAACGAGAATTGTTCTAGGTGCTGAGGCAAGAAAGAACAGAGTGGATGCATGAAGGTCGAGCTGTCGGGGAAAGCACTGCCTGTCACCCGTGCTGGGACTTACTTTTCTGGAGTGACTAGCACATGGGCAGTGTGGCTTTGCTTGCACATGGGCCGTGTAAGACTTGCCTTTACAAAGTTAGCACCCCTAATTGTGGAGCAAGCTAAAGAACTTAAGAAGTCAGTTGTTCCCTGGAGATGAAAGTGAATTCCTGACTAAAAACTAAAACTTTCTGGCAGTGGACACATAGTTTTCTAGCTAAAGTCAGAACATCCCCGAACATTGATTAGAAATGTAATTGATTTTTGTTTATGTAATTAATTTATATATTTAAAAAAATCTTAGAAATAACCTCTCAGTCGAGGGGTCTGTGTATGTATGTGTGTGTATGTACATGTATATATATACACACACATATATATCAAAGTAGTTCACTATATGTATAGTGAACTACTTTGATGTGAAAAGTCTTAACTTATTGTATCCAATGCTTGTTCTACAAATAAATGTTTTTAGCTCTCCAATGACCTAACTTTAAAGTGTCCCTGAGCCCTTTTTATTCTCCCTGAAGTAGCATTAGGGGTGAACATCAGTGAATGGGGAAGGAGGCCCTGAAAGAAAAAAAGGAAAATCCTCTCTCTCACACAGCCTGAGGTTTAAAAAAAGCATCCAAGGAGCTCAGCTGGCTCCTTCTTGTGTTGCATTCTGAGCGTGAAAAGCTGCTGTTGTTGGTTGGTAGCATTAATGTGCTTCGGGAGAAAAATAAATAGCTTTCCACTGAACTGTTGATATTTATGGAAAAGGTAGAGTGGCTTTTTTTTTAGCCTCTGGAGAAAAAGGAGGAAGAAAATGGTACATTTGAGAGAAATGATATAACTCATAAGTGGTGTTTTCAGGAAGTTTCTGAGCTGGCCAACAGAAATGGTGTGTTAGCATACCGATTTTATTTTTTCCACAGTTGTAGAAATGAAGAAAGTACAAATGTCACTGGAAAAATAAATAAAAATTAAATGGTAATGGCTGACCTGGGGCACATGTCTTTTTCTACTAATCTCCTGGGAGCAAACTACTAGGCATTAGGTGAGACGCAAACACAAAGCCGCACAGTTCCTTGTGTAAGGAGGTGGAATAAATACATGTCCGGTTTGTTGGTTTCTTACAATAGCTATTGCAAAGCTAGAATCAACGATCCTTAAACACAAGGCTATTTTTTGTTCGAGTACAGTTGAGGTCTGTTTTAAAGTACAGCCTTGGAGTACAATAAATTCCCCCACTTTCCCTAATGGATTTATTCTCCTTAAGTTCTTTATGTAAGAAATGTTACACCATTTGAACCAATGACATGAAACTGTTGAAGAGAAGGTTTATTCACTTCACAGGTTAATTCATGAACACGTGGGTCTAATTGTTGCATTTGGCAAGTGGAAATACAACATTTGAACAGTGCTACTCATTTCCTTTCTTAACAGCAGTGTAAAATAAATGGATATTTTGCAGCCTACTTTTCATTTCATGGGATTTACACCCTGTTCCTGGAGCAATCAACAGCCTGTGATTGATGGCAACGCCAATTAATTTGAGTGATCTTTTCCCATGAGCTCACAGAATTTATCATTATTGCACACACAATTTACCTTTATACTCTAAATTTTTCTCTTTTTTTCTTCTATAGATTTGTCTTGAGGTGTTTTCAGGACAAAGCACCTAACTAATGATAGGTGGCCTTGCCAGCATTAGGTGGCTAGTAAAATTGACATTGTGCTGCTTATAAGATATTGTATTTTAATATTCTTATCTGTATTCTATCTCAAAACTACCAGAGCCACAAAAAAGTTTTTAAGTGGGCACTTTTTAGTAATTTTGCCTGTTTCCTATAAATTATAAATTTTAACAAATAGCTGTGTTTTGATTATGTATTGATATGTAAGTACAATAAAACATTTTACAAGTTTATACTAATTTTTACCACTTGTATAACACTTTTGTATCCATGACATCATCAATCCTAACAACCACCCCAGAAGCTGGAATGAGCGTCATTATCCCCTTTTCCTCAGAGGACAGGGAGGAAATGTCTTGCCGAATTTAATTCCTGGCAGGACCAGATCTCCAACATGAATGTTCTGGCTTCCAGGGCAGGGTCCTCCCACCCCTGCAGGGGCTGGAGGGGGAAGGGGAGTTCAGATTCTATCTCAAGGAATATCCTCTGAGGCCACCAAAAAAAAAAAAGTGTGGTAGGGGAGAAATACAGGGGTGCTTTGCCCCTTTCTGAATTTCCTCAGGAATAAAAAAGCCCTGCTTTTATCTGTTTTCACATGTTGAGAAACTGGATAAATTGTTATTTGGACAAAAAGACCCATGGGGGTAAAGGAAAGGCAAACCACTGCAATGGCCCTACGACTGGCACCACCTTAAAGTGACTGGGAAATGCTGGACCAGTCATAATGGTAGTTCAGCCAGATTTCTCCAGTACTAATAACTGAGTTAAGCAGTTTGAGAGGAAAAGGGCCATTATTATATACAAAAATATCATCAATATCCTCCTTAAAGCATCAAGAACTTTTGTGTCCTTTGATACCATTTTGGATAATTTTTTAGAATTTATATTTGGACCTTCTGGACACCTATCAGTTCATAACAGCAAAGTGGTAATCTGGAAAACACAGAACTCTGGCAATAGACGTCAGTTATGTTGGATGGAGACAAAGATGATGTGATACCTCACCTCTGTCTTCAAGGGTAGGATGCTGGCCATTTAACACCAGGTCAGTACTGTGCCTCTTTGGCATTCTGTATTCTTAAACCATGTGAGTAGTTTGCTTTTCTCAGAAGAGATTTATTGTGCTGTATATTAAAGCACTTGACTAATGAGGTTTTAAAGAATAATACATTCAGGAGGCACTACTCCAGTTATGTAAGATTTGATTGGAGGGCTGCTGGTGGCCATCATGCCTCTCTTCCCCAACACCCTCCCCCAACCACACACATACCACACACATACATTTATTGGAAAAAATTCGAAGGTTAAGAATATGACTTTGGTGTCAGAGGAACCCGGTTAACCCCTCTGAGGCTCAGTTTTCTCATCTGCAAAATGGGGATAATATCATGTATCTCAGAATTAAGTGAGTAAAGTGAGTTAAGACGTAGGGTAAAGCATGGCACATACTGTGGTAAACATCTTAAGAACATTACCTATGGTAAGTGGTCCATGGCCCTAAATGGATGTTAGAGTCATCTGGCAAGATTTTAAAAAAAAAAGAATGTTTCAGACTCACCACAAGTGTACTGATTTGATTGGTTTGGGAGAGACCCAGATATTGCTAACATTTTTGACAATTATTCTTTAATTAAGATATATTTGACATGCAGCATTATTTAAATTTAACAAGTACAACATTGAAGACTTCCAGTCAAGGCGGAGGTGTAGGTACATGTGGCTTATCTCCCTGCACAACCACAGCAAAACTGCAGCTAAACTACAGAACAAATATTAATCAGAACCATCAGAAAACTGAACTGTACAGAAGTCCAACAACTAAGGAATTATAGAAACTACATCCATCCAGACGAGTAGGAGGGACAGGAGGGCAGAGATGCAGAGACACCAAATGGGCTGGTTCCAAACCCAGGTGTGGTGGATGTAAAATAGGGATATCTTGGGAGTGAGGGATCCCAGCCCAGTGTTTCAGTGCCAGAAAGATACATCCCCATAACTTCTGCCTATAAAAAACCAGTGGGTGTCAGGTCAGCACAAGAAACCAGGAGATTCTCAGGTATTTCCTCTAGGTGGTGGGGACTCTGAACACAGATTTACTCAGACTTACTCCCTGTGGGTTCCAGCACCAGGACAGCACCTTGGAGGACACTAGTGTCATATAGGGAAAAGCTGAAGTGTCTGACATCAGAGCAAGAGCCAGAGGACAGCTTCCTCTCAGACAGAACTGCAGAGAGCAGCCACTGTACCTTTTTCTGAGCTCTCCTCTGCACAGCCACCGTGCAGCTGCATCATGTCTGAGACGCTATCGACCTGGCTCAAATGGTAAAGCCCACCTGGATGATGACCTAAGGGTTTACCCCGTCCAACTTACAAGACCACCCAAGCTGGTAACAGTGGCTTTTTTAATATGAAGGGCTGGGCTAGGTGCAGGTTTCAGACCTTCCTAAATCTGCTCAAACAAGCAAAAGCTGAGCCCAGCCCCTGTACCTCCTACTGAGGGGCCCCAGGCTTGGCACTAGCAGTAACCAACTGTGGATTATCACTTTATAACTTATACCAACAGACCCCAGACAGGACACAGGTGGAGGCTGACCTTGGCCTGCACCACCCAGAGGCTGTGCACCCAGCAGACAGTTACAAACCATGCTGGAGCATCATACAACCACCTCCACAAGCCACAGTGGGAGGTGGCTGCTGGCCAGAGGTCACAACTAGTCCTACCAGCTGTCTGGACTGGGTAAATCCTCCCACTGAACTGCTGATAGCAATCAAGGCTCATCTACAAGAGGAGGGAGTAATCAGCCCACACAAAGGGTGCACGTCAAGAACCCAGCTTAGGATAGAGGTGATAGTGCCCCTGGATCCTACAGGACATTTAGTACATTAGACCACACCACCATAACACAGAGCCAAAGCAGCTCTACCTAATACATATAAACAAACACAGGGAGGCTTCCAAAATGAGGAGACACAGAAATATGGCCCAAATGAAAGAATAGAATAAAACTCCAGCAAAAGAACTAAGCAAAATGGGGATAAACAATCTATGAAACGCAGACTTCAAAACACATGTTATAAGAATGTTTGAGGAACTCAGTAGGTACTTCAACAGCATAAAAATGATCAAATCAGAAGCAAAAGAGACACTAATTGAAATAAAGAACAATCTACAGGAAATCAACAGCAGAGTGGATGAAGCCAAGAATCAGGTCAATGGTTTGGAACATAAGGAAGAGAAAGACATCTAGTCAGTACATCAGGAAGACAAAAGGAACCCCCAAAATTGAGGATAGTGCAAGGAGCCTCTGGGACAACTTCAGGCTTTTCAACATTCACATCATGAAGGTGCCAGAAGGAAAAGAAAAGAGCAAGAAATTGGAAACCTATTTGAAAAAGTAATAAAAGAACACTTTCCTAATTTGGTGAAGGAAATAGACATACACATCCAGGAAACACAGAGAGCCCCAAAGAAGTTGGACCCAAGGAGGGCCACACCAAGGCACACCATAATTGAAATGCCAAAGGTTAAAGATAAAGAGAAAATCTTAAGAGCAGCAAGAGAAAAACAGATAATTACCTACAAAGGAGTTTCCATAAGACTTTCAACTGATTTCTCAAAATAAACTTTGCAAGCTAGAAGGAATGGCAAGAAGTATTAAGAGGGATGAAAAGCAAGGACCTACAACCTATATTACTCTATCCAGCAGTTATTATTTAGATTCAAAGGGCAGACAAAGTGCTTCCCAGATAAAATAAAGCTAAAGAAGTTCATCATCACCAAATCATTAGTATATGAAATGTTAAAGGGACTTATTTGAGAAAAAGAAGATCAAAACTGTGAACATTAAAATAGCAATACAGTCATAACTATCAACAATTGAATCTTAAAAAATCTACTAATCAAACAAACAGAACAGAAACAGAATCACAGATAAGGAGAACATTAGGATGGTGGCCAGTGGGGTGGGGGGTCTAGGAGGGTGGGGGAAAGGTGAAGGGATTAAGAAGTACAAATAGGTAATTACAGAATAAGCAGGGGGTGTTAAAAGCAAGAATAGGAAACAGTTGCCAAAGCACTTATATGCATGACCCATGGACATGAACAAAGAAAGTGGGGTCACCAGAGGGAGTATGAGGTGCTGTGTAGAGAAGGGGAAAGTCGAAAAAATTGAGACAGCTGTAGGGATGTAATCATTAAAAAAGTTAAAAACAAAAAAAGCCCAAAATATGTACAACATTGATTTGATACATTTATATGGCACTATGATTGCTGTTGTATTATAATTTAACACCTCTACATTATGACATGCAATTTCTTCTGGAAATAATGAAAATGCAGTCTCTTAGCAAGTTTAATGTTTATAATACAGTTCTGCTGTCTATAATCACTGTGCTGTGTATTTGAGCTCCAGGACTTATCTACTAATTGCAAGTGCCCTTAAATGTTACTCCTTGTATTTCCTCACCCCCTCAACCCCGGTAACTATCATCTTATTCACTGCTTTAGCATTTCAGTTTTTTTAGATTTCACATATAAGAGACATCATACAGTATTTGCCTTTCTTTGTCTGACTTGTCCCACTTAGCAATTTGTCTGACTTATCAAATTTCATCCATTTTTTTCAAATGGCAGAATATTCTTTTTTCTCATGCACACTCATGTTTATTGAAGCATTATTCACAATAGCCAAAATATAGAAACAACTCACATGCCTGCCATCCATGAATGGATATCCATGAATGAATGGATAAAGAAGGTGTGGTATACATACATAAACACAATTGAGCCATCAGACATTGGTGATTTTTAAAAGTTCCTAAAGTGATGGCAATGTGTAACCTGAGATGAGAGCCAGTGCCTTAGACTTTGGCACTGCCAATACCTACAACTCCTCTGTGATCCAGTTTCAAGCTCCTTACACTCCACATGCTACTTCCTATCTTTCCAGTTTGCTGTCTCTCTCTCAAATCTCAACAAGATGCTTTTAACCCCAGGAAGACCCAGTGATTCTACCACCTGTACACCAACCCTTTCCCCAACCTTTCATTCTCTCTTTATTTAGCTTCAGTTCCTTGGTTCATCATTAAAGGTATTTCCTTGGCCCCTCCACGTCACACACTTCATTGGGTATGGCACCTGGTCTTCAAAGATAGCTCCAAATGAAACATGCCTCCCAGCATTCGTGTCATTTTATAGTCTGTCCCTCCTCTTCCATAGTGAACCTGGCTGATCGGTGGCTCACTTTAACCAACAGAATGCATTGGAAAATAACACTGTGCCAGTCTAGGGCTAAAACTTAAAAAGGCCTGGAAGCTTCTGTGTTTGCATTTGGAGGAGCCTGAAGCTGTCAGGTGGAAATTCAGCTGCTCTGCTGGAGAGACCCCATGGAGATACCACATGAAAAGATCGTACGAGAAGGGGTGCTTGGCCACCCCTTTCAGTTGTCTCTGTCAAGGGTCCAGCCCTGGATGACTGCAACCCCAGTCAATATCACATAATGCAAAAGAACAGCTTGGCCAACCCACTTAATTGTAAGAAATAGCACATTGCTGTTTCTTTAAACCATTAAGTTTTGGGGGCTATTTGTAATGCAGCAACGTACAAATAGACATTCTTTCCTGTAAGTTTTGTGCTGACATAGTAAACTCCTAAACTTGGTGGCACTATCTTGTGGGACCAGACAGAAAGTAGAAGTGTTTTAGCAATAGAATTTGTAAAGACTGAAAGGACCAAAAAACATTATGAGCAAGACTAGAGAACAGGGGACCTGGGTTATGAACTGTCACCTGTTATGTCACAAGAGATAGAAAAGGTACTTAACAAAAGATCGATCTGTCAAAGGAGATGTCCAAGCAGAATAAGGCTTTGCTTAATAGAGTGCATACAGTTTGATACACAGAAACCCACAAAATTATTAAAGAAATTGTATCAGCTTATACTGAAAGGGACAGAAATAATTCAAAAGGAAAATATTCTTGGGGCCGCAACCACTAACAGGCAAGAATCAGGCTCAGAACGCTGTTCATATGCAAACACAGGCTATGCCTTATGGGAAAAGAAGAATGGTCTCTGTGGAGCTGAGAACCCAAATAAGAGAACAAAGACCCCCAAACAACTAGTCTTGAAAGCAAACATCTGCCTTAATAAATGTACATTCCTTGCCCTTGGAACAGAGTGTTGGTAGTATGTGCCCAGCTGGGTTTCAGAATTGCTATGGACCAGTGCCTCTTACATGCTTCCTACCTCACCACCCCATTTAAAAAAAATTTCACCCAAGGATTTTTTTCATTGCTTTTAGAGAGAGAGGAAGGGAGGGAGGAATGAAGGGAAATAAATATTGATTGGCTGCTTCCCACACACAACCAGACTGGGGACCAAACTTGCAACCCAGGGATGTGCCCAGACCAGGAATTGAACCCACAAGCCCTTGGGATTATGACACGATGGTCCAACCTACTGACCCCACTGGCCAGGGCCCTCACTCCCTTTTACATAGAAGTATCTTTATTCCCAGTTTTTTTCTCACTATTTTGTTTAGGGTATTTGGGGCAAAGGGCTCAGATATTGTCTCTTTACTTCACACACCTTCACACAAAGAGGCTATGCACCCAACGACCCCACCTATACCCATACTGAACTTTAAAGCCTGAGCATAACACTGTCATGAGACCAAAGTGCTGAGGTCTTGGGAACAAAGTGATTGTGTTTTATGTCTGTTAGAGACATGAATCAATGAAAGCCACAGCAGTGAGGCTCTGACAGTCTCTAAAAGTAGCCCCACTACACCACACCTTCTTGTCATCCTCTTCCCTCAGTTAATCAACAGAGTGTGGCAGAAGTGAGGCTGTGCCAGTTTCAGGTCTCGGTCTTAAAAAGAATCGCAGCTTCTGCTTTTTTCCTTTTGGATCCCTGAGCTGCCCTGTAATAGGTGTGACTACCTTATAGGAGATGCCAGGTGGAATGGAAGAGGCTGGCATCTCCAGAGATGGAGACAGAGAAGCCCAGACCTTCTCGCATACCAGCTCAACCCAGTGTTCCTTCCTGCCCAGATACAGACAGGAGATACAAACAGAGCTGTTGTGGACACTTCGGCCCAGTCAGGTGCACTGTGTTATTGCAGCCCTGCCTGACTCCTTGTGAGGCAGAAGAACCAAAAGGTCCAAGCACAGCGTTGTGAAAAGCAGTAAATTGTTGTTTTAAACTCCTGTGGTTTTGATATGTCATGCTGCGGTTGATAACTGAAACACCTCAGTTCTAACTAAATAAAGCCCTTCCTCGGTGCACACGTGACACAGGTACACACACCCAACTGAGGGAGGCTGGGAGGCTGGAGAAGAACACATAACCCTCTTGACTGGTCTCACTTTAAATCATAATCAAAATGTCAAATGTTAGTGCTACAGAATAATAAAACTGTGTCCCCAGTCCATTCTTGAACTCACCTAAGCCGCCTGTTTCCCGCTTTTTTACTTTGCCTTTTTTTGTTAATACCTTAGCCTTCATCCTGTCAGTTTATGACCTTTGCTCCTTCTTTCACTCTTAAAACAGAAGAATTAAAAGACAGTTTCCACAAACTCCCCATCACATCTGTGCACCTGTCTACATCTGGGGCCAGCAATCCCGTGTTTCCTTCTGGGTAAACTCCCCGTCTTCCTATTCAGCACCACCACCACCACCACCACCCCACCCCAGTTTTCTGCACGGGGTTCCATCCGGTATCACTTCAGCTCCTCCATCTCTGCCTCATCCGTGTTCCCCTCTAACAGACGATTTCTATTAGGGAAACTATTCTCCCATCTTAAACATCATGCTTCTCTTGATTCTACTTTCACTTCTGATTGCTTTGACATTTCAATGCTCCCTTTGGTAGTAAAAGCCCTCAAAGTGTTGTCCATATTGTCTACATTTTCTTTTCTCATACTTTTTAGAAAATTAATTTTAATAAGGATTTTACTGACATCTATATTACTAAATCTGTTTGTACAGTCACTGGTGACCTCCCTGTTGATAAATCCAGGGACCAATCCTCAGTCCTTACTTTACCTGAACTAACAGCAACATTTGAGACCATCGGCACGTTTCCTTTTCTTAGAAGCACTTCCTTTACTTGATTTCCAGGGCGCAGGTCTCCTGATTACCTGCGCGACACCAGCCCCTTCTTTCACTTCCTTTGCTGCTTCATCCTTTTTTCCACATCTGAATGTCGGAGCTTCTCATCACTTGGTGCACAGACCTCTCTTCTTCTTTACACGATTGTCGATATCATTCAGTCTCGTGACCTTAAATGCCATCCACATGCTGCTGTTGACCTCAAATGTACGTTTTTAATTCTTCTCTCTCCTCTAATGTCTAGACTTATCTCTATTTACTCAGGCGTTTGAAATTTAGCAAAACGAACTCCTGTCCTCTCTCGTACCACAAGCTCTCTTTTGTCCGAGGGACGACTCTGGACTTCGCTTACTCAGTCCAAACACCTTTGAGTCATCCTTAGTTCTTTTCTTCTTTTCTCAAACTGCGCTCAGTCGATCAGCAACTACTGTGGACTCTTCCCTGAAAACATGTTCGGAATATGACCACTTGTCACTACTGTACCACTGCCACTTCGTCCCAGCCACAGTCGTCTCTTGTGTGGAAAGATTCAACAGCTCTCTAACTGTTCTCCCATGTTCCCTGCAGTCTTTTCTCCATACAGCCACCAAACAGTTCCTTTTAAAATGCGAGTCAGACCAGGGTACTCCACTGCGCAAGACCTCCAATGCCTCCTGTCTCACCCCAAGTTAGAACCCTCACACTGCTTACAGTGCCCTAAAAAGTCTGCACACCCCCTAGCCCCCACCCTCACCTCTCTGACCGCATCTCCCATTTCACTTCCCTTCCTCGCTCCATCTAACCTTCTCTGGATTTCTCAGACTCTCCGGGCAAGTACCAAGCCATCTGCACTTGCTCCCCCCTGGCATTCCCTTCTCTAAATATGTTTATGCCTCTGCTCCTTCACACTCAAAAACACACTTTCAGCGAAGTTTCCCAGATAATTTTTCTAAAGTTTCCTAATCATTTCCCAATACCCATTTTCTTCCTTATTTTTCTCCATAGCAATTATACCATTTGTGTGTGTCCACTTTCTATCTCCACTGAAACGCAACTTCCATGAAAGCCAGGACCTGCTTCTTTTATTCACAGTTGTTCCATCATCAGGAACAGAGCCCAGCACGTAGTAGGTATTCAGCAGATACTTCTGGAATAGATGGATAAATAGTCCTAATAAAAATACAAATTCTAGAGCTGTACATGCAGCAACATGGATGAACCTCAAAAACATTCTGAGCTAAAGAAACTAGACACAAAGGGCAGATGTTGTATTAATCCACTTATACAAGGTTCTGTCGAAGAAAAAGCTAATCTATAACAACAGGAAGCAAATTAGTGGACACCAGAGGCTGGGGAGTGGGTGAGGAAATTGGGAAGAAACCCAGGAAACTTTTCAAGGTAATGAAAATGTTCGCTATTGTGGTTGTGCTGATGGCTAGTTATAAGGCGTATACATTTGTCAAACCTTTTGGGATTTTACATTTAAAATGGCCACATTTTGTTGTATGGAAGTTGTATCTCATGTCACCAAGTTAAGGGAGAAAATGCCCAAAACATGGAGTTAATTTATATCTTTAAAATAACAAGACTTGCACTAGTTTTGAATCAGAACAGAGGTAAACTTCACACACCAGTACATCTAATGTTCACAATACTTAAAGAGCACATGAATCATTCTTTCCTGGCTGCCTATGTAAGGAATGGGTCGTACCTTAGGAGATACTAACCAAACCTATCATGCCTCTGGTTTAGATCTTTGGATATTTTTTTCTTTAGCAAGATTCATTCATTTCTCTTTTTTACTAAATAGAGGATGTAACTACATTTCTTTTCATAGAAAGTGGACACGGGAGGAGGCGGACCTGCGGAGAGGAGGTGACACAGTACCCCGTGTGTCACTCCAGGTCTTATCAGAACACTCACAATGGGAATTGAATACAAATAACCAGCACAAGCCAAGCACAATCAGAGCAGTAAATTTCACTGTTTCAGAGGAAAATGGCACTTTTTAAATCCAAGAATGTTCGCAGACAGTGCTCAATGAGCATATTTCCCACAAGTTTGAAAAGTTAGCTAGATCCATAATACATATACAGTTGACTATGAACGACATGGAAGTTAGGGGCACCAACACTCTCCCCTTTCTACCCATGCACTTGAGCAGTCAAAAATTCATGTGTAACTTTTGACTCCCTCAAAACTTTGTTAATAGTAACTTGCGGTTGACCAGAAGCCTTACAAATAATATAAGCAGTTGATTGACACATGTTTTGTTATGTGTATTATACACTGTATTCTGATAATAAAGTGAGCTAGAAAAAAGAAAATGGTATTCAGACAATCATAAGCAAGAAAAATGCATTTATAGTGCTATACTATATTTATCAATATCATAAATTTGTGCCATCTGTTTACAAGATAAATCTTCTATTTGTTAGCACCTACATCATTATTGTCTTATATCATTAAAAAACACTGTAGATGATAAGTTACTAACACTAAATATAAAAATAAAATATGTAAAAATATTCATGTATTGATAATAAAGCAATATGATTGCTTCATGGTAGCCTAGCCTTGCCTATACAATAATGAATGGGTGAATCATTAGAAAACTGTTATGGCATACAGCATTAAAATCATATTCATAATATAGCATTGTAAGCATTGTTACATTTTTCTCAAACACTTCCCATTGATGATAGGTTGACACACAGTCTCTCCAATGACTGGAGACAGGCATACTGCTCAGTAACGTGATTCTCTGAAAGCACATGATGTTCTACGTGGTGAGTACTTAGGCAATGATGGTGATGGTGACACACAGCAAGAACTCATACAGTTCTTGCTCTACTGTTACTAGATTTCATTAAGGAGACGTGAATCAGTAAAGGCCTTCATCCTTGTTGGGTTTACATGGAGCAGGCTGAGAAGGAGGAGGAGGAAGGTAGTAGGTCTTGCTGTCTCAGGGACGGCAGAGGAAGACGGGAGGAAGGGGAAGCAGGAGAGAGAGGCACACTCGGCGTAACCTTAGGGAAATTCACCTTAATTCTCTAAAAAATGTTTCTGTGTGGTGTCAACCCTTCCTCCACCAGTGGCTTAAGTTTCAGTGCCCATATCATATAAAGGTCCATGTCATGAAAGAAGCCAAAAAGAATGATTGGAACCCTAATGTCAATTTGTCTTCTGGCTCTGCTTCTTCTGTGTCTTCTTCCTGATTGGCTGGCACTGGCTCAGACAATGCCTCATTATCCGGCTCAGAGGCACTCATCTCCATCAAGCCGTCTCTGTTCATTCCTCTGGGGTGGTGTCGATTTGCTCTTCAGTTTCTCCAAGGTCCATATCTTGCAACCCTTCACATACCCCGCCCCCCCCCCCACACACACACACTCACACGCAGATCTGTTGCTGTATCCACAATATCTTTCCTTATTTTCTTGATTGGCTCTGTTGTAAATCCCGTGGAGTCATGCACAACATCTGAGCATAGTTTTCCCCTTAGAAATTTATTGTTTCAGGCTTGATGGCTTTTTCAGTAGCAACAATCATGTCCTCAGTGGCATAATCCTTCCACACTTTAATGATGTTCTTCCCATAGAGTTCTCTGTGTAATGAGTTTTAAAGGCCCTTGTGAGCCTCTGATCTAGAGGCTGAATTACAGACATCATGTTTGGGGGCAAGCAGACCACTTTCACACTTTTGGTGTTGAACTCGTGGGGTTCTGGGTGGCCAGAGGGCACCGTCCAATATCAAAGAACCGTTAAAGGCAGTCCTCGGTTGGCAAGGTGTATCCTGACTTGAGAAACAAAGCACTGACAGACCCAATGCAGAAAAGAGGTTCTCATTCCCCAGGCCTTCTTGCACACCCAAAGAACTGGCAACTCCTGTTTACTTTTTCCCGTTGAAGCTCAGGGCTTAGCAGCTTTATTGATAAGGGCAGTCCTGATCATAAACCTCACTGCATTTGCACAAAACAGTAGAGTTCATCTATTTTTTACTGTTTTAAATCCTGGTGCTTGCTTCTCTTTCTTACCAATAAATGTCTTTTGTCACTTTTCTCCCCAGAATGGGGTACTTTTATCTACATTAAAACTTATTCAGGCAGATACCTTTTTCTTCAATGATTTTCTAATGGTATCTGGAAACTCATCTACTGCCTCTCGATGGCCAGAAGCTGCTTCTCCTGTTGTCTTGCCATTTTGTAAGCCAAATCTCTTTCTAAAATTATCAAACCAACCTTTGCTAGCATTAAGTTCTCCTGCTTTAGATCCTTCACTTTTGTTTTGCTTTAAAAGTTGTCGTATAATGACTTTGCTTTTTCTCAAGTCATATGGTCTATAGGTATGCTTTCCTTATAGATAAAAGTAACGCACACACAAGCTGCGTTTTCAATATAAGATCATAAGGTATTTTTGCAAAAAAGTGCAAGCCTCCTGTGTAATTTCCAAGTTTCTTTTTCTTTTGTTATAATGGTCCATATGGTGGACTCATTTATCTTGAGATGGAGGGCAACCGCAGCTGCAGACCTCCATCTCTAGGGCATATCAAGCCATTCAGCTTTTTCTTGTAATGTCATGACTTTTCTCTGCTTTTGGGATCACTTCCAGCGTCACTGGTGGCACTTTGTATGGGTCCCCTGGTGTTGCTCCAGGTTTACAGTAACAGACTAATCTCGGGGAGAAAGATGCAAGAGGTCACTTTTTACAATGAGAGAGCTCTTTTTACCCAGTTAGGCAATTTATTGGAGAAACAAACTGCTTGTGCGAAAGAGGTTAGTGACACATATCATTTTAAGCAAATCCTCATAACACGTAAGCTCACCACAGTAGCAACAGGAGGTGGCTAAGGAGTTATTGCAGCAGTACTATATGTACTACAACTGATTTTATGTGGTTATGACCTAATACTGTATCTTCACATTTGTTTACATTTCTCTTGATGGCAAATGGAGCCGTATGTAGTCTGTGAGTATTTCCATGTGTAAGTTTTGATAAATTTTAATTGTTTATAATATATGTTCATACATTATGGTAGTATGATATTCTAGTATCTACACACAGTCTATAGTTTTTCTTATTTTTGTTGATATTTCTAAGCTACAAGTTTCATCTGTGAGTTTTCAAATTGTCACATAAAATTTTATTAATTTTTTCCTTATTGAAAAAGATCTGTGTATAACTAGACTCATGCAATTCAAACCTTGTCAGTTCAAACTTAGCTATTCAATGGTCAGTTGTATTTGTACACATTACATTAAAATTAATTTGACAACAAATGTACAGTAACTAAATAAACAGCAAAATATTTTTACAGGACTGAAAAGAGATTCATCCATGAATGAATTTCCAGAAAAATTATGCTACATGAAAAAAGTCAACCCCAAAAGCTTACATACTATGTGATTTCATTTATATAACATTCTTGAAATGATACAGTTACAAAAATGGATAATAGATTAGTGGTTGCTAGGGGAAGGAGGCGATGGGAGCAAGAAGGAAGAGGGTTTGGGTATAAATGAACAAAAAAAGAGACCCCGGTGGTGGTTGCAGTGTATCTTGACCGCATCAGTGTCGGTCTCCTGGTTGATACTGTACTATAGTCTCACAAAAGGTTAACACCGGGGAAAACTGGGTAAGGGCTACGAGGCAGTTTGCCTGCATTACATATTACAACTGTGTGTAAACCTACAATTACCTCAAAATCAAAAGTTTAATTGAAAAGATGAATGAATTACTTAATCATTTAGAAAAAAGTTATTTCTCTATTTCATTCATGATACCAAAACTAATTCCCAAATGAAGAGTTAAGGCTAAAAACAGCTCATTGCTAACATTTATTGAGCAATTACTATGTGCTGGTATGTTCATATATATCCTCAGTTATCTGTTTAAAAACGTGCAAAAATGGAGGGCAACCTCCATTTTGTAAAAAATGATATTACTATCCACATTTTACCAAGGAGGAAAATCATGTGTTTTCCAAATTCATACATTAAAAATGGAAAAAATATGAAAATAGACAAGAAAAGGCATAGACAAGAAACAGTGTGTTAGGCTTGATTTGGATAAACATGATTCTAAGCATTTAAATTTTTTATTCTATAATTATTTATATGCCCTGGGTTTTCTGTAATGAGCATGTTTTTTTTTAAGTTTTTTTTAAATATTTTATTTATTTATCTTTAGAGGGGAAAGGAAGGAGAGAGGAAGGAAACATCAATGTATGGTTGCTTCTCGTGCATCCCCTGCAGGGAACTGGCCCCTGCCGGAAACTGGCCTGCAACCCAAGCATGTGCGCTGACTGGGAATCGAACCGCGATTGTCTGGTTCGCAGGCCCGTGCTCAATCCACTGAGCTACACCAGCCAGGGCATGAGCATGTTTTATATCTTTAAAATTTTTTGAAGGTTGAACAAAGGTAACAAATAAGACATTTTTGTCAAGGACAAGTTAGCAGGGATATATATGGCTCACACAGTGCAAAACAAAAAATCTAGCTTAGTATAAACTATGTTTTAATAATTGCATCTAATTATAAGGGAGAGTTGAGTATTAATCATGTTTAAAAATGTTTGCAAATAACAATTGTCAATCACAAGGGGAAAGTTGGAAACATTTAGAAAATAACTGAATGGAATAAACAAAACATATTTTGAAAGGTGGATTTTATAATAAGTAGCTACTGTATTTTTGTTCTCCTTTTTACCCAATTGAAGGAACAGAAATAGGCAGTCCTGGGGCCAGAGTCAGCACAATCTCCTAGGCAAAGAGTGACCAGAACCTGGGTTTGGGTGGTGGCAATGGGGATGGGATGGAAGGACAGAGGTCAATAAAGCTAGGAAGGAAGCAGAGAAGACGAGGTGATTCACTAGCAATAGGTAACAATGGGCAGTGAGAAGCTCAAGTGCGATGTGATAGAAAGAAAACAATAGTGGTTACAGTGTTGGTTTTGCCACAACCCAGACCTGAATACTCAGGACAGTCATTTAAAGTTCTCTTGCCTTCATTTTTCTCCTCCCTGCAATGAATGGGTGACCAGAATGATAACAGTGGCATTAACAAAATCCCAGAAAGAAATCTGATCTGGAAGACTGGGATGTAGTGGATTTTGATGATACCATTGCTGTGTTACCTTGAACAAATTACTTCATTCTTCTGTGCATCAGTTCTGTTATCAAATAATAATTAATGATAATGCCTATCTCACAGAATTGCCCCCACATAAACCTGTAGGGAACTGCCTGGCATATAAATCTTAATAGAAAGAACAATTAATAATAGTGCCATCCATACTTAAAACTGATCAGAACTATACCTCATGGTTCTAGCAAAAACTTTGGTTATAAAATTAAATTTGTATTACTTCACTAACATAATAATGCACACTGGAGGGCAATGGTCTGTATGGATAAGAATATGATGCATATGTATCTGGGATTTGGGTAACTGACTCATCAGGCTTGAAAAGTTACAGTCTTCAGATGCTGATTCCTACGGTGAGTGCTAGTTGTCACGTCCACTCTTTCAAACCCTGCACCACCATGTCCTAATATTTGTCATAGGTATTACCCTAAAGCAAAAGAACATAAAGATCTGAGTCATTTGGAAAAAAACAAACGTTGACCCAGCATCTGTAACTGTCAGAAACAAACCACTCTGAGCACAACGGATGCCCCTGTACCGGGGGAAGAGGGAGTGTGGCTGACCTCCCGTCTGGGCCCTGCTGCCGACACTCGCTAGTTTTGAATCGAGAACAGAGTGAGACGGCACGTTTACATATGCACGTTGATTCCTGCCCCTGCCCAAGCCTGTCCTCTCCTGAATCTCATTCCTGTATAAGAATAGGAGTTCGAATAACGTCTGTCAACTGAAAAAACAGCAACAGTTTGTCTAAGATTGCAGGAGGGAACCTCAGTACAAGAAGGTCAAGCTCTGGAGGAAAGGTGCAGTTGAACAAACAGTATCGGTACATGTGCCTTGATATTAAAATCCTAGAAGACATCTGTACAACAAATGTAGAGAATTCTTTGTTGTTATTATTTAAGATTTAACCTACTGAATTTGGTGTAAAAATCTTACTTCAGAGCCAACTTTCGATTTCAACTCACATAAGGCTGCAAACGCACAGCAGTCACTCACTCCCTAAGCCACCCTCTACAGCAACGCTAAGGGTGCTTTCCAGTCTCAAGCCAGGGTAACTGTCTTGACATCCTCTCAACTTCAATTTACAGGCCACCAAAACTGCTAGTTTGGGTATTTCTATAATGTGAAGGAGAAATGGTAGTTAAATAATTTTTTCCTTTGTTTCTCTCCCTAGTGGTATAGGATATTTTTGTCTTATCTGTTTTTTAAATTGTTTTTATCATTCTTAAGATCATACACTGAATAGGCAGAATGGTCATATATCAAACCTTAGTATGCCTCATTAATAAGGGTCAAAAGTTTGAAAAGTGACTCAGTGTTTGTGTCTTCCTGACCACCCAGAGCACAAAACACCACATCAGCTCAGGACTGAAAACCCAAACATCACGAGTGTAGCCCCTTGGACCTTGAAGGCCAGCTCTTCGTAACATTAAAATTGCTTATCAGCTGTCTTTTCCCCTCCAAGCAGAGATAAGCTGCAGCTTCGATTTTTTTCTGCTCCCAGGTACAGCTGTCGAGAGGAGGTTGGTGTTGCAGAACCCGCTGAAGTAGAAGCAGCTTGTTCTTGAGCTCACTAGCTTCAGGGGTGACCTCCATCCCTTCTGGCAATTTTTTAAAAGCCCATTTCCTTGAATTGTCTCTTCCTTTTTAAAACAGCTAGACGTCTTCTGTTTCCAGCTCAGAACTTGGACTGATAATTAATACAACTTGTCTAAGACAAAGAAACCCTAAGGACAGACAGTCGGTCCCACCATAGCACTACAAAGTCAGTGCCTTCTTCTCATGTATAAAATCACATGTAGGAATTAGTTTTTTGGTCACATTACTTTTTCTAACTCGAGTTACTTTTATTGGTGTTTCCATTATTCCTGTTTTTCTGACTATTAGAAAAAAACAGTAGAATAAACAAAGAGCACAGCCAGAAATTGTTAGCTCAAGAAATGAAATTTTTCTTACGTTAATTTTTTTGTCTACTAAATAATTGAAAGGAGATGATACCCATGAATACTAGTAGGGTCATGAAGTAATTGGCTCAGAGCTGAAAGTCAATGGTCAAATGTTTCCTTGTAATGAATAGCTGCATAAACACTACGGAACTCAACATGTTGTCACTTTATTATTTTATGCCAGTTTTGAGTATGAGAAAACAGAGACTCAGAAATTTTGGGCCACGGTGAACAGCAAGTGGCCAAGCAAGGACTCAAACAAGGGATGCTCTGGTTCCAGACACCTGGCCCTGTCCTAGGGCAATTATGGATGTGAATGTGAGTTTGCATGTGCGTGTGTGTTGATCAGCCTCTGTGGTTCCTTAAATACTGACCTTCACCTTTGGAAATTGCAAGGAGGGAGAGGCACCTTAGGGCTTAATGTTTCAATCCTGCTTTCTATGTTTATATTATCCATATAGAAATGAAGCCACTTTAGCCCTGGCTGCTGTAGCTCAGTGGTTTGAGCGCAGGCCTATGAACCAAAGGGTCGCCGGTTTGATTCCCAGTCAGGGCACATGCCTGGGTTGCGGGCCAGGTCCCCAGCATGGGGCACTCAAGAGGCAACTACACATTGATGTTTCTCTCTTCCTCCTTCTCTTCCCCACTCTCTCTAAA
The DNA here is from genome assembly GCF_014824575.4 of Sturnira hondurensis. NCBI lineage: Eukaryota > Metazoa > Chordata > Mammalia > Chiroptera > Phyllostomidae > Sturnira > Sturnira hondurensis. The sequence goes on along the minus strand of NW_028088227.1, from coordinate 8,480,763 downwards.
GAAGTCTTTAGAAAATAAAAATATTAACTTCAAAAAACAAAGAAAGGAAGCCATTGTAAGCCTGATGCTTGTTGTGGAAGTTCTCTTCAGAGCTCTCTCCCCTGTTGGAGAAATTCATTTCTTCTCTTTCTCTTCGGTCTGCCCCACACTTGAACTTTGTCCTTTGGTGATCACAAAAACCTTGATGATATCAAAAACCTTCCTGAAATAATGTAGGTAAATTTACTCTTCCTACGGGTGCCTCAACTCTCTTGAGAGGCTTTATTTCTCATCTAGAATGTGCCCTCCACAAGCATTTGGAGACTCTTCTGACAGAGCCTTTATGAATCATCTGTATGCTTTTCTGCCTTATTGCAACTGCAGGCTGAGCACAGGCATGACTATAAGCAAAGGTGCTGGAAGCAAGACCAGAGGTGGAAGGGTGATGAGCCAGTTCTTGAACTCCGCGCACCTACAGCAGGAGACAAAGGAGGAAGTGGATGAACAACCACAGAATATTAATCCTCTTGTTCTTTGCTTGGTAATATTTGCTACATAACAGAAGACCAGCTACGGGGATTGTGTTCTATGATTTCAATTTGCTACATGTGTTAAAAATGATTAAAGAGGACAATTGCGGTGATACAAACAAACTTTATCTAACACTTCATGACTCAGAGAGAGAGTCTCTTTTCCGAGAACTGAAAAATGGGGCGGGAGGCAGGCAGCTTTTATGGGATAAGAAATCAAGAACAAGAAAAAGAAAAATAGAAAACATGTGATTGTTTGGTGTGAGAAGGCCCGGAGTCGACTTGGCAATGGGGGATTGGCCGCCGGGGTGTGCTGCTTGTCTGGTCGAGCAGAGTATTTACAGGGACAAGGCAGTTAAGCCTGAGTTTCGGTTTGCTCACGTGGCATCCCAGGCATCTTCAGCCTAGAAATTTATTTCAATACGTGCAATTTTTCAAAAGTCATTAAATAACATTTTAGAACGTTTTCAACCACGCGGCACTCTGTCCTATAGCGTGAGAGAAGCTCGTATCCGCGGGTATTGTGTTTTGCTCCAAGTGCATCCTACCCTCCCGTCTCCCCTTGGTTTGGACATGTGAAAAAGTGAGAAATGCTGTCCAAAAGTCATCTGGAAAACCAGAAGCATGCACACTTCGGGGGAATAGCAAATAGATTGGATAATAGGCTTGGGACCAGAAGGATCTTGACACACTTGAGCTATGGACCAGAAAGAGTGCAGTAAAAGCCATGATGACTCAGGTAAAGGCCTGTACCTGAGCGCCATGAAAAAGAGAGGCTCACCTTTACTGAATATCTTCATGGTACGGGGCTCCCTTCAATATGCTTTTGCTTATCTTGTAAATGTTATAAGTTACAGTGCAATCACACCCTCGGAGTATGATTTTTACCTAGTGGGTAAGACAGTGCAAGGTTAATGAGGACAGGAGCTGGAAGAGAGCTCAGTGTCATACCTGAACTCATGTTATGAGTGGGTGCCTATCTTTGGGTTTGATGGTAGTAGCTGGGAGGAGATGCAGGGCTGTGGGTTCTCAGTAAACCCTACACTGCTGCGGTGCTGCATGCATAGGACTATATCATGGGCAGATATAGTGGAAGATGTCCCTTCACCGTGATTGGATATGACACTGAGCTCTCTTCCAGCTCCTGTCCTCATTAACCTTGCACTGTCTTACCCACTAGGTAAAAATCATGAAAGGATAACTGCATTGCCAAGGATGAAAGGATAACTGCATTGTCAAGTCCACATAGGGAGTCTTGCTCTAAAGATTATTCTCTAAGTGTGAGGGGGCAAATAGGGCCACCTTCAGAGGAGCAGAGAATGGAGTCTCATGTTTGGTGAGGTACAAGTTCTAAAGTCACCACACTACAAATCATGTGTGGTCAACTTTAGCTTTGTAAATTCTTTAAATCAATTTTATATTGCCTGGACCCGGGTCACATAAAGGTCAAAAACCAAAAATCAGCTCCTTATGTTTCACCATGTGTGTTTTCTGTGGGCTCCCCCTCCCTGGTTCCCCGTGAATCCCTTGGGAACGCTGAGTGTCAATGTGGCGGGGAGGAGGCAACGTTGGGGATGAGGAGACTCGTACACACACGCCTCGTTGCCAGTGTTTGCTGCAGCACAGACGCAACCGAACTTCTGATAGTTAAATGAGCTTTCGATGCAGCTCCACTGTTACCAGAGAGAAGGGAGCTCTCAACCTTGTCATGCAACTCAAGAAATTAGAGTTGCTGGGTGTTAGGGCAACGTGCTCACCAAAGACCCTTAGCTACCTCAAAATCTTTGGAGAACTGTCCAGTGAAACACGAATTAGAACAGAGATGATCACTTTCAAACTGCTAGTAGTTGCTGCCTGTAGCTTTGTACTAAAAGGAATGTGAGGCAGCACCCAAGGTCAGTGGGAAAGCGTTCTGCTTGGCAATGACGTCTGTCTGACACTTGAAAGAAAGCCAGTGCCCAGGTGCTCGCCGGTTGGGACACCAAGTGAGCACTTGAAAGAGAAGTCTGTGTGGGGTTGGGAATGCCGTTCCCTGTCATATACACCAAGGAGTCAAGCAGTCAGCTTGGAAAGCAGGGGGCGGGGGGCAAATTTTCAGAGATGAGAGAACTTACTACTCTAAATAGCATCCTTCTTCATTCCTGATAAATTTCCACTTTTCATGCATTCTCTTGTAAGGAAATCCGTGCATGTACTCTTCTAATAAATCCCCGCCCTTTTTTTGCTTTAGCTATTTGTCCTATTCATCTAGTTTCTGGTTTTTGTAACCAAGCGACCCCTTAAGGGGCCTATGTCCCAGTGGGGCAGACATATGTCAATCCCGTTTAATTCGGTTCAACCAGCGTTCAGTAATGCCTGGTAAGCTTCTTGTGCCTGAGAGTTTGGGTCCAGGTATGAGCCTGGCCTAGGACTAGTAACTGTGGAAGAGTAAAAGGGAATTGCAGGCACAGAGTATGAGACATATGTAAATAAAACATTACAGAATATAACAAATGTCCTTAGTTCTCCCCACCCATGACTTAGTTTTGCGCCTTCTTTACCTTTACTTCAAGTCCGTGCTAGTGGGCGGGAGGGGTGGGTGTCAGTGGTGGAGACGGAGCCTTTCTAATTGTCCTAAGTGCAAACCTACGGAGTGAGGGGAAGTCTAACACAGGAAATAGCCAGCAATGGGGCTCCTGACAATGAAGAACACAATCTAGTGAAGCCCTTTAATTAAGCAAGAGTTTTAAAAAATTTGTTCAGAAACTACTGCCTTAATCTCTCAAGATAATAAACCTCAGTTGCAGCCCTGAATTGACTCACTGTCCATAATGACTGAAATGCAAGCAGAGCTTTTATCCCACGTAAACCATTACCAGGACATAACCGATTAAAAAATTAACCAAGATCTCTGTCCCCAGTTAGAGCCCTTACTTCTAGGAATAGCCTGAGGGTAATAGTAAACACACAATCAGTTTCTTTTTACATTCTGACTGCAATGTCCAAAGCAAAGGAAACCCAAATAGTCGAAAATTGGGGGGGGAAACTTTTTTAGTTGGCCCCGAGCAGCCAAACTTCCCCTTCTGAGTTATCTGTGCCTAAATAACTGACACCAGAACCGGATGCCCAGAGCAAATTCCTCTGCCTCACCAGAAAACGTTTCTGCAAACCCCCTCGTGTTGCGTGCCTCTGGCTTGAAGTCTTGACCTGTGCGTCAGACCAGCAGAGCCTGGGTCACATACTTGGAAAAAACAGATCCTGGAAAAAACAAATGATCACCTTTACTCACAAGGAAGCAGACGTCATAAAGTGGGAGGTTCTCCAAACTCTGGAATGTTGTTTAAAAGATTCTAACCAGACAAAAGCAGGCACATGTTCATTACACTACCCTGAGGACTTACTCCTCAGGTATAAAATTCAGCTCATTAATAATCTAGTTTGGTAGAAAGCTGCCAACCATCCTCCCCAAAACCATTCTTCCCTTTTGATTCTTCGTAAGGTAACTCTCTCCGAGTTTAACTGGGCACATGACAGCTAGCAACTACGTTTCCCAGCCTCCTTTGCAAATAGGACTATGTGACAGAATTCTCATCAATGGATGTAAGAAAAAGATGGCATTTGTAGCTCCTCAACCTTTCCTTAATGATAAAGGTACTTAGCCTATACTTCCTCTTTTCTTCTTCCTTCTAGCTTACACAGGGCCACAATCGACCAGCTGCGTTGGACCTATTTAGGGATGCACGTGTTGACATGGTCAGAACCAACCCATAAGCCTGGCTCCCGGGTGACCTCACAGAGCAGCGGTTCCTGGGTGACTGCAAGGTACTCCTGCCTTTCCAGACTGATTAGAACACCTGCGGGCTATCACATGAAAAAAAAAATTTCTCTCTTATTGAAGGTGATGTTTGTATGGGTTCTTTGTTATAGCAGCTTAGGCTCCACAATACCTAATACAGTCATTCATTCAAGAGATAGCATGTACAAGGGGAGGTACCCCCCAAAAACCCAGAATTTATTTATGAAAAAAATTGTATTTATTCTTAGATGTTTAAACTTCAGTCTCCACCTGATGCAATGGAGAGTAACACCTATTTAATGGAATACCTATTGAGATGTTTTTCCACTGCTCAAAACAGCTCTTGAACTCATCGATTTTTATGTCTTTTAGTGCTTCTGCCTTTTTTGTCTTACCTCTTCCACAGTGGCAAAACCTCTGAAGACTTCTTTTTTACCCAGGGAAACAAACAAAAAAGTTACTCAGGGTAAGATCAGGTGAATGAGGAAGGTGACGCACGAGGGTCAGGCCATCTTTGGTAGAAAACTGCTGAACACTCAGTGTGGTGTGGGCGGGTGTGCTCATAAATTACCCATCATGAAATGGGCAAATGGGTTGAAAGTCTTAAAAAAAATGCTGAAACCCAAATACAGACTCTCACAACAACACCAGCTAGTTCGCTGATACAGATGGGTTCCTAGAACTCTCGTCTAGTGGAGGAAGCTTCTACTAAGAGGGGCCCATCCTCTGGAAGATAATTTGGGGGTTCGGGGGGCATCCCTCCATATGGCTTTGTAGCTCCTGCTGAAGTACTAGAGATAGTCTCATAGGCTACTGAAATTTGGAGTGCTGCCTCAAGTAACGCGTAACAAATAGGAACTCGATGGGAGGCCTAAGTGAGGTTCTAAATCCCTAGTCATTGCATGAAAAGTGGTAAGTACTTAATAAATGCTAACTAGTTCCCTAACTCTTCTTTCTCAGGACTCATGGCAGCTGAGTGTCCTGAAAGAATAGTGTTGATCTTACTCAACAGGGAATTCTTGAACATTTCTGGGAATGCTTCAAAAAACTTTCACAGATATGATCATCACATTGTTACAGCTTAAATTTACTCAAATAAGAATTAATCAAAGAGGAGGGAACTCTGCTTGAATCTGATTCTATATATTCCCAAAATATGCATCTTGTTGAGGTGGAAAGCTCATAAAGACGAGGTGCCTGGCTTAGATCGGAAACCCTTTAGAAAAGAAACCTCCCTATAATCTTTAAACGGACACTAACCAGGAAAGCTGCTGAGGTTTTCAGCCATGGGAAGCCAATCCTAGTGGCAGTAGGAGGCTTCACACCATCATGGAGGGCACAGGATGCAGGATGATTGGGGAGCATGGAGAGTTTGAGGATAAGGAGACTCAGAATGAAGGGAACCATCGAGAGACTTCTGGTGGTGACGGTACTGTAATTATCTGTGAAGGTGTCCAGTCCCATTAGGCTGAACAACCAGCCTGTCATTTGTCCACTAGTTTAGTGATGTTTATTGATCACTGACCATGTACCAGACACAGGACGAGGTACTGAGGGCATAGCTATGAATAAAACAAAATCTATAAGGTATACAGAGAAGATTAAAGCAAGGGTGTGAGACAGTGTGTGACAGGGATGCTCTCTGAGATGAGGTGGCTTGGGAGGCTCTCTGGGGCGGGAGGGGGGGGGTTAACCCAAACAGAGACCAGAATGAAGTGAGGAGGGAACCCCGTGGGTATATATCCGGGAGTACCAGGCATGCTGAATGTCAAAGACAAAGGCTCCAAGCAAGGCTTTACTTGGTGGGTTTAAGGAACAGAAAGGAGGCTGGTGTGCTGAGTAGACAGGAGGAAAGCCATCGGAAATGCAGGCAGAAAGGGGTTCTAGGCTTAGAAAATACAGGCCTTCTCAGAACAGCTACTGACCACTGAGGATTGAGTCTCACTCCAAGTCCCCTAAAATGCTTTAACACTCTAAACACTGCAAAGAAACTGGAATGAACTGGATAAACTGCTCTGTAATAACCTCTGCCCAGCAACACTAGGTGTATCCAGCCATGAGAAATATCTATATAGTTGACTCAGAGATTTTGGCAATTCTCTGCACAACCAAGCCTGTCTTTGGCAATCAACTAGTTACATTTGCTACAGGAAAAGATGGACCATTTTTATTTCCACATAACTGCTGATCTGAGAACTAGGAATGCAACGGCTTGAGGTAAGTGCCTGACATGTCATAAGACCTGGCAGAGTGATGGCACCAGTCTGTTTTGGTAATTTTTTTGAAAGAATCAGTAGAAGCATCTGTTGAAAAAGCCACTTCCGTATTTTAGGAATAAATACAGAGTCAGGTACCCGGGAAAAGCAAAGGCCTGCAGCCTGCAGGGTAGGCTCCTCATGTTGGTAAAAACGTTTTTCACTCTCAGATTCTCTAAGGGAACTGAAATGACACAGCTTAGTCTAGAAATTGTCTCCAGTGTATGTTAATCTAGTGCTGGTTTTAAAACAACAGCCTCTCCTTTTTAAAGAGAGATGTTAAATTTGGCAGGTGGGGGTTGGGGAGGGGGTTGGATTTTCTTTTTCCAAAGGCAAGAATGGCCTTTGACTCAAGGTTAGATTAAGGTACTCCATAAAGCACATTGAGGGCTTTGTGATGGCAACAGGAAAGCCCAAGAAAAGAGAGAACCTTGCTGAAGGATACACGCCTGAGAGGGAAGGGTGGGCTCTGGCGGGGGAGGAGGAAGGAAGGCAAAGAGTGAAGAAGATGAAGGAGACCTGGAAGTAACTATTATTTCAAGAGATGGCTCTGATAAGCTTATTGTAGAGTGTGGAGCACGGTCAGTGACCTTTAACTGGACTCGGGTTACACTTGCTGTCAGTATTCCGTCGTCACAGGAATGGTCCCATTCTTTTGAAAGACACGTACAAAGGATAGCTAGACTGAAGCCACATCTGCAATGGCATTAAAGTTTTCACCTGTTCTGTGTCACAGCCATATAGGGATTTCAGGCCACTCTGCCTTGTGGCCTCCTACTGACTGCTATGCCAAGTAGGCTCCCGTGGCCCGTGATTTCAGTGTATGAGTGCTGGGTGGTCAAACACGTCACAACTGTTGTGGGAGTGGGGCAGCAGTCTGAGGGGGAAGAGACGTATCTATCTCTTTGTATGGGATGGTTTTAATTTCATTGAGACAGTTTCTTAGAGATTTTATAAACATTTTAGTCCACAAATATGTAGTTTTAAATAGTTCCATTTTTAATAGTTTCTTCATTATTGTTTTTCTCTTCTTCCCCAGGAGAAATGTCATCTCATATATTTTAAGTCTTTTTTAAAGGACTTAATGTTATAGTGCCATCAAGACCAAAAAAAAACTATATGTTCGTTTACTGAGGGAAGACAATTCATTGCTTTAGAACATGTACATTTTGAAATATAAACATGTTTCTTTTTCTCCTTGGTCAATTTGGCAGCATGAAGTAACCTATTTGTGGCTGTTATTTGTCTCCGTAATTTCCCTTAATAGCAGGTTTCACAGTCTTTATGTCATGAAGCATTTCCTTATGTCTGGACCAAATCCCTTTTGCTCTAATTTGAAGCCAGAGACTCTGTAGAGTTTCTCACAATGATCTATTGCATAGACAAGCACTTGGAGTTTGTTTTGAAAACTCACTTTAGCCTCCTGTTTACCGGGGTAAACAACCCAGATCTCGGCAGCCTTCCTCAATGGCATTAGAACGAAGTCACGATAACGTGCTCGTGCGCGATTGGACACAGTGGAACCATCTCAAGACTAGTTCAAGAAATGCAGGACAAAATTTATTGGACTTAATTCTATTATCTCTCATATTTGAATGGTACTTTAATTTACAAAATTCTTTTATAAACAATAGCTCATTTTATCTCCATAACAAATCTCCGAGATGAGTATCTGTGGCTGAGAGAAACAATGCACTGGCCTCTTTAAGGGTCCCACGGACTCTTCCAAAGGAAACTAAAAGGAAATGTTTCCTTCCTCCAAAGGAAATGTGGCTAATGTTTAGGAAACTAAAGAGAGATTTGGTGAATGAACCCCTTACCCATTTCACAAAGATAACTTTTAGTTTCACTCTTGAATATTAGTGAGTTCAATGTACCCAACACACACATGCACACACTCCACAAACTAGAAGGACAGGAAAGTAAATCAATTTCTTATTTAGCCAAAACTGCCATTTATTGTACTTAATATCCTAGAATATAGATTTGGGGTATTTGTGGCATATGATTTGCATTTTGTTTGAATGAAAGTAGTTATTTCAATAAAACTCACCTCTTATTTGTGTCCCCAACCCTGAACCAGAGGTTAAAGAACACGATTGGAGTCACAGTGTACTCCCATGGATTTGAGCCTAGCCCTCAGTACTCCCAACAATATGTCAGGCATGTGAAAAACCTTCTATCATGTGTAATCTGGATGAAAAGAAAAGTAAAATAACTAATTTAGGGGCCAGTGAAGAGGGCTTTTGTTGGAGAGGTAAGGGAGGCAAGTAAATGTATATCGCCTCTCTATTTTGGCGTGGAAGAATACAGTATCACAAATAATCTTCATTGCCATGGGTGCATGGTGCATGCATAAGGCTACCCATGGCTCTGGTTTCCTTCCCTCAGTGGACTACTCACAGTGGTGAGACGAATGTCATTCAGAATTGCAAAGGCAGGTGTATCAGTTTTCTGTGAATTCAGTTACAAATTACCCTGAATTTAGTGACTTGAAATGATGCAAACTTATTTATTTTGCAGTTCTGTAAAATAGAAGTCCAGAGTGAGTCTCATTGGGCTAAAATCAAGGTGTTGACAGGGTTGTAATTCTTTCTGAAAGCTGTAGGAAAGAATCCATTTCTCTGCCTTTTCCACCTTCTAAAGGCTGCCCGCATTCCTTGGTTCCAGATCCTCTGCCTCTCTCTCCACAGCCAGCAAAAGTAGGTCTAGTCGTTCCCATCCCACACCATTCTGACATATTCTACTGCCTCCCTCTTGCATTTATAAGAACATGTGTGATTACATTGGGCCCAGCTGGATAATCCAAGAAAATCTCCATAGTTTAATGTCAGCCAATTAGCAATCTTCATTTCCCTTTTCTATATAAGGTAACATATTCATAAGTTTCAAAAATTAGGACATGGACACCTTTGGGGAACCCACTCCAGCCCACCAGCATAGACAGTGGTACCAAAAGATACTCCAAAAACCATTTGCCTAACTGATCCACTTGTAGGTTATAAGCCTCTCTTTTGTCCAAAAATACCTACAAAAATGGTTAAGGCTACCGCCAGGCGTGAACACCTTGGTGTCACCACTCATCCAGAACCACGGCTCTGCCTACTCACTTGGAGAGGGGCAGGGAAAGAGGACAAGAGCCCAGGCGCTTCGTCCTACACTCACCTTCTGCCACCCGACCTTTTCTTTGTCTTGATTATGTCCCCTAAGGGCTTCTCCAGCCCAGAAGGAGCACCCTCTCACACTCCAAGGACCCTCACACACCCAGAGCTTCGGTCCGAAGGTCTGTTGTTCTCTACCGCGCCATCTGCCACCCCAAAGTCCAGCTAAAGTGGCTCATGATAATCCCTGATTCATTCCTTGTTGGCTTTCCTCCCTTCCTAAGTATTAAACTTTTGTTTCTAAAATGCCTCAGGACAACAGAACGCCAACTCTGAACCCATTCAAAGAAAACAGATACATTCCGTTGTACCTTTAAAACTCAAGTCATCCATCAGTTTATTCAGTCGAGTTGGTACCATCAGAAAGGAGTAGCCAGAAAAAAAATATTAGAGCTGTTTCAGAAGAGTTAAACTTAATTTTTAAGTTATACATTAACCTACTTTTAGACCTTGAATGTTTTTTCTTTATTCATTTCCCTTTTGTACCAGAGTCAGGATCAAACCACTTACATCAAAGACAATTATCTGGTTTGGTTTGTAATATCCTCATTCTGCCAGAGGATACAAATCCACAGGTTTTCATGGCAATACATTCTGAAGTTTAAAAGTTCTCCTGTCTGGAATGTATGCCCGGTGCAACCTAGCTTAAATCCATTTTTCTTTTATATCCTTAAGAGAAATGTAAAAATTCTATTTTTCAACTTTATACAGAAGATGTTTAGATACCTAAAGACTCTTATCAATGTTCATCCTTGGGAGGTTTGCCAGATCTAAATCTGGAGAATGTGGTACATATTTTGACAAGGCTTGTGCTAATAGTAATGCCCTGTAGTGTTTAATCTGGACTCAATGATTGTATGTGCAAGTGCACGTGAGTGATGGCGTGTGTGTGCATGTATGCGTGTGTGTGTTTGTTTGTTCTTCTAAAAACAGAATTACCAGAAAACCCTATCCATATGGGACATCTGGAAATCCTGCCAAATTCTCCTTTTTTCCAGATCAAATAATCCCAGTCCCGTTTAATTTTGCTTCAAAAACTCAGATTTATAAACATCAAAATGAACCATTAATGGAAGCAAGGACCACACTGGCATGCACATGTAGCTAAGCATCTAGGGTGCCTTAGAGCCGAGCCTCCCTAGAAACAAAAGAATAAATGAAATGGCTTTTTTTGTTTATTTCCCTCTTTCATTAGAAATATGTTAAACAGCACCAAATATACCAGCAGATACTTGAGTGTCCGGTGGATTTTTAGCACTGACCTAAGGATATATGGGCCAGAAAAGTAACTTGGGTTTTAGGACCAACTTAAAATATGCACATATAGGACATATGCCAATGGAGCCATTGATGTGTAATTGACTCAGACTTCTCATTAACCCAGGGCTTCAACTATGTACTTTTGGTTCTTTTTCCCCAAGGAAGTCTTTGATTGACAGAAGATGTTCATAATTCAAATTGGAGCTTCCGTCTCATTACGGGTATCCCACCTATGGTGTACTACTTTAAATTCAATATTTTTAAATAAATCCCACAATTATCTTATGAGAAGCTCAATTATGTTGCCTTGCTTTTGTAGCAAAAGCATTAATTTATTAACCATGAGCATTTAAAATACACCACAACTATTTACAACCCTGTTATAAAGCTGGGAAGTGGCCTAGGGCCTCTCTCAGCCTCTAGGAAGACCTGTGCGAATAAAATCCTGTCCTGGCATCTGAGCCTTTCAATCGAAACACAGAGGCTCCCATGAGTGGCACTATGCCAGGATCCAAAAAAAGCAGGGTCTGCCTTTATTGGCCTGATGCTTTGATGGCCTTTGATCAAGCCATTGTACCGGAGCAGCCAAGATATAAGGCTAGATGTGGCCTTTCAGTAACCTCCCTTCTTTGTGTGAGAGTAAGACAAGTTAATTGGGCTTGACAGTACAGATGACCCTTTCAAGGCAGGTAAAATGAGACTGTTGTGCTTATCGCAGGTAGATAGCCATTAATATTGCTTGTACTGTCTATGGGAAGAGAAAGGGGCTTGTTTGTTTTAAATGTTTTTCAAGGAAGGCAACAAAGATTCCTGGGGGGTTGCCTGGCCATCCAAGGAGACAATGGTGCCATTGGAAGGGTTCACGACACATTGAAAGGTAGAGAACACACTCCCATTGATAAATTATTATTATTGATAACCCTGTCTTTGCCCTTTATCTCACATAATTGTCAAAGTTCAGACTCTGGGACCTAGTACACTTACTTCAGAATGTTCTTTAGAAAGCTACCTCTGAAAAAAGTCACCTTCTTGTACTTGAGTAGCAACGAAATGTTCCAGGCAATCTGAGCTGATATTGTTTATATTTTAATAAGCAATTTGTTTGCTCACAATATATTCTGGAACTCTCTTTCCCTTTGGGTCAGTTTGATTCTCTTTGTGAGTGACATCAGAGACCAGACACATGTTCCCTGGGGGAGAGGGAGACCCTGTGGGAGATGGACCCCATGAGAGGATCAGTCACTCTGTCTATTAAGCAAGGTCTCCAGGGCTGGAAGATGGCATTCTATGGACGGCATCTCTTCCCTATAGGAAACCAAAAAATCACAGGCTAGTTTCAGGGAGTCAAAGGCCATCTGAGGAAGGACAACTTTGGGGTTCACTGTTCCACGTTCATCTGTGTTAGTCCTGTTCCTGTTTCAGCAGTTCAGAATCTAACGTATTTTTTCTTACAGTTTATTGAAATATATTTGACCTACAACACTTGTGTAAGTTTAAGGTGTATAACACAATGACCTGATTTACATATGTTGCAAAGTCATTTTCATAACAAGTTTAGTTAACATCCATCATCTCACATAGATATAAAAGTAAAAATAAAAGATAAAAAATGTTTTTTCCTTGTGATAAGAACTTTAGTACTCACTCTCTGAGCAACTCTCTAGTATACCTTATAGCAGTGTTAACTATAGTCATCAAGTGGTACATTAAGTTCCTGGTACTTATTTATCTTGTAACTAGAAGTTTGAAACTTTTTACCACCTTCATCCTATGCCTCCCACCCCTCCTCCCCCCTGTCCCCACCTCTGATAACCATGTAGATGATCTCTTTTTCAATTATTTTTTTAAGATTCCACATGTAAATAAGATCATACAGTATATGTCTTTCTCTACCTGGCTTATTTCACTTTAGCATGATGCCCTCAAGGTTCATCCATGTATCCACGTTGTTGCAAATGACAGGATTCCCTTCTTTTTGTGGCTGAATAGCACTCCATCTATATCATCTGTTGACAGACACTTAGGTTGCTTCCATGTCTTGGCTATTGTAAATAGTGCTGCAATGAACCTGGGGGTGCAGATATCTCTTTGACATGATTTTATTGTATTTGAATATATACCCAGAAAGAGGAAGGAAGGAAGGAAGGAAGGAAGGAAGGAAGGAAGGAAGGGGGGAAGGGGGGAAGGAGGGAAGGAAGGAAGGAAGGAAGGAAGGAAGGAAGGAAGGAAGGAAGGAAGGGGGGGAAGGAGTACTGGGTTTCTGCTCCCTGTGAATGCTGTCCTGGCATTAGGGGCATGATCTATGGATTGGTGTCATGTGTCTTATATTAGTAAAGAGAGACTTCCAAATAACTCCGAGATTTCCCAGTAAAATTAGAAATAAAAAATCTGAGGGTTTTCTTTTCTTTTTTCTTTCTTTTTTTTTTTTTTTGCCTAGCAGTAACAAAATTTCATCATTATAGTATTGGCAGGACTTCAGAAAAGTTTTGTCCATTTATTATTCTAGGCTTTGTGCAGGACAGGTTGACAATGCATATCCAACAGCCAATACTGTAATACCCCATTTTTGAAAACATATCTTAAGGAAACAATACAAGAGGAGAAAGTCATATTATTGAAAGTGTCTCTAAATAAAGAGATAAGTTTACAGCACCATTACATATGCTATTCAAAACCAAAAATAATATAAATCTCCAACAACAAAGGCTAATTAGATAATTTTTAAAATCAATGCTGTGAATATTATACAACCATGAAAATAATATGTGATGGGTAAACATGGAAAAATATAAACCAAAAAAAACATAAAATTGTGTAAAAAAAGACCAAAATCATTAAATAATTTCATATATGTTGAAAGGGTCTATAAATAAGTGGAAATAAATTCTTTGGTGGTTTTCTTTTTTGTCTTTTATAATTTCCTGAACAAATGACAGCTAGGGGCGGAGTGGGCGGAGGTTAAGAGGTGGAGGGATTGAGCAAAAAAGAAAAAGGACTCATGGACATGGACAACAGGGTGCTGATTTTTGAGGGGATGAGGGTGTAAGGGGACTAAATGGTAATGAAAAAATATATAATGAAGATTACATATTTAAAAATAAATAAAATAAAATAAGAGCTGATTTAATCATGGGTAATTTACAATAAAATTAACTCGTATTTAGCAAATGGTGATTGTTGCCAGGGCTGTATTATCCTATGTTGTTATAAATGAGGGGATGTTAGAAGGTTAGTTTACATGCCAAACTTAGCCCATAGAAAATCTTTTGCCATCGAAGGTTTTAAGTATGGTATATGTAATATGCTTGGAAATGCTGGATGTTAGATTCTCAGCATCCTCTCTTCATGGCATGACCAGGGGAAACAAATCCTTTTTCATCATCTTAAAAAAAAAAACATTTACCATGTGTTTCAGAAAAATAGCATGTCTCATATAGTTAAAACACAATCAGTTCTCACCATTTTTAAAATTAGCTCAAGAGCTTTTAGTATTGTTCCAAATTCAATAAACTGAGTAAACTAATAAGTATATTGTGAGTAGGACACAATCTTATTTAAAAAGCAAAAATTCACTTTTCAAAGTTCTGTGTGTGACAACGGGGCTAGCATGAAGACATCGGTTTACCTCTTTGTTGTTGTGGAAGTCTGCCCCCCTTCTCTTGATGGTAAGCAACTTTACGGGCAATTTGCTTTCACTTCATTTATACCCCACGCATTGCTAGCACCTAGCCCATAATTGGCATTCAATAAATATTTGCTAAATAAATAACAAATGAATAGCCCAAGCCAAAATTTAAACAGACCTTCCCTGTTTTAATTTCTGTGTACTGTGTTATAGTAGAATTTGTTTTATAAAGTGACACCAGAATCTTTGATTAAAAGCCAAAAAGAATTCAACATTTAATAACAGAGTAAATCCTACCATACACAGAGCCAGTGAAGCCTTCTACTTTTGTATTTTATGTACTTCTGGATTGTTTTAGTTTTCTATTATAAAAACATGTATTACATTTGTAACTTTAAAACTATGATAAAATAATAGGTGAACAATGTTTTGTCTGCGGCATGAACATTCACACTTTGGGAATTTGTTGTTCCTGAGAGGGTAGAGACTAAAGGAAGTTTTAAGGGTGCTGAAGCACAGAAAGCCCTTAATGTAAATATTACCATTCCCATAGCTAGAACTTATCAAAATCAGGAGGACCCAGACCTCCCCAATCCTTGCTAAAGGAACTGAAAAGGAGCGTGTTTCTCTCCACCTTTAGAGCAATAGATTATTTTCCCTAGACCCTGGGGGAAAAGGGAGGCTGGGAATCATGTTGTTTGCCACTTCTTGAGAGTTAGTACCACTCCCTGTAAGAGAAGGAAAACTATTAAAATATCGAGGAAGGATCAATCGTAGCCCTTTCCTTCTTCACCTCCCCCCCACCCGTCTCCAGCACTTTCATTCCGTAATCACTAACAAGACTGTTGCTAAACCTACCTACCAGTCTTAGAATTGTGGCTCAACACTGAGAAGGTTTTAGTCTAAAATTTAACTTGTGGTGACTTAACAATGAGTTAAATCTTCCCACCCCTTAAGTTTGAGCTGGGCAAAGTGATTTTCTTTCAAAGAGTGAAGAATGGAAAGGCGGAAAGGGTAACTTCACAATGGAGAAATCCCACAAACACCCCAGTGATCAAGGTCAACAACAACTGTGATAAGTCTTGCTGACAGCATGTACCCTTGAGACGATGTGAAGAGATGGCGCTTTACAACTCTGGTCTTTCTCCTAAAAGCCCCTAATTCTAGTCTAATCATGAGAAACACATCAGACAAATCTCAGTTGAGGAAAAGGCTACAAAACATCTCACCAGTACTCCCCCAAATTGTCATGGTCATAAAAAAACAAGGAAAGTGCAAGGAAAGAGTTGCCTAAGGTGATATAACGAAAGGTAATGTAGTTTCCTGGGTGGGATCCTTCCTGGAACATAAAAAAAAGACATAAGGTAAAAACTAAGGAAATCTGAATAAAGTATGAGCCTTAGTTAATGTTAACATATTGAAATTGGCTCACTAGTTATGACAAATGTATCATAATAATATAAGATGTTAATAAGGTAAATGGGCTGCAAGATACATGGGAATTCTCTGTAATAACTTCATGAAAAAGATTCTGTACTTCTAAAACTATTCCAAAATAAAGGTTTCATTTTTTGAAAGTAAGTAATATAGGTATGAGGGAGGGGCAATTTAATATACTAATGTTAGAGATTGAAGATTTCTTCCAACATGTAAGTTCTGATTTTCTGAGAAATATACCTCAGTCTTTATGGGTTGATATTAATCCCAAAATATTCTTTCATACCATATCCTTTCAATAAATCTGAATACAACAAAAAAGAATTATACCTGAAGATTGGACAAGATCTTGGGAATACTCTCACTCAAACTCTTTATTTTATGAATGAGCTAGAAAGGAACTAATAGGCAGGGCCAGAAAGAAGGTAACCCAGGCCCCTTAATTTCATGCCCCCAAACTATCCCCTACAACCAAATGCCTATTGAACACAAGTAATTTTATTCTCAAATGTCTACCAGTCTGCTGGCCCTCTGCCTTTGTTTTTCACTAGTTACATCCTAAGGAAAGATGAGTCTCATATCCAGAAATTTGGTAAAATTGCCCAATATTTCCCAATAACTCAAAAAAAGGTAAAGACTTTAATTATTTATTTTCTTAGAGAGAAGGAGAAGGAGGAAGAAAGAAAGGAAGAGAAACATCAATGTGTGAGAGACACATTGATCAGTTGGTTCCCGTTCAAAAGCCCCCAACTGCGGGACCCGGCCACAACCCAGGCATGTGCCCTGACTGGGAATTGAACCAGTGACCTTTCAATTCACAGGCCAGCGCTCAATCCACTGAGACACACCAGCCAGGATGAATAACTTAAAATTTAAAGTGATCTATGTATCAGCGTGTCTGAATATAGTACTTTAAAAAGCATTAGTATTTCTTAATTCTTTGCTTTGTAGCTGCTCTAAATCCCTGGAGCGTCAGAGGAGGCAGGCATCTCAGACTTCTACTGGCTCAAAGTTTGAGCAAGTTTTCAACTTACATCTTAACACATCTCAGAAAGAGAAAGCTCTATCATAGCTTTCGGCCACATAAACTGCACCTCAGTGACTTCAAAAAGATGTGAGTTAGACACCAACTTCAGGGAAAAAGAACATTTTCTTTATTCTCTAATCACTCCTCGGAGTGACCAAGTGTCTCTGATGATGTCATTAGAATGCCTTCATGGAGGCCATTTTGCATGGTTGCGCAGATTGCCCATTGTACAGCTGGCGCGGCCGTCCATGGCTGTGCTGATCCGGGCTGGCACCGAGCCAGGTGTGAATCACAGTTGATATCTAAAGTGAGAAGAGATCTGGGTGTTCGTGTTTCCTTTAGCTCTTGTGATGCCTGAAGTTCTTTGGTGGCTACCTTTTTTAGCATGTAGATAACGCTCTGTTAGTGATTGTTTTAATAAGTTTATTGTTATCAAAAAATACATGCAGGAGGTATGCTCTGATATTCCTTCATAAGTTTTATGTCCAGCAAGCTTTCTAAACCCCGCCTACTTTCCCAAACAATGGAATGTGGATGTCCCAGTGCTTAGCAAGGTTACTGCATTTTGTAATATCTCTGTGAGCCCAATGAATCTGTGTCAGACAAGCCAGGTTTCTTGACTCAGGATACTAAGTTGTAACAATTTAGAATTGTTGGAATCACTTTTTTATTATTAAATCTAAAATCTAAAGACAATTAACTGTAGAGTCAGCCATTACTAGCTATCATAAAAAAAAATCCAGTTTCAGGTACTGGATGCAAAGATTCTGTCAGTGATGTACACACTAGCCTGCATTTGAACTATTAGAACTGTTTTGCCCTTGGCAAAGATGCATTTGATACTTACTGAGAGATTCTCTCTGAGTTATTTTCACCTATAAAGAGGGGAAATAGTGTTTTTAAGTATTTTTCCAGAATTTCATGCCAACACAAAATAATGTAGTAGATACTTTCAGTGGGAAAAATACTTCAGTTTACCGTGTTCCTTCAACTTCAGGCCCTAAAGAAGAATAAGTAGCTCCCCTGAGCTGGCTGACTCACCACAACTATTCAAAAGTAGAATTAAGTAGTCGAATTCACAAGATTCACCCTTGCAATCTTGTAGTCACAAGATTACAGCAACTGTTCTGATTAAATTTCCTGCAGCTGGGCCTCTGGGATGTAGGTAGCCAAGACAGTCCAAGATGAAGTGGGTCAGAGGCTAACCCATCATGCTACCGCCTCACTTTTCTATTTGGCAGCACAACTGTCCCCTCATAGCGAGCCAGACACAGTGTAGCAGGTCTGAAAGAGAATAGGAGAAAGAAATGTATCCTGTATGAGACAACGCAAAGTTACGTTAGAAAAAGATTTCACCAAGAGACATTTCCTTTCAAAGGTAGCATGATGTTTTGTTTCTTGTGACATACTCCAGCCAAATAATATTTAACTTCAACTTTGCTATGCAAAGATAAATCATCGGCTAAGGAGACCAACTTCAAAGTAAGTGTGTAATTTCTTCCCGATGTCTATTTCACATTTTTCCAGTTGTAAAGTTGGGTATTACATATGAAAAAGATGACACCTGAACACATACAGAGCCGTTGTGTTCCACATCCTAGGCCAGTGCTGTTCAACAGGACTTCCTGTGGTCATGGAAATGTACTCTATCTGTATCATCAGAATGGTAGCCACTAGCCAGACACTGAGCACTTGAAACGTGGCCAGTGTGACTGGGGAAGCCATACCCTCTGTGGAAGGAGTGAGTGTGTTACGACACGTGGATCAGGGTGGGCACTGGTTTAAGTACAAATAAGTGAAGTGCAGAGAGTCCTGGGCTTTGTGTCCATCTGTTATCATCATTAAATGTCTTCAGCTGTTAAATAGGAATTTGTGACATCATAGAAGGATGTACTTTGATAAAAGTCTAATGGTATTTTTCAGAATTTTATATGAATCAGGTATTTCTAACTAACCAACAAGGATTGCTCCATGTATATTTTTTAGTAGTCCTCTATCTGTTGGTTGCTCTGTAATCTTGATGGTCAACTTGGTGATATCTGATTTTAAATGAATATATATTTTTAGTTTTTTTACCTCAAAACATTTTCTTTTTTTAATTGTTGTCCAGTTAGTTTTCCCCATTTTCCCCATTTCTCACTCCTACCCTGCACCTCTACTCCCACAGTCAATCACCCATATTGCTTATGCCCATGTGTTTTTTAATATAAAAAATTTTATAAAGATTCAAACATTGCTAATTAATAATGTAATTAAATCTCCTGATCAAGGGACCTCAAGTTTCATGTTCATATAAAGTTCTTCATCTCTACTAAGTCTTTCTGACATCTAAGAAGAGAGATCAAGGAGGCAGTTGAATGTACAAGTTTGTAATTCAGGAAGAGCTCAAGACTACAGTTTACATAACTTCCCTTCAATTTTGAAAGAGTAACATACTATCTAAATATTCACATTGTTAAAATTTTAAATTCCTTTCAGAGATAGCCTATAACAAAGCTCCTATCTTCAAGAGTCTTTTCTATAGCAACTCCTGGGCAAGATGAATGCATAGGTAGACATGCTTTGCCTCCTTGCACAAGCACAGAAAAGAATTACAATTAATTTCAAAACAAATATAACCCAGAACTCTCACAAAATTGAGTTGTTTGGAAGTCCAACAACTAAGGCTTTAAAGAAACCCCATTTATGCAGATGGATAGGAGGGGCAGAGACACGGAGATGGGGCAAGGGGGATGGAGACTCGGTGTGGTACAAAGAGGTGGAGGTGGCGGCAGCGTGGGCATGGGTGGTCCCACATTCATGTGTGGTAGATAAAAATGGGGAGGGATATCTCGGAAGCAAGTGATCCCAGCACAAGGCCAGACTACACAGCCCAGGATTCCAACACCAGGAAGATAAATCCCCATAACTTTTGGCTGTAAAACTCAATGGGGGTTGGGATGGTAGAAGAAACTGCCAGATTTTCAAAAAACTCTGGTTAAAGAGCCCGCGTGGTCTTAAAACATATGCGAACCCACCCACTCTGGGATTCAAAACCAGGGCAAGAGCTAGGAGGGCACCAGTCTCGTACAGGGAGTATGTGAAATGACTGGAAATGGGACAAGTGCCAGGCAAATCCCCAGAAAACAGGGAGCAGCACAGTCTCCAATCCAAGCCCTCCACCCACACACAGGCACAAAGAGGTGAAGTGGGTTGCCCCACCCTGGTGATTACCTAAGGCTCCACCCCACACAATTTACAGGTGCCTTTTACATGGATTCCATGTAGCTCTACCTAATACACAGAAACAAACACAGGGAGACTGCCAAATTGAGAAGACAAAGAAATATGGCCCAAATGAAAGAACAGAACAAAACCCCAGAAAAAGAACCAAATGAAACAAAGATATCCACCCTATCAGATACAGAGTTCAAAATACTGGTGATCAGGATGCTCAAAGACTCATTGAGTCTGACAACAATGCAAAGGAAGAAATGAAGGTTACACAAAGTGAAATTTAAAAAAATCTGTAGATAACAGAGGTAACCAATCTATTGTATACAGAGTTAGCCTACCTATCAAAGATAGCCAACCTACGCGAGAGATAGGCCAAGCTACCAACTGCAGAGTTCAGAGATAGCCAGCCTATCAGTCGCAGAGTTCAAAACACTGGTGATCAGGATACTCACAGAACTCATTGAGCATGACAACATGAAGGGAAAACAATGAAGGTTATACTAAGAGAAATAAAGAAAAATCTACAGGGAACCAAAAGTGAAGGGGAGGAAGCCAAGATTCAAATCGATGATTTGGAACATAAGGAATAAATAAATATTCAACCTGAACAGAAAAAAAGAAACAAATGTTAAAAATAAAAAAGACTCTGGAACATCCCCAAACATGCCAACATCTGAATCATAGGGATGCCAAAAGGAGAAGAGGAAGAAAAGAAATTGAAAACTTATTTGAAAAAATAATGAAAGAACACTTCCCTAATTTGGCAAAGGAAATAGGCATTCAAGTCCAAGAAACACAGAGAATCCCAAACAATTTGGATCCAAAGAGGACCACACCAAGACACATTATAATTAAAATGCCAAAGGTAAAAAGATAAAAAGAAAACCTTAAAAGCAGCAAGAAAAAAAGCAGAGAGTTACCTACAAAGGAGTTCCCATAAGACCATCAGCTGATTTCTCAAAAGAAACTTTGCAGGTAAGAAGGGGCCAGCAAGAAGTATTCAAAGTCATGAAAAGCAAGGTCTTCTGGTTATTTGGAATGTGGCCATGGCTAAAGGTTAGGGCACTAAAACTATCATATAAAGTGATATTTAGAATGGGCCCTTTATATCTTTTATCTTTAACTTAGCTACAGGAGGGTGGATGAACAACTTCAGAAGTTTCTTTTTGTACGTTGTACAAGTTTGGCATTTTTGTTAAGTATGTTGGAAGAAAGTTAATATACGTTATAAGATAGAAAAAGTAAAAGTCATCCATTTCGATTCATTTTACAACATCGTACAAATTTTATTTCTATCACAAAGTCTTTCAAGGCAGCGCTTTCATTTTCTCATGTTTAAGATGAACAAAATTAACTAAATGTTCATTCTGAAGATAAATCAAAGGCAGTTAATGCTCTTTTCTTAACTCACTCAAGACCGGGATTTTGCTGCCACCTGTTGACGGTAATTGTAAGTAGTGAATCTTGTCCACAAATCACAAAGTTCATAGTTGAAAAAGTCCTTAGAAATTCATCCATACTACTTCCTTTATTTGATGAATGATAAAAGGGCTCAGAGGGCTAAACTACTTTCCCAAAGTTGCTCACAGGACACAGATTTGAGACTAAAATGTAAGTTTGGGCTGTGGAAGTCAGTGTTTACTTTCCTATACCAATTACTATGACCTGTTTAGGTGGCTGAACATCTGAAATGTGTGATGCTCTTTGAGCAAATCATGGAATACTGATGTGCTTAAATCCATTGCATTAAGTAGCAATATTTTTTTGCCATATGGAATAACAAGTCTTGTCCTCTCAAAAACAAGTCTTTTCCATTGGATGTGGCAGTCAGACAAGTATGGGCATGCGTGCAAGTTGAGTAAGATGGACTCACCAGGTGTCTGTTTGCATGACTGACCAAAGGAAGGGCTTTCTGGGAAAGACTTCATCACTGAAGGGAAGGGAATGGAGAGCTGAGGCCTACAAGTCTGAGGCAAGAGGACAGGGAGACCCTGTACACATCACGGAGTAGCTAAAGTCTCATGTTTAAGTCTGAAAGAGAAAGAGCTGAAACAAAAGAGTCAGTAAAAGCTAAAAGAGTTTTCCCCACATTGGGCACTGGCTTTCTAAATGAAAGGAGACATCTCCCCTGAGACCTCAACTCATTTTATAAGTGCATCATTTCTCTGGAGGGAGCATGAGTTTCTTCAACACAGGTTTAAAGGGCTTAGCAGGAACAGTCACCATGCAGTCAGGGCAAGGACAGAGAACCACATGGCACCTGGATGACCAGATTGATTAGCACTTAGTAAATATCCCCTGTGACTCCTAGAATAGCTGACAGGGGAGACCTTAAAGGACTTGGAGTTTTCTGGTTGCTGATGGGCACCGTAGCTAGAGAAGTGCTGTTTGCTTTCTATTACTCTGAACACCAGGCTACAGCATTGGCACTTGTTCATTCAAACTTTACAAATACGCCGCTCAAAAATTGTACCTAATTTTTTAAAATCCCTAGCCATCATGATAGCACGCCCTAAAGGGAACGTGTTTGACCTTAAAATGTATTCATCTCTCTAGGCCTTGGTTTTCTTATACGTAAAATGAAAAAAGATTAACCTACTTTTCCTACTTCCCTGAGAAAAAAAAGTACTTGACAATTGTAAGACTTACTCAAATAGATAATGTTTGTTAATTTAGTGTATCCTTTGTTTCCTACTGATCTACCGTTAATCATGACCATTCGTGTTCCTTTGGTCAATAAAATATGAAAAACCAGTGTGCATTTCACTGAACTCACTTCAGCCAACATGATGATTATGGAGCTCATGTTAGCATGGGGCCCATTGTCTGCCTGGATCAGGTCCCCTCGTGTCTACACATGAACAGAGCCCCCTGCTGAGCCATAGTGTACATGGAGTATGAGGGGAAAACATACTCTGTGATTTAAGCCAGAGATTTGGGGATTATTTGTTACCACAGCATTAGTTGGCCTCCCCTGACTGATACAGCGGCTTTGCCAGGATAAATAAGAAACCAATGTAAGATATAAAGAAAGTATGAGTCAGGTGGAGGTGATTGATGGAGGGCTTCTTGGAAAGGTTTAAAAAAAGACTAACAGGGAGAGATGAGCATTACTGTGAGTTGTTATGTTCACATAGCTAGCTCCATTTGAAATATGGCTAAGAACCAGGTGGTCAATAATAACTATGTGATTTTACAGATAATATCAATATACTAATCTCTTATACACTGTAATACCTAAATTAGCCTTAAGGAAAAATTATTTGCCTGGATTTCCCTGATGTTTGTATATTGAATGGAGACAGGAATAAAAACCCTAACAGGTAGATTTCCTTTTTCTAGGTAGCATCTATTTTATTTATAATGCCACTAGAGGTCTCTAGGAATCACAGGCACAGATATGACTTTAAAATACTTGAATTTGTACAAAAAATGAGACATACCCGAGAACATAAACAAATAAAAACAGATTCTTCATCAACAAACTTCTCATCCCTCCTCATCTCTGCCGAATGGCAGTTTAAACTCTTGATAAGGAGAGGTGTCTCCAAATCTTTATTTTACTACTTCATTCACACCTTCTCAGTGTTATGGAAAATGACCCAGGAGACGTTGCTGAGTGAAAGGACACCTTACCAAGGTGACACAATGAAAGAGAGAAATAACCAAACAATGAGGCTTTTGATGCTGAGCCCCAGGATTTCCCAACAGCAAATAGGGCTAATCAGTGGTTATGAAAGTAGCAGCTCCAACTCCCATTAAAATAACACTCACGCCTCTTTCCGTGCCTTCTGAGAAGCCCGAGGAGAGCAATCTATGGGACCTAGACAGGTCAAACTTCTTCGCCTTTCCTGAGTGCAATATGAAGAAAGCGTCCGCACAAAGGAGATATTTTTGTTGGCACCCAGATCAGAGCATGTTGACATCCTTGTTTTTAACGATCCACTGGTCAGTCTGGGTGTGTCCACTCTTTTTGAAAGTTGAGTCTTGAGGAAGTAGGGCAAGTGAGCCAATGTTGTGTTCTGAGCGTAACTACATCCTTGCACGCATTCAGCGTGTGTTGCTTTGGAATGGGTGTCTTGCTGACAAAGAGTGCCACCTACTGATTCACCAACCAGCATTTCTAGTTACTCCAACTGACCAGGAGGGCTGGACTCTTTCCTCAAAGCAAGCCGAGCTCGGCAAGCAAACATCCTGTTGTACTGAGAGTCAGAGGAGATTGATGCATGCACTGAATGTACTTGAGGAAAGACTGGTGGATAGAGTTGAGACAAATAATCTAAAGGGTCCTAGGTGGAAATGGAAAGGAACCAGGGACTATGAGATGACCAGAGGCAAACAAAGGGCTTTGAGAGGAAAGTGTGAGCAATGGTCCTGTTGAAAGTCCACTAGCTCTTCCCTCCATCACCATGGCGGAAACTGCCAGTTATTCCCCCAAACCCCCTTCCTGGAGTTCGGCTGGGCTCCATTTTTCAGATACCTTGCCACTAGTGTAGCCATGTGACTGGCTCCTGATGAATGAGCTGTGAGAAAAGCGCATTGTGCTACTTTCAGGCCTGGCCCAATATAACCACCCACTCAAATCCACTCTTCCCCCTTCTGTGGTGGTGTCAGAGGCAGCTCAGCCGAACCACCCTGGGTCTCTGCCAGGAACACAGCCCACTTTCCTCTTTATTACCCCTAGGTACTGACGCGAAACCACTTGGTCCTGTAAAGCAAGCAAAAAATAAACCTCTTTTCCTCTCAGGCACTGAATCTGTAAGATCTCTTTGTTATAGCAGCAAGGCCTATCTTGACTCTCACTGTTTTTATAACATCCATGATGACATTGTCTGACACATAGTATTAAATGTACTTACTCTAAAACAAGTGCACGACTCTCCCCATTCCCTGACAATAATGATTATAGGAGCAGTTTTCTTCTCCAGCTTCATCTCTCCTCATTCCCACATGGCTCTGGGCGCTCCAGAAACACTGAAGCACCATGATCCTTCCGATGCATCTCTCTTCCCCAGCTCTCAGCCTTTGCATAGGATGCTCCCTTAAACATTCCTGACCTCCCACCTCCCCCCCCCCACCTCCTGGTCTGTACCTGGTTGACTCCTACACATTCTTCCAATTGCAGCTTAGACATTACTACCCTGGAGATCCCTTCTTTGTCTCTCTAAGATTGAATTAGGTGGCCTCTGTGCTCCCATAGCGCCCTAGCCTACAGGTCCGACTGCACTAGTCTCCACTCCAGAATCCAGGCTCTGCAAGAACACGAACTGTGTGTGTGATGCTCATAACTGAATCTCCATTTACTAACATGGTACCTGGATTATGGTACACACTCAATAAATATTAATTAAATGAAAGACTTACTTCTGAGAGGTTATCAAAATCTTAATATAATAATCTGAGGTAATGTTTGAGACCAAGACAATGATTTTGTGCCTTTTTATAATTCCAGGATTTCATTCAACTCCTCATATGTGGATGCCACCTATACCTATCCATTAAGTGACTGTTTTCTTTGAAAAAATTTATATTTCATTACTTCAGGAAAAATTGAGTGCAGTTTTGATGTCTGACTCAATATGTGCATTTTATCCAAAAAATAACTCTTTTATCCATTTTTTCTAGCTGTATTTCCCTATGCATAAGTGAAATTTTTCTTGGGTGATCACTGGAAAAATTCCAAAAAGAGAAACATAATAATTAATTGTAGACGAGAAATAAATTTCTTAATAATTGACATAGATGCAAAAGACCCATTTTAGATTAATAGAGCAATATCAGGGTAAGTTTAGAATTGAGGCTAAGATATTCATCTGAAGGTGTAGAAGCTTTTAGTAGGTTGTCAAACCCTGTAGGCCAGCAAATAACAATCTGATCAGGAACTTTTAAAGTCATGCAAGAGGAGCAAGTTCAATGACAGAGAGGTGTGTGTGTACACACACTCAAACACATGCACACACACCAGCATTCAAAGGGAATGGATTCAAAGAACAGAGTCTAAGAATGTCAAAAGGAGAGAAGAAGCTAAAAAAGTCCTGTTCTTGGTAAGGTTTTGAATTACGATGGCAAATCTCGAGTTTCCAGGTAAATTGTGAGTAACACACTTTGTGTTGGTACTGTAATATGATGAGAGATTGCCTTATAGCAGATAATTTTTTAAAGTTATTTGCATGGTCTTTCTATAGCAGGTTGGAAGCAGACAGTCTTGGGTTGTGCATACAGGACGACAGCTCATGGCAGTGGGCAGTGCTGTACACATGCATTTTTATGGGAATGGTCTTGATCAGAATAAACTGGAACCAAACGCTACTGCTGCACACTTACAGGATTTGTATAGCGCCTCAGGGAAGAGGTGTCTAACTCCACAGTAAGGATCTAGGTGACGTGTAAGGCAACATATTGAGGACTAGGAGACGATCAGGAGCTTAAAAAGTAGAGTAAGCCCTCAGACCCTGGCCTTAGAAGAATGTGTCACCTCAGAGGGTAAGCCTTGAGCAGGTGAGCAGCCTTAAGAAGTCTCCCTTTCGGCAAGCCTCATACAACATTTGCAGATACTGTACAATAGCAGAAGCATTTCCAAGTTCCCTGTGAATTGGAAATTTCACGAGATAAGTAAAGGGACCCAGGGGCAATAGGAATTGCTCAAGCAGTTCCTGATGCAGGATAAAGCTCTCACTAGAAATCTATCTAGCACTTAAGAGTCAGAGCCACCCCAGCCTGCTTTGAAAGCGAAGCTACCAAATCTCAGTCAGGCCAGCAGAGGGCAGAGCGTTGAACTTGGAAACCCTGATGGGTGGGGCTAAGGAGAGTTTGGCAGGTGTCAGCCTGAACCAGAGCTCGTTAGGGAATGAGAGGTAGGGGACTGCCCTGAGAAGATAAGGAAACCAACAGGAGTCAGCCCACACTTCGGATGGGTAGATTTTAGAAGAGCGACACTGTGACTTTAATTTGCATTTTCCTGAATACTTGTAAAGTTAAGACCCTTTCCATGCGTTAATTGGCCCTTTGGACCTCTTTTATGAAAAACCTGATTAAACGTTTTGTCCATTTTTTACTGGCCTAATAAATGTTTTTTATTGTTTTCTCAGAATATTTAAAATATATTCTGCATGCTAGATTTTAATACTTAAATGTGCTATAGATAGTGTCATCCCTAAAGTAGACTTTTATTTTCATTCTCTTTTTTTGTTAACGAAATTTTCATTTAATTTTACTGGCTTAGCTATATATTATAAATTTTCTAATATGTGCATGTAGGTTTTTTGTAATAAAGGGAAGGCTTTAAAATATAATAACCAGTTTTTACCTTCAATGGTACAAAAATTTTACATAAATTCTATTAAGTTTCTATATATCAAAGAATATTGAGCCTCATTCTCATTATCAGGGAAGTAGCTTCAGAAAAACATATTCAGAAAATATCAAGATAAATTATTTGTTTTTTAAAAATATATTTTATTGATTATACCATTACAGTTGTTCTATTCCCCTCTTCATTCCCCTCCACCCACACACTCCCTCCCCCACTATTCTCCCCCCATTAGTTTATAACCACGTGTCTCAACTTCTTTAGATTCTATATTTCCCCCACTATTCTTGCCCTCCCCCCTATCTATTTTCTACCTACTGTCTATGTTATTTTCTGTACCTTCTCCCCCCTCTCCTCCTCCCTCTCCTCTGTTGCTAACCCTCCATGTGTTCTTCATTTCTATGGTTCCACTCCTGATCTAGCTGTCCTCTTGGTTTGCTTTTGTTCTAGGCATGGTTGTTAATAACTGTGAGTTTGCTGTCCTTTCACTGTTAATATTTTTTATCTTCTTTTTCTTATATAAGTCCCTTTAGCATTTCATATAATAAGGGCTTGGTGATGATGAACTCCTTGAACTTGACCTTATCTGAGAAGCACTTTATCTGTCCTTCCATTCTAAATGAAAGTTTTGCTGGATAAACAAAATAAATTATTTGGATAAAGAAGAATAGTTACCAATCTCTCAGGCAAAAGTTATCCAAAATCAGGAACAGCATTTGCTTCTAAAAATATATTATTTATGTAAAGTTTAATAGAAGGGGCAGTTATTTTCACTACATAAGTCAGAAGCAAATATTTTTGTCAGAAATGTTAATTTGAGTTAACTTGCTTAATACAATTGTAGAGATCTTCCTAGGCTCATTCCCCTTTATATATATATATATTTTTTCCACTATACAGGAGTATCTTGGAGATTTCAGAATATGCGTCATGGAAGTACTTTAAGATACATTTGTACATTTAAGACAGCTTGAAACTTTAAAACATTTTCAACCTGTTACAGAAAGTCAATCTAAATAAACGAAATCCACTGGTCACAATGAAAGTACATGATATTATAGTAGTTGCCATTATATTTCATCACAAGAAATTTTTGGAAAGTATTTTTCTATGTTCATGAGCTTTACATTCTATATATATGAGGTCTGTCCAGAAAGTATCCCACCATGTAATATGAAAAAAATAGAAGAAGAAGATACAATTTATTGAAGAAGATACATGATACAAGAAACATTGTATATGGGGCAATGACACCTCAGTCCCCTTCAATGTAGGCACTTTGGGACCTCCCACCATTCTTGCAGCATCTTTTCCACTGTTCAAAACACTCTGCACAATCCTTTTTTAGAATCATCACCAGCTGCCCTGTCATTTTTTCTGAATCTCATTGGCATTCTGAAATCTCTTCCCTTTCAAAGATGATTTTAGTTTGGGGAAAAGCCAGAAGTCACAGGGTGCCAAATCTGGGCTGTAGGAAGACTGAGTCACCTGGGTGATTTGATGTTTCACCAAAAATACTCTGAGAAAGATGTGGTTCATGAGTGGGCACATTGTAGTGATGAAGCAGCCAATCACCAGTTGCTCATAGCCACAGCCATATGCATCTCTCAACCAACAAAGAACACTGAGGTAGTGCTCCTGATTAATTGTTTGGTCTGCAGAGGTTTCCTCATGATGGACAACACCTTCCCAATCAAAAACATGGTTAGTATGGTCTTGATCTTGCTGCTCCTTTGCTGCGCCTTCTTCAGGCATAGAGAACCAGGTAACTCCCATTGGGATAGTTTAATAGAAGGGGCAGTTATTTTCACTACATAAGTCAGAAGCAAATATTTTTGTCAGAAATGTTAATTTGAGTTAACTTGCTTAATACAATTGTAGAGATCTTCCTAGGCTCATTCCCCTTTATATATATATATTTTTTTCCACTATCCAGGAAAAACTGGGCCTTCATTTCCAGGTCATACATGTAGCCATAGAACCACAGTTCATTTCCAATTATCTTCTTAAAGAACTCTGGTTCATTGGTAGTGGTTTGAATCAAGTCATTAGCAGCTGCAGCACAATGTTCCTTCTGCGGAGTAGCAGAAGCCACGGGATGAATTTTGCCCTGACACGTTTCATAAAAGATCCTGCAGTAGTTGTAGGGTTTTTTTAATTTTTAATTTTAGATTTTCATTTATTTATCTTTAGAGGGGAAGGGAAGGAGAGAAGGAGAGAAATATCAATATATGGTTGCCTCAAGTGAGTCCCCTGCTGGGAACTGGCCTGCAACCCAGGCATATGCCCTGACTGGGAATCGAACCGCGATCGTGTGGTTCGCAGGCCCGCACTCAATCCCCTGAGCTACACCAGCCAGGGTTTCCTGCAGTAGTTTTTGGAACCCTCAGATCAGCTTCTAGTTCTTGCACTGTCAGTCATAAATCTTTGTTGATCGCAGCCCTACACATTCAACATTCTCAGGTGTTCCGCTGGTTGCAGACCTTCCAGAAGATAATCAGTTTCAACAGATTCTCAACCATCTTTGAAGCATTTGTGCCACACTTTTATCTATGCTGTACTCGTTGTATTGTCCCAAAAAGCCTTCTGAGTCACTCAAATAGTTTCTGTGAAGGAATGTTCCAGCTTAACGCAAAATTTGATGCAGATTCACTGCTCTTCTTGCTTAGTCATTTTGAATGTGACAGCCACACAGTACACATGCTCACTCAATGGTGTCTACTGCCCCCACTGACTAGTACAGTGAAGTCATCATTGTTCACACATGTGCATTCCAGTCTCCTTGGCTGCCAGGTTCCATTGATGTCATGTAAACTATTCTAGTTATATTAACATAGAATATGTCAATATTCTGCACTTTTCAGACAGACCTCATATATTCTTAGATACAGTACTACTGTGATTGTTTTCTTAATTTCTCTTTCCAATAGTTCATTATGGGTATATGAAAATGAAACCCATTTCTGAACATCAGTCTTGTATCCCGTTAATTACTGAATTCAGTTGTCAATTGTAATAATATGTTTTTT
The DNA here is from genome assembly GCF_014824575.4 of Sturnira hondurensis. Taxonomy (NCBI): domain Eukaryota; kingdom Metazoa; phylum Chordata; class Mammalia; order Chiroptera; family Phyllostomidae; genus Sturnira; species Sturnira hondurensis. Next base: position 8,450,160 of record NW_028088227.1, on the reverse strand, counting down.
AGGAAGAGGGCAAGGGAGAGAGAAAGAAAGGGAGAGAAACATCAATGTGAGAGAGAAACATTGGCTGGCTGCCTTTCACACACATCCCAACCAGGGACCAAACCTGCAACCCAGGCATGTTTGCTTATCTAGAATTATGCCAGCTGATCTTTTGCTTTGCAGGACCTCAACCAGCTAACTGAGCCACACCAGTGAGGGCAGTTTTAATAGCTTTGTGGTAGAATCTTTAGGATTCTTTATATACAGTATTATGCCAGCTGCAAATGACAGTTTTACTTCTTCCATTCTAATTTGAATATCTTTCATTTCTTTTTGACTGATTTCTGTGGGTAGGACTTTCAATACTATATTGAATAAAAGTGGTGAAAGTGGATGTCCTTGTCTTGTTCCTGATCTTAAGAAAACCTTTTTAGCTTTTCCCCATTGAGTAAGATGTTAGCAGTGGGTCTGTTATATATGGTCTTTATTATGTTAAGGTATCTCACTTTGCACAGAGTTTTCGTCATAAATATATGCTAAATTTTGTCAAGTGCTTTTCCTTCATCTGTTGATATAATTATATAATTTTTATTTTTCATTTTGTTTGTATGGTGTATCACATTTATTGGTTTGTGGGTATTGTATCAACCTTGCATTCCTGGAATAAATCCCACTTGATCATGGTGTATGATTTTTTAAATGCATTGCTGAATTATGTTTGCTAATATTTTATTGAGGATTTTTGTATCTTTATTCATCAGGGATATTGGCCTATAATTTTTCTTTTTTTGTGATGTCTTTGTCTGGTTTTGAAATCAGGATAATTGCTCCCTCAGAAAATGAGCTTTGGAACTACCCCTCCTCCTGAATTTTTTGGAATAGCTTAAGAATGATCGGTGTTAATCCCTCTTTAAGTGTTTGGTAAAATGTACCTGCTAAGCCACCTAGTCCAAAGCTTTTTGGTTACTGATTCAGTTTCATTGGTAGTAATCAGTCTGTTCAGATTTTATGTTTCTTCTTGATTCCATCTTGGAAGATTGCACATTTCTAGGAATTTATCCATTTCTCCCAGATTGTCCAGTTTGTTGGCACATAATTAATTATTCATGGTATTTTCTCAAAATTCCTTTTATTTCTGTGGTGTCCGTTGTTAATTCTCTTTCTTTTGATTTTATGTATTTGGGTCCTCTCTGCTTTTTTTCTTGACGAGTTTGGTTAAAGGTTGATCAATTTTATTTTTCTTTTTAAAGATCCAGCTTTTTGTTTCGTCAAACCCTTGCAATTTTTTGTTCACTTATTTCTACTCTGATATGTATTATTTTCTTCCTTCTACTCACTTTAAGCTTTGTTTGTTGTTCTTTTTCTAGTTCCTTTAGATATAAGGTTAGATTATTTATCTGAGATTTTTCTTGTTTCTTGAGGTATTGCTATGAATTTTCCTCCTAGGACTGATTTTTCTGTGTCCTGTAGATTTGGGGTCATTATGTTTTCTTTCATTTGTATCAAGTCATCTTTCAGTTTCTCATTTGATCCTATTAATCCATTCATTGTTCAGTAGCATGTAATTTAGCCACCCTGTGTTTGTATGTTTTTCTTTTTCTTTTTTTTGTAATCGATTTCTAGATTTATACCATTGTGTTTGGAGAAGATACTTGATACAATTTCAGTCTTCTTAAATGTCTTGACACTTGTTTTGTGCCCTAACATTTATATTTTGCTGCTTTGGGGTGAAATGCTCTGAAAATATCATTTAAATCCATCTGGTCCAATTTATCATTTAAGGGCACTGCTTCCTCATTGATCTTCTGTCTGGAAGGTCTATTCATTAATGTAAATGGAGTGTTGAAGTCCCCTACTAGGACCCTGTTACCACTGATCTCTCCCTTTATGTCCATCAGTATTTGCTTTATGTATATATTCACTCCTATTTTGAGTGCACAAAAGTTTACAAGGGTTATATTCTCTGTTGAACTGATCCTTTTCCAGATCTCCTCCTTATTATGAAATGTCCTTTTTTATTTCTTATTAGAGCCTTTGTTTTAAAGTTCAGTTTGTCTGATATGTTTGCTTCCCCAGATTTTTTTGTTTGTTTCTTTTTACATGAAAGATGTTTTTCCATCTCTTTACTTTCAGTGTATGTGTGTCTTTTGGTCTGCAGTGGGTGTCTTATAGATAGCATATACATATATGAATTTTGTTTTCTTATCTATTAATCTACCCTATCTTTTGATTAGAACATTTAATTCATTTGTATTTAAAATGATTATGGATAGATACCTAGGGGTTTTTTGCCACTTTATTGTTCATATTTATGTTCTTTTTTGTCCCTTCTTCTTCTTAAAGAAGTCTCTTTAACATTTTTATACCACTGGTTTGGTGTGATGAACTTCTTTAGCTTTTACTTGTCTGGGAAGCTCTTTATTTCACCTTCAATTTTAAATTATAGCCTTACTTGGTAGAGTGGTCTTAATTTTCATAATTTTAAATATTTCATGTCAGTCTCTTCTGGCCTGAAAAGTTTCTGTTGAGAAATCAGCTGAGAATCTTATGGGAACTCCTTTGTAGGCAACTAACAGCCTTTCTGTTGCTGCTTTTAACATTCTTTGTCTTTAAATTTTGCCATTTAAATCATGTGTCTTGGTTCGACCCTCTTTGGGTTCATACTGTTTGAGACTCTACACTTCTGGGAATTGTGTGTCTCTTTCCTTTACCAGATTAGGGAAGTTGTCAGTCATTGTATCCTCCAATAAAATTTCAATCCCTTGCTCCCTCTATTCTTTTTCTGGTACCTTTATATGAAAGTGATGGTACACTTGAGGTTTCCCCAGAGTTTCCTTACACTATCTTCATTTTTTTTTCTTTTTGCTATTCTGATTGGGTGTTTTTTGCTGCCTTGTCATTCAAATTGTTGATAGAATTCTCTTCTGTATTCAATCTGCTATTAATTCCTTCTAGTGTATTCTTTTTTTTCGGTTATTGTATATTTCATTTCTGATTGGTTCTTTGTTATGGTTTCTAGTTCCATTTTTATTCTTACTATCTCTTAAGTTCTCACTAAGTTCCTTGAGCACTCTTACAACCAGTGTTTTGGACTCTGTGTCTGGTAGATTGCTTGCCTCAATTTCATTTAGATCTTATTCTGGAGTTTTCTCCTGTTCTTTTATTTGGGATATGTTTATTTGTCTCCTTGTTTGGCTGTCTCTCTGTGTTTGTTTCTACTTATTAGGTAGATCTGCTACATTTTCCAGTCTTGGCAGGGTGGTTTTGTACAGTAGGTGTCCTCCGGGGTCCAGTGGCACAATTTCCCCAACCAACTAAGCCTGGTGTTTCAGGAGAGCCCCTTGTGTGGGTTTCTGTGTACCCTTCTGTTGTACTTGAGTCTTGATTGCTGTTGGCATGTCCATAGGTGGAACTGACCCGCAGGCTGACTAGCTGTGAGACTTGGCCACAACCACAGCATACAAACTGCTGTGTGGGGGTTGGCCCCATGGAGTGGGATTCACCCAAGCAGTCTCTGGTGCCTGCCAAGACCACCCTTTGAACCTGCCATTGTGGGGCTAATGAGTCATGCTCTGTTGTGGTGTGAAACCAGTCACCAGGTGTGACTCTGTGTTCTAGGGCCTCTTGAGAGATGCTACTGTTCAGGCCAAGGTCAGTCACTGCCTGTGAATGGCTCCAGGCTGTCTGGTGTCAGCTACAAAGTGATCTACAGTTAGTCACAGCCTCCTGTGCTGGACCTGGAGGTGCATGGGAGGGACCATGCTATGAACCAAGGCCAGCTGTGACCAGTACCAGACCTGGGGCAGCTAGGCAAAATGCACAGAGCACCGCAGGTCCTACTGCGGCATTGCTAGTTGCCTGTAATGCTCCACCACTAAAAGAGGTTTGGGAGGTATGAGGTTTGGGTGAGTTGGGATATCAGGGAGTCCCCACAGTGGGGCCAGTGGTACTCACTAGGTTAATACAGATCCAGATTCTGCATCAGTGCTGAACCTGTGTCTATTCAGTGAAAGGTACAGGGCACACTGAGGCCAGCAGCCACGTGTCTGGGGCCTGAGAACCTTTGAAAGTTTTTTTTTAAGAAAGCCTGTAGCAGGTTGAGGATGCTTCTTGCTGTTGAAATGGTGGCGTGTGGTGCATGAATTGGGAGGGGTGGAATCTCACAGAGTCATCACGCTGGAGCAAGTGGAGTCCACCATGCTAATGTAGGTTTGTATTTGTCTGTGAGGGGAGGAAAGATGGCACTTCACGGTCAGCTGTGGGGGAGGAGGGCTCAACCAGGACAGTGGTGGCTGTCCCTCCACCCTCTGCGCTGAAGCTACACAAGTCAGTTTCTCCCTGTATGTCTCTCGCACTTCCCAAGCTGCTGTACCTTCTCCGTAGCCCAGGAGAAGTGCCTGTGAGTGAGCGAATCTGTGTGTGGGCCCTTTTAAGAGGACACTTGGGTTTCCAGCAGCCTTTTGGTCTCACCCAGAGGGATGAAATCACTGATTTTCACAACCAGACGTTGTGGGGGCTCCTCTTCTTGGCACTGGTGCTCTCATCTGGGAAACCCCACGTGGGGCTGGGATCCCTGATTCCTCTCTTGCTGACATATCCCTCCGAACTTCCAACTGCCACACGTGGGTGTAGGACCCAGCTGTTTGGCTTCTCTGCTTCTCCTGTCAGTCTCTATATGTCTCCTTCTTTACATCCTTAGTTATAGAACTTCTGTTCACCTAGTGTTCCGATGGTTCTCCAGGTTGATTGTTCTATAATTTATTTGTAATTTTGAAGGGGTCATGGGAGGAGGTATGAACAACATTTACCTGCTCCTTCATGCTGACTGGAACTTCTCTTTTCACTGTCTTTATGGTGTATTTTGATGAATAGAAATCCTTAATTTTAATGCAGTCAAAATCACCATGTTTTTAAATCCTCACTTGAGGATATGGTTTTTTTTTTATTGATTTTAGAGAAAGAGGAAGGGAGAGTGAAAGAGAGAGAAAACATCTATGTCAGAGAGAAACATTGATTTGTTGCTTCCTGTATGTGCCCTTCAGGGATCAAATCCACAACCCAGACATGTGCCCTAACTGGGAGCTGAGCCTGCAACACCTCGGTGCATGGGACAACACTCCAGCCAACTGGAGGCACCTGGTCAGGGCTGCCATTTTTTTGATGGTTGATGCTTCTGTTTAAGAAATCCTTCCCCATCCTAAAACTATGAGAATTTTTTCATGTTTTATCATCTAAAAGGTTTACTGTTCTTTCTTTTTAGTTAGGCCTTTAATTTACACAAACTTTACTTCTATATTTGATAGAGCTGTAAGTACAATTTTATTTTTTTCTATTAATGCACAATTGTTTTAGCATAATTTATTATATATATAAGAACATAGTTTTTATATACTCATTTTATAACCAGCAGGTTCCTAAATTCTATTAATTCTAATCATTTATGCATAATTTAAAAAAATTATGTAGATGCATAGTCATACTATTTTTAGTCATAACTTATGAATTGCTATTGAATACTAATAATTAAAATTTTTAATTAAAAGTTTCTATAAAATTAATCACATGCTTTTTCTCATTTATTATCCAAAGGTAGCAAATTATATTAATTGATTTTTTAATGAAAATCAACTCTGCACTTCTGAGAAAAATTGACTAGACTATGATGGATTTTCCTTTTTAATATATTGCTGATATTTTAGAATCTACACTAACAATTTGTATTAGCCATTATAATTTTCTTTTATTCATACTATTCTAATCAGATTTTTATATCTAGGTTGTGACCCTAATAAATGAATTGGGGGATAGTCCTCCTCATCTATACTCTGGACTACTTTAAACTTAGCATTTTTTAATAACTTTCAATGAACATAAAACTTACATTCTGGGGCAAAATAAAATAGTATATCAAGTTTGTCAATCATTATGTTCAATTATTCTATATTTTATAAATTATATTTTATTGATTATGCTATTATACTTGTCCTGATTTTTCCCACTTTGCCCCCTCCATTCAGCACCCCCACTCCCTCAGCCAATCCCCCCACCATTGTTCATGTCCATGGGTCATGTGTAAAATTCTTTGGCTACTCCATTTCCTATACAGTACTTTACATCCACATGGCCATTCTGGAACTGCCTATTTGTACTTCTTAATCCTCTCACCTCTTTACCCATTCTTCCTCTCCCCCCTCACATCTGGCAACCTTCTGGTAAATAACTTCTCTTGCTTTGAAGAGTCTCTCTTTAACTTTAACTTTTGGCCTTTTGATAATGTTATGTCTTGGAGTGGACCTCTTTGCCTCTATCATAATGGGGACTCTCTGCACTTCCTGGACTTGCATGTCTATTTCCTTCACCAAATTTGGGAAGTTTTCTTTCACTACTTTTTCAGATAGATTTCCAGTTTCTCATTCACTCTCTTTTCCTTCTGGCACCCCCTTGATGTGAATGAATGTTATACTTCTTCAAGTTGCCCCAGAAGCTATCTATACTACCCTTATTTATTTGGATTCTTTTTTCTGCTTGTTGCTCTGAGTGGTTGTTTTTACCTCCTGTGTTCCAAATCATTGATTTAATTCTTGGTTTCATCTATTCTCCTGTTGTTTCTCTGTAAATTCTTCTATATTTCAATTAGTGTAACCTTTGTTTCTGACTATTTGTTATGCCACTGAGGTCCTCACTAAATTCCTTGAGCATCCTTATAAACAGTATTTTGAACTCTGCATCTCATAGATCGCTTATCTCCATTTTGTTTAGCTCTTTCCCTCTGTTTTTATCTGCTCTACCTGTTCTTTCATTTGGGCCATGTTTCTTTTCCTCCTTATTTTGGCAGACTCCCTGTGTTTTTTTCTATGCATTAGGGAGAGCTGCTTTGACTCCTCCATGTCTTGGTAGTGTGGCCTAGTGTGTTGGGAACTGCCCTGCCTGGTTTCAGGAGCCATACCCCCCTCCCATGGCTAAGGCTGAGTGAGCAACCTTGGGAACATAAGCCACTAAGGAGACAAAGCTTATCTCCCTGGCAGGGGCACTGCCTCTGCTCCGTTGACTTCACCCTGCCTGGCCCCAGTGCTTGATCAGTTAGCCAATGACCGGTAAGATTCCTCAAGAGAGGGATGACCTAAGACAGGCACAATCATGGGGAGGCACCAGGGAAGGACTTGGGGGGCTATAGCAAAAGGGAGTGATGGACCCTCGCCCCTCAGCTTTGACATAGCCTGAGTCCTTATTCTGTCTATGAGAAGTCTTCTAATCTCTTGGCTGCCTTACTTTCCCTCCCTGATTTAAGCCTGAAACAATGCCTTAAGCTTGAAACAATGCTGGTGGTGGGTGCTGCTCTGTGCTGGATAGGGTGGATTCCCTAGGGCAATCAGGCCTAAGAAAGAATATGTAAAATCCTGTGAAACCTGCTTTGTTTAATATGCTTTTAATTAAATGATAAGGATCCAAGTAAGAAGTGAGTTTATTCCTCAAAGTTTTATGGCCCTTTAACTATTTGACTCTGATTCAGAATAAGCCCTCAGAGTTCTTTATTATTTATTTCTTCCTGACAATGATTGAGGAGCTTTGTGTATACACCCTGTATTCCTATGCAAATTGAATCAAATAAAAGGTTGTCAAGGCAAGGGTTGGGGTTCTTTCCCCTTGAGAGAGTGGCCCTGCCATCCCTTTTTCTCCAAGGAACTCGGTAGTCTGTGTGAATTTGTCTCATATTTCATCCATAATGCCGCGGACACTGTGGGCCAGTATCCTCATCACTAATGTATAGTAGGTGTCCTGAAAGGTCCAGTGGCACAGCCTTCCCAATCACCCAGGCTGGATACTCAAGGTGCACCTTTTGGGTGGGCTGAGTATACCTCTTCTTGTAGTTGAGCCTTGGTTGCTGTTGGAAGACCAATGGGAGGGATTTAACCAGGCCAGTCTGCTGCAAGGACAGGCTGTGACCACTGACCACTGACCTCTGCCCTCTGTGCAGGATCAGCTGTGCAGGGGCAGGGTGGTGGAGCTCCAACCTGGTCTGTGCCTATCCACTGGGTGCATTGGCCCTGGGGTTTCAGAGGTGGTACAGGCCAAGGTCAGGCCCTTACCTGTGTTTTGCCCAGGGTACCCAGCCTGACCTGTAAAGCAATCTGAGATGGCTGCTACTTATGCTGGGTTTGGAGATTCCCAGGTGAATCAAAGCTGTGACTCTAATGTGGCTCACTGAAGCCAGATGTCACTTGTTTCATAGAATTTAGTGGCCAAGACCAGCTGTTCTTATGGAACAGCAGCTTGGATGGGCCTATAAATTGGGTGGAGTAGAGTCTCTGTGGATCTCCAAGGTGGGTCACATAGTGTTAGCCAGGTTGATAGAATCTCAGATATGGCACCAGCCTGTGGGCTCTGTTGGGGGCGGGTGCTCAGTAAAGAGACAATAGTCTCTGCTCATCCCAGTGCCAGACATTGCAGTCTCTCCCTGTATGCCACTGGTGCCCTTCAAGCTGCCACCCCAGTGCTGGAGCTCAGAGGGAATGAGTCTGAGTAAGTGAGTTTGTGGTTTTGATACAGGGTGCAGCCAGGGTGGGGGGCCCGGAAAAGATTTGGAATGGTGTCCAGAACTCAAAGTGTACAGAAATATTGGAGGAAATATTAGGATGTCCTCACCGCCCCCCCCCCCAGGTGTCAGTTGGGGGAAGGGATGAATGGAGCAGGGCCATTGAGAGCTGTTTTGCATAGCAACAGTTTTGCAGCTAACCTCTGGAATGGTCATTTAACATATCTATAACCTTTAACTGGTTTCATAGATATGTTAAATAGCTGTGGCCAAGTTCTGGGCCAGGGAGAAGGGAGTGGCGGCTAACCAGGCTGGAACTGGAGCTGCTTCTCTGAGAGAGGGTCTGCTTGAGAGCCATGTGGCTTTAGCAGAGTGGGGGCTAACCAGGCTGGAACTGGGGCTGCTTCTCGGAGAGAGGGCCTGCTTGAGAGCCATGTGGCTTTAGCAGAGTGGGGGCTAACCAGGCTGGAACTGGGGCTGCTTCTCGGAGAGAGTGCCTGCGTGAGAGCCATGTGGCTTTAGCAGAGTGGGGGCTAACCAGGCTGGAACTGGGGCTGCTTCTCGGAGAGAGTGCCTGCGAGAGAGCCATGTGGCTTTAGCAGAGTGAGGACCCCCTCTTGGCCAGATGAGGGGGAGAGCCACGCTATTTAGAAAGATGTAGACCCCTGTAGCCATTAGGAGGGAGAGCCATGCAGTTTCAGCAGAGTGCAGACCCCCTCTTGGCCAGGTGGAAGAGAAAACCACGCAACTTTGCCAGAATGGAGATCCCTGCGGCCAGGTGAAGAAGAAAGACGCGGCTTTGGTAGAAGAGGCCCACACGGCTTTGGCGTGCTCCCTTTGGCTGAGTAGCCTGGAAAGCAGGAGAGACTTTGACTAGAACTTGGTACAAAGAACTCTTGCCAGTGGAAGGTGCCGCATGACTTTGGATTAATTGGAGATCCTGCCTGGACAGGCAGACGACGCAGCTCACGTGCCAGCGGCCTGAAAACGGACGTGTGCTCTTTTCCTGATTTACGGTACCCGGAGTTGGGACAGTGGGAGAAGGGAGCGCTGTGTGTGTGTGTGTAGGTGTATACCCTTAAAGACTTTAATATTTCAAGGAAGGCATTAGGCCTGAATAGCATTAAATAAACATTTTGTTTCCTTTTCGCAAATCTCTGGCATTGAGAGATGTGTTTCCAATTGGCGGCGGACAGAAGGACCTTAAGATTTTAGTGTATCGGCCTTGGGAGGGGTCCCTATTTTCTGCAGCAGGTTTTGGCATCCCTCAGTGGGCCAAGTATTGCCCCCCCTCGGACCCTTTGTTCGGTAACAGTTTTTGGCGAGCCAGCCAGGAGGATAATTGTCCGTGGCAGACCGAATCCCCTCAGGTGCGAGAGAGTGAGGCTTTAGAATTTTCCCAGTCTCTGAGGATTTCTCTGCGCTCTTGAGGGCATCGGCCGCCTAATCACACCCGGAAAGGTGAAAAGGAAACAAAGCAGGCAGGGAGCAGAGACGTGAAAGTGTTTGGGTTGAAAACTTGGTTTCTGACTGCTCTTTTGCAATAATGGAGCTGGAATTGTGGGCGATAGCAGGGGAAATACCTGGTCTTTACGCCATCTGTATTCTTTTTGCTCTGAATCTTTGTTTGCTTTGTTGGAATTGTGTGAGTAGTTCTACAGAGGAGTGTGTAGTGGTCCAGAAGGAGAAAGGGGTCTCAGAACCCCTCTCTGATAGTAGATCACAGGAGGAAAAAGATGATGAGGAAAGAAACCTCATTAATGCTCTGAACCTGGGAAATGAGGGACCCCAGAGAGTGGGAACTCCTGTGGTGATGCTACCTTCTGGGGAGGTGAGGCCCACTACGGCTTCTCCTGCCCTGCAAGTGGGAGAAGTCTTCACCACGGATTCGCAGCCTCTGCAAGTGGGCTCTGCACACCCACCGCACCAGGGGTTGGCAGGGGCCGCCTTGGCTCCTGAAAACGGAGCAGCAGAGCCCCCACCTTCACAGGTGGGCGAAGCCTGCTTTCCACCTGCATTGGTGATGGCAGCTTCAGTGCATCACTCCCAATGGGTGGAGGGCGGCTTTGTGGTGCCCCCACACCCATGGGTGGAAGGGGCCTTGGGAGCTTTCGGGGCTCCTGAAGCCGGAGTCCTAGGACCTTCACAGTTGGGTGGAACCAGAGTCCGGGTGCTGCCATTTTGGGTAAAATGGATGAGCCACGTGAGTGCCCCACCATGGAGGGCAGAGCATGCATGGGCGTCGCCATCTTGGACGACCCCGCATGCGTGGGTGCCGCCATGTTGGATGATCCCACGTGCATGGGCTCCGCCATCTTGGAACTGGCTAAGGCTTCTCTTTAGATTATAGGCTTGTATGCTGTTGCTGTGTGGGCACTGCAGCAGTTAGGTTTTCTGTGTAACTGGTTCTGATAGTAATGGCTCTGGTTTTGAAGGTCACGAACTGTGGTCTGAGAGTGACCATCTGATTTATAGGGTGTTTGCAAGGTCTAAGTTTCAGAAAGGTGAAAAATGTCCCTGCGAATCTAGGGACTTTTAGTGGAAGGTACCTGTAGTGCTAGGGACTTTTGGCTGCCACATACTGAGTTTAAGTACTGAGTTTAGGTATAGTTCTTCCCGTGTGGGGAAGGAACCAAGATTAAAAGAGAATGATGGTTAAATCTAGATGAGTAGAAATATGTATAAAGAATGTGAAAGTTCTAAACCTGGAGTAAAGGAAACCTCAACTACTTGTTTTCTGGTTTGGTGGGAAGAGAGCAAATTTCTCACATGTGTTCTGTTTCTGATCAGAAACCTGTATTGTAAGGCCTAGGAAAGGTCACCTGTATCCGGTTGGGGAGAATGCCTTTGCCACCTGGGACCCAGGGAGGGTCATTTGGGGCTGATAAGTGTTTCAGCCTGAGGCAAAGGGCATGTCTCTGCCATGAGACCGGGCCCGAAGGAGCGTGTCTCCGTACCTGAAGACCTAGTGAAGGTCACCTGTAGCCGGTTGGGGAGAGTGCCTTTGCCACCTGGGACCCAGGAAGGGTCATTTGGGGCTGATAGGTGTTTCAGCCTGAGGCAAAGCAGCATATCTCTGCCAAGAGACCGGGCCTGAGGGAGCATGTCTCCATACCTGAAGACCTAGTGAAGGTCACCTGTAGCCGGTTGGGGAGAATGCCTTTGCCACCCGGGACCCAGGAAGGGTCAATTGGGGCTGACAAGTGCTTCGGCCTGAGGCAAAGGGCATGTCTCTGCCATGAGACTGGATTGGAAGAGAGCAAGTCTCTGCCATTGGTTTCTGATTAGAAACCCTGTGTACCTGAAGACCTAGGAAAGGTCACCTGTAGCCGGTTGGGGAGAGTGCCTTTGCCACCTGGGACCCAGGGAGGGTCATTTAGGGCTGACAAGTGCTTCAGCCTGAGGCAAAGCAGCATATCTCTGCCATGAGACCGGGCCTGAAGGAGCATGTCTCCACACCTGAAGACCTAGCAAAGGTCACCTGTAGCTGGCTGGGGAGAATGCCTTTGCCATCTGGGACCCAGGAAGGGTCATTTAGGGCTGATAAGTACTTCAGCCTGAGGCAAAGCAGCATGTCTCTGCAGTGAGACGGGGCCTGAAGGAGCATGTCTCCATACCTGAAGACCTAGTGAAGGTCACCTGTAGCCGGTTGGGGAGAGTGCCTTTGCCACCTGGGACCCAGGGAGGGTCATTTGGGGCTAACAAGTGCTTCAGCCTGAGGCAAAGCAGCATATCTCTGCCAAGAGACCGGGCCTGAAGGAGCTTGTCTCCGTACCTAAAGACCTAGTGAAGGTCACCTGTAGCCGGTTGGGGAGAATGCTTTTGCCACCCGGGACCCAGGAAGGGTCAATTGGGGCTGACAAGTGCTTCAGCCTGAGGCAAAGCAGCATGTCTTTGCCGTGAGACCGGATTGGAAGAGAGCAAGTCTCTGCCATTAGTTTTTCTTCTGATCAGAAACCCTGTGTACCTGAAGACCTAGTGAAGGTCACTGTAGCGGGTTGGGGAGAGTGCCTTTGCCACCCAGGACCCAGGGAGGGTCAATTGGGGCTGACAAGTGCTTCAGCCTGAGGCAAAGGGCATGTCTCTGCCATGAGACCGGGCCTGAAGGAGTATGTCTCTGCGAGGCACCAGTGGACACATTGGTGCAAGAGAATGCCTCTACCTATATATTGTTCTGAAACACTGTTCCATATTTTACTCTGTATCTGTTCTGAAAAGGAAATTGAAGATTCTAGAAAAGGTTAAAACTTCATACTCTGTAAGAAAGTAAATAAGGAAAAGGTTTATAAATATTATAGAAAGTCTGTAGGAAGTTATAAAAATAAATAGAACTGTGAAAGTTTTAGAAAGAAATTATGTAGTGTTAGTATAGAAGGTATAAGGCATGGAGATGCATCTTGATGGGTATTAGAAGGAGAAAGATTTTCCTTCAAGCTTTGTGTTTTTCTCCCTACCTGATCCCTCCAGAATTTGGCATTCTGAAGGAATAAATGATAACATAAGGTTTCTTTGCATAAAACCAATAAGACCAGTCATTAATAGTAGTTTTGTTAACCAGGACTTTGACTGGAATGTCACGCCTGAAGGAGGCATGTATAGGTTCTGGTCGTTACCAGAGAGCTCAGAGAAATTGGGATTGACTTGCGAAGCTAGCAAAAGCCCACGAGAAAAGCCTAGTACTTTGGTTGGTTCTGCGGTCCATGCCAGTCTTTCCGGGGAAGAAACGAAGGTTGTCTTCCTGAAAGATGGCTAAAAGGAACCTGTAGGCACAATGAAGGCTCAAGGATTTGAGTGAAACGACTAGTACAGGCGAAGCCAGATGGGAGATGTGTGGCTCTGCTTCTGTGCCCTGAGGGGCGGACTGAGAAGTCAATCTAAGTGTTCCCTGTGTGAGTTCCAGCAAAGCGGACTTAAGGATCATAAGTAATCCAGACTGCTCTTAGTGTGTTTATGCAAACGAACAGTCAAAATCAAAAGCGGGACCCAAAGTAGTCCCTGTAATAACAGTGAGGGTGATCTTAAGGAGAAAAATTGTAGCTCAAGGAAAATCACAATGCTCAGTATTAGACATCAGAATGGCACAGCTAAAGGTCTTGAAAGTTTTTAATTAAAGAGTTGAAACCAGGTTTGTGATGTCACTGAAGATGTACAATTTACAGGTTCGAAGGACCTTACAATAGAATGTCTTCCCAAAAGACTGTCTCACAGGCACAGAGATTAGTTTGGGGATTGTTGTGTGAATTAACCTGTGTGTTCTTCTGTTTTCATAGGGCGTATGCCTATGACCTGCCTATGCCTACGAGTGATTGTTTGCAATATAGGCCTTATTTAAGGAGCCCATCTTCCTCATCGCCCCCGCTAAGACTCAACGGTTTGGCTAAACTAAGTAGTTGGGTTGGTAAAGGGCTGGGGCAGTCTGTGGGTTTCGATTTAGAACTGATTTTCCCTTTTCTGTCTTGATGGCTTAGACAGAAAGGGCTCAGAAATCTGAAAGGAGGGAAATCTTAGCGTATTCCCCTCAGCCCAAGTGAAGTGTAGTGGGCCACAAGAGTCTTGGATAGGTGTAGCATGCCTTGTACACCTTCCTGTAGATAAGCCATTCTTTACTGAAGTCCCTGCCTTTGTTATTTAATAGTTATAATTTAATTGTGCTTCCAATTTCTTGCCTAATCTGTACCCTCCAGAATATGACCTGACCAGAAGGCCAACGGTCCAGTAATGCCAGCCTTTGGACACCAAGCCTGCGACTTCCTGGTGACAGCCACCTGACCAGGATCCTGTAAGGTCCTTCCCCTCAGAGGAAGGACTCCCTCCATGCTGCACCACCCTCCCTTTCAGGGCACCCCTGACCCAGGAGTAGGTAGGACAACGTCCATGTCCAGCCGGAAGCAGTTACAAGAAGATGAGACCTTCGTCCATTTTCCTTTATATGATTATAAAGTGGGTGTAAATCTGAAAGGAGGGACTGATACAGGGTGCAGCCAAGGGCGGGGGGGCCCAGAAAAGATTTGGAATGGTGTCCAGAACTCAAAGTGTACAGAAATATTGGAGGAAATATTAGGATGTCCTCACCGCCCCCCCCCCCCAGGTGTCAGTTGGGGGAAGGGATGAATGGAGCAGGGCCATTGAGAGCTGTTTTGCATAGCAACAGTTTTGCAGCTAACCTCTGGAATGGTATTTAACATATCTATAACCTTTAACTGGTTTCATAGATATGTTAAATAGCTGTGGCCAAGTTTTGGGCCAGGGAGAAGTGAGTGGCTGCTACCCAGGCTGGAATTGGGAGCTGCTTCTCTGAGAGAGGGCCTGCTTGAGAGCCATGTGGCTTTAGCAGAGTGGGGGCTAACCAGGCTGGAATTGGGAGCTGCTTCTCTGAGAGAGGGCCTGCTTGAGAGCCATGTGGCTTTAGCAGAGTGGGGGCTAACCAGGCTGGAATTGGGGCTGCTTCTCGGAGAGAGTGCCTGCGAGAGAGCCATGTGGCTTTAGCAGAGTGAGGACCCCCTCTTGGCCAGATGAGGGGGAGAGCCACGCTATTTAGAAAGATGTAGACCCCTGTAGCCATTAGGAGGGAGAGCCATGCAGTTTCAGCAGAGTGCAGACCCCCTCTTGGCCAGGTGGAAGAGAAAACCACGCAACTTTGCCAGAATGGAGATCCCTGCGGCCAGGTGAAGAAGAAAGACGCGGCTTTGGTAGAAGAGGCCCACACGGCTTTGGCGTGCTCCCTTTGGCTGAGTAGCCTGGAAAGCAGGAGAGACTTTGACTAGAACTTGGTACAAAGAACTCTTGCCAGTGGAAGGTGCCGCATGACTTTGGATTAATTGGAGATCCTGCCTGGACAGGCAGGCGACACAGCTCACGTGCCAGCGGCCTGAAAACGGACGTGTGCTCTTTTCCTGATTTACGGTACCCGGAGTTGGGACAGTGGGAGAAGGGAGCGCTGTGTGTGTGTGTGTGTGTGTGTGTGTGTGTAGGTGTATACCCTTAAAGACTTTAATATTTTAAGGAAGGCATTAGGCCTGAATAGCATTAAATAAACATTTTGTTTCCTTTTCACAAATCTCTGGCATTGAGAGATGTGTTTCCAATTGGCGGCGGACAGAAGAGCCCTATAGATATTAGTGTATAGTCCTTGGGAGGGGCCCCTGTTTTCTGCAGCAGTTTTTGGCATCCCTCGGTGAGCCAAGTATTGCGCCCCCCTTGGACCCCTTGTTCGGTAACAGTTTCGCCAAGAGGAATTACTTAGGGCTCCAGCCTCTACTGACTGTTGCATTCAAAACCACGAGAACAAATGTCGGAGACTTTCAGCGTTCCAGAGATGTTACTTTACTGGCCAAGTTTAACCTGCGCAGGGGCGAACTCTCCAAAGTGTCCGGAGACATGGTGCCCACAAGGGCTGCAAATGAGAGTCGCGCCAAACGCTTACAGGCTTAGGGTTTTATGGAGACACGCAAGCAAGCTGGATACAGAAGCAGATGTGGCGGTTAGCAGTTGGCTCAGGGGCACAATAGGGTTACTGATTATTGGTGAGTTAACTCAGGCACTGACTCGTGCTCCTTTACTTGATTGGTCAGTTGAGCTCGTGCACAGGGGCAAAATTTCCCTCCCTAGTGACTGTCCAGATGGCTATCTGCCTGACTAACCTTTGCTCTTAAACCACATCCTGGAACACACCCTGCTCTTCGGGCGTGTCCCGGAGCCTCTTTGCATTAGTTAGTAAAACACCTTTTGCTTCCTTACAGCTATGTTCTGGCTAGTTCCCCTTTGCCCTCAACACTGACTCAATTCTGCTGGCTTTTGCAGCCAGAAGTTGTGGGGGCTTATCTTCCTGGCACTGGAATCCTGGGCTGGGGGGCCTGGTGTGGGTCTGGGACTTCTTGCTCCTGAGACCTCCTTCCCAAATTTTTATCCACATGGGTGTGGGGCCAACCTGTTCCACATCCACAGCCTTCTTAGTCTGGATGGATGTGGTTTCTTCAATACTGTGGTTGACTTCCTCATTTCAACTTCCGGTGTTCCTGAGTGATGGTTGTTCTATATTTTAGTTGTAATTTCGATGTGATTGTGTGAAGAGGTGAGACATGTCTGCTTATGTCACCATCCTGACCAAAGCCTCTGCTATATTTTCACCGACTGATTGCTCTTTAATTGCTGAGATTAAAAACTTCTGTTATGATTGTAGACTTGTTCCTGTTTGTTATTCTATTAATATTTACTCTACATTTTAAGATATTATTAGATATTTTTATGGGGTTGGATTACTGGTATCATATAAGAATCTACAACCTCTCCTATAATTAGTACTGTCCTTTTTTTTTATGTTTTGCTAATTGAAAGGTATAAAATGAAACTTCATTGTGATTGTAATTTCCATTTCCCTAATTATTAATATTGTTCAGCTCTGAGTATTTATTGACCATATGTGTTTCCATTTCTGTAAATGCCAATTTATGTCCTTTTCCATTTTCCTATTGAGTTGTCTGTTCACTCTTCAGCCCACGATGAAGTTATTTTTATGTGTAGAAAATATCTTTTCCTAGTTTACATATTGCCTTTTCCTTCTCTCTCTCTCTCTTTTTCCATTGTGCAACCCACTTCATGGCTGGTAGCCTATGGGCAGAGGTCAGGCAATGGTTCAAGGGAGCGGCTGACTCTGGCATAGGGCCCTCTGAGAGACCCAGGGGACAGGCCTGCCGTAAACCCAAACCCATGCGTGCTTTTTCACTCTCTTTAAAGTCTTTGATGTCTAGAAGTTCTTTATTTTAATGTAGTCAAATTAATGTTCTTTTTGTGTGCCATGTTTAAGAAATTTTTTCTTAGCCCCATATAAGAAAGATGTTTTTGTTTAAGTCTTAAAGTTCTGCTTTTGAAATATAAGTTGTAATCTTTTGGGAGTTTATTTTGGGGCATTTTTATTATTTTGGTTTATTTTTATATGATATGAGGTAAGTAAACAACTTTACTTCTTTCCTCACAGATAAACATTTATTCTGACTCTATTTGTTAAAGTTCCTCCATTCCCCATTAATATAAAATGCTAACATTCCCTGTGTTTGTGAAATTGTTTTTGGCTATTCTATTCTATTCCATTTTTCTATCCATGCTCATATACCTTGTCAACTAACTGTATCTTTATATTAATTTTTTAGAGGAAAAGCCTTCCTTCCTTAATGCTTTGACAGTTCTTAGCCTTTTACTCCTCCCTATAGAATTAACTCATCACATTCCACCAGAAAAGAAATAAAAGTACTGAGATTTTAACAATGTTGGCATTGTATCCACTAATCAGCCTGCGGGCATCTGGCATCTTTTCAATATTAAATCCAGCAATCCATGAATATGAGGTATTTCTCCACTTATTTAGGTTTTCTGTCATGTCTTTCAGGAAAATATTCTAATTTTCTATGGTCCAATCTTGAACCTCTTTTAAGATGTATTCCCAGAGGCTTTGTGCTTTTTATTGACACTATAAATGGGGTTAAATTAATTTTTTGATTTGTTTGTTGGTACATCTAGAAATACAATCAACTTTTACACGTTGTTCATATATCCAGCCTCGGTGAGCACCTCTTATGATTTTGAATACTTTTGGGCAGAGGTTCTGTTCTCTAAGGAAACCATGACATCACACACAAGCAATGACAGTTCTGTTTGCCCCTTCCTAGCCCTCCAGCACCGCGTGCAGTGGAAGGGCTGAGAGCAGCAGGCTTATTCTCCTTTTGAGGTCAGACAGAGAACACTCCCCGTGTTTCCATGTTTCAAATGGTTGTGGTAGGGTTGAGTTTGGGGTCTTTGTTTTTGTTTTTGTTGTTACCTTAATGAGGTTTAGGATGTTCTCTTGTATTTCTACTTGCCCTTGAGATTTTTTCATGAATGCATATGGAATTTTGTTTTCTTAATTTATGGAGATGACCAAATGTTGTTTTGTAGTTTTTCACGTTTAATATTTTTCTTTTACTTTCTTATTATTATCTTTGTCTCTCTGTGTTGCGTTTAGTGTTATTTCCTTAGAGCTACCTTTCAGTTCACTAATTCTCTTTAACTTTCTAATTTGATATTTAACCTATCCATGACTTCTATCTATTTCACCAATTTATTTTTCATTTCTAAAAGTTATATTTTTTCCAAATCCGATGAGTAATTTTTATACTTTCCTGGAGCTTACTATTTGGAGGATGAAAATGTTTTTCTTGGTATAATTCATATCTTGGCATTCTGTATTATGCATTTGATCTTTCCAATATCTAAAACCCTCAGAGGGTCTACTTATGTTGCTTGCTATTTTTTTCTTACTCTTATTCATGGCTACAAGAATGTCTAAGTAGTAAAAAAAGAAAGAGCCATGCTAGATACTTCAAAGAGAGGGAATTTAATATAAGAAGTTTGTTATGCACATGAGATGGCTGAAGATTATTTAAAAAGGAACAGTGATGTTACCTAAAGATGAGTGTCAGCCCTAGCTGGTGTAGCTCAGTGTATCTCCAGACAAAACTGGAGATATTGAGCAGGGTAGAGAACCTTGAGTGTGCAGGTCAGATGTTCTATTTAGTCTAATTCACAAGAAAAACACCAAGAGGCCATGTTATTAATTATCCCAGAGTTGTAAAGGTTCCAGTAGAACTTAAAAATTTAACATTATTGTTCTAAAGACCATAAGACCATG
Source organism: Sturnira hondurensis (assembly GCF_014824575.4). Classification (NCBI taxonomy): domain Eukaryota; kingdom Metazoa; phylum Chordata; class Mammalia; order Chiroptera; family Phyllostomidae; genus Sturnira; species Sturnira hondurensis. Next base: position 8,430,988 of record NW_028088227.1, on the reverse strand, counting down.
AAAGACTATCTGTGTCCAACTATGATTGTCTGCATGTGCCTTTATGAGTTTACTGTCTGTCTCCATATTATCTCCTTATGCTTATCCTTACCTTTCTTGGTATTAGCAGATCTGGGATGAGGTCTCTCCATCTTGCTCTGTCTTTCTTACTTCCTTTCCCCCTCTGTTCCTTCTGATTCTTAACTCTCTTCTCCAATCTTATAGCCAATCATTTTGAACTGACACAGCTTTCTATTACATAAATATTCATATGTATGAATAGTTTCATATTCATATTTACTGAATAGTTTTAAGTTCTCAGTTCCTAATTTAAAACACATGAATAGATCATTTTCTTCTCTGGTTAAATAAAACTAGTTCATTTCACATGTGTCTGTGGCAGGGGTGGGGGGGTTCCTCTTTCCAGATCTAGAAACACCCCAAATTTGAGAACTTCATTAGAAATGGTAGATAAGTTCCATGAACTGAACTACAAACATGCTCCAGACGGATTGTTGATCAATCAATCTGATTGTTGATCAAAATCTGGGCTTTCTCTGCCCAGATGTTTCATCTGGATTGAATTCGGCCCTATCATCTCATTTCAGTTTTTAATGCAGATGGGCATTAAGTTGAGAAGGGGAGGAGGAGGTGGACACGGATTTCACGGCTGCAATTCCACCCTTTTAACCATATGCCTGTATCAAGAAAAGGGTATTAGAAAGGAAAAGCTACCGTTCTTGAAAAGGTCAGGCCTATGAATTCGGCAGACTACAGGCCCAGCGACATGCCCTCAGCCAAACCTGCCCTCATGGATTGTTTGAAAACTACAGAGAAGCCCTTTCAGCTGACGATCACTGCCCACTCTCACCTCCATCTGTTCACATGAAATGAACTGCACTCCCCCAGGACAATTTTCCTCTTAATTCCAGAGTTAGTTTGGAAACTCCTACATCTTCACTTTAGTTCTCATGTAGAATCAGATTCTTCCATGCCTTTGAGACCATCTGATCTAATTCTCTCATGTTATAGATAAAGATCCTGATGGTGTAAGGACTCCATTGGTGGCTGGGTTAAGAAGAGAACCTCACTTTTATTCTCGGTGCTGTTTCATATTTCATGATGCTGTGGATGTATTAGATACACAGGAATATATTAAAAATTTTATTAAAAGTTACACTGGAAAAAGGAATATAAAGCTTTGGGGAATAGTAGTCAGAAAAGACTAAACTCACTAATTAGTAGCTACCTGAAAACCAGAGTCAAAGTAAAAAGATGCATTATCACCCTGGCTGGTATGGATCAGTGGACTGAGCACCAGACTATGAATCTAAGGGTCGCCAGTTCAATTCCTGGCCAGGGCACATGCCTGGGTTGCAGGCCAGGTCCCCAGTTAGGGGTGTGCAAGTGGCAACCAAGTGATATTTCTCTCCCTTTCTTCCCTTCTCTCTAAAAATAAATAAATAAAATCTTTAAAAAAAAAGCCTTCACTGGTGTGGCTCAGTGGATTGAGTGCTGGCTTGCAAACCGAAGGGTCACTGGTTTGATTCCCAGTCAGAGCACATGCCTGAGTTGTGGGCAAGTCCCCAGTGTGGAGGCACATGAGAGGCAACCACACACTGATGTTTCTCTCCCCCTCTTTCTCCCTGCCTTCCCCTTTCTCTAAAGATAAATAACATTTTTTAAAAGATAGATTATCTGGGCAACACCCAAGACATCAGTCTTTAAGGGGTGCGAACAAGAGGGCATTCTTTCGTGAATTAGAGAAAAATCCTTCCCCTGGGCAGAGGCAGCCCCTTGGCAGTGGACCTTTGTGAGATTCTAAAGACAGACCTTCCTCCTTGCGAATGCAGTATGGCAAGTGGCGCGTGAGATGGATTTCAGCTGCCACTTGCCTCATGACTAAGTGTCCGTGTGCATTGACCAGAAATCCTTGCAGATGACTATATGTGGTTGAAAGCGATGCTTTGACGAGAACTTGAGATAGGACTGAGCCAGACAAAGCGATAAATGATTACTAGCCTGCCTCCTTAGCAGCACGACTCTGGGTCAGTCAGTCCAGACCTCGAGGTCAGGCACTAGAAGGGAGGCTGCAGGCTTCCCTGGAGGGCCTTCTGTCTCTGCTAGCCCCACTCGCCCGAGAGCTTAGTGTTGTGGGAATGGGTTGTCCTAGGTTAGAGCATGAGTTTGCCTGGTATTAATTCCCCTGAAATAGTGTGCAGTGACAGAGGTCAGAGACCTCTGGTATATATCCTGGAGGTAGCACTTCCACTTCTGAGGTAGTTCCAATACTTCCCTTTTCTTCATTTTCTGTGCACAAGGTACAGCATGGACTTTGAGGTTAAACAATGAATTTGAGTTTTGGCTCTACTTCTCTGTATGATGACTTCAGACAAATTCCTCTAAAGTCGCTGAGATTCCTTTACCTTTTCTTTTCTTTAATATAGTTTATTGATTATGCTATTCCCGTTGCCCCAACTTTCCCTCCTTTATTCCCCTCTGCCTTGCACACTCCCCTTCCATCAGCATTCCCTGCCCTTGGTTCATGTCCATGGGCCATACATGTAAGTTCTTTGGCTTCTACGTTTCCTATACTATTCTTACCTTCCACCTGTTTATTTTCTACCTACCATCTACGCTACTTATTCTCTGTACCTCTTCCCCCTACCCTCTCCTCCCACTCTCCCACTGATAACCGTGTGATCTCCATTTCTGTGATTCTGTTCCTGTTCTAGTTGTTTGCTTGGTTTGTTTTTGTTTTTTTTTTTAGGTTCAGTTAATAGTTGTGAGTTTGTTGTCATTTTACTGTTCATATTTTTTATCTTCTTCTTTTTCTTAGATAGGTTCCTTTAACATTTCATATAATTAGGTCAAGGACCTACATCCAAGATTGCTCTATCCAGCAAAGGTATCATTCAGAATGGAAGGGCAGATAAAGTGCTTCCCAGGTAAGGTCAAGTTAAAGGACTTCATCCTCACCAAGCCTTTATAAGAGGGTGCCAAACTCATATTTGCTGGGGTACACATCAACCTTGCAGTTGCCTTCAAAGGGCCGAATGACATTTTAGGACTGTGTAAATGTAACTACTCCTTAACAGTTAAGTGAGAGCTTGGTGATGCCACCGGGTAGAAACAAGGTGCTGGGCAGGGTAAAACAAGGCAGAAGGCCAGCAGCCCATAGGCCTTGTGTTTGCCATCTGTACTTTATAAAGTGAAATGTTAAAGGGACTTATCCTTTACCTTTTCTGTAAAATGGACTTTGCTAAGAAGATTAAAGCAGACAACACATAACAAGTAGGTGGCAAGCATAAGTAGTGTACACTCTGTCCAAGGGGAAGGGGATGGTGTTTGGGTTCCTCTCCATCTCACTGCAGTTGCAGACAAGACATTGCCGGTAGCCTATTACACTACCTGCCACGTATTACAAACCGTTGGCTTTAGAGCCCAGAGGAGCTGGGCACCAGCTAGCTGCCTCCATGGAGAGGAACAGAGGAGGGCACCTGAAGTGTGATTTGTCCTTTGCAAACTATATTCCCATAATGTCACTTTAGTTCTCACTAAAATGAAGTCCTAGGGAAGTTCCAGTGTTAATGGGTGTCCTTGTAGATCATAGAGTGCCCCTACTATGTACGAAGAGAAAGATCATCAAAGTGGTTAAGAATGAGGGCTGTCATCAGAGTGATCCGAGTTTGAATTTTAGCACTATTTCTGCTTTTTTTTTAATTTGCTTAATTTGTGAACTCCTGAAAGTCTTTTCTCAACTGTAAAAATGGGATATTAGTTTTTATCTCATAAAGTTAAGGAAGAAAATTTCTTGGCCTATAATAAGCATTCAATAAGCATTTAATTATTATTATTATTGCCTTTATTAGAAAATTTGCTGGGTCATGTGTACTAGGTTGCTTTTAAAGAGCCCCAAAGTGGCAGAAGTATAGGACAATGGCTGGCAGCCCCTGGGCCAGTGGTCTTGGATCAGGGATGCTACGCTGAGCTATGTCCCTGTGTTTATTTGCACACAGTTTGGCATCAACAGGGTGAGCTCCCCCAGAACTGAGAATTCTCAGGTTGCTCAGGGAGGGGGGTCTGAGGACATATGCAAGATATGATTATAAAACATCCCACCATGAACAGAAACACTGAATTAGGGGGTGAGACATAGAGTTGAGATAATAATAGAAAACAAACACAAGACAGGAGTTTAGAGTAGATCCCGTGTCCACTGGGGATTCAGGATGTGAAGGACTTTCTGGCCACACCCATGACTTCTCCCTGGACTTGTAAGAAACCAGGAGTACAAAACACATTGAGCACACACCACAGCTCAGGCTATAAAGCTTATTCCAGACGGGCCAGGTAGCAAGAGCAGAAGACATAGCATCGAATAGCTAAGAGATGAAGAAATGTTGTTATTAGATTGTCATCGCATTGAGGTCAAGCATCATAATCTGATACTCTCCCCCCACTGCAGGGACAACAGTGGGTGCTCACTAGACAAACATGCTGGCAGGAGAGGACAGAGAAGCCCAACAGCATGAACAAAAGACCCTGGATAATTTACAGGCCTCCCACCTTGGTCCCTTCTTAACTGGTACATCTCAAATAAGGGCTCATCCATTGTCAGACTGACAACTCAAAGCATCTTCCAATTCCAGGTGTCACACATATTCCAGTGTCCACCAGGGTGCTGAAGTGAAGAGAGATGCGTTCCCTTCTAGGTCCTCACGATCCATTATCCCTTCCCTTCCGAGTCCAGAATCGCAGGCAGTAGAAACTGGGTCACTTTAAGCCCTTCGCTCTCAAGAACAGAAGCTGGGGGAATTGATTAATGAGTTATCCTTGCCGTTCCGGCTGGCGGGGCAGGGGTGGAGGGTCTTGCCCAGCAGGCGTAACTTGACCTGTGCTCCACGGAGGGGTCCCGGAGGCGCGGCTCGGCGGCCCGCGCGGTGGCCCTGGCGGGTGAGGCGTGGCCCGCGCGGCGCCCCGCGTGTTCCGGCGGCACGTCCCACGCCCCGCGCTCCTGCAGAGGGAGCTGTGGGCCCGCCTGGCGCACGCTCTGACGCCCGCGCCGCTTCCTCTCGCCGCCGCTGGGCCCGCCCGCCGGGGAGGGGCTCCGGGACGCGCGACAGCTGCTTCCTGCTTCCCGGACGTCTCCGCGGTGCCCCGCCGGTCCGGTCGCGCGAGCCCCACCCGACCGCCCCTCTCCGTCTGTAGCCTGCACGGCTCCTGCCCGCGCCCCAGCCTTGCCCCGCAGCCAGGCCCGCTCACTCGCGTCTGCTCCTGGAGCCCACGCCCCACGCGACCCATGCTCGCTCCGGCCATGCTGTCCTTCCAGTATCCCGACGTGTACCGCGACGAGACTGCTGTGAGTACCACTGCCGGCGCCCGCCGGCTCCCCTCCGACCCTGCCTCGCCCGCAGCCCCTTGCCCCCTGCCCCCTGCGTCCTTCCCCTCCCCCTCGGCCTTTGTTTGCGAGAAACGGCCGGGGGCGCGGGGCTCCTCCCGAGCCGCAGAGTCTCCAGTGGCCGTCACTGTCGTCTGCTGGCAGCGGAGCCTGAGGTCAGCAGCCGCTTGGCAGTTGTCTAGCATCAACGGGATCAAGGGCAGATGCCCAGGTAGAAAGTGTTACTGGTTTTTGACTGGCGGAGACTCTTGCCATAAATATGGTGGTAGGAGATAGAGTGTGTATGTGCAGGTGATGTAGAATTTAAACACAAAGCAAACTTTTTAAACTTCCGCATTTAAAACCCTTAGAGCTGAAGTTCATTCATTCGGTTTTAAAACGTGTACTGAGTGCCTGCCCTGCCCAAGGCCAGGTGCTGGGCGTTTGGGGATGCAGAGACAGAAACGCGGAAGGTGAACAGTGACCCCTAAGTGTGGCAGTGCTGATCCAAGTTTCCCTAAGCAAGAAAAGGAGTTGATAGGATGCAAGAGGAGGCCTTGTAAGCGAGAAGGAATGGCCTTTTTCAGGATGAGCTTAAGTATTGCCTCGTAAAGGGGTTAGCTACCATTTACCTAAACTGTGGATGAACTCAGCATAACCGTTCAGATCCAATGGGTGGAATTGGTGGGCAAACAGCTTTTTCTGTGTGTATAAAAATAAACTTGGCATCTTAAGAACTGTCGTGCATCCAAATGTTGCAGGCATGATTCTCTTAGGAATAGCCAAATTTCTCGGGTTCCTTAAAATAGAATTAGAAAAAAATATTTTTGTGTAATACAGTTATAATTTTTATTCTGCTTACTTGGACCCAGTTTATGCCAGATTGTACTTTAAAACCTATCTCATTTTAGGTTAAAGGGTACTGGGCTTTACAATAAAGAACTTGTAGTTTCCTTTTTTTTAAAGATCTTATTTATTTATCTTTAGAGAGGAAGGGAAGGAGAGAGGGAGAGAAATATCAATGTATGGTTGCCTTTGGTGTGTCCCCTGCTGGGAACTGGCCTGCAACCCAGGCATGTGCCCTCACTGGGGATCGAACCTCGTTCCTTTGGTTTGCAGGCCCGCGCTCAATCCACTGAGCTACGCCAGCCAGGGCATTGTAGTTTTCTTTTTCTTTTTTTTTCTTTTTTTTTATTTTTAGAGAAAGGAAGGGAGGGAGAAAGAGAGGAAGAAAAACACCATCCAGTTGTCTCTCACATTCTCTAAACTGGGGACCTGGCCCAAACCCAGGCATGTGCCCTGACCCTGACCAGAATCAAAACTGTTGGCCTCTCTATTTGCAGAATGCCCTACCCCCTGAGCCACACCAGTCAGGGCAGGACATATTGTTTTAAGTTAAGACTTCCAAGTGGCACTGATGCAATCATGGTGTCTTTGACCACTGGCCATATGGTAACCATGTTTTCTAAGGCTCTTCAACCTTTTGCTTATTAAATTTGCTCTAACAGCCCAAGAAGCCCTATTCCTATCCCTGTGGTTCAAAAGGTTGTTTCGTTTGTGTTTGGGAGTAAAGTGATCCTGCCAGCATGGAAAGGACAGACCAAGTAGACCTGAGTGCTAGTTCTGGCTTTGTTGCTCACTAGTAGGATATCCTCTGGCAGATCATTTGCTTGTTATCGGCTTTCCTTCTCACGTATGAAATATTAGGGCTGGCTTACAGACTAACCACAGGGCTTGCTTACTTGCTTCTGTAGTGAGGATATTGTCTTTCATTCATTCACATGACAGTCTAGCCCTGCGGTGTGCCAGACTTTACTCATGGGAAGACATGTGAATAGCTCAGTTTAGGTCTTGAGGATCCTTGTGTTTTGGGGGATTGACAAAAAATATAAACAATTAACCATTATGTGGTTTGATAAGTGCCCTTTCAGATTTGTTTTGTTTGGTTTTGTTTGAGGGAGAGGGGGTTGTTTCTCGCTTTGTTTTTCTCTATTTGTGTTTCCAGAACCCTACAGTTCATTTATTTATGTTTAAGAGTTCTCGAAAGGGTTAAGTGAGAATTTCATGAAGAAATTAAACAGGTTATGAATAATTAACTCAAAGGATATATATATATATATAGTACCATGGATTTTAATACTCTTCGGTTCCTTCTTACCAGAGAACTCATGATAACGCTAAGCCTCATGGCCAAGGGACAGTAACTGTGGCCTAGCCTGGACTCTGCCCTGTGGATCCCACAGGGTACTCAGCCCTGGTAGCCTACATGGGGTATCTTTTCTTCTAGGACACAAGTCCTGATTGCTAAACCCTAGGATGGACTTACGCATTTGCTCACATTATAGCTTTCATTTCTAAAATGGGTTTATTTCTCTCCAGTAGGCACTAGACATTGCTGTAGCTCTCTGTCTCACTCACTTGATTATCTTTCTGCCATGTACTGGGCAGTCTCCTGCTGAACTGTGGGGTTGGGGCATGCAACCCTTTCTGGTGGGTTTGTGCTCTGGTGAGCAGAAATCTGGAAACCGTGGTACTTCCTGTGTAACGCCATTGCCATCCCCGGGGAGTGCTGCTGTCAATGATTCATGCTTGCGGCAGGGATTAGAAGAGTGTGTAGGGTGAGTGGGGAACCCAAGAGGATGGGATTAATTTCCATCAGTAGCAGGAGATAATATGTAAGTTGAGCTGAGAAGTTGGCCAGTTGGATAAGGTGGGATAAGAAAGGATATTCCTGGCCCTCTAACTAAAATAAAGTCGTAGTTACATAGGGCTGGCTGGTCATGAAATTGCATGTGTTTGTAGGATGGCAGCAAGGCCTTTGTGAACACAGCCTCCATGGGTGGACACACTTGGATAGGGTTGGAAAAGAAAAAAAAAGTGGGGCCAGTTTTCATGGGCTCTGCCTGCTATGGATATACGCCTGCACTTTATCCTGAAGGTAACAGGCGAGTCGTTGAACAGTGTGAGTAAAATATTGAATAGTAACAGTGGCTTATCAGGGCTCTCTTTCTAGAGCCTCTTGGGAAGACGAGGAATGATTTGCCAACTTAAATCAGATGAGAGAATTAGATACTGAATAGTTGAATTCAGGGGATGTGGCTCTGTGACCGCTCCATTTGTAAGACATGGTCTTGTAGAAGAAAAAAGGAGGAGGGGACCCCTGGCTGCTGGGATCGTCTTTGGGACAGTGAGGACGGACGGGATCATGTGGCCGGGATCTGCGCACAGTGGTTAGCTCCCAGGGACCTCTGAGTGAACCAGTAAATCTGCGGCCTTTACTCTTACTCACCACGCTGAATTGCATTCCGTAATGTGTAAAACAGGAATATCATTAAGCCCCTACCAGGTTCCTTTAAAACGTTCAGCACCACAGTGTGTATGTCCAGTAAAGGTTCAGTGCTTTGGTGCTAGCAGTTGGCAACACCTTTATTTACTTGGCTATAAAACGATCAAGCCTTCCAGTTCATCTTTTTGTTTCCATATGAAAAGTGAAGTCTGGATACTGGTAACTTTTAGTAACATCCTAACCTAGGAACACGTTTGAAGGGTCTGGTCTCTCCCCTGCAAGGACTGTTTGGGGGAAAGCTGCTGGCAGGTTGTCTTTAATCCCTGCTGTTGTTGTGAACTCAGTGTGGCCCTCGCGCGGCATGTCGCCCAGCCTTGTCCCTGCCAGTCCAGTGCTGAACCGGAAGGTCCTCTACAGGATTCTTCATCTGGGTTCTTATCAGCAGGGAGAAGAAAGTTGTTATTTTACATGTAATCTATAACCACTTCAAGGTGTGGGGAGTGTAAAAACTTGAGAAGATAAAAACCTTACATTCAGTTATGACAGGTAAACTCTAGTGGCTTTAGATAAGGTTTGAAAATTGGTTTTTTGCCCCCCCAAAATCAGTAATTTCATGAAGACTCATTGGAAGCGTCAGTCTGGTTTTATGTCCCTTGCGTGTGTCAGTCCCTGCCAGTGTTCCACCGTAATTGCCTGTCCTTCCAGGTGGGCATCTCCCCAGGTGACCCCTCCCCGGCACCAGAGGAGAACAGAGGTAGACACTTTGGGGATAGCCTTGGGTTTGGGGCTCAGGGGGATGTCTCTTACTTGGAACTTTGACCAGAAGTAGAGACAGCAGGTTTCTCTTTTCCAGGAGAGTGTTTGCTTTCTTGAGGGATTAGCCCATGCCTTCGGGTGTAATAGCATGGAGCAAGCGGACAGATTAGAAACTCATCTGAGGTAGTGGTAGTCCTTCCCAACAATTGTGTACGAGAGGCCTCGGCCGGCACGTTGGAGTTGTTTGGAGACTTGGTCAGAACGACGTTGTTGGTGTGGTTTCAGTGAACTGGTTTAATCACCATGGCACAAAATGGGGAGGTTTTATAATGATTTTTACCTTTGCACAGTTTCTTTCAGCATTAGCACCCAGGGGAGGGATGACTCCAGATTGCTCGTCTAGACTCAGTCCGTCTCAGAGGCCAGCCCTCCGAGGAATTCTCAGGGGAATTGGGGCTTTTCCCTAAGCTCCTAGGTAGTTGTGATGATCAGAACCCAGGGGTGCTCCCGAAGGCCTCCCCTCAGCCAGGCCCTGCTTACACCAAGCAGTTTTATTTCTATCAGGGTAAAGAAAGCATGCCGTAACAATACACGAAGAGGAAGAAAGGCAGTTTAGAAGTGCTCTGTCATTGCGCGGAAGTCCACCTTTTCAGCTGATGCCAAGTAGAATCATTATAACTACACATTAGTCACTTTCTTTGTGGCAGTTGAGACTTAAAGGCAAGCCCGATCCTATCACATATCACAGGGAGATTTTCGAATCGTTAGTAAGCTTAGCCAGAACAGGAAAATAAGCGCACACGTATGTGCCTTTTTTCCCTCCTGTTGCATTGTGCACAGCTCTGCACTGTGCCACCGACAGCACATTTTCAGGTTTCTTTAGCACAGCGGCCGGCCTTTGTTTTGTGTTGTACAGGCTGTGCTGTTTCCTATTCTGACCTTTCATCTCTCTTCCCACTCCAGTGAAAACATTCTTTTCACGAAGGGTGGCTGGACACCTTTGAGAACCTGCCAACTATGGCTCACGTGGTAATTTGGGCACACATGTTGCCAGCGAGCCGATTGGGGCGTTTTTGTCTGTCCCTTTTCTGCGTCTCCATCACATTCAGAAAGCAGTCATTTAATTGGGGTTAAACCCTGATTCTCTAATGACACATTTTTGTCTTTTGCAGGTACAGGATTATCACGGGCATAAAATTCCTGACCCTTATGCTTGGCTTGAAGACCCAGACAGCGAGCAGACAAAGGTAATCGGGGCTTATAATTAAAGACCAAGGCAGCCGTAGTGACTAACGGCAAGCCAGACGTCGGTAACCACGTCTGTCCCTTCCTGGTGCCTCCCTGCATTCTCTGCGATGGGACAGGGAGTGTACATGCGGTACTGCCTGCCGCTTTGTGTCAAGTGATTCATGGGAAAGGGTGAAAGTATTTTTAGCCCCAGAGAAGATCACGTAACTGTTCCAAGTAATGTTTACGGTTTGTAGTGACGCTGATGAACCAACTATTTGAAATGGACGTATTAGAAAGAAAACTGATTTTGACCAAAAGAAAACCTAGAGGAAAATCATGTAGAAGAAAATACTGCCCAACGCATTTTTCCCCCCAAAGGAAAGAAAGTCTTACTGAACAAATAATTAGGCCCTGAAAACTAAAAGCTGACCTTAGATTACATATGAACTTTTAGTGCAACAATAAAGATGAAACAACAATGAAATTATAAGTAAACTAATAAGTATCTCCTTATAGTTTATAGAAGTAAAGGGCTGAAGGGGAGAATTTTCTGCTCTGTTTAAAAGCTAGAGCTTTCTTACTTTGGAGAAACACAGGATTTTAGAGCTGCGGTCTTGTTTCATTAATAAAGCCACTTCTAAGTGCTATTTCCCACAGGTGTATTTCCTTCCCTGGAGCTCCCAGGGCTGGTTATTTGGGACTCATCACTTACATGCACTGTGTGTGGTTAAATAAGTTTGCCTGAGTGAGGACTTAGCATTTCTCCAACCCACTTCAAGTTCAAGTTCAAGAATATTTATTTATACAGTTTTCATTTACACACTGTTCCAGAAGTTTGTTAGAGCTTCTTTAGAATCCCAGAGTACATTTACCATAAAAAAAGAAAAGAAAAGTTAAATGCACTTTGGCTGGTTTTCCAGGCTCTGAAAAGCCTGTGTCTTAGCACCTCTTGTATTTGTGGCCCCTAGCTGATGTTCTCTGGAGAACTGAACTCAGATTTCCAAGGCAATTCACATTTGCCAGGGAAGTATTCACTCCTGATGTGGCCCTGGCAGTGGGGCCGGGATTCCCCCCCTCCCCGTCACCCGCTCCACAGTTCCTGGTCAGTGGGGCCACAGAGTCCATGTCTCCTTGGGGAAGAGCTGGACAAGGAAAGGAGTGGGGTGAGCTGGGCAGGATAATCTGTGGAAGAGAGAAAATAGAGGCAGGAAGAGGTTGCTGCTATTCAAGAAAATTGCATGTCATCTCTTTTTTCTTCATCCTCACACGCTGCCTCACCTGCTTTCTTTTTTCACCACCCTCACCTGTTCCTGCTTGCATCTCTCTCTCTGCCTGGCATTAGTGGGGGCAGTGACTGCAAGGCGTGGGAGGACTTAGAGGTGGCTTCTCACAGTAGAAACGCCTAAAGCTGCTCCCCGTCCTTTGTCCTTGAAGTGAGTCTCGCACCATTTTGAGACTTGTAACGGTTTTTACTTCTATGCATAATCTTCCTTCTCTTCATTTTTCTGTCATGAACCCTTGGGTTATAGAGGCAAAGAGGTAGAGATTCTCAAATGAGAAACAGAGGGGTATCTTAAGGAACAGGTGAAGGCTGCACCTCTACAGGTAAGGCTAGGAGGAGCAGGGAGCAGGTGTGGGGCTGCCTCACCTGGCACTGGCCATGGCCGACCTTGGTCGTCCAGCATTGGCCTGGGCTGAGACAGGGACTGAGTTTGGGAATGGAGAATCCCAGACAGCTCCATAAACTGTGGTGATGGAAAGCACGGGGGGAGGGAAGTGAGCTTTCTGGGTATCTCTTGGAGGACTGTCCCCAAGGGCTGTCTCTGATGATTACTTGAAGCATCAGGTGCTTCTTGGATTTCTTCAGTCTTTGGTGGTGATTGAGTGATTCAGCAATGCCAGAGCAGCCCAGCTTGGGCTTCTGTGTTAATGGACGCATACTTTGCCATCCTTGAATTACTAATGGCTGGTCCTATGGTTGACAAGCCACTTACTAGATGACTCTTTGCTAATTAGTGATTTTACAGTCAATATTTGATGGAACTAATGGGTATACACTGTTATTTTCATGGTATGTACTTACCGGATGCTTACTGTGTGCCAGGCACTTTACCGACAGCTTTGCCTGCCCTATCTCATTTCATCCTCAGTCCTTGAAGTAGAACTTTTTATTTTCCCCATCTTACAAATGAAGAAATTGGGTTACTAAGTGATTGAGTACCGTGTCCAGTATTGGAACCCAGTAGCCCAGGTGGTTTTCAACTTCAGATGTTATAAATAACAAAAGAAAGAAAAAGGACTCTGGGCATATAACAGCTTTGGGAATACAAGCTGTAGATACACGAGCACACTCGTGTCGGTTGCGCTGTGGGACTTTGTAGGTCCTCCTGCTTGGACCCGGCACCACCGACCCACTGCCACGCGAGCCAGTTCAGACAGCGTGCCTCGGCTGTCGAGGGCGAGGGTGAGCTTTCGCCCTCCCTCAGCATCCTCCACACCCACCCCCCTCCCTGCTCTCTCTAAGCGGGCTTGTTACCGGCCAAGGCTGCTCTGTCATCTGGGATCTCGTGAGCTGAATTTCTGTCTCGGACGAAACGGCAGGGCGTGCGTTCCTGATGAGCAGAAGAGCAGCCAGAGCACTTTCTGCCGCAGTTGTTCACGCGCACGCAAAGGTGTGTTAGCTGCACCTTCGTGTAAAGAGGAGGATCTTCCCATTGGTTCTGAAACAAAGAAATAGCTCTTGTTACATTTTCAGTGAGACCCAGTCAGGAAGTAAGGAACACACGTAGCTCTTCACAGTAAGATCTGAGATATTCTCGGAAGTCCTTGGATTTAGCCTTGTACTTAATATGGGTTATTCAGTACTGACAGTGTCTGGCATTTAAAGCTTTATCCTTTAAAACAGAATATCAGAGCAGACTAGTAACTTAGAAAATTCTCAAAAACAAGGGTGGGGGAGTTGAATGTGGATGAATCCTTTCAAGCTGTCAAAGCCCATATAAACACGTTTTATAGCAAATGTTCCAGATTGTAGGCAGTCTTACACAGTGCAATCGACTCTTAGAAGTAAATCCATCCTTGAAATGAAAACTTGAGAGAGATGCTTTGTGGAGAGGAAAGAGTAGACCCACACTGCACAGCAGATATATAATGCAAGTCACACGTATAATTCAAATTTTTCTAGTAGCTGCATTTTAAAGAGTAACAAGAAACAGATGGAAATAATTATAATATATTTTATTTAATGTGGTAACGTTGACCCTTGAATAATGTAGGAGTTAGTGGTACCAACCCCCCGAATAGTTCAAAATCCATGAGTAACTTTTGCTCCTGGGGCTTGGGTCTCAGACCACCCCCACCCCCACCCTCTCAGCCTGCAGATCCCAGAGCGTGGACTGAAATGGGACTCAGTCTACGGTTAGTTGAAAGGAGGATGCAAAACCGGTGACCGTACGCTTACTGAAAGAAGTTCACGTGTAAGAGGACCGCACAGCACAGACCTTTGTTGTTCAAGGGTCAACTGTATACTCAAAACATTAACATCTCAATGTGTAATTAATATAAAACATTAAGGTATTTACATCCCTTTTCTCCTGAGACGTGCCGTGCACTGTACAAGTGCAGCACGTGTCGGTCCGGTCGGCCCTGGCTGTGCAGGGGCTGCAGGCGGGCGGCCAGTGGCTGCTGTGTCGGACCGCAGACACCTGGGCCTGCCCTTCCGGTGAAGATAGATGTCAAGGGCAAAAATAAACTCTTTAAACAGATTTTTAAAAAGAGTTCATCACAGGGATTGAAGAATAGTTTAATATTACTAGATCAAATAAAGCTATATCATTATCCTACTAAATATTTTTTAAAAAGTTAAAAAACAAATGAGAGAAAATCTAAAACTATTGCCTGGAATAATAGTGGTTTAATAAGTGACATCTCAGTCACAAAAAACAATCTAAACAGTAGGCTCGCATGTCTGTCTCATTACTGTTATTGTATGTTTGCAAAGCTTCAACCAGCGCAATAAAAAATAAACCACCATTTGGACAGGAGAAAAGAAAATCATTACTAATTGTAGGTTATGTGATTGTGTATCTAGAAAACCTAAGGGAAACACAACTGAAAACTTACTATTAGTAGAATTAATGAGTTCAATAAAGTGAATGTGTACAAAGTGAATATAACATCAGTAGTACTCACATATGCCATCAATAATGAAAAATTAAACCTGTCTGAGAGCAACAGCAGAAAGCAAATACTTGAAAAAAGAAGACATTTCAAGTCTATTGGGAGAGTAATAATGTTATGTTGGATTTATGGAGATCTTGAAAAGGGCCAGTTTCAGGCGTTACTTACAGTAGTGAAAGATTGGGAATGATCTCCATTTCCAGCAGTAGTGTAGTGTTTCAGCAGAAAATCAAAATTTGCCCTATAAAAATTGCTTACTGAGACAAAAAAGTGCTTATGGCAGAATATTAAGTGGGAGAAGGATGTAGGATTAGAGTGCTCTAAATAATTTCAACTTTAAAAACTACTCATAAAACAATTCTAGGAGAATCTTGATGGAAATACAAAACTAAACAAAAATAAGATGAAGGGAAAGCTTGGTTTCAAACCACTTTATCTGCCACGTGTTGTCCACTCTTGACATGTCTGAGCTGGAGAGACATTTTGGGGTGTGAAGTGAGAAGTTTCAACACGAGATGCTGGAGGGGGAGGTTCACAGTCATTAAAATAGTTTGAGAAGTAGGTAGGCGGGACCCAACAGGCAGTTGGCCCACACTTCCCAGTCAGCAGGCGTGCCCGGCTTGCCCTTGCCGATCGTAGAAGTTTGTGGGGTCTTGTAGTACCCCAGCATTTTGACACTGAGGCAGTTCGAGCCCTCACCCTCCATCTATGATGTTAATACTCATGTGGTTGACTTCCTAATCTTTAACTCCCTAAACCTCCCTGGGGCAAACAGAATAAGCTAACCCCGAGCCCCACACTCTGCCATAGCTCTTTGTGATCTTTTCTTTTTTCCCCAGTTGGTCTCCAGGCCCCTTCAGGTGTGCCCTGCTTAGGTCTTGTTTCAGATCTTACCCCAGGCCACCCCCCCCTTTTCCTCTGCCTGTCTACAAGCTACTCTGCGTGTCCTTCTATGTAGCTGGAAGATTAACCACCCCGCCCCCCACCCCATCTCTCAGTAACATCCTGCATCCATGTAAACCCTTCTCTTCATCATCAGCAGTGGCCCAGTGGCCAAATCCAGAGACTTAAAACCGTCCTGTGTTCATCACTGTGCAGATGGACCACAGGTCCAGGAGCATCGTAGAGATTTTTGTCTAGACTGGCCAGTGGACTGCTCGGCTGACTCTCAGGCTCTTGGAGTTGCTTCCTTTGCTTTCTTCGCCGGGGCAGCAATCTCACTCACAGGTCGTTGTGAGAGCACTATATGAGTGTTTGTTTTTCCTGGCTTCTCCACCCATCGCTGCACACCGTTTG
Source organism: Sturnira hondurensis (assembly GCF_014824575.4). NCBI lineage: Eukaryota > Metazoa > Chordata > Mammalia > Chiroptera > Phyllostomidae > Sturnira > Sturnira hondurensis. The sequence continues at coordinate 8,414,882 of NW_028088227.1, read as the reverse complement.
CTTCCCGATGGTGATAAATTCTCTTTAAATCGGTTGGCTCGGTTTGCAGTCCCACAGTCCAGATAGAAGCACTGTGCGTGCTACCTCTTGAGGAGTCTCCCCTTCCTGTCTTTTGCGGCTTCAGTTTCCTAGTCAAATGGTCCACAATTTGTTACTGAGTTACTAAATGGGAGATACACAGAAAAGGGGGGAATGTATACTTTTCAGGAGATAGCTGCCTTAATTGTAACTAATCGTCAATCTGCTTTCACAGAAACTGTCCAGGAGCTTTAGCACAGGCAGGCACCAAAGGTCAAGTATCAGCTGCATGTCTGTGGGGGGTGACTAATTATTTTTTTTCTCCCTGAGAATTGCCCCAGGGAAAGGGAGAGTAGCTACAGCTCTATTTTTTTTTGTGGATTGTAAGAGAAGAACTCTAGTAGGAATCAGTTAAAAACGAAAACAAATGTTCATTCTTTCTTGAAAAGCAAACTTTCAGTTTGTTTCAGGAAGGATCAAAGGAATACACAACATAGATCCTCTTTTCTAGGGCACTGTTTCCTCCCCCTTACCAGAGCCCACTGTGGCTGACGAGTTCGGGGCGGGCCATCACACCTGCTGACAGGGAAGTGCCGGTGGAGAGGAGAAATCCTTGGCTTGCAGGCTAAGAAACCTAGAAACATCTCTTTTCTCTTCCCCTGTCCCCACACTGTTTCCTTCCTTGGCAGGAAAGATTTTACACCTTAAAGGACTGCTGATCATCTCCAGGATATTGTGGTAGCCTAGGATTTCTGTGTAGGTATTTTAATGCCATGGAGGTCAAAGTTCAGGGAGGCCAACACCTGCTTTAATTTATGCTTCCTGTCTAATGAAATGTGTTTTTTTGTTTGTTTGTTCTTTGCTTTTGTTTGCATTCTGTAAAGTCAACCCTGAAAGTGTGTAGCACGAGGAGTTTCTGTTCCCCTCTGGTGCCAGCGTGGCCTAGACCTCCCTGCCCAGGGCTTTCCCGAGCGTGGAGCAGAGCCAGGGTGTGCAGGCACTAGTGGGGAGCCAGGGGAGCCGGGTTCCTTTGTCCAGTCGCATTTCTCCGCTGTGCCCTCAGACTTAGAACCAACAGGAGACAGCTTGCTCCCAGGACTTCCAGCACCATGAAGTTCTAGTTCAGTGTCTCCGGGACAGCAGATCAAGCCGACTATGGGACTGAGGAATACATTAATGAAAAGCGTGAAATACTGGTTTGGTTTATGGTGTCCTTTGAAGACTTGAAGACAAATTGTGACTGTCTGCTCTGTGGATGGTCCCTTCACCCTGAGCGCTTTGCAGGCATCTGTGGAGTTACTTCTGTTGGGAGGCAGGGTGGGTGAAGGAACCAAGTCCTTGCCAGACGGGACTACAAGTCAACACATATACATCGTAGCCCGTGGCCTTCCATTGTCTTGTTCTGTGCGCGTAGTAAGCTACCTTACCTGGATTCATTTTCTTCATCTGTAAAAGGAATATAATCATACTCAAATCATCTAGTTCCAAGGTTGTAATGACACCCAGCTGAGCAAATGCATGAGAAATTCGTCTTCCACCCGCAGCAATGGCCCACGCAGGGGTAGATGGCGTGGCTCGGGCACCCCTGCTTCAGTGTACCCGGGCAGGGCCGCCCCACTCTGGTCCTCCGATTGCTTCCTCGGAGGTTGAACAGCAAAGATTCAACTTTAATCCATGAGACTAAGCAGGGTTTTCCTTTTGAATTCTAGTTTTGTTTTTTTTTATGACATTCTGAGCATTGATTATATTTTTTTAATTAATGGAACTGGGACTCCTTGTTTCATTGTCCTCAGGAAGAATGATTAAACTAGGCCAAAAATACCTTAAAGCTGCTTGGTGGGGTGCCTTTTAATTGCTGCCTTCTGAACCCCACCGGCAGAGCGGTGAACGCCCATTACTGTTTCATGTAGGGACCTGAACTGAGAGTTACCACTGCATCATCCCTTCTCTCGTGGAAACGGGAAGCACTTTGGGTAAATATATTACCACATATTATCTCAGTCTCCAGGACTTCTGTGGTCTTAAGTGTCTCACCACCTCCTATGGAAGTGTTTAGCCTTATTATAGTTTGTAAGCAGAATGCTCATAAACCCATAGGTGAAATATATTTTAGGGAACAACTTTCTTTTGATCTGTGAATGGGATAGTTGTCAAAAGTATGAGGGTGTTACTGGTACGGGGTCAACTTTTTCTAGGCACTGCCTTTTCTTTTTCTCTCTCCTTTTCTTGGCCTCCTGCAACAAGGTTTTTGATGCAAGCAGTAAAAACTGATAGTTGTCAAGGTGGGCACATAGGCAAGCAGGACAGAAAGGCCAGCTTTTTTCTGGGATGGGCTGAAGGGGCCAGGCCTGGAGCAGGCGGGAACCGAGTACTCCTAGGGGCCCACAGTGGGAATTTCTACTTTCCACCCAGCACTGGGAACAGCCTCAGTGATCTGCAGTCATTCAGCCCTCTGCCACTTGTGCAAGGGACTGTGTCCCAAGCAAGGGGGTTTTGGTTGCCATGCGCCAGATGACTGCAACTTGTATCAAGTTGCCTATAGACGCTGGCCACCCCACGTGCCACAGGTGCACTGGTTTCCTTCCCGCCCCCTTCTCCAGGTGTGCTGCTTCCTCTCTCTCCCTCCCTGCCCCAGGTTTACCTGTGTGCCCACTGTGCTGAGAATTAGGTTAAATGGGGGTTAAATGGGGCAGGAAGGAAGGGGTACACTGTCATAAGCAAGACGGATGTGGTCCACGCTGACACGGAATTACCTACCTTCCAGCTTGGGAGGACCAGAGATCGGAGGTGAGCAAGCCAGAGCCTCTGAGCTGCTAGAGGTCAGTGTGAATGGAGGCTGAGCCATGTCTCAGCTAGAAGCCCGGTATCCGGCTGTATTTGTCCACAGTCAGGGAAAGCTCCGTTTTGGAAAAGCAGACCCTTAATTGCTGATGTAATGCTGAAGTGCTGGTGTACATTTAACATTGATATTTTCCCTGTAGGCCATTAGTCGGCATAGGTTTCAATCACCTCAGTTAGTTCCTTTGTGAGAAATGCTGATGTCAGATGTGGTATGTTTGGGAGGAACTGACCATTAAAGAAATAAGGTAAGTCTGACTTCTCCCAAGCTCTTCTTTTCTGTTCGTCCTCTACAATTAGGTCTCTAACACCCATCCCCCACCCCATTCTGCCACGTCCAGGGGCCTAAAAATCACCCGGGCGCTTGTTAAACCTTTCCAAGCTCTGCCTCTGGAGCGTCTGATTTCAGTAGGAGTCCCTGACTCCCACGCACCTCACCAGGTAATTAATTCTTAAGGTCCAGGAAGCTTGGGAAAACTGCCCTGGAGAATGCTTAGATAGACACAATTAGGGAAAGATAATAACACCTTTGGTCATTATTGGCCCACTTTCAAGGAGCCGATGTTTTGGCAGACTCCTCACTGTTGTTTACAGAGTCTTTATAAATTGGCGGGACGGCTCTAATTTTTCTCCTTGGGGAAACCAAGGCATATGACCCAGTAAGGGCGTCTGGGACTCTTCTATGTAGTGTCGCATGGCGCCCTGACTGTGTGAGTGGGATCTCTACTCATACCCGAGATTCTTTGGAGTGCCAGTTCTGACCCCGTAAAAGCTCATACTTCCCCTTTGTTTTATCTCTGCGGACGTCGTCCTTGTTGAGGCCTGCATCGGCACTGCGGTAGATGGTCCACCGCTTCCTGAGTTGTCTCCCCGCTTCCACAGTTTTCTTTCTACCTGCCTCCCCCAGAAACCGATGAGAACCCTCAGAGAGTACGGAGCCTGATCGTGGGAAGGCGATGGTGAATTGTCATTAAAGGAGCAGCTTTAGCCCCAGAAAGACAGGCTTGAATCTCCACTTTACAGTTTTGCCAGATGTGGGACGTTGGTCATGTTGTTTAACCTTTCTGGGTTTCGGTTTTCCGACTTGTAATTTGGAGGCGACTGTATGGCAGTACTGAAAATTAAGTGGTGGTGGTTTGGGAAGATGCGGCGCAATGGCAGGCACAGTAAGGGCCTACTAAGTGTTGGCCGTTGCGTTTATCATTGAATGGTTCACATAGCATGGAAAATTTTCTGCTGAAAAATTGAAGGCCCGTGTCTGTAGAGCTGTCTAGGGAGAACGCTTTTATTCCCGTTGTGGGCTGTTTTCCTCCACTTACCTTGTGGTTATTGCTCTGTTCCAATAATTTTTCTTTTTGGACCACTTGGGTCATTTGTATTTCCTAGAAAATGGTCTGTATTGTTGGGATTTTAAAATTTATTAGCATGGGGATATGTGTAATATTTCTTCATTATAAGAGAACTTACTCTCCCTGTCTGTGGTTACATTCTTCATTGTTTCTAATTTTGAGTTATCTGTAACTTCTTTCCCCTTTTTGGTTAGTTTAGCCAGAGTTTTGGTAGAATGTGCGATTTTCTTCTTCTTTTTTCTAAAAAGCATCATTTGTAGCACTTAGAAATTATACTCCTTTGTTTCTCTAGTTCATTATTTTTTCTATTGTTATTTTAAAACCTTTTTTGAACATTTAGCTTAATTTTACTATTTCTTATTTACTGATAAAACACCTTTTTGAGGCTTCCCCAGTCAGCCCTCTCCCAGACTGCTTGAGCGCCCCCAAGCTCACCTTGCTCGCAGGCGCACTGCAGGCCTCCTGGCGAGCCGTGCCTGAACCCAGCTCCCACGAGCTCATAAAAAAGCTGAGCAGCTCACATAACCGATGACCGGGGTATGTGTGCCTGCGGTTCCGCCTGAGCCAGGAGTGCACATGATATTTCTGGGTAGCTGTCTCTCTTTGTCTCTTAGGTCATCTGCTTTTTCTGATTATTTCCCAGCAGCCTCTGCTGTGTGGTAGGGAAGATGGGCCTTGGCTCTCTGTAGGTTTCACAGGTTAAGCAAGGAACATAAAGACTTGTAGTTCCCAGTGTTCTTCTCTGTCCCTGCAAAGGATTCTGCTCGCTTAGCCTGGATTCTTAAACACTCTGCTTGTGAAAGTGGACAGGGCGTACTCATATAAAAGGTGTAGAAAGCAGTTAACGTAGTTAGAATACGCGTAGAGGTATCAGTAACGTCATCTGTGGCAGATGACCTACCAGTACCGGGAATGGTAAAGTCTGATGGAGAGAGAGGGTGAACCCGAAACTTTCTTGCAGCATAACTGTCGCTTTCTAGACCCAGCTTTTGTTTTTCCTTGTTTTCTGTTTTTGTGGGAGGGTGACACTGAGCACCTCACTGGGGCCACAGGTACTGTATCAATCACAGTGTGATCACTGTCCTTCAGTATATCGCCTGCCCGGTGCACTGTGCACTTTGGAATCCAGCGCTGTGGGACCAGACCAGGTCAGCTACCCTGTGTGTGGGAGTCATGTTAACAAGCCTCTAGACCGGCTACCAGCCTCATCCTGCACAGATCAGCCCCAGGCCTGGGGCAAGGCAGTGCTGCCAGCCAGCAGAGATCCCATCCCCGATGCTGTCAGTGGGAGGGGCTTCCCAAAGGTCACAAAAAAACCAAATGTCAACTTTGAGCATTTTTACCATACCCTATGGACTTTGTTTTCTTTGTTTTGTAAATACTTATATTTTATTTTTAGAGAGAGGGGAAGGGAGGGAGACAAACATTGATTCTGCTGCTTGTTGCACACACCCCAACTGGGGACTTAACCCATGACTCAGGCCTGTGTCGTGACTGGGAATGGAACCATCGACTTTTCTCTTTGCAGGATGATGCCCAACCGACTGAGCCACACCAGTCAGAATGCCCCTCGTGAATTTTATTTCTTAGTGGTCTTGTCTTTTTTCCTAAATATTCCTGTTCTAATTTGGATTGCCCCATTGATACAAGACTTATTCAAGAGAGGATGTGTGTTTAACTTCTTCATGATCAGGGTTTAAGTTAGGTTTGGATTTGGGGTGCAAATCACCTCTCTCCTTGCCAGCTTTCTCGTCAGGAGTGTGTACACCTCAGAACTGAGCTAGATGGGGCTAAAATTTCAGTTATGAATGAGCTCTCTGCTAATGACTAGATTTGAGAAGAAGCTTGAATCTCGGGTCAAAAATGTGTGTTTCTGCTTCCTTGTGGTTGGCAGTAACTTGCCCCCATGAGGGAAGTGAAGTGCTCACATGGGGACAGGCAAAAAGGGGGAAAGGGACGTGGGAGGGCTTCTGGAAGGCTCCACCTGGTCTGCTAAGTATGTGCAGACTGGGAGCTCCTGAGGAGCTTTCCTTACCAGAGAACAGATGTTCTCAGAGGGAAGAAATGAACCCACTCTGGAGTTTTAATGTTAAAAGACAAGCCCAGTGGATTTGGGGATCTCAGAGATCGAATTAGATATTTCTCCACTTTAGGAATGTGTTGGGGGTTTGTGAGGACAGGAGGAGAGAGGCGCCTCACTTAGTTGAGGTTAATGACATTTGTGGTCACATTACATCTTGGGCTTTAGAGATTCCTTTGTTGTATGGTATATGCTAATTTTTATAAATATTCAGTGAGTGCTGGAAAATAGGGGCATTCTTTTCTCTTAAGTATAGAGGCCTCACATAGTCTCATTAAGTACACTATTCCATTTACAGTCCCAATTTGTCAACATGTTCCCTAAAGCAGCTGCATCTGTCAATGATTTTCTGTTTGGCATGACCCACCTCCAAGTTTGTTTGTTTGTTTGCTTGTTTGTTTGTTTAATGTGACTGGTTAGCCCTCCTGGCCCTGGGTCCTCAGGGATGAGCGTGGCCACCTTTTGACTTCTTTTTTATGGGCTGATCCCTGCCTTTGGAGGGTCAATTCCAGACTCTGCTAAACTTCAGTGCAGGGGATCCAAGTGTACTTCCCTGTCTGGCCACCAGGGTGCGTGCAGCCCTTCTCATACGGCTGGCATCCGGTGTTCTGCCAGGTTATGCTGTGACACCAATGCCTTTCTCCACCTCTGATACAAGATCATCCTACACACACACAAACACACACATGCATAACCACGCACACGTATTTGTAATTTGCAGCAGAAACTCCTCAAAATCTGAGGGGCACAGATAGCCCTACCCCAAGTTTTCATTGGTGTTGTATTTGGCAAGACTGGCGCTCCGTCCTGCTCGTGCAGGGCTTCCCCAGCCAACCCCACGCCTTCACTTGTTCTCCTGTAGCACTTATTTGTATCCTTAGTTTTTAATCCCATGTTGTGTAATTGTGCCCTTTTGGGTGTATTTATATCTATTGAATAAGTGTGCATCATTTTAATTCATGTATGTAAGAGTTGTACCTGTAAAAGGCCTTGAGGTATTTTGTGGGTTAAAATACACACAGATGAGGACACCCTGGAAGATTCTTCCTGAAGACACTTCAGGTAAAGGGCTGTCCGGCTCTCACTCTGGGTGGCCCTTTGCCCCCTGAAGTTCTGTGTGTGCGGGACAGCACGCTAACTCCGTGCACAACGTGGTGCAGCGACTCTGGAATACATTCATCCTGCGTAAGTGAGAGTCTCGTCTCTTCTCACGGTCAAGGCCAAATGGTGTGTGAACAGGGTTTTTTGTTTGTTTGTTTTGAACAGCTCTTGTTAGGACAATATGTTCAGATTCATCGATAGCTCTAAAATCTAAACTGTTGACTCTCTTTAGAGGCTTAGCTGCAGGGGTCGTTAATGGGCTTTCAGGTTTCAGTTATTTTGTAACGTCCTGGAGTGTGACTTCAGTGCTGAATCGCCTGAAGAACAAAGAGCTTCCTTCCTCCTGGTTTTTCCATTTATCCTTACACCTTTCCTCTTTCCCCCAAATGTGTTCTGATTTTTCAACCAAGAAGCAGGCTAGTAAGTCCATACAGGAGCAAGAAGGTGTTTTTCTGGTTAAAATATCAGAAATTTTATTGGAATTCTGTGGAACCCTAAATTTCACAAAGCTCCTTCATGACCAGGACTTGCTCAGTTGGAAAGATGTATACTTGTATTATGAAAGAACTTCAGACTTTAAGGAATTTGAACACTCATTCTGCATTGAGGTATTTGACTCAAAAAGGTGCAGTCTTTAAATATTGCTCTATTAAAAGTAATTGAGTAACATTTGTGGGTGGGAAGTGACAAAATCGGATGCAATAATCCTAGAATTATTTAGTTATTTGGTGGCATTACAGTGTTATGGACATTTTAAACATGAAGAGCCCACATATCTGCCTTAACCTGAGATGGATTCCGTTGTGGCAGTTGAGATTATACCATGAAACATCTGGAAGAAGCAAAGCAGATAGAAATGTGGTCGGAGAGCACAATTCCACCTTTCCGAGGAACACAGACCGAGCAGTCTGTGGCTCTTGGACCCTCCACGGCCTTCCTAGAGCCAGGATCAGGCCTAGATGCAGCCACCTACACACACAAATCAGGATGGAGAACTGAGGTCTGAGGGGCCCCCTCCTTAGAGCTCCCACCCATGGAAGGGGAGGGGCCGGCCAAGGCCCTCGGCGTGCCGGGGTCTCAGGGTAGGAGCCCGAAGTAGCTAGAATGTCCTGGTGAGTCCTTTCTGGGAAACAGCCATCCAACCACCCCCCTCCCCCCCGCCCCGTCACGTGCACAGTGCTGTTTTCTCCATCCCTCTCCTGTTACAATGGCCATTTCCATTCCTTTTAGGGACCAGCCATGCCATGTGGCCTCGTCTCTCACTAGACTCCTGCCCCAGCTTTCTTACTGACCTCCTTGTTTTTCACTTTTGCTCCCCTGAAGTTTTTTTTTCACCCAAAGCAAACCAGATTGTATAACTATGCATCTCCTTAACTAATCGTAGCTTGCTTGCACTTAGAACACAGATTCAAACTTCATAGCTGCCTGGGAGGGGCCCCATGATCTGGCTTCTGCCTGGGTAAGTAACTGTCCTCCTTCCCACTGCTTCCCAGGATGGATGGTGGGTCACCAGTTTTTAAATTTCTGAAACCTATGGGTTGATATTTTTGTGAAATGTAACAGACAACTCGGCAGGGTCATGTGACTTACGGCACTCCCCCTCAGGTTCTCATCTCGTCCTGGGCTGGTCGGGAGTCATTCAGGACCAGCACAGTTGTGGATGCTACTCTGAGTAGCAGTATCTCTCCGTGATGACCCTGAACGTGTCCTTAGGGCTAGCCACTCTCTATCCCTCTGGCTTGAATTTTGTCTTCCCCGGTACAGTGTTAGCTCCACAGTGACTGGGAGCTGGTCATGTGTAGGGGACCAGTTTGTTATGGCCTGGTAAATGTCACTCAGCTCTGTATGGAAAACCTACAGAAGCGAAATGGTAGGCAGAAGCCAGACCTTCAAACTGAGTTTTCCCAGGGGAGTCAGGCCTAGAAAATGCATACAGATTGTTATGGCTTTCTCTTGCTAAAACTCCATCACCCTGGTCTAAAACAACAAATATGTATTGTCTATCTTCAAGGTAATTTCCAAAGCCTGTGTGAGTTATTGTACCTAAAATGTAGACAATAATATTCTGTGTAATAGATAATAAATCTTTCTCTGATGTAAAACCCCAGGAAAACAATAAAAGCCTGTCTAGGGTTGGGGTGCTCCCCTCTTAAGGGAGTGACTAGGCGGTCATAGGTGCTGTCCCCCTTTTCTCCACAGGATTGTTGTCGCCTGTGCATTCATTCTTACCATCAGCCACAACAGACAGACTCTGATGGCCAGGGCCCGCCACATCTGGCGCCCAGGAACAGGGACGGGAAGGCTATCAGCCACAGCCATGGGCTTGCCACCCCTCCATCACCAACACCGGAACCCGTGCTGAAGCACACTAGGTTCCTACTAAATCCTTGTTGGTGCTCCAGCATCTCGAGGTGCCTGTCCTGCCCAGCCAAAGCAGGAGGAAATCATAGGAGGTCCAGGTTCCCTGCCTTCCCTACCTCCATGCGTTTACTTTCTCTCCACATCCAGTATTGGACCTGGAGTCTGCCTCAGTGATGGTTACAGTGATTGGAATAAAGTAACTCTGTCTTCAGAGCTATTGCTAATTCACTGCATGACCTTGACCAGTGACTGCAATATGGCATATCTTTATTTCTGTGTCTGCCAAGTAAGCATGGCGTTTCCTTCCCCCGTGCCCATGAAGTCAGGTAGTGCTCCCACACTCCCTTAGTGATCTCCAAAATGCTGCGCCTGAGTGGCTTTGCAACTGTGTGTCAATTTTGTAACTAAAAATCAAAAGCTAGTTTGTAACTTTCTAACTGCTTAGTTATACAGAGGGTATGCTCGGCTACAAGTGATGTGTTGTAAAAACTCCCGGCTCCGCCTTTGTGGCCAGGTCTTGTGGCTGCCTGCAGGCTGCCTCCCACCCTTCATATAAACCATTCGTTGTACATATTCAGTGCCACCTTTTTCCCAATTTTTAAAATTATTCTCCAGTTTCAAATTTTAGGGAAGTTCTCTGGAGTTGACAAGGTAGTAGCTCTTGGAAAGACAGTAAGTCAATATCAGAATTAATAAAATAGTGCCTATGCATCTCTAACTGTATTTCTTCAACTCTGACGTTTGGGATCACCGGCTACTGCCCCAGCAGCCCGGAGCCTTGGTGCAGTACTTCGCTGGCCGGGTGTGATCTGCGCAGCAGCGTGGTGTGTGCCTTCAGAGCAGAGGTTCACAGGGCCAGCTGGGCCGTCTCCTGGCTGCCTGACGTTGGGCACCTGTGTAACTGCTCTGAGACGCGGTTTCCCTGTCCATAAAGTTGACCAAACTAAAGAACCTTCGATTGTGAGTTTCAAATGAGTTAACGCTTGCCTGGTATATAGTTCGTGCCATGTAAATATTAGTTATTATTATTTGCTGAGAGAAAACACGCATTCACAGATATGTTTTGAAGTCTTTTTTCTCCAGTTTTATTTGAGATATAATTGGCATACAAAATTGTATAAGTTTAAGGTGTACTGCATAATGATTTGACTTACATGTATATTGTGAAAAGATTATTGTATTAAGTTTAATTAACAAGTATCATCTGGTATGGAAACAAGGAAAATATATTTTTTGTGGTGGGAACTCAGGGTTCACTCTCTTAGGAACTTCATACACGTCACATGGTGGTGTTAACGCAAGTCATTGTGTTGGTCCGCACATCCTTAGCGCTCCGTGACGCTTATTTGCTCTATAACTGGAAGTGTGTGCCTTTGACCCCTTGTACCCAGGTCCCCTGCCACCCCTCACCTCTGCCTCCCCTCTCCACTAATCTGATCTCTTTGAGTGTTTTCCCCCCCAATATTCCACACATTAGTGAGATCTTTCTCGCTGACTAATTTCCCTTAGCACAATGCAGTGAAGGTCCACCCGTTGTGTCCACCATTGTGTTGTCACAAACGGCAGCATCCCCTCCTTTTGTGGCTGAATGTATCCCATTGTGTGTGCGCGTAAGTCATGTTTTCTTCATCCACCCATCAGTGGACACTCGGGGCACTTCCACGCCCCGGCTGTCACAGACAGTGCTGCCGTGGACATGGGGGTGCGGACATCCCTTCAGCACATGGCTTCTGTCTTCTTACGATACATTCCCAGAAGTGGAGTTGCTAGACCTCTCTAGGGCATGTTAAAGTATAACGTTTCTCATGGAGAAATTTATATCGGGTTGCTCTGACCACTTGGATTTTTTCTGCAGGCTTTTGTGGAGGCCCAGAACAAGATCACGGTGCCCTTTCTTGAGCAGTGTCCTATCAGAGGTTTATTCAAAGAGAGAATGACTGAGCTGTATGACTACCCCAAGTACAGCTGCCACTTCAAGAAAGGAAAACGGTACGTGGGGTTGCTTTCATTTCATTTTATTTTACTTTACTTTTCTGATTGAATGCTTTCTTAAATTTTAAAATGAATTCTAAATAACTTACCAGTTTATCAAATTAACTCATTATAAAATCTGTTTATTTCTATGCTTAAATATAAGAGTAGTATCTTCCAGTCTATTGTCCAAATTCTTAAGCTAAAGATTAAGAAATGTAGTAGATATCAACTATAATTAAAAATAAATTTTTGAAAAGCGAACATAATCACCAAAAAAGGCAGAAGAAAAGAAATTTAGTGGTGATATGTCCTGGGAAGAAATCTGGAGCTTGAGAAGGTTTGTTTTCCGTGGTTAGTAACTGGGGAGATGGGCCAACTCTCAGGCAACAGTAGAGGCCTGTTTGCATATAAAGCAGATTATCTTTGGCTAATAGTACTTGAAAATATTTTATTAGATACTTTTTATAATGCAAAAATGGAAATTGTCCATGAAGTAGAGCCTAGTAATTCAGCTCTCTTGTTCCTCTCTTTTTCACACTCAGATAAACATGCTCTTGTTGTTTTTTAACCCTCCTTGGAAGTATCATCAAAAATTTGCTGTAGAATTTCTTAGGAGCCCCTGTCTCCCTGGCAAGGATCAGCAAAGTACACTCTGCATGCCACACCCCGCCACCGCCTGTTTTTATGAATAAAGTTTAAGTGGCACAGAGCCATGTGCGTTCACTTCTGTGCTGTCCAGGGCTGCTCTTGCACAACTGCAGAGTTGTGTCGTGGCCACGGAGAGCTGTGGCCCCCCAAGCCTGACAGTCTGCCAGCCCCCACCTAGCAGCCTGGTTAGGGAGGGGAACCTGCACTTTGCTTTAGAAACTCTGCTTTCTTCTCAATTGAAAAAAAAAAACCTGCTGCTTTATTTGAGTATTACTATTAATTTTAGCCAATAAAAATGTTTGTTTCTATTTGTCTAAGATGCAGAATTTGAATATGTAAAGCAATTCAGATAATACACTAGGTCCAGGGAGATGGTAGGACTGTCCACCTCATCCCCTGGCCTGGGCACGGCCTGTTTGCAGTTGCGTCCCTGTGTGTATGTGTGGGTTTTCTTCTTCTGGCTTGTGTGCATTTGTTTTTATTCCACACGTAGAAAACTCTGTAGCTAAACAGAGACTGTCTCTGCCCCCCAGGTATTTCTATTTTTACAATTCAGGTTTGCAGAATCAACGAGTACTATATGTACAGGATTCCTTAGAAGATGAAGCCAGAGTGTTCCTGGACCCCAACGTCCTCTCCGACGACGGCACGGTGGCGCTTCGAGGTACGTGCCCCCCCAGCCGAGCCCCCAGAGTCCCGGGACCCTCATGTGAAGTTGGTGTGGCCACCTCACCTCTGAAATGCCGGCCAGAACGTGCACCGCATTGCAGAGCAGACGCACACACAGCATCGGGAAAGCTGGTTTTTGCTCAGTGTGTTTAGAATGTGCAAGTAGTCGCCTGTTCTGAGGGCCAGGGCAGGGCTAGAGGATGCCTCGCTGGACCCAGATTAGCTGCGAGGGCTCCTGGGGTCCTGACGCGTCATCATCACTTCCTGTAACCTCCCTGAGAAGGGCCTGTGATTGGAAAACAAGTTGATCCTCGGCTAGAAGAAATTTAAGCTATACAAAACATGTTTCCATTATAAAAATAAAAGAGGAAGGAATGTTTATGAGATTTAGTTCCTTGGGAGGGGCGAACTGATAAAGAGTTTTAAAATTTAGATAAATGTCAGTATGTTAGAATTAAAAGTAAAAAATATGTACTCTTGTAAAACTTGGACAACTGCCCCCTAAAGATACAATTTAAAAGCTGAATAAGTTTAGCCCGCAGTTGCTTTATGTCACTTAAGATAACCTTCTCCACGGGCATAAATCTGGATTACCCCCAGCTTGTGCCGTAGCACTAGTTTTAGGGTCAGGAAGGTTGCTGCTCTCTGGTTCAGTAATTGTGTGCTAGGAGAACCACATCTCAGTAGCATTGTAGATGTTTCTAGTGAAGTCGGCTCATTTTCATCTTGTGTTTTATTTAAAAAAAAAAAAAAGCACAGGTGTAGGCTCAGTCCTAGAGAATTGAGCAGTGGGGGCGCTGAAGCCCTCTAACCAGAGGGGAATTACCCTGTGCAAGACCCTTTGATAAAGGCGTTTAGTTAGTCAGTGGTCCCACCTCCCCCTCTCCCCAGAGAGGCCCTGTGTGTAAATGATGATTCTTTACCAGCTGGTATTGAAAGTCAGGTGCCAGCCAGCTTATAGGGGCATTGCTCCATGAATTGGAGCTTGGAGTTAAATGAACTTTATACACTGGTTCCATGTAATAATATACCTTGTATGGGAATTCATTTAGTTTTAACAAGGGTCTATCTCGCAACTCGTTCAGAAAGACTCCATTGTGACAGGGTCTCCTCTCTTGCTCTGATACTTCATTCCAGTAACTTTTAGTGGGATTTTTGCCATGTACAGGCTCTGATGGATGAGAAGGAAAATTAGACATGGGACCTGGCTTCAGGTTTAGATACTGGTGTCATGGGGAAGTAAAAGTATGGGTCACCCTTCACATTCTTTTGATAATAGACATTGTCCATTTTAAATATATATATTTCAAATCACAGTGTTTTATTTAAAATTTTCCTGAAAAATTTCTAATGATATGTAAATACTTTAAACACCACAATGTTATATAGAGTGGAAAGTGAGTAATTTCTCCTCACCATCTTTTAGATGCTTTTCTGCCATTGTATACATAATGGGTATTTTATAGGGATTGTAAGTGATTAATAAATATGCTTTTTGAAATTTTAAACAGATTTCCCAGTGATAAAAGTCTCATGTAAAATAGGAGGAAACCTCAAAATAGTTGGGTTTCTGAGGATAATTTTTGACCCCCTAGTAAAGTTCAGCAAACGTTATAGAAGGGGAAATCTCTGGTGTCCACGCCAGTACCAAATCCTACATCTATTGCTCTTCACAATTATCAAAGCTGCTGTAAGCACGTAAACTGTCGTCGGGAAACCTTCTGTACTGATTACAGCATTCTCTCCCAGCCCTGGAGAGTTGCACACGGCTGCGCCGTCCGTGGGTGGCGGTGCTTCTCTGCCCTGGGGTTGCTTCTGGAAGATGCCCCACGTGAGACCCGTGCTGCAGACCCTCAGGCTTTACCTGCCCTGGGCCTGTGGCGGTCAGAGAGTGTGGGCGATGATCCCTGAGGGCCAGCACCGCTCAGAAAGTGAGGTCGTAAAGAGGGAGCTCAGATAGTTTGGAATCCATCCCAAAAATTACCTAATGGCTCCAATTTCATTGTTACATGATGTGTCGTAATTCAGTCATTACTGGAAAAGCAGTCTCCTCATTTCTCTTCCCCCTAATCCTTTTTAGAATATAAATAAAATATGCTGAAAGTCTGAGATACACTCTGCTTTTAACTGAACTGCCTATTGAATTATAGAAATTTAAAAAATGGAAGCACCTTAATGGTCATAGAATCTGATACTTCATTTTACAGATGAAGAAACAAAGACTTGTCCAAGGTCCTAAGGCAAAACGCCTGTAAGGCCCTCAGATTTTCTCCCTCCACATGCCGCCCCGGCACGTGACAGGGAGTTCTGTCCGGCAGCGCAGAGGGCGGGGAGCAGGGCTGGGAGTGGCATCTCCATCAATCCCCCATGTTCCACAGGCTATGCATTCAGTGAAGATGGCGAATATTTCGCCTATGGACTGAGTGCCAGTGGCTCAGACTGGGTGACGATCAAGTTTATGAAAGTCGATGGTGCCAAAGAGCTTCCAGATGTGCTTGAAAGGGTCAAGTTCAGCTGTATGGCCTGGACCCATGATGGGAAGGGAATGTTCTACAACTCCTACCCTCAGCAAGATGGGAAAAGTGATGGTAAGTTAAGACTTCAGATGAAGGCACACGTTTGTTATGAAATAGAAGTGTAACTCATACAACTTTCAAAGCGTAGTTAAACCTTAACATAGGTTGTTGGTCCAGAGTCAAGAGTCCTCCAGGACGTTGTATCAGTTAGCTTTGTTGTGTAACAGATCACCCCAAACCTTGGTGGCTTGGAGTAATGACCGTTTATGTTGCTTGAGTCTGTGGGCTCACCAGGCCATTTTTCCGGGCTCAACTGAGTTCATGTACCTGTGGTCAGCTGCAGGTCAGCTGGCTAATCTTGGCTTGAGTCTTTCACATGTGTGGGGCCTCAGCTCAGCTACACATGGTCTCTCATCCTTGAGCAGGAGAGCTCTCACGGCAGCCCAGAAGGATCCCAGTGTGGAGAGCTGAGGGGCACAACCTCCCAGATGCCTAGGCTTGCTGTTTTCATACGGTCACTTCCCTGAGTTCTGCTGGCCGCCCCTCTTCAAAGGGCAGTGAAACAGATAGAGGGAGCTGAGAAAAACCAAGGCCATTACTGCACTCAGTCCTTCACAAATGTGTTCTATTCCCAAGGGGATCACAGAAAAATGGATTTTTTTATTTAACGATGTTGGGTGGTTATAAAATTTTCCTACTGCAGTAATCCTACCTCTTCCTCAGGTTAGAAGTTGCCAGTCCCCTGTTGGTCACATTGACACTTTTCTCCTTGTTAGCTTCCTGTACACACCTGTTCTCTTCAGTTGCACAAAGATCCTATTGTGTTCAGTGGTCCCTCTTTCTTTTCCCCTCGCTCCTCATCTTCCCAGATAGGAAGGTCTCTACCTGAACATCATCTTATTTCCTCCATTCCATATTTCTGCAAACTGCTTTTCAGTGTACACTGTTTTAATTTCTTCAGGCACGGAGACATCCAGCAATCTCCACCAAAAGCTCTGCTACCATGTCTTGGGGACTGATCAGTCAGAAGATGTTTTGTGTGCTGAGTTTCCTGATGAGCCTAAATGGATGGGTGGAGCTGAGGTATTGTACTACAGCGAAATGTTACCCAAAAAGCTGTGTCTGATGGATTGTGTGTGTAAATATCCTTGTTTTGTGATGACCTCCATTGATGAAAGAAGTCCTTTGAGAGAATAGTCTTCTTGTTTAAAAAAACCGGCATTCAGTTGACTCTTAATAATGGTGATGATAAACCTTTTAACTGCAATTGCAATGTAAAAGTCTTATTACTAAAAGTTATACATGCTTCTGGTAAAAAAAAAAAAAAAAAACATGCGAGGGCAGAACAACACAAAGCATAATGTGACTGTCGTGACACTCGGGACCCTGCCTCTCAGAGGTGAGGGGCATGTCCTGTCACCTGTCCTCTCATCCACCAGTGAGCATGTAGGGAGAGCGCTGCGCATCTTCCTTTCTCACACCATGTGCTCTTGGTGTATATTGTTTACTTGTTTCTACAGTAAAATATGTCTCCTTTAGCTATCTTCCCATCTTATGGATCGTTCTTACATTCCTTGGGGATCTTGACTACAACCCACCTCTACTGAAGTGATGTGTCTTTGAAGTTACTGGCCTAGACTTTATTCTTGATAATCAGCTGAAAGAATGTAGGGGTGCTTGGAGTGGGAATTCACTCCTGTGAGCTCACCTATGGGTATTAAGAAATATAGGTAGGCCACCATCCCGTCTTTAGTGGAATCCACTAGAAACTCTTTAGATCACGAGCCACTCAGCTCCTCCCTGACAGTTAGAACTTCCATAAGAAGGGGACGCTGGCAATGCTGCTCCCGGATCTGGTTCTCGGGGGCGAGGAGTAGGAATCCGTGGTATGTAGGGCCATCGTGTTCATATACATTACTCCAAATTGCCCTTTTATTTATTTATCGTGTTTCTCTAGACCAGGGCTTGGCACACTTGCCTCGGCCCAGATCTGCCTGCTGCCCGTTTTTGTGAACAACGTTTTGTTGAAACAGCCACACTCCCTTGTTTACGTGTTGCCCGTGGCGACATTCGAGCAACTGCAGCGGATTTCAGTAGTTGTCACAGAAGGCCACGCGGCCCCCAGGGCTCAAAACAGTTACTCTCTGGCCCTTCACAGAAAAACTCCGTCAGACTCGAATATAGGGTGTTAGGAATGAATTTAGAGGGCTTACGTTGTACTGCCTGAAACTGTGCCCTTTTTCGTGCTTTCTCTTTCCCTCCTAAGTCCCCGCCCTGCACGCTTTCCTGGTGCAGTTCCTGTTCTTGTATTTCTCTCGCATTGTTTCTAATGGCTTTTCTGACTTCGTTTGCATATCTTTCTAGTAAGTTTTCTTCTTAGCTCCACTTTTCTTCATACCTAAGACTTCTGCTTATTATGGATAATATGTGTTTGTTTATAAAATGATGTACATTTGTACTTTCATCTAAGTGAAATCGTTAGGGAGATATAATATGCTACCAAAAAGCCTAAAAATATGAAGTCATGTGTTTCTCTTTTCTTTGTGGGAGGGGAGTTGACGTGGAAAATGTAAACATAGCATATTTTAGTAACCAAATTTTATTCCCTCTGGATTTATTATAAAATCAAAAACACACTCTCCTGGAGAAATTTTTTGCTTCAGGGCTAATAATTTTGTTGCACCAGGCCTATATTTATCAGAGTAAAATTATTTGGTTGATACAGTAACAGGAACATTAAAAATAAAGCCTGAATATCAAAGTATAATAAAGCCTGAAAGTATATTTTCGCAAATTGATCTAAAAGAAAATGGCTTAACAGTAGAATCCGTGTGCAACTCTAGCGGCTCAGATCTTTTTGTTAGCACTTGGTTGAAGCAACTAGTTTTTGTTTAATACTTTTTAAAAAATATGCTAAAATATACGTAACACAAAATTTACTAGTTTAATCATTTTATGTAGAGTGGCAGTAAGCACACTTACATTGTTGTGCAGCCACCAGCACTGTCCACCCCCAGAGCTGTTTTTATTTTGCAAAACGGGAACTGTTCCCATTAATCAATACATCCCCATCCATCCTCCTCTCTGGTCCCTGGTGACCACCTTCTACTCTCTGTCTCCATGTCTGTGACTGTTCTAGGCACCTCATGAGTGTCATCACGTAGCATTTGTCCTTTTGGGTCTGTCTGTTTCACTTAGCATGATGTTAAGGTTTGTCCGTGTTGTACGTAGCACAGGTCAGAATTCCCCCTTTTAAAGCTGAAGGATATTTCGCCAATGTATGTGCCACACTTTTCCTAGCCACTCATTCATTGATGGATGCTTGGAGTGTTTCCATAGCATTATTTGAATAATGCTGCTATGAGCAGCCGTCTTTAAAAATACAGTGGCGATACATCATGTCTACATTTAACATCTGTATATTCAATTCTGCTAACTAGGCAACTGAAAAGAAAAGCAGTTTTAATTATTTGGAGTGATCCTTCTACTGTTCATTCAATAGATGTTCACTCTCCGTGACTTGTGTGATGTAATCTTGACCACAACCCTGGAAGCGGTGATCATTCCGTTGCGTGGACACGGCAGGGTGGTCGACTTGCATGTCCACGGTTGGCACTGCCTGCAGGGCATGTCTGGCCTTGGTATCCTCTTAACCCCTGTGCACTCTTGTCTCTAGTTGGGAGGAGGAGGTCACACAAAAACAACAGCAATAGCTGTTTAAACAGTGACAGTGAAGAGATGCAGCTCTAATGAACAGAAATAATAAATGAAGTTGTTTAAAAAAATGATAAATTTGGATCAGGATCCTAATTAGTGGATAGTGCAGAGAAAGTCTGTAAGAAAACCAGCTTAGTGAACACAGACTGGCTGGAGACTTCCCCTAAGCTCTATTTCAGCTGCCCGGGTCGTCTTGTTAGACAGACTTCACCCCACCAGTTGCCAGGGTTGGCTGGGCAGGTCTGGCTGACGTAGGTGAGTGTCCCCATCCTTCCTCACCCTGCCATGTGTGATCTTTCTGAGCTTCGAGGACCTCCTGCTGCACAGAGGAGCATGCTGTCACCTGGACATGAAGACCATAGTTCTGTGGGTTTAAGCCTTCAGCAACCTCAGGCCCACCCTCAATGGATGGTTCAGTTCCAGGTCAGAAAAACCTAGACCATGAGAAAAATACTGATGTCGGAGTTGCTTGTACCTGGCATGGAAGTGTGGAAAGCCCCGGGGGCTCCAGGAAGCCAGTGCGCTGGTCACTGCCTAGGCCAGAATCTCCCACGCCTCTGCACAGATGAGTGTTCCCTGGAAGAGGAGCGGACAGTTTCCTAACGGCCTTTCTCTAGTTACCTGCGCCTTGGAGAAGAGCAGTGGTCCTTTCCATAACCAGGCACCAAATGCATGTGTTGCAATCGTGGCTTTTATGTTTCAGGTCGTTGCCTTTAGGATCATCATTCTGACCCTCGTACTTCATGAATACATTTAATGATGTCTCTGAATGGAGAGTCGGTGTTACAGAGATGGTGGTGTGCTGGAACAGGGATCAGGAGCACTTATCCTAGCCCTGTCTGGGTGGCGCTGGGTAAATTGCTTCATCTCTCCAGGTCTGTTTCCTCCAGGGCTTTTCAGCTCTAGAGAGCTGATTGGAGGATTATGGCAGCCTCTCAGAGGCCCTGAAGCTGGCCTCCTGGGTGAGAACAGAACTGGTGGATTTGAGAGCACTGAACATGGAGGGGCGTTGTGGGTGTGGTTTGAGGCTGTGGGTGGCCAGCTGGGTGTGGAGCGTGTGTCAGGTTCCCTGGCTGGCTGCCGTCCCCCTTCAGATTCTCTTCCCTTCGTGCCCTGGATGCTGCCGCCTCATGACTCGGCTGCTCCCTTCACAGATCGCTCCTCTGCTTTCCTGCACCGGACAGGTCTTTCTTGCTTTGACAGAGTCTGTAAATTCCAGTCAGGAAGCAGCTTTACTTTTCCCGTTGTTGCCTAGGACAGATCTCTCCCCAGGACAAGCACCTTCCACCTGACAGAACCCATCGCCTTCTGGACACTGTCAGGTATTAGATCTGTTACTGAAGGTTCATTTCAGTCCAAACCAAAGTATCAACTCCAGTTTACATGCTTCGTCCCTCTCCCCAGCTTGAGTCTGGGGAGCGGATGGGGCAGGGATTATTCCATCCTTTCCAACCTTTTTTTTTAAAGCCTTGGAGAAATAGTCCTAACAGCCTTGTTCATGATAGCCCCAAACTAAACATAACCCAATACCCACTAGAAAGTACATGAGTGAACAAATTGTGGTATATCTGCAGTGGGATAATACTCGGTTATAAAAAGGGGTTAAAAAGGAATGAACTATCGATACGCCTAACAACATGGGTGCATCTCAAAATAATTATTTATGCACAGCGAAAGAAGCCAGAAAAGAAGAAGTACACAGTGTCTCATTCCATTTATAGAACACTCTAGAAGATGCAGACTGTTCTACAGAGGCGAGGGCAGATCAGCGCTTGCTTGGGGATTGGGCGGGGGGACATATGGAGGGGCAGGAGGAAACCCTGGGGATGGTGCGACTGGGACTTGGAAATGACCTTTTACAGGTGGGGCCATTCTGAGCAGTGGCAAGATGCCCGTTTACCTTCCCTCAGGTATTCACCCTGGCTTTTTGTCTTCAGCGGCAGGGCAGGGAGACGTAGGCAGGGAAGGGGAACAGGATTTTTACTCATCGGGAGCTGTTTGTCGATCCCTCGTGGCTGCTCCCTGTCCACCCGCTCCCATGGGCATCCTTTTGTAGTGAGATCCCCTCTGTCCTGGGAACCTCTGTACTTGGCCATTCCCTGGGGTGGGTTATGAGCTCTGGCTGACCTTTGGCATTATCCCTCAAAGCTTCTGCTCCCAGGAGGGTTCCCTTGAGATTGCTAGCTCTCTGCCATGTCCTAGCCCTGCCCCCATCCTTTTCCATGGTGCCTTGGAGGTGACTGGAGCCCAGCTGCCTTGTAGGCACCTCCTGATCCAGGGAAAGCCACAGGCCTGGGTTACCCCATCCTGGGGATGTAGGCCATGCTCACCTGGCTCACCAGCCAGCCTCCTGCCCTCAGTTCCTCCCGGCAGCATCCCCGTGCCCCTGGGGGTAGCACACAACAGACACTTAGCATCTGGCTTGGAAGAACAATGACATCAATCATTATTTAACAGAGGCTGTGTGGCTTCAGTTGCAGGGCAATGATTGCAGAAGGTAGAAGTTGTCGTTTAGAAGGTTCTCTTGGACAGAAAGGAAAAGAAAAGCTTTTTTATTGAAAAGTATTTGTAGAGCATGTGGGGGGAGAAATCACAAAGAAATCAAGCATTTCCAGGCACTTTTCCCAGCAGAGGGTGCTCTGGAATGAAGATTCTGAAAATGTATCAAGTCCCTGTAGAAGAGATTAGGGAGAAAATACCCAGCCTCTTTGTGATTATCTAGCTGAATCCTATACCGAGAACCAATTCTTGAGGGGAAAAAAAGGTTTTTTTTGTAAAGAAGTAATCCTAGTTCTTAATATTCATGACATGTTTCTCCATAAGCCATTTTCATGTGTTCACTTGTAACCCTTAGAGTTAACATATACATATTCATGTACACATTTACATATTTGTCATATACATATATTAACATGTAAAACCATTGCCTGGTGCTTGACTCACCATAGGCACTCATGAATGTTAATTTTCTTCCTCCCCTGAGGAGGTTCACGCCCACAGAGACCGTCTGGGCCTGGAGCGCACCCAGCCTCGCTTACAGAATATACACGGACAGTAAGGTCTAGATGTTCCTCAGGGAACTGGGCCTCACCTGTCCCTTACACGTTGGATGGTTTTGAGTTGGAGCTGACCTCTTCTGGTCAGCACAGTTCATGCATGTATTCTCCAAATGCCTAGTGAGCCCTGGCTTTGCATCCCCTGGTGTGCTGATGCCCGGCAATACTCAAGAGCAAAGAGCGAAGCACTGGCCCTTATGGAAGATGGTTTGGTCTAGTAACCTATTCTTTTCCAATATTTTCATATGATACAGAGTCTGGGGGGTCATGACAGAATTTCTCCCATGTTTGGTTTGTGTGTCATTTTAAATACCCCATTGTCCTCTTGACCTTAACTTCAGTAATTGAGCCTGTGGCTGCCAACAGGTCTTCTTACTGGGGACCCTTCAGTTCCTTATGCTGTCCCTGGGGAGCCCTGCACTTTCCAGTGGCTCCTGGAGACTGACTCCCTCTGTTCAGCACGGGAGGGGCTGAGTGGTTGTCTTTGTGTTAGCCCTGGGTGGACTTTATATTAGTCCTAACTGGACTGTGTGTGCCCAAGGCTCATTGTCTGTGTCCTTTTTTTCATCAGCACTGCATGAAGTGATAATATCCATCATGCTGATTAGCACGCAGCAAAATCTCAGCAGCATGCTTGGGAAGGCAGAAAAGTCAGGAAGCCAGACTAAAGACCTGGATGTGAGTAAAGCTAGAAGGCGGTGCTGCTCTCTGTGTGTACATGAAACAGCCCCTGATGGGAGGGGTGGTTTTTGTAACAGTAAGGCAGGGTTTGCTGATCGGCCACTTTTCTCGCCTGACCCCTCTATTGCTCAGTAAGGGAGAAAAGAAAACAAACGGCGGATTCCTATATAACAAGCTTACCCGCCAGAAAAACAACCAGGTGGATTAGAAACAGTAGTGGCTGTGTCACGTCCAGAATCCCTGCATTACTTATTCCATGTTGAGTGGGTCATCTTTTCTTCTCCTGGAAATTCCTGCCGTGTCCGTTTCTGGCATACCAAACAGCGTACCATACCGAGTTTGGACTGATTTCTCTCTTCCCTCATTGCTGCAGTACCATACTGTGTTCGGAAAGCTGGGTGTTTGATTTAATGACTACCTATTAGAAATGTTTATGTTAAGGCACATCACGTGTGTTTATGACTACTCTGTACTTCTGTCCTGACATTATCTCTTTTTATTACGAACTCATAATGAGCCCCATAAAAGAAAAGCCATCATTGTGGGTGATTAGTTTGACATTTAGCAGTTTTTCTAAGTTAAGTTTTGCAGACATGCTTATTATGAAAGGGATGTTATGATTAACAGCTATTACAAAAGGAATTCAAAAGCATCTCTGAAACAAAATTGATAATCGTGTTCCTCTCAGAGCAGGGAAGGTTAACTCTGAAAGCTATTAAAATCCATTTCCACTCGCTTTGTTAATTTCCTGGACAAGTTTACATCTCACTACTTTTTAGTATACTTACTTTACACACACAATTAATTCTTTTATTATAATACATAAAATGCTTTCCTCAGTTTGAAAAAATGCATATAGATTCAAATTATGAATAAGCTTTCTTCACCCTCTTCTTGTTGGATTCTAAGTTTAAACACACACTCTCTCTCTCTCTTAATGTCCATCAGGTTTTGGTCATTAACACAAGACTGTGTAGATGTGCAGCTCAGTAGCTCTTGCATAAAATGCCTTATGGGTTTTCTTTGAAAATGACATGTTTGATGAAAGTCCACATATTCTGTGCATGTCTAAATATTGGTTGTGTGTCCTGTCACTTTGGGAGACAAATAAGTTTGTGGCTAGTTAAATGAATGGAGTTTAAGTCTTTAATAAGTGATCTTCTGTTAATTTTCTCTAAATAAAAGGTGCACGAAGAAAAGCTAGCTTATTCAGGTCATTTAGAAAACCTGCCTGTTTTTATTACATAGTACTGAGACTGAGAATAGCCAAATTCATTGACTTAAAAGTGTTTATAATGCTAATAATAATAATTAGTAATACAGCTTTCTTGTAAAATCAAAGATCCTATTCACTAGAGAAACTACAATTATCAACATATTAGTTCTATTTCACACTTATTTCTGTAGATTCATAGTTTTTAAAGTCTCAGATAAACTGGTGGTAGAGCGGACAATGATCTGTTGTGAAAATGAAGCCCCTGGGCGCAGACCCTGAGGGTCTGAACCAGGTGACATTACACCTACTTTAGGCATTAACTGGACATTTCATGAAAACATATCATTCGGGATAAGTTTCCCTGAGGTGTGCTCTGGTCTCTGGTCGCTGCTCATATCTCTCAACTCTGCAGTTTCATGGCTCCTAAATTTGTAGGGGTTGTGCTCTCGAATGTGCTGAGTCACATGGACTGTATGTGTTTGTTGGAGCAGCACGTGTCAACGTGACAGGATAAAGTAGAAATTACTATTTGAATGATACCTGTTCTACCAAGGGTTTCCTTGGTAAATATTGCTATCTTGGTATAGCTTAACATCACAATATGCACAACTAAAATTTCTTAGCAAATTAACGTGGCTCCTTTAAAAAAATAATAAAGTCCGATACCCTTATATGTTATGCTTTTCCTATTGATAAATGCAGGTGAGTAAGTACAGCAGCTGTTGTTATTGGGTGTCCCTTTCAAAAGCAGCATTTTGTGGACTGAAATTGGTATTGTTTCATGAGGCCTGTTGGGGCCCTTAGTTTTCCTGCCTGTCTCTGTTCCCTTTATCTGGATTTCAAGAAAGTCACCTTATGTTAATTCTGTTCATTCTTAATTCTTTTAATTTTCACTTTTAATTCTCTAATGAGATTCAAGTGTTCTCATCAACACAATTTTTCTCTTCCCCTCCCAATGATTTCCAAAATTTATTGTTTTTAATTGCCTTGCAATATAGTCCAAATGTGAGGCCACGGTTCAGTATGTATTGTTATTGATTAAATTATGCTGGAAGAAGGTGTAATTTCCAATCTGTATATTTGGGGGCAGTAGTGACTTATAAACGATTCTGAGGTCTGAGACCTTGAGCATTTGAAAATTCAGTTACACATCCACCTCGGAACATGCGGTGGTTGGCTGTGGGACGTGTCAGGTTGTGCCCAGGGGAGTGGGAGTTAGGGTGGCTGACTTCACTGGCCTGCCAACGGCAATGTGCCTCAGGATTCCCTGCCTTAGGTTAAAGCTAAGCTGCTATTTAGTACAGCCCAAAAGGCTGAGAAAAACTTGTTGCATGCGCTTGAAACAGCCGTCATCAAAAGTTTGGTGTGGTTTTTGCAATGTGTTTTGCTGCCTTATCTTTCTGTTGGATGAATTTCTAAAACTGAATTAAGCATCATTTATGATTGATGTAGCCTGAGTTTAAACAGCTCTAAAGATTCTGCATTTATTTAAAGCATAAAGAACAAAAGTTTGAAGTATTATTTTGTTTTGTCTTTTATTGTGGGGGGACTTTGCCCACAAGGCCCCTCCCCTCTCCGGCTGCCACAGATGAGAATAAGTCTACCAAAATATGATCTGCTTGGGGAGGAAAGGTGGCTGATCTCTCAGAGGAGAAGGGCCTGGATCCTTTTCCTCAGTGGGCTTTTATTGGGTTCATTTTGCACAAGAATACAGGTAAAGCTCATTAATCATTATCAGGCAGTAAGGGTCAAACAATAGATTACTTACAAAGTACTCTGAGGACCTATTTTGAGTCAAGGTCGGATAGTTAAAGAGCCGTAAAACTTTGAGGAACAAACTCACTTCTTGCTTGGACTTTTATTATTTAATTGAGAGCATTCCAAACAAAGCATGTTTCATAGGATTTTACATATTCTTCCTTAGGCCTGATCACCTGGGGAACCCACCCTTTCCAGCACAGGGCTGTACCGCCGTCTGTCATTGTTTCAGTCTTAAGTCAGGCAGGGGAAGTAAGGCAGCCAAGAGATTAGAGATTTCTTGCAGACAGAATGAGGACTCGGGCTTTGTCAAAGCTGAGCGAGGGGCGAGGGCCCATCACCCTTTTGCTATAGCCCCCCAAGTCCTTCCCTGGGGCCTCCCCATGATTGTGCCTGTCTTAGGTCATTCCCCATTTGGGGAATCTTACCCATCATTGGCTAACTGATCAAGCATGGGGGGGGGGGGCGGGCAGTTATGAATAAAAGGAGCAGAAGTGGTGCTCCTGCCCGGGAGATAAGCTTTGTCTCTTTAGTGGCTTATGTTCCCAAGGTCGCTCACTCAGCCTTAGCCATGGGGGGGGGTTACAGCTTCTGAAACCAGGCAGCATGGTTTCCAACATTTTATTTTCACCTGAACATGCCCATTGATTTTAGAGAGAAAGGAAGGGAGGGAGGGAGGGAGAGAGGGAGCGAAACATTAATGTGAGAGAGAAGCATTGATTGGCTGCCTCTCACATGCACCCCAGCCAGGGACTGAATCCACAAGCCAGACATGTGCCCGGACCAGGAATCAAACTCACCACCCCTTGGTCCACAGGACAATGTTCCGACCAACTGAGCCATGCTGGTCAGGGCAGAATATCAAAAGAAGGAATTAAGACTCCCAGAAATCTTCCTTGTATCCCCAGCTCACTATTAAGTGGTGCATGCATGGGAGGAGACGACATGGTGCAAACTAAGGACAACTACCAGGAAGCTGGAAGCCAACAACTGCCAAAGTTTACTAAGCCTGGGAGACTCACATTCTGACCAAAGTGGAAAGACCCTTTGAATGGCCAGGGCATTCGGCAGAGAACCAGCAGAGCCATGCCTCCGCAGCAGGACGGAAGACCTTACCAACAAAGCCTGCAAACAAGCCTTGAGTGGATCAAGCTGATTTAGCAACAAATTATCTGCCTCAGAATTTGTAAAGATAGAAAAACCCCAACAACATTCAAACTCTTCAGAATCCAATAAAAATATTACTGTGTGAAAATAAGCAGAAAGTTATGGCATAACCAGCAGAAAAATTAGTGAATAAAACAGATCCAGAAATGCCAGGTTACATAGAATTAGCAGACAAGGATGTTTTAAAAACTATTATAAAAATGATTTTAGAAGTGATTAAAGGGATTTTAGAAGTGTTATTATAATGAACAAAGGAAAAATGTAAAAACCACATATTATTCTAAAGGCGAAGATTAAACTATTTGAATTGAAAAATTCTTTTCATGGGTTTAACAGCCATTTAGATACTATTAAATAAAATATTAGGGAACTTGAAGACAAGTCAATTGAAACAACCATGAAGAGGAAAAAAAACACAGTCTTGTTGACTGTGGAACTAAGAATTTCATATTTGAAGTCTTAGGGGTGAGGGGACGCAACAGAACACACAGGTTGAGGAAAAGTAGGCTTACTGTTTTTCACATGGAAAATAATACAGTAGTTAATCAATAATATAAGAATAAACTGTTTTATGTACTCACAACTGTAAACCTGCTTTTGTTCCACCCTGTACAGGAGGGGGAAAATGGCCCAAAATGTTACGAATTTGATAGGCATACTCACGGATCCAAGACAGCAAATCTCAAGCAGGCTACTATAGCAAAGCCTGTTATAATCTGTCCCCAGAAAACCAGAGATAATCAGGAAATCTTGGAGAAAACGAGGCGTGACTTTTTATCTGCGTCAGTGCGAGGGAAAGGGCAGTGGAAAGACACCTTCCTGGGGAGGTCACACTTGACTGTCGTACTGACAACCGTAGACCCTTCCCACACGTTCCGCCTCCCTTACCCGGGCCTGTTCGTGTTCTCCACGGCATTCATCATTGTATACATATTCCACATAATTCTCTATTTATGTGTTTGTCTCCTCCACTGGGCTGTAACTTTTTATTTTCTTGATTTGCTCACTGATGTATCTTTAACACCTAGAAAATGAGTTGAACTTAATGGCTGCTTAGGAATTTTTTATTGGATGAACAGATGACGGTTGTTAAGTGTGATAGGGTTCTCCAGAGAAACAGCCAACAGGATCTGTGTACACATACCAAGAGAAGGACTTATTTTTTGGAAATTGGCTAGCGTGCTTTGGAGGCTTGGCGAGGCCCAGTCCTGCAGGGAAGCCTGGCAGGCTGGGAACCCAGGGGAGGGTGTCAGCGGGAGCCCTTCTGCTGGCCGAATTCTGCGAGCTTCGGGGAGTTAGTCTCTTTCTGTGAAGGCCTCCAACTGACTGGGTGAGACTCCCTCACAGTTATGGATGGTGATCAATTTTATTCAATGTCCACCGATGAGAATGTTAATCTCATCCAAAAAAATACCTCCACAGAAATGTCCAGAATAATGTTTGACCAAATACCTAGGTACTGGTATTCAGCACGTTGGAGCCAAGTTGACATATTAAGTTAATCATCACAGTAGAATGTGGAAGAATAGGAGCTGTTTTGCACTACTGAAATGGAAGAGTGAGTCAGTACAACACCTCATTTGGCAGTATCTAATAGAGTTGAGTTTGTGCACATCCTACCACTGAGTAAGTCTACTGCTGTAGAGAAACACTTATATAAGGGAGACGCATATATAAGGTGCTATTCAAGAATTTTTCTAAAGTTTTGCTTGTAATATGAAGAAAATGGAAATAATCTAAATGTTTATTGATGGGAAAATACATCAGTTAATTGTGGTATTCTTGGATTGGGATACTGTACAGCAGTTAAATGAAATAAATATACATATATCAACATGGATTAATTTTTTAAATTATGTTGAATGAAAAAACTCAGTTTCAAAAGGATATATATATTTGTATACTTTGATAGCACTTACATTTTAACTCAAAACTTTAATGTTTCTTGCATTAGTTTTTTTATCAAGATTGCTTTTGCTATTTAAGATTCTCCTGTTTGATACTATAAAAGAAATCCACAGAAGGACAGGCCTTTGTCTCCAG
This sequence comes from Sturnira hondurensis, assembly GCF_014824575.4. Taxonomy (NCBI): domain Eukaryota; kingdom Metazoa; phylum Chordata; class Mammalia; order Chiroptera; family Phyllostomidae; genus Sturnira; species Sturnira hondurensis. Next base: position 8,385,690 of record NW_028088227.1, on the reverse strand, counting down.
CCTCTGTGGTAGGGGTGACTAAAGACACGCACAAAGAGTTGTTCAGTGGAAATTGTTAATGTGTCCAGTGTGAACCACAAGTGAACTTCTTTGCATCCATGCCCATTCTGCTAATTTTTACTCATTTAGGACAACTTTTAAAATATGTAACCTGTGACAAAACTTTAAAGTCAGGAATAATAATATACAAAATGACAGATTGTGTGTATTTTCAGTTAAGAAATAGGCTGAGAGCCTGTTCTAAGACCGAATCCTTAGGAATGAAAACACCCTGGAGGTGCCCCAGACCTAAGACAAAGGACATGCGTACAGGACAGAGACCCTGTTCTAAGACAGGTGGTTCCTGCTCTCTGGAGAAGCACTGAATCCTGACCTGCGCAGAAGGTGCTACATGACCCTGCTTCATTATAACAGCATTTTAATGAATTAGCTTGTGGGAGTCTGCTGCCCTGGTGGCCAATCAAGGAAAGTCTTGGAGACCACAAGCGCAGTAGCTTTAAAGTAATATAACTACTTGTAAATGTGCAATAAAACCCCACCAAACCTAGCCAGGAAATATCTGCCCTGTAAGAACAGAATCCCTCTAGCCCCTGAGGTCAATCTGTGCTCAGAGCTGACCCGCTCGCATGCTCCGTGGAATGAACTATCGCTTAATAAATCTGATCTCTCTCTCTCTTCTGCTATTTAAAAAAAAAAAAGAAATAGGCTGAATTTAAATAAAACATCACATTGAGTCATTTTTGATATTCAGTTATATCTGTTGATACTTTGTACTTAAATATTTTACTGTTTTTGTTAAACTGTGATTATGAGTGAAATAAGTTAAAATGGATGGGTGTTCATCTTTTTCTCTGATAGCTTTTGAGTTTAACCTTTAATTTGTACTTAATATTTAACAGCACTCTCACCAAAAATACATCCTAATCAGCCCCCTGCATGTTTTCATCCCCCTCGTAGCTGTCAGACGACGGCCGCTATGTGCTGCTGTCAATCCGGGAGGGCTGCGACCCCGTAAACCGACTCTGGTACTGTGACCTGCAGCGGGAGTCCAAGGGCATCACTGGTGAGTTACCTTTCACCACAAGTAATGACTCCAGAGAGCTCATTAAAAAGCAATACATATTTCAGCGACTGATACAGATGTTCAAACTCTACACTCTTAGTTATTAGATTACCTCATTATTGGTATCTAATGTATATTACATTATAATAGCATATAAACTTTTTATTATTGATTGGGCATTGCATCAGTTTTAAACTTCTCTGAGTAAGACTTGCATCCTAACATTCTTAGATATTATGGAATACCATTCATACATACAGCAGGATGAAGTCAACAACTTTTATTCTGGTGTTAAATATTTAATAAACCGTTTAATAAACCTATTTTTTTTCTTAAAGATACATCCATTTTGATCTCAAGAAAATTGGACCAGCCCCAATTGGTGTAGCTCAGTTGGTTGGGCAGCCTCCTGTAGAGCGAAAAGTCGCCGGTTCAATTCCCAGTCAGGGCCCACGCCGGGGTTATGGGATTGGTCCCTCGTCAGGGCAGGCATGGGAGGCTACCAGTCAGTGTTTCTTTCACATATCAAGGTTTCTTTCCCTTTCTGTCTCCCTCCCTTCTCCTCTCTCTAAAAATAAATAAATGAAATCTGAAAAAAGAAAATTGGATCAACCACTTCAATGTTCACATTCTCTGACGGGAGCAGACTGCCACCCTAGAATTGTTCATTTAAGTTGCAAGTCCAAGTGTACACAGAACTGAGCAAACCCCCGAAGATTGAATCTGAAGGAAACAGGAACAGCTGCTGCTGTTGTCCTGCCCGGTGTTCCCGTGTGACTGAGGTGGTGGGAGGGGCTTGGCCTTCCCTTCTGAACACTGATCACAGTGGTCTTTGTCCGGAGAGTTCTGGTTTGTTTTCTATTCAGTACTTCATTTTTATATAGTTAAATTCGTACGTAGGCTTATTATTAAACAATGCAAGTTAACAAATTGCTTCATTTACTCTAAATACAGAGAAGAAAGTGTTATTTACATATTTGTATACGGAACTGCTATTGCTGTGTCCACTCTAATAATGGACAGTGATACTGTGAATGAAACTTAACCTATCGGTACCAATAGAATTTGAGGAACCCTCTGTGTTTCCTTCCTGACCTCTTGGTTCTTTTTTCCTTCAGCTCATATAATTTTTATCCCCCAGTTTGCTTCATCGCAAACATTAGTGAAGAGTTAGAGAAGAGGGCGTGATACCAACAGATTGGGATTCCTGAAGGAAGACAGTGCAGGGCTGCACCAGGCCCCCCTAAACAAAATTCTAGACCACACTGCCATGAATGAACATGCAGAAGAAAAAGGGGATGCATTTAAGAACCCCTGAGTGGCTGTGATGCATCCAGATTGGAAAGCCCTATTCCCTGCATGAGCCGGGTCCTGGCCTGCCTTCCCAGTGTGCTCTTTCCTTGAGTCACTTGACCAGGGTCTTCTCTGCTTCCTGGGTGGTCTCTATGGGAACCGCCCATTTCTTGTCAAAGTCATTCCTAGGTGTTTTGTCTTTGTGAGATATTGATGGTTTGTGAAGGTATCCATCAAAGTTTAAGCAGGAGGAGATAGATATGAAGAGTTCCAGCTTTCATAACCGTGGGCTGGCTATGTAGGTCAGAAATCTGTAGGGCAGGCTGGCACTCTTGGGTGGAGGCTGGAGCTGCTGTCCACCGTAGAATTTCTCTTCCTTCGGGGAATTCTGCACTCTGCTAGAAGACTTTTCAGCTGATCGGACCAGATGCCCTCAGGCTGCGTAGAATAATTGCCCTCACTTCGAGTGAATTGACCATGGTCTTGAGTCACAACTAGAGATACCTTCACAGTAACACCCAGCACAGTGTTTAGTTGACTGAGTGGGGACGTTACCCTAGCCAAGGTGACAGGTCAAAAAGACCGTCACAGTGAGCTCACGGGAAACCCCATGGGAAGGGATGGAGCCGACAAGGCTTAAAATACTGACCGATTGTATTTTGAAAAAGGTTACTAAGCTGACCAGCATTCGGAGTTCATTCTCAGTATTTAGAAAAGTATGTAATATCTATAGATACGAAATCAGAACTTGAAGTGGATTTGAAGCTGTTGAGTTACACCCTGATGAATTGGGATCAACTTGGAGAGCGCTCTCCAGTTGTAGCCACCAAATTCTGGGTGTAGCACTGCACCTGTCATATTTTTTAAATCATTGCTTTAGCAGCATGAAATTTGTCGATAACATAAACCTCAGTGTAGTTAGTTCTTTCAAATGCCAGTCCTGGGATTCTGAAAGCTCTTCAGAGTGGCAGTGATTGACCAGTCCTTAAAGGTGAAATGTGTATCAGTTTTCAGCTGTGGGTTCAAGTCAATTGTGCAGGATGAGACTAGAGAGACTTGGTTTGGGGGGGGCAGGGTGTGTGTGTGTGTGTGTGTGTGTGAGAACTGATCACTGGTCTATTACAATATGGTTATGGCTGTTTAAAGAAACAAGTATTCTGTGCGAATTTAACTGTTGAAGATATTGACTAAATATATTTAGTTTATAACAGGAGAGACAGCAGATTGAGTGATTAATTTTTTAAAAAATTCCTCTTAAATACAGTTGGATATATTGGGACAATAACCATAGAGCTCTGAAATAGAATTTGAATTTTAGTCTCAGTTCTATCACTAAATAACTTGTGACCCTGGGGATCAGCAAGTTATTTTCTGTCTCTTAATATGTCCATGATTGAAGAAGGGGGAGTAATACCTACTTCATGAGGAATTGTGTGGGATAAAAATACACAGAAAGGACTTACCAGGGTCCCTGGCATATGGCAGGTCTCCAGGTATTCTTTTACAATATAAAAGAATATTGTAAAATATTGTAAAATATTCTCCCCGCCCCCGCTGTTTCTTGACAGAGCAGGGAGTATTTGGAATCTCCGAAATTTGGGTTTAGGTAGCATAATAAAATAGATAGACCATGCCCTGGAGCAAGCATTATCCTCAGTCCCAGAGCTGCTTGGAACACAGTTTTTGGTACTGACTTGTTCTCTGTAGAGCCAAATTCATAATAAGAAGAGTCTCTTCACTAAAGAAACCCTAAATAGACATGCCTCCAGTGGGAGACTGTAGGGGAACCTGTCAAATTTTGCAGTTTGACAATTGAAAATCAGGGGTTTATGTGCCCATCTAGTGACTACTGCCCAGTGTGTTTTCTTGCTATTTTCTTACCTGCTCCTCCATTTTTATTTTGCTTTTTAAACTATGGGAAGATTAACCCTTAACTTCAGTGCTAAATCTGGTTGTTAACTATTAGATGAATTAAACCTGAATAGCTGGTGACTGAAAACTAAATCCAATGTTAGGAAATCTTTAATTTTATATGACTGAAATGTATACTCCTTTGGATTAACTAAAGACTTTCTGCTATGATTTTAATCTTTTTACCTTAAAAGCAGGAGGAATTACCAGTACTTTTCTACCTTTTCTATCATTTTTGTCAGAAAACCATTTTTGCCAAGAAAACCTTTTTACCTTGTGTATTTTGAAATGAAAAGCACCAAAAAAAAGTGGCTGCTGGCTGATGCGGACTCTAGCCAGCGGTGTCCACAGTGTTGTGGATGAGACAAGACAAATTCATGTGGACCACCAAAGTCCTGTGGAGGAAAAGGGATGGCATGGCCGCTCTCTCAAGGGGAGAGCACCCCAACCCTTGCCTGGACAGGCTTTCATTGGCTTTCTAGTAGCGTACATCAAAGAAGGCTCTCATTCATTATGTTCAGGTTTGCTTTAGGTGATTACTTTTGCAGATAACAAAGAAAAGGGTGTTACTAATTACTTGCTACAAATCTGTAGCAAGGGAAAAAATGTTGCAAATGCAAGAGAACGATAAGAGTAATTAATTGGTCTGGTTACACTTCAGTCCTTGGAAGGACTTCAGTCCATAGGAAGTTACTTTAAAGATATGCAGTAAGCATTTTCTACGTCAACTCAGAGTAAGGGAGTTTTAGCAAGAGCAAGTCTTAAAGCAGCCTAAGTATAATGCAGGCCTGGTCTCCCACAGGAGAACCCACCCGTAGGTTTGGTGTCCTGTGTGCTGCCATGCACCAGTGGGCTTTCCAGTAGGACTGGGCTACATTTGCCATTGCCAGGCAGATCAGTCCCCTATAGGTGGCTATTGAATATCATAGAAAAATATATCACATAGGGAAAATAAAACTACTTAAATATAGGATGGAAAAAAATCTTAGAAATTTGAGAGTTAAAAGAGTTCTCTACAAAACTGATGCCTTGGTCACTGACATTGACCATGTAAACTTGAATTCCTCGTCTCCAACTTGGTAACCATCTTGCTGCTTGTTGCTCCCTGAGCAGGACCCCCGTCCTGTTACCCTTTGCCTCTCTTTGGAGAACCTCCTTCCTGCCATTTACAGTTACATGTTTGAACATGTTCGTTACAAACTATAGGCTGTAGCCTTTCCACAGGGGCTGCAGGTAAGGCTGGTGGCTGCTCTTTTCCTTACCTTCCTGACTCACTTCATTTGTCATTGGGATTATTTGGCATAGTTGTACATATTGTTTATTGAGCTTTATGTGTGCCAGATTCTGAGCTACAAATGTAGGTATTTCTTTGTCTTCTCAGCAATGTCCGAGGGGCACATGCTGTTACTCCTAGGAAACCAAGGTTGGAGAAGCCAGGGAGCTTCCCTGGTGCCCTTGAAGACTCAGACATGTGTTGGTTGAACTCCCAAGCCCGCATTCTCAGCATCGCTGTGTGTCAGTGGGGGATGGGGGCAGTGGAAGGAAGGTGTCCCACCAGGAGGAAGGCAGCCTGTGGTCCCCTCTGTCTCGGAGCAGGACCCACACTTTGCATTTGTTTATCCTCATTACAGGTCAGGCTGTTAGCATTTTGTAAAGTATGAAAACATTTTAGCTCCTCTTGTTAGAGAGCCTCCAAAACATTTTCTCTGAAACATGTAATAGTGTTGATTTTCAAAGAAAGCGATAGAAGTAATGACTGCGCTCTAGGGAATGCATGAGGCAGCTGACTGTGAGCTGACCCTCACTCTGTAAACAGATCATTCCCCTGCCAAGGAGCAGGTTTATAAGAAGTAATTTTAACTTTAATGTAGAGAAGTTTAGGAATTGAATTCTGTGGAATTCAGAGTGAAAAATACCACTTATAGACAAAAAAAAACCTCTGAAAAGGTGAGCAAATGTGAGATGGTTCGGGGGCTTAGCCGTGTCTTGTTTTGTTTTGTTTTGTTTTTTTAAGATTTTATTTATTTATTTTTAGAGAGGGGGGAAGCGAGGGAGAAAAACACCAATGTGTGGCCACCTCCCATGTGGCCCCCACAGAGGACCCGGCCCACAACCCAGGCCTGTGCCCTGACTGGGAAGAGAACTAGCAACCTTTTGATTCATAGCCTGCACTCATCCACTGAGCTTTTTTTTGTTTTTGTTTTTTTTTTAGTAATTCCTATAGTTCCTATTTAAATCAGTCACATCCTAACTTATGTGTAGTGAAAGTGAGTGAGTCCCATTGTTCATCTGAAACGCCATCTCTCTTGACTTAGGTCGTGTCCAAAGCCCCTCCGAGTGATGGCTTCGGGAAGCTACAGGGTTTCGTGAGCTCCCATCTCACACAGGCTGCCGGGCAGGGCCTGCACTTTGAGCTGTATTTCAGATTCCAGCTGGATGTGTGTCAGTCCAACCACCTGCCCTAATCTGAATGAATTTACGATTTGGAGTACCTATTTCTGAGTCAGGTTAATGCTTCAGAATTTGGTGGCAGATAAGACCACAGAGTTTTTGATTTTTCTGTATTCGGTGGAACTTGATCATTAAAACAAGTTTGCCACATCTTCATGCTCACTGGCTTGTACAGAGGCGCTGAAGGGAGTTTCTGCTGTGTTTGGGCTTTGGTGGATATTTCGGTGACTTTTTTGCAGAGGTGGAAAAGGTCATAGTAAATACCACTGCAGTGACTGCAAGACCTTTTCAAGCAGAAACCCTAAGGTGGTTTCTTTGAGGAGTAAAGGTTTCACATTACAAAGTGTTGTATTGTCCGGGACATTTAAGGAATTGACATTTCCGTGAACCAAGATTCTGTGTCTACAAAAGTCATAGTCCAGAAAATGATCTTTTATCATTATTATTATTTAATAAAATATACCTTTCTGAGTATCTACGGATTTTTATTGCCGGCAAATTTTTTACCTATAAGAGGTAGTATTAGGTTTTTTCCCTTTTAAAGCATTGTTTAATGTAAACAAAGATGCAAGTTACCTTTGAGTGGTCACCTGCTTTTCAAGTTAGCAGTTTGTCACTGAAAGTGAAATTGTGACTTGAATACAGAGCTTAATTTTTTTGAAAATTAATTGTATGGACTTCTGTTTGAGGGAGTTTGTCCGATTGTATATTCTGAATTGCCTCCCAATTGAAACAACTAAAATGTAAAAACTTTATAAAGCATCTTTCTAAGTATAGTGTTAAGTTGGCACAAAAGAAGAGCAACCTTAGAGACCAAAGACAAAATGAAAGCAGGAATCCTGAATTGTCCCTGAATGTTTGTGCTGGGCCCTGGAGGCTGAGCTTCCCTCTTGGCCACCTGGGGCAAGAGGGGAGGCAGATGAAGCCTCTGGTTCTCCAGGGCAAAGAGTCTAATGAGAGACACCCTCAGTGTGAGGGTGACTGAGAAATAAACCCACAGGAGGCAGAGCTGGGGAGGGAGGGGAGGAAGCATGTGGCAAGGAAACCTGCCTGTCACTAGTGAAGGGAGAAGGTAGGCGGGATGTCAGTTCTCCTAAAACACGAGGAAGGCTGACCCTACTGTGGTTCGGGTTGTCTTCATTGTTTATGTGAGGTCCAGAGATCCCATACCAGGAATTTAAAACTTGGGAGGCACCCAGTTTTTGTTGCCTCCCGAGAGGCAAACAGCAGGCGAATACAAATCTCTGGAACAGTGCCACTTCTATTCATGTTTCTAAGAATTCCCACAAATAACTTTTCAGATCAGTTCACAGTCCAGTATGACAAAGCCAATGAAGAACTTCACCAGCTGAGGAATAGAACCAGCAGGAATACCACTATGGAATGATCAGATTCCTAATGTCAAACCAGTGCATCACACATCCATTTTAAAATAAACTACTAATGTCATGTAGCTCTTACAAAAAAATAAAAATAAATAAATGAGAAGCTTGGCAGCAAAACAAGAAACAATATACTATAAAAAATGACCAAACAGATTTAGAAGAGGACTAAGTATAATAACTTCTGCAAATAAAGTTATGATTAACATTAAAAAAAATTAGTAGGTTAGTAGGTTAAAGTAGGTTAGTAGGTTAGTAGGTTAAAATCAGTAGGTTAAAATTAGTAGGTTAGTAGGTTAAATCAGTTAGTAGGTTAAAGACTAGATTAAATAGCTGGAGAGGGAACTAATTGAATAAAATATAGATGTAAAGAAATTGCCTAGAATGTCGCCCACCAAGAGGTAGAAAACATATGGGTAGTTAAGAGCCATGGAAAAGAGCAAATCTTTTTAGAAACTTTAAACCACATAATTGGAACTAACTAATCTATAGAGGACAACTGGCCTCAGTTATTATCACGAAAATGATGTAGCTGTACACTACATCATTTATTAGAATAATGTCTTAATCTCAAAATAGACTTTAAAGTAAAAAAGCATCACTAGAGATAAAAGTACATAATCAGAAAAGGCTCACTCAATTCTGTTTAAATGCAGTGATTCTGTCCTGTGTTCATCCAACTTCCTGCATGGGGTCAACATACAGAAGGCAAAAACTAACAGAAATCCAAGTAAAAATAGATAAACCCACAATTATAGAGGGACATTTTAACAGATCTTTTCTGGAACTGATAGGGGAAAAATGGCTCCCTAAATCAATTAAATATATAGATTTGAAAAACATGATTAACAAATTATTTAATAGCTATATTTAGCATATCACACCAAAAGACTACAACATACTCATTCTTTTTAGTTACGCACAGAAACATTTAAGAAAAAAAAGGGGCCATAAAGCTTTTCTTAGCTAATTTTAGAAGATTGAAGCCAGAAAGAGTATGTTGTTTGGGCACAGTGGGATTTAACCAAAAGTAAGTAACAATCACCAGAGGTTGAGAATCTCATAAACATGATATCAAGTGAAAGAAGTCATATGCAAAAGAATACATATTATGTGGTCTCGTATGTGAAGTTCAAAAATAATGTAAGATTTGACAGTAGTGTCGAAGGATGCACCTTAAGGCAGAAAAAGAACAAAGAACAGTACGATTACCATGAAATCCAGGATGGTGATTACCTTCAGGAGGAGGGGGCTTCTTCAGAGCATCATAGTGCAAGAAGTTCCTTCTCATTCTGTTGTCAAAAGTGGGTTGATTACCCCAGGTTCCTCTTCTTTATCTAGGAACTTTAGAGTAATATTGTCAAATTCCTTTAAAATCTCACTGGATTTTGATTGGAACTGTGTTAAATTTGTAGATTTCCCCTGGGATTATTAGCATCTTTGAAATATTGAGTCTTCCCATCTAGGGTTATGGTATGTGTTTCCAGTCATTCAGGTTTTGTTTGTTGTTTTTAAGAATCCTTAGAAGATTCTTGTTTTAAATCCTTAGAAGAATTTTAGAGCTTTCTTCATACAGAGCCCACATTTCATGTTAAGTTCATTCCTAAATATTTAATGATTTTGCCTCTATTGTAAATGAGCCCTTCCCCCTCCACCCCATATATTCTAACTGGTTATTGCTAGCATTTAGGAAAGCTATAGAGATTTTTTTTTAAAAAACTACTTATCTTATTATTAGCTTTAATTTCAGTTTTATTTTAAAATATTTATGGAGGTTTTGCTGTGAAGTAGGTATTAGTAGTCACTTTATAATAATTTTTGAATCTGCTCACTAGTTCTACTTCACAGTTGAGAAAACAGGGCTTATCTTAGGGGTAAAGCATCTGCTCAGGTCACATAAATGAGTAGTGTTGGAGCTAATGTTTTAATCCAATTGGTCTGAGCAAAAAACTCAGGGTTTTTTTACCATCAGATTATATTTTTCTTGATAAATTTAATTCAACAACCAATTACATATGAAGATATTATGCTATGGAGATGAATGAGATAATGAATATAAAATTGCCCTGAACGATTCAAGGAATATAAATGAACTATCCAAATTAATGTAGCAATTCCACTGTGAAATGGAAGCTAGGAGATTAATTAGAAAATAGCTAGCATCTGGCATAGCCTCTTAGTACTTTAGAAGTCATAGAAGTGTTTGTTCATAAAATTTTTGAGCTGTAATCTGAACATCCATGTCTGATACACTGTGAAACAGGTGTCTTCCTAGTGGCTTCTTTTTAATATTAAAAGTGGCATTTAGTGAGCCATTTCAACAGCAGTGATAGTGAGCCACATTTAAGATTTTTTTAGTAATATCCATCTCCAGACTGGATCTTGGCAGTAAAAGACTAGAAAGTTGTTCCTTCTTTTATTTTACGCCAATTTTATTTTGCACCTTTGAAGTATCTGCTACTGTATTTAGGTGCTGAGTATTAAATAATGAATAGAAAGGACACATTTTAAACAACAAGTGCATATATATCTTGAGAGAAGTGCTATGGAGAAATGGCCCGGGCCTTGGAGAGCGGGCCAGGCAGAGGAGCGCCCTGTCACGAGGTCCTGAAGCCTGTCTGAAGGAGCTTAGCAAAGGCAAGTGGTGCTGGAGGACAGAGGTGCAGTGTAGGTCGGAGCAAGCCAGGGTTGGCCAGGTGGGCAAGACTGTATGTGACATGCAGGACCAGGGAGACCACAAAAAGGAATTTGGATTTTATTCAAAGTGTATGGGGACATTGTTAAGAAGGGCACCAACATGGGCCAATGAAGGATATTCCAGGTTTGTGGTGGCCACTATATTGAAAAGATCCAGAGTGGCTGTGGAAAGATGGGGCACGAGGCTGCTGACCAGGGCAGGCTAAGTCTTTGCCGTGGGAGCTGTCCCGTGTGCTGAAGCTCACTTAGCATTCTCTCTGGCCTTCACCCGCTAGGTGCTAATAGTAGCCTTCCTCTCACCTGCTAAGCTGTGACAACTAAAATGTCTGCAGACATTTCCAAATGTCCCCTGGAGTGGTGGCGTCATCCCCGGTTGGGAGCTACTGACAGAGACCCAGAGGGACATGGTGAAGGTTTGGAACAGTGCAGTGGCAGGAGAGCTGGAGAGAGGTGCTCAGACCTGGGATCACTCTCAGGTAGAAGAGGGGTTGCCAGTGGGCTCAGACGGAGGTCCTTCAGTCTCCCTCACTGCCAGGTTTTTCAGGAAAAAATGTTTCTTCACAGTTTTTAGAACCTTAAAATTTACTCACACTTGTCCTCACTTTCGAAAACCTTACATCTTCCATAGATTGTCTCCTCTTTATGTTCTGCAAACGGACAAGACCTGCCCTCCCTCCCTTACACACAAACTACACTGTTTCAAACCCTGGGGAGGTGACGGGGATGCTTATTCTCTCCCCAGGAATCCTGAAGTGGGTAAAACTGATCGACAACTTTGAAGGGGAATATGACTACGTGACCAACGAGGGGACAGTGTTCACATTCAAGACAAATCGCCATTCTCCCAACTACCGCGTGATCAACATCGACTTCGTGGATCCTGAGGAATCTAAATGGAAAGTGCTTGTTCCTGAGCATGAGAAAGATGTCTTAGGTAAGACTGCGTGCTGCTTGAAAACTGCTATTGTTTTTTGTGAGGATTTCAGCAAATTGGTACATCTCTCATTCTCTGGTGACTGATGACAAGGTAAAGAACCTTCGACCTCTTGATTTGGGGGCATGAAGTGTCTGAATAATTCGACCTAGTATGTACTGTATGACATCTGAGCAGTTACCGCAGGATTATGCAGGATCTTTGTAATAACTGTGAAGGTATGAACCCAGACTTTCAAAGGTGGTGCTTTTTTTAAAAAAAAAAATCAGTTGTCTTTGTGTAGTTATTGTTTGATAATAGTCACACATTTAATTTTTTAAACCATTTGGATTCAAAAGCCTTAGCTTTTAGCTTTTGAATAACCTGCAGCTGTATTATACCAATTGTAGACTAAAGGGTAGATTTACAGTCCTCTCATTAGAACGAGAACAGACTACTGTCTGATTTAGTCGAAATGCCCTGCAGTTGCTGCCGTGTGCACTGAGCCCCATTAACCTCTTGAGGCTCTCACCTCTGCATCAGTCATTTCAGGGGGCCTTTAAGTTCCCTTTTATTCATTTTCTCTGGTTTTCTAAAAATGGTATGCTGCTTTATAGCCTGGAAGCTGGATTTGATTAGAATAAGACTCACTAATTTCACTACAGTTTTTTACACAAAAGGAGAATCCATTTATCTTCAAGCCAATGAAGAGTTTACTAGTTGGAGGTGAACTTCTGCTAATGGGTTCAATAGGGGTAAAAGCTAGGGCCATCTCCAAATGGGAAGGTATAAGGTATGTAATTGGGAAAATAAATCCTTTTGAGATCTGCAGAGGGGTCCTGTCTCAGATGAAACAGTCCTTACACGTGTTTTTCATTGAGTTAAATGCACAGCTGCCAGAGTCCGGCAGACCCACGTTCACGTCCTGGAAAAGTAAGGGGCTCTTTCTCCCCTGGCTCGGGGCGGCTGCCCTGGGCCTGGCGGGTGTGTGGAGCTGGCCTCCTGTAGTGGGTGGAGGGGACAGGTGTGCAGATGGTCATCCTGACTGTCTCAGGGAGGGCCGCCCGGGGTCCCCTTCTGGGCCCTTCCTTCTACATGTATCTTGGCCCAGGAGGAAGCACCACTCCGGGTCTTTCCTCGAGGCTCTCCCCCACTGCTGGGTGTGTGGCTGTGCCCTTCCGCCCTCTTCTGTACTGAGGCTCCGCAGCTCTCCGGCCAATTCTGTTGCGCAGAACCAAGATGACTCATGCTTGTTCTCTCCTGCAAAACCCACATCTGTGCCTCCAGCACAGCAGCCCATCCGCGCTCTTCCCCTGAAGTATTTAGTCCACCCTCTGCCTTCTAGATGTCCCAGTCCCAGTCCCTTCCACCTCTCAGGTTTGGATTGGGCACCAGTTTTCTGTCTCTCAGGCTGGCTCTCCCCAGCAGAAACAGAGCTTACAGCATGACTGGGCTCTTTCCAAGAAAATCCACCACCACCACCACCACCACCACCACCCCCCGACCTTGTCTCTTCAGAATCATCCATTCACTCTCTACCCTCATTTATAATTGGATGATGGATCCATGGGTCGGAATCAGGGTTCTGGCCATTCCCTTTAACATCTTCCTGTGAGGAATCAGGTTGGTAGTGAGTTTGGTAGCCCGATGGCTTGGAGCCAGATTCAGACAGACAGACTGGCCCCCCTAAGGGCGATAATAGCCGGGCATTAGTGAGTGCTTCCTCAGTGCCACATAACTTGACCTCGTGTTGGCAGGTCCAAGTGAGACTTCGGGAGCATAAGTCTTCGTGTAGGGTGCCCTGGCTGACTTTCAAGTGCGAGTCGGGCTGGGTCAGTGATTGTTGAGTGCTATCAGAAACATAACCTTCCTAAGGCATGTGACTTTTCTGCCCTTTAAAGCCACAAAAACGGTTCGACTGTACACTGACGTGACATCCTCTTTCACTTGTAGATCTAATGAAATGCAAATCACCACTTAGAGGTTAGGTGCAGTGATGTATTTTTATAACCTTCCTTCTGGAAAATTATAAGTTCCTCAGACTGGAAAGGGGAAACCTTCAATATTTCTTAGAGCTCATCAATTCAAAGGGAAGCCCAGTTGAATTTGCTATATATCATTCGCACAGAATGCCCTATTGAGAATAAAAACTAGAGATGACTTATAAAGTACAGCTGTAAAGTCAGAGCTTTTATTAATGACAGTCTACAAATCACCTTACACTTTTCTCATTCACTCTATTTTATAATTCTGGTGTCTTTGTAGTTAACACAGATTAATTATTCTTTGACAGATATAATTTACTTCTGTTTTTCTCCCCATACTTCCTTTAAAACTTTAAGGCCACATGAAATATATTATTCAATTGAGGCACTTTTTAAAGAAAAATTGTACTGGAGAATGAGCAAATCACTTTCAGCTGTAGAAGTTCTTCTTTTTGTCTTCACTTGAGGGAAAGTTTGCTGTGGTAATCTAAACAACCCAACGAGGTCGAAGCCTCTGGGGGTCCTCCCATTTCCCTCTGACAGATGCCTTGCTCGTGATGAAAACTGATAATGTTTTAAAAATGAGCTACCAGTTGTGTGGGTTTAAAAAAATAAGCGGTGTCCAGGATTCCTCAACCACACTGCCCACCGTGAAACCCGAGAGAAGCTTCCTGTCCATGCTTGGGCTGGAGCTGGAGCCCGGCCCTGCTTCCATTCACGCCAGCTTCTCTCCCTGTGGAAGGCCTGGCCTCACCTCGGGCTGATCTTGTCCAGAACAAAGTGGATTGCGTTCTGTGCCTGCCCTTCTGTTTCCTCCTTCCCCCGTCCTGTCCCCGTCCCTGTCCCTATCCCAGTCCCCGTGCTCAGCCCCACCCGCCCAGCTCTGCCAGAGGACAGCAACATTGCTGAAGTCCCAGCCCTGGGAGTTGGGGAGGGCTCCTCTCTCCACCTTCCTCCCCATTTCCCCAGGGCCTGGGCAGTCTTCTTGAGAAACGCCTTTCATTTATTTTCTCACAGCCCCACACTTGATCCCCACCCGGTTTGATTTGACTGTCTTATGTCTTCTGTGGCATGCCACTGAACCCAAAATGGATAGGCAGGATAATTTATAATACACACATTATCTGCATAATCAAAAGCTCCTGGCCCAATGTGGACAATATTTTGTTTCCTCTAGACATAACAATGATAACCCTCTGTTAAAGGAATATGCTGGAGAGGAGTCCAATGATTGGAAGCATTATTAAATCGCTTTGCAGCCTCATTGCTGTGGAGCATAGTGGAGAGCTCCAGGTGACATCAGTGTGCTTTCCGTTCCTTTTCAGAACGTCATTGGCCTTGATCTGTTATTATCTTTGCAGAATGGGTAGCTTGCGTCAGGTCCAACTTTTTGGTGTTGTGCTACCTCCATGACGTGAAGAACATTCTGCAGCTTCACGACCTGGCCACGGGTGCTCTCCTGAAGACCTTCCCACTAGAGGTTGGCAGCATTGTGGGGTACAGCGGTCAGAAGAAGGACACAGAAATCTTTTATCAGTTTACTTCCTTCTTATCTCCAGGTGAGAGTCCAGTGTGGTTCAGTTTAAAATCAGATTCATTCTGGCCAAATGGCTCAGTTGGCTCAAGCGTCATACTGTGCACCAAAGGGTTGAGGGTTGTGGTCAAATCCCTGGTGAGGGCGCATACCTGGGGGGTGGGCTGGATCCCTGGTTGAGACACATGCAGGGGGCAATCAACTGATATTTTTTCTCCCTCTCCCCTCTCTTCTCTCCCTCTCTCTGTAAAATCAATGAACATATCCTCAGGTGAAGATTAAACAAAGAAAAAAATCGGAGTAATGTTTGGGTTTCTTTTGGGAAATAGGAACATAATGCTATGTTATTGAAAATCACATACAGTTTATTACAGCCAAGTCACTTAGTGGAACTAAGACAGTAAAAGAGATGCTCAGAAAGAAGGGACATGCAGCCGCCTAAAGTGCACTGTCATTAATCTTATATCCTAAGCCTGTGTTCTAGAGACAGGACCAACTGTTGTTCTGGATCGATTTAAAAATTAATATGAACAAGTACAACCTTAGATTCAGCCTTGGTTTACATGTACCAGGGCACACATGGTGCAGACAATAAAAGCTTAAAGTAAAAATCAATAGTCACATCTGACAATTAAAATTGTTTTCTAGGACAAACTGAGAATAAATTCTGCAGTTTTAAGTTGGTCGTGCTTACTTTGCTGTGTTTTTTTTCCCCTTCTCCACTACACTGTTCTGCTAAAGCCGAAGACACACACATACTCTGGTCTATCCCAGGCACCTGTTCAGTTGGTAGTCTGCACTTGCCCGAGCAGACCTGATCTTACAACCCCTTTGGCTGAAAAAAATTTCTGCACATTTTCTTGTTTTTGTTTTTGTTTTTTTTTTTAGGTTCCTCCATAGCACTTTTTGTCTTACCCATTTTTGTTGCAATAGTTTGGTCCTTGGCAAATAAAGCAGACCTCAGGGAGAGCTGGCAGGTACTGAAGTAGCTCCATCTTCTTCCTGGGGTTTGGCTAGATGACAGTGATGTCTCGTCTGCATTCTGTGTGTGTGCCTCAGAGTCACAGGGCAAGCCATTCACAGGAACCTGATCGTGGACAGGTTGCCGACAAGGATATTGAAACCAGAAGAGTGCTCTCTGAGTCGGTCCGATGGCGCACCTGAGACACACAGCAGGCTTTACCTTCCCCCGTGCCTTTCACGGGAGTTGGTAGGCTAGGAAAAGTGCCTACCAGGAGTGGCAACCAGGCCAGGACCTAGGGACTGATAGGTTAGGAACCCCATGTTGGGGAGTCCTGCATCTCGCCCCTCTCCCACAGGGACTGGGGTGCAGCGGCAGCCAGTGGACAGGAACCAGGAAGAGCCAGTGTCTTCCAGATGGTCTCACCCACTGCAGTAATGTCCATAGTTTAGTTGCTCCGGTTGCACTGGTTCTAGAAATTTTACACTGGAAAAAATCTCATAGCTTGAACCATTGAAATGGATAAAGGACAATGTGAAGAACAGAGAAGGGGTGACTCACCTGCTCTTAATAAAAGCCAGGGTCACCAAAGGCCTGTAAGCCTCCTTGAGTGACCCCATGTGGACCATTTATTTCAGGAACAAGCTCATCATTACCTGGGCAAGAAAGGGCTCATTGTCCTAGTGTAAGGTGGCGGGTCGTGTGCCAAGCAATGAAATGTTACCTGTGACTGTGGCTGTGAAGTTTGAAAGAGAAGCATGTTCTTAGTTCTGCACTGCCAGGCTGCTTCTGAACAAGCTTTAATTTGTTGCCATAATGCTTTGTTCTTTCCTTCGTCTGTCCTTCTCCAGTTTGCCTCCATCTTTGTTTTTTCTCTCTTTAATGCGATTCGATATCTAAAACCAGAGAACAGGACTTCCAGACCCAGGCCTTTTGGTCCAAGTATAAAAATGGTCATCAGATGATTAACAGAGGTCTCTTGAAAACATGAATTGTCAGTGTGTGTGTGTATATATACATCTGTACACGTGTGTACCACCTTAGAGGCTGTCTTGCCCTGGTCTCTAAAGGTTAGCTGCCCACTACTGCAGTAAACAACTGAGATACGAAATTATGAGGAAAGCCCCAGGGCCAAAAATAACTGCAGCTCCAGCTGCTGTGGACATGTGATACATTTGGCAGGTTTATGCCACAACTGACCTTTGTCCCCATAGAGGTACATAATTAAGATGTGTCTTGAGCCTAAGCCACTCAAGACTCTTGTAAGAGAGTCACACAAAATGCCCTGGGAGAGAACAGGCAGCCAGGGCAGTTTGGAGCACAACACTCTCACCCCCTGCAGCTCCATCCACTTAGTGGTTGAGCGGATTAATTTTGTACTCGGGCAGCCTCAGAGGGTTGTCTCAGGTTAGTTCCAGACAGATTGCACTTGTCCTAATCCAGTACAACAGCCCCAGGCACATGGCTCTGGGAAACTGTGATGAGAAACTAATCTTCCCAGGCTGTTTGAAAAAGGCAAAAAAAACCCTTTCAGACTATTTTTTTAGAGCAGATTTAGGTTCACAGCAGAATTAAAAGCTAAGTGGAGAGATTTCTCATATAACCCCTGCTGCCATATGTGTGTAGGCTCCTCATTGTCAAGGTTACCCCCTCCCAGAGTGTTACAGTTTTTACAGCCAATGAACCCACATTGACCCAGCAGCATCCATAATCAAAAGTCCATAATTTACCATAGGGTTCATTTATAGCGATGCACATTCTGTGGGTTTGGATAAATGTGTACTGCCTTGTACCCATCATCACAGTGCCCCACAGAATATTTGCACTGCCCTAAAAATTCTGTGCCCTGCTTTTTCCCCTCCCCTGTCACCCAACCCCTGGCAAGCACTGATTTTTTTAAAATTTTCTCCATAGTTTTTTCTTTTTCAGAATGTCATATAGTTGAAATCATACAGTATGTAGTATTTTGAGACTGGCTTCTTTCACTTAATATGACACATTTAAGGTTACTTCATGTTCTTTCATCACTTGATAGCCCGTCTCTTTTTAGCACTGAATAATATTCCATCGTCCGGACGGAGCACTGTGTGTTGACACGTTCACCTGCTGAGAACATCGAAGTTGCTTCTGCGTTTTGGCAATCGTGAATAAAGATGCTCTAAACATCCATGAGCAGGTTTTTGTGGGGGCATGAATAAGTTTTCAATTCCTATTGGTAAATACTAAGGAGCATACAAATTTTTAAGAGACTTAGTTTAGGTGTTTTTTTTCTTTTAAAAACCTTAAAACTCAACCTAGAATCAGATAAAGCAGTATGTACATGGGTCATCTTTTGCAAAGTTCTTGTGCCTTTTCTTGACATATCCAGTGTTTCCCGTCCCTCCAATACTTCTTCCGCAGTTCCTCCTAGAGTTACCCCTCCTCCTAACTCCCATTCTTTTAGCTCCTTGCATTCATTTTGCATTGTAGCAGGAACATCCCAGCTGATCACCCCCAACTTTTTCCTGTTGCTAGAATACCCTGATTAAAGCACTTATTTTCATCAGAGGCCTGTCTCCTAAGTCCATACACCTTAAGAGACTTCTGTGATCTAATTCTGTCTTTCATCCTTAAGTTTTGAAATTGATATCCTAGGGATCACTTAACCAGTCCTCCTTGGTTCATGATTCTAGGATGTTTTCTCCAAACTACTCCTTCCTTTGTATTTAAGGAACCAAATAAGGACACAAAGCATCATGACATTATAAGGATTCACTTTACAGTGTGAGTGGTGAATGGCTAACCCAGCCTAACCCGGATGGATCTGTAAATAGAAAGTATTGATCACATATATTAAGCACTTCTACCTTCAGGGTTAACCCAGCCGCGTCCAAGAGGACAGAAGAGTAGAGGTCAGGCAGTAGCCCACCCCTGTGGTATATTTACTTCATTCCACTGTTAGAGGATGTATGTCTCATTTTTTTTCTAGATAAACAGGCATTTAGAGTATGTTTCCTATCCATTGTCTTTCACTAGGGATTTCACATTCTAGGACTTTGGTGACTTGTATGACTCAGCTTATTGGCCCAGTAATGGTCAGAGCTAGGGGTCCTGGCTCCCAGGCCCTGAGCCAGTCCCTGTTCTAGAGGCAGCTGCGGCACCAGGGTGAGGCAGGCGGCACCTGCTTGGTCTGCTGTGTGTGTTCTTCATTATCAGGTTGGATGGGGTTTCCTTCAGAGATTCAGGTTTTTTTGTATTTTGTGGAAGGGAGCAGGTACTGATCAAGAAGCTTTACAAAATTCACATATATCTGAAGATAGCCTGTGGCCTCAAGATCACATTCAAGTACAAAAGTTCACCGTATGCCCCGAGTGTAGTTTGGAAGTACTGAAGTGAGACTTTACATGTAGGCTCAGTGGAGAAAACCAGTAGTACAGTCACGTTACATATCCCCCACTGTCAATGTCAGTCATGCACCTATTACAGTACCTGAAATAACTTGTTAGTGTGACAATTAAGATCACATTCTTAGCAGTCTTTCTGCTAAGGAATCTAAATGCACTACTCTTTGCCAGTGGGTAGGGGCAGAGTATTGTTTCTCAACTGTTAGTGAAGAACATACACAGAGGCATTGAGAAAAAAAACAAGCCACCATTTCAATACAAGATCAATCAAGTAGAATGTGCCCTGTGGGACACATGATTTCTGGTTTCCCAGAAAGTAAGGGGATCACTAAATCAATTTTTCACATATCTGACAGCACATATTTAAAGTATTACGTGACAAGGCTGCTTGCACACCAGACACTCTGGATGACTAATTCTGTTTCATAAACCACAACAGTGTTGTTTTCAAACAGTAGGACTTGTCTTACTTATTATTTCTTGGATTTAGTTCTTAAATGTTAGAGTATAGTAGCATTAACTTCAGGAAATGGAATTTTAATTAGTGGTTAAATAAGCTGGAAATCTTGGTGCACATTTATCAGTTTCTGTTGTGCAAAATTACAAGGATAATCAAAATTTAAAAAACAATGCAATGCCCTGACCCAGTGGCTCAGTTGGTTGGAGCATCGTCCCATACACCAAAAGATCATGGGTTCAATTCTTGGTCAGGGCATATGCCTAGGTTGCAGGTTTGATCCTTGGTTGGGGCACATACGGGAGGCAAACAGTCAATGATTCCCTCCTTCCCTCCCTCCCTCCCTCTCCCCCCCCCCTCCCTTCCTTCCTTCCTTTCTTCTTTCCTTCCTTTCTCTACCTCTCTTTCTAAAATCAACAAACGTATCCCAGGTAAGGATTTTTAAAAACAAGTAATTCAAAATTGGATCCCCAATCATCTGTGGTCCCTGATTGCTGTCCACGTGTTTCCATGAAGGAGTGTCTGTTGGGTAGCTAGCAAGAGCCCCCAATTGCCTTCATGAGACCCCTGACTGGCTGTTGATTTTGGGCAAATCATTTGAATTTTCTGTCTTAATTGACTCTCAGATAAAATGGCTCTGCTTGAAGTTTCCCACATTTGTTTGTTTTTTGTTTTTGTTTTTGGGATTTTTTGGTGTTTTTTTTTTTTTTACCTGTACTTCTGAGTGACGTGGTGTGGAAAAGACCTGTTAAGTTTCCACGGTTAGGATTTTTACCTCTTCTCATACTTCCCAATGCTCTGCTCTTGCTCCTTGTGGCATCCGATTATGCTTGGTAATCCTTGCTCCCCTTGCATCTAGTGGGTTCGTGGACTAAACTAAGACTTCCGCTTCCTTCTAGGCATCATTTATCACTGTGATCTTACCAAAGAGGAACTAGAGCCAAGAGTCTTTCGAGAGGTGACTGTGAAAGGAATCGATGCTTCCGATTACCAGACAGTCCAGGTATGGGGGAGTGTTTGCTCTCGATAATGTGAATTAGAAAAGCTGAGAACTAATGGTCCCAGGGCCATTCACATCCCAGCCTGTCGGAAGCCGTGGAGGCAATGCACAGTATACGGATGACAGATGTGTTTGGAGCCTGCTATTTCTGGGCATTGAGCCAGGCACAGTCCCGGCCTTCCCAGAGCTTACAAGTTCTCCCAGAGCTACACTCTGACAGGACGCCAGAGTCCCTTGTCTGGGGGATCTTACTTCGGTAGCTATCAAAGCAACACAGTTTGTCTGTATTACTCTGTTTGCTTGAGAGTGGATTGTGTTTTAGCTCAAGTCTTTGTGGTGCCATAAATAACAACACAGATTTGCTCTATGTAAAGTATTTACTCAAGTGCTGTGAGTCAGTCTTTTCAGTCTGAAGTTCATGTGTATTTCTGCCTGGCACAGAGTGGGCACTCCATGTAATATTAGAAGGAATGAAGTAGCTAATTAATTGTCGTGGCACCACAAGCTCAGTTTCTGGTCACCATCCTTTAAGGTTAAGAATCTCTGTTTTTATCTCTCCAGCTCCCCAAAGGTACTGAGTTTCCCAGAAACTGAATGACTTACTGATCGATGGCACAGGGTGTCTCTGCTCTATTACAGTGAGAGGCAACCTACAGGCACCAGGTGTTTATCAGGGCTCTCCTGCCTGGAGGGCAGGACACACGGACCACAGATTAGGAATTTAGGGATGAAGGACGGTTAGAACAAAGAGCACTGGATGCTCCCAAGAATGCTTCTGTGAAACTAGGGCATTATTTTATCTTGGTGAAATAGTCTAGAAACAGTCTAGATGGTGGGCGAGATCTCAATCATAAAAAAATAGAGCTTTGTTTACAAAAAGCGATGGTCGGCTGGATCTGGCCAGCTGCAGCTGATGTGTTTCGGGAGCCTGACTCTCTGCCTGACTCTCTGCTTCACAGTGAAAACTCCCCTGGCACTGAGCTACACAGATACTTACAACCTTTTGTTTTACTGCGGCAGCAGAGGGGAAAGAGATTCACGGTGGACATTTAAAGAGGTGGTAGCTGGTCAGAACACCCTGCTTTCAGATCTGCCTGCCCTGCTCCTCATTTCCGTGTTTTAGAAAAGGGTGCTGTGCCCGTGGGCAGAGCAGCGCCTCTGTCTGTAATGCCAGTGGGAGATTTTATATCTGTTGATTACACGCATCGCATATTGCACTGAGTCGTTAAACTAGGATGCTCTCATGTGTAAAGGTGCCTTTGAAGTGCACAGCACCATACACTTGTTTCACTTAACACCCATTTTGCAGTGGCTGAGATTCAAGTGTGTGCAGCCAGAGCTCAGACGTGAAATGTGAGTGTCACAGATGTTCTCCGTTTTGGTCAGGCGGTCAGTGGTGTCACCGGCGGACAGTGACCGACCACTGTAAAAGGGGCTCTAGAAGGGGTCTGTCCCTGAAGGGAGAGCATCTTGATGCTGTGCTCTAGAAACCATAACATTTTAGAAAATAGATATTCTACTTTTGTTTTCAGTCACTTTAGGGTAATGCCGATTTTGATTCCATGTGACCCTGGTGTTTTTATTTGTTCCATGTGTGATTTAAAAAGACGATCCCTGGACTGTTCCCCACTCCTTTTCATAGTGTGAGAAGCACCATTGTCAGGAGCAAACACTGCAGCCACAGATGACCCTGCATGGCTGGCCAGCGCGGTTTGTGGTGGTCATGACCGTGCACCACTACCTGGTGGTGTAGCTGGTGAGACAGACGAAGCCAAAGAGAGAGGAAGGGAGGGGCCAAGAAACTGCAGCTGCGTAAGCCACAGAGGGCTGTTCTTTGTGTGATCTGTACTCACTCCGGACCCAGAGCATCTTGGGAGGGGCGGGGGTGGGAGGAGGATATGGGGTTGCGTTTTGCTGACAGACACGTGAAGCTGCTCCCTATATAGGCGTCATCCATTCCTGACCACAGCTGTGGGTAGAAAATTGATCTGTATCAGAAATATCATTTTTAAAGTCGGATCCTGGAACACTGTTCATTTTTCTCCCAGTCTGGGGTACATTAGGAATTTAGTTTTAGGCAGGTTTATCGAATGTACAGTTGACTAATCTTTTCCCTTCTTTTATTGTGAATGACATGACCATGTAATTTTGATTAGAACCTCTGTGCCCATGTCTTCAAAAAGAAGTTGAAATACTGAACATTAGAAATTACATTTATTAAACAGGTTGGGTAATAAGTGGCTTACCTGAAAATTCTGTCTACATTTACAATCAGTAATGTGTTTTATTTGAAACAAAAGTGAAGTAGAAGGGAAATGTTAGTTAAATTTAGTTCACCGACACATATTTATGACATGACATTCCATGCTGGGTGGTACCATTTGAACATAGAGAAATTTCATACAGTCAATGTCTATTAATTTATCTAAGCTAACTTTGGAAATTTGTAGTCAGGCCAGAAAGTTGAGACACAGATCTGAAAGGTCAGACACCCCGAGGGTGTTCCCACCACGATGGAGGGTGCAGGCTGCAGTCCACTCTGCGCTGGGGGGGGACCCTGCTGGCCGGGTCCTGGAGGACATCTTCACAGCAGAGGTGGAAGCTGGACAGGGCTCTGGGCGCTCTCAAAGCTCCTCCTGACCCACCAAGACTCCGGAATGATTTTCACTACCCGTCACTCAGAGACTGGTTCTGCCTTTCGTAGCAGTGTAAGTTCGTAATTTCACAGTAAATTCAAAAGGAAGGAATCCTGCTCTCAATCACCTGTGCTACAGGGTTGACCTTGGCAGTTCCCTCCATGGAAGGAATTGTGTTTGCATTGTGATGGAATGTGGCATGCTAAAGAAATGCAGTGTAGCAAACACTCAGCTTTTTGGTTTCTCGGTATCTCATTTTTGTTCACCCACCTGAGAGATTGGTGTTTTTCCTCCCAGTGTGAAACAAAACTTACAGGCGTGAAAAAGAACAGTGAACTGAGTATACTGTGAACACACTTCACTAACAAGTTTTCCACATTTCGTGAAAGACAGTTTTTAGAGGAAGAGACAATTTAATGAAGCAAAGATAAACTTAAGTCAATATAGTACAAAATAATACCTTTGAAACATCAAAAACATCCCAAAGGTGGTTTGCTGTGTAGATGAACAGAAGTGTTAAAATTAGATGATTCTTTGGGTTTACCAAGATGCCTCAGGGTAGAAGGAGTGGAAATGTTTTTCCTTAACCTAGATTTTTCTAACCTTGGTGCTGAGTGGTTTGTCATTGCTAGCAGACAGGCTGTTCCGTTCGGAGAACACGTTTTCAGAACAGGATTAGTGTTTGATGGTCATTAACTCTGTGCTGAGAATGTGGCACGTGGTTTTTGAATGTTGACTCATCCACATCCTTGGTGAGCTATTAAACTAGTGACAGTGTTTTCTATAACACTGTGTTCTCAGAAATCTTCAAAACATGTTAGTGAAGAGTGAATGGGGGAAGATTTTTATAAAGAACTTTTTGAGGGACACTGTACTTGCAATTAGAAGACTGCTTTAAATTTAGCTAGTTCCTGAACTCTTGTCTCGACTTTAGCAGAAGTGTGATATGAGTATAGGGGGTGACTTTGAGCGTTAAACACAAGATGATCTCCGGTATTATGAGGAAGCTACATACGTTAGTGTCTAGCTGGCTTTTCAGATGTTTCATTCTGTGCTCGAGTATTCTTGCCTGGGATAACCGACTCTAACCACCCTCCTGTATGTACCTACAAAGGAAAGGGACACAGGCCATCCTCGAGGGGCCTGCTTGCCGGAGTGAGAGCATGGTGTGAATCAGCCTTTCAGGAGGTGGGCAGGTCCCTCATTTCATAGCTGCCTCTCATGCTTTTTTCTCAGTGTGTATTTTTTTGGCCGATATGGTTTTGGGGCTCTGGACAAAGTCATATGTCTTCCAATTCCATTGGTGTTCATCTGGCTGAGCTCTCTCATTTTACAAATGAGGAAATTAAAACTCAATGGATGTGTTTTAACAAAAGCCACACTGTTAATAATTGACCGAGCCGAGACAAGAATATAGAATTCCAGAGCTGCATATTTCATTCTCGGGATAAGTTATTTGCACTCTCTACAGCTCAGTTGTTTTTGGTTTGGACTTGTTTTTCACCTGTAAAATAAACAAATTAGAATAAAAGGCCTCTAAATTCTTAAGATTCCTTACTTCTAAAAGTATGTTTTGGATATCCAAGATGGCGGAGGAGTAAGTGAAAGCTGTAATAACCTCTCCCAAGACAAATCTGGAATTGCATCTAAATTGTAGAGAAATTGTCCCAAATAACGGACTGACTACTACCTAGAGAGAAGCCTTATAACCAGGACAGACAGAAGAAACCACTTCACCACAACCAGACTAGCAGGGAGTGCACCAGAGGGCTGGCTGGGCTCCCATGGTGGCAGCTGAAGTTCCAGAGGGATATTTCAGCGGCTGGAGGGATCCTCCTGAGAAGTGTGAGGTCTAAACTCCAAGCTGGGCTCCCCGGCCTGCAGCACCAAAGCCTGAAAGGAGCCAAAGCCAGGTAACATCCAGCTGTGAAAAGCTGCAGAATTTCTGTCCACCAGAGAGAGACTGCTGGAGACACAGAGAGCCTTTTAAAGGGCCAAAGCACAAAGTTTCATTTGCAGCCACTTACCCTGGGCTGTGGCCGAGGGAAGGCAGAGTGGACTAGAGATGCTTGAGGTGAGTCTGGGTTTGGTGGCTCTGGGGAAAGGACTGGAGGAACAGCCACCAGGATCCCTTCACTGAGTCATTCCCCTACTGCAGAAGCCATCTTTCCTCAGGCAGAACACTCCTCTCCAAGTGGCAACAGCCTAAGGAAAAGCAACAGTCCTGCCCACAGTAATTACTCTCCCTCACTCTGTGGTGCTTAAGACAGACTGCTGATTATAGCCTGAGGCCATATCACTGATTAGTTTAACATATAAGGTGGAAAATACAAAGAAGCAGCCAAAATGGGAAGACAAAGAAACCCCAAATGAAAGGACAAAAGAGTTCTCCAGAACTAGATGAAATGGAGGTAAGTAATTCATCAGATAGAGAGTTTAGAGTACTGATTATAAGGATACTCAACTGCATGAAAAAAGACATAGAAACCATAGAAAAGGACCAGCCAGAAATAAAGAATGTAATATCTGAAATGAATAATACACTGGAAAGAATAAACAGTAGGTAAGATGAAGTGGAGGACCACATCAGTGATTTGGAAGGAAAGGTAGAAAAAAATACCCAAGCAGAGCAACGAAAAGGAAAACGAATTTTTTTTTTAAATGAGGAAAGCTGAAGAAACATTTTGGACAACATGACGCAGAACAACATCTGTATCATAGGAATACCAGAAGGAGAAGAGAGTGAGTGAGGGATCGAGAACATTATTTGAAGAAATAATGACCGAAAACTTCCCTAGTTTGCTAAAGGAAAAAGACGCAAAAGTCGAGGAAGCTCAGGGAGTCCCAGACAAGTTGGACTCAAAGAGGCTTACACTGAGACACATCATAATAGAAATGACAGAGTTTAAAGACAGGAAGAGAATGTTAAAAGCCACAAGAGAAAAGCAGGTATATACCTACAAGGGAGCAGTAATTAGACTCTCATCTGAGTACCCAACAAAAACATTTTAGGCCAGAAGGGAGTGGAGTGAAGTATTCAAAGTGATGAAAAGCAAGGACTTACAACCAATGCTACTCTACCCAACAAGGCTATCATTTAAAATCAAGGAGGAATAAGGAGCTTCCAAGACAAGAAAAAGCTAAAGGAATTTCGTAGCACCCGACCACTACTATAACAAATGTTAAAGGGCTTGCTTGAGGAAGGAGGGGGAGGGGTAGGAGGAGGAGGAGAAAAAGAGAAAGAAAAAAAACAGGGGAAAACAGTCTGACATTAAAATGGTACTACATATGTGTCTATCAATAATCACCTTAAATGTAAATGGCTTAAATGCTCCAACCAAAGGACAGAGGGTAGCTGAATGGATAAGAACACAAGATCCATATATATGCTGTCTACAAGAGACCCAGCTCAGATAAAAAGATACAGACTAAAAGTAAGGGATGGAAAAAATATTTCATGCAAATGTAAAAGAAAAAAATCTGGGTTAGCAGTACTTATATCTGCCAAAATAGACTTTAAAACCAAGGGTATAGTAAAAGACAAAGAAGGACACTACATAATGACAAAGGGACCAATCCCACAAAGGATATAACCCTAGTAAACGTTTACATGCCCAACACAGGAGCACTTAAATGTGCAAGGCAAGTCTTGGTGGACATAAAGAGATAGATCAACTGAAACACAGCCATGGTAGTGATTTTGCCACCCACTGACTTCCATGGGTAGATTTTCCAGGCATAAAATCAACAAAGAGACAGCAGCCTTAAACAACACACTAGATCAAATGGATGTAATTTATATATTCAGAGTACTCCACCCTAAACCAGCAGAATAAATGCACTGTTTAAGTACACATGGAATGTTTTCTAGGATAGACTCAATGACAGGACATAAAACAAGTCTCAATAAATTGAAGAAGATTGAAATCATATCAAGCATCTTCTCTAACCACAGTGCTGTGGAACTAGAAATCAATCACAAGAACACTGAAAAACATGCAGCCATGAAAGCTAAATAACACATCTTAAACAATGAATGGGTCAACAATGAGATCAGGAAGAAATTAAATACCTTGAAACATGAAAATGAGGAAACAATGATCTAAAATCTGTGGGAAACTGGGAGAGCAATCCTAAGAGAAATTCATAGCATTACAGACCTATCTCAAAAAACAAGAAAAAGCTCAAATAATCTAATTTCACATTTAAAGGAACTTGAAAAACAACAACAAACAAAGCTCAAACTGAGTAGAAGGAAGGAAATAATAAAGATCAGAACAGAAATAAATGAAATAGAGTCTTTAAAAAATGATATAAAAGATCAGTGACTCCAACAGCTGGTCCTTTGAAAAGATAAACAAGACTGGCAAACTTTTAACCAGACTCACATGAAAAAAAGAGAAAGGACTCCAATAATAAAATTAGAAATGAATGAGGAGAAACAACTGTCACCAAAGAAATACTAAGGATTTTGAGAAAATATTATGAACAACTATATGCCAACAAATTGGACAACCTGGACGGAATGGATAAATTTCTAGAAACATACAATCTTCCAAAACTAAATCAAGAAGAATGAGAGAATCTGAACAAACAGATTACACCTAGTGAAACTGAAGCAATAATCAGAAAACTCCTGGCACACAAAAACCTTGGACCAGATGGCTTCACAAGTGAATTTACCAAACATTCCAAGAATAACTAACACCTTTCCTTCTCGAACCATTTCATAAAATTCAAGAGGAGGGAAGACTCCCAGACTCATTTTATGAGACTAGCACTATCCTAATTCCAAAACCAGATAAAGACTCTGCGAAGAAATAAAATTATAGACTAACATCCCGGATGAACATAGACACTAAAATCCTCAACAAAATATTAGTGAACTGAATACAGCAATGCATCAAAAAGATTGTCCACCATGATCAGGTGGGATTTATTCCAGGAATGCAAGGTTGATGCAACATTTGTAAACCAATAAATGTGATTCATGATGTAAACAAAATGAGGGATTAAAAACCACATGATCACATCAGAAGAAAAAGCATTTGATAAAATCCAGCACCCATTTATGATAAAAACTCTCGGCAAAGTGGTCAAAGAGGGAACATACCTAAACATATATTACATATATGATAAACCCACTGCCAGCATTACACTCAATGCCAGAAACTAAAAGTGTTCCCCTTAAGACTGGGAACAAGACAGGGATGCCATCCCTTTTCACCTCTCTTATTCAACATAGTATTGGAAGTTCTTGCCACAGCAATCAGATAAGAAGAAATAAAAGGCATCCAAATTGTAAAGAAAGAAGTAAAACTGCCTTTATGTGAAAATCTTATACATAGAGAACCCCAATTATTCCACCAAGAAACTACTAGAACTGATCAATGAATTCAGCAAAGTAGCAGAATACAAATTTAATATCCAGAAATCAGTTGCATTTTTATTGCCAACAATGAACTAACAGGGAAATTAAGAAAACAGTCCCATTCACAATTCCTTTAAAAAGAATAAAATACCTAGAAATAAACCTAACCAAGGATGTAAAAGACCTGTACTCAAAAAATTCTAAGACACTGAAAAATGAAATTGAAGAAGACACAATAAGTAGAAGCACATACCGTATTTGTGGATAGGAAGAATGAACATCATTAAAATGTCCATGCTATCCATAACAGTCTACAGGTTCAATGCAATTCCTATCAAGATTCCAATGATGTATTTCACAAAACCAAAACAAATATTTCAAAAATTTATATGGAACCACAAAAGGCTCCACACAGCAACAATGATACTGAGAAAGAACAAAGCTGGAGGAATAGCACGACCTGGTACCACACTATCCCACAGTATTGGCCGTCGTGCTCAAAATGTGGCAGTGGCGTGAAACGGGCCTCCACCTGATACACCAGTGAAACAGAATAGAAACCCCAGAAATAAACCTACACGTTTGTAGTCCATTAGTATTCAAGAGGAGAAGCAAGCACTTACAATGGGCCAAAGATAGTTTATTCAGTAAATGGTGTTTGGAGTCTTGGACAGATATATGCAGGAAAATAAAACTAGACCACCTTACACCACGCACAGGAATAAACCGAAAATAAATCAAAGACTTAAATGTTAGACCTAAAACCATAAAAATCGTAGAAGAAAACTTAGGCAGCAAAATCTCAGATTGCTTGTAGCAATATTTTGTCAGATATATCTCCCCAGGCAAGGAAGCAAAAGAACAAATAAACAAATGGGACTATATCCAACTAAAATGTTTTTGCACAGCAAAGGAAATTATCAACAAAGTAAGACAACCCACAAAATGGGAGCACATGCTTGCCGATACATCTGATAAGGGGTTAATATCCAAAATGTGTAAAGAACTTACAAAACTCAATGCCCCCAAAATAAACAACTCAATAACAAAATGTGCAAAGGGCATGGACGGACACTTCTCCAAAGAGGACATACAGATGGCCAATAGAAATATGAAAAGATGCTCAACATCACTAATCATCAGAGAAATGCAAATTAAAACCACAGTGAGATATCATCTTACACCCATCAGAATGGCCATCAAATAAATCAAAAGACAAGTACTGGCGAGGATATGGGAAAGGGGAAACCCTTTTGCACTGTTGGTGGGAATGTAGACCAGTGCAGCCACCGTAGAAAACAGTTATGGAGATACCTCAAAAAATTAGAAATGGATCTGCATTTTGACTAGGCTGTCCCACTTGTGGATATATATCCGAAGGAACCCAAAGCACTAATTCAAAAAAGCATAAGCACCCCTATGTTCTTTGCAGCATTATTTGCAATTGCCAAGCAAGATATGGAAGCAGCCCAAGTGTCCATCAGTAGATGAGTGGATAAAACAACTATGGGACATTTACACAATGGAACACTACTCTGCCATAAAACAAAAGAAAAAAACTTTACCCTTTGTGACAGCATGGATGGACCTGGAGCACATTATGCTAAGTGAATTGAGCCAGTCAGAGAAAGACAAGTACCATAATGATTTCACTTATACGTGGAATCTAATGGACAAACTGAACTAACCAGGAGAGTGGCAACAGACTCGTAGATGGAGAGCAGGATGGCAGCTGGGTGCGGGGGGTGGGCTCGGCGGGGAGGGACTGAGCGAAAAGGAAAAAAGGCTCGGGGACAACAGTGTGGTGATCGCTGTGGGGAGGGTGGTGTAAGGGTCCTATATGTTAATGGAAAAAACACAATAAAGATTAAATTAAAGAAATAAAAGTACCGTGTGTTTCTACCTCATGTGTCTAGTGACTATAGGCTCTTATGGAACCTATTAAATAATAAAAAATGCCATCTGTGTGAAAGGGGAGACTACAGGGGCCCATAAATTTATTTTTTAATAATTTGTAAATATGAGTTTAGTCCCTTTGTTGCATGTTAGTGGAGATTCTCACTGCCTTATCCATTTATTTATATCATAAACATGTGTGCATACACACATATACATTTATATTCTAATTCTAAATGTTCGTCGTCACCATATCGCAGCTTGAAGTTCCATTTAAAGTATGCTCAGAAGTGAAGTAAAACTTGTGTTTACATTTTTGCGTTTTCATTTCATTTCCGCTGGACTTTAAGACTTACTTGGATTGGCATGGATGCCACTCCTGGCACCAGGAGGCTCCTAACTCAAATTCAGAACAGTCCCCTGTTTGTTGGAACCGCTGGCCCAAGCCCTTTGTTTCTGGTGCAGAGCACACTGGAAGTAACGTCTGTGCCCAGAGCCAGCGCCCGTCTTGACTGCTTTCTCTTGGACTACGTCCACTCCAGCGTCTGCATCTGTGTGTGTATTTTTGCCTTTTTCATAGGTGAAGTTAAACGAAGAACTAATAGGATGTAGAGGGTGTCTAGAAATGAGAATCTGAGAACTGTTTAGCTCTTCTCCACATTAAGAAGGCTCAGCAGGAGAGACCTGCGGTGATCTTTTCAAGCTTTTCTCTGAGGGTGCCAGCCCTAAGCCCAGGGTTATGTCTGGGGTACATCTTCATAGGCTGCCAAATAGACAAGTGGTCTCTGGCCTCCTGCTCTGTCTTTTAGGGCAAAAGATAAGAGACCATAGGAGCTTAGTGTGGGTTCTCTTTCTACTACTCAGTTTCTCCTCTCATCTCCCCTTTCACTGGCGTTACACTGATGGTCCGTGGGAGATGGAGGTGAGGAAAATGGACCTAGCACTGCCATTATTCCACTGTCTCCCTGGAGGCAAAACCGTTACAGGACGAACTTCGCTGGTGTGATGATGGAAGGAAAAAGTTCTCATTTCCTCTGGGTTTAGAGAAGTAGACTAGACCTACTGTTTACTCCTAGGGTTCACTAAAGGTAACAGGCAGACTAGAAATACTGTAACGGGTTAAGCATGACATAAAATACCGTAAAGTGGAGGCGTCAGGACAGTACTGAACAGGGACACACACAGGTTCCCTGTCTGTTGCTCCAGACTGAGTTTGCAAGGGCAGGAATAAGAAGAGGAGCCTCTATACAGGAGTTGGGACTTGGTTGAGTACTGAAAACGGAGTAAAGAAAATGAGCAGCACAGGATGGAAGAGGAGGAAGGAGAGCCCAGCAGAGGTGAGCTGAGAATGCCGCTCAAGGGCCGGGGTGGCAGGTGAGCCTGAGTGGCGAGGAGGACTTGGTTGGGGTAGGGACTCAGGGCAGTGAGGTGGTGCCTTTGCAGGCATGGACTACGGAGAGCATCACAAGTTGGGTAGAGGCGTTGGATATTGGAGTCTTACAGCCTAAGGAGAAGTTCAAGTTGGGGGTGATAAGTGTGGGAGTGTTTGGCCTAAGTGTGTAGCTGAAGCCAGTGGCAAAGACAGAATCGCAAGGAGGAAAATGAGCATAGTGAGAGGGCCCCAGACTGACATCTAGGGATCAGTGGGAGGAGGAAGAACCAGCAAAGGAGCCTGAGAAGCAGTGGGGAGGTGCCAGGAAAACCAGCAAAGCAAACCTCGGGCCAGTGGACTGGGGAGTGAAGGAAAAGGCAGTAGAAGGAGGGAGCGACGGACGACACTCAGAGTGTTTGGCTGGACCGATAAAGAGGAGTTCTTGGATTTGACAAAGTGTGTCCCTCGGTGATCTTGACAAGAGCCCTTTCGAGGAGCAGCAAAGGCAGATGGTGGAAGAACAGGGAACCCTGAGACAGAGGGGAGGTGTGCCTGGTGTTCATAATGCAGATTTGCTGTGGGTGACTGGGGTCGAGGTGTTGGCAGATTTGCTTTCAAACATTATCATATGGTATTATTTTTCTAGTTGCAACAGTCTTGTATTAATGCTATCATCTGAAAGGCTTATGTTTTAAACCTTTTAAAAAATTTTTAAGAAAAAAAAGTCATCTCTTGTAGTTAACTGAACATTTCTGACCTTTTAACAGCTGTGACTTATATCTTTCTCGTTCCAGATTACTTTTCAAATTTGTTGTTTTCAAGCTGCAGAATAACTTGCAGAGCTGTGCTAAGAAGACATAGCAATCTAAAAAATCAAACTTTTAACTCTATACAACATTTTACAAATGGAGCTCTTCATAGCTTTTTATGGCAGTAAGTTCAGGATCAGGGGGAAGGTCTGAGAGGAAAAGGAAAGGCAGAACCACGAAAATAAACATATTTGGGGGGGTGCGAGGTTAGTTGCAGGTATTAGTAAGGTGGGAGAAACCAGGCTATAGTGGGGTGTTGACAGGTTGGTTCTAGCAGGAAGGGGTCCACCATAGAGGCCGAGGTCCTCGGGAAGGGACCGGCCTCCACAGGAGGGGTGTTTCCTGCATTCCAGGTCGGGAGGGAGAGAACCTGGTGAGAGAGTGCCTGGGCG
Source organism: Sturnira hondurensis (assembly GCF_014824575.4). Classification (NCBI taxonomy): domain Eukaryota; kingdom Metazoa; phylum Chordata; class Mammalia; order Chiroptera; family Phyllostomidae; genus Sturnira; species Sturnira hondurensis. The sequence goes on along the minus strand of NW_028088227.1, from coordinate 8,352,184 downwards.
CTTCAGAGTTGCAGCTCCAAGTACTGACTCCTTACTTTCCTTCTGTGAGATGTCTTAGGCTCTGAATTAGCTATCTTCTTACTTATTTTTTCTTGTAACAATTTTTGAGTTTCAAAAAGTAGTTTTGAGCCAGGTGCCTAGGTTGGAGTGTTGTCCTGTACACCAAATGATTGTAGGTCTGATCCCCGGTCAGAGCACAGCGCTAGGTTGTGGGTTCCATCTGCCGTCGGGCATGAAGGAGAGGCAAAGGATTGTCTCTCACGTTGATGTTTCTTCCTCTCCCTGCCTCTTCTTCCTCCCTCTCTGTCTAAAATCAATAAACATATCCTCTGGTAAGGATTTTTTTAAGTAGTTTTAAAACTTTGAAATATATACATTTTTGTTGTATACTCAGAGGAGGAGTGGGAAGATGCTCAAATATTGAGCATTCGAATTTTTTGTTTCTTACTAATGGGTTTCTTCCTGGCTGCTCTTTTCTGTATCTTCTGAACAGGTTAGGCCATTGCCCTTAACAAATACCTCTGAAATCATGGCCTAAAGTCAGAAAAGCGTACATCTCGCTCCCGTGGGCTGTTTATCAGACTTCAGGTGGGGCCCAGCCCAAGGAGCGCCCCCTCCCCCAGGCTTCGCCTGCCCTTGCAGCACAGAAGGCATTTGCATCCCCGGGCGGCTCGCAGTCCTTTTGTGTAGAAGCACCACAACCCACCCCCAGTCATGTATCACTGGGCTACACCATGCCTGAGGACAAATCAGCTCCAGAGTGGACAGCTGGTGACATCCATCCTCCAGAGCAGGAAGGAGAGAGCAGTGCACATGGGACTCACCCTGTGGACACCACCAGCCCCCCCCCACCCCCCAGCAGGCAGAGCAGGCCCTGCGGGAGCTGGGCAGTTGCCGCATACTTGGCCCTGTCCTTTGACTGCAGTAGGTAAAATTCTGTCAATGAAATCTATTCTGTTATTATTAAACTTTCATTTTTCCAAATATTTTCTTTAAAAATACCAGCAGCTCTAAAAATCTGTTGAATAGTGAGTCACCTTTTTTCTCCAAGGATCTTATTATTTTCTCTGGCGGAATCAAAAGCATAGGAGAGTTGCTCAACACACTGTGTTTTAAGTAATGCTTATTTTCCTTCTCACTAAATATAGAACTGTCCGGCGAGCTTCTGCTTGGCCTGAATGGATGTTAACTGCAGGCTGATGTGTGCAGCCTTGTCTTGCAGGCCCGCTTCCTGGTGGGCCTTTTGGAGTTCTGCCTGTAGGTGGGCCTCCATTAGTCCTTTGTGGGCCCATTTGGTCCAGGAAGTTCTCAGATGCGTAGGGGTCTGTGAACGGAGGGCAGGATGGGGCTGGTGGGGTTCAGCCTTGAGGGCCACTAGGGCACTGGCCCCGTCTCCATGCTCCGTTTGTCCACCCACTTGCTCCCTCCCCTCCCTGACCACCTGCCTTTTTGTCATACTTCTTAGGACACCTCCCTGTCTCTCCCCCTTTGGGAGTCCTTCCAGGGAAGCTGTGACCCTCCACGACTGCTCTCCTCCGGGCCCGCCCACACCGCAGGCCAGTGGCCGGGCTGGTCTGTGGCAGAGGTGAAACTGGCCCTTTTTGCTCCAGTGCCTGTCACGCGCTGCCCTCCTCAGGGGCAGGGGGAAAGGTTGGTGTGCTCTCCACACTCTCCTTGGGGTGACCGTGGTGAAGGGCGGCCTCTGGTGAACACATTATCCCCACAGGATTGAGAGATTATGCTGGTATCAGTTTGGGAGATTGATTTATCTCCTTCTTGATGCATTAGCAGGCAGGATTTCTGGCTGGGGTCAGTGTTAGCAGGCAGGACCATCAGTTCTGAGATCAGTGGTCAGAAGGAAGTGACTATTTGCTATTGTTTCATAAGATAAAGTGGCTTCTTAATAAGTTGCATATGCCTTGTGATTACATTAGTCTGCTAGTTTAACCAGCTTGGAGTGATGCCCACAGACCCCACAGGCAGGCCCCTGCCCTGTTCCCTCAGCCACTCACTTGCAGTCAGACAGGCCCCCTTGCGTTGCTTGCAGCCCCACACCAACACTGCCACTGCCTTTCTCTGCTGCTCCTTCACTTCCTCTGATCTCTACAGTGGTCAGAATCCCTTCCCTCTCCATCCCTGTAAGACAGCAGTGCTTCCCATCCCCCTCCTGCAAGTCAGCCTCACTGCCTGCCCATTGCACTTACCATCAGCTGACATCATCTTTTCATTTGTTTACATGGTCTTTAGAAAGTGGTTTTGCCCACTGCTGTGTCCCCAGAGCACAGAATAGATACATATAAGTACTTGAGAGAGATAGGCCCTGGTAAATGATACATTCTGATGTTATGTCATGATTGCCAGAAACCTGTAAAGAGGGAATATTTCCTTTCTGTAAAAGTTCGATGTTGGACCATCTGCCTCTCCTGTCCCATGGTAATTGGTCCTGTCCACCCAAAACCAACAGATATTGTCAAAAAATGACTGTTTGCTACCATTTGTACTTCTGTGGGGCTTTTTGCACAATTTAGACTTTAAGAGTATTTTGGGTCATAGTCTATGACCAAAGCAGGAAATTATACTGCCCCTCCCTGTTATAGCATCAAAGTAAAAATTTATGTTTTCCTAGCACACATGTATTGCACATTGCCTGAGTACAAATGTTTGAGAACCTTTTGGACAAGTTGACCTATAAAAACAGTACTTCTACTACATGTAAATTCAGTCCTTACGTTCTATGAAAGTCTGTGATCATTACTCTGGACTTTATTACTTTTTTAAGACTATGAAAGTTTAATGTTCTTCCGTTGGCTTTTAGCTTTTCTAACATTTTCCAAAGGAGCTTCTTATCTTATACATTTAATTTTCCTTTCCTTCTTCATTTCTCAATATCATTATTGATTTATATGCATGATTCTAGTCGTCTTCATTGTTTGTGTTTCTTGTGATGTCTTCCCAAGCTGTTACGCTGAGTGAGGTTCCGGAGGCCCTGTGCCTCAGCAGGGGCTTAAGGCAGTGACAGTTACACTGGCTAATAGTCATTTAAATCAGATGAAACTTTCAAGTGAGAAGACCACTCACTTAATGTGTATAACTATTTCTCAAACATTGATTAAGCTACTACCTTGTGATCTGGCAGTGCTAGAAATATAAGGAAGGAAAATGTTTACTCGGGGAAATGTAATCAAACATTTTTAGCAGTTCAGTGGCGGGGAAACTGTATGGAAGTAGATCACAGGTTCTGTGGGAACCCAGAGGAGGAGGAGCATCTCAGACCACGCCCTGGACCACAGCTACTGGGAAGGGAGCTTTGGATAGACGAGGGAAGGGCACTGGAGGGAGGAGAGCTCGTACCAAAGCACCACGGCTGGAACCCAGGGGCAGGAAATGAGCCTGAAAAAGGAAATAAGTTCATACCCTGAGGGTCTGGTGTACGCCCAAATAGGGTGAGATTTTACCCTCTCTAGGATGAGGAGCTTGAAAAGGCCTGCGCCAAATGCACTGAGTCTGCCAGGTTCCCAGAGACTCAGGGTCAGGGGTCAGGGAGAATCATGAAGGCTGGTGGGGTGATGGTTGATGAACCGTGTTTAGCTTGAAAACCCCATCGGTGTGGATAGTCTTAAGGAAGCACTGTCATTTAGTTGGAGTGAGGGAGAAGGGGCCTGCATCATGGGAGCCAGAGGAGGAGTGTCATGGAGGATGGCATAGTGTTGTGGACAAGTCATGTGGGACACAGTGTGCAGTGTTGGGATTGCCCATGAGTATTTGAGAGCAGCCAGTGGAGGTCAGGTAGCAATGGACTGAAGAGACTGCGAGGGGAGCCAGCGGGTCCACCTACCTCTAACAGAGTCGGGGGTCTTCCTGCAACCCTGGGCCCTGTGTGTGAATGCCTAGGTAGTAGAGATTTCACATGAAACCCACTGAGTGAAAGGTTTTGTACTCTGCACAGGCTTTGCAGCCTCGCACAGAGCCAGGTATTTCATAGGCGTCCAACATTCCCATCCACCCTCACGGACGCCCTCCATCTATTGTCAGAACAGCAGGACGTGCTGTTGTAGATCTTCCATGAACGTGACCCAGGTATTCATCTGAAGCTGTTATTTTTCTTAGATTTTCATTCTTTTTACTACCTTACATTGCCTTGATTACTGGTGATAATAAAAAACTGTGTTGCTAATTAAAAATATATTATTTTGTCATTGTAAGATAAATAGACAAAATATTTCTGTCATGATAGTGCTGGGGTAAATGGCAGGGGGGCGCATTTCATGGCCACCAAAAGAGAAAAAACTATACATTTTCACTGATAAGATTTGTGCCACCCTTACTCCACTGCACACATATAAAACATTTCACAGATCCCAGTTTGCTTTCTAAATCATAGAAGAATTTGTGCTTGTACCTTCGCAACAGAATTTCTGAACTTCGTGATTTGCCTTAGTTTTCCCCTTCCTCGTTTCCAGCCCTCAGTGACTCGCCTCCCACTAGCTGTTTGTGATGCTCCTGTGAGCCCCTAGCTCTGTCTCCTCCAGCTGACCACGCCTCTGCGCCTGCCTTCACCAGCGTGCGTCCACTCCTGCTCCCACGTTTTCTAGTGAGCACGGTGAACTGCACTGCAGTGCTCATGGCTGATTGCTGTTTAAGTGACCCATAGTTTTCTGTGATGGGTTTTCTTCCTTGCCTCTTGCTTACCTGAGGGCTCATGTTGGTGATTTGCATTTGTGCTGAGACTCTAGGTAGAAATAAATCAGTGTATTAACAGCGTTAGATGTGTCCAACAGAAACTGGCCTGTCTTTGCCTCAGAGAATTGTACTTCCAAATTCACTATTCACTTTTCACTATTGTGGTGATTCGTTTTTCTGTAATAAGACACTGTGCATTTGCTTCCCGCAGTGTTTTGCTGTATCTCAGTTTCGTCTTGGATTGTGCAAATGGCAAATGGTAACTGGACAGCCTGGGTTTTTGTCATCGTTGTCCCCGGTGCAGGGCTATGTGCCACTGTACGCAGTTCCCTTCGTCCCCTGCCACCATGAGCTGCTTCGTTGCACACTCTGCTCTCTCCTCCTCACCAACAGCTGCTTTAGTTCACCCTTTGAAGGAGCACATAACTACCAGCCACCAATTTCTAAAGCTGTGCATTTTTTTTTGTTGTTCCATTACTGAACGTTCCAACCAGAGTTTGCCTTTTCACCATTTTGGTTATTGATTTTACTTTTCTAATGCAATAAAATAACTAAGCAGTCTGCTATAGTTTTGAGTTAATGAGGATTTGGAGTGGATTTCAAGTATTCTTGTCTGGTTTTACGACGCAGGTACGGACTCAGGCAGTGAATTACATAACTGAACAATCACAGAGCCATAGAGCCCTCTGCTGCAGTGTGGCTAGAATAGATTAATAGCTGTACATAAGGAAAATGTCAGCTGCCAAATATTTTTCATTAATAATAACTTGGAAATTTATAACCTTGTCCATGCTTATGTAGCCTTCTAAGTCCCTCAACTAGAGTTAATCTGTATTTTATTACTCTTCAGCTTATAAGCATCTTGATGTCAGACTCTAGATTGTTCTATTTGTATGGATTTTTCTCAAATGAACTGCCATTTAAAATACTCTTATGCTGTTTGATGGAGCAATGGGTCCAGTTAGAGCTTTTATTCATGCACTTTTCTAGCTTTTGTTTTCAGGTGCTTGCTGTCTTTGGTACCATTCCAGGTACAGAAGTAAATAGACAGCCAGTCCCTGAAGGGAGAAGCATGAGGGCACAACCGGCCACGGAGAGTTCAGGAGGGACCCCTGGAGGAGGGCCCAGGGGGCTGCTGATCCCTCGTTCGTGGTGACTGAGTGCGTGGAGTCTGGAGTCAGATGGCCCAGGTTCATATCCTGACTCCATTACTTAGGAGATCTGTGACTCGGACAAATTACCTCTCTGGGTCAGAGTGGCCCCTCCAAGAAATGGGGGATGTTCGTAGTACAGGCCTGGTGTGTGGATTAAAATGAGGGAATATTTATAAAGCCCTTAGATAGTGCTTGTTACATGGTAAGAACTACTCTTTTAAACAAATCAAGTAAAATAAATAACGTATTTTGACCAAAATGGGGACTAAGGAAACCTCTGTTGTGAAAAATATAGAAACTTGCCCTGCCTAATGTGACTCAGTGGATTGAGTGCTGGCTTGTGAACCAAAAGGTCACCAGTTCGAGTTCCAGTCAGGGCACATGCCTGGGTTGCAGGCTAGGTCCCCAGTGGGGAGGCATGTGAGAGGCAACCACACATCGGTGTTTCTCTCCCTTACTTTCTTCCTCCTTTCCCCTCTAAAAATAAATAAATAAAATATTTTTAAAGAGAAAAATATAGAAACTGGCAGATATTTTAATATTTGTCTTTAAATGTATGGAAATTTTAGTCAATAGTTTATATAGGAATTTATTATCACTAGGTTCTGTCTCTAGAGCCTCGGCTAACTTGTTTTCTATATTTTCAGTTATTTTGACGTTTTCAGGGAAGGAAGAACTCTCCAACAACTAGAGGGGCCCCAAAGTGCGGCGAGCAGCATTCGTGCTGCTGTGAAGTTCTTCTCAGTGCCAGAAACAGCCACGCAGGTTGAACCTGCCTGAGCTGGAGCTTTGGGGAGGCCTGCATTGGGTAGGAGGGGGTCAAGCAAGTGAATACCTAAAAGCCAGTTCATTTTTTTTTCTTGTTGGTAGTGCTTTCGTCTACAAAGGTATGCAACATTGGGAGGGGGGTCTGGGGGTGTGAAATGGCAGTGTCAGTGGGGAGGACTGTTGAGTTTGAGAGGGATTCTCAAAGGTTGGAGGCAGAGAGTGGAGAGTTTTCATTGCTGGTCTAAATGTGGAGTTGATTTTGTAGAGAATGGGGAGGTATTGCACATTTTCAATGGGGGAGTGGCTTAGATTAAAAGGAAGATCTCAGGGAGAGTAATCTGATAACAGGTGCCCAGACTGGAAGCAGGAGGCCTGTTAGGTGTCAAGGCTGCCATTCAGGCAGGCGGGGAGAAGAGGGTGTGTGAGAGGTGTCCAAGATGACATTGAGCCTCAGGAACTGGGGCAAGCTGGCTTAGGTATTGGATATCAGGAAGATAATGTTTTATGTGCCATTCTAACTCATTTATTCATTCAGCAAGTGCTTATTGAATGCAAACAGTGCAGAGCTCATAACCCCTGATGCTGGATTTATCCTGCTGTTTTCATGAAGATCAAAACAAACAGGTGCATTCCACATGCAGTTTAAATCTCATCGTAGCGAGCCTTATCGCAGGGCAATTTACATATTCTGCAAGCACACGCTTAGGTACAGCACCTGTTAGAACACAGTGCTGCTCTTCCTGGGCCTCTGCGTGTAGTGAGTAGGTCCTTCACTTTAGTGGAAATGGCTAATTAAGTGTTTGCGTTGACCACAAAGAAATCAGAGCAGTAGAAATGAAGATAGCTTTTATATTCTTCACTCAAGTCATATTTGCTCATCATAGCCCTGAATGTCTTTCTACCCTAATACCTCTAAAATAAACTGAATACCTCTAAAATAAACTCATCAAAGTTCTCATACCCCAAGATCCAGATGTACCTCCACCACCATCCTTCTTTCTAGTGTCCAGAACCTTCCACTTTCTGTTTCACTCTGGTTCCATGGTTTGAGACTGGGGCTAGGCTTATTATTCAAAAGAACAGGGGGCTAAGCCCTAGAGAGCTGATGCATTCCGCAGACTATCAGCATAGCACTTAGGACATTGTTAGTGCTCAAGAAATGTACCAAAAATTACAATAGATTTTTAATAGGCTGACTTTGCTGTTTTGATGCCAGCATGAGGTGCCCTGTGGGAATGTTTAAATCTCCAATTTGACAGATATCTCCAGCCATCCTTTGAAAAGTAAACCAAAACAGAATGGAAATTTCCCTTTATATTTTCTGCCTAAAGGTGACTCTTAAACTCCTCCCCACTCCTCCTGGAATTAAATGCCTGGAAAGCAGATGGGAGTATAACTTTCTGCTGCCTGACTAGTGTTTCTAACCCAAGCACAATACAGAAAGCTACAGTGCTGCTCGGAGTCCGGGGAAGTTCTCCACTTACGACTTGTTTTATGGGAAGAGAGGAGCATGGAGGTGGCCTTCTTTCTGCTCAGTTCTTCGGGCAAAGGAATGTCTTGCTCCGGCTTGTGTTGACTGCAGGACTTCCAAGCAGCCCTGCTCCTTGTCCAATGTATTTGCCACACTCCCCGCAGGCCACACAAGTGGCCTCAGTCAACTCTGATAAAAAGGGAAGCTCAACACCCTTTATGAACATTCTCCTTGGAACCTGTCAGGCCCTAAAATTAGGAGTTGCTATCACCAGACGTTCTTCTTTCCAAAGGGCGTGCCCTTTGCAGCTACCTCCGCAAACTGGGCACGTCCCATTGCTGGTGACGCTGCGAGTCCGGCCTCTGCCTCAGATGGCAGCAGACCTGAGCTAGATCGAATGTGAGGGGGAAGACTGTTTTCAGGAGCCTAAATGGTTGCACATCTCTGAGTGCCTTAACAAGACCGAATTTGGTACAAAGTGCATTCCTCTCAGGAAAAGTGCTCATTTCGGTAGAAACAGCTGATCTTTCATAACTGGTGCCATTCCCTTGAAGAGCGGTAGGGTTCCCTCGATTTGTTATGTTTATTTGCGCCTCTTTTGCCAGATGTTTTTATTTCATTTGAAACCGTGTTTAGATGTTAAGACAACTGGGCACCTGTCCTGGGACTTCTGTCTCATGCCCAAATACCCTTCCCAAGTAAAACCATGTTCTAGCTGGTCATGTCTCTGGAAAGGCATGCTTGGTAATAAAGATGGGTCATTTCTGACCATTTATACTGTGTACTTTATAAAAATGCAAACCTTTTCTCTCTTTTCCTTAATTATATAGTAGTACAGGAGAAATTTGAGCCTGTTTGTGTGCCAAGGAAAGGAAGAGAATACAAAAGAAAGCTGTGGTAATGGGACGAGTGAGGTAGTCGTGGTTGATAACAAACGGAACCGAGGCTGAGTGGTCCTTCTTTGTCCTACCTGAGCGAAGTTGGCAGAAAGGCGGTTTTATAAGAACTGGTAGGTGGCCAGATACAAAGTATAGGGGATGCAGATGAGTGGTGTTGGGAATGGAAGAAAACGGAAAACACTGGAATAACTACTCTGGAATTGGTTTAGGGACCAAAAAAGGTACCAGGAAGACATTTTTAAAAATGTAGGAATTTAAAAAATAAGGAAAAACATCTGGGGGTCAGGGGAGACATAAGACTAAGTTCAAAGGCCAAAGTGTCATCAATTTATCATGAAGTCAGCTGGCCTTCCTGAGTGCCCGGCAGCCCAGAGGAGAAGGAATCCAGTAGGCTAGGCCAGCATGAAGAGGTTTTTAGCTACTAGTAACACTTAAAGTGCTGGCCAAGGGTTTCAAGCTGGGCAAGAAAGCCCAAGGGAGGCAGACAGCCAGACAAGGTATAAGGGACTAAATGTTGTAGTTAGAATTTGGGAGGGGGGAGGCAGGAATAAGGAAGGAGGTGGTGAAAGAACAAATGGCATCACAAGGGGAACATCCACGTTCCTTGCAGAAGAGTTTGAAGTTCTAAGGGCAAAGATAAAGCTAAGGTGATGGGTGTTTGTAGTGTCCATTGGTTTACTTCTGCAGACTTTGAAGGAAGGAACTGTCCAAGTCTTGCTTGTCTTTATGTCTTCAGTGTTTAATGCAGCACCTGGGACATACGAACTCAGCAAACATTTAAATGGTAGGATGAAAGCACAGGTCCTGACATTGAGGAATTTAAGCCCTTAGAAGGTCAGGATGTTGGACAAATCCTCAGTTTCATTGATAAAGCCACTGAAGAATATCTTGATGCTGTGGTTAGAGTGCTCCAAATCCTCCCCAGGTCTGAGTGGAAGGCCCTGGCTTTTAGCTCATTAGCCCCAGCCAATCTGTTGTAATGTGTTCCTCTCACTCAGCATTTACGCATACCGCCCACATAGTTACACTTTATTAGAGACTGCTAATTGCTGCTAAATCAACTTTAAATAGAACTGTGCTCCTCTGGTGATTTTGAACTCTGCAGAGTATTCTCCATGATTCTTAAACTGTCGAAATTATCCATTTCTCAGTATTTCTCTCCAAATCAGAAACAGATGTTTCTTATACTACTATTCTTGGCAGGTTTCAACAAACTGCCAGGCTTGCAGCCGCATACTGCAGCCCTATTGTGCCTTCTCCAAATCTGCTTCGCCCCCATCCTTGCCCCTCCTCCCACCGTTTATTTCCAAACTCTTTGTAGCATCTTTCTACAATAGAACTGCTACCTGAAAAGCTTTGGACAAAATACAGCTGCAAGTCACACTAAATGTAAAGGCTTGTATCCTTGACTACAGCATACGAGGCCAGCAAGACGTTTCTGAGCAGGGTACTCTCCAGATGTCAGTTGGGGGAAAGAAACTGTATTTGGCCAAAGAGAACGCTATCTACAGACTTTCCGTCCAAAAGAAGCCATTATTAGCTTTTGGTGGCTTGTTGCTTAGTCTATGGCTTATCGTTTGAAAGCATTTAAAGTTCTCTTTCTTATTCTCTTACTCCTTTTATCCATAAAGTAATGAATATAGAAATGTTGACTGAATCTGCCCAGAGTTGCTCAGATTTGGGAAGGTTTTATGAGCCTTAATTAAAAATACTGGAGAAGTGTCTTTGACCTGGAATAATAGGGTTTCTACATTGTTTCTCATCTACTCTCTAAGCTAATATATGGTTTATTGTTGCTAATATTAATTTAACAATTATACATAGAAAAATGCAGGTGAGTTGAGTATCTTAACATTTAGAGAGGAAGTTTAATATGAAATTTGCTCCTTATTGAATTGTTTGGCAAGATGGCCAAACCTGACTTTTTCCAGTATTGGGAGTGAAAAACAAATGTGTGTCTTGTGTGCCTCATGAGAGTCGCCCTTTAGGGGTGAAGAACTGGGGCTGGGGAGGAATAAATAGTATGCCCAAGGTCACCCAGCTGGACAGCTGTGGAGTAAGAATTCACAGTCAAGTCTCCCTGTTTTCAGACTCCCGTGCTTTTCACTACTCCACACTCTCCACAAAAGCTGAAAGACGCGCCACCACCAGACACCCACAGTGGTCCTGCATCTCCACTGTGCTGCTCCACGGCCTGAGGAGACCTTTCCTACCTGTGTACGCTTCCCATGTACCAGCATACAAGTGCTGCCTAACTGTTCTCCCTTTTGTTCTAGATTTTCTACCCTAGCAAGGATGGCACAAAGATTCCAATGTTTATCGTGCATAAAAAGGGCATAAAATTGGATGGCTCTCATCCAGCTTTCTTATATGGCTACGGTGGCTTCAACATATCCATCACACCCAACTACAGGTAAGCCTGGAACACTCTGCACTTCAGCATGTAGGCGGTCGCCTCCACACAATGGAAGGGGACCAGAGCAGTCATTACACCATGAATTTCTAATATATTTAATCATACATTTCTTGCTTGTCGTTTTCACAAAGAGGCAGGGTCATGTGTTACTACATGCATTTTTGGTCAGGAATTTCCGGATCGTTACAAGGTAATCTTGTGTCTTCAGTGGAATGGGTTGTTTGAGCCCTAGATGCTGAAGGCATGGCTGGCTGCCAGGCGACAGAAGGGTGGTATCAATTGACTTTTGAACGAGGAAAGCTCTTACCTTCAGGGTTGGGCACTTGCTGCCACCCCACTGCCTCAGTACTCTCTTCAGAAGGAAAGCTTTTTTCCAGCTTGTGATTATGTTGTTTCAGCAGCACATGTCTTAGACTGTGTTAACATTCAGCCGTAAATGTCCTTTCTTGGTACACTACTGCTTCATTTTAAACTGTTTTCACTGTGTCTGTGATTATTTCCTGATAACTTATGTTCAGGGAGAAGAAAATCTATACATTTGCTACTGTTTATATAAATGACTCCTGTCAGTTATTTGCAAACTTGATTTTAATATTCCATTCATAGTGTAAAGTGGAATTTGCTTTGAACATTTTTAATCAAAGCAAGGAGTTTCCTGCCAGCAACATCAGTTTTAAGCTGCCTTCTAAACAGTGCTTCCCATGGAATCTGAGTCACAGATTCATCTTTCTTTTGGGGGAAGAAATTCATGGGCTGATGACTATGAGGACATAAATTCAGATAAATTCCATCAGCTGTCCAAAATTTAAATATAATAAAAATGTTACTTTGTTTCAAGTACTTGCTCTCAGTAGAGCGTTCTACTAATTATTTAGGATTTAATAAGAGACATGATCCCTGCCCTCAAGTGGTTTAGGGCCAAATTGTGAACTGTCTTGAACATCTGGCTAAAGAATTTGACTTTTGTTCTTAATGAGGAGCTGATGAAGGTGAGAGAGCATAATGTAGAACAGTGCTGTCAGATATTTGTGCGCACCGTCATAGAGTGCACCAGTGGGCGCTCTTCATTCGTTGTGCGGTGGCATCACCATTCTGCATTCCGGAGTGCTTCCTCTACACCACGCACCACCCCAGGCAAAGCCTGAGCCCACAGACACGCTTCCTGTCTCCTACCAGACTTTCCCAGCGATGAGATTTGCTGTTTCATGAGCATCCATGTCTGTGTGGTGAAACCGGAAGCCATATTTATTCTCTGTGACTGTTAGTTTAAGACTGCAAGGCAATAGCTGTTGGTTCATTAGATTCACTGAATCCCTACAACAAAAAATACAGTGTGTCATTGTTTGCCCCTCTCCTCAAAGTGATGAAATTCAAGCTTCAGCTTCAAGTCATAGTGATGCCTAAGTGTAGGGCCTGTGAACATGGGCCCCGTCTAATGAACAGGTCAGAGGCTTATACCTCGAGCCCCATCCTCTGGGTCCCCACAGGTGAGTACAATCAGGATGACACTGATTCCTGAGCAGGTTTATAGGTATCATCAGTTGTCTTCATTTGTACAAGTATTTATTAAGGATGCTCTGTTGGGAATTGGGAGATGAGTAAGGAAGGGCCCTTTCCCATTTTCATCCCAGAAGCCAATGGATGTGCTGATAGTTTCAGTAGAGTCTATCACATGTGCATGAACAATATCGAAGAATAGACCAAGCAATTGAAAATCCATTTGGCCAGTCACCACCTACCAGCTCTCCTTTTCTCTTCATCCTCAAGATCCAGGAAACACCAGCTAGAGCTTCCCAGGTTGCAGAAGCCCATGGTTTCCCCAGTTACTGGGAGGAAGAATGATAAAATTTCTCAGAAATAGTTCTCAAAGACAATTTAAATTTAAATAACAGCAGCCAGAGAAGTAAATGTCACTCAGCATTTTTTAGGATCAGAGTGGAAAGTGGAGGAGAAAAACATAAAATTCAAAATTTCCAAAGGACTTAACTCTTTTTCCCTAGATGTTTTGTGATGTAGTTTCTTCTGTTTATTCCTGGGAAACATTCTCCAGCCATGAGCTGTCCATTCTTATTTTCTGGTCTGTGTCCTTCACCTCCTCCACCTCTCTGATTGTGTGTTTTCTAGTTTAACATCTAAGTTTCTATAAAGCTGTTTGAAATCCACGTTTCAGAAGGAGTTCCCATTTTCAATTTGAGCAATATGGAGAGAGATACTGGGAGCAAAGCAGGGGCCATTACCGGTGTTCCCACGAGCCCGGTGCCGTTCACACCAGGTCACGTGGCTGGCAGTATTTGGTTTACCAAGAGAGCTGTTAAAAGATAGATTCAGTAGGAGATGAGGACTTCTTTTTTTTTTCTCTGTTTGCATTATGAATTTGGTATTCCCACTTTGTATAGTGACATATTTACCAATATAGTAAAATGAGGTATGCTGAATACTTGTATGTGTGGGCTTTGCAGTTAAATATTAATCAGAAGTTACATACTTTTACTTTAATCAAGTAATATAAAAATAGTGGGCTTCAATTTAGATGACATTACACATGGAGTTTTTTCAGGGATACTTTCTTTTTGGGGGGGGATGCAGGGAAAGACCATGGTCCTTACCAGGTGGTCACGGAAGGTTAACTATTTCTACCGTTGCCCAGCGTGTCCAGGCTGATCTTTGTGAGACATATGGGCGGCGTCCTCGCAGTGGCCAACATCAGAGGCGGCGGCGAATACGGAGAGACGTGGCACAAAGGTGAGGTGCTTTCTCTACAGGAACAAGGACGGCATAGTCAAAGCCATCTTTTTTTTAAAGATTTTATTCATTTATCTTTAGAAGGGAAGGGAAGGAGAGAGGGAGAGAAATATCAATGTATGGTTGCCTCTTGTGCATCCCCTGCTGGGAACTGGCCCACAACCCAGGCATGTGCCCTGACTGGGAATCGAACCATGATCATCTGGTTCTCAGGCCCTCGCTCAATCCACTGAGCTATACCAGCCAGGGCTCAAAGCCATCTTTGAATGAGCTGAGGAGATTCGGGGCAGAAAAAGCATTTTGACCAAAGAAATGAAAAATAAGGATATTTTCAAACACATTGCAGGTACCACTCCCCCTTCAAAAACAACTTCATCTATTTTTTCACTTTTATTGAATTACTGGGGTGACATTGGTTAATAATACCATACAACACATCATCTGTACTTAGTATTGTATGTTCACCCAAGTCAAGTCTCCTTCCATCTCCACTTATTCCCCCAAAGCCTCTTCTACATGTTTTATTTTCCTTTGTATTCTGCTTAATGAGATACCTACTTGTCAGCAGCATTCACTGTAGACCATAATCAGAATCGTTTGCTTTCTTGGCCGTGTGTCAGACAGGTTTTTATCTGTCACTGTCATAAGCAAGTCTCGGCAGCCCTTTCTAGTATTTGTTCTGTCTCCCATTAGCCTGGCCTTTACTGTTCAGCATTGTTTGACAATCTCATGAAACAGCATTCAAAACAGGACATTTTCTGTTAAAAGAAAAGAGCAACCTGAAACAGAGCTTTCCTGTCCTCAGTGTGGCCATCCCTTTGCTTGTTTTCTCTCATCTCCCCAAGAGCACTGAGAAATGGCGTCCTCGTGGCAGTGCTGCTGGGACTGTTGCCTGCAGGTTTTAGACACACACCTGCGTCACTGTTCTTCGCTGGTTTGAGTGGGTCCATCTCCCTCTCTGGCCTCCTGAAGCCTGCATTCTAGAGCATTGAGGGTACTGCTTCTGTGCTCAGCTTCATTTCTAGATTGTCACAACATTTTGGAAGAACAGTACGTTTTCCTTTTTGAGCCCTACCTCTTCCTTTTGTTTGTGTATGGAGCACACCCCTCTCCCCAGCTTTTGTGTATCTGGAATTCACAGAGTCACCAGTAGCCTGAAGAGGATTTCCACTTGCCTTGTTCCCGGTCCCGTGGAGGGGATTATGGCACCTTCACGCCCACCAGCTCCATGCTCCTCCCCTCCCATCATCAGCCATCACTTAGAAGAAAGCCTACTGGGACCAAGGTAGCCACTCGAGTTTGGGGTTGGTCAGCAGCACCACAGGAGGAATACCTGAGGCCAACAGCTCTGGTTTTCTGCATCAGATCAAATCCGCAGAGATGATGGCAGATCTGTAAAGAGATTTTTCCTAAGTACCTGCTAGATGACAAAATGTAGGAGAGGCCTAGGCCTGACTGCTGGCCGTCCCGCGGGTATCCCAAGGGCTGACGGCAGACAGCAAACTATTTGAGCATCTTAGCAGGAGCTGCTAATCGACACCTGGGCTCTGGGCCTGTCTGCCGTCTGAGGGCCACTCCTGCCCAGTCATCCCCAAAGGCTTTATCAGTTGTCAGTGTATTTGAAACAGCATAGGATTCATTATATAATTTTAACTCTGACCTGGTATTAAAATTTAGTTGCATTAAAATCATACAGTAAAATTGTGATATTAAGAGATAACTGATAAAAAGAGAAAAAATAAAATAGAATCTCTATGTACCATATGCTTGATTTACATACCAAATCCACATGCGAAGTCCGGACCCCTTAGCTCACCTGCTTCCCTGGTCTGAACGTGTGTGGTGTGCCCAAACACACAGCCACCTGCACAGACCCCTGTGGTCGTCTCCTCCAAGAGCCCGGATTCTTCTCTGTAAGACCCCCTGCTCACCAGGGCCCGCTGTGCTCTGCTTGGGCAGAGCACCCCTGGTTCTGGCCAACACTTTCTTTCTCATCTCTCTGCAAGTCAGAACCACTTACTGTCCAGATGCCTTGGGGAGCTTGACTGAGGCCAAAAGCAGACCGTGTTCAGGCTGATCCATAAACTTTCTCCAAATTAAGGCAGTGAAAGGATCAGAGACGGATCTTTTCCACTTAGACCCTCGAATACTGAGCACTGATAAAGCTAAATTCCATTCTGCTAATTTAATGCTCTTTAAAAAATATAGTCATAGACCCAAAATGATATTATTCTTGGAAACCAAGTAATCCTAGCTGTTCTAATTCACCGATAATTTTTTATTAAAATCTTAGTAACATTTGTTTTCAGATGAAAACGTTTCTTCAGTAACACTGCTTCATCTTTAATTGAATTTCTGCAGATGTGTTTAATCTCAAAAATCTAATTAGATCTGTCTTCCTTTTCTTCACTTCATAGGCAGTTATTTTAGGCATCTGTCCGTTTGAGGGCTTGCCCTGGGCCGTTTGGCTTTTACTTTTAGATATTCCAGAAACTTACGGATGTTCCTCCCTTTAAGTAATCAGCTTGTTTGGTTCTATACACTGGAATGACCTTTGGAGGAGAAGGTCCAGATTCCCTGGGGACATGTTGGAGACCCTTTTCATTCAAGACTTGAGAAACCTCTCCACCTAATTGTTATTCACAATGAAATTGGAGAACTTATCCCTCCCTTACCCATTTCAGACTCTGGCAAAGAGGGGTGAGACGCACGCCTCACAGCAAAGCACTTTCACCTTCCCAGGGACGGGAGGCCCAGCGGCCCATGGTCATGTGCTGGTGGGACTCAGAGGATTTGAGCGCTGCTCCAGGTCTTGTTTCAGTGTTGAGTTCAGCTTCTCCAAAGTACAGGTCCTTTTCATTCCCATGGTTCACTGACATAATAAATCATCTCTGTTTTCCCTGTGGGGCATTTGCATTTTAAGTCCTAGGAGTTCTTAGAAAAAATACAAATCCAGGTGGATTAGCGATTGTGGAATTGATGATGGATTTTCACAATGCGTAACAAAAAAGGAGGCATTTCTCTAAGTTAGTGTTAGCCCATTGTGTTCAAATCAGACTGAGCAATAGTTGAAACGTTGCCCTCTCCTCAGTTGAATTCCCTTTAGGTTAGACTGCTGCATTTCTAATGCTTTGTGTTGTTAATGAACGATCTCTCACTTTGGCACCTCGAAGGTGGTATCTTGGCCAACAAACAGAACTGCTTCGATGACTTCCAGTGTGCGGCAGAGTACCTTATCAAGGAAGGGTACACGTCTCCCAAGAGGCTGACTATTAATGGAGGTTCAAATGGAGGCCTCTTAGTGGGTAAGAACTGAATTCTATTCATTGTACTTACTGGTTAACATTCCAGGTTTTCGGATACACTTTTTTTTTGGCTCATGGATGGAAGCAGTGGTACAAAGAAAGCAAAACCCATCTTTACTTGGGCCTAAAGCCCCAGCTGAGCCCCATCCTCGGATTTGACCCATGGTCACCTGGACAGCTGTCTGGCCTCCCTGCTCTGGGCTCTTCCAGGCTGAACCGTAGGTCTCCCCAAGCCAGGGAGGGGCCCCACTCCCCACACACTGGAGCCACAGGCTTCAAGGGTTCAGGCCACACAGTACCGAACCTGATAAGCCCCTGATTGTGTTACTCAGAACTTGTAAGCTGTGATGCTCACTAAACATTTGTTGAGTAACTATACCTGGTGATGCAAAATGCTGTGGGGAGAGAAATGTCATGAGGAAAATGAGGGACGTATAAAAATGGATCCACAGCATAATGGTAATGAACTAGCTCATAGAAATAGTTTCCAAAGTAAGGAGCACCTTGGGTGCCAGGCTCAGCCTGCGCCCTGACGCACCCGCAGCCTGGGAGACAGGGACTGGTGACGTCCCCTCTTACGGAGGGGGATGCCCTGGGGTACTGAGAGGCTGAGCAGTTTGCCCCGTGTGCACAGTTGGAAGTGGTGATGCTGGGCTTGGGCTGAGCACCGGGGTTTTAGGTGCTGCTCTTTCAACTTCTCTGTGGCTGTGCCTCTGAGTACCCACTTTTTTGGGTAGTTAATGAAATTTTAGTTTGCGTTTTCTCTCTCAATAGCACTGAACGTTGTGATGAACATTTATGGTAGACCTGAATTTTGCTTGCTGGGCCTTATATCCAATGTCATTAGGACATGAGGGGCCATTGTACACGTGTAGAATAGTATATATAAGCTCAGCTTAAAACACACGTGACAGTTTTTGGTTACGGGTTTGGCAGAGGGCAGTCAGGTGGCGGCACAGGCACTCAGAGTCCGTGCCTTGGAGATACACTGGGTCATGCCAGAGCATGGGTTCCTGTTCTTTCTCTTTATTCACCCCAACAGAATATAGAACATTTTCCTTTGGAGGTAAAATATATACATCCAGAATAATTTGCTTTAAATTTAGAAAATATGTTGATACAATGTTTATGAGCAACAGAGACAGCCCCTCTGCCCTCCTGGAGCTCTCAGTCTGAGCTGGCAGACAGCCCGCACAGGCCCTGAGGCCAGCACGCAGCTCCAGCAGGGGTGAGGCGCCGTGAGGGAGGGAGAGGTCGGGGCAGGGGCTGAACCAGTCCTGAACCAGGCAGGACTGCAGAGCCAGACTGGGGGACCCAGTTTCCTGGGAAATGAGACACCTTTGGGGGAGTTTTGAGAGGAGAAGTACCATAATTTGACTTGTTTCTCACAGGATCATGGATTGATCCCATTATGGTGATAGTGTAGAAGAAAGGAAAGTCAAGGGCAAAAAAGCAGGTCAGGCAGGAGACGTCTGTCCAGTGCGTGACACTGGCGGCCTGGACTGGGGCGTGGTGACAGAAGTAGTGAGAAGTGGTCAGATTCTGGGTAGATTTTCAGTTGGAGGCCACTGAATTTGCATATGATTTACATAGGAAATGTAAAGAACTAAAAGCAAATCCTAACATTTAATAGGAAGCGATATTAAAAATACCATCTGGTGCCAATAGTGGGAGACTGTTTTGTAATTCACTGGTTCATCCAATAACTCCCTCGTACTTTCAGAGTTTTACGTTCAGGATTGGTTTGTGTCTGTTGACAACCTGGTCCCTGAAGGCACCTGCAGAGATGGAGTGCCCCCACCAGGGTTCTGAGTGTGCGTTCAAAGGGCAGATTCCTGTGCTTCCCCCTCTGAGGGAGAGCACGGGGGCCTCCAAGGTAGGACTGAGGATTCAGAACTATGAATAAGCTCTGAAGTCAGAATTGGGCTGGCAGCTGTGTTTTCTGCCAGAGGCAGGAAAAGGCTGGGTCCCTCGACACATGTGACTTCTTCCCTAAATGCCTTACAACTGGTTGGGTGCCCCCAGGCCCCACCTTGGTAGCACCTGGATTTTCTCAGCACTGCCACTGCCAGCTCACGTCTGTGTCCTAGTCACTGAGATACTCACTGTCCTATCCGCAGGCCTGGTGCCAGGCATATGGCAGATGTTCAGTAAATATTTGGTAAATTAACAAGAAAAAAAACGTTTAAGTAACTTTAGTATACAGAGAAGAACATTTTAAAAACAGGACTAGAAGGTGTGCCCGTCCTGGTTAGAGCCCTGAGCTCAGTTTGAGGCCCTGTTCTGCCTTGGGCTGATTGAACTATTTCTAGTCGTAACACCTCCTCACACCAACCAGCAACTCTGCAGATACCACCTTCAGTTCCGATGCTGCTCAGGGTTAGCACAGACCCCACAGAGGAAGGGCTCAGACCCACAAGACCACTTCCACTTCAGATGCCAATCACATGTCCTGAGTCTCCCATAAATCTCGTTGATTGGCTGTACATGGGGGTTCCGAGGACCCCCTTCTCAGGTTCAATAATTTGTTGCAACAACTCTTAGAACTCAGAAACAGTTTTTTCTTGCATTTACCAGTTTGTGGTAGAGGCTGGAGCCCAGCAGCAGATGGAAGAGACAGAGACAGGGTAAGGTGTGGGGCTGGGTAGGTGTCAATTTCCCGCGCCCTCTGGGCACACCACCCCTCCGGCACCTGAATGTGTTGACCAACCTGGAAGCCGTTTAACTCCATTGTTTAGGGAGTCTTATAGAGGTTCTACTATGTAGACACAAGTGATTAAATCACTAGCCATTAGTGACTGCTTCAAGTCTGCCAGGGGTGCTTGCATGTGGCCCAACACAAAATTGTAAATTTACCTAAAACCTTTTTTTTTTTTTGCTCATTGGTTTTCATTAGTGTTTGTATATTTAATGTGACACCCAAGACAACTCTTTTGTCTTCCAATGTGGCCCAGAGATACCAAAAGTTTGGACACCCCTGGTGGCCCCTCTGCCTCCCCAGAAATCGGTGGGGTGGGGGGTGGCCTGATAATTCCAACACTCTAATCATATGGTTGTTTGCTTTGGCAACTGGTCCCCATGCTGAAGCCGTCTAGGAGCCTACCAAGAGTTACCTCATTAGCAAAAACTCAGGTATATTTGAAAGGGGCTAGTTATGAATTGTAAGAGACACTCTGGAGTTCTGTGCCAGGAACAAAGACCAAAATATATATTATTATATCACAATATCACAGGCTTGTTTTGAGACAGGTTTCTTAACCTCCCTCGTCACCTGTGAAAGCAAGTAGGGATGGGAGGAGGAAACACGGCTTTCTTGAAAGTCCTTGAGGTTTTTGAAAGTCCTTGAGTTTTTCCAATAGCCCTCTCTATTGAGATTCATTTTGGGGAGTAAATCTCTGTTACTGGTGAGAACATTCTACCCTCAGATATATTGGAAGAAGGGGGAAAAGTTTGTGGACCATTAGACAGGTGATTTATGATGGTTTCTTCCTTGCTCTGAGAAAAAAGGCAGCCTAGGTTTTTAAAGGATCCAAATGTTGTTTTGTTAGTTTATTTAGGTATTTGGTCATAAACTGCCTTCCTTTTCTTTCTATCTTGGTTTTTAGCTGCTTGTGCAAATCAGCGTCCTGACCTCTTTGGTTGTGTCATTGCCCAAGTTGGAGTAATGGACATGCTGAAGTTCCATAAATACACCATCGGTCACGCCTGGACCACCGACTATGGGTGCTCAGACAGCGAACACCACTTTAAATGGCTTATCAAGTAAGGTTTTAATTCATATTGACAAAAATGTGGGTGACAATTTGATGACCTTTTGACTGATTGTTCAAAATTATGGTATTTGACTCCTTGTTCTGCTCCGTGTCTCTTACTTGCATGTAATTTACTGCAAAAGTAGGGGCACTGGTGGGAATGCCTGTCTGTCTTCCTTGTTTTGATCTTGTCCTTAACAAAAACCAACTACAGAGATGGAAAGGAATTCTAAACATGTACCTCCTCCCTCAGATTCCTGC
Organism: Sturnira hondurensis; assembly: GCF_014824575.4. Classification (NCBI taxonomy): domain Eukaryota; kingdom Metazoa; phylum Chordata; class Mammalia; order Chiroptera; family Phyllostomidae; genus Sturnira; species Sturnira hondurensis. The sequence continues at coordinate 8,330,736 of NW_028088227.1, read as the reverse complement.
TCCCTCCTTCTCTTAGACACCAGTTTTAGGTCCTGCTGTGAATGGACTTGGCAGATTAAATTAAGGTTACTAATCATCTAACACTGAAATAAGGAAAGTATCTTGGATTATTCAGTGGCCCGTAAAGACAGAGCACCTCCTCCAGCTGGAGTCGGAGGTGCAGCAGTAAGGAGGTCACAGAGACTGTAAGCACGGGAAGAACTTGACCCACCAGTGCTGGCTTTGAACATGAAAGAAGGGGGCCTCTAGTACCTGAAAACAAGAGCCATCAAGAAATGGAGACCTTAGTCCTTTAGCTTCTTGGGGCTGGATTCTGCCAACAACCTATATGAGTCCAGAAGTAGATTTTTTTCCCCCAGAATTTCCCAATCAGAGCCTAGCTAGCTGACACCTTGATTTCAGTCTGGAGAGGTCTAGAGCAGAGAACCATGCTGAGCTAACCCAGATTCCAAGTCACAGGACTATGACATAAGAAATGAGGGGTTAGGGCTACTTTGGACTGTCATCCACTTCTGTATGTGACTGGCTACAGAAGAGCACAGGATATGTGTTTATGTTAGGAAACATCCACTGGAAAAAAACAAGAGTTTTTTCTCACACCAAGAAAGAAATTGGTGTGAGTCCTGACTGCTGTGGCTCAGGGAGCTGGGCGTTGTCCTACAAACCAAAAGGCCACCCTTTCAATTTCCTGTTGTGAACAGGTCCTCACAGGCGGGTTCCCAGGTGGGGGAATTGGGGAGGCAATCAGTAGATCATTGTTTCTCTTGTACATTGGCATTTCTGTCCCTCTCTCCCTCCCTTCCTCTCTCTCTGAAAGTAAGTAAAATCTTAAAAAAAAAGATGTGATTTCTGTTCCAAGCAAATGTGTCCTTGAAGGTACACGAGCATAGGTTAAAAGTAGATTTAACAAAGTTTTGGAGAACCAGGCATTCTACTTTGACTTTGCATTTGATGAAACAGCTTCAAATGAGGTCATCTACTGGCTCACAGCAAGACCACTGGCACACACAATTTTCCAGGATGGAAAAGCAACCTGTTTTGCATAATGAGACAGGAAGGGGCAAGACACATACTGTGAGCAGAGGCCCCTCTGGGAAAACCCAGAATGTATTCTAAGGGACCCATGAGATGGCCTGCCAGGACATCTTCCTCCTGAAGAATCAGCCCTGCCACCAGAACCTGGGCCCAAGGTCTACGTGACACTCTGCTCAATAAGAAGGCCAGGCGGTGTGTGCTGGAGGGCGGGAAGCAGCAGGTGCAGGGGCTGGGGCTGCAGGAGCGCCTGGTGAGCTGTGCTGGCAACGTCATCGAGACGATCCACATAGGCAGTGCCTGCAGGACCTCTGGGCAGGCATTCGCCACCTCCATCTCTTCCCACTCCCACACCTGCTTCCAGATTTTTCTTTGAGCCAAAGGGAGAGTACATGGCAAGTTCTCTTTGGTGGATCTGGTAGGGAATGAACAGGGTGCAGAAGCTTCCAGTACTGACCAGCAGACCCACATGGAAGGCACAGAAATCAACAAAAGCCTCCTGGCTCTGAAGGAGTGCCTATTCTGTATGAGAGCAGGCCGACATACATGCTGTGGGACTGCTTTACCAGGGAGAACTCAAGGACCTGTGTGATTGCCCCAATCTCCCCAGGCATAATAAGCCCCTGTGAATGTACTTGAAACACACTCAGACATGCAGACAGGGTCAAGGAGCTGAGCCCCCACAGTGGGCCCAGTGGGGAGCAGCCCACTCAAATGGAAACAAGAAACAGAAGCCAGCTCTCACAGGTCCCGATTACAGGCAGAGTTACCTAATTGGAAGAAGAGGACCTGTCTGCCCAGATGTCCAGCTTTTAAGAAGCCATCACTCAGATCTGGGAGCTGGAAGACAGGGCCATGGAGGAGCTCATGGAGATCATGCAGCAAGGGCCAGGCTGCCCTGAGCTCTCCAGGATGACTGCGCAGCCAGACTCCGACCTGCAGGCCTGTGTGCACAAGGCGGAGGCAACCCCGGCCCAGCCGCCCAAGCACTTCTCAGCCCTGCAAGATGTCACCGAGGCCTTGCGCCTGGCCATGCAGGTGAAAGAGCCGGCCAAGAAACAAACAGCAATAAACAGCCCCAGTGACAACTGCAAATAAAGATGTTTGGTTTCACACTTGAAAAAGAAATCAGTGTTTGAAACGCTACTAAATTTGTGGTACATCAATCAAAAACCACTTTTTTGAAAGGTGTCATTATACCTTACATCAATATGGGATTTCCTTTTATAAATCAAATGTGGAAATGAAGGGGAATGTGTGCGAATACAGTTAAACTTATTTTGCACTCTCAGCGCAACTACATGTATTTGAAACTACGTGTTACATTATGGAAATACTGAACAGCTTCCCTCTTTCATATCCCTCAACCGCTTTGGCAGTAATGAGAAAAGAGCAGGTATTTAGGTTCTCAAGACTGCAAGCTACAGTGTTTTTTGGCTCTTCACTCTGCTTCCCACACGTAGGCGTCGGGGGATTACCAGCAGGATTTAGGGATTGCCCTTGGAATAACTCAAGAAACCTGTGAAACAGTCTTCTCAGTCCATTACAGATTTATTTAATTTTTCCTCCATTTTGTGTGCTTTTTATGGCTTGCTCTCTCCAATTAGAAATTCAGCTAAAATTACTGAATTTTTGGAATTGGATACTTTAAACAACTAAATTCAGTTCTCTGGCCGGGAAGAAGGGGATTTTACTTTGTAAACCTATTACTTTTAAATACACAAGTAGCCTCATGAACACATACTGTTAAAAGCTGAATATCTGAAGAAGCCATTGTTCAAATTAACTTAGAGAAAATACCCGTTTAGGGGGGATAAGTCCCATTTAAACTCCAGAAAATACTGAGTTAGGTGATATCAAAGGTGGTAAAATATTGGATGGAACCTGGTATTTCCGATATTTCTAAGATTAATTTGAAAGCAAAAAAACCCCTTCTAAATATTTTTTTCTCAAGATGTCTGTGAAATACGGGGTGGAAAAAGGTAGGTTTACAGTTGTGAGTATGTGAAACATAGTTTATTCTTGCATTAGTTATTAATTATTGTTTTATTTGCATTACGACTGTAAACATACTTTTGCCTACCCCTATATAGTCCTGCTCTGGACTTTAATTTCCCAACTGAGCACTCACCATCATGCATTTCCACTTACCTGCTGCTCCCAAATATGAGCGGCGCTCAGCCCCATACACTAGAGCCAGAAGGGGTCTCACGAGACGCTGCTCGAACCCTCCACCCTTGGAGTATGCCCCATGAAGCACCACCTGGGATATTAATGGGAGCCCGCCGCAAAGAGCTGGATAAATAAAGCCTAACAGATTTTTTTCCCTACAGAACTTCTGAGTCTTTAATGTACGCACATGGTATATGAATCTTGGGGAAAGGCCGGGGTGGGGTTATATTAATAGGCAGAGTTTTCCAAACTCGTTTCCCCACAGCACTGCTATCTGGAGCACTGGGGCTGGTCCAAAACCACTGTGAAATGAGGTCAGAAGACCAGTCCATTGCCACCCCATCTTGTCTGTTGGAGACTAAACCCCAGAATGTTTAGCCTTGACTTGGTTAACTGACTAGAAATTTTACCTTTTTCAACTACCCTCCAAAATAAAATTTAACTAAAATATTATTGTATTCATTAATCCTGAACCCTTTGAAAACCATGACACCCATATTGAGTGAAATATAAAGACAAACTGTCCAGAGATTTCCCTCTCTTAACTATTATCAGTCACTATTGAATTCAACTATGCTTTTATTCTAAAACCTCTTTAGTTAATGTTACTGGCCACTTACCTTGTACTTCAGCAGATGCCTTCTCTGCTCCTGGGTGAACTCATTCTCCACTGGCCAGAGGCAGCTGCTTTCTGCTGGAGCCAGAAGGAGGTCAGCACCCAGCCCAGGGGTACAGACTGGGAGGTAGGCCCAGAGAGGGCCTGCGGTCTTCCTAAGACTGCCAAGCAGAGCCTGGAATAAAGGTTTTATAGATATTAAAGGTGCAGAAAGCTGATTTCAAGTTCTTCAACATAAGAAAGGCTCACACCTATTATATCCACAACTAGTGTTTTAGAAAGAAAATCAGTCCACTTAGTAGTAGTGAAAAAATAAGGCTAAAGCTCTGAAAACACTCAAGACAGTATGTGTGCATATAGGTGGGGCTATTTCAACAGGCCTGTGAGTTCTTTTTCTTATATAGTCCTCCCACGTAGGAGCCAAATAAACGACAGAGCTCTTTCCAATTTCCAGTGGCCCTGGCCAATTAAGCTCTAAACAACCGAGCAAGCGCAGTCCGCAGTGGTCACTGATGTACTCGTTAGCTGCAGTCCTTGCTGCGAGTGATGTTAGGCAGGTTAGCCACATAGGTTACTGTGCCCAGCAGTCCTCCTTGATTATCTGAGTGAGAAAACAACTCCATTCTTGATACTTGGCATCATGAGAGTACCTTTGCCTTTCAGATATTCTCCGTTACATAATGTGAAGTTACCAGATGCAGACGGCATCCAGTACCCATCCATGCTTCTCCTCACTGCCGACCACGATGACCGTGTGGTCCCACTTCACTCCCTCAAGTTCATTGCCACCCTTCAGTACATCGTGGGCCGCAGCCGGAAGCAAACCAACCCCCTGCTTATCCACGTGGACACCAAGGCGGGCCACGGGGCTGGGAAGCCCACGGCCAAAGTGATAGAAGAAGTTTCAGACATGTTTGCATTCATAGCGCGGTGCCTGAACATTGACTGGATTCAGTAAATGGATTTCCCCACTCCCTCCGGACAGCCGCAGAAAACCTCAAGGGCTTTCACACCATTAAACCGAGAAACCACTGGGCACAATACTCCCCAAGTGAACACGGTTCCTGCACGCACAGACTGCGGTCGAACCGAACTGCTGCAGGGTCGATTTTATCTTTTCTAGGCTTCTCCTTTTTAGCAAGCCCTTGGCCTTTTGGTGGTTTTTTTTTGTTTTGTTTTGTTTTTAGGCATGTTTGGGTAAATAACTAAATGGCAGCCAACACATTGTGACTATTAGATAACTGAATTAAGATTCATAGGCATACTTCATATATAACATCTCAGTGAAATTTGCTTCTATAACCAACCAATATCTCTCTAAATAAATGTGAGAACTGTTCTCACGAAGACGTCTCTGCAGCAACAATAAATGCTTTTTAAGCATGGGAGGCTTTATTTCTGCTTCCTTTGTGTCAAGGGCAATTCCAGAAGCGCAGTCATTGGATCATGTCACTTTTCCATGGGAGTAAGCAGTTGACCTTTCCACACAAATTAATTTCTGAAAATGAAGTCATAGAGTATTAGCCCCAGAAAGCAGTTGAGGGCATCGATTGCGGTTCCTTTGTTTATAGGTGATGAAGCTATTAGAGGTGGTCGCTGTCTCACAGGTTAGCTACTCAGCCACCTCCTAATCTGGGGCTCTTGGTTTCGATGCCTCCTTTGAAAAATCAGTGGACCATAAACTAAAGATTATGCATCTGTTTGTCTACCAACATGTCACGAAGCATAACTGGAAATCAGAGCACTGGGATATAACACGGAGAACACAGGAGTGAACTATCCAGACAGATACATTTATCCAAACTTATGTTACACTAAGAATTCCAGCATTTTCCAGGCTGTTCCGTCACACCACCAGAGACCACCTTCTGGAAATAGAAAGTCGTGTTAAAAAAGTGGGGTTGGACCCCGCACAACCACCCTGCATCCTCAAGAGGAGGGTCTACTGTTCCCCCAAACTACTGTCTGTAAAAAAGTTTTAAGGCATCAGTTTGGGAAATGCTGGTCTAATTTATGAGAAGAAAAGCTTCACCCTGCCTGGTTTGGCTCAGTGGATTGAGTGCCAGCCTGCAAACCAAAAGGTCGCTGGTTCGATTCCCAGTCAGGGCCCTGCCTAGGTCCCCAGTGGGGGGCATGCGAGAGGCAACCAACTGACTGTCTCTCCCACATTGATTTTTTCTCCCCATTTCTCCCACCCTATCTCCCTCCTTTGCCCTCTCCCTAAAAATAAATAAAATCTTTTTTAAAAAAAAGTTTCTTCTTTGTCTTGTTTCATCAGACATGACAAAAAGAATTATTATCTGTTTTGTATGAAGTATCTTAACCTTTTTTTAAAAAGCTTAACTTGACTGGTGTGGCTCAGTGAATTGACTGCCAGCCTTTGAACCAAAGGGTCACCGGTGCGATTCCCAGTCAGGGCACCTGCCTGGGTTGCAGACCTCGTCCCTGGTAGTGTATTGCTTCCCCTCAGGCTGATGCCATTCACAGAGGAGTGCTCTGCCTGAGAGAGAAGGCTCTGGCAGTAAGGGAGGATGACTCAGCACAGGGATCCTGATGGCTGTTCCCTCAGTTCTCTCCCCAGAGCCACCCCCCCACCCCCCCAGACTCACCTCAAGCATCTCTAGTCCACTCTGCCTTCCCTCGGCCAAAGCCCATGGTAAGTGGCTGCAAATGAAACTTTATGCTTTGGCCCTTTAAAAGGCTCTCTGTGTCTCCAGCAGTCTCTCCCTGGGCATCAGAACACTTGCTACTTTTCACATCTGGATGTTATCTGGGTTCCTTTTCCAGCTCTGGTGTTGTAGGCTGGGGAGCAAGCTTAGGGTTTATACCCCACACTTCTCAGAGGAACCGCATGGGTGCTGAAATATCCCTCTGGAACTTCAGCTGCTGCCTGTGGGAGCCCAGCCAGCCCTTAAATCTCCACACTTGCTCCAATTCCATCGTGCTGAAGTGTTTTATTCTGTCTGTCCATGGTTATAAGACTTTCCAGCTACTTTCCAGTTGGTTAGTTAAGATGATTTCTCTACAATTTAGTTGTAATTACAGATTGGTCCTGGGAGGAGATTAGTGTAGCTCTCACTTCTCTGCCATCTTGGATCCAAAAGACACCTTTTTCATTTTCACCAATAACTTTACTGACTTAGATATTTTGAGTACGTTGGCTATTCCCTGCTATTGGAGGCCAGGAGTGCTGCTATACATCTTCCAATGCATAAGGCATCCCCACAGCAGAACTATTTGACCAAAGTGTCAACCAACAGTACCTAGAAACTTCACAAACCTCTTTTGGCTTGATCAATCACAGCACCTTCTCCATACACTACACAAATCTTTTTGTTGTTGTTGTTGCATTTTTACCTTTCTTGAAATACTAAAGCACAATATGCCAAAACAGTTGCATACCTTCTATTTTTGATATTAAAATGGCTGCACAAAAATTCACCAATTTTGAAAAGATTTTTTAAATGCACACTGATGTGACAGCTGTCACAATACAATCCAACAAAATGGTTTCAAATGAAGTAAAAGACAACCAGGCACTACTAGCACCATCATATGGAAGAAAACAAATGAGCTTTTTGACCAATTCAGTATATATATATAGAGAGAGAGAGAGAGAGAAAGCAACTACCTCCGAGAACGACCTGAACACCCACAGAACAGATCTCCACAGTGGAGGATATAAAGAAAAAGCCACATTCAAGAGGGTATGAGGGGCAGCAGTACAGCATCCATAACCAGGAGGGACATCACCACTTCAGCAGCCTCCCCCTACAAGGAGTGAGACATCTGGGACCCACATCAAGCTCCCAGCCTAGGAGCCTGCCCAAGGCAGAGGAGCCCTCTAATACTTAGTTGTGAAAACCAGCAAGGCTTGTATTCCGGAGAGTTGAGGGCTGTGGGAAACTGAGAATCCTTGCTTAAAGGCCCCATGCACAAATTCACTCACTCTGAGTCACAGCACAGACAAGAGTTTGAAAGGGACCCATGTCATACGTGAAGGAGATATATTGACTGATTTTAAGATACACGCCAGAAGGATTTGTTGGCACTCTCTCTAGGGACACAGGCCATGGTGGGCATTGTTCTTTCTTTGCTTTGTTTGCTCTCCTTCCACCAAGCCAGCACCTGGTGGACACCAGGTCTGACACCCTCCATTAACCTGCTGTTTGCTCTACCTGGCATTTCCCTGAGGACTCACCCAGCACAACCACTCTCCAAAGGCAGCACATCCCCATCACCCAGGAAGCAGCACCCTGTCCCCCAGCTCCCAGGAAGCCTCCAAAGTGGTGTCCCAACCCCCCCTCCCACACCTGGTAGATGGCATGAAAGCAACCCCAAAGGGGACTGAGGGACCAGCCCCTGCCCACCAACACACAACAGTGAGACCAGGCCTCTCAGCCACTCACTGTGAAGGCCTGCCCCACATCCCAGCATGCCAGGAGCAGTCACAGCCAAACCCCCTCAGCCAGCAACGCTGGGGCTCCGCTTCACACACCAGCATGCCTGCAGCCATTGGAAATGGGCCTCACCACCAGGGGCCAGTTGGACCCACCAGTGTAACCACAGCAGTTGGGGCTGGGCCTCACAGCTAGGCACATCCTACAGAGCCCCACAACAGCCATGGCCCAAACAGAACAGGAAGGTTCATGCAGCCCACACAGAACACACCCCTAAAATACCTGGCCCTGGTTACCAGAGGGAATTGTGTTATTTGGCCCCACAGGACACCTTCTACAAGCCACTCAACACTCTGAGTGTAGCTGATCTACGTAGTACATAGAAACACAGAGTCCTGGGCAAAAGGAGGAGACAGAGGACTATGTTCCAAATAAAAGGACAAGACAAAACCCCAGAAACAACTAAACGAAACCTAGATAAGTGGTCTACCACGTAAAAAATTCAAAGTAATGATCATAAGCATGCTAACCAAACTCAGGAGAAGTATGGATGAACACAGTATCTACAAAGAAATAGAAACTATTTTTTAAAAACCCATCAGAACTGAAGAATACAATAAATAAAATGGAAATACATATACTTGTATGCTAGAGGAAATCAACAGTAGATTAGATCATGTAAAAGAACAGATTAGCAACATGGAAAACAAAGTAATGGAAATCACCCAGTCAGAAGAGCAAAAAGGAAAAAAATGAGAGTTTAAGGGACCTCTGGGACAATTTCAAGCATACTAACATTCACAGTATAGAGAAGGAGAAGAGGGAAAGAAAGGGACAAAAAACCTATTTGAAGAAACAATGACTAAATAAACTTCCCCGTCTGGCAAAGGAAACAGACATCTTAGTCCAGGAAGCACAAAAACTCCCAAACAAGATGAATCCAAAGAGACCCGCACCAAGACACATCATAACATGAAAAGTTAAAAACAAAAAGAATCTTAAAAGTAGCGAGAGAAAACAGCTAGTAATCTACTAGAGAATTCCCTCAAGACTATCAGCTGGATTTGCAGCAGGACTTTGCAGAAAGTGGCTTGATGTAGTCAAAGTAATGAAAGGAGATAAGCTGCAACCGGGAGTACTCTATCCAGCAAGGTTATCATTCAGAATTGAAGGAGAAGTAACGTTTCCCAGACAAGCAAAAGCCTAAAAGAGTCCATCCCCACTTACATGCATTACAATAAATGCTAAAGTAATGTCTCTAAGTGAAAAAGAAAAAGCCCGAAACTAGAAATAAAATATGTGCAAGAAAAATCTCACTGGTAAAGGCAAGCATATAGTGAGGGTAGTGGGTCAACCACTTACAAAACTAGTATGAAGATTAAAAGTAATAAAATTATCTATTTCTACAATAATAATAACATACACCAAAAAAGATTTAAAATATGACATCAGCCCTGGCTGCCGTAGCTCAGTGGATTGAGCGCGGACTGCGAACCAAAGGGTCACCAGTTTGATTCCCAGTCAGGGCACATGCCTGGGTTGCAGGCCAGGCCCCAAGTATGGGGTGTGCAAGAGGCAACCACACATTGATGTTTCTCTCCCTCTCTTTCTCCCCTTTCCCCACTCTCTAAAAGTAAATAAATAAAATCTTTAAAAGAAAATCCATGCATCCTGTTTATAATAAATAAATAAATAAAAATATGACATCCAAAATATAAAACATGGAGTGGGTGGAGTAAAAATATAGTACTTGTAGAATGCGTTTAAACTTAAGTGACCATCAACCTAAAAAAACCTGCCATATACACAGGAAGTTATATATGAACCTCAGGGTAACTACAAACCACAAACCTATAATAGATGCACAGAAAATAAAGAGAAAGGAATTCAAACATAACACTAAAAAAGTAACCAAATCCCAAAGGAAGAGAATAAGAGAAAAAGAAGGGGACAGAGAAGAACTACAAAAACCTCCAGAAAACAATGAATAGAATGGCAATAAGTACATACCTATCAATACGTACTTTAAATGTAAATGAACTCAGTGCTCCATTCAAAAGACATAGGGTGGCTGAATACATTAAAAAAACAAGACCCATGGCCAGGCTGGTGTGGCTCAGTAGATCGAGTTTGGGCCTGTGAACCAAAGGGTCGCAGGTTCAATTCCCAGTTGGGGCACATGCCTGGATTACAAGCTAGGTCCCCAGGAGGGGGCTTATGAGATGCAACCACACATTGATGTTTCTGTCCTTTCTTTCTTTCTCCTGCCTTTCCCCTCTCTCTAAAATTAAATAAATGATAGAAATCTTGAAAACAAAACCCAAAAAATAAGACCTGGCTCTAATGCTGGCTACAAGAGACTCACTACAGATCTAAAGAAACACAGAGACTAAAAGTGAAGATATGCAAAATAAATATTTCTTACAAATGGAAATAAAACAAATCTGGGCTAGTAATACTTATATTAGACTAAATAGACTTTAAAACAAATATTGTGACCAGAGAAAAGGGGAAATGTTACATAATAATAAAGAAATCATTCTAACAAGATGATATAATCTTGTTATAGAGATGATGTAAATACCTACACACCCAGCATAGGTGCACCTAAATACATAAAGGAAATATTAACAGACCTAAAGGGGGAAACTGACAGTTACACACTAATAGTTAGGGACTTCAACACCCCACTTACATTAATGAAGAGATCATCCAGACAAATTGTCAACAAGGAAACATAGGCTCTAAGGCCATCTGCTCTAACATGTCATTTAATGGATATCTACAGAATGTTCCAATGCAAAATGGTAGAATACACATTCTTTTCAAATGCACATGGAGCATTCTTTAGACCAGATATCATGTTAGGCCACAAACCAAGTTGCAATATATTTAATAAGATTGAAATCGTATCACATACCTTTTCTGACCACAATGGTATGAAACTAGAAATCAACTACAAAAAGAAAACTGGAAAAAAAACCACAAACACGTGGAGACTAAACAATGTGCTACTAAACAGTGAGTGGTTGGTGAAGAATTCAACAGAATAAAAATATCTTGAGATAAATGAAGATGGAAACCGAATGTTCCACCGTCTATGAAACGCAGCAAAAGCAGTTTTCAGAGAGTTCATAGTGATACGGGCCTAGCTCAAGAAACAGGAAAAGCCTCAAACAAATGATCTAAACTTGCACTTAAAGGTACTCAAAAGGACAAACACTGCCCAAAGTGAGCAGAAGGAGGGAAACAAAGACCAGCATGAAAATAAATGAAGTAGAGACTAGAACAGAAAAGATGAATAAAACTTAAAAGCTGGTTCTGTGAAAAGATAATGTTGTTAAATCTGTAGACACTCTTCAAAAAATAAACGGAGAAAGAACGCACATTAAATTCGAAGTGAAAGAGAAGTTACAACCAACACCACAGAAGCGTCATGACAGAACGCTCCAGTTCCTGGGTTGGCCCGAAGGTCCGTATGGTGTTTTCTGTAAATTAAATGACAAATTTTTCATTTTCACCAATAACTTGACTGAGTTAGATATTTTGAGTATGTCAGCTACCTCCTACGTGGCAGAACATTGATGATTCCCGATTAATGTCTCTATTGATTGTGATCAGCTCCAACTGGCCTACCGTCCCGCGAGGCGGCACCCAGCGAGAGAGCTCCAGCAGGAAACTTCACAAACCGCTTGATCTGTCCCAGCACCTTCTTCGTACACTGTGCAAGTCGTTTTATGTGTTTCGGTTGTGTTTTTCCCTTTCTGGATATAACAAAGTATTATGCAAAAATGTTGCATATTTTCTCCCATCTTCAATGTTAAAATGGCTACCCAAAATTTCACCAATTTTGACAGGTTTTTCTAAATGCACTTTGATATGACAGCTGTCACAATACAACCTAACAAAATGGACTTGAATGAAGTTAAAGATGACTAAGCACGACTAGAGCCAGTTGATGGAAAAAAACAAATGAACTTTTTGGCCAGTCTGACATTTCAGTCAAATAGGTCAGAGAGGGACTCTTTAAGGAGGTAACATTGGAACTCCGACGTGAACATGGTGGGACAGAGTGGTGAAGGCAGGGAGGCTCAGCACAGGTAAGGCCATTCGAGGGTTGAGCGGGAAGAGAACAGGGTCAGACCCAGTAACCATGTGAAAAACCGACTGTAGGGGGACAGGGGGAGAAGCAGGAGGACCATTCAAAGAGCAGGTGGTCTTAGCAACCCTAAGGAGTTTGGGAGTGGGGGCGGCAGAAACCAACGATCACAAAAATGATTTGGACCTAACTACCTAAAACTACCCTACCACCTCTGGATGAACCTCAAACACATGATGCTACGTGAAAGAAGCCACAGATCATCATATACTGTATGATCCCATTCATATGAATGTCCAGAAAAGGCAAATCTATAAAGACAAAACAGAGACAAGGGGTCGCCTGGGGCTGGGAGTAGAAAGGGGGCTGGACTAACCAGGGTACTAACTGGGGTGATGAAATGTTCTAAAACTGGATTACAGTAACGGCTCCCCATCCAGTGAGTTTACAAGAAAGGAATTGCACACATGATAGGGGTGAGTTTTATGGTATGTGAATTATTCCTGAACAAGCTGCCAAAATGAACTCCAGCAGTGAAAGAAAAAGAAAAAAGGAGCACATGAATCTCTGGACATGCACCACCCAGGAATAGCCAGCCACCTAGAGAACTGCAATGTCAAGTAGAAAAAGCAGGTGACAGCAATTGAGATTAAAGCTTTTTTTCTTATCAGGTTCAAGCAAGGAGGAAGATGACTATTTATTTTGAGCACTGGTTCTTATGTCAGAATTCACTTCGGGGGGCACAGCTGCCCCTCCACCGAGTCTGCTGTAGCACATCAGACTGCTGATACCACGTCCTGCCAGGAATGCCCTGAACCCACTTCACAGGCTCCTCCCCCACCCCCTTTCAGGAGCGCGGGGGCCCCCTGCTGAGACCCCCTGCAGCGGCAAGCAGGCAGTGACACAAAGGCAAGTGAGCGGGCTCCCTTTAAGGCTGTAACTAAGAAATCTATCATTTTCTCCACTGCTCAAGAGAAAATGTTTCAGTGGCCATGTATGAGAGTTATTAGTCCCAAATAACCTGAAGAATCATGATATGCTGTCTCATTATCCTGTTTTAAAGGATAATAAACTACCTTAATGGTGATAAGCAATTTAGAATGTGAATTACATTTAATTGACAATGTAACTATTCCACTATGCTCTGGTTCCAAAGGATATTAAAGGCTTCCGTGAGTATTGAAAGCAAGAGGTCAACCTGAAGACACAGTCAGCATCAAAATGTAAGAATTCTTCACCTGGGGCAAATGACGGACATTCACACAGATATTGCCACATTACCTTCCCCCAGGACTTTCAGACGTTGCTTTGCAACTGGCCTTTTCCAGAACGCTTGGCTCCCGGCCATCTGGGTTCCCAGAAGTCCTGCACACCTGAGAGACTCCAGGAACAAGGGGGACACCCCGGCTCTGCCACTGCCTCTGGTCTTGCCTCCGAGAGCAAAATTCCCTCTAATTCAGCCTGGATGGTTGTTAAATGTGAATGTGTTTTCAGAAGGAAGATGGCTGGAAGGGGCTTCATCGTTTGCTAACACCTGAGTTGGCTTTGCTGTTTCTTAGTGAATTGGCAAGGCTGGGCCAGATAACCTGGGGGAAGTGGGGTTTACTCGGTGAGCGAAAGGATGGCCAGCGTCGGGGAGGTAGGAAAGGGGTGATTCCAGACGAGAAGTTAGGGAACACATACTGCAGGAGGAGTCTGCCTACCTCTCACTCTGGCTGTTACGCAGCTCACCCCCAGCTGTCCCACCATGTCAGGGGCTGCCGCTGATCCAGGTGGTGGACATGCGGCCTGAATCAGCCCAAACAGGTGAAGAAGGGAGACACACGGGAACCAGAACCAATTCACATGGACCTTGGCCACCTCACGTAAACCTTGTTTCAAGTATCAGTTTTTTCTTTTCAAATCTCAGCTTATATTCCTTTTAGAAAAAGTATCTTTCACTAATATTTTCCAAACAGTGTTGCACAAACAAATGTTACGTGTAATTTTTTTCACTTCGTAGTTTAGATGTACAGGAACATTGCCAACATTGTATGGAGGGAACCCATCGGCCCCTCACCCAGATGTCCCTCGTGTTAACATTTTCTGTAATCAGAGAACAATGATCGAAACCTGGAGATATGGTTCTGTGAACCACCCTACGCAGCCCACTGAAATGCAGCCAGCTCTCTCACAGAACGTCTCTTTCCTGCGAGGGTCCCACTCCGCATTTAGTTGTCCTGTCTCCTTCGCTCCCTCAGCCCGAGATGGCGCCTCCATTTGTTGCTGCCTTTCAATGGCCTGAACGCCTTTGAAGGGGACTGGTCAGTTATTTCATAGAACGTCCCTCAGTGTTAGTTTGTGTGATGTTGTCTCATAAATGAAGTTATTCGTTTTTGGCAAGAAGACCCCCCACTGTGATGTTGTGCATAATATCAGGAGTATTCTGGTATGAATGTCTTATTTCTGGTGACATTAATTTGGATCACTTTATTAAGGAGGTCTCTGCCCAATTTTTCCGCTTCGGTTAAGTTACCACTTTTCCCCTCTCAAAGAGTGCCTTATAATTTAGTGATAGCTATACTTTGCCTAAATTAAATACATGTTTAAATGCCATCTTTTGGAAAAGTATTTGAGGCAAATTAGAAAGCAAGATACATACAAACGAGGTTCTCAGGAGTCCTCTCTCAGCGAGGAGTCCTTACCTGTTTATCCTAAGCCATGAAGAGGGCTTGCTATTTCTTTCTTCACCAGGTTCTACCAATTCCACCTTCTAAACACGCCCCGGCTGTGTCCTCTGCTCTCCAGCCCCACCATGTTTCATGGTTTGTCTGCCTGACTCCAAAGTCTTGCTCCTCGCAAATTCCATCTACTCACTAACTCCAGAGTGAGCTTTGAAAAGCAAGTAAGATAGGTCACCTCCCACTTGGAGCCTTGAGTGGCGCCCCTCTGCCCTTAGGCAGAGAGGATCAAAGCAGCAATGTGTGGCGTGGGCCCCCAGGGTGAACTGGTGATAAAATGATCCACTGGGCAGATGAGCAAGTTCAGCTCCCAGCCGCAAATCAGAATCAACTGGGGAGCTTGTTAAAAATGTAAATCCACTGGCTCCTACCCACAGAGATTCTGACTCAGCGGAGAACCTGGAGTCTGCACGGTAGGAGCTTCCCAGGTGACTCAGACGGGGGTCAGCTGGGGAATCACCGTTAGACACACCCAACTGGTATTAGTTCTTAGGGAGAGCTATGGGAAAAATTTTCTCTAGTTTTCAGATTTCTGTAATGATGTTGCAGTCCTGTCATAATTATTAAATGTACCTAAATTTATTGAAATTTACATTTTAAAAAATTGGCAAAATGAGAAGTCCTGGCGTATTCTAACTTCTGTTAAATTCACACACAAGAACATTGTAATTTTTCTTGAGAAAGGCCGTTGTTTAATTGCCTAAGTCTCATTAAATTTAACTCCCTAGTGGTATGGATAGAATCCTTTTGGAATCATGATATGCAGTCTTATTATCCTGTTTTAAAGATCCCAACCACTGCAGTGCCCCGCAAAGCCACCTGCCAAGCTCTGGCCCCCAGGTTTTAAAACCCAGGTGGGGCAGGGTGCCTGGCTGTGGAGCACAGGAAACCTTCCGTGTCGGGCAGGCACCCACCGTCTGGAAGACAAATACAGTCAGCCCCAGTCCTAAATACATCTTTTCAGTCATTGATGACATTTTCAAATTTAAATAAAAAATTAAGCAATTTCAAAAACTCAAGCAAGCAATTATTTGTTAAGCTCATTATACTTGTACAGGAGAAAAGACATTCCACAGCCCGTACACCCAACTTCTTTAAGCTTCAGCTAATTCCCATTGGTAACTCTTGGCCTAGTATTTCTTTTCTTCCTTAAATTTTTTTTTTTCTTTTTAGAGAGAGGGGAAGGGAGGGAGAAAGAGAGGCAGAGAAGCACTGATGTGAGAGAACATCAATCAGTGAGAACATCCGTCAGTTGCCTCTTGCTACACCCTGACCTGGGGACCGAACCTGCGGCCTAGGCATGTGCCCTGACTGGGAACTGAACCAGCCACGGCCTTTTGCTTTGCAGAATGATGCCTGACCAACTGAATCACACTAGTCAGGGCAGCTTGGAATTTCTAGACAAAATACATATTACACCAGTGAGATTTAAATGTATAATGTGAACATGTTTTATCTCCCAACAAAATAAGAGGAGTGACATTTAATCAGATTTCCCAAACACTTACCTCCCTCCACTCTGGTTTTGCAGTTGAACTGAGCAGGGAAGTGCTGGCAGAAGGAGGAGCTGGGGAACCGCAAGCCGGTTAAGTACTGGCCTGTGATAGGCTGTTGCTACCTGTTTCCCCGGTCTCCTCCGCTGGGAGCCGGAACCGAGGGAAGGGAGGCGCCCCCTTCTCAGGCCCAGCACCTCCGCCACCTCTTCCTTTGTTGGTTTTTTTCTTGTGACAAGTACATATACTTTTTAACTTTCAAGGAAAACTGGTATGTACATTATGACAAAATCTTGATTGAGGAATAAAGTTTCTTTTGGTAGTAGTCTTCTGTTTTGGTTACTTAATGAGAAAAATACGGGCACTGATACAGATCTTTATCGAGACTGCCCATGCAAACCAAAGGAAAATGGAAAGTGTGATGCATTTGAAAAGTCAATATTCTGTTATGTTTAACTACTTGCTGTTGAGTTTGGTGTCTAAAATATAAATCCAATGAGCTCCAAACGGGAGAGCTGGCAGGGGGTTGTCCACTGGCCACTCCTGTGCAGGGCTTTCCATTTGGGATTACTACAGCATTCTTATTGAAAGATAACCGGTCAAATCATTACCACAGTGCCAAATCACACTGCATTTTATTTGTAAGAATTCTGGGCATCTTTCAAAGTTAAACAACACATCTAAAAGTGGGAACCAGAAAGCAGAAAAATCGTCAAAGGAGCAGAAAAAGTGATGTCAAGCACCTGGATGAACCGCTGGAGCTGAATGCGGAGTTCAGCCCTGAGTCTGGAGGTCCTAGATGAACTTGGGTAAATCACCCCCAACTCAGGAGCTGCAGCTTCTTTAGCAACAGCAACAACAAAAATACTATTTTACTCAAAGGGCTCTTACATAACTTAATGAGAAAATGTCTTCCCTGATAAGGACAGTCTCCGCCCTGGCTGGCGTCTTTTCTCCACCCTCCTTCCAGGGCCCAGGCCTCTCCACACAGGGGAGGTCTATTCTGTGACCCGCCCTGATGGCTAGGGATGTTCAACAGGCTCGTGTGTCTCTCTGTCCACCACATTCTGTTACCCACCACCTGGCTCCAGCGCACTGGCCACATTCCCTCACTCCGCCGCTTCTTCCTCTTGACCTCGGGAACCAGGTAGACCTCTGTCCTCCCAGAGTCTCTGAATTTCTTCAGTGGGCCACTTCTGGCTCTCTGCACACATCTCGCAGGCTGTGGAGAGCTGGGAACTGCCTCAGGCCCATCAGTCAAGCCAGCTTCTCCTTCAGGGATGCACCACAGCACATGGAGGGGTACAGGGTACAAAGCCCTTTGCTTTTGTCTCCACCTATTTACCACGGCTCCTGGATGTCAGCTCCAAGAGGGGTGGTGAGAACGCATGCATCTCACTGCCAGCTTCCCTCCATTTCCTTCCTCTTTCTCACATGCCACCTACCCTATGTCACTCATTTTCTCTCTATCACTACCTTTAACTGTGGTCCACAGGACGGCTCTTAACAAACGATAAAGATACTGCCTCTCTCCACAAAGCTTGCCTTTTATTTTTATTTTTATTTTTTACAAAGCTTGCCTTTTAAAACAAATGATTTTCTGGAGACCTAGAAGTCCTACTCAGGGTGTCAAAGGCTGGATATTGAATCTTTTTCTTTGCATTCCTGCATTGGTACTCCTAATCCTCCCTCTAGGCAAAGCAGATATTTCTGGCCAGAAAATGTAAATCCATGCATTCTTTCATGTATTTCAAAGAACATACACATTCTTCAGAAAAACCCCTTCCTGTAACAGTTTCTCTCTGTGCCTCACATTTCCTCTCTCCCGATTGAACAGGGCTGAAAACCTCCCCTGAACAGATTAGCTTCAACTGGGAACTTGGGGAAAACACAGAGGGATTATTGAGGATGAAGCAAGCCATGTGGCTTTTTGTTTCACCATGCCAACCCCTGCCTTTGGTCATGTGTATGCACCAAGACGACCGAGTCAAACGCGCAGTCTCCTTTCCTCTGAATGCTGTGTCAAGCGAAGGCACACCTGTGCCGTAAGCACTTCACATTCCCAAGCCCCTTGCAGCTGCAGAAAGGTCATCTTCTACCTGATGGTTCATCACCACCCACGCATGGTTCTGCGCGTTCTCAATCACAGCTCTATGGAATATTTTGCAAAATTCCTTATATAGACATTTTATTCCACTCCACCTAGGGCACAATGCTGTAGGTAAGGTGGAGGTGAATAAGTCAGGGTCTGCAGGCCAGGAATTTCCGACTTAGTGAGAGAGCAGACAGGGGAGATGAGCAATTGCGTACATAGCTCTGAAATGGAAAACAAATGGAAAACAAAACGCTATGGAAGTGTTCACAGTGGATGGTAAAGAACACGTCTCACATGTGACCCCATTTGGCGACACTGAGTCACGTGCTAGAGAATGCCCTGACAGTTAGTTGCTTTACAGCCAGTACAGAAGTGACCTCCATGAGACTGAGTTCTGATGACTGCCTTGGGCCAAACCATCTCAGTTCGAGTCTGTTGGTTTCTGACCAAGTGGAGGAGGATGAAGCAAAGCCCTCAGATGGAATGGCCCATCTCTGTGCCAAGCTTTGTTAGAAGCTGAGTGGTGGACAGGAGCCAGGAATAGCCTAGAGGGGCGGGCACAGACATCTGCCGCCATTCGTCGAGGTGTTCGCAGCTGCTGACTGAGCATGTGCGTGTGGTTTGGAACCCAGGTAAGTGGAGGCTGAGGTCGCTATTGTGCTGTGAAACTTGAGACCCACACTCTTTCCCCAGAAATTTTGTCCAGATGGAAGGCTGATAGGGGTCTGCAGAGAGCAGTGACCAAGGGAGAGCACAGAGAACAGGGTGAGCTGGCCAGGGTTCATTGTCAAAGCAAATAGGGAGAACACTCGAAACAGGAGACCGCTGACATGGTTAAATATTGCATCCAGAAGTTGTTGTGCATTTGATAAACCCTTTAAGGAAGAAGATGAGGCAAAAGAACCAGAAAAGCCAGCTTTGGAGGAAAATAATAAATCCTAATGGGAGAAATCAAACAAAACTTAGACTAAGCAAACCAAATATTCACTGGGAAAATGTTGATAGGAACATGGAAATTAAAATAGCTCCACTTAACCACCTAAGGGTCTCTTATTTCCCATCATGGGCCGGTAGCTGGCAAAGACCTATCGCAGTGACCAGGGTACAACCCAGGGCCTGGACTGTGGCCAGTGCACTTTACTCCATTGCACCGTAAACTGACAGCAGGGAGCAATGGCTTAGGAAACTGTCGTCCAGCCCAAAGTCTAGATAAAGTTGAGCAAAGAAGCCGGGTATGTAAGGGTTAGCCAGCCCCGTCTGGGGAAAGGGACGCTGAGTCCAGTTATTCTGTGTCTCCACACAAATGAATAAATTGCCGTCTGATCTGCCACTTGGATCTGACAACCCAGCGAATGTGAAGAGTCTACAAAGCAAAACTTTTCACTGGCGTGGTTCTAGCACGTTACATCTTCAACAAAATCCCAGGAAGAAGTCTGCACAGGAACTGGGCCAGTAGAAGTTCTTGCCACACACTTTAAATATAGAAAAAATCTTTTTAAATCCCTGTGACACAAAAATTAAGTAGAAAGGATAAAATCTAGATGGCATATTTGGACATTAACAGAAGGGAGCAGGACCAAACTTAAGCTAAGCACTTTCTCAGCATCAACATTCTGTGAGTTATGTGTGGCCCGTAAGAACAAGTACGGAGAGCCAGCAGATGGAAAACTTAGTGGCCAACCCTATGCCTATGATGTGAGGACAAAGACTCCGAAAACGTTACTTTACACTACCATCAGAGGAAGTGGGCATTGTTATGCACAATTTCTGCTCGGTTTGATAAATTTACCTGAAGCAGAAGATGACAAGATATGGCATCTTGTCAAGGGTCCGTACCCCTCCCCCTAAATGAAGTGATGGAGCTGGAGAGATGCATGGAGGGAAGGAAGGTATGCCCTGGACCGGTCACAGTGAGTGCAGGCCGGGGGTCTGACGACAAATAGGGAAATCTTACCTGAGAGAATAGAAAACAGATTGAGAAACTTGAGAAGAGCTTGAAACAGTCCTCGGGAAGTGCAAGTCACCTGTCTAGACCACAGATTCACACCTATGAAATAAGAAAGTTTGATTGGACAATTTTTGAGATCAGAGTCAGCTCGAGAATTTCCTTACTAAATGATATTTAAGAATCAGCAGAAATCCCCTGGCTGGTGTAGCTCAGTGGATTGAGCTCAGGCCTACAAGCCACATGATCGCGGTTTGATTCCCAGTCAGGGCACATGCCTGGGTTGCAGGCCGGTTCCCAGCAGGGGACTCATGAGAGGCAACCATACATTGATATTTCTCTCCTTCTCTCCTTCCCTTCCCCTCTAAAGATAAATAAATAAAATCTTTTAAAAAAAAGAATCAGCAGAAAGCAGAAGAATTAGGCCAAAGCAGAGAAATGTCTTTTGTGACAAACTACATGAAAAGCAATGAAAAGCCCCAACCCAGAGTCTGAGCAACAAATGGAGGAACATATGATTGACGCACAAAGATTTTTTTTAAAGTTGGTTCTATGGGATCGTAAGGAAGACGCTACAATGCAAGAAAAGGTTGGAGGAAGGGAAAGAAGGTGAAAGGAAAGCAAAATAATTTGAGACCTTATATTCAAAATGAGTTCATATTTAGTATCTCAACTTTTCATTGGTTTTAAGGGTGGAAGAAGAAGATACAGTTATCTCAATTAAAAAAATTTTGGACACAATTTTAAAGCACTTCGCCAAGATACAGCAGTCACTATTTTTGTTACCTCTGTGGCTGGTTTGATGGGAACACCGACTCTCTGAACTCCCGGTGCACCTAGCACCTGGGGACATTTGGCTATGCGTATGCTATGAAAGCAGCCGTTCCCAACCAAAATCCTAGATGATCTCTTGAAACAATTAGTATGACAAAAGCATAATTTTGAAATAATGATGGTAAGAATGAGGAGGGCCAAACAGCCCCAAGTACAAAGGAACAAGTTGAAAGTACCAGAAGAACTTCCACTTTCAGTGTCTTTCGGTTATTATCAGTATGGATATTAGCGCAAATGTACAAAAGGTTTTAGCTAAGCTCTGAAGCCTCTTGTGCTTTCATCAGGATGACAGAGCAAGAGGTAATGCATTTCAAGACGGAAAGAATGGTGATAATGCTATTGTCAAACACCCTAGATATTAGCCTAACACTTGTTTCTTAAGACCAGGTGCCAATTTCCTGGGAATTAGAGTGCACGGTTATCTTCCTGGTGCTTCCCCCCTGCCCCTGTGAACTTCGTGAACATCAGCAATGAGATATGGTCAAAGTTTCCCCGCACTAAAGGGAGCCTACACCGCGGCACTCCGTGTGCTGTCCCGATGACGGGCAGCTGCACCACGCCAAGAAGCAGCCTAAATGTTTAATGAGGCGGGAAAGTCATTCTTCCGTTGTAATGCAGACCCACCCGGTCTGAAAAGACCGCCTCTGTTTGCTTTAAACTGGGGATAGATTGCTGAATATTTAATGAGAGCCACAATATTCAGCTCTGCGAGCGGCCAAGCAAGGGTCAGGTTATGGCTGCCTGCTGCTCCCTGCAATTTCAGGTTCCCTCGGGGTCACGAGAGGTGGGAGAGAGCAAGGTCAAACGAAGACAGCCTCCGGCAGCACCTCCGCAGCACTGTGTACGCAGAAAGAGAAATGGGAGGACACGTGCCTGTCCCAGGGAGGCAAGGTTGGAATTAGGAGCCATCATGGCAGGGGGTGGGGAATGAGGAGTAGGCCTCGCATTTATCCACAATGAATCATCTTTACTCACAAGGTGAGGAGAACAATAGTGCCAGGAAAGAAAGCAATCAAAAATCCTTGATGTGATTATGCTGGGAAGGAGATTTTGCATCTAGTTGACGTCATTATTTATTGGTTGAATTAAGTACCCTCTGTGGCTGAATAGTCCTAGTCAAAGAAAAGAGTGTGCTTTGGTGAACAATTTCCTCACAACCAGATTCAACCTTTAACTGACTTCAAATCTGTACCAGTAACGTGGGTGAGAGTTGGCAGTGGTTTGGATAAATATGGTAGCACAGAAGCAGAACTAAGAGGCGTTTTCTGATAGATAGGTGTTTTTCTGATATGTCTGTGGCATATCATTTTTTTTCAAGAGTCAAGGATGAATCTAGGAGATTTGCAAACCATTTTGGCCATACCATTTATTGAGATAGAAAAGAAATGAGGAAAAGCAGTTGTAAGAGAAAAACAGTTTTAAACGATGTTAAATTTGAAATGCCCTGTAGACGTCTAGACCTGGAGGCCTGCACTGGGCAATTGGATAACACTGAGCTGGAAGTCTGAGTCGAGATATCTGAGATTCACCATTGTAGCAATGGAATATGACTAAATAAAATTACCTTGGGAATGAAGATAGAGAATATTTCTGGTAACTGAGCCCTGAGACACTTCAGTATTTAGTGGTCAGAATGTTGAAAAGAACCCTCAGAGAACACTGAGGACTTGGGTCTTCAAGGTATCGCTTCAAGATTGCAAGACAGCTGCTGCAGACACAGATCTGACTGAGGAAGTGTGACAGGTGAGAAATATCAACCTTGCTTCCACCACGTCCCTTGTTTTTAGGTAGGAAACTCTTCCCACCCAGCAGACTTCCTCTCCGTCCTATGGGTGAGAATTCTGTCACACGCCTCTCCTCTCAGGGGAAGATGAGCTGCCAAAATGAGCTTCCGGTACTTTCAACACCTTTGTGGGGGGCAAACTCTACGATGATGAAGATAGGAAGATAGCTTATGGGTTTGCTCTCACTTGGATCAGAATCAACTGATACCAATCAACGGTGGACAAGATGAACAAGTATTAATTAAACATTTTAAAGATAACTACTAAAAATAGAAATAATGGGAATAGCTTTCTTATTTGTGGATAGAAATGAAGGGCATTTAAGAAACGGCGATTCAGAGAGGATCTGTGACTGAGCTACGGCGCAGAGGGAACTAGCCCTCCAGGTCTGGATGCCCGACCCAACACTCTGTCCACAAAAATGGCCAGCCCTTTGCTCCATTGTTCTTAGAGTTATACCCCATGATGTTATTACTGCCATAAATGAACTGCCTTTCGATGTTACACACACAAACACCAATCTGTTTCATGTCATAAGGCATTTATTTTATTTTTCAGCAGCATTGATAAAGTTGCATTGTTCTATCAGTACTTCTCCCACCTTGCTTCTCCCACCAAGCCATGCATTCCTACAGTACCCAATGAGCGGAATGGAACAGTCTGACTGGAGGGAGCTGGGAAGTCCCGAGGACATAAAGTGTATGACCTTCGCAGCAGCTCTACCAACCATAAATTCCCACGTCTCTCAGTTACCACTACCCGTCTTGTTCTCCACACCTATCTCAGAGTCACTTTTGCCCTTCAAGAGTTTCTTTTTTTATCATAGTAAAATATAGATAACCTAAAATTTACCATTTTAACCATTTTAAGGGTATAACTCAGTGTCATTAAGTACATTCACATTGCTTTGTAAGCTTCAACGTTATTTAGTACCAAAACTTTTTAATCATCCCAAGCAGAAACTCTGTACCCATTCAAAAGATCTACCCACTGCCTCCTGCACACCATCTCCATGGTAACAACTTAATGAATTTGAGTATTCTAAGTACCTCATATAAATAGCACTCTATAATATTAATATTTGTCTTTTTTTGTTAGGCTTATTTCACTTGGTACAATATCTGCAAGGTTCACTTAGCACAGTATCCATGTTGTAGTATGTATCAGAATTTCATTGCTTTTCATGGCTGAATAAAATTCCATTGTATGTATATACCACATTTTGTTTACCCATTCATCTGTTGCATTCCCTTTACTTATTGTTATTCACCCAGCCCATATTTGTTCTTGGTTTGTGTCCCTACAATCTTCTTTACTGACCTCACTATCTGCAAAGTACCACTAGTTGCCATGAATCATACTCATTCCCTCTCTCTCAGATATGAGTCTCCTCTTTCTCACATGTGATTTTGAACACTTCGTGTTTCAACTCAAAAAAGTAACTCCCAGATGTTTCTCATTCACATCTAAGAACAACCAGTGACAAACTCTCTTTCCCCCTTACCCTAATTCAACTGGATTTATTTTAGTCTATACTCTGGTTCATGGGAACCAAATATTTAACCAATATTTATGTATGACCTATCCATTCTCATAAAATAGATCTTTCTACTTAGTTGGAATACTTCTGTCCCTTTCCAATCATTTTTTTCAAATGCACCTAAAATGTTTCCTTAAATGTTCATAAATCATTTCCCTTAAGAGCCTATGACAAATCCCGGTGGTCACCAATTGTACCAACAATGCTCTTGGTGTTTGAAAGTGGACCTGTCTACTTGTGGCACTCTGATAGACAGAGATGGATGGAGCTCACTGGAATGTCTGCATGGTTGTTGTGCAAGTAAGAACTTGAATTAAGGGTGTAGTGATCATCTTTTTAATTTTGTAGTGTTTTGGCATCTTGAGGGCTTTACTGGTGGGAAGAGAAGTCCCTGCTAGGGCTAGCTAATTTCTAGAGATAATAACTCACCTGCAAATCTTTCAATATACAAACCAACCATTTCCAAGTTCATATCCCCAACTACCTCCTTTATCTAACTCTCACGCACCAAGCCCTAAATATTTCCCCTGCCCTAAACCAACCCAGGACCAAGTACCAGAAAATCCAAGACCATCCCTTTAGCCCAGAGACTGCTGACATTAGTCAAACAAGCTCATCTATCCTGCCTTGCCTCCCGTGCAGGAAAGGCTCTGGGCCATGCTTTCTCTCTGCTCCTTCTGCCTCCTGAACAGACCTGGTGCTTTCTCCTGTGGCCTCGAATGGCCTCTTCCCCTGACTCCAAGCCTCCTCTTGGAAACTGTCAGTAATAAGTTCCTCTTTCCATGGCAGTCACCTCTTATATTGTCACTCAGTCACCTCCATAAATTAGAAATCCCAAGGGTACAGCCGAAAGACAAAGGACCATTCAAAACTGCCCATGGTATCCAAAAGTTCTAAAGAGGAGTAAGAATAGCACAAAAGTTCTATCAACTGCTTCTACCTACGGAGAATCCAAACCAGGCTGTGCGGATAAGAACTGACCTTTGCAGGCCTGATGCTATCTTTCAGAAGGCCCGTTTACAAAGTTGGCCCTTGGCAGTGTCTGGGAACTTAGATTTTGGGAGGGTTTCCATCATTAACAACTAAGAGTGGCTAACTGTCTCTAATCTATTTGTTCAAATGGTGTGGTTTTTAATGGTGTGGTTTCCTTTTGGGGGTTTGGAGTTTAGGTATCTCTCTGGCAGAGGGGGACCCCAAATGAAAGCCCTGGACACTGAGTCTCTAATGAACTTCTCTGGTGTGCAAAGTTGCATATGTGTTGTCGCATCTCACTATTGGTAGAATTAACCCCATGCTATGTGGCTCCACTGGGAGAGGACCCTTGAAAGCTTGCGCTTGGTCTCCCTGGACTTGCCCCATGCAGTTTTCCCCTTTGCTGACTCTGCTTGGCATACTTTTGCTGCAGTAAATCATTGCCATGAGTACAGCTGTGAGCTGAGTCCTATGAGTCATGATAGCCATTCTTCCAGTTCAGATGCCATAATTTCCCCTTTTCTAATCAAAGTGAGTCTGCTCCACATCCATCATTCACTGTGGCTGATATATACTGTTGTCATTTTTGAGGTTCTTTGCTCTCCCTAAAATTGTGGAAGAGCCCTGAAAAATGTTCCCAGTCTGTGGCTGCAGCTATTTCACTACTGAGTCTTTTTCTGGGGCCCATGCTCTTTCCAGGGGTGTCCCTCCTGGTGTCCTTTCTACTGTCCACAAGCTGACATGTGGACATTCCATCCACCCTCTCCAACCACTGTCCCAAAGTCCAGACAACTCTAGGATAATGTAGGTCCTAGAGATTCCATGCCAGCCCCTTCCTTTCTTGCAGAGTATACCCTCTCTCCCCCTTTCAGACAATTAGCTGAAATCTTTGCTCCTGAGAGTTTGGTACCCAGTTCCTCATAACTGTTTATTCCTTTCAGGAGCTATGGATTCCAGAATTGCAAGAGCAAAGATCTAATACCTAATAATGGAGTTGAGGGTGTTGGTTCATGTGTGTCTTTGTGTGTAAGTGTATAAAAAAAAAAGCAAAGGGTGCCCCAGGTAGTGTGGATCAGTTGCTTGGTGTCATCCTGCAAACGGACAAGTCACAGGTTCAATTCCCAGCCATAGCACCATGCCTGGGTTGCAGGTTCAGACACTTGGGCACAACCAATCAATGTTTCTCACCCTCTGTTTCTCCCTCCCTTCCCTCTGTCTAAAAACTCAAATATAAAATATTTTTCAAAAACAAAGGGAGAAGAAGGAGGAATAAAAGAAAACAACTGTTTCCCTACTCACAACACTTCTGACACCAAATACGTTGTGTGTTTTTTACCCACATCAACCAATTCTCCAACATTCTGGACACCAGCTGGGTGTCCTAAAATTTAATTCGGATCTGACACTAACCATCTGGATTAGCATCAGACTCCACAGGTTAAGGGCTCAGCCTCATGAGAGTGCCTCTTCTTCAAGTGCCTATTGCAAGTCTCTGGTACTTCTGACCAACCTGGCCACAAATCAGGGGTTCCTACTGCCTCCTCCTCGGATTTGGTAATTTGCTCTGATGGCTCACAGAACTCAGGGAAACTCTTTGCTTGCTATTTAAGGGTTTGTTTTGTTTGTTCTTAGAAAGGATACCCAGATGAACAGCGAAATGCAGAAGCACATAGGAAGGGTCCTGAGCACAGGAGCTTCTGTCCCTGTGGAGTCGGGGGGGTGTCAACCTCTTGGCACGTGAACACATTCACTCACCTGGAAGCTCTCCGAACTCCATCACTGAGGGGTTTTATGCAGGCTTTGTTGTGTAGGCAGACTGATTAAATCAATACTGACTGGTATTGGAGACGAATCTCCAATCTCTCTCCCCTCCCCAGGGGTTGGGGTGGGGCTGACTGCTCTAATTCTCTGATTGAATGGTGGCCTCCATCCTCCAGAAGTCAGTGTATTAGCATACATTCCGATATGCAGGGAAGGAGCTTATTTTAAACAACAAAAGATCCTCCTGTCATCCCTATCACAAAATTCCAAGGTGTTTAAGAGCTCCGAATGAGAACTGAGGACAAAGACCAAATATCTATTTGTTATTATATCACAGTACCAGGCGATATAAACTATTTAATCTTTGCATCTTCTACAACTGTATAAATAAAGTGGAAAATAGTATATCAGTAGGTTGTCCTGCCACAAAAATCAGTAAAATTTTTAAAGAGACATTCTGACCAAAGACATTTACTTACTTGTACCAGTAAGCAATTTTTCTTCAATATCATCTCACTGCTACTGACAGACAATTCACTATTGCTCAACCTTTCTCTGATCCATAATCTGCACAGGACATCTCTAGTCTATTTCTTGTTTACAACATCCACAGACAACAATCTGCAACAACAATTTATGACCGAGAAAAGAGACTTCTAACTGAAACAACGGTTGGCGATAGAGGCATTAAGATGAACTCTGGAAGACTAATAATCACGGGTAATAACCACGAAGGCATCATCGACTTACATATATTGATTTAGGCATCCCAATTCCTGTTGAGAGACTGAGCAAAAGGATTTACATTTCTGAGCATCAACTAAAAGGTCAGAAAGAGGTACCCCTGTCCCCTCACACACGATACAAATCTTCAGGATCCTGTCCTGAAGCCCCTGTAGGGCCGCTCAATGCAATTGCCCTTCAATTCTCAGTCTGGGCCCGAGGTAGGACCACTTGGTGCCAAAGCTTTCTGTACAGAGAACACTACTGAAGCTTCCAGAGTGGTATTAAAGATAAGGCACGATTCTCCACTAAAAGGAATCAGGGCTTCTTAGCTAAACAGCTGTGGAAATGCAGGATAAACTGGGGACGTCTCTTAGCACCATAAAGGAAGGAAATGCTCAAAAATGAACAAACAAACAAACAAACAAATAAATAAATATTAAAAAGACAGGACATGTCAAAGGGACTCAAGAGTGAGGATGACAGTGCTTCCAGTGGACAAAGCTGGAACAATGTGAGCAATGAAATAAATAGCATGACATTGGACTGTAACCCGAAGTATAACGTAAATATCCATGGGATCCATGTTAATACAAATGAGTGATCGAAGAAATAAATAAGGGAGAAGATAAAAAATCCCCTTATAAAGAATTTCAAATAATTTATGTAGATATTCCACCCTTGAGTAGGTGGAAATTAATCTTCTTTCTTCCTTAATTTAGTAACTTGCTCCCAAAGCACCAACTGTGGCAAAGGGTAGAAGTGACTTTAGAGTGGACAACGTGGCCAACACTACCTGGGTCAGGTGGTCAAGGTTAACACCACCCATGACAAGTCAAGTTCATCACATATACTCCTTGATATGATGTGACGAGAATGGCACTTTGCCTCTGCAGTATTTGTCCCCCAAACCTATTACCACAGTCTAGTCATGAGAAAATATCAAACAAATCAAAAATTGATGGACAATATACAAAATACCTGAGCAGTAATCTTCAAGGCGGAGAAACTGCCGGAGACCAGAGGAGATGAAGGGGACATTACAACTGCATGATGCAATGTGGTGTCTTCGACAGGACCCTGGGCCAGAAAAAGAGTTGTAGTGGGAAAGGTGGTAAACTGAATAACGTCTGTGGTTGAGTTCATAGTGTTCCAATACTCGGTTCTTAGTGGGACAATATATTATGGTTATATAAGATGTTACTACAGGGGAAGCTGCTGAAAACTACATAGGCACTCTCTGTTCTATACTTGTGATTTTCTATAAGTCTAAAATTATTCCAAAATAAAAGACTTTAAATACATAATATTATATACACACTAGGTATATATTATATAATGTATAATGCGTTGGCCAGTTACTCAAGCTAATAAAAGTGTCTTCTCCATTCTGGTGTTTCTATTTCATTTATTCTGAATTGCTTTGCCTGGAATCTGACACCTGATTCCTTAACATTGACCAGGCAGGATAAATGGATTTGGAAGAAAGCTTTCTCCTCACGAACTAAAATGAATATTATAGAAACACTTCCAACCCCGTGGGCAGAGCTTGTGACGCACTGGGAAGGCTTCTGCCAAAGATGAGCAAGTAAGAGTCACAGGTCAGCATTGAGAAGGCTCCATCTCGGTTTTTTGTAATTAACAGTTTGTTTCCATGCCATCATTCAGCTTGAAGAGGCCACAAAGGAACCAGCAGTCTCTGCCATTAAGAATCGCTAGCGAATGTGTTATTTGCAGCTATTAACACTCCTCACTTGTGAACTGTGGTAATTATTTCTATACTCCAATGCCACTTCCATTTTTCACTCCGGTTCTAAAACTCTCTTACAACAAGTAGCATATCTGGATTGATTTCAATTGCAAAATCAAGTTTTTAAAACTATTGTTTGAAAAACATTTGGAATCATTTTCTCAACTAATACCTTTTTGAACGGAGTAAAATTTCCTCTTTCACATGAAAATTAGAAATTTAAACATGTTAATAATTTCTCATCTTATGCCTTACATTTACATCACACTTTCATGCACCTAAATTCACCCTTATGATAACCTAAGTAGGCAGGGTACATACTATCAGGGTGAAAAGTTGGGCAAGTTGGTGTATGTCACGCTGGGATCTCAGCAGTAGACAGGTGGGAGAGGGAGAAACTATAGTGGGAGGAACTGGAGTTAGGAGAACGGGCACTGTTACAGCGCAGCCTCCTTGAGGGAAAGCCGCATGCACATTACAGAGAAGGGAGGGGCTGGGCTGGGCCAAAGGCGTCTGCAGGTGGTGAATGGCAGAAGGAACATCATGGAGCTTGTAGAAGCTCAGCTGATGACTAAGGTCCCCAGAGACAGAGAGTCTCCTATGCCAAGGCTCCGGTTCTGGGTAGAATATTGACTAAAACCACGCAGAACACCTTGCCAAAGTACTTCTTACTTTTCCCCAGATTGTCTCAGGAACTACACAGAATTCAGTCTTCTTCTGGAAATCTCAAGACACCAGCTTCAAAGCCTGGAGAGACAGGTTGTAACACTCAAATCCATTTTTCATATAAGGAAGGAGGTTAAGTGATTTAACAAAGGCAGACTATGCAGCCAGAGTGCTTGGATTCAGATCCAGATTCCTCCACTGCCCGGGGTATTAGCTCAGTTGGAGCTGGCTATGCTGTGGTTATAAGCAGACCCTCCAAGAGGCAACGTTCAGAGTAGAAGTAGTTTTCATATATGTGATTTTCGGGTGGAGCGGGGAGGGGGCGTATTCCTGATTGCTGGAAGTGATGCAGGGACCTCGGCTCCTTCGGCCCTTCTCCCCGAGGCGCCTCATCATCTTCATCCAGCTGGCAGAAGGTGTCAGAGCATGGAGGGGACACTCCTGTTTCAGAGAAGCTTTAGTCTAGAAATGGCACACGTCTCTCACGTTCCATTGCTGGGGGATGTCAGCTGGGTATGTTCCCAGGAAGAAGAAACAGGTCTTGGGTGAGAGGGGTCTGCTTCACCAGCAGTCTGAGTTCGGCAGGTTACTCAGCATCTCTGTGCCCCATTTTTTCTCAACTATACAATGAGGATTATAGTATTTCCTGCTTCAAAGAGCTTCTATGAGGATTAAATGAGTTGACATGCAGAAAGCACTTGAACAGGTCCACGATCTCAGTAAGCACTCCAGAGATAACTATCTATTGTCACTGTCACCATTAGCATCTTCGTTATCACTCCTTTCATCACGACTGTGATTACTGAAAACTGGGTGGCTGGGATTCACAGCTCCAGCTTTTGACTGAGAATCCAGGGAGAATTTGTTCTGCCTTTCTAGACTGCTGCTACAGTCTTGAGCATCTATATAAATGATTCAATCTCAGCTTTCCTCTGGAAATAAATATTGTTCCTCTAAAAACACAAATGAGGAAATCTGGTCACAGTAATTGGAAGCAACTATTTGGGCTAATGCAAGGACATGGTAGGTTTATTTGATTTCAGAAGCAAGATTTCAGGGTTATTTTCCTACTTCAAAATTTTTCATTTTAACGAAAGACAGCATAGAAATGCCGTGCTGGTGAGAAAATCCAACTAAGGGCTCATTGTTCCCTATGCCTGAATTTTTAGGGGAGAATATACAAATTTAATTTTTTCAGAGAGCAGTTTAGTGTCTCTCCCAACACATTCATGTATCAAACACATTAAAACAGCCAGGGAATGCTTACTAGGTTATCCCTTGCCCTTCTAGCCTTTCCGCTAAAACAGATTACATCATTCCATTTTTAGTTAATGCTATTTAATTTGCTGGAGTATTGAGAAGAGTATCAGGAAATGAAAATTTCCTTCCATTTGAATAAGCCAGACACTTTCAATCAGGTAAATAAAAACAGAAGGGCAAATATCATCACTCATGAACAGTAAGTTTTTCATTCACTATCCTTGGGCCATTTGACCATCTAATGCTGCTGTCAGTCTGCATCTAGACTGAGGATTTATTGTAAATGTACTGTGGTTATGGTTCATTGTCAGGCTGCCTGGAGATGTTCTTGCCCACGGCCAGGACTGTCTGTTATCTTATCTCATTCATCAGACAGGAAAACCTGCAGCCCAGTTGATTCAGCCCAGCAAAACTATCTTTGCTAGAATAATGTGACGCTGGGTTTGAAACATCAATTTATTCTCACCAAAACAGGAAGCATTAACAAGTAGATCTTGAAGGGGTGTAACCTGGCCATCTTGTTCACCTCCAAAGTCATGAAGGTGGAAAGAGAAAGTCTACTCTCAGATTCGCTCCTTAATAGGCCACCTCTGTACTCAGGAAATTCCAGGAACCGAGTATTTCAAGAATGTGCTGAAAGAAAGAGTGCTGTGAAGTGCAGGCCTGGAAAGAATCCTGGACACTTTTCCGAGTGCACCTCACCTGATTGCGTGACCACCAGAGGTCTCTGGGAGGTGCAGGAGGGGACTTTAGATAGAGGACTGTGGCAGGACTGGGAGCTGTCTGCCAACATCTGTTCCCTGCTCTTTAAAAGTAACAAAATTGTAGCTGTGTGCATGGCTGCCTAGCAAGATTACATTTCCCAGATGCCCTTGCAGAATGTGTGGCACATAGCTAAGATTTCACCCAAGATAAATGAGCAGAAGTGATATGTGTCACCTCCAAGTCATAAAGCAAGCCTCCACCACCCTGCTTTTCCCTGCCTGCAGGTTAGACCCCAAATGCAACAGCAAACAGACTCTGCTTTGACAGTGCAGACAAGGGTAATTCCCCAGTGCTCAGGGAATGGCCCTCCCATCTGGGAATTATGAGAAATGCAGACGCTCGGGCCCCACCCAGACGTACTAAAATGGAATCTGCCTTTTAACAACACCCCTAGGAAATCCATATAAACTATGTATATAAAACCCTAAAGACTCCACAGAAAAAGATGGCTAGACCCAATAAATAAGTTCAGTAAAACACAAAATTAATATTCAGAAATCAGTGGTATTTTTGTACACAAATAATGAACTGGTTGAAACCATCTTATTTACAATTGAATTTTAAAAAGTACCTAGGAATAAATTTAACCAAGGAGGTAAAAGACCTGTACTCAAAAAATTATAAGGTACTGAAAAAAAAATTTAGGGAGATACTAAGTGGAAGCACAGACCCTGTTCATGGATAGAAAGAATTAACATCATTAAAATGTTCATAATACCCAAGCAATCTATAGATTTAATGCAATTTCTATGAAAACACCAATGGCCTATTTCACAGAACAAGAACAAGTATAATAAAATGTATATAAAACCACAAAAGACCTCAAATAGCCTCAACAATCTCGAGAAGAACAAAGTTGAAGAAATCATTGCTGCCTAATAACAAACTATACTACAAGGCCTTAGTAATCAAAACAGCATGGTACTGGCATAAAAACAGACACATATGGAACAAAATAGAGAACCAGAAATAAACCTATGCCTTTATAGTCAATTAATATTTGACAAAGGAGGAAAGAACATATAGCAAGGTAAAGACAGTCTTTGTAATAAATGGTGTTGGAAAAACTGGAGAGATACAATAAAAAAAAGACTACTTCCTTATATCATACAAAAAATAGAGTCAAAATAGATTAAAGACTTAAATGTAAGACTCAGTACCATAAAAATCCTAAAAGAAGACATAAGCAGTAAAGTCTTGACATTTCTAATGCAATATTTTTTCTGATATACTTCCTTGGGTTGGGGAAACAAAAGAAAAAGTAAACAAATCACACTACATCCAACTAAAAATTTTTTTTAAAGGAAGCCATCCACAAAATGAAAAGAAAACTCACTGAATGGGAGAATGTGTTCACTAATGATACGTCTGATGATATGATATGATATGATAAGAGGTTAATATACAAAATTTATAAAGAACTTACAAAACTCAACACCAAAAACCAAACAATCCAATTAAAAAATGGGCAAAGGACCTGAATAGACATTTCTCCAAAGAAGACACAGAGATGGCCAGTAGACATATAAAAAGATGCTCAATGCCATTAAGTATCAGAGAAATGCAAATTAAGGCCACAACGAGCTATCATTTCCCACACATCAGAATGGCTACTCTCAACAAGTCCACAAATGACAAGTGTTGTGACTATGTGAAGAAAAGGGAATCCTCATGCACATTGTTGGTGGTAATGCACATCGGTGCAGTCTGGAGTTTCCTCAAAAAATTAAAAATGCAACTGCCTTATGACCCAGTGATTCCATTTCTGGGAAGATATCTGAAGAAACCCAAAACACTGATTCAAAAGAATATATGAACCCCTATTGTTCACTGCAATGAGCAATATTTATAAGGGCCAAGATTTGGAAGCAGCCCAAGTACCCATCAGTTGATAAATGGTTAATAAGGCTGTGGTACATTTCACAACAGAATACTACTCAGCTGTAAAAAAAGAAGGAAATCTTACCTTTCATGAGAGCATGGATGGACCTAGAGGCCATTATGGTAAGTGAAATAAGCCAGTCAGAGAAAGACAAATACCATATGATTTCACTTATCTGTGGAATTTAATGAAAAAAATTAATAAAATAGAAATAGACTCATAGATACAAAGAGCAGACTGACAGCAGGCTGAGAGAAAGGGGGACCTTGAGAGTCTGGGTGAAATAGGTGACGTGATTAATTTAAAAAAGCCCTCATAAACACAGACAACAGTATGGTGATTACCAAAGGGAAATGGGGGTTGGAGAAGAAGAAGAAGGTAAAGAAGGAATGAATGGTGACAGAAAGAAACTTGACTTGGGGTGGTGAACACACAGTACAATATACAAATGATATATCATAGAATTGTACACATGAAATCAATATAATTTTATTAAGTAATGTGACTCAAATAAATTCAGTTTTAAAAACTTTGAAAATAAAAATCACTGCTTCACCCTGCTGGTTTAACAAGTATGGAAATGACCATACAAATAAAGATTTCTCTCTCAGTGTGAAAAAAATCATCACTTGTAGTTAATATTTGTATTAAGCTGCAGAAGTTAGATGGCAATGTAGATAGATGGATGATACATTAGATAGATAGACAGATATGGATATATGTGTATAATACACACACTGTGTTCTTATATGTTACTCATTTAATATTCATTACAATTTATATTCTTTGGGAGCAAAATGCCTCCACCAGTGTTTCTTCTCCTAATGCTCCAGCACTTGTAAAACGGGCTGCTATGTACGGTGGACAGACACTCAAGGAAATTCATGAACTAACTGATGAAGTTATTGCCGGGAATGTCATCAGTTCCTTTGTTCTTCTAGAAAATATGGATGTGTTTTATGAATCCCCCCAAAAAGCTGCTTCTATGGGTTTCATAACATTATTTTCTTCTCTAATGTATTCACATTCCCAAAACATAGTTCTCCAAATTGAATGATAAGAAACCAGTGGTTAAAGATTTAAGAGATTATATCTTACTGTGAGAAACAATTCTCTCACGCAGGAATTCAATTTTGCTATGAGAGCTGGAAAGGATCTCTGTGTCAACACAGATATCTATAAGACGTAGTGGTTTCTGAGTTGATGCAGGCATTAGAATTTAAGGTAAGCCCCTTACTGTCCTTGGGTCACACAGGATGCAGAAACAGCCAGCAACCTGCAAGAGAATAAACAAACACACACCTGTGTGTATTTTGCACTGAGCTTTTCAAGGGAATGGTTTGTGTGTCACAGCCTCTCCCTGCAGAGTAACCTCTCTTGAGCCCACAGTCACATGCTTGTGACTCTGCCAGAACATTTTTTTCCATGAAGCACTTTGGGCGATGCCATAATGAGGATCTGTGAATCTCACAAGGTCAGTAAAGCTTATCAGTAAAGACCCAGAGTCAACAAATCAATCCTAGCCGACTGAGTTACGGGCCTGCTTTAATAAGAGCACCAGCATCAGTAGAATCACAACCAACAACAAAAAAAAATAATGACTTTCTCAATCTGAGTGCAAAAAGTGACTGGCTTGTTAACTGGCAGCAATAGAACCGACAAGCATGGATTGAGATCTCCGAGACTTCTCAGAATGCTGGATTTGTTTCATTCTTTATTTCCTTACTGTGAGATTCACAATATAAGTAATTTCATTTGGGCTCTATCTGCTTTTCCCTTATTAGTGTCATGTTTTTTTCATGTGACTCTAATTCCTAGCTGTAATAAGAAAAAAATTTGTTCAATAAAGTATTATTTGTAAACATAACTAACCTAAGAGACTAATAATAGAAAGCAGCATTCGCATTATTTTTTAGAGAGAGGGGAAGGGAGGGAGGAAGAGAGGGAGAGAAACATTGTCGGTTGCCTCTCCCACACACCCAATTGGGGACCTGGCCCTCAACCCAGGCGTGTGTCCTGACCAGGAATTGATCTGAGGACTGTTACTTAGTGGGATGAAACCCAACCCACTGAGCACACCAGTCAGGGCTGTCCTAATCCTTTAATGCATATTGACGTCTACATTTGAGTAGTTCATAACCTATTAAAATTATGACACTTGTCACATCTCTATTATTTCTTAGCAGATAAGAATAAATCAGTGAGAAAGTTTTGTTGGGAGCCTTTCAGGAGCAGATGTTTAGGTGTGGATGCTCGTATCAGGCGGATCCTAAAGGAGATGTTCACCAAATACCATGAATAGCAGTTTAGTAAAACAAAGCTAATTATATTATTATCGTTACTGAGAGCATTAAAACACAGTAAATAAGAACATATTTTTAACAGATAATGCAACGATCATGATACTGAATGAGGGTTGGAATTGTTTTGATGAGAAAAGTACATGGAGTCAAAGTTTTGAGAAGATGGACTTAAATATGTTTTTCAAATCAATTTGTTAAGGTATAATTTACATGCAACAAAAGGCATCCAGATTAGGTATAAAATTTAATGAGTCCAACAAATGTATACAGCCATGTGGCCATCACCACAATTAAATATAAAACCTTCAGTCCCTCTTCGGGACTAAGTCCCTGGCCTCCGGTAACCTTTACTCTAATGGCTGCCTCTACAGATTATGTTTGTCTTTTCTAGAATTTCATATAAATGGTACCATACGTAAGGACTTAGTGGCTCCTTTTGTTCAGCTTAAATTTTTGATTCATCCATGTTTTTGCATAAAAAAAGTAAATTTCATTGCTGAGTTGCTATCATTGGGCATGGTTTATTTATTTGACCAGTCGTTTTTGACTTGTAATACAATGTAGTGAAATTGTATTTTCTACTTTATTAACAGTTAGCTGCTGAACTCTGACTAGACGCGCCCTAGCGTTGTCACTATGGAAACGTCCAGATAGTTGGCCTGAGCATGGTTTTGGTTACACTGATATAAGAAAATGACATTTGAAAGCTTAAGAAAATGAGTAAAGAATGAACATGCTATGATTATTAGGATCGGTGTTATATTCAATATTGTAGTATGTATACATGCCATTAAAATATTTCCTTTTTGAAAAAGTCATTCTTTATTTCCCCTCTCAGATGAGCTTTCCTTTACATCTAAGCAATTTCCATGCCTAGTTGAATAAGACAAGTAAGCAATCATCTCAGCATCACCGTCTGGTGTTTTATTTCTTACCCTTTGCAAGTAGGCACGATCCTTTTCTGCTCCTCAGGAACACTAGATTTTTGATATAATTATTTTAAAGTTGAATTATTGAATATTCTTATCACTTGCAATGTTTAAAGTTTTAAAGTACCCCAAATCCCTAGCCCTGAGAAACTCGGATATATGGCATCTGTACTTGTCAGGTAGTCCAGCAGACCTCTGGAACCGACTGAAAAATCTAAGTTCATCCATATAGATAAGAGTTGGATCTCAGCAGGTAAAAATAAAACAGCTAACTAGTTAAAAGCACAATTGCAAAAGAGTTATTCATTTGATTTTTTATATCACCCACAAGTTTGTTCAATAAGGACAAGGGTTAAAACACACTTAAATACAGACTTTCAGCCATGATGGAGGCATAGGTGGAAACACTGTGCCCCTCCCACAACTAAATTTAAAGACAGCGAAGTTTTAGAAACAAAAACGCAGCCAAAACAGTGAAAATTGAACTGTACAGAAGTCCAACAACAACGAACCACTCAGCCAGACCAGTAAGAGGGGCGGAGTCAGCAGCGGAGCGGGGTCGGGCAGGAAAGACCGTCAGTCTGACTGACCCAGGGGGGGAGGCAGAGGCGGTTGGTGGATCCCAGATGTGGGGTGGCGACAGGCGGACCCAGTGAGGGCACAGGGTGGCTGGCTGACTGCGGTCACACATTCGCACGTGGATAAACCAAGTGAAGGAGCGAACAGTGAGACAGACGGCTCAGGCTAGGGCATCAGCGATGGGAATTAGAGCCTGAAAGCACCAACTGGAAAGACTTTCTTGGGGTCAAGGGGCCGGGAGAGGCTCCCAGGCTCACAGAGAGTTTGTTGGAGAGACCCACAGGGCTCTGGAGGGTACACGGGCCTACACCCTGAAAACAGCACCAGAGAGGCTCAATTTGCTTGTGGGAAGCCGCACAGGGGACAGAAATCTGAGAGAGAGCGGAGCGGAGCAAAGCACCTTTTTTTCCCCTCTCTGACCCGGCCCCCACATACAGCGTCACAACCCAGCAACTGGGTCGCCCGGCCCTGGTGAACACCTAAGGCTCCACCTCTCAAACATAACAGGTGTGAACAAACCAAGCACTATGACTCAAGAACAGCTCAAAGCCCCAGAGCCTATTAGTCTAAGTGACCAAGAAATAGCCAACCTTTCAGATGCACATTTCAAAATACTAATGATCAGGATGCTCACAGAATTGGTTGATTTTAGTCACAAATTAGAGGACCATATGAAGGCTAAACTGATTGAAATGAAGGGAAGTACACAGGAAACCAATAGTGATGGAAGGGAAACTGGGACTCAAATCAAGGGAGTGGACCAGAAGGAACAAAGAAACAACCAAACAGGAAAGAATGAAGAAACAGGAATTCAAAAAAATGAGGAGAGGCTTAGGAACCTTTAGGACATCTTCAAATGTTCCCACATCCGAATTATAGGGGTACCAGAAGGGGAAGAGGAACAGCCACGAGTGGAAAACTTATTTGAACAAATAATAAAGGAGAACTTTCCCAGTCTGGCAAGGAAATAGACTTCTAGGAAATCCAGGAAGCTCAGAGAGTCCCAAAGAAGTTGGACCCAAGAAGGAACACACCAAGGCACATCATAATTACATTACCCAGGATTAAAACGAAGGAGAGAATTCTAGAAGCAGCAAGAGATAAGAGGACAGTCACCTACAAAGGAGTGCCCATCAGACTGTCAGCGGATTTCTCAAAAGAGACCTTACAGGCAAGAAGGGGCTGGAAAGAAGTATTCCAAGTCATGAAATCCAAAGACCTACAGCCAAGATTGCTCTATCCAGCAAAGCTTTCATTTAGAATGGAAGGGCAGATAAAGTGCTTCTCAGGTAAGGTCAAATTCAAGGAGTTCATCATCACCAAGCCCTTATTATATGA
This sequence comes from Sturnira hondurensis, assembly GCF_014824575.4. Classification (NCBI taxonomy): domain Eukaryota; kingdom Metazoa; phylum Chordata; class Mammalia; order Chiroptera; family Phyllostomidae; genus Sturnira; species Sturnira hondurensis. Next base: position 8,291,078 of record NW_028088227.1, on the reverse strand, counting down.
AATGTTAAAGGGACTTATCTAAGAAAAAGAAGATAAAAAATATGAACAGTGAAAGGACAGCAAACTCACAGTTATTAACAACCACACCTAAAACAAAAGCAAACTAAGAGGACAGCTAGATCAGGAGTGGAACCATAGAAATGAAGAACACATGGAGGGTTAGCAACAGGGAAGTGGGAGGAGGAGAAGGGGGGAGAAGGTACAGAAAATAAGTAGCATAGATGGTAGGTAGAAAATAGATGGGGGGGCAGGAATACTATGGGAAATACAGAATCTAAAGAACTTGTGACACATGAACATGAATGAAAGGGGGGAATAGGGGGATGCAGGGTGGAGGGGAGTGAAGGGGGGAATGGGACAACTGTAATGGCATAATCAATAAAATATATTTAAAAATAAATTAATTAAAATTAAAATTTAAAAACCACACTTAAATACAAAAAAATTCACAACTGAAAAAATCATAAGCAAACCTTCTTGAATTTCTTCTCTTGAAAGGAAATTTGTGCTCCCAAACCACTCTTGTTGTATTTTACAGAAAATAGGGCAACATATTTTAACTGAGTAAGCAGAGACTCAGTGATAACATGGTGAGCAAGGCAAACAGATCCCCGGCTCCCATTGGGCTCACATCTACTGCAGGAGCTGGGGAGAGATTAGGCAATAACAAAAAATTTAAGCCCATATATTTGAAAATGTAAGAAATGAATAAATGATAAGAAGAAACAGAAAGCAGGGTCAGGGGAGAGAGGGTGCAGAGGCCATTTTAGATGAGGTGTTCGAGAAAGGGCTCTCTGAAGAGAGACCTGAGGAAGTGAGGCAAAAGCTGTGCAAAGGTCTGGGAGAGAAAATGCCAGGCAGAGGGCAGGGCAAGGCAGGGGCAGTTTATTTCTAAACCTAGAATATGTGATTCTTAACAAGGGCAATCCAGTCAGGTCTGGATTATGAATTCTCCAAATAACTGAATATAACATAATCAGTCTATATTGTGTGCACACTAAGTGCTTCTCAAACAGTTGGCTGCCTGGGGGTCACCTGGGGATCCTGTTTGAAATAACAAATGAATGCTGCAGGACAGCAGGCAGCCTGCCGGGCATTTAGTTAGAGCTCACCGTTCTCGGTAGAATCAGGCTTCACATTCTCTGCGCTTAGTTTACACCTTTTTAGTAGCTCTGACTGGTGTGGTTCAGTTGGTCAGGCATCGCCCTGCAAGGCAAAAAGTCACCAGTTGGATTCCCGGTCAGGGCACACAGTTGGGTTGTGGGTTCAGTCCCCACCCAGGGTGCATGTGCAAGGCAGCCGATTGATGTTTCTCTCTCACATTGATGTTTCTCTCCCTTTCTCTCTCCCCCTTTCCCTCTCATAATAAGTAAAAATGAAAAAATAAACTTTTTCAGTAAGGGACAGTTTGCTGGTATGGGTCCAGAAAGAAATAGGTTATCGTGAATAGAGCAAAGGTTACTTAGGGCTGGAAATAGCAGAAAATGTCATTTGGACCAATTTTTTCATTGAAGACAACTGTAAAATCTGAATGAATTTATCTTAATTTTAGAAGCATCATAGAGCTAAATGATAGGATTTACTAGGGCAAAACTGTGAAGAGAAAAACAGTCTTTGCTATCCTCAGTCTTATATCCTCAGACTGGAAGAAGCAGCGGAAGAATGGCCTTGTGAGAGCAGGGAGGTGATGGGGTGGGGTATAGCAAATCAGAGCCTGTACTTCCTGGAGTTAGAACCTGCTGGCCCCACCCCCAGACCTGGGCTGGGAAGCCAAAGGGCTGAACCGTGAGAGTGAGGCTCCAGAGCACAGTCCCTGGGGCACCAGCAGCCTGAGGGACTAGTAGAACGAAAGCTTTCAAGAGGAAGAAAACACCATCTTAAGTCCAAATTAATTTAATACTTATTTTTTCAAATGCAATGCCCAGCAAACATAAAACAATAATGGCATATATGAAGAAATAAGACAAAATGAGTATGAGCCATCAGGAACAAACAATACATAAAGAGGTCCAACTCTGAATAATGGAACTTTTTAGATACAAATGATCACATAACTTTGCTCACCAAGTTCATGGTGAGAAAGGGAAACCTTGAACATTCTAGCAAGAAACTGGAAATTTAAAAAGTGATACAACAGATTTGAGAAATAACCAAGCAGAAAGTGTAGAACTAAAAATGAAATCACAGTAATTTAAATCAAGAAAAATAATAGATTCATAGCTGAAGGAAGAATCAGCAAGGTGGAAAACAGTTCTAAAGAAACAGTCTAGCCCTGGCTGGTGTGGCTCAGTGCATTGAGAGCCAGTGTGCAAACCAAAGGGTCACCAGTTTGATTCCCAGTCAAGGCACATACCTGGGTTGCAGGCCAGGTCCCCAGTAAGGGGTGCGTGAGAGGCAACTACACATTGATGTTTCTCTCCCTCACTTTCTCCCTCCCTTCCCACCTCTAAAATAAATGAATAAAATTCTTAAGAAAGAAAGAAAGAAAGAAAGAAAGAAAGAAAGAAAGAAAGAAAGAAAAAGAGTCTAGAGTGAAGCACAGAGAAACAGAATGGCAAATAAAAAAGAGGGTAAGAAGCACAGAAACCACATGTGAAGGTTTAACATACATTTAATTCAAGTCACAGAAGGAGAGGAGAGAGGAGCAGAGCAGTATTTGAAGAAACAAAGGCCGAGAGTTTCCTAAGACTTTTAAAAAACATTAACCCATAGAGTCCAAGTTTAAATCAAGTCCAAGCAGAGTTTTCTTTCTTTCTTTCTTTTTTTTTAAGCCATACCTAGAGACACTGAAGTGACATTACAAAAGGCCAAGGAGAAAATGGGTTTTTTGAAAGAGTGTGGAATCAGATGGAAACAAGGTTCAAATCCCAACTCTGCCATTAATAACCTGTGTGACTCTGAGGGAGCTACATCTCTGTGGCCCAGTTTCCCAACCATGTAAATAATAATGTCTAGGTCACACAGTAGTTGAGAAGATTCAACCAAATCCCTTATGTAAAATGCCTAGTACGGTATCTGGCACGTATAGAGGTTCCCTTTCGTCCTTAGGGAGCTCTTTGAACTCTGCCCACTGCTCTCAATTGTCAGGACTTTGCAGCTTTGTGGATAGAAACTGTTAAGGAGACAATTTTAAACTTTTAGCAGATTTTTCTTAAATTATTGTGAGGTATGATAATGAACCCAGAAATCTAGTCAAATCATTCACCGGGTTAATAACATCAGAGCAAGAAGCTTTCTTTCAGCCTTTGAAGCAAAGGGAATAGGTTGTTGTAAATTAAGTAAGATCTGTCTCCCCAGTACCAGGTCCTTTGTAAATCATTTCCTAAATAATTTCCTACAAAACCTCCGAAAGCTCATTTTGTTCATCATGGTAGGATATTTCACATTATCACTCAAAATTTTTCTTATCTACCTTAATTATAAAACCTTAAAGGGTTAGGGCTATACTATCAAAGAGTAAAAATAGCTACTTATCAATGCATACTGTCTAGTCAGATTCTTCAACATCCTTCACTTAGATAGCTATTAATTTCATGACTTCATTTCTAATTCTTTATAGTAAAAGGCTCTCTTTTTTCTTCTTCAAAGAAAGGCTGGCTTTCAACTTTGCATTTACTGAAAATGTCTCTTGATACTGGAACTTCTGTGTAGGAACGGTTATTTACGTCCACTAGGGAAAATATCGTTCATGAATAACGTAACAGGTAGCAATGCACAGGGAATCAACCACAATTTAAGAGGGTGTTTCTTACTGAACAGAGGGAAACAAGTAGACGCAGCTTTTACACTGACCCACTTTCCCTTTTATCTTTACATTTGTTCTTTGTACTGCTAGACCTTATCTCTCCAGTCATTGAATAAGGTCCTGATATCTGTTTCCTTTCTTCCCTCCACCAAAAGGGAAAATCCCTGCGGATTTCCTTTGTGTGTTTCATGCTTCCTGAGTGCTGACCTCATTTTATAGATCTGAAAATCCATGTATCTAATTAAATTTTACTTGAAGGTCACAAAGTTAAGTCTTTGCTTAACTTTGTGACATTCAAGTAACTTTTTAAAATATTATTAGAGTACAACCACAGCAAGTCACTCCTTTGCTCTGAGTCTTAGCTGACCGGGGACTCAGGTCCTCTCCCTACTCCCCCGGCCCTTCCCCAGTCCACGGAACTTCTGGTCATGTGCTCCAAAAGTTTTAAGTCTCAACCAGCGATGAGATGTTTCATATCATGTTTTCCCCCAGGAGGAGTACTGTAAACCCTATAGATTATGAAAGTCTATAAACAATGTAAACTGTCAAAGGCAGTTATCAGTCTTCCTTTCAAATGGTCTTTTGAAGTTTAACACTTCCCCTCCCCTGTGAGGGAATCAGAATGAGAAATAGCTTTTCCCTGTGCTGAGCCTCAGGAGGTCCCTCTTCCCTGCTGACTCAAGTCAGCTTTCGGAGATCTTATGTTGTGTGTACGAGAAAAACTCCAGACAAATCCCAGTTGAGGAATATCCTACAAAATATCTGACTGCTACTTCTCAAAACTGTCAAGGTCATCACAACCAGGAAAAAATCTGAGAAACAGTCACGGCAAGAGAAGCCTAAGAAGACATGATGACTAAACGTAAGGCGGTATCCTGCATGGGATCCTGGAACTGGAATAAAACAAAACCCTTAGATTAAAAACAAAGGCAATCTGAACAGACTGATCACTGGTAAGGAAACTGAATCGTTAACAAAAACCTCCCAACAAGCTGAAGTCAGGACCAGATGGCTTTCAGGGTGAACTCTACCAAACATTTAAAGAAGAATTAATATCAATCCTCTTCAAACATCTGCAAAAAATAGAAGAGGAACAAACACTTCCAAACTCATATGAGACCAGCATTACCCTGAGTGGGGGGAAAACACTGCAAGAAAAGAAAATTACAGGCCAATATCGCAACATAGATACAGAAATCCTCAACAAAATATTAGCAAACCAAACCCAACAATATGAAAAAAAACACCAAAAAAATGGACTCACTGATACACACAGAGAACAGAGAACAGTTTGGTGGTTGCCAGAGTCAGTAAATGGGGGATGGGTAAAATGGACGAAGGCAGTCTAAAGGTACAAAATCCCCATTATAAAATAAATATGTCATGGGGATGTGATGCACAGCACATAACCATAGTAAACAACACTGCATTGCATATTTGAAAGTTGCTAAGAGGGTAGATCTTAAAAGTTCTCCTCACAACAAAAGAAAATGTGTACCTATGTGTCCCGGTGACGAGTGTTACCTAGACTTATTATGGCGATCCTTTCACGATATCTACCAATACTGAGTCCTTCTGTGTGTACCTGAAACTAATATAATGTTATGTGTCATTTACATTTAAATAAAAAGCTCAGCAAACCTGGATAAACTGTATGGACGTTAGTTAATAATAATATATTGATACTGGCTCATTAATTATGACCAATGTACCATACTAATATAAGATGTTAACAATAGGGAAATTAGGTGTGGGATATACAGGAACTGTTTGTACCATCTTTGCAACTTTTAAAACTATTCTACATTTAAAACTATTCTAAAATGAAGAGTCGATTTAAAAAGAAGATGAAGAAAGTCTGCCATTCAGATGAGTTAAGAAACTGGGGGTTGTGATCTCTAGCTCCAGACTGGTAGGTAAGAACTCCCCTCCTTTTTTCCTTCACTGGTCTTTATAAGTGGGAAAGCACTTTTTAAAAATTTTTTAAGAAATATTTGATTTGTCATTCTGAGTCTGTGATCTTCTTTTCCTACAAGTTCGTTTCTCCATCTATAAAACTGGAATATTAAGTGGTGGTACGGAAGAACACCTTCAGCAACAATTAGAAAGCAATCCTATGCTTGGGTATGTTAACTTGTAAAATCGGGTTCTTACTAATGTATGCAAATACCTCCAATAGTGATAGGCAAATCTGCTGCTCCTCATCTGCATGTGAAAGTTAAAATGGACCTACCTCTGTAACAGGACAAAAGCTACTTTCTCAGGCCCTCTTTCACAGCGCTGGCTAAACCCCCAAGCATGGCTGGCCCTAATTGTTCTATGAGCCTTTATCCTGAGGACTAGAAAATTACAGGAAGTGCCCTGAAGGTGCAGAACCTCTGGGAATTTGGGAAACAGGACAGACCAGACCACAGAACTACTGGACCCTGCACCCAAAGATAACATCGAAACAAGCTGCAGCCCAACGGAAACATCCTGCTCCACAACCACCCCATTACCCGGTAAAAGGTCACAGCCCCACCGCTCAGGGCTGCTGCACAGCTGTGCACCCAGCCCTCACCCTCCCTTGGGAAAGTAAAAATAAAAACCTTTTACTCCCCGCACTCTCTTCTCTTTGTGAATTCTTCCACAGCCCTCCTCACCACGCCCCTAACACTCTGGATCCTTCCTCAGGGTGCTTCATTCAATCCACTTAAAAAACACTAACAGCGGCCCTACCGTACTGGCAGGTTCTGAGTCTTCCAGGTAATGCCGGCTGAGTGAGAGACAGGCAACCGAAGCTCCTGCTGAGCCTCGCCAGGGTATCAACAGCTCGCCTATTGTTCGAACTGTTCATCTTGGATGTTGTCAGAAAAGGTGAATGGAAAGATCCATCAAATGACAATTTAAAAAAAACAGAGAAATGTCATACTAAAACAGAGAACTCTTTAAAAGGGTCTCTTTGTTTTTCTGCCTTGGTGCAGCTTCACATGTAGATTTGTCTTTCATGAAAGAAAAGACCAGCATACAATTAATCAAAGACAGAAATGAAGGGTCACGATGTCTAGCTTTATTTCAATCGGAAGCTATTTCCAGCAATGCTTATTTTGGCATTGCTAACACAAAGGTAAGATATTTAGGGGACACACTCCTATTTTTATACTGAGGAAACAAATATAGTAACCAGGGTATCACATCACGGCATGAGTGTGTGTGTATTTGTGTGATAAAGTAAATAGCAATTTTGACACAGTCAGAAATCTATGAATGAACTGAGGTAACACACCAAGAAAAATATAGAACTATACACATCCAAGCTTTTGCTATTGGGGATGTTTGCAATAAAATGGCCTGAAATGCATGCAAATGTCAGGAGGAATTAACATGTTTTTCACGTAAAAGTTGTTACTATTTTACTCTACAGCATCTAAATGCTTTCAGTGTCTGGGAAATACCCCTCCTTACAAGTTTTGGTTACAGGTAAAGGCCACCTCCCACCATCCAAGCTGAAGTCGCCAGGTTCTCACTCTCACAGCATCATTGGCAGTTAACAACTTGGGCCTCAGAGGTTCCATGCAACTGCTTTGACTTTGAAACGGGATGCTGGGAAGCAGTAACAGCATGGAATTTTCTCCCACAGCACCTGGCGCCGGACATGGAGGGTTCTGTCCAGGGCACAGGCTGTACAATTCAATGTTCTGCCTACTGGTGGCGGTGTCCCCCATTGGACCAATTTTGTGGCTTAATTTTGGATGGTTAGGATCTGGATGAATTGGGCTACCTGATTTCAGTGAAAACAGCAAAATCCAGCCCTCTTGGTATTAATGTGAGTTATCCCACATTCTCTTAATAAATTTCTAAGTCAAAGTGAATTCGTTTATTTTTCTTGCAATGGCATCCTAACTGATAAGGGGATAGCTGCAGGCAATGGACTTCAGAGAAATAGGGTAGAATTTGAGGTTGATTACTTAGCTTAGTCAGGGTAAAAGGCAATAAAACTTTAGCTAGGATTGAAGAATTGGGAGGTGGGCGAGGGACACTCTGACTCCCAGACCCTGCAGAGGTGACAGAGTTCCTTCCCTTATTTCCCCACGGTCATCGGAAGAGAAGCAAGTGCCCGCTGAGTGGTTATTGCCACAGACCAGGGTTTCTCAGCTTCAGCACTACTGGCATTTTAGACCAGATCTTTCTTTGTTGTGAGGGGTGTTCTGTGTGTTCACTATAGGATGTTTAGCAGCACCCCTGGCCTCTGCCCACTAAACAGCAACAGTACCCTTTCCCACAGCTGTGACAACCAAAAATGTCTTTAGACATTGTCAAATGTCCCCTTAGGGGCAAAACTGTTTTCAGTTGAGAACCACTATCATAATGGAGCGTAAAGAAGCTGAGGAATTTAAAAACTTTGGGGTGGATAGCTTAATAAAAGAGAGTGATGACCCATAATTCTTAAATGTTCGGTTCAAGGGATGGCGGGAAAACAGGGAATCCGTCTGACTTGACCAGAAGCCTCCTTTATCTGTTGTAGCTGCCAGGCTATGAAGCCAAAGGCCAATCACAAGCTTGAGACTTGAGCTTTGCTCTGCCACTTGCTCCCAACAAGCAGAGCCACTGGTGCTGAGAGAGCTGTAAATGGGGAGACGGTAGGGAACTTGTGGCAGGCATCTCTTGAAGGACTTACTGCACCAGGGGCTAGGATGGTGCCTGCAGACAGCCTTCAGTGGTGAGCCCTCTTTGGCAATTGCCTCCGCTGAAGAGAGTTTGCCCCAGGTCTTGTCCCCTCCGAGGGGAAGCCCACAACCAGTGACTGATGATACAGGGGTATAGGTGCCCAGCTCCCTCACAACAGATTCTACAACTCAGAAGAGCCACCCCAGCTCTCAAACACTTTGCAGCTTCAGTAGAGACCCTATTTGAGGTTGCACTGCAGCCAGAAATGGGCTTGTAAGTGGGCTCTCAGGAGGAGGGGATAGCCCTGAGTTATAGCACTTGCCAATTTCCATGCAAGCCAGCACCAACATACTGTTGTCACAGTTCAACAAATCTCTCAGCCTGTTTCTGCTCTGTTCCCTTTTTATATACAGGTGGTAACTCCAAGACCATGCCCTGATCCAACTCTGGCTCTCCAATCTCTGTCTGTCTCAGAGTCCACTTCCAACGGAGCGCACACTGAAACTCAGGAGAGTGGCAGACCAGACCCCTAGGAAGGACTGTGAGCTCCCTTAATGGAGAGAAAACAGTTCACTGTTTAAATCATGATAGCCTCCAAACGCTTGCCTAGGGGGAAGAGGAATGCAGCAATCTCTTATCTTTCCAAAAACACCATCAAGACTGTTGTCAAAACAAACCCCAAATGCAAAGAAAGTTACGTTACATCACTGCTGTCTTATGACCGAAGTAACAGAAATGGCAGTAGCGAATGTCTCCACATGACTCCATAGTTTCTATCTTAACTCTAATTTTAAAGTAAAAAAAAGAATCCCAATTTAAATTCACTTCAGAATAACTGAGTCTTCAGGGAAGATGCATGTTTTTGAAGAATAAGTTTCTCTCAACATCTTGTCTTAAGAGTATAAAAGTTTGTGCAGTTTTTAAAAATTTTCCTTCAGAATTAATTCCCCTCTATATCTCACCAGAACGAAATAATCACGTGGTTTACCTATGGATTACCTGATATGTGAAATCAGGTCATCTCTGCCCTGAGGAAGGGACCTGCCTACTCCTGGGATGCAAGGCATGAGAAAACCCGTTAGGGGTCATTGCAGGTGTTTATTTCCTTGGGGGGGGGGGGGCGGTTGGGAGGAAATGAAATGCCAAGAAATGCAAAGAAATAATGTAAAGTAGAAATTCTGATGTCCCCCTAATTCAAATAATTTCTAATAAGTCAACGGTGATGTTGTAGAGAAAAATACATCAAATGTTAAAAAGAAATAGAACATAGGAGTGGGCCACATATTTTGTATGAGAAAGGAATGAACGGATGTAAAAGCCCATTGAAGAGAAGAGGGTGACTAATGTACCTGACAAAACAGGTTTGAACAGCATGATTTATCTCCATCTCAGAATGGAAACCTACGATGCAGAAAATGAGGTTAAAATGAAGAACGTAGGAATCCTGACAAACAACAGAATAAGAGATAACCCATGTTTAAAATAAGGGCATAATTTAAAATGAAGAACTGACATTCTCCTTGTAAAGAATCCAGGAATTTACTGACAAGTGTGGACAAGCAAACCAAGTTGTAATTTTTCCTTAGAGAATTTGGGATTCTTTGGCCCAAGACATACCACAGATCTAGAAGGAAAAGACCTGCCACATTTCTTAGGAGCATCAGGATGCCTCAAGCGGTAGCAAAGATTTTACAAAAAGAGCAAGGGCAGGGAACGGACGCCACTTAGATTTTTTGTTGTGGTAGAAACAGAAGAGTAATTCAGGGTTCCCAGGGAAGCAGCTGCATGCGGATGATGAGCCACTGTGAAAATTAAATAAAGGTAAACTGAGACCACACTTGGCATTCAACAATATTCCAATAATATTACGAAGAGTCAAAATAAAAGATGACTTACCAGGTGCCAGACAGGCTGGTAGGTCTGTGTTCCCTCTCTGCAGATGAAGAAACAGGCTTGGAGTGAAAGGGGGAAGGATCACTGCCAAAGAGTAAGATCAACGCCCAGCTCCGACCTCTGATGTCCTGATGTGAGGGGTGCTTCCTAACTCCGTGGCACAACCTAGTTGGGGGAAGCCGTCTTTTCCTACACTTAGAAGACAAACTATTTCTGTTGTTTCTATTTCCTCTTCTCAGGGTCAAGGCTTTCAGCAAGAAGTCATTAAACAGCTACAATTTCATTACATTAACACTTTGTCAGTACAACCAGTTTTTGTTTGTTTGTTTGTTTGTTTCAATGCAAGAGCAACATCAGGTCAGCATTTTATTTCTTAAATAAATTTATTCTTTTTAATATTTTATTTTAGATTTTTTACAATATATTTTATTGCAGTATATATACAGAAACTGTATATGCAAAAAGTATACATTTCCATTGATTTTTCCAAAATGAACACACCTACGTAACAAGTTTTGAGATAAAGAAATAGAACCTGACTTGGTCCCCAGAAGTCTGCTTGTGCCATCCCTCTTGCTAACCTTCTTTCAAGGGTAACAATCACTGAATAGCAACACAAAATTAGTTTTGTCTGTTTTTGCACTTCATATAAATGAAATCACACATATTTGTATAGTACTGTATTGAGCTTCTCTCATTCAACATTGTAATTATGAAATACATTTATATAGTTGCATGTGGTTACAGATTATTAATCCTCATTGATATGTAGTATTCCACAATTTATTTATCTATCCTACCACTGGTAAGTCTTTATTGATTCTTTTTTTCCTTCAAGTTTTGATGGAATAAATGCTGCTATTAATCTTTCTATGTATCTTTATGGTGAACATGTGGGGGTCAATTTGGGAATTATTAGGATCCATTAGCTATATTTTTTGCTTTGAATGGAACTTAAAATATATATAATTTTTCTCTTTTTAGTGTGTATTTATTTATTAGATGTTTGGTAAATATTTGTGAACATCTATTTTACATATTTTGTGTTACATTTTCCCCTAAATGGTGATTTCTTCAAGAAATGGCACACCCTTAATTTCCTTGAACATATCACACACCACATGTTACAGGAATTCAACAACAATTAAATGATTTGCCAATAGAAACTCCTATTTTTCAATTATATTTTGATTATGCTATTACAGTTGTCCCAATTTTGCCCCCTTTGTTCCCCTTTACCCAGCACACCCCACTCTCTCAGGCAATCTCCACACCATTGTTCATGTTCATGTGTTATGCATGTATAAGTTATTTGGCTATGTCATTTTCTATATTTTACATCCCATGGCTATTCTGTGACTACCTATTTGTACTTATTCATCCTCTTCATTCATTCTCTCACACATTCTCTCACACATTCTCACCTCTTCACTCATTCTCTCACACACCCCTCGAATCTGGCAACCATCAAAATACTCTCTGTATCCATGATTCTGTCTCTGTTCTTCTTGTTGCTTAGTTTGTTTTTTAGTTTCAGTTGATAGATATCTATTTTTTGCCATTTTATTGTTCATAATTTTGATCTTCTTTTTCTTAAATAAGTCCTTTTAACATTTCTTATAATGGTTCGGTGATGATCAACTCCTTTAGTTTTTACTTGTCTAGGAAGATCTTTATCTGCTTTTTGATTCTAAATGATAGCTTTGCTGGGTAGAGCAATCCTGGCTATAGATCCCTACTTTTCATGACTTTGAATGTTTCTTGCCAATCCCCTCTAGCCTGCAAATTTTGTTTGGAGAAATCAGAAGACAGTCTTATGGGAACTCCCCTGTAAATAACTAACTGCTTTCCTCTTGCTGCATTTAAGAATCTATCTTTAACCTTTGGCATTTTAATTATGATGTGTCTTGGAGTGGGGCTCTTTGCATTAGTCTTGTTTGGGACTCCCTGTGCTTGCTAGATTTGATGTCTGTTTCCTTCACCAAATTAGAGAAGTTTTCTTTCATTATTTTTTGAAATAAGTTTCCAGTTTCTTGCTCTTTCTCTCCTTCTGACACCACTATGATGTTGGACCTTGAAGTTGTTACAGAGACTGCTTACACAGTCCTCATTTTGTGTGGGGGGGGGGGATTCTTTTTTTTTTTTCTTGTTGTTCTGATTGGTTGTTTTTGCTTCCTTATGTTCCAAGTTATTGATTTAATTTTTGGCTTCCTCCAATTCTATTTCCTTCTAAATTTTTCTTTATTTCAATTACTATTTCCTTAATTACTGATTGTATCTTTTTTATGATGTTGAGGTCCTCACTAACTTTCACAAGCATCCTTATAACCAGTGTTTTGGCCTCTGCATTTGATAGATTGCTTATCTCCATTTTGTTTAGTCCTTTTTTGGAGTTTTGATCTGTTCTTTCATCTGAGCCATGTTTCTTTGTCTCTTCATTTTGGCAGCCTCCCTGTGCTGGTGTCTATGTTTTAGGTAGAGCTGCTTTGACTCCCTGTCTTGGTAGCATGGCCTAATGTAGTAGATGTCCTATAGGGTCCAGTGGTACAGCCTCCCCTATCACCCAAGCGAGGTACTTGAGGTGTGCCCTTCATGTGGGCTAAGTACAATACTCCTTTTGTAGTTGAGCCTTGGTCACTGATGGCAGGTCAACGGGAGGGATTTACCCAGGCCAGTAAGCTGCAAAGACTGGGTGTGACCACTTACCACAAACCTCTGCCTTCTGTGGAGGATCAGCTGTGCAGGGGCAATATGGTGGTGCTCCAATGTGGTCTATAGCCATCCACTGGGTGCCCAGGCTCTGGGGTGTCCTGGGTGGTGCATGACATGGTCAGCCCCTACCTGTGTTTTGCCCAGGGTCACCCTGCCTTAGCTATAAAGCAATCTGAGGTGGCTGCTTCTTGTGCTGGACTTGGAGATTCCCAGGTAAAACCATGTTGTGAATCTAGGCTGGTTGCTGCTAGTGCTGGGTCAGGGTCTCCTTGGCTAGAGAGAGGTATGGAGGCTGGAGGCTCACTGTGTCTGGCTGTCACTTGTTTGAGAGGATTTAGAAAGTGGTGAAGCATGAGCCAACAGCAGCCATTCATATGGAAAAGTCACTATTAACAGCTTGGCCCATAATTAGGGCCACTATATTAGGCCCATAATCTGGGTGGGACAGTCTCAGTGGCTCTCCAGGGTGGGACGAGTGGTGGTAGCCAGGTTGATGGACTCTCACATATGGTACCTGCCTGCTGGTTGTGTGACCCTGTTGGAGGGAGGGTTCAGAAAAGGGACAATGGCTTCTGCCTACCCTTCTGTCTGGGAGAAAGCTGTCCCCCAGCTCTTACCTTGATGCCAAACACTTCAGTTCCTTCCTGGATGCCACTGGTGCCTTTTCAGCTTCTACCCCAGTGCTGAAGCTCAGAGAAAATGAGTCTGAGTATGTCTGTGTGTGGGTTCTTTAACAGGAACTGCTTGGGACTCCAGGAGTTTCTTCCACCGAGTCAATTCCAGCTGATTTTTTGCAGCCAGAAGTCATGGGGACTTATCTTCCTGGCACTGGAAACCTGAACTCAGGGGCCTGGTGTGGGGCCTGGACTTCTTGCTCCTGAGATATCCCTCATGACTTTTTATCCACTATAGATGGATGTGGGACTAACCTGTTCCACAGTCTGCCCTTCCTACCAGTCTGGATTGATATGGTTTCCTTAATTCCATGGTTCTCAGACTTCCATTCAACTCATTTTCTGATGTTTCTGAGTGATGGTTATTCTATAGTTTAGTTGTAATTTTGATGTAGTTATACAAGGAAGCAAGCTGTGTTTACCTATGCTGCCATCTTGACCAGAAGTCCCTAGACTCACTGATGGATGTACAGCAAACTATGTTCATAATAGATGAAAAATTACTGGATAATATTTATCTTTTAAAAGTCTTCTTAAATCCAAACTGGGTAGAATAGATGACAAGGAATGCAAAGGTCAAAAACTAAAGGGTAGCATTTGGAGAAAAGAGAACACTAATGTTACTTTCATCTTGAGTGCATGTATTGAACTGTGTGAGTAAGAACTTTGATACGTACCACCTTCTAGGACTAGGGAAGAGAAAACACAATCCAGAGTTGAACCAAGAGTAACGCTAGAACCCAAAGGGTACACTCTCAATGGAAGAATGAAGTAGAAATATTCATTATCTGCCAGGGGATTGTAAAGATAAATGCTAATGAGTGGAGAAAAAACATAGTTATCATAAAAAATATCCTTATACTAGTCTATAAAGCAAGATTCACCTAGTGTCAATGAAATGGTATTTTCAGACAGACCACATAGCTTAGAAACTATCAAGAAAATAATAACTAGAAAGCCTTGACCAGTGTGGCTCAGTTGGTTGGGTATCAGTTGCTGATTTTGTTCCCAGTAAAGGTATATGCATGGATTTCAGGTTCAATCCCCAGTCGAGGCATATACAAGAGGCAACCAATCAATGATGCTCTCTCGCATTGATGCTTCTCTCTTTTTCTCCCTCCCTTACCTTCTCTCTAAAAATTAATAAATAAAATCTTAAAAAATAATAACCTGAAATATCCCATATTTAAAAATAAAGAACTATACTTCTAAACAGTAATCAATTCTTTAGAGAAGATATTATAACAGAAATTAACAAAAATTTTGAACTATACAATAATGACAATTCCACATATCAACACTTTTGGTACACAGCTAACACAATAATTAAAGAGATATAGAGCTTTTGTTGAACTTATTAGGAATTTTTTTAAAGGCTACATATTAGCAAAAAAAAAATTCAACTTGATGAATTAGTAAAAGAACAACAAAATAAATTCAAAGAAAATGGAAGTAATAACACAGATAAAAGCAGAAAACAAAATCATAAAACAAACTTACAATTATAAAAATTAACAAATCCAAAAGTTGATTCTTTAAGATGATTAATTAAATTGTCAAACCTGTAGTAAGACTGATAAAAAACAAAAGAAAGAGGCACAAATAAATAATATTGGGAATAAAAAAAGGAAACATGACTATAGATACCATAGACATTATAAAAGTACATCATGAATGACCCCATAGTAATAAATTTTAAGTTAGAAAAAATAGACAAATTCCTAGAAAATTATAACTTATCAAAACTGACTCAAGAAGAAATGATGTAACTGAACCCTTCTAAAGAAATTGACTCAATAATTGAAAATCTTCCCAAATGAGAGATAATAATAGGCTGTTATTTTAAAAATTCACACAGCGATCAAAAACCAGAACAGCATCTATCTGTATTTGTTATAAAAGTCTCTAGGTAAATCTGAACATAGATTAGATGCTTACTGATATTAAGGAATTATTATTAATTTTAGATATGACTCTGGTATCATGTTTAAAACAAGTCCTTGTCTTTTAGAGGTACATTTTAAAGTATTTGTGGATGAAATTATATAAAATCTGGAATTTCCTTTAAAATGAGGAAGGAGGTAGGGGTCACATGGAACAAGACTGGCCAGTTGGTTATTGAATTGATTATTGATGGAGGTGGGTGGTTAGGGGTTCACTATATCATTCTCTTCATGTTCGTGTTTGCTTGAAAATTTTTATAAGAGAATCTTTTTAAGTTTCCAGGGATGAGAACCATGACTTACATATATTTTATAAATATTCTGTTGACATATTCAATAGTTCATCTAAAGAATTAAAAAGTGAATTCAGCACTGCCAACATAAGTTTGATACTACTTCTTATGCTTATGTTTTATGGGAAACAATTTATGGGAAAGTACTTGAAATACTTTTAAAAAATGAAGTGGGTATACAGAAAAACTTATGTACACTGATTGCTAAAATATGATACAGCAAATCATTTTACTAGTATGAAACACCCCCAGCCCAGTCCCAACCCCCATCTCCTTTCCAAGACTGAATCCTTAGGTCCAAACTCGACCTCTTCCTAGGATAGCAATGCTAACAGCAATCTCGTTTCCAATTTTCTGTCTCAATTTCCCTTCTATGTGCCCACTAAAATGCACATCACTCACTCCAGAGCATGAACCTCATTATATTTACATTGTATGCATGGCCTTAGCTGGGTACCTGCCTCCCTCACTTGAGGCTTATGGTGAGACTTAAAGGAGATGAATGCAAAAGCCTCATGAATTGAATGTCTTGCAACAGATCCTCTGCTGCAGGTAGACAGCAGGCAGGTCTCATCTTTGGAAAGAGGCTTCTCTGTGTGGAAGTGTCCTTCCCTGTCTCACCCCACTGCCACGAGCAAGTAGAGTGTTTCTTTGTTTCTTCTACAGTAATTGGGACTCTGCAGCATGGGGTGGAGAGGCTAGAGGAGGAGGGCAAAGCCACACCTCTGCTGTCTCCAAGGGGACATGTGACTTGGACATTTTGGCATAACTTAGTCATTTCAGTTCATTCACAAGGGGCTGGGCTTGAACTCCTTTGGTGGGGGAAGCTACATCATGTCTAAGGGGCAGGATATAATGGGGATTGCTCTGTTTGGGGCCTCACCCAATGTAAGGTACCTTTTCAAGTGCTCAACTACTAGCTGGAAATACTACAAATCTCAGCTTCCCTTATCCCTTTGCTCCTGACAAGATAAAAGGAGTTGGAGTCCTTTAACAACAAATCCTGCCTATTCTGCCCTTCAAGAGTCGAGATAAAACAAAATGGATTATTATGCTTCACAGGGGCATGGAATAATTTCAGTTAAACCTGAGATTGGTGTTTTTAACATGTCAGATTGTCATTTAAAATTCATTTTTCTGTACAGATCAAGAAACAAAAGAGGTTTTAGGATGACTCTCAAAGGAGCTGAACAACTAGTCATACTGGGTGGATTGTTAAAAGCCACATTTGAGAAGTGGTCCATATACTGTGTTTTAGATGAATTTTCATGGCTTTTCCTTTGTCGGAGAGGCCTTTGTTTTTCTCCATGGTTTAAGTAGGATTTATTCAAGAGTTTCACACCCAGGACCAGCTGAAGGAGAACTTTACATTTTAATGCATGTACGCCCCTGGGTCTGTCTCTCCTTCCTGCAGCTGGCAGCTCCTCTTCTCATTCCCTCTGGTCCTGACTCTGGAAAATTTCTCCTGCTCCTTCTAGGACACATGTGTACAATTCAGTCAACCCTGATCCACAGGAAACAATAACACATCAATGTAGCTCAGAAATGTCATTATAGCTGTCATTATAGCTAGAGTGGACATCCTTACCTTAGTCCTAAAGATCAATTTACTCTTTAAACAAGTAATCCCGATTTGTCAGGATAATGTACCATATATACTTTGTAAAGTTTACCTAGTGGTAGATCTTTTATAGGGAAAGTGTTCGAGGGCTATATACAGGGCAGGATAGAAAGAAGTTAGGGGAAAAGTCCCAATAAGTGGAATGAGAAAGTAGAAGTGGACATCACGGGCTGATAAGAAGCTAAGTCTTCTCACCTTGTTACAGAACAGACCTGGGGCAGCAGGGTGTTGGGGTGAACAATATACTATTACCAAAAGAATCCCTGCTTTTTCTCCAGGGGCTTCCCCCTGTACTAGGTTCACTTTGCCCTCTGCCAGAGGAAAGACGTCTCTCAATGCCAGAGACTGGTGAGAAGGAAAGGAATTATTTATTGAAAAGTTATACAGACTTAGAGTAATGACTTAATGTCTTCATTAAAATAATAAAGTTCTTTAGAATACCCACAAACACACACAGTACTTCCTTGCCTCTCTGCCCAGTCTGGGGTACCATATCTCAAAAAAAAAAGTAGAAGTCCCATGGTTCAGGCTCCCAGTACCATCAGCTGTGTCGCCACCATGATCTCCAGTTAATCCAAAACCATGTGGCACCTTCTCGTGGCCCACCAGCAAGAGTCCTTTCATCCCTCTTCATCCAGGCAAAGTCTGTCCTGCTTCCCAAGCCATGTGGCAAAAGGGATCACCCCAAAGCAGCATGGTCCTGACTCTGCCAAAGCCGTGTGGTCCCAACCTCTGCCCAAGCCACGTGGTGATTCCCGTCCAGGCTGCAGCATCTGGGTTTAAATCCCTGCGCCAGTCTTCCTTTGCAGCCCTATTTTTTATTCCACCCACAATCACTTACACCTGCCAGCATTCTTGTATCCTTCCAGCTTTACTGGCTGCCATAGTAAGTCCAGGCAGACATGGCGCCATGGCATGGAGCCAATCATCTCCGAGCTCTCACACAGGTGCTGTAACCAGGGGGACTTGCTTCCCAGCTACATCAGGGGTTGAAGTCACTCCCATCCTTTTGGCTCAGAGCATGGCCACAGCTATTTAACATATCTATGAAACCAGTTAAAGGTTATAGATATATTAAATGACCCTGCCAGAGGTTAGCTGCAAAGCCGTTGCTGTGCAAAACAGCTCTCAATGGCCCTGCTCCATGTGTTCCATCTCCCAGCTCAGATTGGTGGGGGTGGTGAGGACATCATATATATTTTTTTCTCTTGTATTTCCCGGACAACCTAAGTTCTGGACCCCATTACAAATCTCCATTTGGGCCCCGTCCTTGGCTGCTCCCTGTTACAACCTGAACTCTGCCTCCTATCCATGCCCAAAGGAAAATAGTTTATGACAGGAGATGCCTGCAGTGGTAAAGAAGTCAACTATAATGACTAGCTAAAACCAGATCAATCCAAGATGGAGGGAAAATTGACCAAAGACCCACCTCAAATCTCATTACACCATCGTTAAAAGTGACATCGCAAGTGACACCCTTCCCCCCACCAAGGGAACAAATGCATTGACACTTCCAAAACAGACCACAGTAAGAATAAGAGCCTTCTTCCCAACCAGAAGGTGGAGCCAGAATTTGGTTCAGCAAATTCAGAAATAGGCCACCCTTGGAAACATAAAATTTCAAGAACTGACTGGCCACACACACGACTCACTTGGAGCTTGCTCACTTCCACTCGGATATGTACTTTCACTTCTCTCACAGTGGTCCTATGAGACTTGCAACCAGATAACCCGAATCCTAGCCTCTTTCTTTTTCTACGTAAATGAAACTCGATTTTGCTCTCACTCAGACTTGTTCTTGAATTCTTTCCTGCATGAGTCAAGAGCCTGGAGGTCCTGGACCATGCTGGGCAGCACAGCCCCAGCACAGAACCAGTTCAGCAATATATACAACCACGTTGATGCGGGGTTTTTTGTTTGTTTGTTTGTTTACTCAATAGAGAAGTGGTACCTCTTGAACAATTGGAGGAAGGGACAATCTCTCTTACCACCCCCTTTCAGACATCTTTGCCATGTAGGTCTCCTTTGTCAGTTTTGTCAGCTAGAGAATTGCTACTGGCTGTCTACACACACAGGGCAACTGGATCTGACCCATTTGCGTGTGTGCCTCCTAGAGGGAGGGAAAATATGAGCTGCTGAAGCTAAGATCATTTGCTTTGGCTCCTATTTCCACCATGGGCTGGTTCATTTGTGTTTTCTTCCCTCGGTCACTTATTTTAGTTAGTGAACAGGCCACACAAGGAAGAAAATCATGTTTTAGGTAATTTAGGAAGAAAACCATGTTTGAAAGGTAAACCAGCAAGAACCTAGACTGATGTCCTGTGACTAGGTTTTCTGCTGTGTTAAACATCTGTTATAATCATATACTTGTTGGTGGCCAACTGAATTCAAAATTAAAATACGCATAAGACAGACTAATACACCCCATTCCCAGATTCCCGGGAACAGCTTGTGGTGGCTGTTCTATCAAAGGGAGCCTGGCTCTGTTGCAAGAATGGCTTGCTCACTCTGCTGATAAATTAGTTGTATTAATGTAGCAGAAACAAAACAATCTGGGCATGATTTCTATAAAACTTGGTATTTCATCCAAAAGTAATTAACACAGCCAAGAATTTTTGCCCTTGCTACTGTGAAATAACTCAGAGCCAGAGGTTGAGTTAATCAAAGCTAATCTTTTGTCCCCATTTGAAGAAAGGTGTCAGTTGATTTGCCTTTTGTCTGCATAAGAGTTTTTGAGAGAGCCATAAATAAGCCTCTCTTTTTTTTTCAGTTCGAAGGGTTTTTTTTTTTTAGAGAGAGGATCAGAGTATGGAATCTGCCAGTTTAGAGATTAATTTGGGAATTTGGGGGAACCAACAAGTTTGCAGATTTTGTAATGAAACAGTTATTGGATAGACATGAGACACTGGCCTTTAAAGCTGCTATGTAGCAGGTCCAAAGCTATAAACATAATTTTGCCTTTCTCTATTCTTTGGGAGGCTCTAGAGGATTGTGGTCCAATACACTCATGTGGGCATCTGAATGATTCCGTTTAATACCACCTCACCACTTTAGGTTCCATGTGAACGGAAGCTACTTGCTGGAGACCTCTCAGTGCCTTAATTTTTGTCCCATCACAAATAGGGGTAAAGGTACCTCTCAGCCTCACTGAGAAACTGAATGAGATAATTCAAGTAAAGCTCCTAGCACAAAATCAGTGCTCCACACGTGGTAGCTGCTCTTACTAGCTGCTTAGCTGTTCGATTGTTATAAAAAGTACGCTTTAGGTGATCATGAAGAGCACGCACCACATCAGAGGAAGTAGAAAGAATTTATCTTATTTGAATTAGTGTTAACTCAAAGTGTTAATGCACTCATTTTCTCCGTAACTCACACTGCCTTGTTCATGTATACTTAGCAATTACTTTTTAAAAACCCCACCGCTTCATATGTCTGAGACAGCTGAGGTACAGGACGCTTTCTGAATGCATGATGATTTGACTACAGCAAGCTGACTCAGAAGGCGGCAAAACAACTCCGTGTTTGGGAACAGAACATGATTTCTATTTTAAGTATCTTAATCTTTTAGACCTCAGTTTCTTTACCAGCCAGGGTTTGAGATGAAGGAAGCAGGGAAGGTAATCACTTGCCCTCTCCTGCTTCTCCACTAAGTGGTGGACCCAGGATTAAAAGATGAATCTCTTGGACACCAACATATGTGTATTTAACTACTATAGCGCACTGCCTCCCAAGTTAGGGGAACAAATAGAGAAGCGGCATGGTACAGGGGCAAAGAGTGTGGCCTCTTTGGAACCTGCTGCCTGACTTGAAGCCCAGCTCTGCCGCAAGCGCTAGAAAACCTCGGGGAAATTACTCGATCATCTCTTTGTGGCCGAGCCTCCTTATGTAGAACGTGAGCATGGAAGCAGTACTTGTCCATAACATTGTGGGGAGATTAAATACCTCGGTGTGTGTAATCTGCTTAGAACAGGGCCCGACCTATTACAAACAGTTGTTACCTGTTATTTACCTTGATGAACATATGGAAACACCCTAAGGTTTTTTTTTCTTTATTTATGGGTTATTAGATCTAAGGGACATTGTCTCTTTTGCAACACATTTTTTACTTTGTTCTTAAAACCTGGGGATATGCCTTTTATCTCTCATGCACTGATGACTTCAAACACTGCTCACAAATTTTCCTCCCCTCCTATTTCACAGGGATTTCTGGGGATTGAAGGAGATATTTCTAAATCAGGTAATACCCCCTTGAGGACTGTAAGTGGTAAGTGATTTATCTTTCGGGCAATGGTTCCAAAATCACTAAGCTTAAAAAAAATGAGTTATTGGAACTGCTGAGAACTATAAAATTGTAAGGTAAACTCTAACCCAGGGAAGTTAAATCTTAAGCCAGCACTTAAAGCAAAAAAATAAACATTGTTAAAATTACTCTTGAACATCTCTTAGAGTACAGAACAGTTCTGTTTTTTCAATAAATCCATTATCATTTTTTTCCTACAGCTTTGGAACAGACCACATTTCTTCCATTGAATACCAGATGAAGTAACTGATTTGTATTTAAGCCAATTTTGTATGAAAAACATATACAACATAAACCAAACACTTTATACATACTATCACATTTATTCCTCACAGTAACCTTATGAAGCATTCATATTTCTTTTGCTACCTGTGAAAGACTGAGGCAAAGCAGAGCAAGTGACTTACCCATGGTCACCAGCAGGTAGACTCTGGAGGGGAATTTTGATCTCAGTTTCCTTGGACATGGCAGCCCCTATTTTCCCTCTACAGCTAAATACTCCCTCTGCCTAGAATCACTTTTATGTGGCACTGAGGATACAAACTGCCTTTTACTCCACTTGAAACTGCTTAGCAGCTATTAGGGGAAGCGTTGAGTGTAGAGCTCCTAAACTTGAATTGAATACAAAGAAGTTGGTGGAAATCTAAAGAAGACTAAGGAACCCATTTAAAAGAAACCCCAGGAGAGATCTGGTTGAAGAGGGGGAAGATTTAGAGACAGACAGAAGGATCTTACTGATGCCACTGGGTTTTAGAGTCATAAGTAAGTCACACAGGGAAGCCAAGAAGAGTCAGCCCTGAGATTGTGTGGCCTGGTTGCAGCCCTCCTTGAAGACAGGCAGGGTGGGAGCCTCCCAGACTCCTTTTTACCTCACGGTTCTAAGAATCCACCCAGGATATCACTAATAAATGTAGCAAAGCTAGACAGATTTTGTCTGAGGCCACACATACTGCTTAGTTGATTCTTGGAATTTCTGTCTAAAGGGGGACCAGACATGACTGTCTTCCTCTCATCTAATGATGGAGAAATGAGGCCCAGGCACTCAGTTCCCAGGAAAAGTGACTGTTCAACAGGCATTTTTGCTGGACAGGTGGCCCCAGGGGTACTGGCTTTACATATTATCACTTTTGCATGTAGAATTCCAAGGATGTCAGTGAGAGTGTCCACTTCTACCCTCGGGCTGGAGGAAGTGTGCAGAGTGTACTTAGTGACACCTGCCCCCCACCCCCTCACCTGCCCAAGAGGTTTAATCAGGACTTAATCAGGATAATGTCCCTGATAGCTAGTGCCGCCTACCTGTAGCCACAAGAGCAGCCTGCTACTTCTGTACAAATAAACTTATAAGAGAAACCAATTCACTCAAATTTCTGGTCCACAATAATGTCAGGATCCCTTCTTGTGGATTTGCTCTTAAGGACTCTTTTTTTCTTTTAATTGCTTTATTCCTGACTATATACTCAATATAGCTAATATTTTTAAAAAACAGAAAAGTATACAAAGTATTTTTAAATAAAATTCAGTTATATAAAAATATTCTGTGATATGAATAACAATAACAGTAATAATGAAATAGCTTATGTGCCTGAGGCTGTCAAGGGCTTCAGTTGCATCATCTCTCTATGACAGGGAGATGAAATGAAAGCCTGGACAAGAAACACTTAACTCGTCCTCCAGCTTCAACCCAGTACAGCATTTTTAAGGGGTCAGATGTTTTTCCTTTCCTTAAAACGAACAAACAAACAAAACATTCTCTGAAAACTCATCAATGACCCACCGCCCTTCCTCATTAGGCCAATGGTAAAATGATCAGTCTAGTTGCAGAACTGTTTTGAGTTTGTGCTTCAGCTGTGCTTTATTTGGATGACCTTCTGTAAAGGTCTGTAACTCCTTTTAGTTCTGTTGTTTTCAGTCTGTGACTGTTAAAGACTATGCTGATACAAATATCCTCCTAAGCTTTATGAAAGGTACCAACACATCTAAACAATAAAGTTTTCACCTACAATTTCTGAATAGAATTATGTCTGGAAAGTAGTATGGTATTGGAAAATAATCAATATTTTAAAGTGCTTATGGAGGACTTTAAACCTTTAAACCATCCTTTTGTTTTCTCTTCACTTTAGTCGGTTTGTATTTATATTTTTCAGCCACTTTCCATTTCTTTACTTACTCTGAACATTAATTCTCTCCTCCAGACCTTCAGAGATAATTTGTGATTTAAAAATCCTTTAGGGCTACTGAATTTTAAAATGTGACCTTTTAATTGAAATCTTAGCAAAAATAAGTCCTGACAGAGGGCTCACTATTGTGAGGCATTTTTACATAAAATATTTTTCTCTTTGTGACTCAGTTCCAACTATGACCTAAAAGGCAGAAAATTAGACATGTCTCACTCACTATTCCCATACATTAAAGCAACCATATCAAGACATGTGAGTTAGGTTTAAAGCTATAAGATGTGGGCAGAATATATTTAGAGCCTAATCCGCTTTCTTTCCTGAGTATATTTTCCTTGGAACTTGGGTTTTGCAATGAGCTGCCAGTTTCAAACTGCAGTCATGCCATGGCAATGAACCACAGAGCCGTAGTGAGGGCCCTGGGACACAGCCCATTGGTGCCCAGAACTGCGTCTGACCCGTGGCAGTACTTTATCAATATTTGCTGAATGAATGAATCTGTGACTGATGCAGTGATTTGAAAAGCACAGAGAAAAACAGGCAACTCTGGTCTCTGCCCCTTACCATGAGTCAAGCCAAGACACCCTCAGCTCCTCCCGGGTTCCATAAGCAGCAGCGGTAGCCAGTCATTGGGTTCTTGGTCTCGGGCACTGGCTGAGTGCGTGAGCAGAGCGAAGCCCCTCACAAAGGCTGACTTGGACCCCAGAGGCTGAGCTCCGTGTTCTCTCTTAGAACCTCTTTGACACAAGAATCAGACTTGCTACTAGATAGTGATTATCACTCTGTTGTGATTCTAGTCTAAACTCTGTTCAGTTTTCTGAGAGAACAATTGCTGGTACGTCCCAGAAGTTAAGGTTTGTTTCCCAGTTATGGTTACTTGTGTAGTGACACTCTCTTTACGGGATGCACAGAAAAATATTCTCTCTGAATGGTTATAATATTATAAAATAGTTGAATTATGCACTTTAATATACTTAACTTTTCTCATTTCTTAAGTGAACATTTAAATGCATTTCTTTATGATTGTTTATTCTTCATTTATAGCCTACTTTATACATATAGGGTAGGGTTACAGTTGTAAGTACAACTGTAAACAGTTTATCCTTGTATATGGATGAATTATTGTATTATTTTTCATACAAATATCTGTAAATCTACTTTTGCCCCACACTTTAGACTGTTGTCACTTTCTCCACTTTTATTTATTTTGCAATTAATTTTTATAGAGAGATAATTGACTATAATTATGTTTTACTTGGCCAGTGAAACAGGATTATTTCACACTCAGTTATTGCTCATTGATCAGTGTTTATCTTTCTTTAATCAGCTCCATAATGATATTGTCTAGCTCTAACTATAATTTTTATATCAATCATTTTACTTACTATTTGAAATGTAACTATTATTTACATTTTATACTAAATTTCTTGAATTTGGGTCTTGTTCAGAACAAAATTTATGTAAAAATAACAATGGCACTCTTTGAGGATATGAAAAAATAGGTATTATTGTTTCAAAAAATATTTTTTATTTTTATTTTTATTTTTATTTTTTTAAATATTTTATTCATTTATCTTTAGAAGGGAAGGGAAGGAGAGAGGAAGAGAAACATCAATGTATGGTTGCTTCTTGTGCATCCCTGGCTGGGAACTGGCCCCTGCCGGGAACTGGCCTGCAACCCAGGAATGTGCCGTGACTGGGAATCGAACCGTGATTGTCTGGTTCACAGGCCCGTGCTCATCAAAAAATTTAATATTATAGCCTAACCTAAGTCTTTTGCCTCCTGCACTATATGAAGATATACTTGGGATGAGGAATTAAACGGTGAATATTGTCTGGGCCTCACTGGGGCATGCAAAATTCATGGTTCATTACTCAGAAAATATCTCAAGAAATGGATGTTCAGAAGCACTGAAATTGTAAACCAACCAGAGGCTCCCTGGTTATAGGTGTTCACTAAACTCACAAAAGTCTCGCATTCCTCAGAGATCCCCCAATCTGCTTCCAGAAGGTACTCCTAAGGGCTTCTGGGTGAATAAAGGGGCATACTCCTTCGGTAAGATGTGACCTTCACCCAAGAGCTGGAGCTCTTGAATCTCTCAAGGGACTGACACCAGGAGCATGTTCAAGTTGAGAAGCCCCACCAAAAAAAACCAAAACAAACTAAAGATCAACCTAGACACACCACACTTGTTTCAGAGAGCAATAGAAATGACTGAGGTTTTTCCTGGGTGCTGATGGAGAGCTAATCAAGATGGCTTATTCTGCTGGGCTGCATCTCAGAAAGTTTCCTAGGCCCCTGACCAAATCCCAGCTGCCCTAAGGCCTGCTGGGTTTCTATCCAGCTAAAAACATTGCCATTTTCAGTGTTGGAAGCACCTCTGACAACTTCCACTTTAAAAAGAAATTTCTCTTTGAAACAGCCTGAAATCTAGCTTAACAGAAATCCTACAAGTAAGGATTTAAGAAGCCACATTGAGACTGGTAGGAGGGACAAAGACACAGAACGAACTGGCCCTCTTTCCCCTGTGGCAGATGAAAACTGGGAGGGATATCTCAGCTGCAGAGGTGCCCCCTGGGGAGTGAGGGGTCCAAGCCTCACATCAGGCCTCTGGCCCAGAGTTCCAGTGCCCAGAAGAGAAGTACTCATATGTTCTGGCTGGAAAAACCAGCAAGGATTATAGCTGCATGAGAGGAGGGCTTCTGGAGCCATAGGCAGTTGCTCTGAAAATGCCCCTTCTCCTCCACGGACTTACTCAGACTCACTTGCTTTGAGCACCAGCACTGAGACAGCAGCTCCAAAGATACCAGGGGCATAAGGGAAGGAATTGTCTGGTATCAGGGCAAGAGCTAGAGGGGCAGCTTTCTATGAGACAGAAGTCCTGGCAGAGGTCATTGTTCTGTGTCTTAGACCTTTTCCCATAGAGCTGGTAGGTGGGCACCATATACGAGTCTCCATCAACCTAGCTAACACAGTTCACCCTGACCTGGTGATTCCCTGAGACCCTGCCCCACCTGACTTTCCATCCTAACCCAAGCTGTTTGTCATGGTTTTTCCAAGACATGGTTTGTCTTGGCTCAGACTTTCCTAATATCTCTCAAACAAGCAGCATCTGGCCACATGGAACCCCATACGTATTGCTAAGTGGCCCCACACCTGGTATTAGTGGCAGTTTGCCTTGGTTCACAGCTTGGCCTCTCCTGGTACCTCCAAGTCCAATTCAAGTAGCAGCCATCTGCAGATTACTCTGTAGATCATGCCGGATGGCCCCAGGCAGGACACAAGTGGCAGCTGACCTTGGCATGCACCCCTTTGGAGGCCCCAGAGCCAGTGCAACCAGTGGATATCTTCAGACCACACTGAATCACCACTACACAACCCCCTCCATGAGCAACACTCAAAGGGCAAAACCAGTGAGCTCTGCTGAAGTTAAGTCATGTGCTGAGCGAGATTGGCCCCTGCACAGCAAATCCTCCAAGTTGTTCCTGACAGTCCTTGCAGACAATTTGCCTAGGTGTAAATCCCTCCCATTGAGGTCCCAACAGAAATTAAGGCTCAACTGCAACGAGAGGGTATACAAAGTCCACACAGCCCATACAGGGCATACACCTGGAGTCCCCAGCTTGGGTGATCAGGAGGCTGTGCCACTGGACCCCAAAGGGCACCTACTACATTAGGACACTCTACCGAGCCTTGGGATCTCAGCTCTGAGACACAGGGAATCAGCTAAGATGGGGAGACAAAGAAGGAGCATGTCTCAAATAAAAGAACAGAGCAAAACTCCAGAAAAAGAACGAAACAAAATGGAGAAAAGTAATCTACCAGATGCGGAGTTCAAAACACTGCTTTTAAGGATGCTCACTGAACTAAGGGGAAGATTAGATGAACTTAGTGAGAACTTCGATAAAAAGGTAAAAAGACATAAAAAAGAACGAGTCAGAAATGAAGAATATATTCACTAAAATGAAGAATACATTACAGGTAATCAATCGGAGTAGAGGGAGCCGAAAATCAAATCAGAGATTTGGAAGATAAGTAAGCAGAAATTACCCAATCAGAACAGCAAAAAGAAAAAATGATCCCCCTCAAAATGAAAATAGTATAAGCAGCCTCTGGGACAACTTGATATGTGCAATGGAATATTACTTGGCCACAAAAAGAACAAGATCTTTCCATTTGCAACAGCACGGAAGGACCTAGAGGGCATTATGCTAAGTGAAATAAGTCAGTCAGAGAAAGACAAATACCATATGACTTCATTTATCTGTGACATCTAAAGAACAATATAAACAAATAAAACAGAAACAGATTCATAGCTAAAGAGAACAGAATGACGGTTACAAGAGGGGAGGGGATGGGGCGACCAGGTGAAAAGCTGAAGGGACTGAGAAGCACAGACTGATAGCTACAAAATAGACATAGGGATATAAAGTAGAGCATAGAGAATGTAGTCAATAATATTGTAATAACTATAAATGGTTCCAATTGATACTGGAAATATCAAGGGAAACACTTTGAAAAGTATATGATTACCCAACCTCTATGCTATACACCTAACACTAATACAAAATAATATTGAATGTAAACTATAATTGAAGAAATTTTTAAAAACTAAAAAATGAAAAGACAGAAAAATCTTAAAAGCAGCAAGAGAAAAGTAGTTAGTTACCTACAAAGGAGTCTCCATAGGCTCTCAGCTGATTTATCAACAGAAACTTTGCAGGCCCAAAGGGATTAACAAGAAGTATTCAAGACCATTAATCAAGATTTCTCTACATAGCAAAGTGATTATTTAGAACTGAAGGACAAATAAAGAGCTTCACAGAGATGAAAAAGATAAAGGAGTTCATCACCACCAAACCAATATTAAAAGAAATATTAAAGGGTCTTTTTAAAGAAGAAGAAAATGATATAGAATATGAACAATAAATTGGCAATAAATATGCATCTATCAACAATTACTTTAAATGTAAATAGATTAAGTGCTCCAGTCAAAAGATATATGGAGGCTGAATGGATAACAAAACAAGATCTTTATATATACTGTCTTCAAGAGACTCAGTTCAGATGGAAAGACACACACAGGCTGAAAGTAAAGGAATGGAAAGAGACTTCATGAAAATGGAAACAAACAAAAGGTGCAGTAACAATACTTATAGCAGACAAGATACACTTTAAAACAAAGGCTATATAATAAGAGACAAAGAAGGACCTAGCAATGTCACTTCTGGGCATTTATTCAAAGAAACCCAAAATACTACATTGAAAAGACATATATATTTATATATTCATTGCAGCATTATTTACAAGAGCCAAGATATGGAAGCAACCTGAGTGTCCGTCAAGAGATGAATGAATAAAGAAGAAGTGGTGCATATATACAATGGAGTATGACTCAGCCATGAAAAAGAAATGAAATCTTGCCATCTGCAACAACATGATGGAGCCAGAGGGTATTGTGCTTAGTGAAATAGTTCAGATAGAGGAAGACAACTGCCGTATGATTTCACTTCTAAAAAAGAAAATAAATGTACAAGCAGAACAGAAACAGACTCATAGATACAGAGAATTCTGTAGATATACAGAATTTTGACAGTTGCCAGATGGGAGGAGCATTGAGGGGATGCGTGAAAAAAGTGAAGGGATTAAGAAGTACAAATTATAGTCACAAAATAGTCATGGGGATGTAAAGTACAACATAGAGAATATGGTCAATAATACTGTAATTACTATGTATGGTGACAGATGGATACCAGATTTATTGGCGTGATCACTTAGTAAGTCATATAATGTCTAATCACTGGATTGTACACCTGGAACTAGTATAATATTGTATGTCGACTATAATTGAAAAATAAAAAGTTATTTGAAGTCAAAAAAGAAAAAAAATATAATAAAAAGAAAATAGGGGTAGAGAGAATTTTACAGGAACTAAAAAATGAAAGAACAGGAGACAGAAGGGAAAAAAGAAAGTAGGGAGGAGGGGAGGGAGGAAGAAAGGAAGGCGGAGGGGGGGTGCTGAGCAAACCAGTCTGCATTCACAGCTAGAAGTGGCGGCAATTAGCAAGCAAGTACCTGGAACTCAAAGGTTGAGGCTAGAGGAGGAGCAAGTTGGATCAAGGAGAAAGAAAAAAGGAAGACTCTGGAAGCCTCAAATTAAAGCGTTCCCAAAGTAAGTGGATTAAACGGGGCTTGCGTTAGTGTGTAACCTGCTTCTGGTTCTTCACCTTAAGCGTTCGTTACTTCGCAGTTGCAACCTGACTTGTACACGCTGAGTTGATTGTGTCTTGCCCAGCTACAAGGATTTAGTTAAGAGAACATCCCCCAAAACCTGAAGGGAGGAAGGCTATGGATCTTGGGATCATCCTATTTGAAGCAGAAATGCAGCTGGAAGTCCCAAGGGAGCCTTAGACCAGGGGCTGATCTGTGGGGCACCATTTTACCAGAGTTTTTGTTGCCTGGAGACTGTGCAATGCAGATCAAGGCAACAGGGCAGTAACATTTACCATGAAATTGATCAAACAAGGAACTACACTGAGTACACTAATATCTTGACTACTTGAACAGCACATACGAGCTGTATTTGTTACCAACGTAATGGCTTAATATAACACGTCTATCGCCTCACAGTTTGGGTGGGTCAGGATCCTACAAAGGCACATTGTAACTGGATCATCTGCTTAGCAATTAAGGTGCCTTCTGGTTTGCATTCTCATCTGGAGGCTTGACTGGGGAATAATCTTTTTCCAAGGCCACTTAGATGGTTGGCAGACTCCATTTCTTTGGGTCTGTAGGACTGAGGACCTTGGCTTCTTGCCGACTCTTCGATAGAGGCTGCTTTCAGCTTCTAGAGGTGACGTACATACCGTTCCTTGCCAGGTAGATGCCCCCCAAATGGCCACTTACCTCATCAGGCCAGAAAGGGCAGTCTCTAGAGAGTTCGCCAGCAAGAGAGAGTCTTCTGTAATTTTTTCACAGGAGTGACATCCAACACCTGGGCTACGTTTATTGTTTACAAGCAGGTCACAAGTCCCAGCTGCACTCCAGGGGAGAGAATCCTACAAAGGTGTGAACACAGGAGGTGGTGGGAATCATGGAGTCACCTTGGAGTCTGTCTGTCACTCGGATATGCCTTTGCTGCTTCTGAGTCTTTTCATTAAAATTAACCATAAATATAATCCTTAAAAATTGTAGTATGAAATAAATAAATAAATAAATAAATAAATAAATAATAAAACAAGAAGTAAGTAAATAAAAAGTAAAATCTAAACCTACAGAATACCTAATGTCAAAAATTGTGACCTTCTCGCTTCAGAGTTATATGTACACACCATGGATTAGATCCACTATATGCTGTGTTTCCAACGTTTCTCAGTGAGTCCCTAGAATGAAGAGTAAGCAAAGGCCTTGGAGTCAAGCAGTTTCTAGTCACGTATGGGATGTAGGAATACACCCCATATGCATTTTTGTTCTCAGTTCCAGCGTCATTTAAGGGAGGTAAATTTTACCCCCTGTATTAATGGCTTTTGCAGTTATTGTGGGGGCCAGAAGAGACATCGATTACTCAACAAATGTTGGTTCCTGACATCATTATCTCCAACGTGTTTAAACGAAAGCCCGGACACTGGGAGAAGGAAGGAGATGGAAAGCCTCACCAACCACCGTATAGTTTAACCCACTGAACAATACAGAACTTCACGAATTTCACAGGAGGGAAAAATGCATTTGATGTTTGTTTCAAATTGCATTCATTTGCATTCCTATTCCTGAGTTGAACTTTTTTTTTATCATTTGCACTTGAAAGTTTTTTTCTGTGATTGTCTATAATCTTTACCCAATTGCTTTTTTGAGATATTCATTGATATGAATCCAGAGATCAACCTTTGCTCGTCCTATACATCCAATATCCCCATACCCCTCTGGTTATGTATTTCATGTAGCGTATGGTGTGTCTGTGTGGTGGGGATGGGGAGGGGAGGATAGGGTAGGAGAGGGAAGGTTTACGGGACATTTTCAATCCAGTAGTCATCTCCATCGCTCTTTGCCTAATGTAACAGCGAATACCGAGTTTATTTGTAACTGTGAGCAGTGTTCACTTCCGAAAACTGGTCTTTGCAAACTTTGTCCGCAGCTGCCGCTAGGTTTTATCAGCAGTCCCGCAGAGCGTTGGCCGCAGGGGTTTGCTCTCTGGGGTTTGTGCTGCCCAGGCCCGACGCGGCGGCCGCCCTCCCCACCCTCCCCGCCGCGCCACCCGGCGCGCAACGGTGCCCGGCCCCAGTCTGCGCCGCCGCGCCGCTCGGGAGCTGCCTGCTGTCACCGCGCGCCCGGGCGCGGGGAGGGAGCCGACCCAGTGGGCGGCGAGGAGAGCGAGAGCTCGGACCTAGGGGCTTCCGAGCGGGTCACCCGGGTCCAGCGCGAGGGGCTGGGAAACTTCTTCGGGCACGAGGCAGGAGCTCTGAGCAAGGCCCGGGAAGGAAAGGTAAGAAGGGGACCGTGGGGCCAAGGTGGCCGCTGCCTCCCCCGAGCTGTTCGCAGCGCGTGGTACAACTTTGCCTGCGCGGCTTCGGCTCTAGCCCCGCCCCGAGACCGGGACTGCGAGGCCGCCGACCCCGGGAGCGCCTGAGCTTCGCCGCCCGGTGTTCCGCGCCGCGCGGCCCCACTCAGCCCAACTGCGAGCCCGGAGTCCAGGCGGCGCCGCGCACAGCTCGGGTGCTGCGGGGCTGGAATGGTCTTCCAGGCGAATCCACCCCCCAGATCCTGTTGGTCCTACTTTTGCCCCAGGCGTCTTTGGAGTCCCAAGAGAAAAGGCCGGGTTTTCAAGCAAGAAAGCTGGTCCAAGGGGACCCCCAGTCTTATGTTTCACCTTGGAGAAATCGCGCAGTGACTGGGAGGTTCCTGTCCCTCGTCTGTTGCGGCCAAGACCAGGGTAGGAGGGTACTGATTTGGAGCAAGACAAAGCTGCCTCATCAAAGGGGACACTGACCCGCTTTCTCTACTTGGGGACCCCCCCCCCCCCGCCAAAGTAAGGAAGGAAGGGAGGGAGGAAAGAAATTTGAAAACCACTGAATTACCTCATCAGCAACTCAGTTACAGAGGTATGATTTAAGTTAAGGGTCTGTATTTTAGGAAAAGAGTAAAGGCACAAAATCCAAATGCAGTAGTAGTGCTATGGCAAAAAGAAATGTGTTAGCCAGGCTTCAACATTTCTTTAAATGTGAAAAGTAAAAAAAAAAAAAAAAAAAAAAAATCTATATGCAATAAGTGGGAAAGTAGAATTAGAAGCCCCTTTTGAACATGATTTAATTTGATTTACTAAACTTTTAGACTGTGACTATCTTCCTTCCCAACTTTTTACTGTAACTCTTGTAGTTAGGTATTTTGAATTTGCAGGCTTATACAATGTAGTTGGGTTTTATTGCGGCCTTAAAATATTTTTTCTCTCTGTTCATACGACGGTTTGGTGGCTCTTTTCTTTTCTGTTATTTTTGATACCAGGGACTGTTCCACATATATACCCCCGGTGTGACAGTTCAGTGGCTTGGCATCCTTCTTTGTGGCAATAGAAGACCAAACAAGAACTGCGTGAAAACAAAATATAAACAAAACAAAAACTGGACCTCTTTCCACATTTGCAAAATGAGGAAATCTTGCTGATCCCAAATGCATTTTAAGTCTTTTTCTATCCCAAATTCTCTTGGGATACTGACATTAATTGAACTCAAGAGTAAGACATTATCCGTCAGAAACTTTTATACATGTATACTGGGAGAAACAGTTGAGTTTCTTTCATCTACTCAGCCTCTCAAAAAAGCTGAATCATTGTGTAACCTATGCTTCTAAATGGTGATATTCTGTGCTATTAAATAAAAATGTGTCATGGGAAACAAAAATCCCATGCTTCTTACCACCAGACTGACTAATAGNCTGAGCAAGGCCCGGGAAGGAAAGGTAAGAAAGGGGACCGTGGGGCCGAGGTGGCCGCTGCCTCCCCCGAGCTGTTCGCAGCGGGTGGTACAACTTTGCCTGCGCGGCTTCGGCTCTAGCCCCGCCCCGAGACCGGGACTTCGAGGCCGCCGACCCCGGGAGCGCCTGAGCTTCGCCGCCCGGTGTTCCGCGCCGCGCGGCCCCACTCAGCCCAACTGCGAGCCCGGAGTCCAGGCGGCGCCGCGCACAGCTCGGGTGCTGCGGGGCTGGAATGGTCCTCCAGGCGAATCCACCCCCCAGATCCTGTTGGTCCTACTTTTGCCCCAGGCGTCTTTAGAGTCCCAAGAGAAAAGGCCGGGTTTTCAAGCAAGAAAGCTGGTCCAAGGGGACCCCCAGTCTTATGTTTCACCTTGGGGAAATCGCGCAGTGACTGGGAGGTTCCTGTCCCTCGTCTGTTGGCGGCCAAGACCAGGGTAGGAGGGTACTGATTTGGAGCAAGACAAAGCTGCCTCATCAAGGGGACACTGACCCGCTTTCTCTACTTGGGGACCCCCCCCCCCGCCGCCAAAGTAAGGAAGGAAGGGAGGGAGGAAAGAAATTTGAAAACCACTTGAATTACCTCATCAGCAACTCAGTTACAGAGGTATGATGTAAGTTAAGGGTCTGTATTTTAGGAAAAGAGTAAAGGCACAAAATCCAAATGCAGTAGTAGTGCTATGGCAAAAAGAAATGTGTTAGCCAGGCTTAAACATTTCTTTAAATGTGAAAAGTAAAAAAAAAAAAAATCTATATGCAATAAGTGGGAAAGTAGAATTAGAAGCCCGCTTTTGAACATAATTTAATTTGATTTACTAAACTTTTAGACTGTGACTATCTTCCTTCCCAACTTTTTACTGTAACTCTTGTAGTTAGGTATTTTGAATTTGCAGGCTTACACAATGTAGTTGGGTTTTATTGCTGCCTTAAAATATTTTTGCTCTCTGTTCATATGACGGTTTGGTGGCTCTTTTCTTTTCTGTTATTTTTGATACCGGGGACTGTTCCACATATATACCCCTGGTGTGACAGTACAGTGGCTTGGCATCCTTCTTTGTGGCAATAGAAGACCAAACAAGAACTGCGTGAAAACACAATATAAACAAAACAAAAACTGGACCTCTTTCCACATTTGCAAAATGAGGAAATCTTGCTGATCCCAAATGCATTTTAAGTCTTTTTCTATCCCAAATTCTCTTGGGATACTGACATTAATTGAACTCAAGAGTAAGACATTATCCGTCAGAAACTTTTATACATGTATACTGGGAGAAACAGTTGAGTTTCTTTCATCTACTCAGCCTCTCAAAAAAGCTGAATCATTGTGTAACCTATGCTTCTAAATGGTGATATTCTGTGCTATTAAATAAAAATGTGTCATGGGAAACAAAAATCCCATGCTTCTTACCACCAGACTGACTAATAGAGCTGACACACTGGAGCATTCATGTGTGCTTACTTTGTGATAGTCTGCAGGAAAAATCAAGAATAGTTACGAAACATATGCTGGTGTATATGAGCATAGCAACACGTAAGCAACCTCACAGTCAGGAGGTTTCAAAACTGCTTTGGAAAATACCCACGATCGGTTTACAAGCCTGCAAGTTGTGATTGAAATTGTTTTTTGTAATTATAGTTATTGGTCAGCTGGGATTATGACTTACAGAGAGTATATAAGAATTTACAAAAGTATATTGAATTATTAAATAGATTTTTTGGGGAAATATTTCTTTTATCTAAGGAAAATGTCTTAAAGTCAAAGGTATAACAAGTATTTCTAAATTAAATAGCCAAAAGTTTCTAACTTAAAGTCCCTGTAGTAATGTTGGATCGTCCTCAAACCCGGAGAATCAAGGACTAATTTTTGGAGACCCAAAGTGAGACTTCATCAGAATAATAACCCCTAGTGAATCTCACGAGCACTCTGAAGTTGGGGGGTGGGAGAGTTTAAGTTGATGAAAGATAAGCAACTGACTAAGGCTGTGGAAGAATCTTCATCTCTCCGAGCCTCATTTTCCACTCGGAACAATGCTGAGGACACTACAGTAATTAAGTCGCAGAGTTGCTGTGATTCCTGAATGGGCAGGTGTATGACAGACCTAGTGCCTGGCACATGGTATGAGCACAGCTGATCCTAGTTTTCCCTGTCCTCCTGAGGAGGTGTTTGTTTATTGACTGAACAAACTGTAAGATAAACAGGTTATAGTTTTTACTTTTAGTTTTAAAAAACTCTGGCAAAATGCTCATAATTGTTGAATCTGGGTAATGGGTATGTGGGGATTTACTATGTACTATATTTTCTGTTTTTGTACCTGTTTAAAATTATTCATCAGAAATAATTAAGTGTGGTTCTGAAAAAACACATTATAAGATACATTTCTAATCTTGCATTTCATTTTAAATTGCAACTTTTAAAATTACTCTGTAGACTAGAAGGATAAACACAAGTATACTTATAAAGGGAGTGGTCAGGGAATGGAACTGGAGAACAATCCATGGTGATCTTCAGGTTTTTTTGGAATTTTTTATTATAAAAAAGACCTAAAAATATGAGAATGTTGATGTTTGTGAATTCTGGTTGTTGAGCTCATAGGTTCTTATTATATCCTTTGAAGTCTTTGTATTTAAAAAAATTCATTAATGTAAAATCACTTTATTGTTTTATAAAATTATAAAGAATGCAAATAACACAGATGTGCGCTTAGAAAGTCAGAGTAGCATCCTAGCACCCACAAGTAACCATCCTTAACATTAAGTGCAGACCATTCCGTATGTCTTTCTTTGTATGCATACAAATAGAAGGAGACAAATGCATTAATATGCAATGTGCTACTCCAGAGGCACATAAAATATTTTGGGTTTCTTTGATTTTGATCTTTGGTCAAAGTTCTAAATAACAATCTTGCATTTTGATTTTTAAGACTTTAGACCATAGTTCAAAATATAGCAATTATTTAAACTTAGTATGCAATGCCTAACTTTACATGTTTTAAGTAGTTTACATTTATTTGTACCTAAGAAGTTTTTTTTAGCTATTTAAAGTATACCTCATCAATTTGAAACTGGGTTTGGTGTCACCATTTGAATTTTACTAAAATGCAACCTTTGGTACAACCACTGTGGAAAACAGTATGGAATTTTCTCAGAAAACTAAAAATGGACCTGCCTTTTGACCCAGCAATTCCACTGCTGGGATTATATACTAAGAACCCTAAAACACCAATCCCAAAGAACCTATGCACCCCAATGTTCATAGCAGCACAATTTACAATAGCCAAGATTTGGAAGCAACCTAGGTGCCTGTCAGTAAATGAATGGATAAAAAAAATATGGTACAGCCCTGGCTGGTGTAGCTCAGTGGATTGAGTGTGGGCCTGCGAATCACACGATTGCGGTTCGATTCCCAGTCAGGGCACATGCCTGGGTTGCAGCAGGCCAGTTCCCAGCAGGGGACTCACAAGAGGCAACCATACATTGATATTTCTCTCCTTCTCTCTTTCCTTTCCTCCCTAAAGATAAATAAATTAAAAATTAAAAATTAAAAATTATGGTACATATACACAATGGAATTCTATGCAGCAGAAAGAAAGAAGGAGCTCCTACCCTTTGCAACAACATGGATGGAACTGGAAAGCATTATGCTGAGTGAAATAAGCCAGGGGTTGAAAAACAAGTACCATGTGATATCACCTTTAACAGGAAGCTAAACAACAAAATAAACAAGCAAGCAAAATAAAAACAAAGACACTGATAGAGAACAGGGGGACAGTGACCAGGGGGGAGAAGGGAGGGAATTTCAGGGGGGAAAGGGGAAGGATTTACAGGAACTAGTATAAAGGACACATGGACAACAACTAAGGGGGGTGGAAATGGCAGAGAGGTGGGGAGCACTGGGGGGTGGGCTGGGATGGGAGTAAAAGACAGAAAACTGTACTTGAAGAATAATTAAATTAAAAAAATGCAAGCTCCGTGAGGGCAGGGATTTATTGAATTGTTGCATATATTAATATCATTTCCCTCAGGCTATTTGAAAGTTAATGATACAGTCAGTTATGCTTAATGTTTGTTTCTAAAACAAGCATAATTCTAATGCAACTGAAATATTAGGGAACAATTTGAGCGTAACGTGAATTTTGCACTTGCTTAGCACTATTGACTCAGCAAAAACACCAGGTGAACACATTAAACTGCAGCCAGCTGACCTGAGCCGTGTAGGAATACACGAAAAAGCAAATGTACACACACCTCAAACATCTACCGCCTTCCTGGGCTCGCCACATGTTACCCTGAAAGACTGTTTTGCTGTGCTTTGGCACTTGTGAACTTTCCTATATAAAGACAGTTATTCAGCGTCCCAAGAATGCCTAAACATCTGGGTTCAAAAGTGCCAAATAGTGGATGACAAGGGAAAGCTTCAATACTGAAGAGAAGCTTGAGATAAACATTTTTAAAAAGCCATGGGACTACGTGCTATTTCCTGAGCTGCAGGAATAAGGGAATGACCCACAATGTGGGTCGTGAGAGGCAATGACACAGAAATAAAAGAAACACCTATGGCTGAAGTAACTTCAAGCTCTGCAAAGTCAGTAACAATAAGGCTGAAAGAAATAGAAGAAATGAAGATTGTTGAGCATGTGGATTGAGCACCAAACAGTGAGCGATCTTTCTCACAAGCAAAGAGAAAGCTCTGTCTCTACATAAAGGCCTTGGAAGAAATCCACACACCCTGCAGAAGTGCTCTTTTTAGTTTTAGTAGTGGCTGGTTTGGCGATTCCAAACACCGCTGACCCTGGTGTGTGGTCCACCTGGTTAGTTAGCCAGAAAAAAAAAAAAAAAACTAGAGAAGATTATAGACAATTAGCTAGTACGCATGAACTTGTTAGATGTGTTTGCCAGGAAGAAACATGAGAATCTTAACTAACGTAAGCACAGAAAAAGTGAGTTAATTTGCTGAATGGAGGTCACCTGGAGGAGAGGGAAAGGAAGGTGTCCACCCTTGACTCATCAATCAAAAGCTGTTTAATGTATCCATTAAATCCACTTGAATCCATTTCTCTTGGCATCTTTCACCAGGAACCTCTGGTGAGGTTCTGACATAGTAGCAGCTGATTCAAAGTGAACAGCTTCCTGCTAGCCCCTTTAGCCTTTTCCAGGACATGGAGAAGTCAGAAGAACTTGAAGCAGAGCATGCGGATGGTTGAGTGAAAGCAGTCAAAGGACAAGCTTGAGAAAGAGAGGTTTGGTGCTCTTTTTCCAAAGTGGGAATTATAGAGTCAATGATTCAACGTAGGTCCCACCCTTCGATCCCTCTGTGGCTTGAGAAATTGTGATGTCATAAGAAGACATTTAAATTCACTGAATCTTGATCTGAAGGGAGAATACACAAGAAAGCTGTTGATGTAGTGCAGTAAATCCATATTTAGATTTAAACTGTAAATGAAGCTGTATGGTTTGGTGGTTAAGAGAGCAGGTACCTGCCTGGCACTGAATCTGGGCTTTGTCATTTGTGTATCCTTAGGCAACTGACTTCATTCTCTATACCTCAGTTTTTCTCATCTGTAAAATGGGGACAATACCACTACCTAGTTCAAAAATTTGTAAGGTTTAAATGACACAATATTTTAGGGTTCTTAGAAACATGGTAAGCAAATGCTCAGTCAATGTTAGATGCCAGTAGTAGTAGTAATAGTGGTATATGAGGGTTAAGAACATTGCACTTCCCATTGCTCAACTCATCTGAACTTGGTGGAGTCACACAATTCGAGAATTACAGAGCCATTTGTTCTGAGTACCTGTGGGCTGTCTTCTGCGTGTTAGTCTCTGGATGTGTCTGAGATGTCAAGTTTTTGCCCTATACACATGGCTCAGTTTTACAAAGAACTGACTAAGCTGAAAGTCCACCAAGGAGACACAGTATTCCAGGAATTTCAGAGATAATAAATTGATGCCGTTTCAAGTGACTAAGTTTGTGGTAACAAACTTAGTAACAAGTTACCACAAACTTAGTTACAAATGACATAACTATTCTTGAAGTTGTCCATGTGTCTAAATGCTTAATGAATGGTGTTGGGGCCAAGTAAAAACTGTAAAGTGGTGCTGGGAACAACAGTGAATTTAAATGGGCTTGAAAGTCCTAGGGCCCCTCATAGTGTCTTGTTTCCCAGATATTACTGGAGAGCCACTCTCACCTGATTGTCTCGGTCTAAATCTAGCCAGGATTGTGTGTCTTCTCCATCGACCGGTGTTCCAAGTTCACTATAAAATGTAGATTATTAGATTAATGGAAAGCCTCATGTGTAGTGAGTACTCATAATTATGTGTATATTCATTTTCTATTGCTTTGTTACAAATTACCACAAGCTCAGTCACTTAAAACAGCAGGTTATTATCCCATAGTTTTGGTGGCCCTGGAGTCCAGGCGTGGCTGAAGTGGGTCTGCTGCTCAGGGTCTTCCACGCCTGCAATTCAGGAGTCATCCACGCCACTGTGCTCCTCATTTGGAATCCAGGGTCCGCTTCCAAGCTTTGAGTTGCTTCTCAGAATTCAGCTCCTTGTGGTTGTAGGGCTGAAGTTCCCCATTACCTTGGTAACTAGTGGTTGGGAACTTCTGGTAGTTCACAAAGACTGCCTGTAATCCCTTGCCTTGTGGCCCCCATGGGAGGTTCACAATATGGTGTTTGCTTTCTTCTAGGTCAGTAAGAATATGTCTCTCTAATTTCCAATCCCTCTCCAGTCCTACAGTGGAGTCTTATATGACTTAACATAGTTACAGGAGTGACTATTTCAGCATCATTTGCCATATAATGTTGTTACCTAAACAAGGCAGCATCTGTCCCATTCACAGGTTCTGCACACTCAAGCAGATGGTATTACAGGGTGTGCACACCAGTGGGGCAGGAATCTTGGGGACCATCTTAGACTTGAGAAAGTGAAAAAGCATGCATGGCTGGAGATAATCAAATGTGACTTTGGCTGAGATGTGAGAATCACAGCCTGTAGGCATGTTCTCTAATTTGCTCAAGTCTCAAAAGGAGCCAAGCTCTCATTGGTATGAGAAGGTCAAAGGCACGCTCCAGCCTAGGAGCCTTGTGGTGCATGAAGAGACTCATGTGATATGTGAAAAGCAAGGCTGGCGTGGACCCCATAGGATCCAGAAAGTCAATGAATCTGCAGTATAAAACTCAGGAGAGTATCTGTCTAGGATTTCCAGTGTATTCCATGAGGTATCACCAGAAGATGAAAATGAGACAGAAAAACTATGCAATATAATTGCTTGGAAAGTGGAATTGCAAGGCAAAAAGAAAAAGCAAAATAAAGGCCAAGTGCTATGACGGGGTTGGCCATCTACGTAGGCAGACACCAGATGGTGACATCTATGCCATGGATAACATCTGACTGACTGGAACAAATGAATATTGGAGCCAATATCATTTACATTTATATCAACTTAATCTTAGATAATTCTTCTGTATTTATATACTTATACATTATACATATGCCCTGTTCGCACAGCATCATGCCAAGTCTTTTCATTTCCTCTCAGTGCTGCTTGAAAGATTCTAGACCAGCACAGTCCTAGAGAAATAAAACGCAAGCCACATGTGCAATTTTAACTTTTCCAGTAGGACCATTACAAAAGAAAGAAATGGACAAAATTAACCTTAGTGATGTTTTGTTTAACCCAGTATTTCCAAAACATTATCATTTCAACATGAAATCAATATAGAAATTACTCATGACATACTCTTTATTTTTGTATTAAGTCTTCAGAATCCACCATGCCCAGTACACCTCATGTGTGGATAATGTGCAGACCGGGCACATTTCAGGTCCTCACAGCCGCAGGCGGCTGGTGGCCCCATGTTGGACCGCACAGTGCTCCAGCATCATCAAAGGCTCCTGGTCTTGAGCACTTAACATTGACTCTCATCTCTCTCTGTACTACCTTTCCGGATAATCTTGCCAACCCCAGTCTGTATTCACTGTTGCCCAGTGTAATAGTGACTGTTAAAAGTGTCCATCTTGCTTCTTATCTTCTGCTGTGAATTTAGACTGAGGGCATCAGATTCAACATGACTAAAGCTGAGCCCACATAGAGTCCTGTTATTTTAGGGCTAAAGGGACCTCATATTATTTTGTCCAATTTCTTCACCTTACCATGAGGAAAGAGGTCTAGAAATAGAAAAATCACCTATTTAGGGGTACCGTTAAGACCAGATTCCTTCTCCTCAGGAATAATGTGAAATGGACCAAGTGTGCAGCAGTGTGGTGTGCTAACACTGGTATTACAGCCCAGGACAGACAACGAGAGAGCAGAGAGCAATGCACTGAGTGATTGGCCTGGAAAGACAGCCCAGTGGTCGACAGGAGTGGTCAAAGCAGAGGCCCTGCAAACAAGCAATGATGATTCAGAGACCTTTCAAGAGCAACATAAAAATAATGGCTCCCAAACATCAATGTGCAGAAGAATCAACTGGGAGCTCATTAGAAAGTCATCTTTCTGGGTCCCTTCCTGGCTCAGTAGTGCCAGGATGGAGCCAGGGAAGGGTCATTTTTAACGGGCCACCCAGCTGATTCTGATGCAGGTAATCTGAGGGCACCTCCTGGGAAGTTCTGAAGTCTAACCTAAGGTCTAGAAGATTGTTGGTGGCTTCCAATAACTGGCTTCTTGGCATTTGGAAAGTGAAGACTCAAGGGTGGGTTGGTTATAGGTCTACACCTACCAATAATAGGAGGTCAGGACACAAGGTAGGGAAGAATAACAGGGATCACCCCTAAGGAATAAGTAAACTTAGAATTTATTAACTTAAAGATGGACAGCAGCCAAAAGGGACCATTTATATCTCTATCTTCAGTTGCAGTCCTCTGGGAGGAAAGAAATCGTTTTTAAAACTATCTTCTCTGAATGACTTGGCTCTGTCACATACAAGCAACAAGTAGGGTTATGGTACTGCTGTTTACTTAAAATTTTGCCAAGAGTTTTTAGTATGTATTTTCTCACTTGAACCTTCCAGGACCCTTTAGAGAGGATGGAATAGGTTACATTGCCTGTTTCACTGACAAATAAACATTCCTGAGCTGCTCTAAGTAGCAGGGAGGAAACTGAAGCCTATGTCTTCTGAAACCTGGTACTGTGGAAGCAGAATGAAGTGGTTTTAAATTGTGAACTTCAGAGTCAGGCAGACCTGGTTGGAATCTTAGTTCCGATCTTAACAATGTGAACTGAAACAACTTATTTACCTTCACTGAGTTTCTATTTTCTCATCTGTACAATGGATATAATAGTCCCTTCCTCATTGTGAAGGTTCTTGTGAAGGTTAAGTGAGATGACTTTTTGAATATGCTTGGCACATAGTTGCTGAACAAGTACATCTCCTCGAGGGTAAGTACAGAAAGCCAACTTTAGGTGAATGACTGTTTCACATATGGAACACATACCAAAGTTAGGATCTGATTCCAATCAATGAGAAGAATATTGATGGGATTTTGAACTTTTAGGTTGCCTAGCAACCACAACTTACTCAATACCACCAGTTACCAAAGTTTTTAATCAGGTCAGTAATTCAGCCACTTCTCTTAGGGAGCTTAAGGTTGTAAGAAGCCAAAAGGATTCCCCTATGAATTTGTAGTTGTGCCAGACATTTCAAACAAGTGATGTCTCACTTCCTTAGTGTCTTTGTACTGAAGTGTCTTGGATGTTGGGATCTCCCCCACTTCTGTCCCCTAAGTGACAGAAGATGTTAGACGGTCCATTAAACTGGGTCGAGACTGGGAATCCAGAGCCTCTATGCCAGTGTATTTGGTCGACAGCCCTTGGGTACCAGGGGTTAGAAATACAAAAACATTTCTCCTTGTCCATTAAGAATTTCAGATTCTAAGAGGGGAAAATTAGTTGATGTTAAATGATTATAGGGCAAATCATTCCATGAGTGGCTTTCTAT
The DNA here is from genome assembly GCF_014824575.4 of Sturnira hondurensis. Lineage (NCBI taxonomy): Eukaryota > Metazoa > Chordata > Mammalia > Chiroptera > Phyllostomidae > Sturnira > Sturnira hondurensis. The sequence continues at coordinate 8,247,174 of NW_028088227.1, read as the reverse complement.
GCCTTCATCCCTGGCAGTATTCCAAGCATTATAGATTGAACAGTACAGGTGGATAGAGCAGGTCTTAAATATCCAGTGTCAGGGTCATTATTTTCCTGGCAAACCAGTTCTAGCAGAATATCCCACTTTGGTCTCCCAACACATTAATATCCAACTGACAGGCTTGAAAGGGGGCCTTGGCTGCTGGGGGCTGGTACTTGGAATTATTATGTTTATTTGCATTTAAGCTTGTCTCCATCATTTGTATCACCATATGCTAACTTCTTTTGTAGGGAAGATTGATTTCATTGCTTAATACACCCGTTGTGTCACTTTGGCAGTCTGGTGTTTGTTTACCCCAAACCGTGACGTAAGGCCTACAAGCCTCTCACAGTTGGTTGATGAATCATGTTCAACATCCATCTAGCACAGCTGGCACACACCAAAGGGACACTCATGCTCCTCACCTGCCCCTGTCACTTCCTTCCTCTTCTAATAAAGTGCATCTGTTTTGGTGACTGAATGAAAACACACCAAGCGGAGAAAGGCTGGGTGCGGAGTAATGTAATCAGGGCAGTGAGACAGGGTCAAGGATAGACGATGGCTTGGTAGCGGCTTACTGAAACGGAAGCCAACTGGGAAAGACCCAAAGCACATTTCCTCTCGTGACCATAGCAGGTCATACTCTGAGGGTACACAACCCAGTGTGTCCCCCACGTCAAGATATTAAGGGGACTAAATATCCATAAGCTCCCTTCTGAACCGCCACAGACAGTGTATATGGCCTTTCCCCATTAGGATCATTTTAACATCTTGTCAAGGATTATAAATTTTTAAGGACGTTCGAACCAAAGTTCATAGCTCCGCTAGCAGTGCTCTTTAACATTGGCATTAGAAGTTATGTTTGGTATCCTGAGGAAGTGATTGATGGAAAATACCGATGTTTTAGAAGTAAAACAGCGGGAGATTGACATTTGCAGCTTGGTATTTCCCAGTTCTCGCTACCCATGATATTTTTAAAATTTTTCTTTGACTATCCAGTAGTATAAAATTTTCTGATTTATTTAAAAGATGAGAAGTTAAACCTGTTCAGGGGCCAGTCTGCCTTAAATCTCATGGTCTCACAGGGTCGGGAAGAGGCAGTAATTCAGGTGAGGCAGACTGTTTGAAGTGTATTTGAAAGCAAGTTGAGTAAAAACAATATCACAATAAGTTATAAGTCTATGTCATCATCATCATCATTATTATTATTGCTTCTGTTAATGATTCACCTGGTAGCATTCTTCAAGGCATTACTTGCTGAGCAAAGAACCCCAATCCAGGGGAAGAATCAGAACTTCAGCAGCAGCAGCATCTTTCTCTCTAGTTCTGCTGTTGATTACACTGTTCCTTTTTTTCCAACTTCAGCTAAGTCATTTTCACCTCTGTGTGTATATTTTTTCTGTGAAACCTGATCTTTTATTAACAGGTGTTCTGGAAATAATCTGTCTCAAAAATAACACTAAATATAGCACAGAAGTTCAAGGGTTTTGAATGTTAATTGTGAGAAAGAATCAATCTAATGAATGCTTCACAATGACATATTTATTGTTAAGAAAACTGGTGGTAAATGACACATACCCTACAGCTCTTCATCGCGGTTAAATATGTGACTCAGATCACATATTAGCATTTTTACCATATGGCTGAAAGGGTAGAGAATGTATGTGTAGGGAAACAAGTCGGTAACATTTTGACCATCTGGTAAATAAATATGCAAGTAGCAGGAATTTCAATGTTTATTTAGTTATAAGGATGCAACCTTTCATCTGAAATAGCCTCTAATATGGTAAGGTAGAACTGCATTTATATTTCTCAAATAATATTTACCTAAGTCACTAAACATTTTACAGTCTACTATGTGATCTGACTTCGGTTATGTGTTTCTTATGTTTATTTGTTTATTAGAACTCTGTAAAGTGCCTCATTTAAAGCATCCAGGAGAGGCCGCAGGATGGAACCCAGTGCACAGGTTCTGTGCTGCTGTTCTGCGCTGTCCCCGCCCAGTGGTCTGAGATAAACTACTGGGCCTCTCTCATTCAAATGTTGTCAAATAGTACCTCTCAAAGGTGGGCCACGGAGGGCCATGGATTGATGCACAAAATCTTGTGGGCACCTCATTCTAAATTCCAACACATAGTACCCTGCCCCCCACCCCCCACCATAGAAGATTCTGAGTCAGTATGTCTTGGAAACAATCTATGAATCTGCACTTTTAGTCACTGTCTTAAGTGATTCTGAAGTATATTGAACTACTGTTATGGAAACTAGCTGATTATAGCACTTAACTCCCTTGAAAAAATATGTAGTTAGTTAATCTGAACAAATATGAAAATGTCTGTTAATAATTTGTTATTATTAATAAGTGTATTCTAGAAATATTCTTTCTTTATTCTAGAAATGTAACACTTGATCGCATTGGTGCTTAAATATTATAACTTTATTGAAAATAAGACTTTACCTTGAATAAGTAATGCTGGTGATTCATTAAATATATGTCTCAATTCTCCTTGTTTAATTAGATTCTTTTTGGGTGTTTTTGCACAGGAAACCACAAAATATTAGTGGACTGCATCTAAATCAGGAGCCCAGATGGACTCACAGACGCAGCATGAGATTCTTTATTTTCCAAGATCCATACACTGCACACCCTTAATCACAGCAACTCCTGTCCAGGCTTTCTCTGGTTTTGTGAAGATTTGGCAAAACTTGGATGATGGAGAAGCAAAGGACTTAATTACTCACTTTGATATCATCTAACATCAACAGGAAAGTGAACCAGATGGTAATACAGCCATGGAAAAAAATTTAACTTTATGGAAGAACCTGATAGATGAACACCCCGTCTGCACATCCTGGAAGCAAGAGGCTGAAGGAGCTATTTATCATCTTGCCAGTATTTTATTTGTAGTAGGTTTCATGGGTGGCAGTGGATTCTTCGGACACCTTTATGTCTTCAGTTTGCTGGGGTTGGGTTTTCTCTGCTCTGCTGTCTGGGCTTGGGTAGATATCTGTGCAGCCGACATCTTTTCCTGGAACTTTGTACTCTTTATTATCTGCTTCATGCAGTTTGTTCATATTGCATATCAAGTGCGCAGCATAACCTTTGCCCGAGAATTCCAGCTGTTGTATAGCTCCCTTTTCCAGCCTCTGGGGACCTCTTTGCCTGTCTTCAGAACGATTGCTCTGAGCTCTGAAGTGGTCACTTTGGAAAAGGAGCACTGTTATGCCATGCAGGGGAAAACCTCCATTGATAAACTCTCTCTGCTTATTTCAGGAAGGTTTGTACTCTTGGTGCTTGAATGTCTTTTCTTCTAATTATTAGCTTCTCTTCCTTTCTGCTACATTTCTATATCAGGGTAGTGTAGTCCTATGTGCATTTAACACCCTGTGGTGTGGGAAAGCCCCTGACATACAAGTCATGCACATAGGCATTCAGAGTACATGGTACTATTTGCCTGAAGCAAGAAATAATCCAGAGCCTTGATATTTCTTCTTAGAAATCAAATGTATGAATTGATTTATCTGGATATGCTATGTGTTTCCAAGCTAATTACTGAAAGTTATGAGGATGATGCCAGCTTGAATTAATATAATACTTATGCTGGCATACAAAATACTTTTGTATTTTGTAGACTCTCATAGGGCAGTCTTTTAAGTAATAGAGAACATTATGTTTTGTAATGATCAACTCAGTAATTTCTGGCAATTGCCCATTTGCTAGAAGCAAGGTGGGTGCACCTCATTATAGATAGACAGACAGACAGACAGACAGATGACCCTTGAACAACACAGAGGTAGGGATGCTGGCCCCCACACAGCCAAACATCCATGTATAAATTTTGACTCCCCAGAAACTTTACCGATAGCCTATTGTTGACCAGAAGCCTTACCCATCACTTAATCAGTTAACACATATTTTGCATGTTATATGCATTATATACTGTATTCTTTCTATTAAGATTGAGAAAAACTGTTATTAATAAAACTATAAGAAAGAAAAAATATATTTACATTATTTATTGGAAAAATGCATATAAGTGGACTTGCACAGTTCAAACCTATGTCGTTCAATGGTCAATTTTATAAAAATAAATAATATATATTATGTATATAATATATAGAACAGAAAGTTTGGGGGAGGAAACAATGTGATTATTTATGTTTTTAAAGGTTAAGTATTTAATTTACAGAGGTATTTATAGTGGTAATCTTTTATGTTCTTCAATGTTCTACTGAATTTAAGATCTGAGTGCACTGAAACTTTTTATTGAAGTGTAGTATACATGCATAAGTGTGCACATATAAATGGACAGCTTGATGAATTTCCTGATGAATTCTGCCCAGTGTGCCAAAATTTTACCTGTGTGAGGAACACCAATACATGAATCTTAGGGGAGATTTGTCACTTATTATAATGTATGAATTTAATATTTTTCCCTTCAAAATTTTTATAGCCACAAAGGTCATCAGAGACCTGAAATATTGCTCCCTCCCCTTGCCTCCAAAATTATGTGTTGGCTTTCTCCTTCCTCATAAATGCTATTCTTTGTGTTTGGGTAGGATCAGAGTGACAGTTGATGGCGAATTTCTACACTACATTTTCCCCTTCCAGTTCCTGGATTCTCCTGAATGGGACTCACTGAGACCCACGGAGGAAGGCATTTTTCAGGTAAGGGATAACAGGCACATGTGGTGAGCTTGGCCTCTTCCAGACAGATAAACAAACACAGCAGCAGGTGACAGCGGAATAATTTATATTTAACTCTGGAATGTACTGTGCGGCATGCATGACTCCCCAAAGCTGCCTGACTCTGGCTAGTGAAGGTCACTTTATAGGTCCAGCAACAAGGAGAAGAATGGGTTTCATATGACATAAAGGAGTTCATGAGAAATAGTCTTGATTTTTTTCCTTAACTCCATATATGGGAATTAAAATATAATTCATTGAGATCTCACTGTTCCCTAAACACTGCTGCTGTGACAGTTGAAAAAAAAACAAGAAAAAAAATCTTCCCTTATTACAAAGTAAGTGATTTTTTAAAATTTAAAATGCCGATGGTTTGCAACAAAATGCTAAACCTCCTATCTATGCTCTGCTGCCCATGTCTGGTAGTTTTGAAGGATAATAAGTTCAGTAGGTTCAATCTGTTATAGTATATTCTGTTTCCATATGATTAATACTGCACCATATGTGTGTGTGTTTACAAATACAAATTCATGTACCTATGCAGAATAGGTAAATAAATTCTATTTTGTACTACTGAAACTGGATCAGGCTTAAATGTCCACAGTCCTCAGTACTTACTCGGAAATACTTCTCTAACATTAGCCAACTTTATATTTTAGTATAAGGAGGTCTCGCTTCAGTGAAATGCAAAATATAGATATCGGAACTCAGAAAACAGATAAATTTGAGATGGGCACAATCTTGTGACTGTTCATGTTATAAACTTTATATATAGTCATGAATTTGGGGGGTCAATGAGCTCTTTTAACCTTAAAAAAAGCAGAAGGAAAATTTATTTTAAATTTGGGGCACAAAAAATGTGGCAGAGCTTTTCTTGTTCCCTGATCCTTATTTATATGTGGTTTTACTTATTTATTTTTTTTAGGTAACCCTCACAGCAGAAACTGATTGCCGGTATGTGTCTTGGAGGAGAAAGAAATTGTATTTGCTCTTCGCTCAGCATCGTTACATCTCCCGTCTGTTTTCAGTTTTAATTGGCAGTGACATTGCAGATAAACTCTATGCCTTGAATGACAGGGTGTACATAGGAAAAAGATACCACTACGATATTCGGTTACCCAACTTCTATCAACTTTCAAGTCCTGAAAAGCCCAGGTCACCCCTGATAAGACATTTTCAGAATTCCAAACAATATTGTGACAAATGACATTGAAGTCTGAAGTTTTGTAATTATAAAATAAGACTCTCTTCATCCTTCCCCAAAATTAAATGGCAAAACAAAGAAAATTGAGTCCACTCATATTTTTATAAATCAAACTGAGAGGCAAGACACCATTTGCCCACTGTTTTACTCATCTCAACTTCTGCATTATGAATAAATTCTGCCAATTTTTCTGTGTTTCTCATTTGGCTAAATGTGGGGAGGATGAATATGGGCAGTTTGTGCTTTTCTGCATCAGAACTGGGAGAATGAAACGGTGCATTCTCAGCTATTTCCTCAGATTTATTCAAATCTGTTCTCTTGCCCCATTAAGTTAGCTGCTGCTTCTCTCGAAGCAGCCAGTGGGCACTCTCAGCAGGAGAGTGGACTGATGTGGAAACACGTCTGAGTTTCCGGAGCTCACTTTTTCCTACAACCTCTGATGAAAGCAAGATGGATTGTTGTGGTGGGCTGCAATTATTTAGTTCAATGTGAAGTTACTTAATGTGCCTAGAAAGCAGAATAAACAAGAGATGATAATATGCCAGTGTTGAAGCCTGTTCTGTTGCTACACATCGTTCATCGACTTAATCTTTACAGTAACACATTCTAAAAGAGACATTTGATGGAGAACAAAAATGATAATAATTACTGAGTAAAAAGAATACCCATAAAGAAATAGTAAAAATGTTGCACTCTGTATTTATTTCACGCACTTAGCTGAAAGGGCAAGTGTGAGTGGTTTGACTGGAGTGTGAGGGGCGTTTAGCGAATGCTCCCCCACCAAACAAATAAGAGAGTCTGCCTTCCAGCCACTCTGGCAGCTTTGTAAAGAAGAACTTTAGAAAGAGATCCTCAGTCACAGATCTGATCCCTAGTTTTGGAAAACTGGTTTCTTTAGTGTTACATACAGGCCGTGTTCTTTCGTGGAAAGATATATCATCCTAAGTTTGACAAATGTGTACTGAGCACCAACCATGGGTCCAGATGCTGATCTGGGCAGTGGGGATACATCAGGCAACTGACAGGTCCCATTCCTCACAGAGCTTACATTCTGGGGGTGAAAAAGACCAATAATAAATCAGAAAAACCTAGAGTTAGAAAGAGAGTGCCGTGGAAAACAATAGACGAGAGAAGATAGATAGGAAGGGGCGCTGTCCTTTAATGGATGGTTAAGGAAGGCCTGAATCAGAAGGTAATGTTTGAGCAAAACCTGAAAGAAGAAAAGAACAATCCATGCAGATAAAGGGCAATCTGGGCAGAGAGGAGAGCAGGAGCTGAGGGGTGAGCAGGAGCAGCTGGAAGGCCAGCAAGGCTGGCCTTAGGGAGAGAAGGCAAAGATGTGGTTTGGGGCAGATTTGGTGGGACCTCATAAGTCCTGGTAAAAACTGGGACTTTTATTCTGAGAGTAACCAGAAGCTACTGGAGAGTTTTAAATAGAACAATGACGTGATCTACCTAATCTTTAATAAAATCACGTTAGCTAGCCTGCTGAGAATAGACTGGGGGAGGTGGGCAGGGAAGACAAGAGTGGACTTGGAAGGGAAGATCAGGGATGAGTGTGATATGCTAACTAGACATCAAAGTAAACAGATGAGTCTAGAGTTCAAGAGAAAGGTCTGGGCTAGAGATAAAGGTTGGGCAGCACTTCACAAAGAAATAATATTTAATGCCATGAGATGAGATGGCCAAAGGAGTGAGTGTAGATTCAGAAGAAAAATAGCCCCAGGACCCTCCCTTAGGGTCTCCCATTGTTAAGAGGACAGAGAGATGGGGAAAGTCAGCAGGACTTGAGAAGGAGCAACTAGTGAAGTAGGAAGAAAATCCAAGGTGGGGAGTCCTTGAAGCCAAGTGAAGGTATGTTTCAAGGAGAAGGGAGTGATGGACTGTCTCCAATGCAGCTGACAAGTGATTTGAAGTCTGAGGATGAACCATTGGGTTGAGCATAATGGAGGTCTCTGGTGACCTTGATAGGAGCAGTTTTAGTGCAATCCTTGGGGAAAAAAACTTGACTGAAGTAGGTTGAGGGGAAATGACAGGAAAGAATTTAAAGGAGCAAGTGTAAGTAAGTTTTTCAAGGAGTTTTGTTGTGGAGGGAAATAGAAATAGACAGCAGCCTGAGCAGGGAATAAGGTCAAGAGAGGATGTTTTTGTTGTTTCAAAGATAAGAGAAACAATGGCATATTGGTACACTGATGGGAGTGAATCAGAAGGGGTGAATCGCTGGAGTGATGAGCTTGAGCAGGTGAGTGATGATGAGATCCCTTCACCTTAAAGAGGAACACGGACAATGAATCATTAGTAAGGAGAGAGGGCAGAATACATTGGAGGACAGTTGCTGGTAAGTGAGAGATGAGGTGGGAACTTACAAAAGTTTGGTCATAACCACTTCTATTTTCTCAGTGACCTAAGAAGCAATGTCAGCAAGGAGGATGGGGAAGTATTGAGATTATATAAAAATGCATTACTTTTTCTGTGTGTTAGCCTCTGCCCTAAGTAGTACAACATGACAAAATCTGAGTCATTAATCTGGATGAGCTACTGAGCTGTTCAAGTTTGGCAAGAACTAAAGGAAAAGCTGGAGGGCGTTTTTCTGTCTCCTGGACACATGTGGCCATCAAGGGCAACTCTCACAAGCAGATACAATGGCCACTCTGCCTGGTACAATTGAAGGCCCTTCAGAGAGCACTCACTGGCCTGTCAGTGGGCTTCACAAAGGCTTTGGGGGAAATTCATTTATTTGAGTCTTTAAGGCTTTGTGGTATTAAATATTAAAATAAAGTTCCCTAAGTAGAAGCCACACCTTAAGTTAGTTACAGCTAATAGTTTGACAGGGGTTAATTACCAGATAGCTTTGTAACCATGAAAGTCAACCGAGGGACTTCTGGCCAAGATGGAGGCATAGGTAGATACATTGTGCCTCCTCCCACAACCAAAAGAAGGACAACAATACATTTTAAAACAAAAAACAGCCAGAACTGCCAGAAAATCAAACTGTATGGACATCCAACAACCAAGGAGTTAAAAAAGAAGCATTCATCCAGACCTGTAGGAGGAGTGGAGACAGGCAGCCCAGGAGAGAGGACCCACAGCAAGGTGGCAGCTCTTGGACCCGGTGAGGTGGTGGCTGGCGGACTGGGTGGTCCCACATTTGCATTAGGATAAACCAGGAGAAACAACTGGGGAATGAGACAGACCATGCAACCCAGGGTTTCAGCACAGGGAAATAAAGCCTCAAAACCTCTGGCCGGAAAAACCTTTGGGGGTTGCAGTGGCAGGGAAACTCCCAGCCTCACAGGAGAGTTCATTTGGAGAGACCCACAGGGACCTAGAACATACACAAAGCCATTCCCCTGGTCATCGGCACCAGAAGGGCCCAATTTGTTTGTGGGTAGTAGAGGAAGTGACTGAAAGCTGGCTGAGAGCCCAGCAAGCAGCATTGTTCTCTCTTGGACCCCTCAACCACATGCCACAATGCAGACAGGAGTTGCCCCGCCCTGGCGAATACCTAAGGCTCTGCCCCTTACTATGTAACAGGTGCGCCAAGACGAAAAATCAGGGCCCAAGTGAAAGAACAGATCAAAGCTAAGCAATAAAGAGATAGCCAACCTATCAGATACACAGTTCAAAACACTGGTAATCACAATGATCACAGAAATGGTTGAGTGTGGTTGCAAAACAGAGAAGAGTGAGGCTATGAAAAGTGAATTAAAGGAAAATGCACAGGGAAACAACAGTGACCAGGACTCAAAATCAATGGTTTAGGCACCAGGAAGGAAACCAGGACTCAAATCAATGGTTTAGACCAGAAGGAAGAAATAAATATTCAATCAGAACAGAATGAAAAAACAAGAATTCACAAAAATGAGGAGAGGCTTAGGAACCTACCAGACAACTTTAAACATTCCAACATCCAAATCATAGGAGTGCCAGAAGAAGAACAGGAAGAACAAGAAACTGAAAGTATATTTGAAAAAATAATGAAGGAGAACTCCCCCAATCTGGCAAAGGAAATAGACTTCCAGGAAGTCCAGGAAGCTCAGAGAGTCCCAAAGAAGTTGGACCCAAGGAAGCACACACCAAGGCACATCATAATTACATTATCCAAGATTAAAGATAAGGAGAGAATCTTAAAAACAGCAAGAAAAAAAGGAGATAGTTACCTACAAAGGAGTTCCCATAATATAATCAGCTGATTTCTCAAAAGAAACCTTGCAGGCAAGAAGGGGCTGGAAAGAAGTATTCAAAGTCAAAGGCAAGGAGCAACATCCAAGATTATGCTATCCAGCAAAGCTATCATTTAGAATGGAAGGGCAGATAAAGTGCTTCCCAGAAAAGGTCAAGTTAAAGGAGTTCATTGTCACCAGCCCTTATTATTTGAAATATTTACCTAAGGGACTTAGCTAAGGAAAAGAAGAAGATCAAAAACAATGAACAGTAAAATGGTAACAAACTCACAACTATCAACAACCGAACCTAAAGAACTAAAACAGACTAAGCAAACAACTAGGACAGGAACAGAACCACTGAAATGGAGACCACCTGGAGGGTTATCAGTGGGAGGGGGAGGTAGGAGAATGGGGGGAAAGGTACAGGGAATAAGAAGCATAAATAGTAGGTACAAAATAGTCAGGGTGAGGTTAAGAGTACTATAAGAAATGTAGAAGCGAAAGAACTTATATGTACAACTCATGGACATGAACTAAAGGGAGGGGGATGCAAGTTGGGGGGATGCGGGTTGGAGGGGTGTTGCGGAGCGGAGAGGAATAAATGGGGGAAATGGGGCAAGTGTAATAGCATAATCAATAAAATATATTTAAAAAGAAAGTCAAGCGAGAACGAGGCCACTCAGAAATAGGATGTAGGTTTTCGGTTCAAATCAGTGGCAGAGAGAGAATTTAAATACGAGTTTTCCAGAAATCTAACCACATTTAGGACGAGGAGGAAGGAGTGCAAACATGACAGGATAGAGGCACGCTGACAGAGGAGGTAATGAGATGCTGTGAAACCTTCACACTCTGGTGTGGGGCTGGCACCATCTCCCTGTCTTAACACATATGCCAATACCAACTCCTGGGTTTGCACCCAAGTTTACTCACTTAAAAAAAAAGTCAAAATCCTATAGTGACCTCTGTGTATCTAGTCTGCATGTTCGGTTTGAAATGTCCAGCAAACCACATGCCACAATCTCAAAATAACCCAGATGGAAAGAAGAGACTACTGATATCCTGGAAAAGTAACCCCTAAAGTATAACGCCACAGTGCACTTAAAATTTAATTTCTACTGAAAATTGGATTCATTTTGTCCTGTCTAGTGTGGCTCAGTGGGCTGAGCACCAGACTGCAAACCGAAAGGTCGCTGGCTGGATTCCATGTCGAGGCACCTACCTGGGTTGTAGGCCAGGCCGCCATCTGGGGACGTGTAAGAGGCAACCGATGGATGCCTCTCGCCCATCAATGTTTCTCTCTGTCTCTTCCCATCTCTCTAACAATACTTAAATAAAAATTTAAAAGAATGATTTATTCTTAAATTCATTTAATCTCTGCCTAATTGTTTCCAGCCCCAATTGCCTTTGATTTGTTTATTACTGCTAAAAATGCAGTAAGATGAACTAGTTGTTTTCTTGTTAAAAATGCTTTATGGCTTTGTATATAAGATCTGTATATCCATAAATAAATGGAGTGACTTGTTCAGAAAGCATTAAGAATTTCAAGACCACAACAGCAGCGTATTAAACCAAATGTGGGGCTCTAGTAAGCTTGAGGCTCTTTGTGATGTTCAGGTCAATGCCTTACAAACCCAGCCCCAGCCAGGAGTGTTCCCTAGGACTTGAAGGAATCGGGTGATTGCTGTGTGCTTTTCTGTCCTAAGTTTCATGACCAAGAAAGACTCTGAGAAGTAGACTGAAGGATGAAAGGAGTGGCTTAAAAGGAGCCCAGAAACACCTCCACCCAGCCCCCAAGGCAAGCCCCCTTGCACAGTCTTTGCTCCATCTTGATATTTGAAGCCTTCCTGCGCCCCCAGGACGCTGGTCCTTTGACCCTGATTTGACCACTGTCCAACTATAAGAAAGGAGCAACATGATGTGTCCTGAACGCTGCACTGCTAGAGCACATGGTGCTGAGATGAATCTACCATAAAAAAACAGTATGATGCTCTCTGAGCACTTACAGGGTGAAGAATTTTCTCTCCTCTTCAACAGAGGAGCAGCAGGAAATTCATTTGCTCTCTGCTCATCTGGACAAGCTCTGGGTGTCATGTCGTGACACTGTACAGAACCAGAATGACAGAGTTGATTTGACAGAGCGGTTACAAAGTGAAATCCCTCAGCTAAGCTGGCAAGAGCCATAAGAAAAACATACCGGGCAGATAGTACATGTTATTATAAGAGCAACACATTACACAACATTATGTACTTGAGACTCGTGGTTTGACCAAGGACATAAATATATATGTGGCAATGGTTTGCACTTTCTGACTGGGTTTCATGTTCCTTTATATTGCACATGATTATATAAGAAATTAACCTTCAGAAATGGTGTTATCAACTTAATAATTTTTTTTTAGGAAAAGACAGCTTTTCACAAATTAGGTTAACCAATAGGCCCAATTAATTCCATTATTTTCTTCATTCTATTAAAATTTAACACTACATATCAATAAAAATACAAATGGATATCAATTTCATGTTTTTCGATTATAATAAAATACAGGTTTAATTTTATAGAACTTCATTGCTTCAAGACCAAAAACCTTGCAGTAATGAAAAGATGCGGCAAGACTGAAATATTAGTTACTTTAGCTTTTAGTTCAGCACGAGCATTACCATCATTTTAGTTCTAGGCTGCACATTTTCATATAATACCAGCATGATTTGAACATAATTTGAAGTTTTATTATGCTAAATTCAAGTATTTTTAAAAACTGCTAGCTATTAAAGATTGACAGGGAACTTTCTTTTTCTTCTTAAGAACTGGTGATCTGTATCTTGAATTATAATTTTCCCTTTATTTCTTTTATTTTTTAAATTTTTATTGAATTTATTGGGGTGACATTGGTTAATGAAACTATATAGGCCTCAGGTGTACAATTCTACAATACAGCATCTGTGTATTGTATTGTGTGTTCGCCACCCCAGGTCAAGTCTCCTTCTATCAACATTAACCCCCCTTTACCCTGTTCTACCTCCCCCTCCCATCTTTTCTCCTGGTATTCACCATACTATTGTCTGTGTCTATGAGTTTTTTTTCTTTGCTTAATCCCCTCACCTTTTTCACCCAGTCTTCCCATAAGCCCCCTCCCCTCTGACAGCTGTTAGTCCGTTCTCTGTATCTATGAGTCCCTTTCTATTTTGTTTGTTAGTTTATTTTGTTCATTAGATTCCACACCTAAGTGAAATCATATGGTACTTGTCTTTCTCTAACTGGCTTATTTCACTTGGCACCTTCACTCTGTTTCAATTCAAGCTTTGGTGATCTTAATAAATGTAATTTTATTTTATTTATAAGATTCCAAAAATATTTTTACATAATTTTATAATAGGATTTTAGCTCCACTTAATATAACTCAAAATGTTTTATCATCTAACTTGAGATTATTATTATATATAAAATTATCTCCCCAAATATATAATTACAAGACAATATCTTACATCTATTTAATACTTTGTAGTTTACAAAGCACGTGCCTACACATGATTTCATTTACTCGCTCCTTGGAAGAATTCCATTTTATGGAGGAAGATTAGAAAGGTTGAATCACAATGAATGGTAACTATAAGGTAAATGGAGGCAGTCTGGCTTCCTCACCCAGCTGTTTGGGCAACTAAGGGAAGCAGTTTCCCATAACCTTGAATGGGCCTGATAAGCAGTGTTCAGGTCTCATAGCCTCGAGACTGGGTCTGATAAACGGTTCCCTTAACATTGAGTGGGCTCACATGCACAGAATTTTGCTGTATTATACAATACACTAGCACCTTGCCAGCTTTGTCTATATTTTAGTATATAAGGGAGTTGGGCCTTCCTATCAAGAGACACCAGGGACACATGAGGACAGATGACATGCAGTGTGACACACAGAGACGCAGGGGGACTGGCAGCCTGCAGCATGAGCCCACCCTTGAATAGAGGCACGCCAGACATCTCAACGGCTCTGTGAATATTATTCCATCTGGCCAAATTCCGGAGCCTGTCCAGCCTTGAATGATCACAGTACAGTGACACTCAACTTAAGCCGGTTCTTCCAAATCAATGTCTTTGCAGTTTTCATGCTACACTGACCGCGGCGTTCCTCAGTGACTTGAAAATGTCCTCAGTCTCAGACGAAAAACGCCTCAAAGCCAAAACGCTAGGCATCTACTGGATTTGCTAATGATAGCATGGGTTCCAAAGATGAACTTTCTTCTTCAGCAGCTCTCCTGGGCTCCAAGGTCATTTACAGTGAAATGTGTAATCCAGTGGAACTATTAAAACGGCTATACATTTATATAATGAAAGAGCACGTCCAAGCTTCTTGGATGCAGTTCAGTTAAGTTCTTCAGACTTCGGGTCTGTCCCATCTTCCTTTCGGGTAAGTCTATGGCTCATCTGCGACCACCCAAGGAATGTCACTGAGAGGCCTCCCTCCTCTCAGGCCACTCACTGAGCTTGACGTGCCACCTCGCTCACTTGTACTCCAGGTAAATTAATTCAGTGCCCCTGTAGTTCCTCTCTTTTTTCAGATGAAAAAAAAAAACTTTATGTACAGTTGAATTTTGTAAACTGAAGCTTTTCCAAATAGCAGCTAGTGAGGTCTCCGAGATGGAAAGAGAGTTTTTTTGGTGTGACACCAGCGGAGGTTTCTGAAGAGCAGGGTATTGCTGTGCGATAGAGTTGGTTCAGCTGAGATGGAAGGGTAGCCGGCGCACCAGCAGGATACCTGTGGTTCTGAGAAAGGACTTTCCCCGCTGGTCTCCATTTACCCATCGTCTGGGAACAGTGTTTGGCACACAGCGGCTGCTTTGTAAATATTTGTCAAGTAAAAAGAAAGTACTCACATCTGTTCTTGAATCTGCCTCTGAATTTTAACACTGAATTCACTCCCAGTTTGACTTCCACGATGCAATGCCATTGGTAGCTTTATCACGAATTAAAATGTAAGAACTGTAATAATGTTCTTTTCCTGCATGGTGCAGAACTATTATTTCTTCAAATGACTTTCAAAGCCACATTTTTCTTCATGATATTGTTGCAGGGCGTTTGAGCAGCACTTGCTCAGAAGAGACAGTTATCGGTTTCACCTTGGAACCTCCAGGTTCTTTAAGTTAAAAATCTGCAAGCTGATTTACCTTAGATTGATCTTGGTATTTTATTTTTCTCAAAAATACATTGTTTGAGAGCTCTTCTGATGTCATCTAAAGCCAACCTTCATACTTCTATTATATTTTGCTATGCAAAAATAGTTCCTGGTCTAGTGCTCGGTATATGGTAATTGTGTGTTAAATTATTTTGGAAAAAATGAATAAAATATGCAGCTGATATAAATCGAGGAGAAATTGATCAGACACATGGTAAACATATCTTTTTTTTACCAGCCATTGATTGCATCCTGTGTTCACGCCCTTTTCCCCATAATGGCAGAAAACATTTGATCCTACAACTTAAAGGTATTTCTTTCCATTTTAAAGTCATTTAAAATGAACCCCTCCGTCTTTCTGTCTTGCACTCCTTGCTGCAGGGATGCAGAGTCAAGTCTACACAGCTTCATGGAAGAGCAGCAGAAGTGTTTGACCTCTCTCTGTTCTCTGATTTCTCCCTGGATCAACTGCAATGTTGCTTGGCCACTTGGTCTCTGGGCATCTGGGCCGATGGCTGTGGAGTGTGGCTGGTCCTGCCTTTGCCTCTGACAGTGGGGTCTCTGCCCTCTTCCCACTGCTGCATCCTGACTCAGGCACTTCCCACCCATCCGACCACTCAGTGTTTCTAAATGAATGAATCAGTGCACTAAGGGTTAAACCACCACTTCTTCCCACTTTCTCCAAATCTATCTTTTCCATGTTTTTTCTGTTCCATCATCAATCAGCTAGATGGAAAGTGGGAGGAGAGGCCGGTTGGGGGTAGGCAGAGTGTGAGAGAAAGCAGGGGATTAGGATGTCATTGTTATGACAAAGCAGTTACCATAATTCTAATAAAGCAATTTTTAATATAGTAGAATATTGTCATTTTGTTGTTATTTATTCCTTGTATTAGAATGATAATATGACCACATGGGACAGAAAAAAGATAATAGTTTCATTATTCTAATACAATTTCTATTAACATGTTGGCATATATTTCTTCTGTTATTTCCCTCATTTATAATAATTTAAGTTGTAAAACACAATTAGAACTATTTACTATTTCTTCTATTGTAGAATTATACTTGAAAGCAAATGCACTCAGTTACTCCATCAATTAATATTTACTGAGTTTCAAACATATGTGAATCACATGCTAGTTACCATGGAGATATGAAAGATAAATTGGACACGATTCCTACCCTCTAAAAACTTCTGACCTGGAGGAAGAAAAAGCTTGTACATGAATATATAAAAGATAGCAAGTGATAAATGCCATAACATAGACAGAAACTGACTGCTTTGGGGAATCACATTTCTGTAATATCACTTTAAAACACTGCCAACAAGTTGTCATTAATAATGTAAGTACTAAATGCCACAGTATTTTTCGTGATTTTAAGATCTGGCATCTTATAATGGTCATTAATAGTAATATTTTCTACTACTAGAATTTTTCCCACTCAACATCAATTTTCTATGTATTAGAAGTTTTATTTATTCATTAAACAGTCATATGAAATCATCTGCAAGATTTCCGGACTTACATTGGAACACTGTGTTGCTTTTAGATGCCATTTTCTGAGCTTATAATATATTCATTACACTTCTCTTCAGATAACTTAAAGTGGTGTAGTTGATGTAAAAAAATATTAAGAAATCCCTAAGTTGTAGTATGCAGTAAAACTGCATAAGAATAGCTTTGTATATGGCATGAAAACCAAGATGGTGTTCTGTCAGAAAATGCACTACCCAGGGTATTTCCATTCTTCTTCCCACATTCTGAAGGGACTCAATGACTATAAAATCCATATTTTTTCAAAGTGTGTGAGGGTCTCTGTAGTTTTCAAATCCAATATCAGAATAACCATTTTGTGTGGTTTTAACTTGTACTGAATATGTTTGTATTGGGCTAAAAAATGTTTCTTCTTCTCCACCACTTTTTATGCCAAAAGATAAAACTGCTGGTATGTGCCTCATAAATATTTTATTAGGTTTTATATATGCATTAAACTAGAAAGGTGTCTTATTTTCATAAATTTATTACCACAATTTAAGTAGTAGTAATAATAAAAATTTGCATTTAAATAATGCTTTTCTCCTGGGAACTCTGACTGTTCTTAAATATCAATTAATGCTAGATGGCAGCCTCATTATTCCCAACTTTTCTTATTACATCTTTATAATGTTTTGCTTTGGGTTTTTGTTTCTAGCTGATGTTAATTACCAGGCTGGCTATTATCAGGCCTCACATTTGCCTTCAACACCGTCCCTTTTTGAGAATTAATTACATAAGAGAATGTTATTGCTCAGTAGAAACTCCATGATTGAAAGTTGTGCTTTGACCAAATATAGACTAAAAATCATTCCATGGTTTCATTTTCAATCAAAAAAAATTTTTAAGATTTTATGTATTTAATTTTAGACAGAGGGGAAGGGAGAGAGAAAAAGAGGGGAAGAAACATCAGTGTGTGAGATATACATTTATTGATGGATTGCCTCTCACATGCCCCCCCACTGGGGACCATGCCACAACCCAGGCATGTGCCCTGACTGGGAATTGAACTGGTGACCTTTCGGGTGCTTGGTCCACTGAGCCGCACTAGCCAGGGCTCAATCAAAATCTTATCTATACCACTATATTACATGTTGTTAAAAATTGCCAAAAATTATTTCCATCATTAATAACTTCTACTCTCTAATCACAAGTCTTTCATATAAAGACGTTATTTACACTCTTAGAAAACCATACCTTTAAAAGTATCATCCTCGGGGTTGTTGACTTTCTCTTCTCTAAAAGTAGAGGCGCCTAACTTGGGATTCATAGACAGGATTCAAGGGTCCGAATTTCTAGAACAAAACACGAGAGAGGTAGTGACAGTGGCTGGTACCAGGCTTTTGAATGTGCGATTCCAGGGGGGCTTGCCTGAACCCAAGACCCTGGTTTGTTTTGCAGGTCCAACCTGAGCTCCAGCTGAAGCTTCTTTGGGGCTGATTGTGAATTCAGAGCTACTACTTCTTTGATCTTTTGACATTTAAAAAAGAGATTCTGTTATGCTTAGTTACTTGTGATAAGTTTCTTCTCTTTGAAATAGCTTTCTAAAAATTGGGGAATTTTGTTAAATGCTTCATCTATTGCCTTCACTCATGATTGTTAGTATTTTAAACAAATTAGGAAGACAGAACAAGTCTCAGACCACTAGATTTAGACACGATAGTCACTAGGTGCATACTTCTGCCGACGCTAAGATGATGAATTACTGTAACAGCTCTGTCAAGTGCCTCGTGTCTAGAACCTATACCATTGCATATTTCATGAGTTTTATCTTAAAGCCAATATCTCATTTCTGGCTACTCCAGGGAAATCCCAAACCACTGGAAATTTTAGCATATGCCAAAGTCTTGCCATATACAAATTTTGTTTGAAATATCAGTCTTGTGTATATTATAATCCATCTATTTAAAACAAGCAAATACATCTTAACTATTATATGTGTTCATAGAATATTTCAACTATTTCATGAGACTGGGGAATTTTGATGATTGAAATTCCGCACATGCAGAATCTGAAGACTGATGATTGCGCATGCAGAATATAATAAGGAGTTAAAAGAGATGCACAATTAAGCTCCCCAAAATTGGATGCCAGGCACTTTTAAAAACATAGTCTCTAGCCCTGGCTGGGGTAGCTCAGTGGATTGAGTGCGGGCTGCGAATCAAAGGGTCACTGGTTCGATTCCCGGTCAGGGCACATGCCTGGGTTGCAGGCCAGGTCCCCAGTGGGGGTCATGTGGAAGGCAACCACACATTGATGTTTCTCTCCTTCTCTTTCTCCCTCCCTTCCTCTCTCTCTAAAACAAACAAACAAACAAAACCCCATAGTCTCTAAAGGTCAAAATAATCCTGTCAACTAAGAATTGTTTTCCCAACTTAACATACAAGTAATTGAGGCTCAGAAAAGTTTGATAAGTGATTTGAACTCACTGTAAAAACCATGGTTCCAATCTAGGTCCTAATTACAAAGCCTCCATTCTTTCAACTGCCTTCATAATTCATCGTCCTCTTAAAGTTCTGGGTCACATTTTAAAATTTTAGTTGTCTTTCATTTCTTTTAAGAGTTGTTGAATGTACACCTTGATAAGAGCTCAATGACTCAAATGCAATCCAACTTCTTAGAGATCTTCTCCCTAAATATAGTATAAGAACTAGTTAGACATTGTTTAAGATCATAGGCCTCGAATGCGATAATAATGTGAAAGATGACACCCCCTTGCTTTGAGAAGTCATTCCCTGGTTTTTATTTAACCAAAACATAAAACACCTGTGCAATGCATGACATGTTTGGTTATTTTGAACAAATTAATCAACTGAGTCAGTTTTGTTGTTGTTGTGTTGGCTATTGTCATGTTTTTCAAAATTTTAATTAAATTATTGGGGTGACATTGGTTAATAGAATCATATAGGTTTCGAGTGTACATTCCTATAATACAAGATCCACATATTGCAGGGTCAATTTAGAAAGCAAGACAGTCCTGGCTGGTGTCGCTCAGTGGATTGAGCACTGGCCTGCAAACCAAAGGGTCTCTGGTTTGATTCCCAGTCAGGGCACATGACTGGGTTGTGGGCCAGGTCTCCAGCAGGGAGTGTGCAAGAGGCAACCACACACTGATGTTCTCCCTCCCTCTCTCTCTCTCCCTTCCCCTTTCTCTAAAAATAAATAATATATTTTTTAAGCAGAAACACCTATTAAAATGGCTAACACTCAAAAAAGTTATCATATCAAATGCTAGCAAGAATGTGGAGCAATAGGAGCCATCATTCATGGCTTTGCTCGTGGTAATGGGAAATGGTCAGCCACTCTGGAAGACCGTTTGACAAATTCTTAAAAGAAAGCTAACATAGTTTGACCATATGATCTAGTAATCACACTTTTTTATATTTATCCAAATGAGTTGAAAACATGTCCCCAAAACCTGAATATATGTGTTTATAGAAATTTTATTTCACAATTGCCCAAAACTTGAAGAAATCAAGATTTTTTAAAAAATGGTAAATGGATAAACAAACTGTGGTACATTCATACTATGAAATATGAATACTATGAATATTCATACTATGAATCACTGAAATATATAATTCAGTGATTTAAAAAATGAGCTGTCAAAACACAAAAGACATGGAGTGACATTAAATGAGTGACATTAAAAGCAATAAACACTGCTAAGTGAAAGCAGCCACTCTGAAAAGGCAATATTCTATATGATGCCAACTATGGGATTTTGGAGAACACACAACTATGGATATGTTAAAAAATCAGCGGTTGCCAGGCATTAGGGAGGGGAGGGAGGGGAGGAAGGAAAGGGATGAATGGGTGGAGCACAGGAGAGTTTCAGACCAGTGACACTATTCGGTGTGGGGCTGTGACGGTGCGTACACATTACCAAAGGAAAACTCTGCTTCCTCTGCTCACAACACTTCAGACATCAGATGTGTTTGTGTTTGTCCCACACCAACCAATTCTCCAGCTTTCCAGACACCAAACGGGTGTCCTACAATTCAATTCTCACACTAACTACCCAGAGTCAGTGCGGCTCCCACCAGTTAAGGACTCAGTTCCCCAAGACTGCCCCCACTTCAGATGCCAATCACAAGTAGTGGGCCCACACTTACAAGGTTCACACTTATGCCCGCCTTGGCTTTAAAGCAGTGTTCCCGTGACCTCATGTTCAGATTTGATAATTTGCTCTAATGACTCGTGCAACTCAGGGGAACACATCATAAAAGATATAATGAAGGGCACAAACACACGGCCAGATGAAGAGGGATGAAGAAGGTGCAGGAGCTTCTGTCCCTAGGCGGCTGGAGTGCACGACCCTCCCAGCGCTTATTTGTGTTTACCAACCCGGAAGCTCTCCGAACCCCTTAGTTTAGGGATTTTTATGGAAGCTTCCTCACATAATTGTGATCGATTACTAACTCAGTCTCCAGCCCCTAACCCTTCTCCAGAGGACACAGCATGGGGCTGAGAGTTCCAACCGTCTGATCATGGCTTGCTCTTTCCGGTGACCAGGACCCACCCTGAAGCTATCCTGGAGTCCACCTAGGCTCCTGTCATTAGAACAAGACGCTCCCATCACCCAGAAAATTGCAAGCAATTTAGGAGCTCTCCGTAGGATTCGTTTACCACCCCCATCACTCGGAAAGTAACAAAGGTTTTAGGAGGGCTGTGTCAGGAATTGGGAGTCAAAGACTAAGTGTTAGAAAAAAGATGCCTCCAGAACCCCTATCACGCAGGAAATAACGAAGGTTCTAGGAGCTCTACATCAGGAACTGAGAGAAGAGACCAAACCTGTATTTCTCATTATGTCCTAGGTGGATATGTGACATCATACCTCCAGCAAAACCCATAGGATGGGACAACTCAGAGACAACCCTAATGTAGACTTTGTTCATTATAACACACTAACATTTGCTCTCCATTTGTGACTAGTGTATCACCCCAATGCAAGGGGAAGCTGTAAGCAGGGAAGAAAGGGAACTCTTGTACTACCTACTTAATCATCTGTAAATCTAAAACTGCTATAACAAAACAAAGTATGTTAATGTTTTTAAAAAGAGGAAAAAATTAAAACAGAGGTTGTTTGGCAAACTGCTCAGTGGAAAGAGTAATGTAATAGTTAATGAGAGGAACTTAGTACAGAACGAATCTAATTAAATCACTGTTTAATAATCCGTGTTTGATCAGAACTGTCTGCCATGAGACCATATCAAAAGAAGTTAGAGTCTCCATGCAATTAGGAATAAGAGTTGAAAGAAAGTTTACACTGATGTAAACCATGGGTAGATATAGATAAGAAAGATAATGCTATATACTTTCAAAATCAACGAGTCCCTCAGGACTTATTTTCACAAAACTTGTCTCATCTGAAATTTGGTATCTCATCAAGTTTTTGTTCAAATAGTAAAAGCAGATGAGGATGCCCAGAGAGAAATAAAGATAGAAATAATTGTTTATGTAAATCTAAGATGTACTAGCTAGAGTTTTTGCAGAGAAGGCTGGCTGCACTATATTTTGTTATTTATGCCTTGTATCCTTTCATTCAAGTCTTCTGTGGAAGTTACATCCTTGTATTACACTAGTTTTCAAATAGTGTTGAGAATCTTTCAGTCTGACCCTTTCTATGACCAGTAGGAGTAGACCAAGGAGCCTAAGGCATTCCTGAATCCAGATTTTTGTGTCTAGAAGTCTTATTTTGAATTTTATAGAGCTAGTATTCATATGTCACTGATAAAAAATTTAACTATAAAATTATGCTTTTAATTCTTACATGGGTTATAGTGAAGGGTTTAGGATTAGTTCAGTCCCTGTGTCTATGAAACATAAAACACAGACTCTATCAAAGGTCAGGACACAAGTCTTATGATCTCATAGCCAGTGTTCTTTTCATAAAGTATGCAGTCTCTTGTATGACTCCATAACCACACCTCTGGGTCTGGCTTTCCTGTCTGCAAGAGTCAAACCCGGGCTCTACTGTTTTAATAAATGTTTAAAAATTATTATAAAAGTAACATATAATCACTGTAGAAAACTTAGCAAGAGAAGAAGCAAGAATAATTGAAAGTAGAGGAAGAAAGGGAGGGAGGGAGGGCTGAGTAGAAGGAAGGAGCAAAAGAAAGTCACTTAAAATCTCTGCACTTTAAGTTAAGGAATGTAAGATTTTATTGTTCACCACCCTGGATATTTGTAATATTCTACACACTGTTGTAACTTGCCTTTTTCTGTTTTACATCCTTTAGTGGGAGACTATATCCAGAGTTGGAAGGTGGCAAAAACTGTGTAGCTAGTGAATGAGAGTCCGGGTGTTGGAACTAGATGCCTTGTTCAGCTTCTCTATAGTTGTGTGATCCTGAGCAGACCACTTCACCACTCTGTTATCTCAGTTTCCCATCTGTACAATGGAGATAAAAATAATAGTAACTGCTTCTTCATAGGGTCCATTGTGAAGATTCACGGCTTAATAAATTTAAACCACTTATCACAGTGCCTGGTATAATGCACACTCTGTATCAGGGTCAGTAAAAAACCAAACAGCACCCTGGTTGGTGTAGCTCAGTGGATTGAGCACAGGCCTGTGAAGTGAAAGGTTGCTGGTTCAATTCCCAGTCAGGGCACATGCTGGGTTGCAGGCCAGGTCCCCAGTAGGGGACACATAAGAGGCAACCACACACTGATGTTCCCCTCACACTCTTTCTCCTTCCCTTCCCCTCTCTCTAAAAAATAAATAAATAAAATATTTTTTTAAAAAGTCGAGCAGTAAGCCCTGGCTGGCGTAGCTCAGTGGATTGAGCGCGGGCCTGCAAACCAGACGATCGCGATTCGATTCCCAGTCAGGGCACATGCCTGGGTTGCAGGCCGGTTCCTTGCAGGCTAACTACCAGCAGGGGATGCACAAAAGGCAACCATACATTGATGTTTCTCTCCCTCTCTCCTTCCCCTCTAAAGATAAATAAATAAATAAAATTAAAAAAAAAAAGTCAAGCAGTAAATATCTAAGGCTTTGCAAGGTCATGTGGTTTCTGTTGCAACCCCTCAATGATGCATTTGTAGCACAAAAGCAACTGTAAATGAATGAGGTGGCTGGTTCCAATTAAATTTCATGGTCTCTGAACTTGAATTTTATATAATTTTTTGCATGTTATGAAATATTAATTTTCTTTGGATTTTTTAAACCATTATAAATGTACACATTTTTAGCTCATGGTCTGTAAAAAATTCAGCAGAAGGCTGGACTTTTGGGCCATAGTCTGCTGACCTCTCTTCTATAAAATTAATAGACATTGTTATGTCTATTATCTTTATATAAACTGTTTTTAATGGTTGCTTATAACAAGATTGTTTAGATGTCCTGTAATTTACTTAATTCCCTAATGTTAGAATTTAGATTATTTCCAGTATTCATTATATAAGTCACACTCCAATGAATATCCATGCAAAATCTTTGTGTACATTTATCAGTACATCTGCATCCTAAAGTGTAGTGGTAGCTACCAAAATAGCTGGAGGAGCATCAAGAAAGAAATACTCGGAAGACATGGCCTTGGAAACTAATCCTATGTAGTTAGAGCAAATTTCAAACATGTTAGAGGAGCTTTATAAGTATAACATACATTCATATACATAGACCTTCTATGTATCGTGTACCATTCTAAGTCATATGTGTGTGTGTGTGTACAAACACACACACACACACACATATATAAAACAAATAATCAATTAGTCTTCAAATAATTCTAGGAGGTACAGTTGCAGTCATCACCAGCAGCAGCAGCAGACCCATAGAACAAAAGAAGAAGAAACTGAGGCACAGTAAAGCCAAGTAACTTCCCCAAGGTCACACAGGTAGCTGGTAGCAAAGGCAGGATTCAAACCTGGTCTGTCCAGTCAGTCTATGATTGAACCCAACGCTGAACTGACCCTTCACGGGTGAGACTTGGCACTCCTAGATACACTACAACGTACCTGTAGTCTTTTGTATATTTTGAGCATGTTTGGCACGCACGAGGGACCTCAGACTCTAATAGGCACAAATTTTATTCCATAATGGGACCTGTGTGGGAACTGTGAACACCCATCTAACCTTCTTCTTTTGTCCTCCAACCCTCCTCTCACGCCAACTCTTCATTAATTTGCCCTTCATGTCTTACCCAAATAGTTGTCCTCTATAAACAGTAAAGATTGATCAGAGCATATTTCCACATCTTCTTTTTCAATTTAAGTGACCAAATATACCAAAGTTACGCGGCAAATTTGGTGGAGCTTTGCTTATAATGGAGGGCCCTGCAACGCAATTGGAATGCAAATTTCGGATAAACACTTTCCTTTGAAAACAAAACAGTGGCTAGTGTCAAAAGTCTCTCCTGCGTGGCCCCCACAGCAGCAGCAGCAGCAGCAGCAGCGGGGCTGGCTTGCTCCGGCCCCTGCCGAGTCCCCGAGGGAGGTGTCCTGCTTCTGGGGACCAAACCGCCGGCCTCCGCCGGCAAGCTCAGACGCGAAGTGCGTGCTCTCCTGGCCCTTCCCTGCTTGTGCTGTAGGCAACTGTCCCAGAAAGGAGTTATGGGAGTGAGTCGCTTGACTTTTGAGGGGAAATGCAGCTCCTACTTCTCATTTCTTATCCTGACTTCTCTCTCTACTGGGACTCTACTGTCCGAGTTATACCCCCAGGTGTAAGGGACAGACGCCGCTGGTCCCAAGACGCCGCCCGCCCCCCTCCCGCCCCCACTCATGCCCAAACAAGGATAGAATCGAGAAGTCGTGAGGAAACGGGGAAAGAAAGAAGCGGGCGTTTCAAAGTGATCACCATTGTGCCGACCAGGCAGTGCTGTTTGCGGAGCCGGGAGGGGAGTCCGGGTGGAAGCCCCGGGCTCCGCCCGCCGGGGGACGCGGGGGCGCCGAGCGCGTGCGCGGTGAGGCCCCAGCCCCGGACGCCGCGGTAGCGATGCCTATTTTAGTCAAAGCCACTGCCTGCGCGGGTATCCAACCCGAGCCGAGGAGCCACCGATCTGCCCGGGCTTTCTCATCGGGCGCTCGTGGAGCCGTCGCACCCGCGTCCCTGCGCCCCGCGGGTGGCTGCCCCAAACTTTGGCCAGCGCCGCCCAGGCTCGGCGCCAGGGACGAGCCAGGTAAGGAGCAGGAGGCGCAGCGGCCAGCGAGAGCCCGGCGGTGTGCAGCCTCGCGCTCCCGGGGCTAAATCGGGAATCGAAAGTTGGATCCCTGCTCCACTGAGAGCAACTTCTCTGTCCCAGGCGGCGGCTGCCTGTTCTCCGCGCCTCGGTCGCCGGGCCGCGCCCTCTCCTGGATGGCCGCGCCCTCTGGGGGGTTCCCTGCCCTTGGAAGCGGCTCTTCTCCCGGGGTGTAGGAGCGGAGGCCACAGACCCACCGGAGTCAGCTTCCGCAACTCGGGTTTGGGAGCGCCAGTGTCCCCGGGCGCTCGGGTCCCATCGGGGGCGGGTTCCCGCGCTTTGCCCAGGGCATATCCTCGGTGACCTCGGCCTGTCTCTTCCCGCTGGGCTCCCGGGGTTCCCTGCCCCTGAACCCACTCCGGCTCCTCCTCTCCCCCTGTAGGGCCGCCGGGTCCTGCGCGGAGGCTGTGAACGGTGGTGTGAGGTGGAACACCGCGCTCAGTGCCCGTCTCTCGTGGTCCGAGAGCTTCGGGTCAAGGAGAACCGTGGGCACTGACCCTCCTTTAAGGAACCAGGTGAGCGGGGCCTTTGCGGGCGGAGACGGCTTAGGGAACGCGAGATCCTCTCCACTACTACACACACACACACACACACACACACATTCCACTTGTCCAGGCAAGTCATAGAAACTGCTTGTTTTTAAGTGAGAAAAGACTCTTAACGACATAATGCCCTTTGGGATTTGGAAGATGTACAAAGGTTCAGTTATAATTACAGAATGAGCTGAATAACTATACTAGCACGACTTCTGCTCACTGCTGTTATCTTTTTCATGTTCGTAGTTTGGTGAAAGGCTAAGGTTAGTTTCAGCATTTAGCTATGTAGCCCTGCAGACACCTATTTGAAAACCAATAGATAAACAGGACTTTACTGAACGAGTAGTTTTAGGAATGAGACTCCGAAAACTAATAGAAGAAAGCAAAGTTTTCTCAATTTGATAAAAATTAATCTGAGCGTTTACCAATTTACCAGTCTAATCTTCGTCATTAGACCCACTCATTCTCTGTGTAAGGATAGTAGAGTTCAAACCACTTTTATCACTAATACGGTTCAAAGGGAACTGATACTGGGAAGATCCTGTCAATATTTATTGCAGTAGGTAACTGGCATTTCAAAATAGGCATACAGGTAAAGATACATAGGCAAATAATAGAAAATAGATACATATACAAGTAAACATGATATATAATATAATATTAATTAATATACAATGTAAAAATACATAGAATTTTAAATATATATACTATATGTATATGTATATCTTTAGTAAGGCATAGTGTATCAAAATATGTTGTAGGATGATATCACCTTTTAAAAATTTGTATTATTATTTCCCTTGTTCTTGGGTCAGTTGATTGTAGTTTTCCTATCATTTCTCTTGGACCAGAAATTGGTGCCTTTAGTGCCCCTTGCAGAATATTTGAAAGCCTGAGATTGAACTGCAGTGACTTAGTTGGCAATACAAGTGTAACCCGGTGGATGGGAGGGCAGTGTATATGTAAATGTGTGTTAGAGACACAGGCTATTAAAACTCAAAGAGGTTTCAGAGACCACCTGGCCCAGCCTCCTCTGTTCCCGGAGAGAAGCAGGCGGAAGGGGCAGAAGAGATTTTCCCTGGCTTACAGGGCTCCCCAGAGCTGGTGGTATAGACACAAGTCTCTCAATTCAGGAAGGGTAGAATTCTTCTATCCTTATTGCTGAGGTTTCGGAAGACCGAAAAACGATTTCTAACTGTGTTCCCATTGTTTGTGTCCTTTTCCTATGGCTTTCACTTCTGGCTTCCTCTACACGGATGTGTACGACGTCGTCCCTACCTCCAGGAGAACGTAGGGTAGTCAGAAGAACAAACAGGACAATGGGTGAAAGCACATTCTAAAGTGCCCTAGAAATGGTGGTTGTTGTTAGCTTATGTGATGCTCATGTATAGGCTGACATTGATATCAGTTTATGAGTGATAGAGGACATTTAATAGCATTCTTCCTCCTGCAGAAATTATTAGCTTAATTCTGGTTTGGTCCTTGAAAGCAAACTTTGTGCAAGGAGAGTTATTAAAATAATGATACTTCTTCCCCAACCCCAGTAGGCATATATTTTTATTGATTCAAACATTTGGAAAGTAGTTGAATTTTTACGATTTCTTTACTTTTGCAGAAAATCAATATCTAAGTCAATACGAGATTTCTCTTGTATTTATGAGCTATTTCAGAATTAAGTAAGAAGATCTTTAATGAATTTGATCATTTTATTCACAGTTTGTAAGTTGGTGTGTGTGTGTGTGTGTTTAATAATCTTAAGAGGTGTGGAATTCTTACACATTTCTCTAATAACATCCTTTCAGCATGCCCAACTTGTACCAATTATTCCTACCACTGAAAACCTTTAGTATGACAAAAAATGGATGGAAAAGTATGGTTAATTAACCTTATTTGGGAAAAATATATATATTTTAAATTAAATTCAAAGGTATTTTTGGTTCCCATTTGGAATTCTTTTCTTGAACCAGAATAATTCACCTATTCTTTAAATATACATAGTTTTTATCAGGAACCAATTCATATAATTAATAACAGAAAAGTAGGAAACATTTCTTAAATCTGTCTAGAGGCATAAATGAATAAAAGCAGTTTTTTGTTCCTCAAATTTAATACCATTGCTTCTTGCAGTGTTGAATGCATGTCTTTACTAAGTAAAATTGTTCTGACACTGTATGAAGTGTATGTTTTTTTAAATACCAGAGTTGGAGGACAGGTAATATGGTCAGAAAGTAGTGACACTTTATGTAAAATGTATATTCTTTGAAATGTATTTCCTACAGATTTTAATATTAAATAGTTAAATGTATATTGGTGACCTACATGTAAGTAAAATGGAAGTTTATTTCTTTTCAATTTGTGAGATGCAGCCAAGTAGGATTTTTATGGGAAAGAAAGAGATTTAAATTAAACACTAAAAGGAGTAAATGTTATATCTTTCTTTATATCTATAAGTGATTACAGTAATATATTTATTATGTATACATATGAATGTAAAATGTATATCTATGTAGGATACAATGAATTCACAACAATATAAAAATAGAACCTTCTAAATATCCTGTCTTCATATTTAAATGAGGTTGTTCATTTTTAAAAGTTTTTCAAAAAATCAGTTATTCCAGTTATTCTTCCTCTTTTTATATTTAGTGTCACTTGGAAATATGGCAGGAAACTATATTAAATAACACTAATTGTTGTAGTTCATGAATATCAGTGCTTACCTTTCAGACTAGCTAATTCCACCCCTCCATTCTCTCTCACCGTCATGTATGTTTATATACAGATAAATAGTATTACAGATGTGTAGATATGCATATATACACACATGTATATCAGAGAATAGTGTTATGCTAAATATTTTATGTATTTTATTTCATTTAATGGTAGAGACAAATATTAATCATAAAGTCAGATGAGGTATTATTATCATTATTTAACAAATAAAGATTCAATATGTGACAGAGCTTGGGTTTGGACTTGGGTCTAACTCACACGTGGCAGACACCAGGCCCAAGGGCCAAATTTGGCCCTCCACCTTGTTTCTACCCAGGGTAGCGCCGAGCTCACTAGTTAAGGAGTAGTTACATTTATACAGTCCTAAAATTACATTCAGCTCTTTGAAGGCAACTGGAGGCTGATGTGTCCCCTGGTGAAAATGAATTTGACAACCCTGGTAACTCATTAGCCACAGAGAACTCTTATTTACCTATGTTTATCTGCAGAAACAATGTTGGTATAACATCTATCAGGGTTACAAGATACAGCTGTCGTTTTTATGACTGTCCTATTGTTTCTTTTTACAGGAATTTTCAAGATGAATTACACTGAGTCCAGGCCATTGGCAGAATCAACAGCAATAGGTTTTACACCTGAGTTAGGAAGTATTATACCTGTGCCTTCCAATGAGACCACTTGTGAAAACTGGAGAGAGATACATCATCTAGTTTTTCATGTAGCAAATGTTTTTTTTGCAATCGGGTTGATTATTCCAACTACTCTTCAGCTCCATATGATACTTCTTAGGGGGATGTTAGCTCTAGGTAAGGTACCTGATTGAGACTTTATGCGACTTTTCTGTAGCTGGCATCAGATGGGTTTTGCACTGAGAGCCTTAGAGAATTCCTTCTCAGGTCTGCAGCATACCAAAATATGTCTTTGTCACTGCAATGCCCGTATATCCGGTATCTTGGAATGTCGGCCTTCACATGCCATACTGTTCCCGTACTTTAGAGAAACCTTCGTATGTTTTTCATATGTCGTTTAGATTCCCCAGATATCAGAAAATCCATTCGTGTGTGTAAGTGTTGATTTGGGCACCAGATTGTGTGATTTGAATTCTAGACCCAACACTTGCTAACTGTGTAAATGGAGCAAGTGATTTAACCTTTCTATACCTCAGTTTCCCCATATGTCAGATAGGGCAAAAATAATACCACCACCTAGGGTTGTTGTGAATATTAAATGAGTGTGTGTGCACATTTGACTTATAATAGAGCCTGGCACATAGTAGGTACTACATAGTCTAAAATATTGTTATTTGAACAGACATACACTTGATATGGCAGCAAAGCAATGTTGGGAGCAAGAGCAATTACCCAGACACAAGAGTTTAAATAAAACTTTTGTTTTTGGCCTCAGTAACCCTGATGAAGCAGATTAAATTGATTTACATCAAAAGATTAAACAATCCGATTTATTATTTGAGCCCATGATTCTTGGCAAATTGCTCTGTGATTATTTCCCTAATGATTCATTCATTCAAGTGCATTTTTGAGCACCTGTAATATGTCACACAGAAATTGAAAAAGATGCTCTCCATCCTTGAGGAAGACATTCTTTTGAGAGCTGGAGAAAAACAGATGGTGGTCACATGTGATGCCGGTGTGCCCCATGTCAGGTAGCAATGGAGAGTGATAGGCTTAGCAAGACTGGTGGGGCAGGGTTTCCATAAGGAAATGGCATTGGAGCTGGCTTTTGGGAGATGAGGATTTCTTTGAGTGTGAGAGTATGTGGTATCCAGGTAAAGGCACAGAGGAGAAGGAAATTCAGCATGTTTAGAAAGAACAAAGAGTAGCTTATTGTACATGTGAATGATGACGTGGAATGGCCAAGGAAGAGGGAGCAGAGTGTTGAATGGAAAAATAATACTATACACTACAAAATCAAAAGCTAATTATGAATTTGAAGACAGAGTTTTGGAATTGGAATGAACCAAAGAGATCATTTAGTCCAACACATTATAGTGAAGAAACTGAGTCCTGAATATGTTGAATGACTCACCCAAAACCGTGCTCCTGGCCTGACGGGAACTGTAATTCCACCCCTCCCCCTTTCCTTTGGCCTTTCCATTATATTACCTTGTCTCATTTAAGTAATAATATTTAACTTTTTTTCAAAATTTTCATGAAATATTTAAAGAACACTTAAAGTTTTACATTTTATGTTGTTATTCAGCTGCCTCAGATTAGTCTGAGGAAATGAAAAATTGCAAATGAATAACTTTTAAACATGAGGTGAGCTTTCATGTCTGTGTCATTGATGTGTACCATATTGATCATTTTATTTTAAGTTAGAAATACATATTGATGCTCTCACCATAAAATTAATCAAAAGAAGCTGTTGCTATTTTATTTAAAGTAAGAGAATCAATAAGAAAAACTAGGAAGATTCTCATAGATGAATGGATACCCACTAAGTAAAAATTAGGATGGTTAGGAGATTTGGGTAAAATAGTCCAAACTCACCAAAGTCAAAGTCATGGAAATGCAAAATATAATTGTACAAATTATACAAAACTCTTCACTATCACATTAAGAGTTTTCAAATTTAACAAAATTGACAACGTGATACTGGCATTCTCAACTAGTAGGGTTGCAAATGGTTGGAAAACGATTCTTCAGTGTCATCAAAAGCAGTGAAGTTCACTTCCTGGACTCACTGTCAGGTAAACCACCCAAAGCAAAGAGCCACAAAAACACATCAGTTTTTACATATAAAGATGTTTTGGCTGCTTATCAAAAATTAGAACAAGTCTCATCTGTCCACCAGTAGGAAGATGGTTGAATAAATTATGGTGTAATCCGTTTTAGTCATTAAAATCTACATACACAGAGAGTTTTTAATACAATGGGAAAACTGCTGCCATAAGTAAAAGAGTAGGTTTTAAAATTATATACAGTAGTTTTGCCATCAGGTAAAAATGCATAAAGACTGTAAAGAAGTATTAAATATCAGTATTGGTTTTCTTTAAGTAATAGAATTATGGACTTTTCCCTCTTTTAAAAAATAAGCTCTACCTACAAGTTTTCTGCAACAAAGCATGTTTTTCTTTTTTCATAATCCAACAAAAATAAAATGAAACTTAATGGCTTATGTGTTTTTAGAATGTGTTTGGTTCATTTTACAAATTTATTAGGCTTCACACTGAAGTTATTCTAAACATCTAACATTTCATTTTTTCCACAGGATGCTCCCTTTACATCGTCTGGGCCACTCTCTACCGATGTGCCTTGGATGTCATGGTCTGGAACTCCGTGTTCCTCAGTGTCAACATTTTGCATCTTTCATATCTTTTGTACAAGAAGAGACCGGTAATTACTTAAAGTTAATTAGTAAGGAAGAGATTTTAAAGCTAAAAGGCTTTTAGAGTACTTTGTTCAGACTTGACAATGAGCATCTGACATTTTCAGTCTCTTTAATATCATTCCTGATGAGGCTGTCTGTTTACAACATGCCTGAAAGTGAAACATTTGAACACCATGCAGTGTGATCTGCAGATGAGGCTTTTAAACTTTTTTAAATCATTAGGGCAGTTTAGATGTGAAACAATGTGACAATATTCTCTCTTTTTTGACATATAACTTCATTATTTCTTTGTTGATATTCAAATGTCACTAAAGAATATCTTTGCCTAGTTATAAAATTATTCATAGGCAACTTCTATAAACATACTAGCGATTTACAAATAGTTCGTGCAATATTTTTCATGCTAGTTTTTTAAATAAATCCAGTTTATTGATTATTTATTTGTTTGTTTGTTTATTTTTAGAAAGAAAGGGAGGGAGAAAAAGAGGGTGAGAAACATCAATGTGTGGTTGCTTCTCAGGTGGCCCCCACTGGGGACCTGGCCTACAACCCAGGCATGTGCCCTGACTGGGAATCGAACTGGCAACCCTCTGGTTGGCAGCTTGTACTCAATCCACTGAGCTACACCATCCAGGGCTTTGCTAGTTTTTGTTTTGTTTTGTTTTGTTTTAATCCTCACCCAGGATATGTTTAGAGAAGGAAGTAGAGAGAGAGGGGAAAAAAACCACTGATGGGAGAGAGAAACATTGATTGGTTGCCTCCCCTACTCACCCTTCCTGGGGACCAAACCCACACAGCCTTTTGGTGTCCAGGATCCAGCTGAGCCTCGTGCTGGTTTTTAAATGTAATGATGGTGTTTTTTTTCTTATGCCCAAAATATTCATTGAAGAATTTCATCATCTTAGGTGAGTTGCCATCAAAACACGAGGATTTAACTTTTTCTTTTCAACGCTGATTTATCTTGCTGTGTTTCTTTGGTCATACCATGAACAAGAAGATACCAATAAATAGGAAAATAGCATGGCTCCTAGAAATCGCTTCGTACAGGTTTGCCGACTGTCCAAAGCACACACAAATATTCAATCAAGTAAAAAACGCAATGCTTGCCCTAATCTTACATTCAAGGCCAGACATGTGTGGAAAACTGTTAGAAAACAGCACCACTTATGGGAAATTACAGTTTGAATGACACAGATGACATATATATGATATTCATTCAGCTACATGGTAACCTAGTCAGTTTTCTCTAGTGTGTTGGTTTTCTCCATGTTATGCTGTAAATACAGCCAGCCTCCAGAGAGGCTGTAAAGAGAACAGCAAAAAAATCTCAGTGACAGACACCAGCAACAGGTTTTGGCCTCTCCCACCCTATGTGTAGACTGGCAGCTGTGACTATCTCATGTTTCGTCTTCATTTCAGGCTGTCTGCTGAGGCAGCGGGTTCTGTTCGGGCTTGCATTCTCATAGCAGAGAGAGGGCAAGAGAACAAAAGAGAAACACCTGGTGTCTCTTCAAATTTCTGCTCAGAAGGGGCATATGTCAATTCTGCTCACATTTTACTGGCCTCAGCCAGTGATGTGGCCACGTCTGATAATGTAGGGGTAGGATGGAGTAAAGGCATGTATAATCCTCTTGCAGAGGGTGGGAACAGCAAATAGTTGGGAATAACAGTATCTACCACACTTACTGTTGTATTCCCTATTCCTTTCAACCATGCTTGGCATGTAACGCGTGCTCAAAAAGCACATTTGATGAGTGGACGCTTTCGAAGAGAAGAATTAAAGGTGCATCATGAAGAAATTAGGACTTGAGCTAAGACTTGAAGGAATGAGCAGAGTATGAATATGAGTCAATAGATTTTTCAGTTCGTGTATTCATTACTGTGCCACACTGGCTAGTGCACACACTGGAAGTGAGGCTTATTTGTGAATAAGTTATTTTAAACACTCATTACTAGCTCTCTGCAGTGGAGGAGGTAGATGGTTGGAATAGTGAGGATTACTATTTCTGAGTATGGGAACTTGCTGCAACCCTGAGTTTTGAACATAAGGTTTAGAAGTTGCCATGTGATGCTAGCATCAAGTGAGTAAATCACTTAGTATCTGAGCTTTTGTTCCTTCTCAGACTATAAACCTACTTTAAGAAAATGTATAAATGCTGGGGTTTTTTTTGTTACCATGAAACAGCAGGACAAGTAAGAACACTGCAAAGGCCGCCTTGACCTCTGAGCAGCTCTCATCACCCGGGTCTTTAAGCTTCCCTGTGTGACTGCCATAGATTTCCTTGGGACTGACAATCACTTGAACCCCAAAGTTCTTTGACACGCAGTCCAGCTTTCCCACACTAATGCTGGACCCGAAGGTGGATGTGACCTGAGCCTCGATTGTCTGACAACAGAGGCGACTGAGCCATTTCGTTTTTCCCTTCTTCCAGTAGACAGCCTTTCTCACTAGTGGTTCCCCATTCTACAGATTCTGTGTTAGCTTAGGATGACATTTACCTTAGGAGGACTACCCTGAAACCCCTTTACCCGCTGCACTTTGCTCCAGAATAAATAGGAAGCAGTGATTGCAGCTGCAGATGCTTGGTTTCCTGTATTGGTGCATTAAATGATCACTACATGTAGGTAGATCACTTAATGTGTGCATTTTCATAAATGTGTTTCCACGTAGATTCCAATTTTGTGTGTTTATTTCCTTGCTAAATATTTTTAAGTTAGTGTAATTTCTGCGAAGCAATATTGTCCTAAAAATGAAAAGGTTTTGTGTTAATGGTAAAAAATGCTAAGAGTGGAAAGGAGAATGCTGTAACAACATTTAGAACCTCCACAGTTGCTCTGTAGCACATGGGGAGAGATGGAATCAATAGTGCAAACCTTCCCCATCGGCTGTCTGATCCGTTTAACTGCAAAGTGCTCGTTTAGCGTCGAGACTTCTGTCACCACTTCCCCTCTGTGTAAGATCCCATTGACTGAGATGTGGAAGGGTGATGGTACGTATTGCAAATTTACTCTGAATCGTAGACCACAGAAGCCAGTGTTTTGCTGTTGCTGCGTTCGCACAGCCTCTCGTCATTGCTGCATTTCAGGTGAAGATTGAAAAGGAGCTCAATGGCATCTACCGGCGGTTGTTTGAACCACTCCGTGTGCCTCCAGATTTGTTCAAAAGATTAACTGGACAGTTTTGTATGATCCAAACCTTGAAAAAGGGCCAGACTTACGCTGTGGAGGATAAAACCTCCGTTGATGACCGCTTGAGTATTCTCCTGAAGGGAAAGTAAGTGATCTTCTCGTGGCCTCTGGGCAGGACATGAATGGGAGGGAATATGGGGGAAGTGGTCCCAGAGTTTGTTGGTGGTGAACTTTCCCTTTATGACTGCATTTGAAACACTACAGACCAACGTATTAGTTATGTAGAGTTTGCTGCTCTCAATCTTGCTAGTGTCAGGATTTTGAATTGTGAACATTGTTAATCTTTTTTGACCTTTTTTTAAAAGTTAGTGAGTCATGGCCTGGCTAAGTAGCACAGTTGGTTAGAGCTTTGTCCAGATAAACCAAGGTTTGGGTTCAATCCTCAGTCAGAGCACATCTAAGAGGCAACCAATGAATGTATAAATGGGTAGAATAGCAAATCATTCTCTCTCTCTCTAATTAGTAAATAAATCTTTTAAAGTTAATGAATCAAAATTGAAGTAGGTTTAAATTAGGCACTGAAGTTCAAGAAACTTGTTTGTGATTCAGAGGTGATTATTTGTTGAATATCACAAATGTAACTTCTAGGAGTATCAATTTTCTGGAGAGAAAGATTGTATATTGTTCTGGCATAATAATTACTACCACCCTCTCTCTCTCAGAAGTGTCTGGGTTTGGGTGTAGTCACTGAAGTAGATGTAAGAGCAAAGATACCCATAGGAAGGCACGTGTCTAGCTCGGTACTGGAACCTGTCTTATTGTTGGTGAAATTTATTTTGAAATAAATAGTTGTCTTCAAGAAGTAGTTTTAATTATGTCAGTCATCTGTGGAGTCTTTAAAACTTTAGTACAAAATATAAGCCCATAAGACTATGAGGATTTTAAGGATTGTTACGTTGTTTGTGAAATATTATACGCTTATTAACATTAATTTCTGTTATCAGAATGAAGGTCTCCTATAGAGGACATTTTCTGCATAACATTTACCCCTGTGCCTTTATAGATTCTCCTGAATTTAGATCAACTCAGATGCACAAAGGGGAAAAATTCCAGGTACGTTTTGGCATGGGTTTTATTTTGGCACTTATTTATTTACTTATTTACTTTATTTATATACTTATTTTACATTGAGCTAGACTCAATTTAGACTCAAACAATTAAATATTTGAGTCTATAGCCATACCACCCAGAACACGCCCGGTCTCATCTAGATTGAGATATATTTGATGTGCAACATATTTGTATTAGATATACAACATAATCGTCCAATATTTGTATATATTGCAAAATTACACCCCAGTCAGTCTAGTTAATATTCATTACCATACAGTTATATTTTTTCTTGTGATAAGATTTTAAAATCCGGCACGATTTTTACAAAGATTGAAACTAGTTCATGTCTCATTAAAGTCCATAAGATATAGAACGTGACCACGATTTATTGAAAAAAGCATTTACCGTGTGGTATATATAGCATGATCTCATTTTTATATGACTTTGAATAGTGCATATATGTGCACAAAAAGAAGTCCAGAAATATCTATCCTAATTTGGTGAGCGCTTTTGGTCAAGTGTTAACACAGTTATTGGTTTGTTGAGTTTGACTGCTTTTTTGTTTTCTTTCTTTTTGCCCATTTGAATTGTTATAGTTTTCCATGGAAAACATCTAATGCTTTTATTACAGGAAGAAGGAAAATGTTAGTTGTGAATAATCAGTGTTCCTAAAACATGTAACTGGTTACTTTTACTGGGAAAAAACAGAAAATGGGCTTTGCCCTAGGAAATTTATGTTGTTGATCATTGTGCAAATCTAATCACTTTACTCTTTTATATTTAATGAACATATTTAAGGGCAAAGAATGAGGTTTTTCATAGTTATAACAATTTGGACGTGGACTACTCAGCGTGATTTTTTTTTTTTGTATCTTAAAAAAAATTGCTCTGTGATGTGGCACTTTGTTGTGACTCTTTCTGCAAGTACCCAGCCCTCCTATTCTACTTTCCTCATTCTTGGTAAGGAAGTCACCAAGGAAGTGGGGGACAGCTTCCTTTAGTCCCAGCCTCTAGACGCACAGCAGTAAGGGAAGACCCTCTGGACAGGGTTGCGCATGAGCAGGAGGCTAAGCCTGTCTCCATAGGTTTAGACATGGGGTAGAAGGGAATGTTACTGCCTGAGGGAGGAAAAGCCAGTGATTCTCAAGGGTGGATTACTTTTGTCTCATTTTGAGATGCTGCATGGAGCTACAAAGGACATTTTACAGACACATAGCTTAGCCCTGCTCCCAGGAGCAGCATGACTTGTTAAAGGGATGTACACTTACGAGAGGATCTCAGAGAAGTCCACTAGCTGACTGCAATGCTGCTCCCAAGCTGGTTGAGCTTAAGCTGCAAAAGAAAACAAATGCAGTATCCCGGCCCCTCTGATTTTCATCTTGTGTCTACCAGAGTCAGCTGTGCAGTGAGGTTTATGTTCCTGTGGTCTCCTTGCTCACCATCGTCCGCAAACTAGAATGGGGCCAGTTCTTTCCTCTGTCCTTCTGTCCTCTGACCCCCTTACAGTTTTCCTTTTCCAAAGCCCGACTTTTGTCTGTTGCGTCCGTTTCTCTGTGTGTAGTAGCAAGTGCTTTTACACAGCAGCTCCGTCTCTTGTGATCCTGATGAGACTGGGGTTTGGAGAGAGGGAGGGACCTGAGCCTTCCTCTTTTCCAGAAGCAAGTGGTCCCTGAGAGGCCAGGGATACAACACGCATTGTCATCTTTCTGGACTTCGAATTTTTATGTTTATAATTAAGTTAACAAAAAGGGAATTCCTGCCACTAGTTGCAGTTATTTTTCTTGGCGACCAGGGGTTGGGATTTGATAGTTTATAAGTGTTCCCGATAATTGCTATAAAGATTCCAAAACATGACCCAAATAGTGGTGCCATAGCTCTGTGAAGCATATGTATTCAGCCTTTCCAAACACCAGTCTTTCTCTGCAGAGTCTGGTGTGTCATTTCCTAATCGGTCATTGGATAACAATTACTCCAGCGTCATCGAACCTGTGTCTTGTACCATCAGGACAGACTCCATCAGAGTGAGCCCTCCAGAGAGACTGTGCTTTGTTTATACAATGTCCCCATTGGCAGTTATGCAAGAGTAAAAATAGCTGTTGCCCATCTGTGTAGGAGTATAATGCCTCTTTCTGAAGCAAGTTCCCAAATGACAAATGTCATGTGTTCCCAGGGCCAACTTCTTACTAAGTGTGCCCATGGCAGAGGACACCTGGAATTACCGGGGGTCAGACTGCTCTGCCCACATGTTCTTTACCTGCTCACCGCATTGTCCTGTAACTCTGAATGGTTACAGTCTAACCAGGAGCTACTTCCTTTAAATTTTTGTTTCTTTCAACTTATTCTTTGATGGTGGTACTCAAGAATTTTACGGTAGGGTCAAAGGGAGAAAGGAAGGCAGGTGGCCCCGACTGTCCTTTGAGACTGACTGCACAGCAGCGTCATCCGGTGCATGCGGGGACTGTGACACCAGCCACAGTGGTGGAGTTGAGGCAACAGAGCCTGAACCACGGCTGCTCCCTAGTCATTCTGGTGCTTCCAGACCAAGCTGCTACTTAGAGCTGGTAATAGAATCTTGAGTATCATTCTTACACAAGGCAGACGTTGTCTATTATGTTTGGTTTCTTCTTCTTTGTGCAGTTCTTTTATATTCGGTGAGCTTTGCTACTTACACCTTTTTCTTTTGCATTCTTTTCTGTTGCCTTCTCATAGTTGAGAGCACACACTATGCGTGGAAGCTCAAAAATCAAAGCTTACTGACTTTACGGCAAGAAGAATATCCTGGAAGCAGATGTCCAATGTCTTAAAAAACAAATGGCCCTGGCTGGTGTAGCTCAGTGGATTGAGCGCGGGCCTGTGAACCAGAGGATCGCAGTTCGATTCCCAGTCAGGGCACATGCCTGGGTTGTAGTCCAGTTCCCTGCAGGCCAACTCCCAGCAGGGGATGCACAAAAGGCAACCATACATTGATGTTTCTCTCCCTTTTTTACTTCCCCTCTAAAGATAAATAAATAAATAAAATCTTTAAAAAAAAAAGAAAGAGCAGAGTTGTTGTTTGGTAGTAGATGGTATTAGGTCACTGACTATTAAAAAAAACAGATGAACATTAAGTTTTAACTGGTGTTTAGATTAAACCTTACCTTAGTATTAAATACACCCTTTGGTTAAGCAGTGAAACAGTTGAATCTGCCAGTTTCAACTGTGATATTTTCATGCTTATGAGAACTCAATGAGAAGTCATGGAACAGGCCACTTCTGGGCCATTGTCATGTTCCCGGTGTGTGAAAAGTTGCACAACATACAGAGAAAATAACAAATTCTTCCCTGAGGATAGTCAACCAGTCACCGTCGGACTGCTGTTTCCGGTTCTAGCGCCCTCAGCAGTTCCTTCAGGCACCCTCGTTCCCGTGCATGGTCTCTTCACTGTGTGAGGGTGCAGGGTGGTGTGCAGTCCAAAGTGAGAGACTGATCCAGAACCTTGAGGGCATCTCAGCAAACCCTGTTACAACTGCAGAGTTGAACTTGACCTCAGAGAAATTGTTTCACATCTTCCATGGACATGTTTGCTTCCGTTTCTTTAATGAGATTCTTCCCAAGAAGTCACATGGCACTGCTGAGGTACCCTGCTACCTCAAGTAGCAAATTTATTTTACAGAGCTTTAAATGTTCCAGTATTGACTTATAAAAATCCCTCATTAAAATATGTTTTACCAGACTGTTGTGGCAGGAAATCATTAACTACCCACTTCCAACTAAGAGCCTGCTCTTATGGACTTGTAAGTTACTCCTACATACTGCTGTGATAGCTTATTATTAGAATACTATTATTAAGTTTGAATTTAATAATGATTTAAACATGTTTAAGGAATTTTTCAACCATCAGAAAGAAATGGATTTGCTAAGTAAATTATAGTATCGTATTAAAAGTATCATTGCCTCTGTGGAAATGAGGTTATTAAAATGGTTGAAAAGAAGTTCTAAATGCCTTAATTGTCACCTGGATACAATTTCTCCTTCTCTTCTCCTGGATGATTTCCAGCTCCTTTTTAACTCCTTGCCCCGTTGTACGCGAATTATATTTTCCAAAGTCATGGATGAAGTCTTTGCAAAATGAAGGCACCTCAACTCTCCAAACCCTTTCTCCAGCCCTTACAGGCATGGCTGGGCCGCCGTGAACACCCAGGGCTCACCTTCCCCTAATCACTCCTGTGGAATATTATTCGGGCACCTTGCACCTGTTTCTGGGAACGCCTACTGTTTCTGGGAACTCCTAAGGACTGGGGTTGACCTTGCACGTCTCATCCTATAAATCTTATCTTTTTTGTTATATGTTTTTACTTATGGCTTCCTCCACTGGAATGTAGGCTTTATGACATGTGCTCAGCTATTCTTTGTCTGAGGGACTTTCAATGGACTGCAAGCCCACTTTGTGGTCACTTGGTCAGATTACTCTGTTTTTGATCAACTCAGAGAATATTAGACACAGTGGGTAGGATTTGGCCTGGCAGGAAAATGTGTCTGGGCTGAAAGTGCTCACTCCCCCACTGATGAACATGTGTTCATGAATTTGAACATGTGTTCAAAACACTTGTACGTGTTTTGGTACATCTCATTTGGCATCTGAAAAATAGGGGAGATTATTACCTGTCTTATCTTAAAGGCAGTTTTGAGGATCCATTTCTCTGACAGATATAAAAGCACCTTAAACGTTGAAGAGTACAAAACACATATAGACTGAGTGGCATTACATGCAACTGTCATTCCCTCACCATTCTCCATTCCTTCCCCCTGTTTTATGTTTGTCCAAAATACTTAGTGCCATCCGAGGGTATCATATTTTATTTATTTGTTATCAGCTCCCTTTGTTAAAATGTCAGCTTCACAGGGCAAGGATCTTGGCTCTCTCATTCCCCATTATACCAGAGCCATATTTGTTAGTAATGGACCCTCAACCAGTTCACGAGTCTCTCTTCTCCTTCTCTGGTGGATGTTTGCAGAGTTGGCTGAAGGTCTTTCATCTGTAACTTGGCCTCATGAATCTCATCTCAGTGCAGTGTTGTTTTTTATTTTATGTGAAGCTATATTCTCGGACCTCTGTTCTCATCTTTAGCCATAAATTATACATCCAGTTGGAACAGCCGCCTAATACACTCCACAGCAGCGCTGCTGACACAGTGGCCATTCCTCCACCACCAGGCCTTGCAAACAACCACCACAGAACTCTGAGAGTTTGCTTTTGTGTAGTCTTTGGGTTGTTTGGTTTATAACATAATTTTATACATAGTTATAGAAGCTTATAACGTGTGGATGGATCTCATTTTAATATGACAAATCATTGCTATAATATTATCCATTAAATTATTCTATTCTTCTCCTCCCCAAAATTACTATAGTCATAATTCATGTACAAAGATGTACTTGTTTCTCTCTGTGTCTCTTCCTCAGGTCACCATTGTTGCAGATGA
This sequence comes from Sturnira hondurensis, assembly GCF_014824575.4. Classification (NCBI taxonomy): domain Eukaryota; kingdom Metazoa; phylum Chordata; class Mammalia; order Chiroptera; family Phyllostomidae; genus Sturnira; species Sturnira hondurensis. Next base: position 8,204,887 of record NW_028088227.1, on the reverse strand, counting down.
TAACTGCAGGTTTTTATGCTGGTCAAGAGAAAGATTAACTTACTTTCTGGAATCTGAACCTTTCCTATATGAAATATTTAGGTATCTTATAGGAAAAGACATTACAAATAAGCTCTACTCATTGAATGATCCCACCTTAAATGATAAAGTAAGTGTTTTATTGAGTCTGTTTATTTTGTTAAATAAATATGTGTGGTGAGGTATACCTCACTTAATATAATATATGAGGGAGATGAGGGAGACCCCCCCCAAAATGGAAGGATTTCCCCCCTAGGTGAGTGTTCTAGGAACCTACCTGCAGCAGTGCACCAGCTGGTGTTGTTGTGAGAGGCTGTGTTGGGCTTCAGTGGATTTTTTTTTAAGACTCTTTCAGTGTGTTGGCCCATTTCATGATGGGTGGTTTACAAGCACACCTGCCCACACTGGCTGAGTGTTCAGCAGTTTGGGGCCAAAAATGGCATGACCCCCATACCTCACCCTCCTAATCTCACCCTGAAGCAACCTTTTTTTGTTTTCCTGGATGAAAAAAAGTCCTCAAAAAGAAGCATTTTGCCTGTGTGGAAGAGGTAAAACAAAAAACAACAGAAGCACTAACAGGCATCAAAATCGATGAGTTCAAGAACTGTTTTGAGCATGGAAAATACATCTTGATATGTGTTTCAAATAGAGAGCACTTTGAAGGTGCTAAAGTTTAAACATGTAAGAATTAATACACAATTTTTAATAAATTCCATTTTGGGGGGTCCCCATAAATTTTCATTATTCAGTCACATGTTAAATGAAGTGGAAAAGCCTTCAGGGAATTATTTCTCAGGAGGGAGGAAATGTTTTGTAACTATTATATTTGCCTTTACCTAGTGAGGTGTCTCTAAATGTGAGCGACCTCCACGGATGGTGAACAGGTGCTGTGCTCTTCATACAGGGTCATTTGAGGACTCTACAGGAGATGGGTAGTGAGTTGTCACATGAGCCTGGGAAGAGTAAGCCAGGGAAGGCAGGGCAGTGGGGATGGTGCCGACTGAGAAAGGCCAGCAAACCCCGGTGAGCAGGAAGCTGACTTTGTAACCCTGGGTCTTCCAGTCTTGCACATCCTCCTGGCCAGTCACCTTCCAGAAAGCCCACAAGTGACAAGAGAGGTATAGGATGGAGGCCTGTAGCAATTCAGTGTAGATTTTCAGAGCTGTATAGATCTTCAACAACTTACAATTTCATATTCCTTTCCCCATCTTTGCTTAGAGGGAAATTAAAATGATCACCGAAGAGAACTTGCAAAACATCTTTCCTGGGATAAGCACTGCTCTCCAGGGACTGGGAGTATGGGAGTGTGCTCTCTTAAGGTCGCCTTTTCTAAGCTGGTTATTAAATTAGGTTGGTGCTTATTATTTTTAGATGAATAAATAGGCTATTGATATTAAATTTATTATAATGTATTTATAGTAATATCTGAAAATAAAAATTATAGTAACATATTTTGGGCACTTATTATGTACCAGGTAGCTTTTTATTTCAAGGAAAAGTAAATGCCGCTGATAAGGAGAATGTGGTGTAAGTCCCACAGATGTCAGAAATCTCGAAACTTTGCATTTTAGAAGGCCAAGAAGCTGGAGCACCAGCTCAGCCTTTGCACGCAGATCTCCATGCTGGAAATGAGGAACAGCATCGCCAGCTCCAGCGACAGTGAAGATGGCTTACACCAGTTCCTTCGGGGCCCCTCCAGCGTGTCCTCTCTCCGTAAGTTGTCCCAAAACTGATACTGCTTTGGGATTCCGATGGATGTCCTGGGAGACAGACCAATGGCAACTTCGATCACCAAAAGAACTTTGCAAGTAACTATTTAGCAACCTGGAGGTATCATTAGAAATAATCAAACTTTTTCTAGCTCTGCCCCCCATATTTCATATCATTTAAGTCCAACTTCAGAGAGCTCTTCTGTTTCAGAAAGTGTTCACTTTTTTTGCCATGTACTTTTCTTAAATACTGGTTTATTAGAACACTGTGAAAGAGTACTTCTGGTTTGCCAGATATTCAGCTTTGTTGTTTTTATTATTTTAGTTCTAGCGAAAGCCTAGACCCAGCAGTGTGCTGAAAACGCTAGCAAGCGACTGCTGGGCATTTTACTGCTGGCTGCTTATCTCAGTGTGAGCGCCAGGAGTTAACAGGTGACCAGGTCATGGGATATCCCTGGAGGCAAAGGAGGCCACTCAGCACCCCCGAGACTCACCTCACCCACACACAACAGAGAGGCGAGTTTTGCGAGACCCTCCGTAGTTCAGATTGTTTGGAGACATTTCAAGCACACTGAAGACACAGCTGTTAAAGATTAATGAGTAAAATGAGAGGAGCTAGTTATTTTAAGAATTAAATGTTTAGGATTATTTTAAGAATTATTCTAAGAATGATAGTAAAAGAACTTTGAACAAATTCATGTGCAGTAGCAAAAGGACAGATTCTCCTATTACAGAAACCAAAAACTACTTGTATTTCCAATTTTATGTTAATCCAGTGTAATTTATGTGTATCCAGGTAACTATAGATACACATTCAGCAATACTAATTGTTATGTAAATGATCTGGTAACTTTGGATGCTTGAGATAAATTGGATAAGTATTCTAACTGTTGCATACTTTCAATTAACAAAGGTTTGACAAGGCCATGTAATTGGTATGAGCTTCCACAGCAAGGCTAGGCATTGGAATGCTTTGTGGACCGAAAGGAGATTTCAGGAGCAACACAGATGAGAAATTGGGAGGGGTTGTATTTTATTCCAAAGCTACTTTTTGAAAATAACTGAGGTTGACCAAAGTCTGCAGTCCACTAGCATGTCAAAGGTATTGAAACAGTTTGGTGGTCAATAAGCATTTTCAAATGGGCCCATCTTCATTACCTGTATAGTGATTACATACTAGGAAAGGTCAGCAGAAAGGAAATTACAGTTAATATTGTGTGTGATTGTTTTTCCTATAGAAGAGCTTATCTTTGTAGTTCTTGCTTTTGTTACATTTTCCAGTCTTGCTCGGGAAGCATGAGAAACGGCAGTGTATAGTGTATGAGCATTTGTTGACTTAAAACCAGTTTTGTTTTTCTGTAGTATTTTATTGTATAATCTAAATATTTGGGGAAGGGGTAAAACCTTTTAGGGGGAAAGCTTATGTAGAGTATGTTGTTTAAATAGAATTAAAACATGTTTTCAACATTAAGATTTGTACTTTACTTGCTTCAAGAGATCTCTGTTTGCTGGTGTTCCGTGGATCGGTCACACGTGTTGTTGATACCGACCTGGGCTCTTGCTCTAATAATTATTAGCTGTGTGACTTGGAGGAAGTCACAAGACCTTTCGCATCTGACAGGAGCTGTCATATCTCAGCACAGGCCAGGATCTGGTCACAACTCCTGCTCTGCTCTGTTCCCTCTTCCTTGTAGTAAATCACAAAACCACGAGTTCGATCTGGCCGATCCCTGCACGGATGATGCAGGCTCAGTGTTTGCACAGACCTGCGCTACCCTTGCGTGCGGGGTCGCATTTTCACTTCTGGTTTCCTTGTTCCCTTGTCTACCTAGACTCTAGGGCTTTGCTGTCCTAAAAATGTGTACAACCTGCTTAAGTTGCTCATTGAATTATTTAGCCTCAGATTTATTATGCAAAACCATACATGTCAATATAAATTCATCCAGCTACACGTGTGCTTCTTTTTGATTGTGTGTGTGAGCTGCACCGCAAGTCCACATTCGTACCTGCTCCCCGTGACCAGTCTTCCTTCTGAGTCTCTTGGCCTCACTCCTGCAGTTTCATGAGAGATGTTGGGACTTGAGCCCAACATTGACACTAACTATGAACTACTTAATTCACTCTAGCATGTGATTCATTAAAAACTGATTCTTGTTTCTCTCACTTAGGTTTTAGCTCAGAACTACTGAAGGCTGTCATTTTTCTTTCGCCAGTCCTATCAATATGCCATCTACTTTTCCATGTTACAAATTACGCTCCTTGTAAAACAGAATGCAAAATCAATCTCCTAGGACTGTTAGGCTGAAATAACAAAATTAATCACATTTTGAGCATGTGTTCCATCTTCGTAAATGGCAGGTCCCTAACACTGGTGACTAAGCTCTTATTATTCCGAGTTTCTGATGTGCAAATGGGACGGCCTGGCAGCTGCTCTCAGCAGCGCCCTCAGTTTTGTGAAAGCGAGTGGGGGGAAGGGAACAAACGGCCATTGACAACAGCAGCTCCTATTTTTTCAGGTGCTCTCTATACATAATCGCATTGACTATTCACTGTAATCCTGCACAGAGGGGGGTCAATTACTTGTTGCTAGAAGATGTGGCACTAACAGACAGTCCCCCAGTCTCTGGCTGTGATGAAGAGGCTGCTTTCTTGCTCACGTGCATGCTGAATGCTGCTCCAGGCCCACGTCTGACTCACCCTGGGACGCCGAAAGAGCAGCCACTGTTGGGGTCACTGCCACTGGTGGCAGAGGGAAGACGGTGGTGACAGAATCACGTCATGGCTCTTAGAGCTCCCTCATCGAGGTGGCTCCTGTTCTCTGCACCAGAGAAGTCATTTGGTCAGAACCACTGTCAGTGAATGGACATCTAATCCTCCTGCGGGGCTGTGTGGGGAGGGGCCTGGTGAGGGAGGGAAAGCAGGGATCTTGACAGTAACACAACCTATCACAGTGAGTACTATTTCATTTTACAGATGAGGACATTGGAAATAGGAGGTGCTTATCCGCTCGTTCCGGGGTTCCCGTGCCACAGGGGGATGTGCTGGGATGCTGACCGAGGGGTCCAGTCTGACCCCAAAGCCCATGCTCTTAGGCCATACTGTCTCTGTGTTTTAAAAAGAAAAAATGCAAATAACATTCAACTAAGCGCTTTATAGTTTACAGGTCACTTGCACACCTGTTCTTGCATTTGAACTTGACAGCTCTGCTAGGGAGGAACCAGGCTGTAGATGAGTCCACCTACCCTCAGAGCGAGGGTAGTGCTGGCCCAGTCACTCCCTTCCCCTACGACCTGCTTCTTTAGAGAAGCCTACCATCCCCCATCCGTCATTAGGACCAAGCAGTGCTGCAGACAGGATTTCCTAGACTGGTTAATTTCCATTTCAATGAAATTTTCGTCTTATTCTTTGCATGAGGGTTTGACATAGGAACATTAAAAATTAACCAATGGGGAGAAGGGGGGAGGAGGAGGAGGAGGGTAAAGGGGGATAAATGGTCATTGAAAATATAATAGAAACTGAACTATTCATTTTTTTTAACAAAGCAATCATATTTTTCAGTCTTTCAGCTTTTGGTTAGCTTTCTCTTTGCCTCTCACGTTCTTACAGAATTACGAGCAAAGCTACTCTCTAAAAATTACATTTATTTTGTATACTTTCCTAATTAAACAACTTTTACATTATCCTCTGTAGTCATTAACTCAAATAAAGAAGTAGACGGCATTCAAATGCACATGAACACTTCTCATAATTTTTCTTCAAATCGGGATCAGCAGGCGTCTCTTGCATTTCCTTTGGCCAGTGCATCTCCTCCAAAGTCTCTTTCATTCTCTGAACTTCCCTTTCATCTTTTTTCCCCATTGTATATATGTCTTTTATTTTAATTTTATTATTTTATTTTATTTTCATTGTTTAAGTAGTTTTCTGCCCTTTACCCCCAGCCCTCCCCACCTCCCTCCCATCTCCACCCGCCCCCCCTTGTTATTGTCTGTGTGTTCTTCATCCTTGTCTGATTCTTTGTGTGAGTGCTTCTGCATTTTTGTTCTGTTTGGGGTTTTTTTGTTTGTCCTGTAGAACACTGATTCTTAACCACAAGTGAGCATATGCATCCCTTGGGGAGCCCATTAAAGATCCCAGTGCAGACCTGGGTGGGGCAGGGGCCCGCCAGGTTAACGAAGACCGTATGATGCCCATGTGTCTGCTCCCTGGCTACACTTTTGGGCAGTGAGGCTGTAGAATTCCCCACATTCTGAAATTTTGTTGATTTCATATCTGTTATGTTTTCTGTCCAGGAACTTGCGTAGAACCTGATGAAGGCACTATTTTAAAGATCTGGACCAGTATGGGCTATAGTGCTTCAAACATATTTCAGAACATCACACAGCATATGTCCAGTCTAACAGATACGCAGTTCAGAAAAAGGTGAAGAGGAACTTCAGGTGAACCATTTCAGTGAAATTTCCGCTGGTCCCATTTCTGACGCTGTGCTCTGTTCTTACACATCGCACTACACCAAATTCAGAGCAAGATCCCTGCTCCCTGCCACCCAGATTCTGTATTCCGCCTCAAGTTGCTATTCAAAGGGATGCCAGGGAGGCAACAAGGTAGTCTAAGGAAAAATGGTTTCTTGTTTATTCAGTAGCTCATCATCCAGTTCATTTCACTCTTCTCGCTTGCTCCATTTACTTAGGGCTTCGTGGTTGGAAGTGTCAGAGGAAGACAAGAAGGGACAGGATGCTCAGAACGTGTGAGAAAGATACAAGCTGTCCTCTCTCTGCTCCTGGGCCCGGGGGCTTCTCAGGGTACCTGCCATGTTGTCTTCCTCGGAGGTTTAGCTCCCCACGTGGAATATGTCGAACACACACACAAATGCAGACTGATCAGCCTTGGCTGTTCCATCACCGATAAATGGTGCTGAACACAGGCATTGCCATGGCAACAAGGAGGACATATGGTTTTCCCTTTAAAGTTACAGAACTTTATTTTAGTTCATTGGAGTCAACCTATTGTTTGCTTTGTTTTTTTAAATCCTGAGACAATATAAGCAGTATATTCTGTTGGAACTCATTTTTTAGAAGGTTCTGTTAGTTTAAACCATCTATTTTTTCAGAAATTATACTTAAAATTGATGATTTTTAAAAGATACTACCAAATATTTAAAGATATTTCTTATTGACAAAAAACATTTCCAAGTACTCTCTCTTATTAAAGTCAAGGTGGTGGTTTGAACAGCATACTAATTTCATGTGTTTTGTGTGCTTTAAGTCAAATTAGCCTGCACCTGGTTGGCATTCTTGTCTGCAAATACCAGCAACATACCTGACATAAGGACCTTCTCTCAGCTCTCTTATCTGTTTACTAACCTGGAAAGATACAAAAGGACAACACATCATTCCTAGTTTCAAGGCTAGTTTCATGAAATAGTCTGTTCAACTCAATTTGTAGTTCATTCCCGCCGTGAACAAGTGCAGACTTACAAACAGTGAGCTTTACATGAACTGCGGACAGGTGGCGAGGAGATGTGACCAGGCAGCAGGACTAGGGAGGAAGAGCCCGTGATCGGTTCTCAGACCAGGTGGCTGGTGAGAAGTGGCCCCCCCACCCACCCACTTACGGTGAGTGGAGTGTGGCGGCGGGCAGTTAGGTACCATTCGAGGCTCCGGCTAGCCCCGCAACAAAGAAGTGCAGACACTCGTTTTCATTTCTGGCTTTGCTGTTTTCCTTACAAATGCCCTGCCCGCGTGTGGGTGTGAACTTGTTCGGGGATGTTTAACCACTGCTCCCGCAGCAGCCCACGCACCCTGACGCTTTCACGTTCTCCTCCAGTGTGCACCCCAACCGGCGACGTGCGTGTGGTGCCTGTTCCCCTTCCAGGGCTGAGGATCGTGAACGTATCTCCTCCGGGTCCTGGGATCCCCGGCCCCTGGGGGCGGGGGGGGGGGGGCGTGCTGTCCCCAGAACCCCGCCCTCAGCCACCCTTCAGAGGGCCTGCATCCTCACACAGCATTTTCTCACCTGTAAAATGACTATCACGGCATTGTATACAGTTGCACATTTTCATCTTTTAGTAAAAAATTTTAAAACATTATCAAGGTAGCATGCACCCATATATATTAAATCTTTCAGTGAAAAGAACAAACCCTCCAACCTAATTGCTCCCTAGGAGCCATCGTGTTGGAACAGTTTTTGTCCAAAATGTGGAATGGTGGGCTGTTATTTATTCACACAACTTTTATCTACTAACCAGACTCAGTGCACTTTAACTCCCCTGTCCCCTTCTGCTCAGGACAGTGTTGTCTCTAGTTTTGTTCTTTTACTGTTTACCTTTCTGACATTGAATAACACCATAACCCCCTCTTCTTTTTCACCCTGAGGCATGTTTGAAGGTGAGGACACCAGCATCACTCGCTTTCTTATCCTTTCCCCCTTCTACCTTCAAGCTATTCCAGGATCTTCTTTAACTTTTAAACAGTCGAGATTGATAGTACATGCATTCTGTTCTCTCTTCTGTTTAGTTTTTAAAAATTTATGATAAAATGCACATAACATAAAATCTACCATCTTGACCATTTTTAAGTGCGCAGTTCAGTGGTATTAATACCTGTTCTCTTTTGGTAACCGTAAGTGGGTCTTCCTTTGTCTGTGGGTTATTTTGCAGAATTTAAAGCAAATAAAAAATGTTAATGTTATGATGCCTTCTTCAAAATCAGACAGTTGGCCGTGACTACATTTTTCTTTTCGGTTCCAGTGTCATGATTCCTGTTTGTCAACGGAGGCCGTCCCTAATGTCAGGCGCTAATGGGTTCTGCTTTTGTACACAATGGAAAAATCATGCCACAGTTTACTCCATATTTTGACCTTCCTTTTCCCCCTGAAGTTTGTTTTCTTGTGTTGCTTGTGGGGCCATTTTATTGACTATATCCCCAGTATCTCCTAGCTTCTTACTCATTCTTTTAGGTGAAACCTTTTATTTCTTATAAAAATCAGAGTGGTTCTTTCCTATTTGAAACGTGCCTTTTCAGACTGCTTTCTGTTTTCATGGGTTTCTCTAGTTGTCTTACTTTTCCCTTATCCTTGCATTTTCTTGGCTCTTCACTCCCTCAGTTCTTCAGTTCTGTGTTTCCTTTTGCAGGAAGCCTCGCTCACCACCTCCCCTCCCCTGCCTCATCCTGCACTGGTGATTCTCTGGGTCTGTTTCGTGGCTGCCACCCTGGAACCTTCTCCCCAGTTCGAATCTGTCCACCCTCTCCACAGCCCTGTAGCTTCCTTTCTGGGACAGGAAGGGGCAGCAGGACCATCCTGTTCCTTGGCTGCTCAAACGGGTTGCTGTGTAGCCCCGGGCCCTCACCACCCCTCTGAGTACTCAGGCATGGGCCAGAGAAAACCTCCTCACAGAAGCCCGACTTCCGCACCCTCGCCCTTTCCCTGATCTGCACACGTCTTTGCTTGAGGCCCTTGCTGGTGGTGTGAGTCCCTCCAGGAGAAGTTAGGTGCACAGGCCATACCTAGTCTTCAGCATTATTGTTCAGAAAACTTCAATCCAAACTCAGTTTATTGGTTTAATCAATAAACTAATCAACAAACTCAGTCAATTTCTTAATTAAAAATCTTATGACTCATTAAGTTTTTTAAATTAAAAAATTTATAGTATAAAAAAATCAAAAGCATAAAAAGGGATGATAGCCCTTTGTAGCAAAGAAGCCATTAAACCCTTCCCCATCCCCATTCATCAAGTATTGTATAATTAAGATTCTGAACCCCTGTAAGGTTTTTAATTACTTGCTAAAGCAGTTGTCCAGATGGTTAAGCATAATAAAAATAAGAACACCTTGAAAGGAATCAAGAAAATGTCACCAAAGTTAAATGGAGGGTGGGGGCGTATTACATTATATTGAATAGTTTTCAGAAATGTCGCTCCTTTTTAATAAGTGTTTCTAAAGCAGAGAGAAATGTCACGTGACAAACTTCATATCATGGTACTGCATTTATCTGAAGATCGAACTTGATGTCGCTTGTTTATTCCCTAGAACAGGGGTGACCTTCACTCTGGGTTTAAGAACAACAAGTATGTCTGTTTACTTCAACTGCTAGGAGAGGCTCTTGGGCCCTCATAATGAGAAGCACACTGAAATAGAAAAAAGTTGAAGAGGGACGGAATTCTGTCAAAGGCAATATCTCTTCTCTAATCTTTTGTGACTCCATACCAGAATTTTGCCCGTTACGTAGGATCTCCCTGGTGCAGGCATCAAAGGCTTCCTGTGGTTCTCTCCCTCCCTCTCTTTTCTAGATTGGTTGGCATTCAGTATATTAGTTTTAGGTGTATGCATAGTGGTTAGACATGTATATAACTTGTGAGATGATCCCCCTGATCAACCCAGTACCCACCTGACACCACACATAGTTATTACAATATTATGGACTATATTTCCTGTGCTATACTTTACATCCCTGTGACTTTTTGTGGCCCTTTGACTCAGGACTTTAGGGAGACAAAAGGGCCTGGTGGGGAGTGGGGACAGCCTGAGCCAACCCTCCACAGAGACCCGTGGACAACTAGCACTTTGTAAAAGACCCCTCATTCAATCAAGCTTCTGCCCACTTCAACTAGGGTCTGACTCTAGCTGCTGTGTGAACAGGTCTTTGAGGACAGACCGCTTCCCAGATCCATGTGCCCCTGTGGGTGTCCACGGTGTAGTCGCCTCTGTACTCTGGCACGAGTGGAGGTGTCTGCCGCTTGGTTCAGGCCTCTTCTAAGCCTCAGTCTTTCACATTGGCTCCAGCCTGTGTTTTTGAACTTCAGGTTTTTCTGTCTAACCCTCAGAACTGCTGCTTAGTGCCCCAGTTCCTTCTCACCTGAGCCCGCGGGGAATGGGGGTACAGCTCACAGTAAATTCTGCTCCACTATCTTTGCCTACTGGGTGCACTGATGTCTATGGCAGGGACCTGCCAGTCTTTGGGGCAGATTTTCTTTCTACCTGGTGTGATATGAAACACTCCCCAAGCAACCGTAACTCTTCACGTAACCGTTTAACAATTTCACTCCAGGTAAGTCCAGATTGCAGTTCAGTCTGAGACTATTTGTTTTACATACTTTTATAATAACTCTGTTAATTGGTAGCCTGAGCCAATTGGAAGGTGGTCATACCTAATAGTGGAAAAAAATTAATGCTAGTTATCTCTTTTAGATTATAATAAGTACCAAAGGAAATAGTTTACCACTTTTATCTCCCAGCTGTAAAACTGTTTTTTTTAAGATTTTATTTATTTGTCTTCAGAGAGGAAGGAAAGGAGAGAAGGAGAGAAATATCAATGTATGGTTGCTTCTTGTGAGTCCCCTGCTGGGAACTGGCCTGCAACCCAGCCACATGCCCTGACTGGGAATTGAACCGCGATCCTGTGGTTCGCAGGCCCACACTCAATCCACTGAGCTACACCAGCCAGGCCAAAACTGGTTTTAATAGAAGGGTAAAAATTAGTTTTCTGGAAAATTTGTGGAATTATTTGCTTCTCTAGAATTGGAAGTAAATGAAAAGTAACAATGTTATACGGAGGCTGTGGCCTCATAGTAATGTCCATGAGGGGCAAAGGCAGTTTGAAAAGCACTTAACTGAAGATAAGCTCAGTATCTTCCCCTCTCCTCGTGCTCGCTCGTCTGGGTAAGACATTGGGCTTTCCGGGCAAATGTCTGATGACACATTGGTGCATAAAATAAATGAGAAACCAGGCAAACTTGTAGAAAGAATGTATTAATGTTCAACTTGTAAAATGTAAGATAGTACCCTCAAGGCAGAGTATTCTCTCTCTCTCTCTGCACACTCCACATTGGGTTTGGATTTGTTAGTGGACAAAATAATATGTCTAGCAGCATAGTGCTGGCCTCTGAGTCTTTCCACAGAACCACAGAACCGGCAGGACTCCTGCTGAGGTTGGAGAATACCAGGTCTAGGGAACAGGTGAGCTCCTTGCTCTTGGAAGCCTGCCTTCCCTCTGTCCACAACAGTGGCAGCTTCCCAGGTGGGGCCCGGTGAACGGCGACTTGGCCCTCAGTGCTGCAGGAGGCTAACCGAGGTTGGTACCAAGTGTGGGCACTCTCTGCGACCGCAATTCCTATCAGGGTGTCAGGCAGCCAGCTGGCTCTGGGTATCTCCTGGCGGTTACAGCGAGGCCGAGTTTCTGTTGCAAAGCTCAGGTGCATCTGCCCAGTGGGGAAAGAGCAACGGGACACTGTTGCTGTGGGAAATGGGACCTGGGGACTTGGGGGCTCTGACCCAGCCGCGAAGCCTGAAATGGAAGTGGATCTGGTACTCTCCACGTGAAAGTGCTTTAGCAGAAAACAGTGCAGCCTTGTGGGGCCATCAGGGTCACCGGGTTTCTCCTTCCAGAATTCGTTTCGAAGTGGTTCGCTCCCTGGCGGGAAAGGCGTTCATCCACAGCAGCTGCCCCACTTCGTTTGTTTCACAGGTTGTGCAGGTTTAGCTTCTGGGTATAAAGTAGAAATAACCGTATGAATGTGATGAATGACTCCGAGAAGTGCGTTGAGTTCCTGACAAATAAAGGAGTCAGAGACTATGCCCGATTTGTTTGTATTCCTCCAACTTTTAAGCCACCCGCCAGCACCTTGTAATCACTCAGAGATTTGTATGGCTGATTAGATGAAAACCTTGTAGTGGGCGCTGGTACTGACGCACCTGGCTTGGCAGACAGTACTCTTTGCTGTAAACACCGTCAAGTCAGCCAATTACGTGCAGGTGATTTACCTCAGAACACGATTCAGCACACAGCGCTAGCAGTCCTTGTCCACGGAGAGGCTTCCTGCCTGCACTTGCCTGCTGCTGGTGCCCCCACCGGGGGGTCAGGGCTTGACGCAGCAGAGAGGGAGTGTCCTGGCCCTGTGTCTTTTCAGAGGATGCATTTTCTTCATGCACTAAGTAGTCATCAAGGACCTGCTGTGTGGGGGGTACTTCTGAGAGGCCACAGGAGGGGGGAGGCTCGTTTCCCGATAAGGGAGAGGTGTGCATGTTTATGACCACACCAGAGTGTGTAGACAGGGCTGCCGTTGTCCAGAAGGGAATAGACTCTCCCCACAGAAGGAGTCGGGGAAGACTACAAATGAAGGAGGTGAGGTTTGAACTCCACCTTGAGGAATGGGTGAGAACTTGGTGAGTAGAGAGAGGTGGGAGTGGAAGGACCATTCCAGTTGGAGAGGAAAGCAAGAGGGGAAGAGAAAGAGGATGGGTGGGATTTGGGGATCAGCTGAGTCTGCCAGAGCTTGGACTAGAAGGTGGCTGGACCTGGAGACCCCTGGATGCCACTCCAGGGCTGTGGATGACGCTTGTTTTATATGTTCTGCAGCAAACACCCCAGCTCTTTCTTTCCCAGGCAAATACAGTGGGAACAGAGTAAGTTCTTTCATTGAGAACTTACGTTCCTGGCAAGTTTTCACTAGGCCATTTCCACTTGTTTGGGGCCCCCTCTTCATATTCTCTCAGTGGGAAAGTGTGGCGATCAGTGAGGTAGTGAGAGGGTCAGCACATTTTGCCCCGTTGTAGACGGCAGCCAGGATACTGTAGATTGTCGCCCCTGCTTTGATAGGTGGGCCTAAAAACAGGAGGTCAGTTGGTCCCACTTCCCAGTCAACATAAACTAGACTTGTTTCCGTGGTGTGTAGCATACAGCTATTTCTGAATGCTCTACATTATTGATTCGGCTCAGCTCTTAGACATGCCATCTTCTTTGTTTGGAGTTGTATCTGATTGCAAATACTCAGCCTAAGGTTAATATTTTATGAGACTCAATTGTAACTTGAGGCCCTGACTGGTGTGGCTCAGTGGGTTGGCCATCATTCTACAAACCGAAAGGTCGCCAGTTCGATTCCCAGTCAGGGCACATGCCTGGGTTGTGGGCCAGGTCTCCGGTTTGGGGGGTGTGAGAGGCAGCCAGTCGATGTTTCTCTTGCACATTTATGTTCCTCTCCCTCTTTTTCTCCCTCCCTTCCCCTCTCTCTAAAACAAATAAATAAAATCTTTTAAAAAATCATAACTTGAGGCTGGAAATGTGATGACAGGCACGGCTATCGTTAAAAAAGACAGCTATGCTGCACTCAAGGCCATTTAGACTGAGCAACGCAAACCCCTATCCGAGCGCCAGCCCCGGGTCCTTCCTTTGCCATCTCCGTGGGCGCTAATGAACTTCAACACGTTATCTAGTGATTTACCTATTGCCCGTCAAGACCATATTAATACACTCATTGACTGACGTGTAAATATTTACAAAATGCTTATCATACCCCACACACTGACCTAAGTAAGAACTTTACAAACGTTAAGACATTTGTTCCCCCTGACAGCCGTATGAAGTCGATAATATCATTACTGTTCCTGATTTACAGAGGGGGAGAGCAAGGCACAGAGACATGAAGCAACTTGCCCAAGGTCACACAGCTAGTGTTCATCGCTGCTGGAGTAGACATGTGACTTAGAGGCTGTGATTGGTGTGTTTGGTGTCACCTGCGTGGAAAAGGATACACACACCCTGCCTGGGTGGATTCTGCCAAGCTGTGCTCTGCGACAGAACCAAGTTTTTGCACCATTTTAAAAAGGCTTAGTCTCTACAATTCGTCACTAGTTGTCTTTCAAGAAACTCGGTATTTTAATTGACTGAGGTTGTTCGAAAGTGAACAGTTTTGGTGTAGGCGCACCACACACATAGGCAATACCACAGCCCGGGCCTGCATAGTGTGTGGCTTTTATTTTGGAAGATGTGGCTGGTGGCTGCTGGTAGTGACAGTTCCCCAGATGCATGGCAGTGACTATATAGTTAATAAGAAATGACATTTTCTTTAAAAATTTTTTTGTTTGAAAAGAGAGGAAGGGAGAGAGAGAGAAACACTGATGAGAGAAATAAGCACCAGCTGGTTGCCTCCCATAACAGGCCTGGACCTGGGATCACTCGCACCAGACTGGGGATCTTGCACACCAGGAGCGACCTAGGCATGTGCCCTGCCTGACCTGGAATTGAACCCACAACCCTTCAATTATGGAATGTCGCTCCAACCAACTGAGCCACACCAGCCAGGGCCATTAAGTGACATTTTTCGATGTGCCTAGCACCCCGCTGAGCACATTATAGGATTATTTGTTTAATCCTCCCAACAACCCCACAACGCAGGCCCTGTATCTCTTTTCTCCAGATATGGCAGCTGAGGCCTAGAGAGGCATCGGAGAGCAGCACCTGCCACATAGCTAGGAAGCAGCAGGGCAGGGACTCGAACCCCAGAATTGTTTCCTGAGCCTCCGGTCTAGACCACTGTGCACACTGCCTGCCCCTGTGCTGTGCGGCCTGCTGCTGGTCTCTGACCCTCCGTGCTGACTCCCGCGTGCTCTCAGGGCTGGCCGGCCCTGCTGGCTGCTGCTGAGTCTTGCCAACGATTAACAGTGGATCTGGATAAATTTCTTATAGCCATTCTGCTTCCTGTCCTCATAGGATCCCACTGCTTGCCTTTGCTTTATAGCAAGTGTTTGAAGAGTCAGATTTCACCCATTATTCTTCCATAGTCAGCCTTACGCCCCACCTGCGTTCAGCATTTGCTGAACACCACTCTGTCTTGCTAGCAGGCACCAAGAAGGTGGCACAGGTGTGGGAGGGGCAGGTGGACCTGACCAGGTAGATCCTGATGTGGAATGTGGGAACCGTATGGAGGGGACTTATGTTTATGGTGTCATGTGAGCTGCTCATTAGGCATCTCGAGGGGTCTGTGCACCTATTCATAATGAGTTTTCTCACTTTTAGGCAATATTTTTTCTACATCAGGCATGGTGCCCATTCTATGGTAGATGCTTAATAAGCTTTTGGTGAATGTGTGAACAAATTAGGGGCTGGATGAATAGATCATTTATTGCTTGGTTCCTTTGATAAAATGGCATCCTAAAAGGTCCTGGGATGTTCTTGCCTTTGCAATCCCGCTACTGGGGATTGCCTTTCCTCCACCTGGCTCTGCCCCCTGCGTGCCTGGGCCCTCTCCCTGTCCTGCATGTCCCCTGTCCCCCTCCATCTCCGTATCAGTTCAGGGAGTGGCTGCACAGGTGGCAGTATGACCTGTTCTCTTAGGGGGTGCCACAGATGGTGTTAGGTTCTATAGTTTTAGAATAAAACCAGCCTTTAGGGAAATTAGGAGTTAAATTGACTTTCTAAGGACTCCAATCACCATGTATGATATTGATGTAGGAACTTTCTGAGTCCTAAACAGACTTTAGGGCAACCCGCTGGGAACGGCGTGTGTCAGAGAAGGTCCTACCATGCAAGCACACGCAGGGCAATTTGGGCCGCCTCTCTTCTCAGGACTGAGAGTCACTTCTTGTCTTGGTTGTTTTATTGAAAAGCTGGATTGAAAATACAGTGTTAGGGAAACTACGTTCCTGGTACCAGCGATAGATTCCCAGGCGGGGTTTATTTTCCAGTTTCAGTTTAAAGGAGCTACATCCTGTCAGCCTCAGGACAGGCTGACATTAAGTGGCTTTCCTTTCTGTGTCTCTGACAGATGTGCCGTCCCCACACCAACGAGCCTCTGCCAAGATGAACCCAATAGAAGAAGGGGTGGAAGATGACGACGAGGTCTTTGAGCCCGTGTCTCCAAAGACAGTTAAAGTCCATCAGTTGCCTTGATGGGAGAGAAGAGTCGAGAGTTACCAAGAGGAAAAAAAACTGTCTTGAAGAGATCCTGGAAAATACCAGCGCTTTTTCACCGCTTTTAGATTATTCTGCTTTAGGACATCCAGACGGGTAGCGTGTGAGGGCAGAAAAGAGAGGGAGAGCCAAAAACAGAAAGGGTATTTTCGCTCTCCTTTTTATTGGTCAGCTTTCCAAGTGGTCGTTTTCCTGAGCCTTCTGACCAAAACCAGCTCTATTTTGAGATATGTATTTTCACAGTATTTTCTAGATACACTGTCATTTTAACTTAAAAAAAATCTTAGCGTTCTGTCAAGTGCTTTCTCACTTATTTTTCCAAGTTGTGGTTCCTCTTCCTCACAGGCGACTTTTTCCCAACAGCGTTGTCCATTTGATAGCTTTAACAAACAATGTCAGTTTGCAATCGAAATTGAAGTAACATTAAAAAGCAGGGAATCTCAGGCTTTGCTCAATTGATTTTTTTTAGGTGAAAAATTTAAGGAAAAACATGATTTGACTGGAGTTTATTTTCTCCCAGGATAGACACGTGACTCCACGGGATCCCCTGACTTGTTTGGGCATCGTGTGGATAGCTTGCTAGTGAACAAAACTCGTCAGACTTTGTTCGCATTGCCCTTCTGTTATCCATTTAAGAATTGGTCTGAAAGGTACCAGCTGGGAAGGTAACAGACAGCAGCAGTTCTGGCCTTGGCCTCAGCCTTCAGTCAGACTCACCCAGGCTGGGTGCCCTCTTGCCCCCCAGGTGGGGAGGATAGGAGAGTGAGGCGCCGAGCAAGTGGCACAGAGTGAGGTGGCTGACAGCGCAGCCTTGTTCTTTGGCCCGGATTCGGAGGTTTCAGATTGTCCTCCAGCCATAGATCGTTCTTAAACTGTGGGAGCTGTGGGTGGACCCCGCTGCAGGGGCGACGGTGGCCACGGTCCATGCCGTCGGCGCATAGCCTGGACAGCGCTGTGAGGGCCTTGGTTCCACTCCCTTTGCTACCTGGATCACGTTTTAGGAAACAGTGGTGTTGGCTGGTGGGAGAGGAAACGTTGGTTTGAACTTTTGACCCGCGATGCTGCATCATTCCCCACCGCAACGCAGTTTCTTTTGTTTCAGCCACTAGAACCAAGTTCGAGTCAGCCCGTTCTTATGTTAAGTAGCTAAGAAAAGCTCCAAATGAAAATAGTTTTAGCCCTGGCTGGTGTAGCTCAGTGGATTGAGCACGGGCCTGTGAACCAAAAGACGCTGTTCGATTCCCAGTCAGGGCACATGCCTGGATTGCAGGCCAGTTCCCAGCAGGGGATGCACCAGAGGCAACCATACATTGATATTTCTCTCCCTCTCTCCTTCCCTTCCCCTCTAAAGATAAATAAATAAAATCTTTAAAAAGTAAATAAAAGATAAGGCTTTAAAAAAAGAAAGAAAAAGAAAATCGTTTCAAGTGAGCTGAGCCAAATGAAGCATCTCTTGTAATTTCTGTGAGAGAAGGTAAATAAGCTAGAGTCATCTCATTTTCCTACAGCCCTCTTTCATTAACGCTAATTGTTTCAGTAATTTCACCTGAGTTGAGTTGACGTGCTCAGTCACTCACTGAGAAAATTTCCACAGACTGGGAATCCAGCTTCTAACGCCTGCACCAGATATCGGCTCATTCGCATCCCGGTGGGAACACTCTTCAGTGGGCCTCGTTAGAAGTTCACTCTGGAGAACGGAGCAAAGGCGAATGACTGAGCCTCGGCTGTAAGACTGCAAAGATATGTCGCGTTTCACTGTCTCTTCCTGTGGCTGAGACCACGTGCGTAACCACAAAGGCCTGGTGTTAACACCGCTTCCTTTTCTGTTGGAGTGAGGTCGTGCAGACCCTTTAGTTTGCACGTGCAGAAGAATCATTACAGAATCGCTCTGTGGGAGTAATTAGATATTACATCCTCCCCTAAGTAGACAGTAATTCTAGACTCTGCTGAGGCCACGTGCTGCACGTTCTGTAGGCACACAGAAACTTGGGATTTCCTTACTGGCCCCATTCAGGTTTGTCTCACTTTGTTAAGCTCAGACAGCGGAATGGGTCGTCTCTGATGACCAGCCTGGATGTGTTGGGAGGTGATTCTCTGTGGTGCTGGGGACACACATTTTTAAAGGCACGCTGCTATAACTAGGCGATACAAAGTCATCTACTGTGTTTACAAAATGTGTGTGTGCCCGTGCATCAGTGTCCGTGATAACGCGGCTGTGGTCTCCAGATTAGGAATACTGAAGGTGTCTCTTAGCCGGAACGGGAAACACGAAGTTATTTTCCAGCACAGACCTCTAAGGGAGACAATGGCCCTCAGAGAAAAGGAGCTTCGGACTGCCGAGTGGCCCCCCACGTAGACATGATAGCAGAGAAGCAGATAAGGATACAGAATCGAGTTCTAAAGTGTAAGATCTCCTCTCAATGACATTCAGTTCATTTACACAAATGAACAAGTATATCTTTGTATGAGGCATGAATACAAAGACAAAAAACATGTTTGCTGCCAAAGCCACCAATAAGATGCTTTCTGTGTTGTTTGGTATTCATTTTGCTGCGTGACCAACGATCAGAAAGTGGTCTGCAAAAATTATTCCATGTACAACCCAAAGTCTATGTTCAAATGTAACATCAAGTCTGTTGTATGCCTCTGGAGTGTGACATTTATACCAGAATGTATGCATCATTTATAGTATTTTGAAAGCCCTCATAAATATTTATATTTATAAAATAAAAGCACAGACACTAGATAGATTCTCAAAAATGTTTACATGTCTTAAATTAGTAGTAATGGGTGCTATATAATTATTTTGTAGTTACCCTCCTCTGCATTCTGGGATCTTTTCTGTACCTTCCTATGGTTCAGTTCCTCTTTAGTCATTGTGTTACAGAACAGACTTGAGCAGGGTGGGGTAAACAATATACTATTACCGAATGGACCCACCCTTGCCCCCCTAGGTCCCCACCTTATACTAAGTTCACTTCACCTGGCACCAGAGAAAGACATCTCTCAATGCCAGAGACTGGTGAAAAGGAAAAGGATTACTTATTGAAAGAGTTATACAAACTGAAGAGTAATGACTTAATGTCTCATTGAGATCCCAAAGTCCTTTAGAATACCCACAAACATACAGTTCTTCCTTTCCCCTCTGCCCAGTCCAGGGTACCATGTCTCAAAAAAGAAATAGAAGTCCATGGTTCTTCTCTTCCTAAGCCGAGTGGTCCCCAAAAGACCCCTGGTTCTTCTCTGCCCAACCCGAGTGGTCCCCAAAAGACCCAGCATGACTGCCCCACCTGGGTTTAAATCCCAGCAGCCATCTTCCTCTGCCGCACCATTTCCAGCTCCTCCCACAATTGGCCACAGCTGCCAGCACTCCCATATTTTTCCAGCTTTACTGGGCTGCCATAGTAAGTCTGGGCAGCTGTGTGGTGTGGAACCAATCATCTCCAAGCTCTTACGCAGGCTCTGTAACCAGGGGGAGTCACCTCCCAGTTACATCATGGGTTGAAGTCACTCCCATCCCCCTGACTTAAAGCATGGCCACAGCTATTTAACATATCTATGTAACCAGTTAAAGGTTATAGATACATTAAATGACTGTTCTAGAGGTTAGCTGCAAAACTGTTGCTATGCAAAACAACTCTCAATGGCCCTGCTCCATGTGTCCCATCGCCCAGTTCAGACTTGTTGGGGTGAGGACATCCCATATTTTTAACATTTTCTGGGCCCCGAGTTCTGGACCCCATTACAAATCCCTGCTTTGCACCCTACCTTGACTACACCCTGTTGCAGCTGGATGCATCTGTGCTTTGCTGCCACCAGTGTGCACACTAGGGGCGTCACCTTCTCACACAGTTCTTCATCCACACGTCTGAAGCTTTTTCTGGTTTTATAACTTGCAGCTGCTGATTCTTGTGTCCCAGGTCCTATCTTGGCCCTCAAAAGGGCCAAGAATGCTGGAAAAGTTTTTGGGGAAAGTTGGTGTAACCTACGCACACTGCCCTGTTCCCGGTGCACCTAGGTCATGACTCTGCTCTCCAGTGAAGACTTTTACACTAGTAAAAGTGTGGTGGCCCCAGTTGTGAACTTGGGCATGTAGGTCAATTCTGACCTTCAGGGTCCTGTTGCCCTCCTCTCTGCAGACCCTAGCATGCAGCTTCAAGGAGTCACTGTAATTGTTTCCATCATTTCCTTGGTCATTTCTAGGGCTGCTCTATAGAAACCTCTGACCTTGCCATGCCTTTGTTTCCCCTCCCTTCCCTCTTTCCAACCCTGGTTTCCCAACTTGTTTTTCCAATTATCTTCAACTAGACTGACTAGGAATTCCCACCTGCTCCACACAGACTCCCAAGGGTTTGAAAGGAAAGGACACTGTGTAGGGAGCTTGAGGTTGCGGCACAATCATGGCGTCAGCTCTGCTCAGGGGATGACACGTTTTCTACTAAAGGGAGCTATGCTCTGATTGTCCCAGAACCCCAAATGCCTCGCATAGAATGACAAATGGTGACTGTCACTTAAGGAACCTGCTTCTAAGTACTATGTACAGGTTCTTCTGCTATAATTGCAACCCAGTTTTAAAGTACACAAGGATTTTATGAATGCTTTATACAGTGACATTATGTACAGGGAACTTGGTTTTCAGGTGCCATTTACATTGAAAACACTTTATAATAAATTCATGCTCTATTCATGTCTGAATAGAACCTCACAGTTTAAGATATCTTCATGTGTTGTCATTTAATTAAATAAATTTCTTAGAAAATATGTGTATTTTTTTCATTCTTCTTACATATATAATAAGTCCTCAATGTTGTCTATAGATTCTGTGACTGCAAGAGAAACAACATATAGGAAACCAGAGCTACCATAAGCTAATTGATATAAACAAGAATTGAGATCCTATGGCATCTCATCAGTGTTACAATGAAATCACATTGAAGAAAATGATGTTATTGAGGAGCTGCTGTGGTTGTTTGCTCTAACTCCACACCTAAAGGCCCATAGGGTTGGTCAGGTTGTCCCCGGAGGTCGTGGGAATCGCTCTGGTCGCCTCAGCAGACCTGCAGAGGCAGGGATCTCGGGGCAGTTCCACTGAATTCTGAAGGTCTGCCATCTCGGCGGCCTTTGGCTGTGAAAAGAGGGAGCCGCGAGGCAGTGCAGACAGCGTTGGCTGGAAACAGCAACTGAGACGCCTTCAGAGTTTCACTGTGGGGCTGCATAGATTTCTGCTTTGTATTCCACCTGCTTTGAGCATTCTCTTCTAGTTTCTAAGGTTCGACAGCACAAGAAGTCACATGAAGTTAGTGGCACGTCTCCCCTGGGTCTGTTCTACGGTGGGCAGGAGCAGCCAATCTTTCTGTGCTTGAAGAAACCCGCAATCCTTCCACCATCTGTCCTAGGCATTGGAATGGGAAATTGAGAGCCCATCCCTCGGCTCTTAGTAGCAGCTACTTGCCCCCATCAGCCCCAAGCTGAGACCCAAGTGGAAGGAGCATCTTACACTACCAGAAAAGGAATTAATTCCGTTACTCAATAAGCCATGCCACCTAAGTCTAAAGTCCCTTCAGACCACTGTCAAATCTGGCAGAGCCCTCTCCCTTTTCCACTGAACATCTGAACACTGCACAGTGCCCGAAGGTGGCAGGACAGGCATTGGCATCCCTGTTTGGGGAGGGAAGTGCAGAGAGGAGGAGTGACCGGTCCAAGGTCACACAGCTGACCCGTGAGCGACCAGGGCCCAACAGTATGCTTGGTCTGGGCACTTTCCTAGTTCCACCTCCCAACTCAGAATCCTCTTTCTTCCAACCACATTCTCAATCTACACTTAGGCCTTTTCCCCATTCTATGTTGGGTCCCTTTCCACAGCTCTAACATCATCTGTACCAGCCTTCTCTGCTTCCTGCACCCCTGGGTCCCCGACATTAGACACTATTTACCAAGGCCAAAGACATCTCCACTGACCCTCAAGACCTGCCAGCCTCCTGCTTCATTCTGTCAAGAGAGACTTCACCTCTTCCCAGTTTTCAGCTAAACCTTTCTGTTTCTCTACCCCTCTCTGCCGGTCACAGTGGCCCGTTACACGGCGGCACTTACCGCAGCAGGGCTGCTTCCTGGAGAAGGGAGCACCGAGAACCGTGACTCCGGATTTTCCGCACCGGCTCCTTTCAGGACAGGCCAGCAGAACCAAAAGTGGCCTGAGCTGAGCCGAACGACCTCACCCCCCCCAGTAAGTGGACACCCCACCACTACACCACGGTTCTTATGTTGGAAACTGGCTTTGGAGGAAAGCAGCCTTGGGGGGAGAATGTTATTTTTTTTGCAAATGATGAAAACACTGCTCATGGTTTTTGATAGTTAAATATAATTAAGCCATGTGTGCAGAGCCTGGCTGAGGAGAAACCACGCGATCCCTTAGAAGGGGCTCAGACAGGGAGCACACCTCAGGCCCAACCCTCCAAGGGGCCGACTGTACTGCATGAGGAACAGAACTATTCATCTGCTCCAAATTCACTTCTGTTAAAATAGCTTCTGTTATCTTGGGGACCCAGCCAACCTTTTTCAAGATGCCTTCCATTATTTTTGCTGTTCTCATCTGATCTCTTTGAACTCTTGTTATTTGTACCGATATGTGAGTAAGAATAATAACATAATACTTTATTTTTTGTACATGCACTTATATAGAGAGGCATATTTTTAGAAAAAAAATTAAAATCTGATATTGTCCTTTAAGACAATCTATCTGTTTATGTGAAAATGTGGGGGCCGAGTTATGTGTCGCTCCAAACAGATTTCTTATCTCTGTTGTCTGCCTCCACTACCCTCCTAGCTGAGAGCTGCTCTACATCACCGACCCAGAAAGGAAGCAGAATTTTTCTCCTCGGACTTGGCTTTGAAGTTAGACAAATGCTATTCTGAATGCTGTCTTTGACCATGTGATCTTCGGCAAGTTGTTAAACCTTTGAAAGCCACTGTGACCCCATTTGTACATGAGAACCTTTCCCAACACATAGTTGGCACTCAGTAAATATTAGTTTTCATCTCCCTTTCCTTTTTTTTTTTTTTTTAGGTTGCCAAGTCAAATCCTTTAGGCTCTGGCATCTTGGCAAACACAGCCTTTGTAAAGGGCCAGAGAGTCAGTGCCTGGACCTCAGGTAGAGGCAGGGTGGGGACTGCGACCACCCCTCGTGCTGACCACAGATGCGCCTGAAGGTGCTGGAGCCCAGCACTCACAGCCACACCCTATTGGACTAGGGAAGAGAGCGAGCCATCCTGACGTCAGTGAGTGGCCCTGGAAAGCACTGGGCAGCAAAGGAGGCCACAGACCCCTCTGGCTGTCTTTCCTGTCCAGGACAGTCCCATCCTTGCACGGTCCTTCTCAAATGCTGTGTTGACTTCAGTCATGTCGCCATTACCATCAACACCAGAACTGCATGAGGTTCTTTTGTCTTCGAGCATTCGGATTCAATAAGGGTTTCTCAGAAGTTCTCCTCAAAGCAGTCAGCTTGCTGAAAATCCTCCTCCGGCCTTTTCAAAAAGGTGTTGAGATTTTGGACAAGCAAATTTCAGAGCATGTGGAGTATGTCAATTTTAACTAGTTCAGAAGTTCATGAACTTGGGTGGCAATCGGGAGATTCACCAAGGGCCCCTTAAAACCCAGCTGGCTGGGCCTCGCTCCAGGGTTTGATCCAGCACATCCTGGGTGAAGCTGGATTCCTCAGTTCCCAGATAATGTCCTCACTGCCCTCAGGGGGCCACACTCCCTCATCAGCAGGTGAGGGGACTGCCTGGGAGATTAAACTCAAGACAAACTGGAACCCAAGTAGTCTTATTTAGAGCCTCTCAATTAAAAGGAGCTGTTTCTTTTCTTTTTGATTTTGTTTTTTTTTTTCTCTAGGTGAGTAGTTCTCAAACTTTTACAGAGGCATCAAATGCATTTTCAGCGGGGGCCACATCAGCCTCATGGTTGCCTTCAAAGGGCGAATGTAATATTAGGATGGTAGAAAGGTAACTACTCCTTACCTAGGGGCAAGGAGCTCGGCACTGCCACCGCGTGGAAACAAGGCACCCGGCCAAATAAAACAAGGTGAAGGGCTGGATTTGGCCTTGTGTTTGACACCTGTGTTTTGATAAGAGTCACTTAGGGAACTAGTTAAAATCTCATTCCAGGAACCGAATACACCTATAACAGTGATTCCCAACCTGGCTGCATGTTGGGTCAGTAATTCACTGGGACATCTGGAGTCTTAAAACCTCCGCAGGTAATTCAAGTGCATTTAATTTGAGCTTCTCCAGTCTAGAGGAAGGCCAGAAACTGTCACCTGTGCAGGCATCCTGGGTGATTTGGGTACAGTGTCACAATGGGGGAACACTCGGCTGGGCTTGCTTCTGCCGTAGGAAACATAGAGCAACAGGGGGAGCGATGGAGTGGGGTTTGAAGCGAGAAGAGCGGGGGGCGGAAATGGAAATGGTCAGATTAAAGCAAGCGTAGGTAGTCTTGTTGGCCTGATTTTTTCCTGCATATATCATTTATTTTTGGAACACTTATTTTTATTCATATGTAATTGACCTATACCATTATATTACTTTCAACTATACAACACAATGATCTGATATATGTATATATACATTGAGAAATGACCGTAAGTCTAGTTAACATTCATCACCACACGTGTCTCCAATTGTTTTCTTGTGCTGAGTACTGACATGCAGTACAGTATTATTAACTTCAGTCACCACAGTGTACATCAGATCCTGGACCTTACTTAAAACTGGAAGTCTGTACCTTTTGACCGCCGTGGGTGTGTGCTTTTGATCAACTCCCCTTGGACTCTCTCTTCGGCTCCCTGTGCTTCTTAAATAACAGTCAGAAAGAAGCTTTGCAAGCTGGTTCTGGAGTTTGGGAGAAGAGGATCGTTAGAATCAGAATTCAGAGGTGTCCTTCTTAGTTCCAAGCAAGGTTGCATGACCTGTGCAGTTGGGGTTGTTCTTCCCTTGTGTGGGAATATTGATACCTTCCCCTCTTACCTTGGGAGAGTTTTGGGAGAGCCAGATTTCAAAGCCCACGTACAACTAGAAATCACTAGAAAAGTTGAGGTTGGAATCGTGTCAACCAGTGACACAAAAATGGAAGCTGAAGATAAAAGAAGTAGCTCTTCACTATGTTATACTTGGAATTTCTCTGGGAACTTGTCACTAAATTGCTTCCTTGTGGGCACACAATTCAAACCTCAGCCCCCAGCCCCTGGGCAGGGGAGTGTGAACACTTCTCACAACACGGCTTCCTCTCAGACGACAGGAACACGGACAGACCTGTGAAGACGTCTAAGCGAGAGGCACCACCTCAGGGTTTTGCATAATAAAATCCTGAATGAAAACTTTAGAAGCCTTACATTTCTTACAGCTGGAAAACTGGATGAGAAATTTATGGAACAGTAATGCAAAGACAGTATTTAATGCAATATGGGTGTTTACAGTTTTGAAGTTTCTTATTACAAGACCTAGAAAAACTCGTAAAATTCTTTGTCCTAGCCAAGTTACCATTATCAGTATCTCCTTCAGCACCATGAACTCCACATTCACAGCCTCTGTGTTCTGCGTAAGGGCCCATGAAGTCACTTCTTAGGATTCCATATTTTTCCTAGTTAAGTTTATCAAACATATTGAATAGTCAGAAATCCAAATGGCAGCCGAGGCAATGGCAAAGTATTTGTTTCCGAGAGCAAGTCAAGAGTGCCCTCTGGTGACAGCGTGTGGCAGGTGAAATGCATCATATTGCATCTTCAATCACAGAATTACTGAACTACAGCCTGACTGAGCTACAGCCAGATTTTCATCTTCACCAAAAGGAATGTCTACATTTCCGAAGACCCACTGCACAGTGTACTTCATTAGGGCAGGCTATTTGGATTGTGTTTGTTATTTAGGTTATGGACACCCTAGAGCAGGGGTGTCAAATTCTTTTTCACAGGGGGGCCACATCAGCCTCACGGTTGCCTTCAAAGGGCCAAATGTGATTTTAGGGCTGTATAAATGTAACTACCCCTTAACTAGGGGCAAGGAACTCAGTGCTGCCGCCGGGTAGAAACGGGCTGGATAGAACCAGGTGGCGGCCGGATTCAGCCTGTGGGCCTTGTGTTTGCCACCTAGTTTGTGGCAAACTGTGCCACAAACTGTGCCCTAGTTTTATTTGGGGCAGTGTCCCATTAAGACATAGTTTTTAATTTGAAAGAAGCACTGTGGGTAAACTTACAAATGGGATTTCTTGAATAATATGATCTTGGCTCACAGTTCCTTTTATTACTTGTCTTTTTTGTTGTTGTTTTGGGGTGGCATGGGGGCTTGTACTGGCACATTTAGACCTTGTGATGGGTTCTAACGGAACTTGTCAAATCTTCTCCGGCAGGATTTGGGAATAACTCTCTGGGATGATCTGGTATGATCCTAGATGAAAACAGAATACTGGACCAATGACATTCCAAGGGTCCTTCTAAACACGTCCTGTCAAACTCTCCCTGGCAGTCTGGTCTGTCCCCTCACCAGCGCTGGGCAGGATTAACAACCACAGGGAAACACGAGCCTAAGGCGACCGCGAGCACTGGCACACCTCCCGGATGCTTCTGCCCCTCCTTGGTATTTTCCAATCTTTCTACCATGAGAAAGTTCATTATGGGCATTTTAAATAGATTACTTTGGGTGAGTGGCAGGAGCAAACTTAACACGGAGCTAGCTGAAGTAATATCTGGACTAGTTAATGAAAATATTTGTATGGAATTAATTTTATGAAGCAATAAGAGAATTTGAAGAGCCAATGTGGAAATAAATATAATGGCTTGAATAGGTGATCTGACAATCTAAACAAAAGAAGCGATCAATAGAATTTGAAATATCTAACCTGCTAGTAGTGAAGTCACACTTCTAAAGAGAAATGTGGAAAAGCATTAAGAATGTCCAATGTAAATACGGTTTGATTTCCTTACACTCTGATTTTATGCCATTGTTGCTAGTATAATACACGGGACAAGTCCAGTTTTCTCAATAAAAATGCAGAACAAACCATGTCATCTGGGGTGTCATTACCCCAAGGTTGGAGTTGGTACTTAAAACAATGTTTATGACCTGGAGCAGACAGGTAGCTACAGATGCTGAGCAGCTCAGAAATTAAACAGAAATCGAGGCCCTTGACCTTCAGGAAACAGCTCCCATCTTCAAGGAATCTGATTGATTTTAGAAACAAAGTACATACATAGATCTTAAAGACAAGAAACTTTTTAAAGTGGAGATTGTTTTGAGTAACATGCCTGATCGGCAGCCTCAGAAACATTTACCATTTGCAGAGAAACTAAAGCCACTTCAGAAAAAGTGAGTGTGTGTGTGTGTGTGAGAGAGAGAGAGAGGCAGTGGGCTGTAGGGGGCTGATTTCCAAACTGAGGATGACAAATTATATTTGAGTAACAGTAAAAGTGTCTTTTATCATTTCAAATGTTTCTAGAGAGCAAAGCAGACAAGAGAACCTCAGAAAGTGCTTATGAGAGAAAAAAAACGATCTCATGAAAATAACATGAGAAAACAGGAGCAGGATCTATCACAAAATGACACATTGTCACATAAGCAATGTTTTGATGGAGTAACCTGGCAAGCCCAAGCTTCATCATATAAGGCTCTCACAAATGCTGACACATGAGGCCCAGCAGACTAGTGCAAACCCAGTGCTCTGTGTACGGGAATCCAGGAATCCGGGGCTTCCTATGGTCCTGAATGGGACTTGCATTTGTTCTTTATTGGGAGAAAAAAAAGAAACCTTTATTGTTGCAAAAGCATATTGGACTATGTATATTTTAGGTGTCAAATTCACCTATCATTTAAACATTGTAACTTCTTCCCCCCAGTGTAGCCAGCTAGCTCTTTGGAGAGGACAAATGTGGTGACGTGTCTGTAAATCAGCAAGTGGGTTCGCCAGTAAAACATGCTGTTAGTTCTCAGCATGTCTAAAAAATTTTGATCATCCTATTCAGTGATGGTCTAAAGGGTGCCGTTAAAATACCTAAATTAAGTATCCTTCTTCCCCCATCCCATAAATGCCATTTAGAAAGCAACCCAAAGAAGTGGTGAGAAGTTCTTTCCTCATGTTCTCTCATGAAAGTGAGTCGTTTCAGTCTTAGTCCATCTTCCAGAGCCTTCTGTCTCTCTCTAATGGCTCTATTGTTTTCAAATGCATACTTTGTATCCTTAAAAAGTAAGTGCTAAGGTCATACAAAGTGCTAAGGTCATCTGACTATTTAATGTGCAGACCCGAAGGGCTGCTTTTTCCTGGCATTAGGATCAATCTCTGTTGTCTGATTGCCTGTTTTATTATCAGAGTCACGAGGATTCAAACCCACAGCGAGGTGCTGGAAGAGGCAGCCACCTTCAGGAGGAGGAGAAGCAAAGAGCAGAATCCAGCAGGGCTGCTGTTTTAGCAAACAAGGTGGGAAGCAGGATAATAGAACATCACAATAACTTGGTCGAGGAAGCAACTTTATAATTGTAGTACTTTTGTCAACACCTGTAGCTTTTCCACATTGTAGCACATTATTTTTGTTATTTGATGAAAAGTTCCCCATAATGAAAGAAGACAGTAAACAAAATAGCATTTGGTATTTTCTGTCTTGAAAATTTCTGAACTCTTACTTCTCCTAGTTGCTGCATCGATCGTGTGCAGGCTCCCACTCACTCCCATTCGTCTCTTTGCTGACCGAAGTGTGCATGGCTTATTCTCCACTCTGACCTTCTGCACATGCCGTTTCTTCCGCCTGCGAGGCCCTTCCTTTGACCCATCCAAATCGAGCCCATTTTTCTTGAACCTCACTTTCTCAAACCACTAGTGCATTTATCAGAAATGCTGAACAATTTTTAGTGGCGACAAAACAGTATGAGAGGAAAAGTGTAGTTTCAAAACATATATAACCTAATTTTTAAATTTTGTCTAATTTAGTGAAAAAAAGACCAGAAAAAATTAACAAAAATGTTAATGGTTATTTCTAAGTGATGAGTTTATATGTTTTTAAAAAGTTTTTCCATAATTGAAACTAATAAAAAAGATTATTTCTAGGGGATGAGATTATGCATGAATTTTATTTCTTAAGGTTCTCCCTATCCTATAAAGTACAATGTTACTTTTACAATAGCTACTCTTCTAAATAATAATTATTGAAAAAATAAATGTGGCTCATGAAATGGTGCCCTCATGAGCAGGCATGGTGCAGGCCCTTCACACCCTAAAAGGGGGTCAGTCAATGTTTTACAACGTGAGCATGCAGAACACTATGGAGTGTGATTTTAAATGGTTAAGATGGGAAGATGTATTTTTACCACAATTAACAAAAATGTAGGACTCCTAGCAGACACCCCAAACACCCACACAGTGAATCATCCAGGTACTGAACAGAGCTGACACAAAGTGAGTTTCACGATGGACTGGTCAGTTTACAAAACTCAAGTTTTATGGATCTCTCTGCAGTGTATCGACACCACACATCGCTTGACAAATCCACACCCACGTTTTCGGTACTGGTACTAGTGTAACCTTTGATTGTTCTGTTCAAATACTTTTACATTTATAAGGAAAAATTATAGAAAAATTATAAAATGGTTCCTCCAACAGGTCCTGAACATCCTTGTTTCGGGCGACTTTTCCTGAACACAGAAAGAGCGCATTTTGATTGACGAGCTCCCGCTATCCACACTGGCCAAACCTGGACAAGTCCTGATGATGGCAGAACCTGCCTTCCCTTCGTCGTGCATTCATTCACCACCTCTGCTGTCATAAGGTAGGCCCATATTTATAAGGATGTCTATCTGAAGACGTGTTACAATTAGCTTATGCTTAGATCCATGAATAGTACCTAAATGGCCTTTTACCCATTCGTTCAATTGAGCAATCATACAGATCATGAAAACACTCCAAAACTCATCATAAATGCCAACGTTATATGCTTTATTTTTAATCACGTGATTTTTTTAGACCTCAAAATATCCATAGTTGACAGAGTAAGACACTAGGCATTGATAGAATAAGACATTAGGCATAAAATGAGAATATAAAACCCACGGTCTGCAGAAAGGCCAACAGGACTGAGCCCGTCAGTGATGACACGAGTGAAGCGCCCTTTGCAACATCTTTTTTGTCCTGTAAAAACACACAGTTCAAGTGTTTTGCTTGTTTCCACTTGTAAACAACAGGAGTTACATTGGACAAGGAGGCAATCTAAATACTACACAGGACAATTTAAAAACACTAGATAAAACTGTATTAAAGACATATAGAAATCAGTGTTCACTTTGGTCTCTAGTATGGTTAGGGTTGTGAATACCAAAAAACAAAACAAAACAAAACAAAATAACCCCCCAAAACCACAACACATACTTATTAAAGCCAGCTTGGTGGTTGGTGCCAGTGGTTGACAGATGTAATTCAAGAGGTAGTCAACACCATCATTTCAAGCTGGTAACTCTAGCAAGTGTTAAGCCACAGATGTATTAAATATCGTAATAGTTTCTCACAGTACAGTACTTTGCCATAACTTTGCAGCTTCGTTCCACATATAAAATTTAAGAACAAGTCATAGGTGAACTTCTCACTCTAACTGAACTATGACACAGATCACACAACCACCACATCTTAAAGAGGCTGATGACGGCTATGCAAGACAGACTTTGATGCTTTTAACAAGCTGTTCTTCCCTAAAACAAACAGATCTCATTAAGACATCTAGAAAATTAAAGTCAGTGCAGCTGCACTTGTACATACTTTCCCAAATTTTATAACCAACCAAAAGGGAGATACACAATATATATTTTATGATAAACATTTCTTACAGAAAACAGATAAATTAATTTAAATTAACTTTTAAGACTTAATGAGATTTCCCATGTCCTGTATAAATGTTACAAAGTCTATTAACACTTATGGGCTTCTATTCACAAACTAAATACAACTAGCAGTAACTTGGGGCCACATTGGTGCAAGAGTATTAAAAAAATCGGCAATAAAATCATCCTGTTTTGTAGGTGGATTGATGCTAATAACATGATGTTTCCTGATCTTTTCCCCTACATTGCACGCCAAACTTCCAAGTCATAAGCAGGTAAAAATCTATTTTTCAATTGTAAAAATACACCCAAAGTCTTCTAGTAAAGACTAGAAATGCAAGTATAAAAATGTTTCCACTATAATCTGCCATGTAGCCAATGAATAGCTCACAGGGCTGAGACCGGTAGAGCATCTTTCTTAGGAATTACATTTGTGTTGACTCGGGGGTGAGGTCAAGGGGCAAGTAATTCACAGACCTCCTGCCCAACCCATGAGCAACCCCTGTAAACTGATGCTTCACACAGACCTTTCCCCTCAGTATCTAGAAATGGCATTGCACATCCACTCTCGTCCACTCCTTGGCAAGCCAATGCTAGTAAGTTGTGTGCCTAGGGCAATAATGTTTCAATATGCTTGGATTCAGGGCAGCAGAGAAACACATGAGGGAGACTGGCCTTTTTTATACTGTTTGCCCAGCACGAATAAACTCGCACTCACCTCCCCTCCTGCTACCCCTTCCTGCACTGACCTCTGGGCAAGGCAGCTATTCCCAAGACTGCTTCTGTGTTCTGCTTTGCTTAAGTGTCAGAGTGCCCCTAATTCTTTCAACTAAGTACATGATAGGTTTAAGGAGATGGTTGGAGACTTTGCTAACTAAATGGGATGCTTCATTATTCACGAGTTTTTGTCAAAAACATGCAGCTGTGAATTGCTATCTATCGTATAAAAGGTTCTGTACCAGAGAATTATCAGCCACTGCAAGGCTGGAGCAGCATAAAGGTGTGCTATGCATCAACTACGAGGTAGCCTTTTGTTGTAAACAGAGTTATATTTCACCCATGTAAATGAACACTGTGCTCACATCAGTGATATTCACATATACAAGGAGTTCAGGAATTCTGCCTTAAGAGGACTTTCACATGAAATAAAAAGAGAACTGTTATCTCAAATTCAGAAACTCTGATCTATGTCAAACAGAGGTAGTCTACGAACACCAGCATATAATACTCATATAAAGGCCAGTTATTTGGTTTGTTTTGAGTAAGCAGGACTGTAGACTATTCTGTAAAGAAACAACATCATCATTATATGGTATGTTCCCTGAGCAAAGTTCTTTGTCCTGAGTACGTTATGTAATAGTGATAATATTCTTATATAAAAAATAAACCCTAACTTTTTAATCATAAGATAGGCTCGGCATGTGGTCTTAGTTCAGTCTGGTTAGATGCTTAAAATGATTTTAAATTGCACCCGTAGGTCCACAGTTATAAAATGTCTTTAAAAAAAGGAATGACCTCGGCTCTGAACTTTTAAACATGGAAACAGGGCATGTCCAATCCTCAAGTCCATAACTTATTTCTGTAAGGTCAAGGAACTTTGGTTTGAACTCTCAAAGTGACTTGTTATGTTTTGCATTTTTACTGTTAACCTGCTTATTATACCTGCTAAATTTAAGCAATGCCACTTTGATTTGTCTACATAATTTAAATATGCTTACAATCCTCACATAAGGCGAGGAAGGACTTCTCTACAGCTACATCACATTCAATATCGTCAAAGGTAAGCGTTGCATCACTACACACTGCTCCTTCAGTATGCGTGCCACGGAGATGCTCACAAACTCTGTGTTGGAATTCCAGTTGAGCTGTAAAGGACTGGCGGCCCAGCCCCGCCACGGGTCCCTCTGCCCGGCCTGCCGCTGCCGCTGCAGCAGCTGTACACGTCTCCCACAGCAGCACGCGTCAGGGAGGGGGCTGAGACTGTTCACTAGGATAGGTCTCTGTTTTCTTCTCTTTCTTTCTTTTTTTTTTGATTATCTGAGCTTACACCAAACTGTATTTGTCAATGTTAAGTATTACATGGAATTGGTACCTTCTTGGAGATGTTTCAGAAATACACCCATAACATCTATAACCAGGATGACACCAGAATGAATTTTCATGACTGAAACCTGAAAGGAACCAATACTATGACTGCTCCCTAACCAGTTCACTGACAGAACGGAGGGCCAGCCTGAGAAGCGTCTTTACCCCCATCAATGCATGTCCATCCTGGATCCGCCATGCAGGTTACTTTAGCCCGAGTAGCAAAGGGAACCGATGTGAGATCACTTTTATTGTATAAAATCCTTCTAGTTCTCTGGTAGGAGAGGTCTGGTACCCCTGCCTCAGGCTCATCACTCTATTTGCCTCTCACCGAACACTCACCAATATATTCAAGATCACAGCTATCGGGCAATTCTGAGCACCCACTTAGTTTACCCTTAACCCTGGCATTTTATTTGTATCTCCGATGTTTTGTTTGTTTTGGAAACAAGTCAGATAACTCTCCAGGGGGGGGGATAAAAATAGCCACCAAAATATATACCAAACAACTCGAGTTTTCCTCCAAGGTCTTCAGTAGTAAACAAGGAGAGCCCTTGCTCAAAGCGATGGTTAAAGGGACTGATTTAGCCAAGGGAAGCTGCTGTTGCCACAGTCCCCTAGGAAACCTCACGACATGTAAAAGATAACAAGCCAGTCACAAAATACCACTGGAAACAATCAAGTCACTACATTTTTACATTGCCCTCTCCCCTTCCTTTCTCTTAATAGGCATCTAATTTACAATCAAAATATATGAAATAAAAACATTGAAATATCGGCACAGAAGTTACACATTCACTGTCTTTTCTGGAGTTATGCTTCGTGGATTCAAAAAAGCTCACGGCACTCAGAGGCAGACGGAGTTAAGGTACTGCCTTCAAAGGGGGCAGGGGCACTGGACAGGTAACAAGAAAAAAGGCAACCCCAAACTTGGGGGAACTAATTATGTAAAAACCTTTAGTACCATGTGATTGGCAGCTCTGAGATCTGAAGTGTCCTTTGGTTCACACAAAAGGTAACAGTCATGTTTTTATTTTTTGTGTAACGTAAAGGGAGTGGTATTTCAAGAAAAACTCCAGGGGTTGTTTTTAAAACCATCTAAAATGCTTCACACAAGTGTTTAGTTCTTGGGGATGTCAAATTCTGGGAGGGAGGGGGTGTGTGCTTGTATCTCTATACACACATATGTGAAGACAAACTCTCTTTACACATGTGTGTCTACACCCCTACATAAATCCTTCTACACACACACCGGACTCAGGCTCTCTCCCTCTCACACATGCACATATAGATATACATAGTATCTCATTCTCTGAATTACATAAAACATGACACCCTGCTCAAATGTAATTTGCTTAGAGTGATTTGTCTGTTTAAAAAAAATTCACAGTTCCTCAACAGTAGTTAAAAACCCCAGGTCAGTTGCTGTCTGTGAAACACTGTTCCCCTGTATTGGCATGAGGTAGACTTCCCAACCGGGGAAAGAAAACAATACATTAAGAAGAAGGGTTATGTTTTTTTCCTTTTTTGAACAGAAGGCCCCTTTTTGCTTTGTTCTTCGGGTGCTGCAGACGACTTCACGGAGGAAGCTTCTTGAGGTGACCTGCTGGGCCGTTCCGAGACCTCGGACCTGGCCTCCTGAGGAAATGGGGGTGGTGCACAGCCGTGCCCCCCCAGCACCTCCCGTGGGGGGGCCGCCGTGCACGGCTGCGAATCCGCTTCCTGTCTTCCCTGAGAGCTGACGGGCGGCTGCACAACAGTTCTGTGCGGGCAGTTTGCCACCATGTGCGTGATGCTCTGACAGTAATGGCACTTCTTTGGCTGAGGGGGCAGACTACATTCCTTAGCATGATGATCAAGGCCGCCACAGTTGTAGCATCTGCAACAAGAATAACAAAAACAGCTTAGAAGTAGGGGGTATGTGTCAAACGTTCTTTTGTGTATGTAAAAAGATGCCAGAAGACACACACTGTCAATGAGATCACCTTATTTTAATGTACCTTCTTAATAAGCATGCAATGACATTCACTGTGCCAGCTGCTTCAAAGGCCATCGTCACCAAAGTGCTTTGGCAGAGTTACAAGGCTAGTTGCACTCAACGCCAGTCAGTGTAACACAAGGAAGCTAATGAATCACTTCTATCTAGAAATGACCCCTTTCAAAGACCTGACAGGTTATTGTAACACAACAGTTCAGCCCACTAGAGGGCAGCCAATGCCCAACTACAACCACAACAAAACCCCCGCGAGCTTTTAGAGATAGTTAAAAAATCCAACTGTTGGAAAAGTCACAGAGCACCTTAAATGTTATCGGTTTCACATTTCTTTGGGTATTAATTATACTGACTATGGAAACCAGTTGACTGGGAGAATTTTTTTCCTTTGTACAAATTAAGTAATGCAGTGAAATTTGATATATATGAAAATCAGATGTCTATGGAGAATGGTATCTGGTAAATTACCAAGAATTCTGGAGCAATAGGGTAAGTATCTGAAGCAGAAGAATGCTATAAAAGAAAGCTTCTAGCTAAGGCTGGATTTTTTAAAAGGTTGGGGTAGTTCACTGATGGAAAGAATTTACTTTCTTTACCTTCTCTAAGAAATTGTTTTCTCCTAGGGTAATTATTCTAAATTGAGATAAACACTAAGCCCTTCTCAGTCAGTATTTAATCACACACTGGGTGCATAGCTTTGTATTAGATATTTGAAAATTTGACTTCGCTTCTAAAATCTGAACAAGTTGAATTATTTGGAAGACACATGCTCAATTTCAGTCAGATTTTCTTCCAAAATTTTATACTAAAGACAACAAAACAGCATGAAGTGGAGAAAATCAAATTTTATAAATGTTTTTAATCTATTTTTTGAGTATAGAATTTGCTTATTGGTTTGTATCTAAATGAAATATCTTAAGGACTTTCTATTTTAAATTTATTTTCAAATATATTGATGACATGCCATAATTCTCATGAAACACAAATAATAGGTCACAAAGTTTTTTAAAAAGAACAAAATAAGTGGTAACTGTGAGAGTCAGCTTAAGACTATTATGACAACAAAATAATTATAATTAGATTTGTGTGAGAATAACAAGCTTAATAACTGACATTACCATATATTTCAGAGACAAAGTAGTAAGCTAACAATACTAATCTACTGAGCAGTTTATGTAGGATACTTGGTATCTTATCTTCTGGGATAAGTTATAAAGAGTGAAATTTTTACTTGGCAAAAACTGGGAAAACTATAGCCTGCCTCCCCAGTTATCAGTGGTACCCAATAGCCACTAGAATAATGAATTCACAAGATGGGCTTTTATTCTTTGCAATATTAGCAAATACTTACCTCGGGGAAAAATATACCATATTATTAAAAATTAAAGGGAAAAACCAAAGTAGTACTTTTTCTAGTTAAATTATTTATTGTGTAGTTACATGCCTTAATATAATAAATAAAACTTTGTAATTAAAACTACAGGAAGATTCACTATTGTTTCAGCTATGTGTTTTAAAAGATAATGCAAAATTAAAGAATAAAAATCACTAATGCTGAAAATTCAGGTCTCCAAAATAATACTTAAAAAAGGGCATCTTTCACAAATACCATCTTTCAAAAGTAACCATATTACATATAATAATGTTTTCCCATATAGTTCTCTTCTATAATGGGTAAGTGAATTCTTAAATTAGCCCATCTATACAGTATCTCCTTTGACTTACATTCACTTTCTTGAGGATAACATCCACTTAGGAGCCCATTTTCAAAGAAAGGGAAAATGGGTGAAGGCGGCAGTAATAGAGCACGCTCTCCCGCGGACACACCCATTTCAGCAGCCACCATGGGACACACGCGTTATCCAATTTAGAGAACCATTCTGCCCACTCATTTACCGCGGGCCTGATGTCAGGATTTCACTTTCACAAATGGGGTCTCCCATCATATTCTATATGTGCATTCACCATTACATTTGGGTTTTTAAAGTTATTTTTAAGGATACTATATTATTTTGGTTTCCTTGCATTTTGACTTGGATAGTTAATTCACCCTCACCCCCCATCTCTTCAGATATGTGCTATCATTAGGCCAGATTGCCTTCCACTCTGAAAAGATCTGCATTATGTATATATATATATGCTCAGCCTTTAAAGGGAAAGAGTGGTATTTATTCTCTTTTATTTAATCATTCAGTGTCAATCACTCTTACTAAGAGTGCAGATCACAAACCATTATGAAACCCCATTCCTTCCCAAAGGACTGACACCAAAATGGAAATGTTCGGTTACCTTTCAGCTCACAAAGGCTACCAGACCACATGCTCCACATACGCTGTACATGGCACTGGCCTCCCAGGCTCAGCCTCCACACCTCTCCAAATACGGTTGCTTTTGTTAGTTTGAATGAATGACACTGTGGTGTGAACATAAAAATGACATGTGTGCATGTGTATAGCTGCAAGCTTAAAAATTCAGGGGTGGGTGAAAGTATGTATACATACACGAATATTCATTCTTGTGTTATTATTTATTATACTATTTATTTGTATTACAACTATAAACATACTTTTGCCCATCCTTGCATAAGGGCAGACTGACAAGCAAAAGACCATATACAAATAAACCATACTCTGTATTTTGATAACCCAACTAATGTTAAGTATTTTACAAAATGATGAACCAGTGGCACAGAGGATATTTTCTCATATATTGAATATAAAGATAAAAATAAAATGTTCCAATTATCTTCAAAAGTTATCAAATTCTCCAAGAATTACTTTATACTTTAATTCTAAAGAGAATTATTACTCTTTAATTCTAAAGAGAGTTAAAGAGTTAA
This sequence comes from Sturnira hondurensis, assembly GCF_014824575.4. Taxonomy (NCBI): domain Eukaryota; kingdom Metazoa; phylum Chordata; class Mammalia; order Chiroptera; family Phyllostomidae; genus Sturnira; species Sturnira hondurensis. The sequence continues at coordinate 8,166,720 of NW_028088227.1, read as the reverse complement.
ATTATTACTCTCTTTAATTCTAAAGAGAGTAATATAGGATTCTAATTCTATATTACTTTTTATAGGATGTTTGAGATGAGAAATAATCACATTGGAGCCAGTTTTTTAAAAGAATATAAAAATTTTTAAATGAAAGAAGCCAACAATTGTTATATTAGCACCTAAAATTGCAAAATAAATAAAAGCAAATCTTTCAGATTTACATCTTTAGAAAGAATTACATTATGAAATAAGTAATTATGAGTTTTATAAACTAAGCCCAAATATGTACATTAATTAATAGGTTAATCAAAATATATCCAAAGTGTTCAGGATTCCATAATAAAAATGGAAACTCTGATTAGGAAATCAGAATTCAGATCTGCTAAAGTCCTTGAAAAACTTATCATTTTGGGAGCCGAGAACACCAGATAAGTAAACTTTATCAGCAATAATAGAACTGAGCTCAATTAAAGACTACTAGATTATATAGACATACAGATACACTGATTTTAAATACGTCAATAGCTTAAATGAAACAATTCACTGACTGTGTATTTCCCCTGGATCCCAAAAGTGATTTTTTGAAAATTGGGCAGAGGGGTAATACCACAGATAGAGAGCCAAATTTGCCTGTCTATAAAAGTAGTGGATAAAAATGTAACTTAGGTGCATCTAAGTATTTGTAAAGTATTAGTTTAATAAGAATTTGGAAACTTAAATTTGTATTTTTGGAGGTTTGGTGGAGCCATTAAGAATACAAATGCAATGATTTGTAAGCTTTTCAAGAGAAAAGATACATTAAAAGAACAGTAAGTAAAGCAGTATCAGGGAGAGAGCATGGAGTGGAGAAAAACTGCAAGATACAGGGTGGGAAGGAGTGAATACTGGAAATGAGCACATAAAAACCTCTGGAGAAGAAAAGTGAGAGGAAAAAATAATCAGTGCAGTTTCCCAATAGGAGGCCAGAGGGGCTAAAGAAAAGCCAGATTGGAAAACATTCCAGAAACTACTATGGGACAAAGATAACTGACTCTGAAGAGATTGTTTATCATTTTAATCTTGATATGGTCCCACTAAAATCCAGAACTAATAATACTAATAACTTTCATCAAGTCTATAGTTTTCAATTTTAAGGTGCCTGAACACTTGTTATCTAATTCGTGTATCAACCAACCAAACATGGAGAGTGTTGGATCCAAGTCTGATGGTGGTGGGAGGTGGATGGGCAGAAATGCCATCAGAGAACCGGAGAAAGATCAGGAAATGGAAACATCCAGAGTTTAGCTTCTTCTATAAGTAACCTGCCCACTCTGTATTTCCTGAGTGTAAGAAACAGCGTTCTAAGACCAGCGTTTCTAAGACCAGCGTTCCAGATGAATGCCCCGTTTTGTTCTGGTATCTCCCAAACAATCTAAATTTATACTTGGGTATAGTTTGCTCACAGTACACAATCTGCTCCAACGTATCAAGCGGAGAGTTAGAAAACTTTGATGAATCACAGAGCTGGAAATGCCTTTCAAGACAGTGCACGTGTTTTCTGACCTCTATCAAAGCAACCTATTCTTTATGTGAATTTATGTTTTTTTTAATTTCCTCCTTCTTACATCCAAACTCCGAAGACCATAAGCCAATTAAATAATAAAACACTTAAGTAAACTGTTACAGATTCTTCCTAATTACAGTGGTAAAAACAGTATTCAGTTTTCAAGAATATTAGTGGTGATTCTATGTTCTTTTAAAAGGTTCTTATGGAACAAATACATACATAACACAAAAATGATTTACTTGTATCTTTTGAAATACAGAAGTCCGTATCCCTCTCAATTACTTTAGAGCTAAAAATAAAATGATCTATACACAACAGGGCTGAACATAATGTTAATGGAATTAAAATGAAAATAGGCTCAATTTATTGAGAGCTTACTATGCTCCAGACACTGTGTAAAAGGTTTTGAATGTGTTATAGAATTAGTCCTCCCCCAAACCCCTGAAGTATTACAATATCTACTTGTACTGATGAAAATATTGAGACTCAGTTTCTATACAAGAAAATTTTAATTGAAAATAATAAATTTTACTTGTATTTTAATTATATAAAAATACCACACTTAACAACATTGATGTAAATTTACTATACGTAAGCCTAAAAATATATAGGGCCCTGAATTTAAAATGCCAACACATACACACAGATGTGAAGTACATCTTTCTTCAGATTTGGGTTTCTTCTCCATTACCATGCTGTGGCGAAGTGAGCTTCTTTCTGTGAGATTAAAGGTTGAATCTAGTATGGTCCAGACTTTTCACTATCACTGCCCAGTTTTATTTCTACCCCTCTTGTACTTTCTATGTCAAAATATTTTGTCTAAAAAATTAGTAAATAACTTTCCATTCCCTTTAGTCATGTTTATGACTGTAAATCAGAATATCAGGTTGTCATCCTATAGTCAGAGCCATCAAACTGACTCAATGAAATCCCAGTCAAAATAAAGCAATTTGACACTTTAGTCAGACCATATAGTCACACTGTGTGCAGATGGTCTTGTTAGGCCTTGAAATAAATATTGCATTTAGATTTTCTATTATTGGATCAAATGCATATTGAGACTACTTCTCTTGGAGGGCAATTTGACATATTTCAAAATACTTACACACATCTGACCTAGCAACTCTGTCTCTAGCAATTGGCCCTACGGGAATATTCACTAGTAAGCACAATGATTTTGGTACTAAGATATTAACTACAGTGTTGTCCATATTGGCAAAAAATAGAAAAATTAAATGATAATATTAACAACAATCATAAATGCTTATAATCAAACACAGTGGTCTCGCTACAGAGTCCATATTCTTTTTTTAAAGATTTTATTTACTTATTTTTAGAGAGAGAGGAATGAAAGGAGGAAGAGTGAGAGAGAAACATCAGTGTGTGGTTGCCTCTCATGCACCCCCGCCCCCCCACCCACTGGGGACCTGGCCTGCAACCCAGGCATGTGCCCTGATTGGGAACCGAACTTGTGACCCTTTGGTTTGCCGGCCTGTGCTTAATTCACTGAGCTACGCCAGCCAGGACCAGAGTTCATATTCCTTACCGTTAAGTTGTAAATATATGGAAACAAAAAAGAAATTAAAGTACATTCATACCAAGAAACACTGCAAGCATTAAAAGGAATGAAGTAAAAGAATATTTTTAAAATGAGGTGGATCTAGTTGTATTAACTTGGAAAGATCTCCTAAAAAAGTGAAAAAAAAATGACAAAACAATACATAGATGTAATATAATCTTATTTGTTGCAGAAACACTATATATAAGTAGTTGTATGCATTTTTAAATGCACAGAAAAACCACTGGAAAGCTAAACCATAAATTAATGGTGGTTACATCTGGTGAAGAGAATAGAGTTAATAATGTAAAGGGAAATTTCATTTTTATTTCATAAATTTTAGTGATTTCTTTTTTAATAAAAAGCTATATATTATTTCTGTAATTAAAAATAAAAAAGCAATTATAAATCTTCACTTCCATTTTTAATTTGACATTCATTATTACTGTTAGTTATCTGACAATGAACCTGTATACCAAATACTTCTAGAATCATCTTAAAACTTTTAAAAAATACTAATCCCTGGGTCTTACTCCAGATCAATTAAATCAGAATCTCCAAGGCAGAGTTCTAGATATCAGTACTTTTAAAAAAATAGTTTATCTTTTACTGTATTTTTTCCATTATCATTTATACCCCTTACGCCCTCTTCTACCCCCCCATGCCTCTCCCCACAATCACCACACTGTTGTCCGTGTCTGTGAGTCCTTTTCCTTTTCTGTAAGTCTTTTTTCTTTTTTGCTTAAACAAAGCTTCCCAAGAGACTAAAGTGTGAAGTGCCTTGAGAACCACAGCTGTGTACAAACCCAGGTTCTGCACCAACAACCGTACCACGGGATTACTGTATAATCTCAGCTATGAAGAATGTGGTTCAAACCAGTAAATACATCTCCCAAAATACTGTTTCAACAGATCAGTGATGCCTCAAAAAGGAAAAAGAAAAGAAATAAAGAAGAGAGGGAGGGAACAAGATAAGGAAGGAAAGGAGAAAATAAGGCAGAAAGAAAGGAAAGAGGGAAGGTATGTACACATGTTTCATTTCCTTACTGGGAACGAAAAATGACTCCCTAAAATTTCTGACTGTGGTGGCACAAAAGCCCACAACCTTTTACCATCACCGATCCTTGCTTATTTGTGGAAGGAAAACACTGCAAATCTACTGAGTTTGACTTCAGAAGTGATTTCTTTTTCTGAGGCCATTATTCACTTCTTAGTTCATCAATCAAAGATGGGTTCAATGTGTAGTCACCCATGTCATCAGAATGGGTGATAATTTATAGCTCTTGAATCTATTGATGCTTTCTCTAAACTTCAACCATCATTACCAATGAACTTTTATTGATTTCCCATAACAACTCTTTTAATTCTCCACCTTCTCTTGCTTCTATCTAAAATAGTTTTCAAAAGCATTTACACTTGTTTAGTATGAATATACTTATTTAAACATTTCTCCTAATAGCCAAATTCTGCTGGCTTTGAAGTAGAAAATTACTTCCTTATGTATGTAGATACAATAATAACATCTCTGCTTTTAACAAAATCTACTAGCCATGGGATTTTTAAAAGCTCTAATACTAAAATCACATATTGCCTAAGAGTGCCACTGATAAAGTAACTACTTCTCACTCTGTCTTCTATACTTGGAGCATAAGCAAGTCCATAACAGGTGGTCTACAACCTGCAGGTAAGTTTGCAATGTTATATTTAAAAAGCAAAATTTAATCACTGTAACTGACATTCTGTTCTTTCTGTTGCATCGTAAATGACAGATGTTTGGATGATTCTGTATCGCCCGGTTCTACTCATAGTAAGCAAGGGCCAGTCTATTCTGGCATGGAACTAATGTGCATTCCAGCTCTAGAACTTCTCGCAGTAGAAATGAATAGTCTGTCTCCTCCAACTTCAGTTTTCAGATCAGTTACTGCAGTTATCAGGGAATCTGTATTCCGTTCAAAGAGTGTGTGTGGTTTTTTTTAACTTACTAACTACTGTTCGAACCTCATTAATTATGTGATTCCACGATGAGAAATCATCTCAGTACCTTATATGTTAGTGGATTCAACTACTTATACTACTGATGTGATAATTTTTATAAATTCAAATGAAAAACAGAAAAACACAGGCACTTAATATCTATTGTACGCACAACTTTGCACTAGATCCTAATGAACTGTATGTGAATCATTAGCTGAATGGTAAGACACACAGTCACACATATTTTACCTTGTCTGACCATGTCTTCTGACTGCTTTTTGGATTGTCTTTTGTTTATTAGTTCTTGGATACTTTCTGGTTAACGCCATCGACTGTCATCTACATTGTAATGCCAGCTAAAAATGCACCGACTATCTTGAAAATCAGCTAAAACACAGTAATAGCCCTATTCACAAACCTGTCATCATGTCATAAAAACAATGTAAGGTGGAAAGTGTGGGGATGGAGATGTGATGAGTGCTACTAAGAGAGTCAGGATGGAACACACAGCAGTTTAAAAAGAGGACATGGAAGGGACCAGAGGTTGTTGGAGACATGGGGGCAAAGGGAGTCTTTTTCATGTAAGGAAACTTCCATCAGATACAGTATAAGTCAGACATTTTTGTACTTCATTCCATCATGTTTAAAAGTAGTTGGTAAGAGTTTGTGGCAATTTTCATGGAACAAAGACCTTTATTGAGACTTTTCCACTTTGTACCATAGTTTATTAATGAATTCTGGGTCAAAAGTTAAATCTGTATTTTAAATAGAAATGTTATCTCACATTTAAGTGACAAAAAACATCCCAGACAGGTAATCTGTTCTGGCTAATGGAAAAATAGAAAAAACAAGAAGAAAAATGTGCTAACATAGATAATGCTTTCCAATTTCTTGGGAGCAAAAAGTGTGTTGGGAAACAGAACCTGTCTCACAGGCAGCAGGCAATGATCTCAACACAACCCGGGAGGAATGTGCAGGTCAGGACAACGTGCACTGAATAAAAGCTCCGTGCATTTTTGAAGTGGCAGTGTTGTAACTATCCAAACTGTGGGTTTCAATTCTTGTTGAAACCTAGGTCAGTTTATCTACCATCTCTGGTCACAATGACCTTCAGGTATAGTGTATTTTTAGAAGATTAATGCTGGTATCAAATATGAAGGAAAGGAAAGGTATTTAGTATTTAATTATCTTGACATGATCAAAATTAGATGTTGCCTTAGATAGAAGAATCAGATCATAACATGCAATCTGAAAATGTTGCTCCAATTGTCTTTGACAGCAGTGATGCTGAAAACATAAAACCTCCAGGCCGCTTGCTGTTCACCAGACCATTTCACATTCGCCAGTGCCAGGGGTGTGACATCCACTGTAAATAAGCACTGGGTCGGCCTGATGAGACACAATTTCACGACTGCTTTGTGTCAGCTTCCATGGGGATTTTTTCTTGTTCATCACATGATTTCTTTTAGGCTGCAGCTCTGTAAAACAGCCTTATTTTTATGGTTGACATGATTTCACAAGTTATTCTAAGGTGGTATCTTTTTCTTGATGCCACATTGAAATTTTTTTTTTTACTACTACTAAACATTTGGCCAAAAGCACAAGACATTTTAAAACAGGGATTTTTGTCATGATTACTTTATATGTGAAGCAATAGTTTGTTATCTGGAGAAGTGAATGTAAATATCTGAACAGTATATGAAAGAATTTAAATACATAATAAATAAAATTACTTAGATATTAAAAAACCTTAGCCTTCCTGGCCATGGTTTTCTTCTCCCTGGAAGAGCATATTCTTGTTTATTGGCAAAGCTGTCAGCATTTAATTGGTATCAGATTCTGACGTGCACAAGTAACATTCTTAAGTAAATAAATAAATAAAAATAAAAAACCCTTAGGTATACAGATAGTAACTGCAAAATAAAGATGTGACCAGTTCCTGTTTTATCACGAACATACTCCTGTGTTGGACATACTCCTCTGTCTAACACACTGCATTAGAATGCAGAAAGAAGAGACAATATGAGAAATCTCGAAGAACTTGTACACAGGTCAAGAATCAACTTCAGTGGCCGGTCGGAGGAACTGTGCAGAAGGTTAGGCAGCAGTTCTAGGTGTGCAACCCGACTGTTTGCCAGCTGGAGGCAAAAAAGGGCAGATTAAAAGATGATAGATGCTACCTTAATTTTACCCAAATGAGTTATTATTATTTAGTCAAATGGGTAATTCAAGCCTTTGAAGGAAGTTACCATGACTGAGTTGTATTTGATGAAAGTAATAATGTTGGTAGTGTGAGTTTCTATGAACACTGAGTGTCAAAAAACCTCCTTATTGTTATACTACTAAATTAATATTACTACCGAATTGTTGCTGTATTACTGAATTAGTAAGAACTATGTGTACACTTTCCATCTAAACAAAGTTTATGTGAATAGCATAAAAACTTTTATAAGGGACCTGTTATCTTAGGGCACACTATTTTGCAGGATCTTTCTAAAATAGACCCTCAGGATCAATTCATGTACAAGAGGCAAAAGGAGATTGTGCCAAACCTCCTCTATACTCACTCAGGAGCCACAAGGAGTTAAAACTGATGTGCTGAAATCACCGAGGAAAGGCTCCAATGATCAATAAATCCGATCTATTCCAGCAGCAGCTGCTGCGGAGGAAAGTGATGAAGTGCAGACGAGAAGTAAATGACCTCTGTCCACTGCCCTCCAGCCCAACTGGTCTTTCTGTGACTCACTTCATGCTGCCCTTTACCAAGAATCAGCAGTTCCTAAACTGTTCGTCCTGTAGGTAGGTAGGTGACAACTGAACAGGAACACTGCTACTATGTTTGAATAACCCCGTAAACTGTGATAGTACCTCCTCTCTGCAGGTCTGGTTTTGAAAATTAAAGCCGAAGGTCAAGTCATGTAAGGTGTTCTTGGCCTTGGGGCTACTTCTCCGCCACTCCTTACTGTCTGCAGTTGTCCTTCACATCATCCAGCCTTTTATATGACTAAAGCTTGATGGTCACGCCGCTAAGGAATCCAGCAGACCTTTTCTCTGATCACCGCTCCCTTAAGGAAGTCTTATTTCCCCATTTGAACACTTTAAGTGTGAACACTCGGCCACTTATATAAAGAGAGACAGCTGTCAACCAAGAATGGAGGTAAAAACTGAAGGTGGAAGTATGAGAAGAGCAGATAAGACTGTTTACAGGCATCCAAATACCCTTCATGTTACCTATTAGGACTGGATTCTACACATCAGCAACTTTATGTGTGCATATTGTACACGCCCATATTGGCTTGTCTTAAAGCCAATTCCTTGAGGATTACAACCATAGAGATTTCATCTCCTTTGGTCACCCTTTGATTTTTGACTAGTAGAAATTTACATGAAGAATTTGGTTTATTCTCCCAGTAAGACAAAAGAAACAGAGTCACTGAATAATTCTTCTATTTTTTTCTAACAAATCTTGAAAAATATCCTGGCAAGTATGGTGAAAAGAGTAAAAGTTATTTGGATAATACTAGTTTGACATCAGTTTCCATACTGCATTGCCCCAGGTATTGTCTGCTTTTCCCAGAAGATACGAAAGACTTCAGGAAACAGCACTTCTTTGTAGTCTTTTTTCTTTTTAATCTTGTATTGAACGCAGTTGAGAATTCAGAATTTTTCATTTTCTGTCCTTAATGGCAAATAGAAGAAAATTGCCAGAAGATGTTTCACAGTTGTTAGAAGAATAAGAATACGAAGACAGACAACAGCACCTCAGACTCTTAACCATGATGTGAACTTAATGGGATAAGCTGTAACTCAGATCATGAATCTTTACATAAGGTAATATCTGAGATACATGCATATTTTTCTCAAACTCAGGAATCAAGGAGTGAACAATATATTTCTAAGACAAGAAGAAAATTTGTTATCCAGTTGGGGTAGATGGCATTACACAATATTTTAAAGAAAATTTTAAAAAATATATTTTATTGATTATGCTATTACAGTTGTCTCATTTCCCCCCTTGTCCCATTTCCCCCCCCGCCCCCGTTTATTCCCCTCCACCCTGCACACTCATTTCCACCCGAATTTTCCCCCTTTAGTTCATGTCCATGGGTCATACATGTAAGTTCTTTGGCTTCTACATTTCCTATACTATTCTTAATGCCCCCCACCCCGGTCTATTTTCTATCTACCATTTATGCTACTTATTCTCTGTTCCTTTTCCCCCCCTCTTCCCTTCCCACTTCCCTGCTGATAACCCTCCATGGGATCTCCATTTCTGTGATTCTGTTCCTGTTCTAGTTGTTTGCTTAGTTTGTTTTGTTTTTGTTTTTAGGTTCAGTTGTTAATAGCTTGTTGTCATTTTACTGTTCATATATTTTTATCTTCTTTTTCTTCAATAAGTCCCTTTAACATTTCATACAATAAGGGCTTGATGATGATGAACTCCTTTAACTTGACTTATCTGGGAAGCACTTTATCTGCCCTTCCATTCTAAATGACAGCTTTGGTGGATAGAGCAATCTTGGATGTAGGTCCTTGCCTTTCATGACTTTGAATACTTCTTTCTAGCCCCTTCTTGTCTGCAAGGTTTCTTTTGAGAAATCAGCTCATAGGATTATGGGAACTCCTTTGTAGGTAACTGTGTCCTTTTCTCTTGCTGTTTTTAAGATTCTCTCTTCATCTTTAATCTTCGGTAATGTAATTATGATATGCCTTGGTGTGTTCGTCCTTGGGTCCAAGTTCTTTGGGACTCTCAGAGCTTCCTGGTCTTCCTGGAAGTCTATTCCTTTGCCAGATTAGGGAAGTTCTCCTTCATTATTTTTTCAAATAAGTTTTCAATTTCTTGCTCTTCCTCTTCTCCTTCTGGCATCCCTACGATTTGGTTGTTGGAACATTTAAAGATGTCCTGTATTTCCTAAGCCTCTTCTCATTTTTTTTTGAATTCTTGTTTCTTCATTCTGTTGTGGCTGAATGCTCCTTTCTTCCTTCTGCTCCAAACCACTGATGTGAGTCCTGGTTTTGTTACTGTCATTGTTGGTTCCCTGTACATTTGCTTTTATTTCACTTCTCACAGCCTTCATTTTTCCTCTAATTTGTGACCATATTCAACCAATTCTGTGAGCATCCTGATTACCAGTATTTTGAACTGTGCATCTGATAAGATGGCTATCTCTTCGTTGCTTAGTTGCATTTTTTTTCTAGAGTTTTTATCTGTTCTTTCATTTGAGCCATTTTTTGTTTTGTCTCAGCATGCCTGTTACGAAGTAAGGTGCAAAACCTTTGGTGTTCACCAGGACGGAGCAACCTATGTCACTGTGTTGTGACCCCTCCCCCCGTATATGTGGGAGAGGGGTCTGAGAGGCAATAGTGCCACCTGCTCTGCTCTCTGCTGGTTTTCAGTCTCTTCCCTTGCTTCTCACAAGCAAATTGGGCCCTTCTGGTGTTGATTCCTGGGTGGGCGGATTTGTATACCTTCTAGGACCCCTGTGGGTCTCTCCAATAAACTCCCCTGTGAGGTTGGGAGTCTCTCCTGCTGTGGCCTCAATCCCCACAGGTGTTTTCGGTCAGAGGTTTGAGGCTTTATTTCCCCGTGCTGGGGTCCTGGGTTGTTTGGTCTGTCTCCTGGTTGTTCTTCCCGGTTTATCTGCACATGAATGTGGGATCACCCAGTCCGCCAGCTGCCTCTTTGCTGTGAGTCCTCTCCTACAGGTCTGGATGAATGTTTCTTCTTTTAACACATTGGTTGTTGGAGTTTACCATACAGTTTGATTTTCTGTCAGTTATGGGGGTTTTTTGTTTGTTTTTAAGTACGTTGTTGTCCTCCTTTTGGTTGTGCAAGGAGGCACAGTGGGTCTACTTATGCTCCCATTTTGGCCGGAAGTCCTGTTTTTTTTTTTTTGAATAAATTTTTGCTAAAAGGATAATGTAACAGTACTTTCACCTGATATAGTTTAATAGGTGGACAAACACTAAAGGCACTGACTGAAAGGAGGTAAGTAGCAGAGAAATGTACAAGCTCATTGAATTGACCATCCTAGTCAATGTCTAGAAATAAAAATACTTCGCTATTATAGGCTGAAGAAAGTGACCAAATACTCTAAATACTCATATTAACAAAAATGAAAAGCTTTAAAAAATTAGTCATACCAAAAAGTGAATGAATTGTATTCTCATGAAAGTAGCATATGAAAATACTCTTATCGTACCACTAAAAAAAACAATGAAAAATCCTGGAGAAAATATTGTGAAAACATCTTCTGAAAATGCACCTTTTCATCAGGCAAGCATGTAAGGAATGCTTAGAAATGAAAAATAAAATGAAAGCCGAAAACTCGAGTGGTGAAAGCAGGGCCCTGAAACAAACTCTTCCCTGGAGGCATCTATAGCTGCCTATAAGATAGTGCCCAATCATGCCTTTATGTTTTGATGTGGTAAAAGGGATGATGGAGGAAACAAAGCCTAGAACCTGTCTGGACGCTGGGAGTCTAATAAGATACCCTGCCTGTAGAGCTAGAAACCCTCCTCGCAAACTGCACTCAAAATGCAAAGATAAATAAGAGAAAAAAAACTTGCCTAAAGAAAGGGATGGCATGAAAGTGTTCTCTGTCCCCGAATGGGAAGAAGAGAAACCTCCCTTGGCACGTGTACCCGCATCCCAGACTGCGCTTGCTGAGGCGATGCAGCTCCAGTGCGGGTGTGGCACGAGCTGAGAGGTTATTATTAGTGTCTCCCACTGGGCACAAGTGCTTCCGGGCACATGACAAAACAAAAACACCCACACACATAAAAGTCCTTGGGGAAAAATGCACTTTTCAAGCAAGCCAGGAGTCAAAGAATCCCAATAGATAAAAATTCAAAAAATACAAGTGGTTAAAAAAATCATGAAAGACATTAAGAAAATAGGGTACCATAAACTATAGCCGGTAGAATCAGACCCAAAGACCTTGGGTATTGGATTGATCAGACATAGACTATAGAAAAAGTAAATGCTGGTATGTTTAAAGTAATGGTTCTTAACATTATCAGGCCAATGCCTAACTTTTTATAATAAATATTTTTATAATGCCCCTATTCCTATCCTGAAAGAAATTTTGAATGTACAGATATGTATACACACATACACACAGCAGTGGGCAAAAACAGGGTTTTTTTGCCTTTGTGACATTCTTTTGAGTTAATAAAATTATTGTAATTTTCATAAACTGCATGCCTTTTTCCATATGAACAGCTATAAAAGTACTTCTGCCCATCTGTGTGCATATATTACACATATACATAATATTAACAATAATATATGGCAGGAGCAGAGGAAATACATATTTCAATAAAAAATGCAGTAACAAAACCACACTAGAAGACATAATGAAATTGTCAGTGTTTGTATTTGTTTATAATAAATACATTTGGATTTCACAGAAGCCATTTTGTAACAAGTAGAAGAAAATAAAAGGGGTACAGGAGACTACAAGGATAATCAGTATGTATGTACCTATATACAACAGTGAAAGGAAAGTCACCTTAATTGAAGGAGCGTAACATGTCAAGACAAATTTAAAAACAATATTAAAAATAAAAATATATAATACTCTTCAAATGAGCTAGACCTATTTCAAAAGTGCAGTATCCAGTGTGGTAGACAATAGTGATGAAGCACAACAGGAAACATACCAGGCGTCTTTTAACTCCACCACACACTGAGACATAAATTCAGTGTGAAGCACACAAAAAAGACCTTGGAAACCACCATCATTTAATAGCTGATGGGGAATATATGATGGATTGAAAAATGAAAAATAAGCCCTGGCTGGTGTAGCTCAGTGGACTGAGCACGGGCCTGTGAACCAAAGGATCGTGGTTCGATTCCCAGTCAGGGCACATGCCTGGGTTGCAGGCCGGTTCCCTGCAGGGGATGCATGAGAGGCAACCATACATTGATATTTCTCTCCCTCTCTCCTTCCCTTCTCCTGTAAAGATAAGTAAATACAATTTTTTAAAAAAGAAGAAAAATGAAAAATAATTATACAAAAAGGTTTAAAAGGAAGCACTTCTGGAAACTACCATAGTAAGGCTGAAAAATACCTTGCAATCCCAAAATAAATGATTTCTTCATGTAAATCTTTACAATATAGATTCTTTATCTCTGTGTTACAAAGAATACATAGGTTCAGTAGACTTCTGACCATGACAGACTTACAGTTATTAGACTTCCTCTTCTTCAGTAAACAACTAAAGAACTGGAAAACATATATGAACTAACTGTTTACAGACACTGAATGGAACAATGGGCAGTAGAAAGCTGTAATAATTTATTGGGGGGGATGTTTAAAGTAAGCATCACGTTTGACCCGACTTTCTGCCTGAGTAGACTTCAGGGACTAAGGAAAGGGCAAGAAGTTGGAAACCAAGCACAGTGCAGTGGGTGTCAGCGAGTTACAGAGGTACAGATTTGAGTTCGGGGTTCATGAGGCAATTTGTGGGACAGACTACTGGAGAGGAGAGATCTGTGCAAAAGAAAACCATCCACACTGATACACAGAGTGAGAGTAGAAAACAGAAAAGAGACTTGTTTGGTGAAGAAGTAAACAAGTAGCCAAGGGCACACTGTGCTGGGAGATACCAGCCAGAGTGGAGAGACCACAATGCATTCCAAATCCAGCACCTTGGCCATTCAGTTGAAATCTTAGTAAACTCATACCTTATGAATAAGGAAGAACCATGCCCTAGAGAAAGGGTCACACTCCAGGACTAAACATAAAACCAAAAGAGAACTACACTAAACTAAAATAAGGCTGACAGAATAAAAATCTCCCAGTTGTTCAACTGCCAGTCAGAACAAGACTCAACATCTCGTAAAGATACAAAGCCAGACTGACTACAGCTTATCAGCCACACATTCTGCATACACTTGAAAATATTAGTAGATATGTAAAAAAGCAGGAAAAACCAACCCATTTTCAAGGGAAAAAAGCAATCAATAGAAAAGACCTTGAAGAGACCCAAAATATCTAAAATAGAAAAAAGGACTCAAGACAGCAATAATAAAAATGTCCAACAACATAAAGAAGAACATAATGAATGAACAGTTGGGAATGTTTGCTGAAAAAATATAAACAACAAAAAACAAATAATCTAAAAATTCTACAACCAAAAAGTTATACTATCTAAAATGAAGAGTTATTGATTGGATAACAGCATATTAGAAACTACAGAGAAAACAGGCAGTGAATTTAAGGACAGATTACAGGAAAATTGGACCTTTAAAAAAAGACTGAAAATTACAAACAGAGCCTCTATGACATGTGGGACAGCACAAAATAGGGTGATGTATATGCAGCTGGAGTGTCAGGAGGAGAGAAAATGGTGCAGAAAAATGCCTGAAAAAAGGCCAAAAATTATCTAAGTTTTATGGGGAAGACTCTGTATCAACAGATAGAAAAAGCTTATAGAACCCAAGCATGATAAAATAAAAGAAAATCATGCTATGACACATTATAAATAAAATACTAAAAGCCCAAATAAATAAGCAAGGGGGGAAAAAAGACATGTTCTACTATGAAACAAAGAAATGAACGACACTTAATGTCTTCTCAGAAATAATGAAGGTCAAGTGAAAACAGAACACCTTCAAAGTACTAAAAACAAACAAAAATCTTGCTGAAAGAATATATGAACAGCACACTTTCACAAAAAGAAATGCTGAAGAAAAAAGGTTCTTTAAGTTGAAGGGAAATGTCACTGCATGGAAATTAGATGTACACAAGGGAATGAAGAGAGTTGGAAATGAGATGTATACATAAACATAAAACACTATTTTGTAGTCTTAGTTCTGAGGTAAATGCTAACTTAGAGCAAAAGTAATAACAATGAACTATGAATATATATATAGTAAATATATATAGTAAATATATATATTACTATATTAAATAATACATTATTTAATATATTACTATATTAAATAATATATATAAGTTAAAATATAGTAAATATATAGTGTAATAGTACAAAGGATAACATTAGGAATGAATGAAATTATATTAATTACACTTTTTAATTAAGATTCTTACATTTTTAGCACATGAAACATTAACCAAAAAGAAATCAGAAAATAAAGAAAAGAGAAACAGACAAAAAGCAAATGAGAAAAACAGAAAACAAAGAGCAAAATGGAAGACTTGTGTCTAACTATATTGATAATGAAATACAAATAGCCTCAATGCTCCAATTAAAGGGAAGGGACTGTCAGATTTCATTTAAAAATGAAAACCTGACTTCCGCCAAGATGGAGGCATAGGTGGAAACACTGTGCCTTCTCCCACAACCAAGTTTGGATACAACAAAAGTTTTGGAGAACTAACACACACCCAGAGGCCAGAAAACCGAATTATATGAAGTCCGACAGCTACGAACCGTTCAACGAGGATGGTAAGAGGTGGAGCCAGCAGCGGAGATGGGTCGGGCAAGACAGACCTAGGAGCGCAGGCAGCCCAGAACTAGTCGGGGTGCGGGGCAGACTGACCAAGGTCGCACATTCTCGCGCAGTGAGACGGACCACACAGGCCCCAGGGGGCAAACCCAGTGGTGGAGGGCTGACAGCGGTGGCACACTTGCGTGCCGTGGAGCGGGGCGCGTGGCCCTGGTGACGGTGGTGGCTGCAGTGCTGGTGGGGGTCGCCGCGGTGGCGGGCGCCGGAGGGAAGCCATTGTCCCTCTTTGACCCCGCCCCCACATACGACGTCACAACCCAGTGACTGAGTTGCCCTGCTCTGGTGAAAACCTAGGACTCCGTTCCTGCTACTTAACAGGCACGAATAGCCCAAAGGATGGCTCAAGAAGAACTCAAAGTCCCAGAGCCAATAACTCTAAGCGACCGAGAAATTGCCAGCCTCTCAGAAGCACAATTCAAGACACTATTTATCAGGATGCTCACAGAACTGGTAGATTACAGTCACAAATTGGAGGAACATATGAAGGCTAAACTAATTGAAATGAAGGGAGATGCACAGGAAACCAATAGCGATGGAAAGGAAACTGGGACTCAAATCAATGGAATGGACCAGAAGGAAGAACAAAACATCTGACCAGAAAGGAATGAAGAAATGAGAATTCAAAAAAATGAGGAGAGGCTTAGGAACCTCCAGGACATCTTTAAACGTTCCAACATCCGGATTATAGGGGTACCAGAAGGGGGAAAGAAACAGCCACGAGTGGAAAACTTATTTGAACAAATAATAAAGGAGAACTTCCCCAGTCTGGCAAAGGAAATAGACTTCCAGGAAATCCAGGAAGCTCAGAGAGTCCCAAAGAAGTTGGACCCAAGAAGGAACACACCAAGGCACATCATAATTACATTAGCCAAGACTAAAATGAAGGAGAGAATCCTAGAAGCAGCAAGGGATAAGGGGACAGTCACCTACAAAGGAGTACCCATCAGACTGTCAGCGGATTTCTCAAAAGAGACCTTACAGGCAAGAAGGGGCTGGAAAGAAGTATTCCAAGTCATGAAATCCAAAGACCTACAGCCAAGATTGCTTTATCCAGCAAAACTTTCATTTAGAATGGAAGGACAGATAAAGTGCTTCTCAGATAAGGTCAAGTTCAAGGAGTTCATCATCACCAAGCCCTTATTATATGAAATGCTAAAGGGACTTATATAAGAAAAAGAAGATGAAAAATATGAACAGTGAAAGGACAGCAAACACACAGTTATTAACAACCACACCTAAAACAAAAGCAAACCAAGAGGACAGCTAGATCAGGAGTGGAACCATAGAAATGAAGAACACATGGAGGGTTAGAAACAGGGGGGTGGGAGGAGGAGAAGGGGGGAGAAGGCACAGAAACTAGCATAGATGGTAGGTAGAAAATAGGGGGGAGGGTGAGAATAGTGGGGGAAATATAGAACCTAAAGAACTTGAGACACGTGGTTATTAACTAAGGGGGGGAGAAGGGAGGGGGAGGGAGTGTGCGGGTGGAGGGGAATGAAGGGGGGGAATAGAACAACTGTAATGGTATAATCAATAAAATATATTAAAAAAATAAAAATAATAAAAAAAATATCTTAAAAAAAAATGAAAACCTAATTATATTTTGACTGCGTGAGACACACTTTAAGTGTAGTCATAGAGATGTTAAAATTAAAAGGAAATAAAAAATAAACCATGGAGACAATAATCACAAAAAACTCGGTGTGGCTATATTAGTATCAGATAAAAGATACTTCAAAATGAAATATATTACAAAAGATGTGGGAAATTTGAGAAACACAGCGGGTTAGTCCATCAGAGAACATAATATTCCCAAATACAAGTATGAATGAAATGAACCTGCTATTAACCGAGTTTCCAAACGCAGGAAAGCAAATACTATCAGAAGTCAAAGAAAAAACAGATCCACAATCATGGTTGGATTTTAACATTCTTTTCTCAGTAATCGATAAAACAGGCATACACACATACTAATATAAAATATGTGAGCTACACTATCAACCACAATTATCTAACAGACATTATATTGGGTTGGCCAAAAAGTTAGTTTTTTTTCCCATTACATCGCCCTAGTAGTGCTTAGTTGTCTAACTTCCTTCAAAACAATTTTGTTAGATTGTATGTGACAGCTGTCACATCAACCTACATTTAAAAAACAAAACTTATCAGCCCTGGCTGGTGTAGCCCTGGACTGAGTGTGGGCCTGTGAACCAAAGGGTTGTGGTTCAATTCTTAGTCAGGGCACATGCCTGGGCTGTGGGCCAGGTCCCTGGTGGGGGAGACAGGCATGTGAGAGGCAACCACACACTGATGTTTCTCTCTTTGTCTTTCTCCTTCCTTTCCCCCTCTCTAAAAATAAATAAATAAAATCTTAAAAATATATATAAATAAAAAATAAACTTATCAAAATTAGTGAACTTTTGTGTAGCTATTTTAATATTGAAGATGGAAGAAAATAAACAACATTTACAGCACATTAAGCTTTATTATTTCAAGAAAGTTAAAAACAACTGAAATGTAAAAAATGATTTATGTAGTGTATGGAGAAGGTGCTATGACTGCTGGAATGTGTCAAAAGTTGTCTGTAAAGTCTTGTGCTGGAGTTTTCTCACTGGACAATGCTCCAAACCTGTTAAAGTTGATAGTGATCAAATAAAGACATTAATTGAAATCAATGGTGTATCACACAGGAGAAAGCTGACATACTCAAAATATACAAACCAATAAGGTTACTGGTGAAAATGAAAAGTGTCTTTTACACAAAAATGTAAGTGTACTTTTTGGCCAACCCAATAGAACAATATACTCAGTATCTGCAAATATGTATCCTCTGAAGTGAACATGGAACATTATTCAGGATAGCACATACCTGGGAACATAAGTCTCAAGAAAGTTCAAAAAGTTGAAATTGTATAGTATATGTTTTCTGATTATAGTGGAATCAAGTTTAGAAATACCTAAGACATACAGAAAATCTAAAATATTTTAGAAATTGCACAATACACTTTAACAGATCAAAGAAATCACAAGAGTAATTAAATGAAAACAAAAAATGTTAAAAATTTGTGGGATGCAGCAAGAGAAATACTCAGGAGAAACTTAAAGCTTTAAATGTTTATATTAGAAACAAAATGTTTAAAAAATCAGTGGTCTAAGTCTTTACCTTAAGAAGCTAGAAAAAGAGCAAAACCAACCCAAAGTAAGTTATCCAAATTAAATAATTAAGAGTAGATATCAAAGAAATAGAAAACAAACAATTGAGAAAGTCAACAAAGCCAAAAACTGGTTTGAAACCATCCTTAAAATTAATAAACTCTCAGTGAGACTGATGAAGAAATGAAGCAGGAGAAAGACCGTGCGTAGGTTCCCTGCGCCGAACGTCACATCCACGTGACTATTCTGTTACTACCAATTTGTACTTCTCAATCTCTTCACTTTATTCACCAGTGCCCCCATACCTCTCCCCTCTGGCTACCAGTCTGTTCTCTGTATCTATGACTCTGTTTCAGTTTTGTGTTTATTTTGTTCCTTAGATTCTCTGTGGAAGATCAAATGGTATTTGTCTTTCTTTGATTTACTTCACTTAGCTTGACCCCCTTCAGGGGTGTCCAACCCACTGCCTGTGGGCTACATGCAGCCCAGGATGGCTATGAATGAGGCCCAGTATAAAATCATACATCTACTTAAAAACTTTTTTTCATTTGTGTTTGTGTATTTAATGTGTAGCTCAAGACAGCTTTTTTTCTTCCAGTGTGGCCCAGAGATGTCAAAAGGTTAGACACCCCTGCTTCTAGGTCCGTCCATACTCTTACAAATAGTAAGATTTCATTCTATTTTATAGCAGAGTAATATCCCACCACTCTTTAATCCACTCTTCTCTTGATGGGCAATGGGTGGCTGCCATAGCTTGCTACTGTAAATAATGCTGCAGTGAGCACAGAGGTGCGCATGTTCTTTGGAATTAGTGCTTTGTGTTTCCTCGAATATATATCCAGAAGTGGAATCACTGGGTCATAAGGGAGTTCCATTTTCAACTTTTTGACAGCATAGGGAGTATAATAACTAATATTATAATAACTAGGTATTAGGCTAGGTGGGCACTGAAAATACCAAGGGGAAAGACTTTGTAAAGTCTGATCATCTAACCACTAAGCTGTACACTTGAAACTAATAAAATATTGAATGTAGAAAGAACCCCAGGAGAAAGAATGACCAATATCAGTAATAAAAGAGGGGATAGTGCTACATATCTTACAGACATTGAAAGAATGTAAGAGTATTGTGAACAAGTTTATGTCAAAAACATTCCACAAATTCCACTTCTTACAATTAGAATGTAAGAAGGACACATTCCTTGAAAAAAATACAACGTAAGAAGAACCTGACAAATACATTTGACGTTTTATGACAGATAATTCTGTGGGGAGCTGTCCCCTGCCTTATAAGACTTTCAACAGTATCCCTAACCTCCGCCCTCTAGATGCCATCCTTTGTGTGGAAAATGAAGGACTAAAATGTCTCCCACAAATTTCCAAACACCTGTGTAATGGTACCACTTTGGTTAAGAACTATTAAGTTAAACAAATAAGAAGAAACTGAAAATATGGCCAGGAGTAAAAGGCTCTAAGATATCACCAAGCAAATTGAAAAAATACATAGAATACCTAGAAACAGAAAAAATAGGTAATTGAAACTAAAAGCTCAACGGATGCCTTAAAAAGCACCAGGATCAGAAACAGATGAAGAGAATGTTAAGAACTTCTGCTTCCAGCAGTATGACAGCTATGTGCCGAACACTTGGGAAAAACTACATTTTTATACACTATCGGGCTTTCAGAAAGTAAGGGAAATGGCACCCCTCAAATAAATCTAGAAGCAGAATTACAGCAGGAGG
Organism: Sturnira hondurensis; assembly: GCF_014824575.4. Lineage (NCBI taxonomy): Eukaryota > Metazoa > Chordata > Mammalia > Chiroptera > Phyllostomidae > Sturnira > Sturnira hondurensis. The sequence goes on along the minus strand of NW_028088227.1, from coordinate 8,146,286 downwards.
TAGCGAGCTATAAGCAAATATTAAAGGCATGACTGCCCTGAGGGCAAATGATATCAGTGGTCTAAGAAATGAACAGACTGAGTCATGGGCCAGCAGCACCTGAACTCATGTCCCCACCCAGTTCGTACGCCGAAGGCGTACTCATTCCTGTATTTCAAGATAGTGCCTTTAAAGGACTAAGGTTAAGTGAGTCATAAGGGGGGGATCCCAATTCAGTATGAATTGTATCTACTCTCCCTTCTTGCCATGTGAGGGCAGAACAAGAAGGCACAGTCTGCAAGCCAAGAAGAAAAAGTCCACAGGAGAAATCAAACCTGCTGACCTCTCAATCTTTAGCTTCCACAACTCTGAGAAAATAAGTTGTTTAAGCTACCTGGTCTGTGATATTTGGTTGTGGCAGCCCTAAGACATCAGACAAATAGTAACCAAAAGAAAGCTGCTTTTATTATTAACATAGAGAAAGTACATTTTGAGACAAAAATATATAGGGCAGGGCCAAAGTAGGTTTACAGCTGTGAGTAAGCAAAACAGAGTTTATTCTTGTATTATTATTTATTGTATTATTCCTTTCAAACAACTGTAAACCTACTTTTGCCCCACTCTATTCTTAGGGATAGAGAAAGACGCTGAGTAATGAGAAATAGTTCAATTCATTCATACATATAGACAGAAAAATGGACATATCTGGAGGGAGAAATTGACAAGTCGACCACTTTTGTATACTGAGTTGAGCAAACCAGCTGTGGAGAACATTTTGGATTATTTGGGGGAAATCTGACTATAGTATGGGTTTGAGAGACGATAAAAACATAACAATAGAAAGGAGATTACTGACTAGAAAATTAGCAGGTAACAAAAGCTGTCGGATCACCTGGTGCTCTTGTTGCAGGTTCTGGAGCTGCACCCTAGAGAGTCAGATTCGGTCTGAGGAGTCTGAGAATCTGCGTTTTAAACAAGCACCCTGGCTGATTGTCATGTGGGTGGGCAGTGGGCCATGTGTGGAGAAATACTGACTTGGAGAGTGGATGAGCCAGTAGAGGGAGGTAAATAGTGTTCCTCCGAGAAAGAGGAGTCGGGGGTTATTGTGGAAGAAAATTAATCACGCATCTTCAGTCAACCTAGGGAATGGGGCTCCAGTTTTTTGTTAGGGTAGAACTAACAAAACTGCCTAATACAAAATAGTATTGAATGCAAATTGTACCTGAACAATAAAAATTAAACAAGTAAAGAACAACATTTTTTTAAAAGCTGTATATTTTGGCAAATGCACAGATACGTAAACACACACATTGGGATAGAAAAAAGATGCAGAAAACTATATACTAGCGTTTTCATGCTGGTACTCTGGTAAGTGTACTCCTTTTCCTTTTTTGGCTTGTGTGTATTTTAGAGTTTTATAAAATGGTCATGCGCTGCTTCTCTAAGTAAAGTTTATTTAAAAATAAACAAACAGTATGGGCACAAGCGTATGTTATAGTGTGCTGTCCTTCATGGAAAGAAGAATAAAAACTTACAATTAACTGCATGCACATGTTAAAATCTCTACAACGTAAATAAGAAACTAAGAACAGTGGTCAAATGCTGGAAGGACAAAAACAGACAGAGAAAGGGCTTCTTTCTAAAAACCAGGACTGTGGGCTGTCTGGTTATTGTGATGTGTGAAGCAGAGCTGCTATTTAAAAATGGAATGGTATGTATATTACATATCCGATTTCAGGAACTTTAAATATCAACACGAAACATCTGAAGAATGGAGGATCTGGAAAAATCACCTAACTCAGTAAGTGCCCTTTTAAATGATAATACTTTGCTTTGATTTCAATCTCTCCTTTTTTTCCCCAAATTAAGAACAAAAGACTACCTAGCAGGGATATAAAAATGAATATTAACGTGATTTTCCTGCTGTTGAACTAAGAAAGTAGTTGCTGACTAACTCTCTTACCTGCAAACACAAGATACACCCCTGTGCGACCTCCATCCTGCGAAACTGGATGGCTGCTCTTCATCAGCCTATCAACACGGTTCACCACTCTCTTCATTTCTCTTCTCTGCCCACTCTTTCCTAAGCTGGACCTTGTGATCTCTACCTCTAAATTTTTCTCAGTCCTCAAAGGGCTCTCATCCATCCCCACGGCCTTCAATCCCGTCAGTATGGCCCCCGCCTCTACCTTGAACTATATATCTTCCATCTCTGTTCTACAGGCAACTCGGAATTAATACATCCAACACAGTACTCCTGATTCTCCAACTCTGGCTGCTCTCATCTTACTGAACTGCATCATCACCCTTCACCCAACTAACTGCTCACACCCGAAATCAGTCCTCCCAATTCCTCTTTTCCTCACACTCCATAGCCAGTCTACCAGCAATTCTTGTCATATTCAAATCACATCCAGACTCTGACAACTTCTTTCCTCATCCCCGTCCCTGTCCTGGCCAGCATCACCTTTCATCTACCTGCATTATTGTAACAGCCTCCAAACTGGTCTTCCTGCTTCTATTCTTCCTCACCAAGGTCTATATTCCACACAGCAGCCAGAATGTGGCTTTTGCAAAACAAAAAAATAGCTCATGTCACTCCTTTCCTCAAAACCCTTCATGTGCTTTCCATTTCACTAGGAATGATATCAAACTTCATAAATAATTATCACCTACATGGTGCTCTATAAACAGGGCCCTGCCAATTTCTCGGCCTTCAACTTGCACCTCTCCCCTCAGTCACTCTTGTCATACTGACCAGCCTGGAGCCCCTCAAACAGGCTAAATTCATTACTGCCTCAGAGTCTTTGCAGAGCATTTGCCTTCTGAATATCACTCCCCCAAGAGTTACACAAAGCTTGTTCCATCTCCTCATTCAGGTCTCTGCCCAGATCCCTCAGGTATATCCTGACCATCAGACCTAAAGCCGCCCTACTATTACCCACTGGCTCCTTGCGCTGCTGTATTTTTCTTCACAGCAGTTACCACCACCTGACTTTACATTATGCATTTGTTTGTATTTTTGTTTCTCCTCCTGACATTAAAATGTTTGCTCCAGAATGGCACAACACTTATATATACCATTTTGGCTACATGCTCAGTGTCTGGCACACAGGAAGTAGGTAACAAAAGTTGGTGGGATGAATGATTTTATGCATGAAATAACTGAGGGGCATAGACAGTTAATTGCCCAAGGTCACACCTACTTTATTTCTCAGTAAAGAAATCTTTACTGAGGACTTACTATATACCATACTGGGTGACTGGAGCTAGATATACAATAATGAATGAGGACATCAGACCCTGTCCTCATGGACTGACTATACACATCAAAAGAAGTCAGTAGGTCCTGTAGCCTACTGCTTTATTATACAACCCCCTTCGAAACTTAAAAAAAAAAGTCTTTTAACACGGGAAGAGGACTTCGACAGACTCTTTTCCCAAGAAGCCATACAAACGACCGACAGATACACGAAAGGGTGCTCAACTTCACTATTAGGGAAATGCACATAAACACCACAACAAGATAGCACCTCACACCTGTCAGAATGACTACTGTCAATAAGGAAAAAAAAACAACCCAAAACAAAACAAGTGTTGCGGAGGATACTGAGTAAAAGGAATCCTCATACACTACTGGTGGGAACATAAATTGTTACAGTCACTACAGAAAACAGCGTAACATTTCCTCTAAAAATTAAGGCTGGAGCTACCATGTGACTCAGCAATCCTTCTCCTTGGTATCTACACAAAAATTTGAAAACATTTATTCGTAAAGACAGATATAGCCCAGTATTATAGCCCTACCATTAATTTACGGCGGCCAAGATAGGGAGACAACTTACGTTTATAGCTATGATTAGTCAACTATAAAACTGGAATTCCTGTGACACAGGAATTTCAAAAATAACTTGTATTCTTTTAAAAATACCAGTGGAATTCTCTTGCTAATGACAGGAAGATTTCAAAACACAATTTTAAAGTTCATCCAGAAAAATACACGAAAATAGCTACAAAAGTAATTTACAATAGTAATAAAAAGAGATTTGCTTTGTTGGTACTATATTACAAATATACAGAAATTAAAACTATTGGTAGAAGAAAAGTCAGGGCAAACAATGCAAAATGTGAGAGGCCTGGAACATGAATACTAGAAGCAATTATAGAGAAGAAATCGTTATATAAAAGAGGCTTCACAAGTCAGTCAATGAAAAGCATTCAAACAAGAGATGCTGAGTATGGAGAAATTCAGTATAAAGTTTCATATTATATAAAGTTACAAATTAAATTTTAGATGGACTTCAGAGTTTAAAGAAATGAACCAGAAAAATATAGATCAATATTTATCTGAACATCAGATGGGTAACACAGAAACACAATGAAAGAACTTGCCAAATAAAATGGCAACAAAATTAGGTATGCCAAAAATTACTTTGAATGAGGCAAAATTATTATTTGTAGGTAAAAATATTTTACAACTTAAAAACCATAAATGCACTGAAAATTCATTAAATCAATAGAAGTTAGTAAGGTGATTGGTTATAAATTTATACAAGATCAACCCTATTTAGGAAAAGAAGATTATAAAACTAAAAGAAGAGACACACTACAGCCCAGGACAGACTTTACATGTGTTTATATTTATGAAACTTTTATTTCATGCTAATAATGTATAGTTTTAATTTTCTCTATTTAGGTTCTGCATATTTCTTACAAAGCTTTATTCTCCTAAGTCTTGTGTCTTTCTTTTTCCTCTGGTAAATGCACTGTATTCTTCAGTGAGCAGAGAAAGACACAGAGGTTCCTTCCTCAGCCATGCATCCTTCACTCCTATCTCCCTTAGCAGAAGGGTCATGGTTTGATAGTTTGTTTACCGCCAGATCAGAAGGGCAGAAACTGTAGCTTCCAAAGCTCAGGGATTTGCCTCTGCCCCAGAAATGCTAAAAGGCAGCTCTATACTCTCGTCAAGGGAAGAAAACCCACAAGTGGGAGATATTGAAGAAAGAAAAAAAACCCAGTAACTTAAAGGGATAATGGAAGGAAGGAAGACACACTTAAAAAGCATGGCTCCCACTGAAATTTTCTGAAGAGCATTTTAACAAACTCTTTAGAACAGGAAAAAAGGCTCTCTGGAACCAAAAACATGATTTCAAATTTTAAAACTAAATTGAAAAAAAATAGTAATAACAGAGTCACACTAACTAACTAAATATTCTGTAAGTTCAAGAACAATTTTACAACAAAAAGCAAGACAGAGGATGAAAATGCTGAGATAAAAGGTACAAAACTTTAAAGACCAATTTAGGAGCATTCATAGTTGGCTAACAGGAGTTCCAGGAGGAGAAAAAGAAATTTAAAAACATGTAAACAAATAACAAAAGAAAATGTGTAAATGCATGAAGAAATGAATATTTAGAAGCGGTGACACTGTTTTGTAACAAGACTTTCTAGACAAAGGAAGTATCATGTTGATTTACCTTATCACACAAGCTCCTTGTGTTGTTGGAAAGCGGAAACAGTTTGCAGACTGGCTATTGTGAACAGCACTGTTTTATGAGTATCAGTTATCACTGCCTTACTTCATTCGGTATCTCTTTTCATAACAGCACCTTGATTTGCTTTAGGGAGAGTCCTCCTTCTCCTACTTTTAATCCTTGGGGTTTGAATGGGGCTTACCTCACCTCCTTGGCTCAAGCAGCAGGTGGGCAAATGATTCAGGTCAATGGAATCAGAGTGTCACATTATAGGTTAAATCCGTAAAATCAATTCTAGATTTTTGTTACAACTGCTAGCAATTCTTGCCTTCTTGGCACTTGAATTGAGCACTCAAATCCAGTTGTATCTGAAACTATACTAATTCCTGGAGTTACAAATTATGCGCGTCAATACATTTTCTTTTTTCCCTAAAGCCAGTGGTTCTCAAACGTCAGAGTGCATCAAAAATACCTGTAGACTGTTTAAGAAAGAAAAGAGAGAGAGAGAAAGAACAGACTGCTGGGATCCACACCCTCGGGTAAGTCTGGCTGAAGCCTGAAAATTTTTATTTCTGGAAAGATCCCAGGTGATGCTGATACTGGTCTAGTGACCACACAGCTTTAGGCCACTATGAATTGGTTTATACTACTTACACCTGAAAGATTAGTGACCACTCTATTTCCAATTGGATGACAAACAAATAACCCTTGAGGCAAACTGAAAATTAAAATTTTAAGTTACCTAGGAATAATTAAAATAATTAGCAATTCATACCAAAACCTATTTAATAAGGTTAAGCCTTCCTTAAAGGACTATCTATGATCTGAAATCATTATTTACAAAAATAAAGACTGATAATAAGCTAAGTATTCAATTTTAGAAAACTGAAAAAATGTAACAAAATTAACAAAAATAGAAGACTTTATACAGGTAAGATCTGAAAGTAAAGAAGTAGGAAATCAACAAAAACACCAGAAAATGTAGATAAAAACTAATTATTTGAAAAGATAAATCAATGAGAAGTCTAAATAGAAAGAAAGATAGAAAATAAAAATGTAAAATGCTGGACATTATTAAAACCCAAATAAGGAAATCTTATTGCCACAAATCAGAAAATCTAAAGGAAGTCAATTTCCCAGAAAAACACACCAAATTTGACTGCAAGGGAAGCAAAAAACTAATAGATAAGAGAATGCTCTAGAAATGTAATTTATTTTAAACTACAAAAGACAAAGAAAGGGCTTAGATGTTCTGTAACAGTTCTCTCAACTTTTAAAGCTGTGAGCATATACTGTCATGCACACTTATTAGTAAAATATTTATGAACACCCACCCCAATATGTTTTTGTCTGTATTTATAAATTAGATACATACTATTATACATTATAAAACAAAAAGCATAAAGTATGTAAAATAAAAACACAAATTGTAATTTCCCCCCATGTGTGAGGTAAATGAATATACTACCCATTCCCCGGAAAAAACCTTCCACTTCAGACACCACTACTCTAATTCTCATCTATTTTAAATTACTTTACAACACAGAGACAGAAAACTCCTTAATATATGAAGCTAAAATACCCTTAATAGTAAAACATAAAGAAGTCCAAGTTCATGTGACCAGTAAATATAAACCTGAATACATCACACACATATCATGACTAAGAAGGGTTTTCCCCCCAAAAATGTAAGAGTTCAACCTCAAAAAATCTATAGTTATAATTCATTTTATCAATAAACAAAAGTAGGAAACTACATAATTATTTTAACATTGCTGAAGACTTTTGATAAAATCCAGCAGCCATCCACAATAAAACTGAACAAAAGAGAAAGGAAACAATTAAACATGATTACTATACATTGAGAAAACAATAGCAAATAGATTAAATGTGAAATATTTAGGGTATTTTCATTAAATATGAAGACAAGATGCTTGCTGTCACAAGCATTATTTAACATTGTTTAGAAAATTCAAGCCCACTGCATAAGAAATGAAAATGAAATAATAGGTATTGCTATTGGAGAAGAGACAAAAATTATTGCCCAAGCCCACTGCTTTTCTCTGTGATATCAATAACCAGTTAAAACAAAAGGACAAAAAGTCATTCCCAATAGCATCAAAAGTTGTAATACCTAAGAATAAACATCATAAGAAAGGTATGGAATTTATGTAGATATCTCATTGAAGGACACAAGCTAACTTGAAAAAAAATGGGTCAACATTGTCCATATATTCCTCCAATGTCCTTTTCTGTCTCTCCAGAGTAAACAATATAATAATTTAGTAGTTAATCATGTCTTTTTAATTTTTATTACCATGGAAGTATCCATAGACAATACATAATATTTCTTGATGGTTTTTAAAAATTCATAAAGATGGAATAATATTACATAGATCATTTGCAAATTACTTTATTATTCAATATTACAGAGGGTTTTAAAAATTATCTACATTGGGCTCTGGCTGGTGTGGCTCAGTGGACTGAGCACTGGCCTGCAAACCGAAGGATTGCCAGTTTGATTCCCAGTCAGGGCACATGCCTGGGTTGCAGGCCAGGTCCCTAGTAAGGGGCACACGAGAGGCAACCACACATTGATGTTTCTCTCCCACTCTTTCTCCTTCTCTAAAAATAAATAAATACAATATTTTAAAAAATTATCTAGATTGATAACTATAATAACCTGTTCATTTTCACTCCATGATCATTCTCTTATTAATAGACATTGAGGTTGTTTCCATTTTTTGCTATTACAACAATGCTACAATAACCATTTTTTGCACAATTGTCTTTGTGTACATGTGACTGTGAGCCATGCTGAGAAAACATTTTTATTATGATTTAGCACTCACAGGCACAAACACAGCACAATCCAAAAGTTTATGAAACAATAGTTACTCTTGTTACAGATGAACTGATGCTTTTTATTATATTTTGCTTCTTTAAAAAAACAACAGTAATATTGGTCATAACCCACAAATCAGTATTAAAAGCCGCTAGTGTGTGCCAACCCATAGTTAGAATAACACTGTTCTGGGAAATCCACCAAGAAGTAGAAAATTTGTTCCACATGTTCATATCAAAGGATATGAACATGCTGATTCTATTCACTCAAGTTTTGTGTCAATTAAGAATTCTATCACAATTGTGTGACATTCTTCACAACACTTGGTAATGGTCAGACTTTGAAATGTCTGCTAATTCAATGGGACTGAAATGGTATCTCACCTAAATTAGTAGGTGAGATCTTTTGGTTTATTGAATATTTATTTTTCTTTATAAAGTGTTCCATATTTGTTAGCATTTCTATTGGGTTTTTACTTCTTTTTGATTTGTAGTCCTTTGTATATTTTGGATATTAATTCTTTATCAACTACATGCACTGCAAATATCTTTTCCCACTCTATATCCTATTTTCTTACTCTGTTTATATTGTTAGTGATGTTAGTTTTTTGTTTCTTTGATCATGGCTGGTAACTCTGCTTCTTAGAATCGCTTTCTCTGAATGACTTTGAGTTAGTCAGTCAAAAGACAAACTTGTATATGATTTGGAAGGCAAAAATGAAGCAGAAGCCATTATTCTTGGAGAGTCACTCTGGCCAGACACAGTGGCAGACAAGCACAATTTGCCCAGCAGTCCCAGCTTGTTGTTTCTCTCTGGAGCGCTGCGCCCAGCTGCTGCCCTGCTAACCAGCAGCACTGTGCCACCAGCCCCAGTATGCACACCCATGGAGGCTGTGGCGACAGAGAAGCAGCAGTTTTTATAGATCTCCTCAGGGGCTCCCTCTCCCCAGGTCCCCTGCAATATCCAGATGGGACTGGCTTTTTAGAATTCCCTGTAAGGTCCAGTTTGTAGATCTAGTCCAGAGCTTCTGGAGACTGGTTAGTAACTACTTTCCTTATCCACTGCCTCGTCCCTTCCCCAGCAGTTTCTACATCTGTGTAAGATCTAAATACCCAATACTCATGATACTTAGAGGAGGTCTATTTTCTCGACTGAAGTTTTAAATGCTAGTCAATTTAATCCAATTGGTTGTGCTTTTTGTGTCTTCTTTAAAATAAATCTTTTCCAGACTTAAGGTCACAATGATGTTCTCATAGAGCTGTAAAGTTTTGCTTTATACTTTTAGGTCTTTAAATATGGTATGAGGTAGAGATTCCATTTTTATCTTTTCTCTATGGATAGACATATTTCCAGGATCATTTACAATCTTAATTATACATTTTAGAATCTTTAATTACATAATCTTAATCACCTCACTTAATTACATATACTTACACAGTTATATAATAAATATTGGTATCTGACCTTGAGAGCCCCCACACTTTGGTTTTCATCTACAAAACTGTGTGATTATTGCCCCTATGAACTTCCAAATCAATTTCAGAATTAACTTTATGAGAATTCTGAATAGAATTACACTGAATTTGTAGATTACTATATGGGCAATTACCTTCTTTAAAAGAATGAGTCTTGGCATTCACTGACACAATATCTTTCCCCATTTATTCAGGTCTGCTTGTATATCTATCGACACAAGTACTGGTAGATACACTTATCTATCCATAAAACTCTTTCATAGTTTGTTCGATTTATTCCTAGGTACAATACATTATGATTTATGTTCCAAATGTAAAGTGAACCTTCCTTTGAAGTTACTGTTTCTAATTGTGATCCTGTGGTATATGATTATCCCTACATTCCTGATATTTAGTCGTCCTTAGTTCAATTTCTGTGTGGTAAGCCTATAATCAGCAGTCTTGTTAAATTCTCTTATTCCAAATTCTAATAATTTACCTGTAGATAACAATGATATAAAATCATATTGCTGTGAATAACAAAGCATTTTGTTTCTTTTTTTCCTAATCCTTAGATATTTTCTTCTCTTATTGCATTGGTAGTGCCTCCAGTACTATCAGTAATAAGCCCAAGAGGGAACTCTCTAAATGGACCACTAAAACTGAGGGCACAAAGAGCAAATACTCAAATCAGAAAACAGAGTCTGGAGTGAGCAAGGTAGAAAAAAGCAGGACTGACTTAGCAGTTACACACAGTGAACCTGTTAAAAAAATTGCTAACCTCCCCCTGGCTTTTATTTGTGACAGTGTAGAATGGTTACTAAGGAGGTAGGATTGGTTTTATTTATAGCCATATAGAATGGCCAGGGAAGAGGCAGGCTAAGTATAAAGAGCCCTTGGTCTAAATTTAGCACAAGGCAATTAAGATGTCTAACTATGATCACATCTTGCTTTCCCAATTAATGAGGACAGCTATGAAATCCAGTTGTCCTTAGTATAAGATTCTTGAAAACTGAAAAATTTAAAAATAATTATAAAAGGCACAGCTACTATTTCTAGCCTTCATGGAAGGGCTTAAGTACATTTTAGCATTTCTAGAGATTATGAACATTTTTTATAGCCACTGAACCACATATAATAACTTTTCCTCTCAAAAAGAAGGGAAACATTTGACTTTATTCCTTATAATAATTCCTTATTAATCTCTGTATTAAAAATGATCTGCAATAGATAAGACAAAATTTAAAGCAAACTTTTAGAGACCCAAATTCTTGAATTCTTGCTTGACTTGTTCTAGCTTTTATTTAAAAATGATTACAAGAGTATTTTTCCCTTTAATAAATATTTTCTAATTTAAAATCTGTTCTCTGATTATATCCAAAGGACCCATACTTTAAAAACAGCCCTTCATTATTTGAAAATGTGTATGTTAACAATATTATTTTACAGGGAAACATTGATTATGAATCTGATTATACAAAAATGAAATCTACTTTTAAATTACTACTTCTTACTGGTAAGTGCAAACAGATGGTAATTTATATATAATTATATATATTATAAATTATAAATATGGCAATCCTATTTATACCAAAAAAAGAAAAATCTTTTTATGAGAATAGCTCAAGTTCTAGCTCTTACTCTTTTTATTTTAACCAAATTTCAAAAAATACAATTTCAGTGTAAATTTATAAGATCCTCTACATAGGCTCTTCAGATTCCTCAGGACAAAACTGACTTGTACTTTTTAATTAGTGGAGGATAAAAAAAGACTAGCTGGAAGCTAACAACTTTGTGATTCCCTGGGTTATTAAGTGGGCTTGGGGCATAAGACTCATAATTTAGTGGAGGGACTTAACAGTGTAAATATGGAAATTTTCTGTTGATTTGTCTCATTTTGATCAGTCCTATTCTATTCACATAGGAATAGACTGGATATCACAATGGATATAAAATAAGAATTTATTTTTAGAGCTTAAAAGCGATATGCCAAACAATGTCATATAGTCACATTAAAAATATACATACTTAATATTAAAGGCTAAATTCATTTCCTGTCTTGAAAGCAACTCAAAATTTCTAAATGTTATCCAATTCTCATAATCCCATGCATGAAAACCATCCAATAAATATTTGATCTCATTTTCACCAAGACCAGAGTCTAAAAGAAAGAAAGCTATGGAAAGTTACTTTTAAACATACAATTTCTACCTGAAATATTGTTAGAATTTCTTCTGGAACATATGTATTTTTTTTCCTGCAGGCATTATTTTACTATTTATTATGCTCAGAATAAGATAGCAATCAACCTAAAATTTTGATTATTTGCCCCTCAGCTTCTGACCATTCCCATCAGGCAACTTGGGAGACCTATGCAGCGCTGAATGAAGCTCAGCCCCACACAGTGTCTTGCAGAGGGTGGTGAGAATGGCACATTGTCTGTCGAGTATGAACAGAGGTCACAGCAGGGAGAGCATCTGCTAAGATAATGTGAATGAAGGAAACAACTATAATTGCCTCATTAAGAGGTCTCTGGACAAATAATCACAAGAAGAAAGGACTTAGAAAACCACCCTAAAATTAAATCTATAATAAAGTAAAATTGAAGTAGATTAAAAAATGCAGAAGAATGAATTAAGGAGACTTGTGAATTCTATTGGTTTTACTAATTTCCTTAGTCACTGTATGGATGAATGGAAGCTTGGATGCAACAGTTCAGTCATTCAACTCCAGCCCTTGCCAGTCATTAGTAAGAAGCAGAGGATGCAAATTCACAGCTGTCCAGGATATAGACAAATGCAAAATAAAGGGTGCTAGGGAGGGAATTGCTTAGAAGGGATCAAAAATAGGAACTAAGAAGGGATACCTACTGGTCTATATGGTGAAATTACAATGAAAAGCATATAATTAAAGACATAAGGAACATTTTTAGAGGTAAAGAAGTAAAATTAAAAAGGCAAAGCCTCAGAAAGACAATGTAAAAAAAAAAGAATAAAATGTCCCTGCCTAATCGATTTACTTTCTTCTACTTTCTACCTCTAACTTTTAAAAATAGATTTTTCTTAAAGGTCAACAGCATAGAATTACAACTAAATCCTTAATCACCTGAAATTATCAGCTGATAGAGGTGCATACATTATTATTTAACATTAGTGATAAATTAAAATATTTCATAGTAAAAGCTAAGGTAAATGTTTTCCTAATTTAAATTTAAATTAAGGATACACACAGTATACAATGACATAGTGACAAACTATTTTTGCATTTCCAGATATTTTGAAGTTAAACTTTATGAACTTAATTCATACTATACAGTTAAAATTTGTTATTATATAGGTTCTTGAAGTGAATTATGGTTACTAAATTTTTCTGATTCCAACAAACACAGTAAAATTAGCTTGCTATACCCATAAGCCAGGTTTAAAATAAGCAAACTATTTGATGACTTTGATGTTTTGCACCCAAAATGTGCTGGCTAATTTTTCCGTTCCATTTACCATTCCGGTCTTTAAACTGCCTTAATCTCCTGCCCTCAGATGTTGACCTTGTAAGAATAGGGGTCATAGGTCAGAATAGACAGACCTCAAAGGATCTGGACTATCAATTCATGCCTGAGAGATTTCTCTTCCACAATAGCAACCTACTAAACAGCAAATTCCTAAATCTAATCACACAAGTATCAGGGTGAAACAGTTATTTATTGGAATTTGTTGCTTTACATTTTCAAATATCTCTACCACTTAAGGAGCATTTTTCTTTTTCTTTTGGTAGCAGGTTTTAGCATATAAGAAATATGAAAATAAAACAATTGAAAGGACTTTTAGTGTGAAATAGATACCCTTAATATAATCATATCTTAAACCTAAGTATTGACTTATTATTTTAAGGAACTCTGTGTAGATTTTATACACACATACACATACACATACAAAATAACTAGAATTCCCAACAATAAATAATCTGAAAAACTTCAAATTATACCACAGAGATAATGAGTAGAAAAGGTTATACTGCTATAGAGGAGGGTGGGGAGTGGGTAGGAGGGTAACCACAAGTTTTGAGCTTACTTTAGATAAATGAGGGCACTCAATAAACATTTTAAAATAAATGAATGAAAATATATAGTACTTTAATAAAGAACAATAACTTGTGGCTTCCAAACCGTTTTTCAAATTAAAGAATGTGAAACCACAAATCACTGTCCTGTAAAAATAACTTGACTATCTTTACTTCCATTGTTAAAAAGGGCAAGTTAGCTCTTCTGCACTGCGAATAAATTAGATACACATAATAAGCTTCTGTTCATGTTCACCTTGGTTTTTCTGACCATAAACTGCTAAGTATATCATATTGTATCACTGTCATATTTTAAAATCGGACTAAAAGGAATGTCAAATTTCATAATCAATTTTACATCTAAGCGAAGATCATCTAAAAAATGATAAATGAACAAGACTTTCTAACATGATCAAATGAAAGGAATTTCCTAGACTTCCAAGCCAAAAGCACTAGTACTGAACTATATAACAATTACCTCTTTTTCTAAACAAAACACATTACAACATCAACTCATGTAGAAAACCCAAAAGTTAACTCATGTGCTAATACAGTGATACAAATCAAATACTGACTGAAATGGAATGAAAGCAGGATGACGGTATCATATTCTAAATTATTTTTAAAAAAATCTCAATTCAACACTGCTGAAAGTAAACTTGCATGATTATGACTAGCGCTTGGACTGTGTAGCTGGGTCAAAAAGACGTGGAAGGACAGAGAGAACAAAGAAGATAGTCACTACCCAAGAAAAAATTAGAGTAAAAAAGGAGGTAATGAAAGAAACCATAAACAATTTAAAATATGAAGCTATATGTATATAGCAAATATATACAACTAACATTATTCATGTATGTCAAATGATTTTAAAAATTACATTTTTATTCCTTATTAAGAATTAAAATAATTTAACCTACATAAAGACTGCCAAATGATTTGTTTTAGCACACTGCCTTATTATAAATATACATATTTGTTTATATAAACTAAAATCTCATATAAAATATTTAATGTGTTATATAATTATTTTTATATAAATACTAAAAATTAACAGTGGCAAATCAATAATCATTCTACTATCTTTCTCCACAATTTTCCTCTGTTAAAAAATACTTCCTTTTCCTCATAGTAAATTGTGGTTGATTAAAGAATAAAAATATAAGTGTAGGTCAGTTTTTGAGAAAAAAAAGTTCAGTCTTTTTATTAACATCTTTTACTATAAAGAGAGCTTTATATGTGTCACTCAATCTCATTACTCTTTGATAATGAACATAAGAAAAAAGTAAACAACAAAAATAAATCTAAAATTAGTTCATTTGAAATCTGTTTTAAATTTTTTAAAAAATTGATTCCAGGAAGAGGGGAAGGGAGAGACAGAGAGAGACAGAAACATTTATGTGAGAGAGAAACATCAATCAGTCATCTCCTACATGTGCCCCAATGGGGGACCAAACCCACCAAGAAGGCATGTGCCCTGACCAGGATCGAACCCCAACTTTTCTGTTTGCAGGACGATGACCAATCCACTGAGCCACACAGGCCAGACTCGATTAAACAATTTTTTAAAATATTTTATTTATTTTTACAGAGAGGGGAAGGGAAGGAAAAAGAGAGACATCAATGAGCATTAGAAACATTAATCAGTTGCCTCTTGCTTGCCACCAATCAGACACCTGGCACACAACCCAGGCATGTGCCAGGAATCCAACCAGACCAGGAATCCAACCAGCGACCTTTTTGGTTTGTGGTATGATGCCCACCACTGAGCCGTATCAGTCAGGGCTCCTCTGAAATTTTAAGAAAATATTTTAAATGTGGAGGATTTAATTTTTTTAATACTTGCTTGTTTTGTTGTGTTTTTTAGAGAGAGGGAAGGAGAGGGGGAAAGAAGGGGAGAGAAACATGAATGTGAGAGAGAAACACTGACTGGGTTGCCAATCAGTTGTCTCTCCTGCACAGGCAACCTGGGGGGAACCTGCAACCTAGGCATGTGCTGTAACTAGGAGTCCAACTGGCAACCTTCCACTCTGTGGGACGATGCCCAACCACCTGAACCACACTTGTCAGGACTAAATGCTGAAGATTTAAAATAAAACAAGATGATACTTGCTATTGAGTAACTGGACACTAAATTCAGTACCATTTTGAGACAGAGTTAAAAATAATCCCACTTACTTTCGTAAACAGTTTATGTAAAATTAAGGTAAAGTCTTTAAAATTATTTTATATTTATTGCCACAAAGACATAAATTTTCACAAAATGTGTTCTATTATAAAAGTATTAGAACTGCATGTATAGTAGAAGTTCTTGAGTAACAGAACCAAATTTTGAATTTGTAAAATGTTTTAGTTGCATATAATAAAAACTTAAATATTTAATTTTTGAACTTAAAAATACCAGAAATCAGACTAAACTTTCTCATTTAAAAACACTTCCAGAGAAAAGATACTCTTTTCAACAGAGAGCATTTGAACAATTCACATTATTCACAGGCAAAAGTAAAGTGAACTTCAACCTAAAACTTTACACCTCATATACAAAAGCAAACTCTAACTAGTTTGTAGATGTAAAGGTAAAATGTAAAACTATAAAACTACAAGAAGAAAACATGGGGAGAAAAATCTCAGTGATCTAGGGTTAAGCAAAGATTTCTTAAACAAAGTAACACACATATATAAAATATTTATAAATGTCTTTATCAAAATTTAAAACTTCTCTTTTGTGAGAGAGGCTTGAGAGGTTGCAAAGGCAAGCCACAAGTTTAAAAAAAACCTGCAAATCATATATCTGACAAAGGACTTTTACCAGTAATTATATAGAGAGCTCTCAAGATGCAATAATAAGAAAACAAATAATCCAGTAATGGGCAAAAGGTACAAACAGACATTTCACCAAAGAAAGTAAAAAGATGACACAAAAACATAAAAAGAGGCTCAGGGAAATAAAAATTAAAGCCATGATAAGATATCTACTGCAGGAGACCCTTCTGGGTGGCGTGGGCCCAGCTCCCACTCACAGATGCACAGGACGAACGCCCACAGATAGGTTCTCCCCTGGGGAATCAGGCCTGCAATGTGCCTAAGCCGCTTTGAGTCTTGCTTTTTGCTAAAAATCTCTCTCACCTGGATTTGTGGCAAACATTTACTGCAAAATAACTTCCTAAAATCCATGCTAAACCTTCCAAGGATGAGTTTAACTTTTCAGCCACTTTTGCCTTTTCATTTGTAAATACCCCTCTTCTGTGATGTGATTAGCAGCATTGGCCTCTTTGTTTTCTGTAAAGGTAACCACCTAAAGCAACCTGTGCATAGTGAATGAGGACCATTATGTATCCTGCTGAGAAACCCAATAAAGGCTGGTCAGGGCAAGGGCCAAGGCTTTTGCTCCCCTTGAGAGAAAGGCCATGCTGTCCCTTTCCTCCACCAGACTCCATAGTCCATGTGAATGTCTCATTTCATCCATAATGATGTGGACACTGTGGGCCAGTGTCTGCATCAATCTACCTATTAGAATAGTTAAAATAAAAAGATACCGTCAATACCAAATGCTGTCAATGATGTATAGAAGCTAGAAGTCTCATATGTTGTTGGTGGGACTTTGAAACAATATAATCACTCTGGAAAAAATGCTGGCAGCCTCTCATAAAGTGAAATATATACCCATGACCATATTATGCATCAATCCTACTCTGAGACGAAGACTTATGTTACAAGTAAAGTGGTACCTGCTTGTGGCAGCTCTATTTATAATTGCCAAATTGTAAATGCCCAAATGCATACCCTTCAATAGATAAATGGATAAGCAGTGTTGTATCCAAATAGCAGAATATTACTAAGCAATTAAAAAGGAATTAACTACTAACACACTCAAAAGCTTTGATGAATTTCAAAGCCATTATGCTGAGTGAAGAAAGCCATTTTCAAAAGGTTACATACTATGCCCAAAGTTACTAGAAGGAAGGAAATAACAAAGATCAGAGTGAAAGAAGTGAAATGGACTAAAAAAATAGAAAAAAAAACCCAAAGGAACTAAAAACTAGTAATGTAAAAAGATAAACAAAGTAGATAAACTTTTAACTAGACTTACTAAGAAAAAAAGGACATGAATAAATAAAATTAGAAATAAAGAAAACATTACACAATAAGGAAATTACACAGTAAGGAAACTGACACAACAGAAATAGAGAATTATAATAACCACTATAAAGAATTATATACCAACAAATTGGACAACCTAAAATAAATGGTTAAGTTCCTAAAAACATACACCTTATCAACCTATCATGAATAGAAAATCTGAGTACACCAATTACTAGTGAGATTGAATTGATAAGCAAAAACGCCTCAACAAAGTCCAGCACCACATGGCTTCATTGGCACATTCTACCGAAACTTTGAAGAATTAATACCAATCCTCTCAAAGTCTTCCAAAAAACAGAAGAGGAGGCAACATTTCCAAATCCACTTTACGAGGCCACTATTACCCTGACAGCAAAACCAACAAGGACATAACAAGATAAAATTAAAGGTCAATATCCCTGATGAACTGGAATGCAACATCCTCAGCAAAATACTGGCAAACCAAATTCAACAATACAATAAAAGGATCGTACACTGTAATCAGGTGGGATTTATTCTAGAGATAAAAGGACGGTTCAACATCTGCAAGTCAATTAACATTAACAAAATGAAGGATAAAATCATATAATCACCTCAGATGCAAAAAATACTTCTGACAATTAACATCCATTTGTGATAAGAATTTTTTTTTTAAAATATATTTTATTGATTTTACCATTACAGTTGTTCTATTCCCCCCCTCAATCCCTTCCACCTGCACCCTCCCTCCCCCACCATTCTGCCCCCCTTAGTTTATAACCACGTGTCTCAAGTTCTTTGGATTCTATATTTCCCCCACTATTCTCGCCCTCCCCCCTATCTATTTTCTACCTACCATCTATGCTATTTTCTGTGCCTTCTCCCCGCTTCTCCCCCTCCCACCCCCCTGTTTCTAACCCTCCATGTGCTCTTCATTTCTATGGTTCCACTCCTGATCTAGCTGTCCTCTTGGTTTGCTTTTGTTTTAGGTGTGGTTGTTAATAACTGTGTGTTTGCTGTCCTTTCACTGTTCATATTTTTCATCTTCTTTTTCTTATATAAGTCCCTTTAGCATTTCATATAATAAGGGCTTGGTGATGATGAACTCCTTGAACTTGACCTTATCTGAGAAGCACTTTATCTGTCCTTCCATTCTAAATGAAAGTTTTGCTGGATAAAGCAATCTTGGCTGTAGGTCTTTGGATTTCATGACTTGGTATACTTCTTTCCAGCCCCTTCTTGCCTGTAAGGTCTCTTTTGAGAAATCCGCTGACAGTCTGATGGGTACTCCTTTGTAGGTGACTGTCCCCTTATCCCTTGATGCTTCTAGGATTCTCTCCTTCATTTTGGTCTTGGCTAATGTAATTATGATGTGCCTTGGTGTGTTCCTTCTTGGGTCCAACTTCTTTGGCACTCTCTGAGCTTCCTGGATTTCCTGGAAGTCTATTTCCTTTGCCAGACTGGGGAAGTTCTCCTTTATTATTTGTTCAAATATGTTTTCCACTCGTGGCTGTTTCTTTCCCCCTTCTGGTACCCCTATAATTCGGATGTTGGAACGTTTAAAGATGTCCTGGAGGTTCCTAAGCCTCTCCTCATTTTTTTGAATTCTCATTTCTTCATTCCTTTCTGGTGGGATGTTTTGTTCTTCCTTCTGGTCCATTCCATTGATTTGAGTCCCCGTTTCCTTTCCATCACTATTGGTTTCCTGTGCATCTCCCTTCATTTCAATTAGTTTAGCCTTCATATATTCCTCTAATTTGTGACTTTGTTCCTCTAATTTGTGACTATAATCTACCAGTTCTGTGAGCATCCTGATAAATAGTGTCCTGAATTGTGCTTCTGAGAGGCTGGCAATTTCTTGGTCGCTGAGAGTTATTGGCTCTTGGACTTTGAGTTCTTCTTGTGCCATCTTTCGGGTTGTTCGTGCCTGTTCCATAGCAGGATCAGAGCCCTAAAATGTTCACTAGAACAGGGCAACTAAGTCGCTGGGTTGTGACATTGTATGTGGGGGCGGGGTCAAAGAGGGACTATGGCGTCCTGTCTGTCGCCTGCCGCCATGGCCCTCACCGGTGCCGCAGTTGCTGCCGTCACCTGGCCCACGCTTTCGTCCCACTGCACTCAAGTGTGCCACTGCCGTCAGCCCTAGCCCCCTGGGGCCTGCGTGGTCTGTCTCACTGTGCGTGAATATGCGCCCGCGGTCTGCCCCGCACCCCAACTGGTTCTCCTCTGCCTGCGCGCCTGGGTCGGGGGCCCTGTCCTGCCCGACCCTGCTCGCTGCTGGCTCTGCCCCTCTTAATGTCCCGTTGAACAGTTAGATGTAGTCGGACTTCCGTATAATTCAATTTTCTGTCCTTTGGTTGTGTCTTTGTTTCTCCAAACCTTTGTTTTATTCAAACTTGGTTGTGGGAGAAGGCACAGTGTTTCCACCTATGCCTCCATCTTGGCGGAAGTCCCCCATTTGTGATAAGAACTCTCAATCAAGTGGGTACAGAGGGAACGTGCCTCAACCCAGAAGTCATATATGACAAGCCCACAGCTCACTTCACACAAGAGATTTTAACTTCTCCTCTGAGGTCAGAAACACGACAAAGAGGCCCACTCGCACCACTTTTATTCAGCGTAGTACTAGAAGCCCTAGCTGGGACAGTTATGGAGAAAAAGAAATAAAAGTTATCTAAACTGGAAGGAAGAAGTAAAATTGTCTCTATTTGCAGATGGCATGATATTACATACAGAAGCCCCAAAGACTCAACAAAAACTGTTAGAACTAATAAATGGATTCAGTAAATTTGGAGGATATAAAAATTGATACTCAAAAATCAGTTGGTTTCTATACACAAACAGAAACCAAAAGAAAGAGAAAGTAAGAAAATCCCATTTACAAATGCATTAAAAACAATACAATACCTAGGAATAAACTTAACAAAAAAGGGTGAAAAACTGAGCCCTGGCTGGTATGGCTCAGGGGGACTGAGTGTTCCATTCTCAGTCTAGGGCATATGCCTGGGTTTCGGGCCAGGTTCCCAGTAGGGGGCGCTCAAGAGGCAACCCCACACTGATGTTTCCTTCTCTCCCTCCCTTCCCCACTCTAAAAATAAATAAATAAAATCTCTTTTTAAAAAAGGTATAACTGAAAAAGCAACTGTTTAAAAAAAGGTGAAAAATTGACACACCAAGACAGTGATGAACAAACTTGAAGAAAATAAAAATAAATGGAAAGATATTTCATGCTCATGGATTGGAAGAATTAACGCTGTTAAAATATCCATACCACAAAAGTGATCTACGGATTCAATGCAATTACTATCAAAATTCCAATGGCATTTTTCACAAAAATAGTATCCTAAATTTTTTATGAAACCACAAAAGACTTCAAGTATCGAAAGCAGTTTGATGAAAGCAAAGCTAGAGGCATCATGCTTTCTGATTTCAAATTGTATTACAGAACTATAGTAATTAAAACAGTATGGTACTGGCATAAAAACAGACACACAGATCAGTGGAACAGTACAGAGATCAAAAATAAACCCACACACATATGGTCAACTAACTTATTAAAAAGCATCAAAAAATATACAACAGAGAAAGGCTGGTCTCTTCAATAAATTTGCTGGAAAACTAGACAGCCACAAGCAAAAGAATGAAATCAAACCACTATCTTACACCATACACAAATACCAGCTCAAAATGGATTATAGACTTAAATGTAAGACCCAAAACCATAAAACTCCAAGAAGAAAACATAAGGGATAAACTTCTTGACACAGCTTTGGCATTGATTTTTTTTTATTTGACCACAAAAGCAAACACATCAAAGCAAAAAAACAAACAAACAAAACAAAAAACCCCAAGTGACATATATCAGACGAAAAATCTTCTGGCACAGCAAAGTAAACCACTAACAAATTGATTTGAAATCATGTATCTGATAAGGGGTTAGGACACAATACATACAGGGTCTGGCACAAATAATGCCTCTTTTTTTATTACAAGTTTTTTTATAACAATATTACAAGCATGTAGTTCTGTAACATAACAATATCACATTGTAACATAACAATAGCACACCATATGACATTTTAGGTGAAATGTTCAAATTAAGACAACAAATTGCTATACCCATATCACTACCCTACCAACCACACTCAAGTAGGCATTACTTCTGCCAGATCCTGTATATAAGGAAATCATACAGACCAATAATAAAAAATAAACCACACATAAAATGACCCATTTTCCAAAAATGAACACATAAAGATTCACTGTGGTGTTACGATAAATTCAAAAGACTAGAAATAGCCTAAGTATCCATAAACATAACCATGCTTAAATTAAGATCATTCCCACTATGGGAATCTATGCAGGTGCTAATAATTGACATGAAATGTTCCATAATATATTGTTAAGTAAAAAAGAAATGCAAGTTTCAAAAAATTGCATAAAATTCTTGATACCCACCTCTAGTTAGGATTTCAAGTGGGTTTTTTCCTAACTCCTTTAGTTTGTTTATATTTGTTTAGTTTATTTATATTACTTGAATTTTCTATATGAGTTATCTATTTAAAAGCATGTTTTCATTTGAAAAATCAGGTGAGGTATGTGGATGTACAGAAAGGCACTGCTGTCTGTTGAAAACTCAACCTTATTTGTGATCTCACAACAGTCTAATGAAAATGCTGGTAGGAAATGCCCATTCAGTGCTCAATACTGAGTGCTTAGTTCAGTGTTTCTGCAGATAGTTCAAACTGCCGGATAGCCTATATTGCTGATAAATTCTATTCAGCTACAGAGTGGTGCATTTTAATTTTGCTAGACTATATAAGGTGTGATAACATAATAATATAAATTTTCAAAAGTCTTTCCCAAATGCAATAAACTCACAAACTAAAAACTTAAAATGATTACCTACCTATCTCCCTTTGGTTTTCTTTTCTGTAGTGTCTTCCCTTTGGGTCTTCTTTCACTTCCTAAACAGGGGGTCCCACCAGGTCCTGTTACCCGTATTGATTCAAGGCCTTTGGAAGATTTCTTAAATGTGAATTCCACCGGTTCTCCTTCTTTTAGGCTTCTAAATCCTTCCATGAATAATTTGCTCTGTAAAGAGCAGGGAACAGAGGGGAAGAGAAAGAGAGATCATGATTATCAACGCTTTATAAATTAACTCTATCATTTTATGATTAACATACAACATATTCTTTGTTATCCATTACTAAGTATAAGGTCCTTTTTTGCTTAAGTTCAGTGAAGGTTATGCCACTTTAAAGGTTCCTGTTACAATGCTGCCATTGTAAACTAATACTATTTTTTAAAGACAATTTGGCAATGCTTACAAAAATTTCAATGTTCATATTCTTTGACATAGCAATTCTGCTTCAATGACTCCCTCACAGATATACACAAAGGTTCAAAAAAACCCTATACCAAAATTTATCACAGCACTGTCTTGTAAAAAAAATTATTACTACTCTAATGTCCATTATTGGTAAATGGAATAAATTATGGTAGAGCTATAGAGTGTAACATTATCAAGCTATTAAAAGAAGATCTTCATGTAGATCTGGGAAGATAAACACGTAACATTGTTGATTTTAAAAATTAAGGTTAAAGAAGAGTATATTTACCATAATGTCATTTATGTCAAGAGGTTTTTTAAAGTTACATGTTTGTTTCGTGGAGATGGGGTCTGGAAGAACAGACAACAAATCATAAACAGTCATTTTATGGGAAAGTGGGATCCCACTTTCAATACACATGATTGTACTGTGTGAGTTTTTTACAATATGAAAGGAAACAGATTTTTATAACTTGAAAGATAGTTGATTTTGGGGTAGGCATACATTTTCTTTTTACTTTTTAAATTTAATCTTTATTGTATTTTTCTCCATTACTATTTAGTCCCCTTATACCTTCCTCCCCTCAGCCATCACCACACTGTTGTCCATGTCCATGAGTCCTTTTCCCTTTTTGCTCAATCCCTCCACCCCTTACCACTTCCCCTACTAGCTTTCCTTCTGTTCTCTATGAAAGATGGTTGATTTTTGCAAAAGTTCCCTGATTACCAAAGTGTAACCTTGGTTACAAATATGAGCTGCCTCTTTGGATATTACTCTTGTCAAAGTAAATGTGCCAATTAAAAATATACTAAAAATCATTAAAAATCATTACTTTATTTCCCCAAGCTCCTTGTGTATATTATACAAATTTAATTTGGAATATCATGTAGTATTAAGAGACTTTTTTGAATTCAGGGACAAAGGAAGCAAAATGAAATATGGTAGAAAAACTTGGCTCAAGTCCAGTTCTTTAAGTAAATGGATATGCAGCTTTGAATGAGTCATTTGGCCTCTGTTCTACCTATCTGTCAATTTAAGGGACTTGAATTTCCCCACGTGTGTTCTGAGGAACAGTGATTGCAAAAAAACAGCTCCAAGAAGAAAGCATTTTGTAGTCAAACACAAATGGGCACCAAAGAAACCTGGAATTTATTTACAAGAAATTGTGTATTTATTCTTATGTGTTTAAACTTGTCATCTTCAAAGTACTCTCCATTTGATGCAGTACACCTATTGAGAAATTTTTTCCACCACTCAGAACAGTTTTTGAACTCGCGGATGTTGATGCCTTTCAGTGCTTCTGCATCATTTTCGGTTTCACCTCTTCCACACTGGCAAAAAGTTTCCCTTTGAGGACGTTTTTCATCCGGGGAAACAAACAAAAAGTCACTCAGTGCGAGATCTGGTGTATAGGGAGTGTGGGGCAGGTTTGGTTGTAAATCACCCACCATGAAATGGACAAACACATTGAAAGAGTCTTCAAAAAAAAATTCACTGAAGCTGAACACAACCTCTCACGCCACCACCAGCTGGTACAATGATACAGATGGGTTCCTAGAACACTCACCTAGCAGGGGAAGCCTATATCACAAGGTGCCTGCCCTCCGGAATATAATTCTGTTCTTTTAGGGGAGTCACCCCCTTCTAAGTTCGTGAAATACTCTACAATGCATTGTTTTCTCTTAGTTGTCCTATTAAAGTTTCTGAGATGCCCTACCCTCCCCCACCACCACTGAAATAAAAATCTTATTTAATTGTGTTTAACCTAGCCATTTCCTGATATAACTGATGCCAGAGTCCTTTCTTTATAAGCACAGATGACTGGTCTATTTAAAGAAATACTGAACCAGACAATCTTTACCCCTCTCAAGTCCATTGTTCAAAAGGCAGTTAAATAATTACATATAACCAAATAATTACTTGGAACAAATAAAAACAACACTTCAAAATCTAATGCAAAAGGAGACTATTCATTGTGAAAGTAATATGATACATGAAAACAGGGTTTTTAACCTGTTTAGCGCAGGTCATCTGACACTGCGAAACCTTCATGTGGAAGTCTGCAACTGGCAGTACCATTTCTGCTGTCTGATGCTATGAAGAAATCAGAAGAAAACACAAACCACAACTGCCTGCATGCTTTAAAATAAGAACAACTATTGTTTTAAAGCTTTTTTTTTTAACATTTCCAAATCTCCCATCCCCCCCCCCAAGATTTCTCCTTACTAATTGTAAGGAGTGCCTTTGTTTTGATTCCGCCTCTCACTCCCCACTCAAGAAAGTGCAGACTAGCAAATCAGATGAAGTGGAGCATAGGTCAACCACTGCAATTAAGAGAATGGAACAGGTTTACTTAGAGTTATCATGTGTTCCTATGTTTCATTTCTGCAGTAAAAACTCCACCACTTATTTATTTCCTCCTCATTTCTAGTGTCCAGAGGCATTATCACCAACTTAATTTGATTTCATTTTACATTATTACAATTTTTGATAGGTATCATTTATAAGTAAACTTATAATTGATCATTTAGATAGGATTTTCCAAATCTAAAGCACAGGGCACAGCACAAATAATGCATCTTTCTTATTACAAAATAATAAGCATGTAATCCTATAACATAATAATACCACATTCAAGCATACCATATGACATTTTAAGTGAAATGTTCAAATTAGAACTATAAATTATTACACACATATTATTAACCTACCAACCACACTCAAGCAGGCCTTACTTCTGCCGGACCCTGTACATTTCCACTGCTTATGGACCACTAAATTCTATATATTCTTTGTGATACTCTGAAAGAACACTTTTAAAATTCTATCATACACTTGTCCTTCCCCAAATTACTATATAAGGCAATGTAGATGAATAACACTTCAGACAAAAATAAATAATATTCCTAGCTATTCATTACATTGCATGGTTTGTGAATGAAGATATATAATGGCATTGCAAGAAAAAGATGATTCACTCAGAATATTCTATCATATCAAAAATTGCTGCTACATAGGTGGGAAAGATTTATTGAAAGATGGGGAGGAATGAGCTCATTATAGTTCTTTACATTTTTTTTTTACTGATGGATTTTAGACAGAGAAAGAAAGGGAAAGAGAGAAAAACATCAATTTGTTGTTCCATCTATTTATACATTCATTGGTTGATTCTTGTTTGTGCCCTGACCAGGGATCCAACCTGCAACCTTGTATCAGGACCATGCTCTAACTGAGCTACTTGGCTAGGGCTTATTATATTTCTTCACAAAAATCAACTTCTCTCCTTGACTTGACAATTTTTATTAAAGGCATCTCCATTTTTGGTCACAATGGTTCCAATCCTTAGTTTTATACAAACCACCTACTGAACCTTGTGCATTCTATTATCTTCACGATTTCTTTCATCCACCCCAACTTCAAGGTCTAGCTCTCTCCTACTTGGGTGTGATAGTTTCTTCATTAACATGTTAAGTCTCCTCCCTATTCTAGTGTCTTCCACACCTGCATATTCTGAGTTAATCTCACCCAGTCACTTCCCCGTCTCAAAGATCTACAATACCTTTCTGTAGGTTTTAGGTGAGGCCATTCATAGTCTAAGACAAATAATGTGGAGCCCTTCTGTAGGATACTGAAGGAAATGACTGGGCAACTGGTGAAATATTGGATCTGACACACAAACCCCTATTCATTCTAACAATTAGAATGAGGCTGCTGGACCAAGAGCTGGCTCCCTACCTATTCAATCTTAAATTATTCCTACCCTTCATTCTTACCCCTCATTCATACATCCGAAGGGTCAACTAAGATTCACAAAACTTGCAGCATAATGAAGAAAGGCCAAGATAAATGCAGGAACAAAAGAAATTTTATATACCATCCAATTAGTATCTTCAGAGATGGATGAGACAATATGACATCAACAAAAACAAGAACAAAAACAACCAGAGAATTAAAAAAATACTCTTAGAAAGTTTAAAATGATTGTTAAAATGAAGTGGGTTGGAAGTCAAAGGTTAGAAAATCTCTCAGGACATAGACAAACAGATCCTCCACCCCAACCAGAGTAATATCTGTTACATAAGACAGAGAAGATAAGAAGTAGAGGATGAATACAAAAGAATAAATATCCAACTTTAACTAGCATTCCTGGAAGAGAATACAGAAAAGAACATGAAGAAAAATGATTAAGTGAGTACTGTAAGAAAATTCCCCAGAGCTAAAGGGAATACCAAGGAGAGGCCTAGCCTGGGCAGAAGGCAGTACGAAGGCTTTCACACAGGAGGTGTATTTTTGCGTGCATGAAGGCAGGACAAGGCTTTAATAAAGACTGAAAGTAGTAATACATACTGAGCTAATGGTTTAACCATATGCTTGTGCAGCAGGATGTTTGAGGATAGCAAGTAGTTTAGTTAAGTGTATTACTGTGCAGGGGTAACCAGAAATGAGGCTAGAAAATGTAAGTAAGAGCCAGATGATAGAAACTGTTGACTGGCATCTTAATTTTATTCTGTCTAAAATAAAGTTGACTGACACCATAGTTTTATTCTGTCTACAATGAAGACCTAATGATACATTTTTTGCTGTTGAGGCAGGAGACAGTCACAAGGGAGTAAACTCCAGAGGAGTCCGGGACTAAGACAAAAGACATCAGTACAAAACAGAAACTGTTCTATGACCCCTCCCTCAAGAAGGAAGAAACTCCTGAAGTGCCTCAGGGATAAGACCAAGGACATCCATACAGGACAGAGACCCTGTTCTAAGACTGGTTGTTCAGCTTCTGGAAAAGCACTGAATCACAGTGAATCATGACCATACCTGCGCAGAAGATGCTACATGACCCCTGCTTTGTTATAACAGCATTATAATAAATTAGCATTGTGAGATCCCCCTGCCCTGGTGGCCAATCAAGAAAAATCACGGCAGACCCCATGTGCAGGAGCGTAAAAGTAATACAGCTGCTTGCACAGGCACACAACAAAAGCCCACCAAAACTAGCCAGGACAGCCACCCTATGTGAACAGATTCCCTCCAGCCACTGAGGGTCAATCTCTGCTCAGAACTGGCCCACTCCCATGTTCTGTGGAGTGTACTATTGCTTAATAAATCTGCTCTCTCTTTCTGCTCTAAATTCTGTGTGTTCAGTTCAGTTCTTTCTCTGAGATCACTAAGAACCTGGTTACCTGCGCCCACCTGCGACAGTTTTAGAAGTAGCAAGATCAAATCTGTGTTTTATAAATATAATTTCTTTGGCAATAATGTGTGTCTGTGTGGAAAGGAATGTATGTGGGCATACTTGTTAAAGGTGCTGTCATTGTCTTAGCAAGACTGTTAAAACTACACTAAAAAAACAAAAAGAGGAATTGGTTTTGCAAAACAGTTTAGCAGTCATACATACTACTTGCTGTAACTTATTACTTGCCCCTTAGTAGAACAAAAGTCCTCTTTGGCAGAGGCCCTCCTTGCCAAAGCTAGCCAAACCCCATAAAGCATGACTGACCCTAATTGTTTTATGAGTCTTCATCCTCAGGACTGGAGAATTACTGGAAGCGCCCTGAAGGCTCAGAGGCTCCAGGAGCCTACTTATGAAACAGGACACACCAGACCACAGCGATTCACTAAACAGGACATACCAGAGCACAGTGACTTACGAAAGAGCACAGACCAGACCACAGCAACAGGACCCTGCGCCCAAAGATAACAGGAGACAAGCTGCAGCCTGTACAAGACCTGCTGAAACATCCTGCCCTACAACCACCCCAGTCACCTCATAAAAGCTCAAAGCCCCCCAGGGCTGGTGCATATCTCTGCACCGGGCCCTTTTCCCTCCCTTGGGAAAGTAAAATGAAACTTTGCTGTCTGCATTTTTCCCTCTGTGAATTCTTCCACAGCTTGTGTCATCAATGCCCTAACACCCCATGTAACAATTTATTGTTAAAACGAATAGGTGGGTCAAAGTAACACAAATACCTTTGTAAGACTACTCCAAGAGCTTCAGCACAGAAGGATCACCTAACTCAGTCAGCTGGAAGACAACTCTAAAACTCAAATTTGGCTTTTTTTTTACCACCATTTCTTGAACAAGTTAATTAATATCTTGATAGTTGACTTTCTCTAATTGTAACAACAATAAACTTTAATGTTTCTCTCCATTACTAGAAAGTATACTGAAAATATAATTTAAAAGTAAACTGCATTAGAATTTCAGTCCAAGAAAGCTAGGTGACATGTTAGAAAAAACATATTTCTGGAATAACAGATAATTTTAATAGGCTGAGAAGCTGAAAAAACTTAATGAAAATTCAAATATATTTCATTTCTTTTTAATGCTTTTATGAGGCAAAGACTAATTTTTTCTAAGGTATCAGTGACAAATCTACAATTAATGAAGGGGAGTTAATTATTACACAATATACAGTGGTAGAGATATCACATTATGTGCATGAGTAATGGTTAACACTCTTAAGGAATACATGCTTTTTAAAAGAGATTTTATTTATTTTATTTCAGAGAGAGAGGGGAAGGAAGGGAGAAAGAGAGGGAGAGAAACAAGAATCAGCTGCAACCTGACTGGCCGGGGACCAAACCCACAACCCAGGCACGTGACCTGACCAAGAATCAAACTGGTGACCTTTTGCTTTGTGGGATGGTGCTCAACCAACTGAGTCACACCAGTCAAGATAGGACTATATGCTTCTGACCCACATACCAACCTATTCAAGGAATCATTAAGCCTGAGGCACACACACAGTAGAACTATGACCAGACTCAGGAGATCTGGGACCTGGCCTTGTCTGTAAATTAATGGAAAATTGCTTCCCATTGAGTAAGTCACTGTCTTTTTGTTCAAGAACTCAGAACTTTATCCTTGTTATAATACTTCTAAAAACACTCTGTGACTTCACCCTGTTTATGTGGACCTAGGTGGAAACAAATGAGTAGCACTGTTTTGTTTTTTTTTTTGGTCAATGTTAAAGTGTAAGGGGATTTCCCTTTACACATTTTTAATATTTCCCAATTTACTGAAGAAAAGCAACATTTTAGTTCTTAACTCAAATCCTTTAAGAAAACAGAAGCTAAAAAATGTGCTGGCATTGTAGAAGTCAATGTTTATGAAGTTTTACTTAAATAGCTACAATCCAGTTTAACCCCTGTCAAATCATTAAATTCCATATGAATAGGGTCAAAAACAATGAGAGGTTTTTTTTTTTACCTATCTTGAAATATTTTCCTTGAAATTAAAGAAACTCTTTAAATAAGTCCTTCCATCTGTCCTGTACTTCAAAGTTGGGAAGAACACTTTTCCCCCCAAATGGGCAAAAGTACTAGAATGGCATTTTAAAAAGCATAATGGGAAAGCACAGAAAGTTTAAAGTTGAATTTGAATCCTATGTTTGAATCCTGATCCTACTACTTCAAACCTCAAACTGAATGATGACAAACATGTTAAAAAAACTTGAACTCTTATCTATTAACTGGCAATAATATCTTCTGGGAATTAAACAATATCAAAGTATAGTAACTGTTAGATTCCAAATAATTGATGTAAAATGCCAAGAACAGTGTTGGGCACACTGAATAGCAAGTCAATAAATAGTTAATACTATTTTTATAAGTACCCAGTCTGCTCCTCTCCCTGTTGACGTAAGTGTGGGGCCAGCGGGAGAAAATAAGCAGGTATCAGGAACCTATTCATCAACAGGCACCATGCTGACTGCTTTCCCTACACTTATCTCTACCTCTGTCAGCCATTGCGGAGTTTCAGTTTAAACATTATCTCATTTTCAAAGCCTTTCATGACATTCTAGAGCAAATAAAGGTACTCCTTTTCCAGAGTTCCCAATATACCTGGCAAGCAGGACCATTATAACACTTATCATATTGCATTATAACATGTGTATTTCCTGTAAGGCTACAAACTTCCTGAAAAGAAAATATCTTAATTTNTATCAGGAACCTATTCATCAACAGGCACCATGCTGACTGCTTTCCCTACACTTATCTCTACCTCTGTCGGCCATTGCGGAGTTTCAGTTTAAACATTATCTCATTTTCAAAGCCTTTCATGACATTCTAGAGCAAATAAAGGTTCTCCTTTTCCAGAGTTCCCAATATACCTGGCAAGCAGGACCATTATAACACTTATCATATTGCATTATAACATGTGTATTTCCTGTAAGGCTACAAACTTCCTGAAAAGAAAATATCTTAATTTTATATATATCCCCATGCCTAAATTCATCTTTGAAACATAGCAGGGTGCTCAATATCATTTTGAGGCAGAGGGGGAGAACCAGGGTGGTGGAGATCAAGGAAAACAGTAGTTGTTGCTTTCTGTTAGACAAGAACATGCAGAGACCCAAGGTCATACCTGATGAATAAATAGTACAGCCAGGACTCAAAGCAGATCTTTTTCACCAAAAGTCTTTGTATACCATGGTGCCGAGTGTAATGTTCTCCAGGATATATCAATTGTCCCTCAACACCATAATCACAATATTAAGCTTTACAATTTTAATACTACAGGCCTCCAGTAGACCTTCTGACTCAATTCATGCTCATCTTTTATCCCTTAACTTTTTAAATTTTTTTCTGTAAAAATTTTTAGCCAATACATTGACCTTTAGGAAGTCAATCCTTTTATAGTAGAACATTTTATTCTATTGCCTTTTTATGAAAATAAAAAACATTTAATAGATAATGGCTAAATTTTAAAAAACTAAATCCCTATCAAATCAAAGCTTCTGAGATATTCATGTTTTATGAAACTGCAAGATATTTAATGTATCTCTTACTTATAAAATACACCTCAACATCTCAATGGTGCTGTAGCAACATCTCAATGTGGCCAAATGGCAGCCACAGTCCTTCTACTTTTTACAAATATTAACTCAGAATGAATCTCAGACCTAATTTTACAATGCAAAACTATAAAGCTCCTAGAAGATAACATTTAAAAAAATCTAAATGACCTTCGGTACAGCAAACAAAATTTTTTCTTCAAATTAAAGACCAGTGGATGAATTAAAATGAAATTTCAAAAATATATTAACATGGTAAAAATGGAAGAAAAGAAGAACAACGAAAGAACCCAATGGCACAGACAAAAAATAGCAAAGTGGTAAATCAAACCATATAAACACATTAAATGTAAGCAAATAAACATTACAAATAAAATGCAAGATCAGATCATGTGGAGTTTATAAGAGAGCCCTTTTAACTATAAAGATACGGAGATTAAAAATAAGGTGTTTTACCATTAAAATAAGCAAGAAAAAGACTATAGTTATGTTGACAAGGTTTAGTAAAAGCACACTTAAAAAACAAAGTATTATTAGAAATAAAGAAGGACATTTCATAATAAAATAAAAACCTCATTAAGACACAATATTCATATATGTGTATGTGTCTAGTAACTTAGCTTTGAGATGCCTAAGTCAACAATTGACAGAATAATGTACAAAAAAAAAGTTGATAAATCCTAATCACAGGTGAAATAGTTGGAAAGATTTTTTATGTACCACCTTAGCAGTTGATAACCCTAGAAAAAAATCATATAGGACATAAGATCTTTAAAAATTCTATCAAACACTTTGCTCTAATTTATATACATATTAAATGCCCAACAACTGTAACTCTTTGCAATTCTACATGGTTTATTCACCAAAATAAACTATAAGCTGGGGTATAAAAGAAAGTCTCAATACATTTCAGAAGATTGGACAAAATATGGTCTTTTATCAAAACAGAATTGAAATAGAAACTAATACCAGTAAGATAAATAGGTAAATTATTACAAATATTTATAATTTAAAAATGTACTTTGATTAACCTGATAAAGAAGAAATCATGGGGAATTTTAAAAAATTTTTTGATTGGTGATGAAAACTAGAGCATATCAAAATTTGTTATATGTAGCTAAAACCATCCATAAAGAAAAATTTGCATCTTTAAATAGTTATATTAAAAAAACAGAGAGGTCATATATCAATACCATATGAAGCTAGAGAGAATTCTTGAGAGAATGGGTGAAACAGTGAAAGGTATTAAGTAGTACAAATTGGCAATTTAAAAAAATAATGTACGATGTCAGATGAGGTATTCAGTTTGTAAGGTATATAAACATCTAATCACTATTGTCATACACCTATAACTAAAATATTGTATGTCAACTGTAGCTGAAAAACAGATTTTAAAAAAGAAGTAACGCACAACGACATAAATGAAACTGAGGATAAGTGAACACAAGCACTTTGGAGTGAATTTGTAGAACTGTTTTCAGACTGTCCACTCTCAGCTGCTGGGCTGAGGCCTGAATTTGAATGGCAGCAGGAAGATGACTGAGAGAACACATGGGAGCATAGATCAAGAGAACAGAGATGCAGAGATCCTGTTCTTTACAGCACATTTTCTGAGAGGAGTTACACTTGATCCTTTCCTACAACGCAGTTTCTGCCCTACGTGTGAAGCTGATTGGCTTTGAGAACAGTATGACATTCATCCATGTTGTAATGATCATTGACGGGGATAGGTAATAGGAAAGATGAATCAATGAGAAATGTGTCCACTTTCCCTTTAAAGCTGAGGGGAAAAGGAGGAACTTCTCAAGCTGTACAAGTAATGACAAAAATTCCACACTGATCTTTTTTGGCTGTATACCAACAAACAAACAAAACCTCAGCTTTTCACAGCCTCCCCTCCTCACTCCCATCTGAAGCCCTTTCAAAGAGTGATTTTTAAACTTTGCTATTTTTAAAACTCTGAAGTTCAGAGAAATGCTTCGGTGATCTACAATAATTGATTTGAATTTCTATTTTTAAGTATATTTTTAACACATCTTAAAATCTGTAACACAGAGCAGTTATATTACACTCTAACTTATATCAGTTTATTCCCTAACATATTACTTGGTACCACTAGGGTTGCACATATTTTGTTTGTTTGCAAATCTCACAATAGTTTGCATTAGTATCTTTCAGTGCATGTATTAAAACTTGTGCTTTTGATTTGTAATACTACATATAGCTCTGTATTATTGCTTTCATTAAAATTTCTGGCTTGTTCACGGCCACTCACAAAAAAGTCAAAGGAGTGCAGTTACACCCCGACCAGCATGGCTCAGGTGGTTGGGTGTCATCCTGAAAAATGAAAAGTCACTGGTTCGATTCCTGGGCAGGGCACATGTGTACAAGAGCACAAGTTTTGGGTTCGGTCCCTGGATGGGGTGCATACTAAAGGCAACCAAAGTTTCTCTTTCACATTAATGTTTCTCTCCCTCTCCCTTCCCCTCTCCCTAAAAAATAACAATTTTTAAAAAGAGTGTAATTACTACTAGAGCACATGTGATATGCACAAAAATGGCAAGATTTAGACACATAATGTAATTGTTTATTAACAAGTGAACATATAACATGCTTTGTTATAACTTGAGAGTTCTTCTTACCTGAGTATCAGTGTGTGTGAAATGAAAATAACTACCTTTAAAAACTAGAAAAAGTTTTCTATTTCTTTATTAAAAGCAGAGCATAAAAGAAAGTGAGTCAAGTTGTTAGCCTGAAGACAGAACAAGTTACATTATACTAACAATAACAAATTCTTCCACTGTATCCACTATGCAAACAGTGCCCAAAACTTTCAATGAAATCATTATTCAAAGGCAAGCAAGTATCGTGACATTATTTGATGTTGCGGTATTCCTTGTGGAAAGTAAAAACTGTCCAACATATATGAGCTTCAAATAATGAAATTCAGCAAAATGTTCATATGGTTGTTGTTAAGAGACAGTGTCATCTTCAAATACAGAATGAAAATAAGGCTGTTAATTTATTTTTAGTGTAAAGTAACCAAATTAGTGAATGGCAAAACAAACTGAAAATTGTATCATTAAAAATAACCTACTAGCCCTGGCTGGTGTAGCTCAGTGGATTGAGCACAGGCCTGTAAACCAGAGGATCGCGGTTCGATTCCCAGTCAGGGCACATGCTTGGGTTGCAGACTGGTTCCCTGCAGGTCAACTCCCAGCAGGGGATGCACGAAAAGCAACCATACATTGATGTTTCTCTCCCTCTCCTTCCCCTCTAAAGATAAATAAATAAATAAATAAATAAAATATTTTTTTAAAAAATAACCTACTAAATTGTCCTGGCTGGTGTAGCTCAGTGGATTGAGTGCGGGCCTGCGAACCAGAGGATCGCAGTTCGATTCCCAGTCAGGGCACATGCCTGGGTTGCAGGCCAGTTCCTTGCAGGCTAACTACCAGCAGCGAACGCACAAAAGGCAACCATACACTGATGTTTCTCTCCCTCTCTCCTTCCCCTCTAAAGATAAATAAATAAATAAAATCTTTAAAAAAAATAACCTACTAAATTGAATATGAGGGAGAAACATTGGCAGAGGAAAAGTGTACTAACTTAGCAGTGTAGTGTTACAATGTTACTAAGCTTATGTGATGTCAATGATAAAATTAAAACAAAGTTTGAATATAAAACTCGGAACTAAAATTTTATAACCAGAACTAATATAAAATAGAAATAAAACTTTATGACCGAAAGGTCTTGACATTTTTTCAATGACAGCATAGAATAACATGATTACAAAATATTTTAAAATATACATGTTTATTTTCATCATATGATCTCACCTATAAGTGGAACCTAATCAACAAAACAAACAAGCAAGAAAAATATAACCAGAGACAGTGAAATTAAGAACAAACTGACAGTAACCAGAGGGGAGGTGGGAAGAGATAAAGGGGGAAAGGTTTTCAGGAACAACTATAAAGGACACACAGACAAAACCAAAGGGGGGTAGGATTGAGGGTGGGAGGTGGGGATGGCTGGGGTGGGGGGAGTAGTGGGGGAGAAATGGAGATAACTGTACTTGAACAACAATACAAAATGTAAAAAATAAAATAAAATATACATGTTTATTTTCAACTAAGAAAGAATATTTAAGTCAGCTCAGGAATCTGGTCATTTAAGACCTCAAAATTGGGCATTTATAATTCAAGAGAACAAGCAATTGTTAAATATTGTCAGTTATTCAACACAGAATCAAAAATGTACTATAATTCTTTCAAGCTTCTGAATCTATGTCTTTTCTTTTATAATGAGACTGCTATTGAGATTAATGGCACCTACATTTTATGGAATATTAACGTCTTTATTTTCACTACATTTACTGAACACAGAAACTTTGAACAAGTTGTCAAGGGTGAGTGGCAGTTTTCAAATCATAATCACAGAAGTTGAAGCTTGGAGGGAGCTTAGACATCTCACTCTTAGAAGACACATACGGTGTAAAATCCATTAAGAGAGCAAAAGCATGAAGAAATCACAGAACACGCACAAGTGGAATGCCCTTGTGGCAGCCATTATGACTATTACACATATTCTGGTTACCCTCTTCTTCAGGGCAAACAGCAAGTTGTGCTTCAGTATTGTCTTTCAAATTAGGCATGCCCACATGACTTGCTTTCGACAATGAAATACGAGGGAAAGTGGCTTGGGTATTTGGGAAGAGAAGCTCTCTCAGAGCCACTGCTCAGTCTGCCTTATTCTCCTCTCAACAACCACAAAGAGGGGTGCATGATGGAGCCTCTGTTGGACGGCAGACCACACTGTACATGTGAGAGGGACAGACGGTCGTCGTGTAGCCACCGAAAATGTGAGCTTGGTTGTTAGCAAAACATAACCCGGGCTGCCCTAAGTTGTACCAAAATGGGAATCTAGAAGTGAGTTGTGGCCATAACAAAAACCTAAAGTTTTGGCATTACAGGTTGGCAAGTGGGAGGAAAGAAAATCACACTGGATGGCAATCCATGCCATTGTGGGTTTTTGGTGCAAAGCACATGTAAACCTGTCACAGAACAAAATGTCCACCCTGACCTGTGTGACTCAGTGGATTGAGTGCAGGCCTGCAAACCAAAGGGGTGCCGGTTCGATTCCCAGTCAGGGCACATGCTTGGGTTGCAGGCCAGGTCCCCAGTTAGGGGCACATGAGGGGCAACCACACATTGATGTTTCTCTCCCTTTCTTTCTCCTTCCCTTCTCCTCTCTCTAAAAAATAAGTAAATAAAATCTTAAAAAAACAAACCAAAACAAAATGTCCTTTCACCCTTAAAAATGGACAGCCAAGAATGACCAGACATTCTTGTAAAAGAATGTAAAA
Organism: Sturnira hondurensis; assembly: GCF_014824575.4. Taxonomy (NCBI): domain Eukaryota; kingdom Metazoa; phylum Chordata; class Mammalia; order Chiroptera; family Phyllostomidae; genus Sturnira; species Sturnira hondurensis. The sequence goes on along the minus strand of NW_028088227.1, from coordinate 8,108,881 downwards.
GAAAGCAAAACAAATAAACAAACAAATAAAAACCTGGTGGGTACAAAGCAATGTTGGGAAAAGTATCTTAAAAATTCACAATTAACATCCTCAAACAGAGAAGATTACATTGTACTTATAAAACAAATTTGGGACACTCCTGAAAACAGAAAAAGATCTCTTGGACATTGCATACATTATTAAAGAAACTAAAAACTCAACAGAAGCATTGTAAAGCTGACTAGATAGTCCAAAAAGAGCACACACAAAAAAAAACAATAAATGAGAGTGAAAAGCTTAAAATAAAATACACCACCTACCTAAAAAAGTAGCAAAAAGAAGGAACTAAGGAAGGAGGAAAGGACTTTATTGAGGATAGTTTTAAGTACAAAAAAGCATTTCCCCACTAAAAGGATTCAAGTCATTAAAAAAAAAACATAATTAAAAACCCTGCACACATCACAACCCAGGTTGGGCTTGGGGATCAGGGGAAAAATCTAAAAGCTTCTCAGAAGAAAGAAAAACAAAGCTGGGGTCTTATAAAAAGGAGTAAGAAACAAAATGGTACCTGACTTCTCAACAGCAACTATAGACACTAGAAGATAATAAATGTTTTCAAAATTCTGGGAGATAAGTTATTGCTACATGAATTCTATACCCAGCCAAACTACTAGATATATAGCCTTGAAAATTTTACCTCCTTAGTATTCCTTCTCAGAAAGCAATTTAAGAATGTATTCCATCAAAACAGGGGAGGAAAAACCAAGAAAGATGAAGACACGAAATCCAGAAATAGTAAAGAGGTAAAAGAAATTCCCAAGATGAGAGTAAAGGAAAGCACTGGACAATAACTACTCAGCTGGCCCACAGAGAACAGCTTACTTATTTTTTTCTTTTATTGATTCTAGAGAAATGGGAAGGGAGGGAGAAAGAGAGGAGAGAAACATCAGTGCAAAAGAGAAACATCAGTTGGTTGCACTTGCACCAATTAGAAACCAAATCCATACGGGCCTAGAATAAAGTTTAGATTGGAGCAAGAGTCCGAGGGAGAAAATAACTGGCAGATGATGTGAGATGTCTGAAAGGAATGAGTAAGTTTCCAGTTCTGCTGAAGATTTGGAGACATATTAATGATACAAATCTAGGAAATTAAGAAGAAAAAAGCCCTAACTCTAGCCCTGACCAATGTGGCCCAGTTGCTTGGTTGTTGTCCAGGAAAGGTAACTGGCACCAGTTCGATTCCCAGACAGGGCACATACCTAGGTTGAGGGTTTAGTCCCTGGTTGGGGCATGCACTAGAGGCAACCAATCAAAGTTTCTCTCTCATACAGATGTTTCTCTTCCTCTTTTTCTCCTCCCCTCGCCCCACTCCCCTCGCACTAAATATAAATAACATTTTTAAAGGAAAAAGAAGCATTCACACTAGAATATGTCAGATGTCTTTCAAAAAACAATTAACTCTAAAAGCTGTTAAAAAAAAGAAAAGCAATCATTGTCTACTGTGATTTGATTTAGTGAAAATGTGCTAATTTTTTTTTGAATAATGAGTGAAGGGGTAAAGAACTGAGTCTTTATCTTCTGTTGTAGAAAGTCTATAGATAATACCTGGAGAGAAAAAGAAATAGCCATATAAAACACATCAGCAAATAGCAGAAGAAACAGCTAGATAATTTTAATTTGGTTTCCTGCATTAAAAAAAAACATATCATGGGGAGAAAAGGACCATAGGATTAATTTTCCTTTTTTTCTAAGCCTTATAGAACTTATTTGATTTTTTAACTATTACTAGTAATTTGGTAAAATTAAACTTAAAAAACAAAATCAGAGACAGAGATCTAAACTCACCATCTCCACTGCTTCCTCAACCATTTATTCCTCAGTCCTTACTAAAGTGACCTCTGTCTAAACTCAAAGGAAATGTTCTAAGGTCACCCTGTGACCTTTTACGTGCAGACTCAGTGGACTAGTCAGTCTTTATCATATTTGTCAGCCTTACAAATATGTAACCACTCCCTCACTGCCCTTGGTATCTGGAACCCTAGGGCCTACTTTCCTTCCTTTATGCCAGTGGTCACTTCCTTATGCCTCTGCTCACCGGTAAGTTCATCTTCCCTGACTTTTAAACTATCATTCTTGCCTAGCGTTCTGGCTTGGCCTTCTCACTACCGCTGCTTTCCCTGGGTATCTGCTGTATTCCCTTAGTTTCAACAACTACTCGCACAGTAAGTTCCATTATGGTACCTCCAGCGCAGACTTTTCTACATGTATGCTCCAGCCTCACCTAACATGATGCTCCCTCATGACATCTAAACTGTAACTCATATCTATACTAGTAATTAACACATAGAGTACTTACTTGCCAGGAACTATTCTAAGTATTTTATATATATCAACTCATATGTAAATTAAACTAATGAAGGAAATCAAAGCATGAAAAGACTAAGTAACATGTCCAGGGTCACAAAGCTAATAAATGGCAAAGCCAGGGTTTTAAACCAGGCAGTGCAGCCTGGCTTCAAAGTATACCCTCTTACACATCACACTATTAACTCACTAGTCTCTTCTAAATGTGCTCCTTACCCAGTTAAAAGTCACCATCCTGATGTCTGAGACAGAAACCTTCTCCCTCAACCCCAGGTCAACTAGTCACCAAGTTCAATTAACACTGATTTTACTTCCTTAACATGTGTAGAATCTGCTCCCTTTCTTCCATCTTCCTAATACAAATCTTCATCATTTCTCAGTTAAACTGGAACAACAGCTTCCTGTGGATCTCTGCTTTTAATCCATTCTCCACGTTGCTGCTAGAGTGAACGTACTGACGTACAGGTCTGCTCAGTTTTCAATGTGTTCCCACGGCACACTGAAGCGTGAAGTTTAAACTTCGTAGTAGATACTTCCTAGTCGCTGCCAATATTTCTATCCTTAACTCTTCCGCTCCTTCTCTGTGCTCTAGCTACACACCCTGCATGCAGTGTCTGCACACGCTTCTCACCCTGCCCAGAATACCACTGCTCCCTCTCTGCCTTGGCTAGACTCAGTTAAGAAGCCTTCCTTTCTGTTTTTGTAATACCTGATACACCTCTATGACAGTTGGTCCTACCTATTACTATAATAGTGTGTCTTTCTGAAGTGGCTACAAACTCCAGGATATGATATCACTTCACTTCATCCTTTCAACAGGAAACTGCAGCAAGATAGGCCATGTAACTTAATCAAGGTTACACAACTAGTGATCTGAGGAAATGCTATCTACTCCAGATCTTCCTGACTCTCATGCTAATGAAGGTTTTTATGCAGAAGGATTGAACATGATGAAAGCAATATTTATGATAAGCTGCTACAACTTTCAGATGAACAGAGTCCTTCTCATATTCCTGGGCAGTGGGTTAGTGGTTTGTATAGCTAACTGATCTGTCTTAAAATAACTGTGAATAAAGGCAGGGTTCTCTTATCGGCTTCATCAATACCTTCTTTTCTCTTTGGATTACCTCATCCACTCCAAACTACAGCTCTTTTATAAAAATTGCATCTAAAGGAACAAAAGTTCCCCAATTAACTATTATAATAAGAAATGTCTAAAATTTTTTTCATTTTAAACCTACAATTTAGAGATGAAGAAAGTGAATTAATTCCAAATTAACTTTAGGAAAGCAAATGCTCAAAGTCTTATCACTAGTTAATGGCAAAGTTAGGACGAGATCAAGTTTCCTGTCTTCTAAGTTAATGTTCTTTTTGAGTACCTGTTTCCCACAAGCCCAACTTCATAGTATTTTACAGTTTAACACAGTGAATCTCTATTACTGGTGGACTTGAATGCAACTTTCCTCAAAAAGCTAACAGGCAAACCTATCGTTGTAAAATACTGTCAAAGTACAGGAACAATTTGAAAAACATGATGGTTTGAAAAACATCTGCACAATTTGAAAAACACGATGGTTTCTCTTCAATAAACTTATGTTTTGAAAGCCCTAGAGAAGACAGAGTCAATGAGCCCCTCAAAAGATATATCCTCTACATGAGTGTTTACCAAAAGAATGTGATGAATGACAGCAATGTTCTGTATTTGTGCTAACATGGTAGCTGCTAACTGGCCACGTGTGGCTACTGAGCCCTAGAAATATGTTAGTGCAACTGAAGAACCAAATTTTTAATTACTTTAAATTAAAATTACCACACAGGCTAATGAGTACTCTTTTGGACAGTGCAGACTTAGAGTTATGACATAAAGATCTCAGAGGTACTTTGCAAAGGCTTAAAAGCAGATCCTGTTTCTATATGGCTCAGTCCTACTAATGTCAATGAATTAACATAGATAATAACTATGAGATATCATACCATTTGAAATGTTTTTAATATTAACTGCATGACTACCTGGCCATCTTCATCTTCCAATCTATGTACCAGACAACAGGATATTACATGACATGGAAGAAAATCTTTATGGCTGTGCTATGTTGGGCAAAGAAAGGAAAAAAAACACCTTCTAAAAAATCAGAGGGTTTTTTGTAAGTGCCTGGCCTGCTCCAGTGATCACAGAAGGATCACAAAGCCCCAGGGGATCTTTTCAGGCATGAAAAAAAGTTACACAACTCCACTCTAATTCTTTCACTGGACATATGTAAGGCAATGTCCAACTACGCCACACTACAATTTTTACATTATTATAAATTGTTCCAAATAACCAAACATAAAAGAAATAGATGTAATATTAATCAAGATTTGCATTAACTTATGACTGTGTTATATATTTTAACTCTTCTCCCCTTTCTCTAATATTTAAGTACTTGCTAAGGAAAATAACGTTCAGCTGGGGATACAGATTTTTAATATCAAGAAAAAACTTGAAAAGGGCTAATTTTATTCGTAGTGATATTATAATATTTTCTTAATTAGCTCATCTTCTTTCAGTAATGCTGTTTCAATGTCTGTGATATTTTCATTAGCACAGTTTGCAAACACTTATTTCTTCCATCCATTCACTGAGCACACTTCATTACCCTTGTNGCTAACAGGCAAACCTATCGTTGTAAAATACTGTCAAAGTACAGGAACAATTTGAAAAACACGATGGTTTCTCTTCAATAAACTTACGTTTTGAAAGCCCTAGAGAAAACAGAGTCAATGAGCCCCTCAAAAGATATATCCTCTACATGAGTGTTTACCAAAAGAATGTGATGAATGACAGCAATGTTCTGTATTTGTGCTAACATGGTAGCTGCTAACTGGCCACGTGTGGCTACTGAGCCCTAGAAATATGTTAGTGCAACTGAAGAACCAAATTTTTAATTACTTTAAATTAAAATTACCACACAGGCTAATGAGTACTCTTTTGGACAGTGCAGACTTAGAGTTATGACATAAAGATCTCAGAGGTACTTTGCAAAGGCTTAAAAGCAGATCCTGTTTCTATATGGCTCAGTCCTACTAATGTCAATGAATTAACATAGATAATAACTATGAGATATCATACCATTTGAAATGTTTTTAATATTAACTGCATGACTACCTGGCCATCTTCATCTTCCAATCTATGTACCAGACAACAGGATATTACATGACATGGAAGAAAATCTTTATGGCTGGTGCTATGTTGGGCAAAGAAAGGAAAAAAAACACCTTCTAAAAAATCAGAGGGTTTTTTTTAAGTGCCTGGCCTGCTCCAGTGATCACAGAAGGATCACAAAGCCCCAGGGGATCTTTCCAGGCATAAAAAAAGTTACACAACTCCACTCTAATTCTTTCACTGGACATATGTAAGGCAATGTCCAGCTTCGCCACACTACAATTTTTACATTATTATAAATTGTTCCAAATAACCAAACAGAAAAGAAATAGATGTAATATTAATCAAGATCTGCATTAACTTATGACTGTGTTATATATTTTAACTCTTCTCCCCTTTCTCTAATATTTAAGTACTTGCTAAGGAAAATAACGTTCAGCTGGGGATACAGATTTTTAATATCAAGAAAAAACTTGAAAAGGGCTAATTTTATTCGTAGTAATATTATAATATTTTCTTAATTAGCTCATCTTCTTTCAGTAATGCTGTTTCAATGTCTGTGATATTTTCATTAGCACAGTTTGCAAACACTTATTTCTTCCATCCATTCACTGAGCACACTTCATTACCCTTATTAATAATTCTTCCTTTTTCTTACATGTGTACCTTTTTCCATAGAATCCTGACAATTTTTTCTGACACTCATCAACTCTAAACAGTATTTTGGGAATAAATATATTCTGTTGGAAAAACAAACTAAAGAGCAAAATAGAGCCAGAGGCATGGAAACAAGGAACATGACAGTGCCAGAGGCAAGGGGAAGGGAGCAACTGGGGGAAAGAAGAGAAAAGGTCTGGTCAAGGAAAAGGTATAAAGGATGCACGGACATGGACTATGGGGGGATTGACTGTGGGACAGGGTGGGCAGGGCAGGGGAGCGCAATGGGGGGAGAACTGGGGCAACTGTAATTGAAAAACAATGAAAAAAGGCACATCCACGGGGATTGCTGGTTTCTACATGCACTCACACCTCTCCTAGCCTTTTCACCTAGCTCTGAGAAGGCCCCTAGAGCCACAGGTAAGAGAGTAGGGGAGCATCTCAACACAATGGGCTACTGCCATAAGTCAAGCTAAGCCTTCCTGACAATGGGAAGTCTGGATCAGGAAACAGTATCAAAAGAAATGCTATCTTTGAGAATAAAGAAGCCATGATTGCGTATGTTCCCAGGACAAATGGTTTACACATGTTCCAGAGGCATGGCATGTAGACCACCGTGCATATCTAGGTGGTGATCATCCTGCTTAAAAACTAACATGGTAACACAGGGCCAGGGCTACCACATACAGCTTTCTGCAATATTTTAATAAGAATGAGCAAGAAGATGCTTTTCTTTCTTATCTGCATATGACAGTGGCAATGAGTGAAGCAATAGTAGCAGCATGTCCAAAACGTTTACCTAGCAGAATCAAATAAAAACCAAAAATACAAACAAAACATAAAACATATACAAACATGTCAACCACTTGTACGTTTTCACATCTACCATTTTGTAAAGTATTTCTGGTATGTAAGGGAACTAGTAATATGAATTGAAGTTCAAGGAGATAGAATTTTTTGAAAACAAGGCAATGTATCAAGGTAGTTTTAATCAGCCATGTGACCTTGGCCATGTTATTTAAACTCTTTGTATGTAATACAGTTGACCTCTGAAGAAACTGGGAGCTAGGGGGACCAACTCCTTGCAGTCGAAAATCCACATATAATTTTTAACTCTCCAAAATTTAACTGCCTACTATTGACCAGAAGCCTTACCATAAATATTTGATTAACACATATTTTGTATGTTATATGAATTATATACAGCATTCTTACAATAAAGTAAGGTAGGCTAAAGAAAATGTTAAGAAAATCCTAAGAAAAACACATTTCAGTATTTATTGAAAAAAAATGTACCCACATAGTTCAAATTTGTGTTGTTCAAGGGTCCACTGTAACACTATGTAGGGTTGTTATAAGAATTAAGTGAGTGAGTATGTCAACTGGCATAGAGTAAATTCTATACTTAGACCACACCAACATTAAAAGGGCACCATCGCCATCATGTAAACATGATAACCTTTTTAAAGTATCTACAAGTGATTGCTATTGCTTTTTTCCTTATCACAAATAGTACCTGTGTATTTTATTAAACACCTAGCAAAAAAAAAAACAGGGTAAAAATCACGTGAAATTCCATCACACTCCTGTTACTTTTTTTTTTTTACTATTTTTGTTACTACTATCCAAAGCATTCATTTTTTCACATGCATATAGACAGATGTATATAGAACTTTAAAAAATCAATTTAAACATTAAGATCCTACTTTTGAGATCTACCAATGTTTTATACTCCATATTTTTCATTTAGCATAGTAACACAAATATCTTTCCATTGTACTGACCACTCTCTAAGGACATATTTTGAACAGCCATATGTATCTGTCTCCTACCCTTTTTCCAGGCAAACTCTTATCGGAAACTTCTGTAAAAAAGACAAAGACAGCAGATCCTTGAATAAGATCATCCCATTATAACATCAGTTTGAAGAAATAAAAAATTGATTCCTGGCTAGGGCCACTGTCTGTATGGAATGTCTGCACATTTGCCCCACGTCCGTAAGGGTTTTCTCTAGGTACTGTGGTCTCCTTCGACATCCCAAAGATGCTCATATGAGGTGAAGCAGCGTGTATACACCGCCCCAGTCTGAATGTGGATGTGGGTGACTGGCCCTGTAAAGGAAGGGAGTCCTGTCCAGGACTGGGTCCCATCTTGTGCCCCGAGTTGCCAGGACTGGCTCTAGCCACCCATGAGGCTGAACTGGAATAAACGGGTTGGAAAATAATCATTTCACTAGTTTTCATTCGTCTTTTTTAAATGTATGTACGGCTTACATTTATTTCAATGTATTTTTTGAAGTGTTTTGGGCCTTATTTAGAAGTTGGTGATGTTTTCATGATTAGAAATATGCCAGACAAATTTAATTCTTGTTTATATCAGTTAGCCTATAGTAAAATTGGTTTCATTATACATCATTTCACTTTAAGTCACAGTTTCCAAGAAACTACAGACGACATTAAGTGAGGACTTACTACAGAAATAAAGCTGCTCTGGTTGAAGCAGAATGGAGTTTTGCTCAACCACCCCCTCTCCAGTGCTTCTCAAAGTACTTCTAAAGAAATCAAGGTCACTTCGGAATATAGTTTAATAATCTAAGTAAAAAATATCATTAAAAAATGGCTACATGGTATTATATTACATGGATGTCCATAATTCATCTAATAACCTATTGATGACATTTCTTCGTTATTATAAAAATGATGTCACCTATAAGTAGAACCTAATCAACAAAAAAAGCAAGCAAGCAAAATTATAACCAGAGACATTGAAATAAAGAACAAATTGATTTCTGCTTCTGCTGTTTCATTGTTAGTATATAAAAATGCCTTTGACTTCTGGATACTGACTTTGTATCCTGCTGTTTTACCAAATTCATTTACTAGGTCGAGCAGTTTTTGGGTAGAGTCTATAGGATTTTCCATGTACACTATCACGCCATCTGCAAACAATGACAGTTTTGTTTCCTCCTTTCCGATCTGGATGCCTTTTATTTCCTTTTCTTGTCTGATTGCTGTGCCTAAAACTTCCAATACTATATTGAATACAAGTGGTGAAAGTAGACAGCCTTGTCTTGTTCCTGGCAAGGCTGTCTACTTTGTTAGGGGAATCTTTTCTTAGGGGAAAAGATTTTAGTTTTTGCCCATTGAGCATGATGTTGGCTGTAGGTCTCTCATATATGGCCTTTATTATATTGAGGAATGCTCTCTCTATTCCCACCTTGCTGAGTGTTTTTATCATAAATGGGTGTTGTACCTTATCAAAAGCTTTTCCCACATCCATTGATATGATCATGTGATTTCCTCAGAAAAAGGTTTAATCTCCAAAATATACAAAGAACTCACACGACTCCACTCTAAGAAGACAAGCAACCCAATTAAAAAATGGGCAAAGGACTTGAACAGAGGCTTCTCCAAGGAGGACATACAGAGGATGCAGAGATACATGAAAAGATACTCAATATCACTAGCTATCAGAGAGATGCAAATTAAAACCACAATGAGATACCACTTTACATTGGTCAGAATGGCCATAATAAATAAAGCAACGAACAACAAATGTTGGAGAGGTTGTAGGGAAAAGGGGAACCTAGTCCACTGTTGGTAGGATTGCAGACTGGTACAACCATTTTGGAAAACGGTATGGAATTTTCTAAGAAAACTAAAAATGAATATGCCTTTTGACCTAGCAATTCCACTGTTAGGAGTATATCCTAAGAACCCTGAAACACCAATCCAAAAGAACCTATGCACCCCGATGTTCATAGCAGCACAATTCACGATAACCAAGAGTTGGAAGCAACCTAGATGCCCATCGGTAAATGACTGGATCAAAAAGCTATGGTACATTTACACAATGGAATTCTATGCTGCAGAAAGGAAGAAGGAGCTCCTACCCTTTGCAACATCATGGATGGAACTGGAAAGCATTATGCTAAGTGAAATAAGCCAGGCGGTGAAAGACAAATACCATAAGATCTCACCTTTAACAGGAACCTAAACAACAAAACAAACAAGCAAGCAAAATATAACCAAAGACACTGAAATACAGAACAGGCTGACAGGGACTAGAGGGGAGAGAATTTCAGGGGAAAGGGGGAAGGATTCACAGGAACAAGTATAAAGGACACATGGACAAAAACTAAGGGGGGTGGAAATGGGAGGGAGGTGGGGAGCACTGTGGGTGGTGAGCTGGGGTGGGAGTAAAAGACAGAAAACTGTACTTGAACAATAACTAAATTTAAATAAATAAATAAATAACAAATTGACAGTAACCAGAGGGAAGTAGGGAGGGGATAACAAGGTGAGTGAAAGGGGAAGTCTTGTCAAGGAACATGTATAAAGGACACATGGACAAAGCCAAAGGGGGTAGGATCAAGGGTGGGAGGTGGGGATGGGAGGGTGGGGGTGGTGAGGTGGTGGGAAAAGGAAGACAACTGTACTTGAACAACAATAAAAAGATAAAATAAAAAATGCTATGACAAAAATCTTTGTGTACATGTATCTTATTTACAGGCTTTGATACACATTGCCAAATTATACTGTAGAGACCTGTATAAGAATATATCTCTACCAAAGGTACCTATATGAGACTGCCCACTTCTCTGCAACTTCACCAACATTAGGTATCATTAAAATGGTAACGGTAACTCTGACAAACTCTCATCTGTTAAATGATGTTTTAAACTTACATTTTTTTTGCTTCTATATTTACACTTTAGTGAATTTCTATGTGCCTGCCCTTTGCCCATTTTCTACAAGAATGTTTGCGTTTTTTTTTGCTAATTCACAAGACTGCTTTACAATGAAAGGATATTAACCCTTTGTGCATGTGTTATAAATAATTTTCTTTGAATTTTGCCTTTCAAATTCTTACAAAGTTTCTATAAACTATTTATATCGAATTAATAATAAAAATATAGTAAATAGGTAAAAGATCCATGTTCATAAACAATATTAAAAATCCTGGTTTAGTCTTTTGCAGATACATACACATTTATTTTATACATCATTTACTCACTTTGCTTACATGTATAAGACTTCAATGTATAAAGAAAACTGTACTTTATGAAATATTAAGCTATATCTGAAATAAAAAATTTTGGTCATTGAACAGCCAACTTTACTTTTATAAACAATAGGTTATGTAAATATAAAATTGGCTTTAAATGTCAACATTAGTGAATGATTAATGATGTTAAATTCTAAGAGGAAATGTATTAGCAAGAAGAAATTAATTTTTTATATGTGCTGTTGTAACATGACATAGCTGGTATCTGGGGATAAAAACAGCAGTTAGATATAAATGGTGAAGGTAAAAAAATTTAAATCACAAATAATAACTTCATTACTATTGTCTATATTTAACCAATAAATTAAACCACTACACTAAGAGTAAAAAGTTAGATGAAGTAAATCATCTAATCCTGAATTATTTAGGGATATGTTCATTGTTAAATATGCTCCCTGTTTAACAATGAAAAATCTAAATGAAATGATAAAATATTAATAAATTTTACATCTTTCTTTTAGTTGAACTTTATGCTTTATGAATGAAATATAGACTCAGGACTTCAATTATGATAGTTAAATTCTATTGCAATGACTTTGAACCATTTCTAGTTTTTTCCTTATGGAATTTTGTAACATTCAATACTTAAAAATTATGCCAGTAATTAGACATGTTAATTTTAATATTCATTTATACTATGATTTGATTTGCATTGCAAATAATATCTAAAACTATTCTACATATGACTAAAACATTAGGTAGAGAACAAAAGCACTTATACAAAGGTTTAAAACAATCTTTTAACAATCAATCTTTTCTAATAATGGAAGAGTTTTCTCACATTATTACCATGTATAAATAAAACAGAATTTTAAAAAGTCATCTAAGGAAGACAACCTTACCAAAAAGGCACAGGGGAATAAATTAAGGATGAAAGGCTAATGCTTCTTCCAGCGAATAGCACCAACACTAACAGGACAGTAGGCATCGGAAACTGGGAGGCGTGAGCCTTCACTAACGCTCAGAATAGTTTTTGTGAGTTGTGAACTCAGCCAAATGCAGATTATAAATTCTGATTTTAATAGGAGTCTGAGCTTCTTAGCCCTAGTAAATTCTACTCTCATCATTATTTTCTACCATTGTCATTAAATAGCAAAGCTTTCAACCTGCAAACACGTTATCCTTTTATCAGGTGTATATTACAACTTTTAGAATATACTGTAAAAATATTGGTGGTGGGTGTTACATACTTTTGTTAATACTGTATTATAATATTGTCCAACTGCGAAACTATGTAGATAGATATAGTTCAATTTTATTACTGTCAAGGACTTGGATTGTAATTCTTCTCTTCCTTTATGTCACATTTTTAAAATAAATTTTAATGTATTGATTATGAAAGAGAGAAAAACACTGACTTGTTGCTCCACTTATTTATTGGTTAGTTCATTCATTGGTTGGTTCTCGTATAGGCCTGGACCACAGATCAAACCCACAATGTGGTGTGTCAGGACGATGCTTTAACTATCTGAGCTATCCAGTCGTGCCCTTTATACCATCACACAACTAACAGAGACTTATAAATTCTTCCTCCTCCAAATTTCCCATTTCCTTTATATTACTGCCTTTAGTGCTTTTTCCTTTCTGAGAAAATTGATTTTCTCACAGACAACTATCGGAATGATCCTCTTTTTTTAAAATTTTTTTTTTATTTATTTATCTTTAGAGGGGAAGGGGAGAGGGAGAGAAACATCAATGTATGGTTGCCCTTTGTGCGTCCCCTGCTGGGAGTTAGCCTGCAGGGAACTGGACTACAACCCAGGCATGTGCCCTGACTGGGAATCGAACCTCGATCCTCTGGTTCACAGGCCTGCGCTCAATCCACTGAGCTACGCCAGCCAGGGCTCAGAATGATCCTCTTAAAACAAGGTAAGAACATAGAACAAAGTGTATGGTACATATCAAGCAAAATTTTTTGAAGTTCAGAATATAAAATAATAATGTAAAAAAGTATGTGAACAAATACATTAAGAAAAAATAGTTATTTTGAGTTACAGGCAAGGTAATGCTCATTAAAATCAGTTTTATATTTGAATAATTTTGAAAGGTAGTTGTACTGTCCACAAGCACTAATTTTACCATATCATAACCTGGTTCAAGAATCTACCTGAGACCCTGGCTGGGTAGCTCAGTTTGGTCATTCCGATACACCAAGGTTGTGGGTTCAATCTCTGGTCAGGACATACCTAATGAAGAAGCAACCACTTAACACATAAATAAATGGATTAACAAACTGATGTTTCTCTCTCTCTCTCTCAAATCGATTGTAAAAAATAACAAAAAACCCGACTCTACCTGAAGTATATTCAAAGATGATCATTTAAAACCATTCACCATCTGGTCTCTACTTAGCTTTCCACCTCCTTTAAATACTCTTATTACTGTATTCCAACTACAGACATACTAGAGCACTTCCTAAGGACACTCAACACTCGTTTCTGCCATCTTTGCTGAACCTCTTCCCTATCAGTGTTAGAGACAGAGGAAGACCATGGTGGCCATTGCAACCAGGGTCTAGCTTGGCACAATCAATTAGACTTGGCACTCAGAGCTATGTCAGAGTGCTCATAACGTAGCATTTTACTTTGAGTATAAACAATTTTATTTTGAGTATAAACAAGAGAATACCAACATCAGACAAAGGCCCACTGTGTGACTTTATCTTAACAAACAAAATCAAGAACATTGTCCAAACCAAAAAGTGGCCAAACACTCTCCTTTTCTGGCTAGTATGTCTGCTTCCTTACCAATTCCAGTTCAGCACTACTATGTTCTTTCTGCCTTCTAAACAGGAGTTATGAAGACATCCAATCACAGAATTATTCCTGCTTCTTGACAGCATCCAATCCAGGGCAAACCCCTGCTTCTTTGATCTCCCCTACATGTTAGGTTTGTCTAACATAAACCTAAATCCTATAAATCCTTTTTAACACCCTCTCACTGAGACACTGGAAGGTTCCACATGATGTGCCCTGCACCTCATTGTCACACATTAGTAAATCCAATTTTGTTTGATTCAGGTGTGTTCCTGACGGCATTTATTTATTAATACATGTACTATATATACACACAGTATAAACAGTATATACAAGGTCTGTCTGGGAAAAGCCCAGCCGTTGTTAATATAACGAGAACGTTTTGCACACATCTATATAACCTGGCAGCCAAGGAGAGTGGACTGGAATGTGCATGACAGAACAATGACAACTTCACTGTACTCATCAATGGAGGCCGTAGATGCCACTGAGTAACCATATGTGTTTGTACTATATGGCTGACACATTCAAAATTATTAAGCAAGTACAGCAATGAATCTGCATCAAATTTTGTGTTAAGCTTTAACATTCATCCCTGAACATTCAGAAGGCAGCGGCCATGGGCAACTAGTGATTGGCACCTTCATCACAAAACACCTGCTCATGCATCACATCTCCTGCAGAATTTTTTGGCAAAACATCAAATCACCCAGGTGACTCAGTCCCCCTAAAGCCCAGACTTGGCACCCTATGACTTTCAGCTCTGTCCAAAACTCAAATCACCTTTGAAGAGGAAAAGATTTCAGGTGATCGATGATATTCAGGAAAACACAACGGGCAGCTGATGGAGACTGGGAGAACTGTGTAAGGTCCCAAGGTACCTACTTTGAAGGGGATAGAGGTGTCATTGTCCTATGTACAATGTTTCTTGTACCTTATTCAGCAAGTGTTTCTATTTTTCATATTACATGGCTGGATACCTTTTGGACAGACATCATATATTTATATAATATTTTTATTTATTTTAATCTTGTCCAAAACACATCTAAAAAGTCTCTATTATCTAAAACCAAGCTATTTTTAGTTTCAGGGCATATTTTTACTGTTCATATCACATTCATACTTTTGCTTAGATGTTCTTGTTTTTTTCTATTATAAGCACATGTACATTTGCTTCTTAATCCCATTAAAAAGATAAGCTGTTGTGGATCTAAATATTTATATCTTTAAAGAACTACAAGACAGCTGTAGATATATCATGAATCTCTTTTAGTTACGGGTACTTTCTAAAATTTGGTTCCTGGGTCCTTTCCACTGTACATTTTCTTTTTTTATGATGCTCTCTACCTCACTTCTACTAATATCTAAATATGATAACTTCTAAATTTATAATTATAATCCATGAGATAGTTGTTAAACACAGCTATGATTAAAAATTAAATTATAAAATGATGCAAAGAAATAATGAAAAATGGTAAAAAATAAGTCAAGTCATTACTTCTTAATTATTCTACTTCACTTCACTATTACCTATGTTCCTGAGGTTACAGCTGTTGAATCTACACAGTGGAATTACTACATGGTGGCATGTCACAGACTATGTCTCCTGAAACCCACATTCACCTCTATGAGACTGACCACTTGGAACTGGCCCTGGTGCAAGTGCCTACCCCAAGGAAATGGGCAAGTGCTATAAGGCTTTATTTATTCCTTTGTTGAGTGTCTAGACACTGATGGAAGCCATGGTGAAAACGTTAAGAATGTAGATAAATTTAACAGCACATCTCGTCTGTAGCTGTTACATTGTAAATAGCACAAAAAAATTGAGGAACTAGTCTTACAGAATTCAAAATCTATTATCCAATTCAGCATAGAAGTCAAAATAAAGTTCTTACATACAACTTTGCCTTTCTTGTTTTACTTTTATGGTACTCATTAGTATTTAAAGAATCATTTAATATTCATATAAGAACTACACTTGTTCATTAATTACAAGCACAGTTTAGCTACAGATATAAGAATTCAGAAAAAAGTCAACAAATACAATCTGTGGGAATCAATTTGCTATATGGAATTTATAAATAGAGTATTATATATGTATCATTATTTGTAAATTGTGGTCCACACTCTTTACAAAAGTGAAATTTATAACACACTTGCTTTTAGAAAGCCAATTATTAACCATTTACTGAATCATCCCAGTTTTTTTAATGTTTACTGATCTTCAAATTACCAGAATTACAATGTGATACAGATTTTATATCTTCAAATAATTTTCTCTCCTTGTGGAATAAAAGTTTAGCTCTCAGTAAGAAGAACTGGACAGTTGTAAGTGATGAGGCGTTTCCAAGTTTGGAGCAGCAGAGAGGTGGTGACACTTCCTCTAGTAACAACGCTGGCTGGTCCGAGAACCAGTGCTACTCATTACTGGACCACGATGCCTACATAAACTGAGGAGAGTGTTTGTGCAAATGTATTCAGTCTGTGACAAATCAGCGATTTTACAAATTAAAAAAATGCTTGGAATCAATGCTCCAGGACACCATAATTTGCCGGGCTCATATTGTCCTGCTGAGAAGCTGGGGTAGCTGCCTTCAAGCAAATTTCCCTACAGAAAGGGAAGGGGAGAGGAAAGGGGGAAGGGGGAGGGGAGAAAAGAGAAAAGAAAGGAGGGGGAAGGGGACATAGGAGAAGGGGGCAAGGGAGCAGGGGAAAGAGGGCTGGGGGAAGAGGGAAGAGGGATGAGGGGAGGGGGAAGCTGAAAGAGGGAAGGGAAGGGAAAGGGAAAGGGGAAAGGGGAAAGGGGAAGGGAAGGGAAGGGAAAGTGGAAAGGGAAGTAAAGGAAAAAGTCGGCCAGGTTCGACAAGCCATAGGCCATTCCCAGAAGCTGCTAGTGAAGACAAATGTGTATCATTTTACCCTTTTTTAAACCTGACACAGAAACTACCCTGGGCAAATTTCAGCTTCCCTATACTATACCACAACCATCACCAGCACCACCACCATTTACCAATGTTGGGTTGTCTTCACTCTCCTTTTAAGATGCCCATGTGCATGGCTGATATTTTCTGAATACTCACATGATTTTAGTTCTTCTGTTAGAGTATTTTATATGATGAACAACCCTGCTCTCAGCCTTTCTATATGTCTCGAAGATCATTTGTGTCTCTGGCTTTGTAAAATAAAAATATATTACTAAAAATGTGTAGAATATGTTTTGAATTAAAGTTAAAAAAATTAAAGACCTTTAACTTAATGATAAATTATGAGCTAAAGAGTTAAAAAGTTAAAATTGATTAATACACAGATTACTGGCCATCAGCTAAGAACTTCTCAGTGCTTGCTACCACGGAACTATGTCCCATGAGCCAGTACTTTAAGGAAAATACTACATACTATATTCCTGTCATGGAGACTGATAGCATACTACATATGCTAGTATTATATAGTATAATTCAGAAAAAAGTCTGAATTAGTCTTCATATACTAAATGAAGAAACAGACTGAGTTTTGTATAACCACAAATTTCTCTAACTTACTAAAAAAGGAATCTTTTTTCCTCCCAAGGAACACTTACTAATATATCAGGAGTAGCACTTGTTGGCAAAACATGCTTACAAGCATTAGCTATCACTCAATTTCACTAGTGAGCCTAAGGTCGTCAAATTAACTCCTTCCTATGATAATCCTGTCTGTATATAATATCTCCATGTGCAAGCACTTTTATGTAATAATGCCTAAGGGATATTCCAACACATTTTGGCCATTTTCTAAGTTTTCTCATCAGATCTTACACCCTTATTCTGGACTAACTTGACTGATCAAACTTGTCCGTGACCTAAAGACAAATTATTTTAACTTTGTATCTAAGCATAACAGTACATGACATGTTTAAAGATACATCCCTATTAAGAAAAAAAGGCAATATAGTAACTCTCCCTAGTCTTTCTGGATGGATCTCCTTGCATTAGTTTCTATGGCAGCAAAATTTCCTCCTAAGGGCTTTGTAATTGCTTTGCCTTGGTTTTTATAGAAAAGTCAACAAGAATGGGGAAAGAAATGCACTCATTTTGATCTGCAGTCCTTGCCTTCTGAATAGGAAGCAGATTTATAAATTAAATTGCACAAGTGTTAGAATTAACTGGTATCATTGAGAAGATATAAATTCATTAAATTTATATCTTCACTCTTCACTCTCTGGTACAAAATGAGATAAATGAAAAGTGAAGAATTAAAAGTTTGTCATAAAAAGGTGAAGTGATAGCAACTGAAGAACAGATACAAGCTTGACAGCAATGGGTAAATGATTGAAATTTCAAGCTAGTTTTCTTTTGTTAAAAGCAGCTTCTCCAGTAAAGGAAAATTGATTAATCAGAGAAACTGACAAGATCACAGGAACCTGGTCAATTTCTCTTCGCAGCCAGCTCCATGTGTTAAAGACTTTGAAGCAGAAAGACACCCATTATCAATTTCCTACAGAAACTCTTTACACCAGGAAGAGGGAGTGGGGGTGGAAGCTGAGAAAGAGGAGAAAAACATACATAAAGTGGTGAGGGGAGAAAAATGAGTAAAAATTTAAAAGAGCAGTGTTTTAGAAATATGGAAGATAACTGCACAAAGAAAAAAAAGGCTAAGGTGACTTTACAGTGTTGAAGGATATGGCCTGTATCCTTTGTGATGCTATATTTTTGCTAGTTAAATAAGATGTTCCAGAATCTATTGTGGTTTCTAACCTCAGCTCTTGTTAGTATTATATTATGAATTGGGCAATCAGGAGACAATAGAAAACTTATAGCATGAAATACATAGCAGAAAATGATAGCAATAGGCATACTTTTCAATCTATGGTAGGAATAAAATTAGTAGCAGATTAGAGATGAGTTGTCCCTACTCTTTGTGTTGAGGAAATGAGTAGGACAGCCAACAATGTTAAGTGGACATGGTATGAAAAGGTTAATTTGGTTTGAGTGCAGAGAGAATCTTAGTGAATAGAGAAGATACCTGGGTGACAACTAATAAACATTAGGTAAGCAGGTAATGAATCAGTCACTGTTGAGATAGGGGCATTTAAAGAGTTTCTTTTCATATTAAATAAGAGTTGTTCCTTTAATACAGATTTTTAATTGCTATAATGCAAGACAGAACCTGACGTATATATGCCACTTAAATCTAGGTCAGGATAACATCTGGACATAAAAAGGATCATATACATTTGTGCAACTCTGAAAACAATTTGGGAATTTAAAGTTGAAAGGGAGTCCTGGAAACTCCCAATGTCCATGAAATTTTCAAATGCAAAGTATTATTTCTGCCTTTTAATACCTGCATCATTTCCCTGCTCAGAATGCTTTTGCTCTTTGCTCTGTGGCCAAAGATCTTCCTTTCTCAAAGAAATAAAAATTCACCTTCTGTTCATTGTAAATGACACTGACAAGTTACTTAATATGCTTCAGTTATGTATAGAGATTCTTCAAAACTTGTATAAACTCATAAATTTTAATACTCCATGGCATTTGATTTTAAGACAACTGTATTACAGAATTTTAAATAATGTATTTTAGAAGTGAAGGTCACCTCTATATAATTAGAACTGAATTCCATTTCAGCTAAACAAAAAAAATATTAACTTGCCTATAAAACTAAAGAACCAGCTAAAGATTTAATGACCTCCTAAATTTTTATAAAACAAATACATATAGCAATTATTTTATTTGCATGTGAAAATAAAGACATGTATATTTAAGTTTCTTCCAAGTTTCCTAGATGACAAAATTTCCCAAAGGATTTAAATTTTAATAATATGTCACATGTTCACACTTGTAAAATTGAGATTAAAATAAGAAATAATATAGGATGTTAGGTGTATTCTTATTTCAAAAAATGTACACTTTAACAAACATTATGTAAAATCTGTCACCCAAGTGCATAGTATGTATGTACTTTCTTTTCCCAGCTTCAAAATTAACTTATAAAATGCTATTTCTCCTATTATAATTTAATTAATTTAAAACTCCTCTAATTAATGATTGGCAATAATTTGAATTGAAAGTTATTTTCCCCATTTGTGAAAAACGTTTAGGCAAAGAGCATAAAAATTAAATGACTCAAAAACAGCTTTTGTTTTTAAGTTATAAAGAAAAGGAAATATTCTGAAAGGTAAGCAGTGGTTATCTCTGGGAGGAGGGTAATGGGCGACGTTTTACTACTGTCTTCACATTCTTCTTTGTCTACATTTCCTATAAGCAACATGTGTTACACTTATAATCTGAATAACAAAATATATAAGATTCTAAAAATAAAAATGTTAAAATGTTTCACATTTAGCTTTCAGTTCATATTGTTACTTAAAATATGAATTGATAATTTCTTATCCGAAATGATCAGGCCCTCCTAATAATGTTAGACTATACTTCTGTCTAAACAAAGGATTATAAATAATAATCATAAAGCATTACATATTTGGTAGACACTTACCAGAGTCATTAATGGTTCTCAAATGGGGGGCATTTGTCCCTGAAGGGGACATTCAGCACCGTTGGGAGATAGTTCTGGCTGTCACAAATGGGGAGGTGTGCTGCTGGAACACGGTGGACAGAAATGAGGAATACTGCTACACATTCAGTAAAGCAGAGGATAACCCCTCGCAGCAAAGAATTACCTGGCCTAAAAAGTCTAACCTGACCCAAAGTGCTGAGGTTCAGAAATTCTGTGGCTCATTAACAACTTCTTGTCTTTATTCACAATGGTGCTATATGTACCTTAAAGTATAATTTTTAGAATGTTCTAGGATTGAGACATAGAGTCATCATCTCATAAATATTATTTTTGCTTTTTCCCATTCCCCTCAATTAAAGTATCTTCTTTTATGCTTATGTTCAAATTCTTCTAAGATTGATGTTAAGAGTTCCAATATTCCTATGAGATTTAAAAATTACAGATGTTATATTTTACACTCAATATTGTTAATGTGTTCCTATTTTTTTTACAATGGAGACAGAAGATAGACAAAAGAGATGAAGGGGGTGGAAGCTGGTGCATGAGGGCAAGTATTTTCATTCATTTTGTTTTGCCCATTGCTGTATTTCATGTGCTAGGTGTTCAGTAATTATCTGTTGAATAAACTGATGGAGCTAAGTCTCGATGGAGACTGCCTGCCACCAGGTTCCCTTTAAAAGGTGATCTATCTGCAGAGAAGGTCACCCCTTGAAGGCCCTAACATCAATTATTATCATATGCCAGTCTTTAATTACAAAGCTTTTTTTATCTGATTGCCTAAATTTCAGGTCCCAGTTGTCCTAAGTACAGACTCTAGGGGAACCAATCAAGACTTTGTTCTGATCATTAAGATCTCAAACACAGATGATAGGAATGTATGTGGCATTTTGAGATTATATATAAACTTAATTATTGATTGTACATGAAGGATGGAGAAGAGCCATGAGTCAGAAATGACACTAAATGACACCAAATAAGCTAATTTAGTAGAAAAAGCCTGAGATGGGAAGGGTAACAGGCAGGTCTTCCCAACTGGAAATCAGGACATATAAAAAAGGAATGCTTATTTCTGGAAGTCCTACAGAAGGGGGAAAAAACAAAGGCAGAGAGACGATAAGAATCACAGATGTAGAAGCACAGGGAGTCTATTAACAGTAAAATGCAAATAAATGCTCCTTCAAGATTAACTTACAATAGTTGCATGGATAATGCCATGTGCTCAGACCAGCAATTTGCAGCCGCTGTGCCGCAGCAGACACACTGGCTTGCCACAAGGATTTTGAAACCATGCAGTACCTGACTATTCAGTCAGAAGCACTGAGCTCTTTTCCCTTAGATTGTCAGATAAAAAGAAAATGAAAACAGCTAACACAATAGCTGTCCAGTCAGTGTGAGTGAATTAAAATTATACCTATTTTTTGGCAAAAAATATATTTTTGGTGTTTTGAAGAATTTTAGTAATTAGTTTGTGTGCCATGAAATGAAAAAGGCTGGAAATCGCTGCCTTAGACTGATAGGAACTACTGCTTATGTCAGAGACAGAGTCATCTTTCCCAGGGACATAAGGAGACAGCGGTGGACACATGAAGGAAAGATTGGGGTTTTGACAGGAAGGAAGGTAGAAGTGAATGCTAGGTATGCAACCACCAGTATCTACTACAAAAACCTCAGACCTTTTTCACCCAAGCAGATAGCAAGAAAGACCATCTTCATCCTATACTTGTGGAGCTATTACGCTCTTGACTTTTGTTAATTAACTAAGTAAGACACACGAATCTACCTTTTTCCCCATTAAGTTTCATATTGTGTGGTGGGTCCCCTTTATCTGATAAATCTTACCCCGTCACCCTTGTATCAGATGCCCTTCTCTCCATCGTATTAACTGTAGCACATCTACATTTTAAAAAAATTTAAAAAACAGAAAATGACAGTAAGGACACCCTTTATTCCCTTTTCAGGCACTAGGGTAGACACTAAAAATACATTAATTCAAATACAACTTTAGAAAATTGGTATTGTTATCTAAGGTAATGTGACAAAATTCAAACAGTGGAGCTGAAATGCAAACTCAGGTCCATGTCACGCCACGGTCTCCACTATTTACATTTACTGCCATCTCATATCCTTAATGATATTGCCACTTAAAACATTTATTGAACATTCGTGTCAATGTTCTCTGTCCTTAAAAGAGAATTAGAGAGATAAGCCCTTTCCTTCTAATAAACTGCAGTTTACTTTAGACTTAGCAGTAAACTGTGGTAATAAACATAGTATAGAAGCCAACATCTTTTTTTTGCTGTATAAACAAACAACAACCCCACTCCGCCCTGCCAAGCCTAAAAGTGTTCTGGGACCACAGTCTATCGAATAATACTCAATGCATAATGAACACATAATAGTAATATTAAAAAGAAACTAAATATAAGTTGAACACTAGGGTTTTATAAACAAGAACAAGAAGAGTTCACAAATACTCTCAACAATATACATCTGGCTAGTTTCCTATAATCCATATGTTTAACCTAATGGCAGATAGAAAAAAATGTTCTAAATGTGTTATACTTGTATCATTGTTTTAAAAGTGTTTTTGAGTACCAGTTATATGAAAAGCTTGTGCCTATATACTGCAGAGAATATAAAACTCAAGTGATCCATTTATAAATAGTTTGGGAGCTTATAAAAAGGAATTAAGCAATTCTAACTGGAATAATGAGGAAAGGATTTAGGGAATGAAGGACTTGAATTTAGGGCTAGATTCTTGAAAGATGGCAAGGATTTCTGACAGTGAATTTGAGTGCAGAACGGAAGCCTTGGTAGAAAGAGTTTACACGAGAGTCTTGAGACGACTGGGAGCTATGATCAAATGGTTGCAAACTGGGGTCTCTACCCAGGGAATGGTAATAGTGACAACCTAGTATCAGTATGCAGCTAAAGCAAAACAAATATAAATGTTCCTTGATCTGGTAAGGCACCGGACCAATAGAAAGAAACACAGTATATGATTACAATATAACTATTTTTAAAGGTACTCTATCAAAAGATCACTTACACTTACCATTCTTATATTCTCTTAAATATACTTGTTACATTTTTATATTTGCCCTTTCCTTAAGTAACATTAAAAAATTTCAAAATATCTTTGGTTCAATCCATAAAATGTAAGTATGATGTTATACTCAAGTTATTATTTTACAGGTATAAATTATGATTTCTAAAACCCTCTTAAGGCTAATTGTAAGATGCCATGACCATTCTATCCTAGTTTTTCAAATTAGGGTCAACCATATGAGAGACGTGGACAAATGCATGTGGAGCGAAGGGAAGAGACTACCCTTTATGAAGAAGAAATGCTACCAAAAATAGGCAGAGCACAACGGAAGTAACTTGCGCCCTTCAGTTTATAGTGTTTGCCCCATTTCCTTACTCATCCTGACACCAACCAACTGACCAACTAACCAAGAGAAAATGATTTCACGATGACCTCTCTAGGGAATCTGCATTTTCTCACTCACCCGAAAACCAACCAAGTAAACAAATAAAAATGATTGCATGGCGGTCTCTCTAAGGAAGTAAATTATTAAAACACTTTTGGACCCAACAATATCAGCTTATTTTCACTGTTAGCTTATTTTATATGAGTCAGTTTGTAGTTTTAAAAGGCTCTATGCAAAATGTTAGACACAAAAAGATTATCTTTATAAAAATAACAAATGATGTAGAGTAAAATATTTCATATATACTTTCTTTGGAAATTTAGGTAAGTACTACAAATATCAGTCGTTGTTTAGAAATGTTAAAACTGCCTAATTTGTCCCATTACTCTTGTTCAGAACACACTGTTCTTCAGTATTAGAAAAATCACTGACAACAGCCTTTAGAAAAAGTATAAAAGATTTAACCAAAGCTAAGCTAAGAGAGAAAAGTGAAGGACTGGATTTGACTTTGCTAACACCTAAACAAAGTAGACTTCTTTTTTCATAATGACAACAATATCCAGTTTTACAAAAATATTCTAAATTAATTAGGAATAAATTTGGAAAAACTCTGGTATCTTCATATATATTAACCTCTTCTCAACTACATTCTTCTCTAAGGGATGACTCACTTCTGCTGAAGACAGACGCTTTCTGCTGAATGATTGCTTTTTCCCCAGTATCTCTGAAGCTAGGGCCTCAGGCTTCCTTCCGAATGGGGGTGGGGGAGGGGGGAAGAAAGGGAGGAGGAGACTAAACAGAGAGACCTCTTAGGGTTCCTAATGATTCCTGGTGGCAGATCAAACGATAATATTAGGGCAGGGAATAATTTGGGAACAGCTTAATGCTTTAATAACTTGGGTAATTTCTTTTTTCAATTTACAGTTAAAAACTGAAAAAATATAAATTGAAATAATGAACTCCATTCTATTAAGCTCTCACACAGATAACACTATCCCTTGTCTTCTGATATTTTTCCAAAAACTGTTTGAATTCTTAAAATTTGGGTAGTGGAATATATGTTGAACACTCTAACTCATTGGAAATTCTGGCTATCTTCAGAAATATTAATGGTTTAATAGTGAGCACTGTGGTCAGTACCCAATAAGACAATTTCCCAAACATCATTGGTTAAATGTTTTAATATCATGATATCTTAAAAAAAATAAATACCCAACCTGAAACTAAAGAGTATGTACTGAAACAAATATCCACATTTACTTGGCCCTTCCATTATTTCTAAGACTTGAAAATTATCTCCCATTTTTGTGAAGTTTATTTTAGGAGGAAGAAAACCCAGAAAACAAACCATTCATTAACTATATACATACAAATAAATCACATGAAAACAAGTAGCAATATCCCAAATGGTGTTACCCCAACAAATGAGGCTTGTACGTTTGACTAAATGTGAGGATACTTAAAGCCATATAAATTTATTTTAAAAACTACTTTTATGCATGTAAATTAAAGAAATCTTTTGCAGGAAGAGTTATAAAAGAAAAAAATTTCAACTTTTCATTTTTAATATCAAATTTGGTTAGAGGGAAAATGATGTGGTACACAAAAACACCTGGTACCGATTTGTAAAAATTAGGTTTATGTTTCTTAATCTTTTTATTTTAAACTCACAATAACACTAAGGTTCTAAATGGATTATTTCAACAATAATTGTCATTACTAAGTACCTTGCCATCTAAACGGTAAATGGAGTATCACATACGTCAAAGGTTTAGTAACCTAAACCTTTCCCCAGAACAAAATTTTAGTGACAAAAATAAACATTAAATATGTCAATTGAATATTTAAGTTAAATAATTAATTAAACTGAAGGTGATATGTTCAACTGTAAAGCACATGTAAAGTAAATCACTCACTATAAATTGTAATGTCAAGGAAAACATGAACCAGCACATTACAAGTTTCATCACCAGATCCTAGTTTTTGAAAAGTTGATAACCCACTGTTATTAGTAGAAGCTTATGTAGCTCTTCTATATACCTCAACAAATATTTTCATATTTACAAATCAAATTAACCAAGTCATTTTGGATTGATACAAGCAAAATCACGGGATTAATCATTGCCCTTTAAGATCTATAAGACTACGGAAATGTAAGGAACAAAGCTTTTTTATGTTGTCTGGGACATTTTATTGAAACACAGTATTTTAAATAAAAATGCATTACTGCGTTGACACTGTCCCCTAAAAAAATGCATACTAAAGTTAAAAGCAGTATTATTCTTAGAAGTCTTTTAAAAATACTTACTTGCATGAAAATGTGCCTCCAAAAAACAGAAAAATCCCTGAGAAGATACATCTTTTAAAACTATTGTTATTTCAAATATTTTACTTATTATATGGAGATAGCTATACTGTTCATTAAAAGAGAATTCAAATGTTCAGAAAACCAGCCAACAAAAAGTATAGTAAGTTTAAAGATTAAATATGTGATAGTAAATTATATTATGCTTACATCACCAAATTAGGACTAAATATCATTTATCCTCATGGTATCTAATATCATAAACTATTAGTCTGATATAAATATGCTAAGAGTTGGAGAAACTAGCTACACTGCTTATTATAGAGAGGTGACACAAAAGAGCAAAAAATATATATATTCAATTAATTCCTTCCTATATTTGTATGCAGTTTATAAAACATTTTTCTTTTCTCCCTACCAGCAATTTTTCCTTGCTAAAATCATCCCAACCACCACCCCTACTTTCTTTACACTGAGTTCTGAGAAATAAGCTGTGGTTCAGAAATCTCAAATGATGCTAAAAGATAACTGATAGAAAAGTAAGTACACTCAGAAACTCTCGTGATGTAGATAAAAAGATCAGTATTATTTTAAAAACCCTATTTAAGTAAACTTTTGTTGGCTTCCTATAAAAACAACAGTATGGATGTAAAATAAGGTATAGTGGTTCAAAACAAATATTTTAATGCATAAAAAGCATGAATTGAGGCAGATTTCAATAAATATTTCACATAAACATAAAACTTTGATAGCTTATTCATTTTGAGATTTATTTCAGCACTATCTGTAACTAAAAGGGAAGTCACATGACTACACAATGAAAGAGAAAGAACAGTTTTCTTTCCTTTCTACAGGAAGAAACAAAAGCTCCGTGTTAGCTATCCAAGGCCAATGGGTGGGGCCTGCAAGCCAAAAGCTGTAATGGATTGAGGTTAATCTTAATGGGGGCCCACTTCAGTCTTCTGAAAGCTTCAAAAATGTGAAAACTGCAACCAGTGCTTACAAAAAATAACAAGTATTTAATTGAAGTTAGGTTTTAGAACTAGAAAATGCTACCAGGCCATAATTCAGTTGATAAGCAATGTTACTGCTTTTGTTGGGGTAAAATCACCTAACTATGATATCCTACACAGATACACACACCATCCCCCCACTAGCACACAGACACTTCACAAGCTTCTTGAATAAATAGTATCCAATGTCCAGGGTGATGGGTGGTCCTGAGGTCCTGAACCAGAGCTGGAGCTGTATACTTTTAAGGGATGCTGCGATAAGAGCAAAGTGTTTTGTGTTTGTTTAAACCTGGGTTTATATTTAAACTCTTTATACCATTATTGATACAATTCGTAAACTTGTGCTATAATTGATTCAGACAAGTTTTTAGTGTCAGCATAAGTGTTGGAAATTAAGCACATCAAAACAAAATACTTTGTGGTTTTTTTACAGACCTGATTCAAATTAACTAATTCAATTTACTTAAAGTAACCACTACATCTCAAAGATGTAAAATCTCAATCTGAGATATTTTCATTACTAACAGGATTCTTTTACAATATCTAATGAAACAACATATCGAAATAAAATTGTACACATCAAATAAGCTGCAATGCAATGAAAAACTTCTAAAAATAGTGAAATTAACCCATATGAAGTCACAATCAAGTACTAACCATTTTTTAATACTCCAGGCTTTATTATATATAAACCTAATATAAAGAGTTTTGGGTTTGGGTTTTTTTTTTTTTTCAGAGCAGAAAGGCAGGATTTACAAGTGGCCCAAAGGAAAAGATAAGCAGTGAATAGCTCTGACCTCAGCTTCTCTGGCTTGATCAAGTGGGTCTGCAACCTGAGCCAAAGGGCGCAAATTCCTCACCATTCAAATATCCTCAATGGCATGGGGGAAGAAACAGTAAAAGGGGCACACATGCAAATCCAACTGTCCTTAGATTTAGCATTGAACTAAAAATCTGAATTGGGAGAGCTAAAAATAAAATGAAGTCAATACTGTGATTAAATTTCTGGTTCATAGTTTAACCAATCCTAAAAAGGGAAGCTATTTTTTTTTGGTAAAATTTAAGAAAGATTTGTTCATTTATCTTTTTAAATATAACATACTGAATTGTGTTAGGTATGTGTCTCTAATATTATTTAATTTAGAGGAGTTGTTAAAAAGTGGAATTACTTTCCAAGCAGTGTCCCCATACTGTAAGGAAAACGATGTATTATTAAAATCAAACCTTCAGGAAAAAGTAGATAGAATTCATTCCAAGCTTTAAAAGACATCAATAATATATTAAGCATTTAAGGGATACATATTATGAGTTGTTATCAGTGTTCTGTTATAAACTCAACTAAGGATAAAAATAACTCACTTGAATGAAAAACTGTTAAAATAATTTAGGCATTCTAATATCTGAGACCACATCAGTATTGGCCTAGGGAACTGGTTGCAAAGCTTAAGGGAAGAAATAATCATGAACAAACATGGCCAAAATAAACTTAATTTTAAATTTGACACAGTCTTTATAATACAGCACAATAAAACTGAACAAAAATCTTACAGTTATTATCAAATTAAACTTACAAGGTTTCGAAATAGAGGCCAACTTTAAGATTGACAAAAATAATAAATATAACTGGGTTTTGATTTTTTAAAGTGGGCTCATAACAAAAGGTTAAAGCAGCTGGTAAAAATTAAGTATTTTACTAATAACACAATAAAATGATATGATTCTAAGCACTGGCAATGATAGTTTCTACCCACAGAATCTGAAAACTATGTTAAGACTGATGAGAAATCACTATATTTAGCTCCAAATTTAAAAACTAACATTTTAAAAATTCATAGTTGTCCCCCAACTAAATGTGTACAGGTTATATAATTAGACTTTCTCAAAAGAAATTAAGTAGTACATGGGAAAATGTACTTTTATATCCTGTATGAAAAGAATGAGAACTCGAAAATTTTAATTAAAAAGTTTGCTAAAAGGAACAAAAGAGAAACATATAGCAAACTGGAGAACAGAACTCTTAAATCTATCATATAACATTTTACAGCTAGTATGTGATTGATAAAAAGGAGTTGAATAAAAAGGTAATACTTTTATATGACAATAAGCCATCTTGTTGACTTACACCTCTAAGAATGTTTATACAAAAATTCATTTAAAACAGAAAGTCATTATATTTCCCCAAAGAAACATAAATATCAATACAACGAAATCTGCCCTGGCTGGTGTGGCTCAGTTGGTCAGAGTTGTCCTGTTGTAAACTGAAAGGTCTTGGGTTTGATCCCCAGTGAGGGCACACACCTAGATTGCAGGTTCAGTCTCTAACTAGGATGTCTATGGGAGGCAACCGATCAGTGTTTCTCTCTTTCTCTCTCTGTCCCCACCTTCCCCTCTTTCTAAAATCAGTAAGTATAACATCTAGTGATGAAATAAACAAACAAACAAACAAACTGAAATCCTTCCTTTAGGTAAGCAGTGAGTTTATACTCTATGGAAAGCATCATAAGGATAAGTGAAATTAAGACTGAAGATTAGTGAAACCCATACTAATTAATCTCACTTTCACAAACACAGAAGCTACTCATGTAAAGATTATTTCCAAGCAGAAGTAACTAAATAGAAACCAGCAAAACACATGAAAATAAACGTGACTTACATTTGATAAAGGATACCAGATTGTAGCCTATATCTAACAAGACAGAGTTCAAAGGAACCAGGTCAGTTAACCAGTAATAACATACCAATAACCCTATAGAACAACTGAGCCTCTTCTCTTTAAAGGTGACTACAAATGGGCACAAGGGAATTTTCTGGGATGACTTAACGTTCTATATCATGACTATGGTAATAGCTATACAGTATGTCAAACTCACCTAATTGAATACTTAAGTTTTGTGAATTTTATCCTCCTATATCTCAATATTATATCGCGATTATATATTGAAATACATATTGAAATACATCAATATTTCTCAAATAAGTTATATCTCAATAAAGCTAAGGCAAAAAATAAAATAAATGACATGGGCTTATTTACTACCCTCTAAAAATCTAACAATGACTTTTTACATGATAAAAGTATTAATAAAAATATAGTGCCCAAAATAAAACTAAAACCTGGGATTATTATAATTTCAAAGTTATTTTTATGTATATTACATCAAGTGATCCTTACCCTAACCCTTAAAAATAGGGAGGAGAGATATTATTGACAAGATTTTACCCATAAGCACAGTGAAATTCTGAGGAAGTGAACAGCCAATAGTAAGGAACCAAGCAAGCCCCAGAGCCAACCCAAATCTTCATTTTCAATCTTTGTTTTCTTCACTCCACCACACTACTTCTGCTTTGTAACAACTATGTACAACAAACATGAGTGTGCCCTTACTATCTTCCAAGTGCTGTGTTGAAGGCTTTATGTGTGTAGTAACATTTAATCCTCATAATAACCCTCTACAAGATGAAACATTTTTGTCCCTTCATATATAGCATGCTGAGACACCAACAAAGTAACTTATTTCCCCTCCAGACATATAATAAACTAGGATTTGAATATTGATCTATTTGACCAGATCCTATGCCATTATATATTATCTGACTAGGATTAATTAATTATTAATTCAGGAATAGACATTAAATTATCACAGCAGATCTATTTAAAACAATGTTTCCTTAACTTATACAGAAAAATAAACAAACTGGACATGTACACCTGAATACACAGGTAAAATCTTATGGTACGGCAAACTATTAAAAATATCTATGTCACAAAAATATCTCTAAGCCTCATTTTATATTCTGATACACAATATGAAATACTATACAATCATAATAAAGAGTTTTGTAGTTCATCAAAATAGAAATTAAGCTAATAATAGTATATAACATATTTTGCTCATTTCTAAGGAGAACACATAAAAGATACCAATTAATTTTCCATGATGAATATACGCCATTGAAGATAACATGATTTTATTGTGACAAAGGCTAGTTTACATTTTAGTTCATTTACCCTACACATACTTGCTAGGCAGTTTGTGTAACATCTTTACTCTTTACAAAAAACTGAAAAGTGAGGTATGATTCTCCTATTTACAACTGATTATAGAAAGAAATATAAGACTAAATCTATCAGTTATCTATAAATCTTATTTTAGATGGCGTTTCCAAATTACTTAGATATTGAGGGTTGAAGTGGGGGAGCCATCATCAGATTACCTTCCATTTGTTGCTAGATAAAAGATAAGATTAATCATGATGTATTGGTCAACAGCTCACTAAAAAGATCATTCCTAAATGTATCCCACTGTTTTGTAATTTATTTTCTTGAATATGTTATTGTTATTAACTCTTCTGATATTGAAAGATGTTACAATAAAATCAAATTATTTTAGAGAAAAATAAAAATCATTTAAGTTTCTCATTAAACAATGCTATAACCTATAGCAACTATATATTGAACAAGCTGAACTCCTAGTCACTTAAAACTTATTCAGAAATATCTCAAGGTATGAGGAATAAAATAACTTATTTATTTCATATTTAACTACACATATCAAGTCTAAATTTCCAGTATGATTAATTACAAATATGACTTTACTTGTTTAGGTTATACCTTACTTCAGAAATAAAAATACAATACCCCGTATTTTCAACTATTGTGGATTGAATGACTCAGATGTCCAACCAGCAGTCATATCTAGAGTCTTCCTATCCTTGATTTTCTGGGACTCTATTATCTTAACTTTGAGAAAGGTCAAAAGGAAGAGAAATAAGAACTCCAACAAGTAACTTTTATTCTTACTAATCACACTATCCAAAGAACTACTCAGTTAAAATACATAAAACTATCCTCAATTTTACATAATTAATCAACAAGAAGAATCCAACCACATTCATATAATAAGGGTTCCATGCTACCCCAAAGTAACAAAATTGACAATGAAGGACACACTTTTTAGTCTACCATATTGAGTGCAGGTTACAAAGCTTTTAACTCCTTATGAAACACAAGAACTCTGAAATGAGTCAAAGGTACATCTTTAAGCTTAGAGATGTTATGCTGAATTGCCTTTATTTACTGTGAATGATCTCATAAGAATAAAAAACACTGAAAAATAAAAAAGAGGAAAGTATTTAAGAGTTATATCAATAATCTGCAGGAGGAGGAAGGAAGGCTGTCTTAAATACGCACCCAATTCCCATTTCATGTTTAAATTGAGTGAGAATAACAACATCTATTTAGAAGTACACCAAAGGGGTAAATAGACCAGCATTTGAAAATCAGATGGAAGGTATCCAGTATCTTTTATAAAACAAAGTTGTATAAAACTTTTATTTAAATGCCTGTAAGTGTGATGAAATTTAAGGTATTTCATTAGGGATTCTTCCAAATTGGTCAACTGGGTAAATTATGAAAATTTGGTAGGTTTAAGAACTATTTTCAAAATATTAAAATACATAATTTACTAACAAATAAGCTTTAACTATTATATAATTACATTTTAAAATTTCTAAGATTTTTCTTTGTTTAAATAATAATAATCATATGTATTGTACATATGAAAATGTTTTCATGCCTATGACAAAATTAGGTATAGCTAATAAATTAGTGATGAGATACTATGAAAAGTCCTTAAATTTGAATATACTTAAGTAAATCTTTAAATGTCTCCATAAATTGTAATTAATATTAAAACAATGATATGAACTTTATGATATGTCAACTGAAGTATGTATAGTACTTAAAATTTTCATATATATGTCATCCTCAAATATTTTCATATCTTATACTAGCAATAAAATGCTTTAAATGATCTCAGTTACAATAATTATTATCTCTTCTATTTCCATTACTCTTCGAGATGTTTTCTCAGCAAAGTAATGAAAAGGAACATAAAATATATAAAAATTTTCATAATATGGACTTTTGTGGCCTCCATAAAGACCAAACGACAAGTCTGAAATACAGAGCATCAAGAGAAAACATCAGTACTACGAAGATAAATGAAGAATTCAAAACCAAAGTAGTAAAACTACATTTAAGTCTATTGAGTAATGTAGCTAAATTGCAATCATTATGAATTTTTCTGTCTTTGAAATAAATTCTTACATAAATTATGAAAAAGGTACTGTATGTTAAAAATCCAAGAATTACAAATATAAGCCAACAAGTGAAGAAATATTGCTATGCAAATAAACTTAAGAGAAGGCAATAGGAAGAATGGATTCCATTTCTCCCCTAAACAAAATAAATTTCAAATGACCCTTTCATCTTATGAGGTGAGAGGAGGACTGGAAATAAATGTCAAAACACATGTAAGAAAACCTTACAGGATAACAAATATCAACAGGTAGTTATTGAGAAATAATGCCCTTCTCCAGAAAAAAACCTCATATTTAATTACCATGGAATTGATCTAAAATGCCATGAAATATTTAAGTACTATTAAAAGCTTATAATATTTCAGAAAGTTGCCAGAGATCTTTCCAGGTCATTTAAACATGTTAGCCCACAATCTAACTATGAGCGCAATTTAAAAAAATTTATTAGTAACAATAAACTGACAGGAGTACTATTAGCACTTACAAATAATTGTAGTCTAATTGATGAAATTACCTTAGTAGGAACCTAACCTAGACTTACAAATCTGTATTAACCGCGTATACCCGTCCTGCAATTGAAACAAATATGTTTCCCATTGAATTCTTAGGTAAGAAATTCCCACAAATTTATCTTACTGACAAACTTAATCATCAAAATTGTCAAATACTAAATATTTTAAGGATCACCTCAAAGACTGTGCACTATGACAAAATTCACAAATTATATTTCTGTTAAGTTTGCAAAAATAAAATATTCATTATTGAACGCTATCAATGTTTCAGTATTGACATGCTTCAGAACACATATACATATATATTCATTAAGAGTCCATACAAATAAGATCATT
This sequence comes from Sturnira hondurensis, assembly GCF_014824575.4. Lineage (NCBI taxonomy): Eukaryota > Metazoa > Chordata > Mammalia > Chiroptera > Phyllostomidae > Sturnira > Sturnira hondurensis. Next base: position 8,074,719 of record NW_028088227.1, on the reverse strand, counting down.
TAAGTCACAAGTTAACCACCACTGGTCACATACTATCTTCAAAGAGCAGCATCTCACTGCATTTACCAAACAGCCTAAGGATAGGTAAAGCACAGCACCTAAGTCATGCGTTTCTTTCTGATGAGCCAATGACATTAGAAAAACTAGAAGCTTGATTTTTTTTATTGCCAACGAATTTTAAATAGTTTCATATAACAATACGCAAATCTACTTTAAAAAATACCTATAAATTTCTATCAGCTGAAATGGTTTTGAGATACAATTCTTTGCAGTCAATATTTTCCAAAGAAAAAAATACATTCTGGGTGACTTGGCATAAACTTTTAAATGTTGTTTTTAAGAAACTAAAATAATTTATTTTTATTTCTCAACTATATACTATGAAAAACATGTTTCTGAATACTTAAAAAAACCCAACGACACATATATTTCTGAACACTCAGAAAACACTTATGCCATATATTTAAAATAATGGGTAGACACTGGTCCAGGAGAACATATAAAATTCCTAAATAACCATGCCTATTTTTCATAACCAAAGAGTACAGACATAATGGGGGGGCATCTAATTTATAATTATACACAAAACCTAGCATGCTTTAAAAAGTGCTGAGACAGTAAAAATGGTACCAAAAATAATTAAAAACATTTAAAAGGCATTTATAAAATTGTCCTGAGCTGCAACCCGATTATATAAACAAAAGGGAGGCTCACATGATACCTACACACATTGTTTATGACCATCTGACTGTTACTTGTAGTTGCTTGGCTAAAATCAGTAGGATTCCTGCCTCCTTCCAAACAATCACTCATATAATTTACATGTAATTTATCTTAAGCCCCAACATAACAGAAACTCAGGTATCAAAGTCAAGAAGCAAAAAAAAAAAAATAAAGCGAGTGATAATACCTAAGTGATTTTTCCCTAAAAAAGACAGATATATTGAAAAAAACAAATACTGTAACCATAAAAAATCCCCTAAAATATCACTTTCTAATTTTAAAGTTAAAGATTACCACTGCCTTTATTTACATCACAAAAACACTAATACTTAAGTTTTATTGACTTTTTACATACTTCTTCCTAAGAATGTATCTAGGAAGAATACAAATACACATATTTAAAGAGCACTTTTATCACATATCATTTTAATATTGTTCTTTAGTAAACACATAATGTGTAACAGAAGATTAAAGCAAGTCTTAATCAATTATTGTACACTAGAAACTGCTATCTATAAAACTTTTTCAGCAATATAATTTCTGAATTTAGTAGATATAGGAATGATCATCATATAAGCATTAAACAGCTTAAATTTGGATGTCTTGTGGTTTTAAGCAATGAGTAATAAGATGTCTAAAATTTGAATATATCACGGGTAAAGTAGAAAACAAAATTATAACAAGGTGTGATCAAAGGAGAAAAGAGCTATTTTTTTCATTCATCTATAAAACAAATTTATGAGATCGTAAAGGACAATTTAACAGCCCAAAGAAGGTTCAAAGGGGGGAAAGCCAGAGCCTGACAGAATTGAATCTGTCAATGATTTCAGTCATTCAGTCTAGGGAGAAAAAAAGCAGAAAATGTGGCTTCATTTTGCAATATAAAGTAGGAGGCATAAAATCCAGTAGCCTGTCTGTCGTTGTCTAGTTATATATTTAAACTGTTTCAATTCACAGATTATACTGATCCTTCCACATATAAACAGCCAATAATGATGGCCAGGCCTTTAGGAAAGGAAAACACACACCACACAGCAAGGTCAGGAAGCTACCAAGCACCACAGGACAACAGATCAAAACAGAATGGTTTCATATGTTTCTATTGTTTATATAGTTAATTTGGAGATGATATTCCTTAGGGGAAAAGGAGGCTGTAAATATTACCAGGAACATGCAACACAGTATCAAATATAATACATAATTTTCAAGCAGACTACGTATTTCCTGTATGTATCCATGTCAGTCAACCTGCAGTGTTGATAGCCATTCAATTCTTTTTAACTTAGATGTCCGGACAAAGTAAACCCCTTTACTCTTAAATCCCTTTACTTCTATCTCAGAGTTAATTACAGAGAATTTATAGTTCTTCAGCTTCTTTGATGAAAAGATCAAACTTGCAAACTCTAAATATCTTTTTTTACTATAAAGAGATCAAGCAATAGAGTAGATTGAAAGGGGATGAGGTATTCATTTATTTCTGTGTAAAATTTTAAAAATGAGAACCAATAACATTCTGTTTGGTATTAAGCATCTTAAAAATTACAACACACTATAAGCAATGGTGGAAATTTACCCCCAAGTAGCAGACTAGCACATTTTAAACACACAAACTAGAGCCGCCTCTGGCCACATGTTTTTTTTAGTTCAGTCTCTTAAAGAGACAGTATTCATGGACGTATGCCCTACAGGAGGCACATTTCTAAAACATTTGATTACTAAGCATCCACTCTTGCATTTCTTCAAATCCATACTAGGCCAACAGAGTTCTGCCTTATTTTACTGTAAAATCAAGATATTTTGACTTAAATCTACAAACGACTACCAGGCCGGCAGAGATGAAGTAACAGGGAAAGCTACTGACTGGAGATGTCTAAAACACAGGAACCTATAGATTTAAAGCAAACCGTTGTGTTGAGTTTTTTTTTTAAACTAAACCGATCACCGTTTCATTATTCATTTATCTACTCATTCCCTAGGCGTCAGCCACAGAATACATTGTAACTGATAACACCAGAAGGCATACCACTGCAATTTCGCTGTGGAATGAAAGGAGGGAACTTGCTAATAACGCCAACCAGCTCCAAAGCAGTAAAATTTCAAAGTTTTCATGTTCTATTTAAGAAAAATACCCAGGAAGGGGCCCACCCACATACCCTAAAAACTGTATTAACTCGTGACTATAAGAAAGATTTCTTTCAATATACCTAAGGACACATTATTGTACAGCCATTGACAAAACTACTGATCAACTCCTCCATGTGGAAAAAAGTGAAGAGGGTGGAAAAAGTCTGGCTTACTTGGTGTACGAACACATCGACTGGAAAATCCAAGGGGCTTCCCTCTCGGTTTATCATGGAGATGAATCCAAATCCCATTCGCACATTGAACCACTTACAGTGGCCAGTTCCGTGCAGAACCTGGGATTCCTCCTCTGCCTGTTCCGGCAGCTTCCCGGGCTCTTCTCCACCACCTTTGCTCGCCCCGCCTGAGTAGAACAGGACAAAAAAAAGTCAGTTAGTCTGTACTGCCATACAGTTCATGGGAAGGAAGAGAGGGTAAAAACTGCCTGAGAGCTGAGGGAGTGGGAGTGGGGGGTAGGGGCGTCGGGAAGAGAAGGAAATACTAAAACGCGATTAAATGGTCGAGTCCTTCTTTTCTTCTACAGAAAATACTTAAAATGGAAAGGGTTAAAAGGAAAAAGGGGGAGGGGAGCCACACTGTTCTATCGATCACATCCACTTCCACGGTTCCGTACACACGTGTACTTTTTCATTTAACTCCGTATTTTCACTCGCACATTATAGTACAGCATGAGATACTTTACTTTCATATTGCTGATTTAACACTGATCCCATTTACAAAGAGAATTTTTCCTCAAAACTCTTCTCTCTGGCAGGCACGAGGAGGAAAGAAATCGCGAAGAAGGTTAGCACTACTTTAACGCACATGCCGCAGCGAACCCAGGGTTGTCTGCACTGTGCATTCCCCTCCCCCCCTAACTTTAGATTAAAGTTGGGATGGGGGAGGGGGCAGGTGTATAAAAGTTTTCTTGGGCTCTCTAACTGAAACTGCGCTTAATCACACTCAAACAATTCAAACAATAGCCCGCTGAAAGCTTTTCAAGTTGTGAATCAGTGTGGGCGGTACAAAACATTTTTGGAGATCTGTAACAATAGGTTGCCAAAAGCCCCCTTGTGCGATGGGGGGTGCGGGTAATGCCCAGTATTGGGGTAAAACCGGGAAGGGGGGGACCGGCAAAGAAGGGTGGGAGAGGGGGAGGGGGAAGAGAAAGGAAGAGAGAAAATCACAGTAAAACAATAGAAAAGAAAATTAACCTTCGGCCATGTTGCCCCACGGGCTCTCTGCTCCAAACTCGTGAGATGAAAACTTTCCCTTTGCAACGGAGTGATCTTCTGCATCAATCTAACATCTTGATTTTGTGCGATCACAAATTTAGCTCGCATGGTCTAATGTGCTTTCCCTCTTTTGATTTTTTTCTCTTCTCTCTCCAGTTTCTGGCTCCCTGAGCACACGTGACTTTGTCAATTACATGCTTTCTTGCTACTAATTTCACCTCGGATCCTTAAGGGGCCGGCACGAGGGAGAGATAACCAATCGCCATTTCATCCAGGCTGACATCAAAATAATTTATGAATGAACACGAAAAACTCAAACATGTTACCTTAAAGACAATTTGGGACGCTTCTTTACGATAAATCAGAATGCTGACTTTGTGCTTTTACTTAAACACAATGGAGGTTTCTTGTGAATCGTTTAGAAAAACGGCACAGTCATAAGTGTGCACACGGGTGCCTTACACACAAGCCAGTTCAAATAATCTCATTTAGAGGAAAAAAAGCTATTTATATAAAGCAACTGAGGTTACGGCGTTTTTCCCATAAGAATTCATCTACTCAATAGCAGTAAACCTGCTTTGGGCGCAAATGTCATATTTATTCAGTTTTATGGGGGAAATATATATAATTTACAGAAGATCTAATTAAGCCTAATTAAATATCCATGAAAGTTTAGATAATGATAATGTTATACACCTACAGTAAGACGAAAGCACACAATTACCTGATTCTACCCTAAAAATTTTCAAATTTAAAATAAATCTTCCTGGAAAAAATCTCTATCACCTTCATGTAGTCAAATCGTATTTAGGATTATAATTTCAGAACATTTTGGAAGAGGGTGGTAAGAAACTGTACTTCACAGGTTTCTCCACCACCTCTTTTCCGGGGGAGGAGATGTGATTAATGACTTCCTAAATAACAGCCCAGTTTTTCAGCCTAACATAGAGTGAACCTCAATCAGTGGCAATTGTTCCCCAAGAGCAAGACAACGTAGGGCAGGGAGGGGGAGGGGTACGCCGGGCAGGGGAGGTGAAGAGGAGCCGCCAGCAGAGGCGGCTGCAGAGCCAGAGAAAGAGGGGGGAGAAAAAAGCAGGCGCTGGTGGGGGGAGGGGTGAAGAAAGAGAAGCAAGTGGGAGGAAAAAAGGTAAATGTATATAATGGTGACTGGACCCCTACATTTTAAACGTCAACTACCAGTGGGTAGAAGAGTATAATAAACGAAAGTTTATTAACGGATTAGGCTCCCACCCCCGTCCCTCCCTGACCCACCCTGTTTTAAAAGGCTTTCCCTTTACCTTTCAGATCAGTTCAAATGACTGCAGATAGAGATACCAATATTACCACCCTCATCGAATACTACACTAAATATTATAGATCAACTACAAATGCCTTCGTTCCTTTAAAATACATCACCAGTTTTTGAAACACTTAAATGCACCACCACTCCTTTCCCCACCCCACCCCCATTTTCTTAAACAAGCAGTTTACTGGGAAACTGTACAGATACCACTTCCCTTAGGCACGGCAACCAAGTTGAGTGAACCCTCCCCCGCCAAACCCGCGATCCCCTCCGGTGTCTCCACACAGGTCCACACTAACTCTTAGCAGGCTAACACTAGCACACAAACTAAAATGCAAGGATCCTGAGTGCAAGAGCTTTTGAACATCCACACACAGCACCTATGCATACCTTCTCCCCATACTAAACAACTAAATATAAATGTATACTACTTGGTTCAGATCTGAAATAAATGATGTAGATAAATATGTGCTACCCTCAGCTGCTTGTGGTAAAAGACTTCAAACAAGATCGACGAATTCAGAATTTTTTTTTGTCTTTATTTTGTTGTTTCTCAGGAAAGGGGGCAAAGTTGTCTCACTTAGTTTGAAGGGAGTAAGAATGGTAGAGAGAAAAGAAAAACTGCGAAATTCAAAATCATTTTGAAAAAGTACCCACAAGTTCAAACCTCTCAAAAAAATTACTTGCTAACAAAATATTTACTAGGCATTGTTGTAACAGAAATCAATTCATTACACTGACCTATAATGAAATAACATTAACAATGGCATTCCATGTTAAACTTTTCACAGAATACAAAATGAAAAATACTACAGTTATGTGACTTCTTAAAATATTTTAAGTGGAAGAATTACTTTAAACCTCAACATCTGGTTAACAGAAAAATTTAGGAAAGTATTCATGTAAATTGAAGGAGAAAGCTATTATTTATGTAAAACTGTCATAAAATTCAGACCAGTAGTTTAGTTTTGTCAGTGACACACATTTATAGTGAATGATATTGTCTGTAAGTTGTTTTACTTACAAAAGTTTAATATAATAAAATCAGAAATAATATATAGATGGGTTCTGAATCCTTGTGTATTGTTAGATTTTATGAAATTCAAACCTATAATACAGATTAAAACTGAAATGCCATAACTGAACTGCATAAAATGGTATGGTTATGAGATTCAGTCTTGCCTGATTGGGGCCTCCAGTATTAGTGGAATTAAGGTAAGGTTCACTGGACTGGTCACTGGTGTCAGAGGTTATCGACTCATTCATTTCCTGAGGGGGACATCATCCTTTCAAGTTGTGTAGAGGGCTTTTTCCAACCAGGAACTCTGAGAAATCCTCTAACATTCATTCACAAAGAATTTAAGGCAACTGCATTTACATACCTGGGGGGAGGTAAAAGAACTGGGGAGAAAAGGCAAGAGAGGGAAGAGGAGGGAAGAAAATTGAGGAGAAAAGTGAGGGAAGGAGACATGAGAAACAAAACATCACCGTTTCAGGGATATGGCACTGTCTTTTACACAGATTCATCTTCTCTGTCCTCCAATCCCCACCTTCTGAGTCTTAAACCCTTTAATAAAACTGAACATAATCTCTTTAAGCTCATAGAGTGCTTCTTTCACATAAAATGGCCCTATGAATCTCCTAGAATGCTTTCCAATTTGTCACCTTCCCGAAGTCTCCTGGTTTTAATTTTTTTCTCATTTCCTACTTGTTTTTAGTGCCAGAAAGACCTGTGCTTGACTCAAAATGCATGTTTTATACTTGTGAAAGCCAAATATTTCAGTAGGGTAATTTATCATAGTTCTTTCAAAATATCTATAAAATGAGTTCAAGTAGCTACAAAGATCGTTAACGCACTGGGGGTAAAAATCAAGAAAACAAGCAGTCATATATGCCAACTGGTTATCACAATCTAAGGTTTCTCCATGAAAAAAGCAAAGTGCACGGATGCTCGGCCGATTTTGTTTTTAATTCCAACAGTACAATGCAAGGAGCCAAAAGAGATGCCAGAGCCCACCATCCTTGTTTTTCTAGAAGCAATGAGTGACTTCTATCAAAGCAGAAACAATGCTTTGGTTCTTCTTAAAACTAGGAGGAGGGGCTGAGCCATTGCGGCCAGCGACTCCACCCGGGCTCTCCTCCTGGCAAATACGGCCGGGGTCTGCAGCCCCAGCGCTGCCTTCTCAGCCCCGTAATTTCACGGGCAGTCCGAGCCCCAGGGTCGCGGAGACCCCCAGCCAGCGGATCTCCCCTTTCCCTCCACCTCCGGCGCGGCACTTCCTCTCCCTTCTCCAGTCACCTTTCCCTTATTCAGCACATCACCACCGCCTCTCTAAAAGTGGAGCGGCTAATTCCGAAGGCGGCTAATGATTTCTCACTAATTAATGGATTTTTATGTTTGTCCTCCCTACCGCTCCCACCCCAGAAAACCAAACAAAGGGAAAAAACCTTTCCTTCACCGCTACGGAAGACAACACTTGGCGCGGTCTACTACTTTTGCTGCATCTCCAGACATACCATTTATAATTTGATCTCTTTATCTGTGAGATGTCAGAGTCTCGGAGATCGAAGATAACTGAAGACAAGGGGGAAGGAATTGGGAGAACCTGGAAAAAATGACCACTACCCCCTTCCCCCCACCAGGCCTTGCCTAAAATGGAGAGGTCTTCAGACTGCTGGCGCCGGCACTTTAGGGCAGCCGCAAACACATCGCTGTGCGCCTTCGGAGGGTCAGAAAAAGCACCCCTCAGGGAAGGGAGAGGGATGGGGGGCGGCTGGATTTTAGGGAACCCACTCTGGCCTCCCCGAATGAAGCTTCCAACCCCAAAGCGGCACCTCGGGAAAACTGTTCCCGATCCCTCCCACTGCGGTTTCAGCAAACTACTTGGCAAATAACTTTCTTGAAATTCTTACAATACGGAATCACATGAAAGGAGTGCTCTGCTGGGTGCCTTGGTCTTATAATAAAGGTACTTGAGAATACGGGGGCATTTCGTTTTTGTTTTAAAAAAGCAAAATTCCGTTCTCATTTAATTTCCGTATCCAGAAACAAAATGCTTTGGATTAACACAATTGTTCCAATTGGAGAATCTTTGCACCGTTTGTAAATCACTTTAAATTTTTTCCCTTAAATATCTTCTTAACACATTTCCCCAGGTTTAATTACATTATGAAAATACAGGAACTGATTAGCATCATATATTTTACATTTTCCAAATTGCTTTCATACTTAAAAAAGAACAAAGATTTGCAAACATTTCCTTCTTTTGGATCAGTTGTTTCAGCAAAGTAATTAGAGCAACAAAAATTAAATCAGAAGAGAGACATTATTTTAGGAGCACCATTTTGTAGAAAGTTTCTTTGGAAAACTGAAATAACAAAAAAATCCTGTTTTATTACCATGCTCCCTCAATGAAAAGGAAAAATAAAAATTTTTATTATAATTCCCAACTATCTTCTGAACTGTGTTCAACAAATACTTCCTCAAATGGTTTTAATCAGAACAGAAATGGGTTAGAAAAATCATTTTCTAACAAGCACTACATTATTTTGCCCCAAATTGCACAAAACCTCATTTTATTTGAAAAACGAGTATTTTTCACCTGCATGAATCAAATATGTATGCTTCACAATTTGAAGATATTGTTGTAGTAAATGTTAAATCTATGGAAATGGTACTGTATAGCATAAACATGTAATTCCCCTCCAAAGCAGTGATAGCTGGTTCTTTATAACTTAATCTCATCAAAAGAAATCTTAATAACTTAATCTCATCAAAATGAAATACGAGTGTGGGCTGTTTCCAATGTATTTATTTTAGTATTTTCACTTTAGGTTTATTTGGGAGAAGGGGTCAGGTGGATGGAAAATGGAAAGAAAAAGAACAGTGGGGTAGTAAAAGCTGAGGGAAGTGGAAAGAAACCTTCAGGCTTTAAGGATGCCTGGGTGAGAAGCAAATTTGTGGAGAAAGAGCATCCAGCTAGAAACTGGAAGCCAGAGTTCTAGTCCCACTTGCTGACCTTATTAATCCCCAAGCTTCTCTGGGCCACAGTTAGCTCATCTACAAAGGAGGAGACTGGACCAGTTGAAGTTCAAGTATTTCAGCTTAAATGTAATCCCTGGAAATAACATTTCTTTTTTGGTGAAAGTGGAACCTCTCCCGAACAACCCCTTTTGAATCACAAGGAAACACAGACATGAAACTTTATTGCACTCACTTAACACATTGGTGTTAACATTATTTCCCAACAGAAAAGAAAAAGGTATCTGGACTGTCTCCAGTTTGTCCCCACAAAAAAAAAAACACAATCTAACAGTAATCAGAAACTAGTTAGCAAATTAAAAATTGTAGCATCTTTTCAGTATCTTCTTTTTCATGATACTCATTAGAGAGTCATTTCCATGTGAAAGGATTCACTCTAGAAAAAAGGAAAGCGTTTGTCAAATGGCAATGCCTGTCAACGGTTTCCTCATTCAAGTTTTTGATCCCTATTATTTTCATGTTGCTACCTATGATACTAAATTTGATAAGCTTCATAACAGAATAATATCTTTTACTTGTATTTAATGTTCATAAATCTTGCCGCATCACAGCCTTTAAATGTTTTCATAGTAGTATCAGTTAAGAGTAGAGCCAAAGTATTAAATTCATCAAAGTATAAGCCAAAGTATTACATTATCGAATAAAACTGCTACTGACAATAGTGTTGTAAGTTTTGAGTGAATGTCAGTAACTTAAAAAAATATTTATTAAAAATCGAGGCTTTATAGTACACCTACATAAAGGAAAATACATATATTAGGTTTAAAATGTTAAAAGTTCAAATGAATCATTTTTGCAGTATAATGAACATGATACAACTTCATGAATATCCAAATAAATGGAGCTTCCTTAAATTGGCAAAGTTCTCTAATTCTCTGAAAAAAAAAGTCTAATACATTGTGCTATTCATGTTATGATAAATTGTTTGAAAATAGCACAAAGTCTCTATTTTTAAATTATTCACAAATATTCAACCTGTATTTGTGAGTGCCTATTTTGTTATGAGCATTTCAAAAATGAACAAGCTACAAATACTCTTCATTCAGCTACATAAACATGTAAATATCTACTATCAGTTTTCCCTGAGTTACAGAAAAAAAGAATCATAAAACCCAAAACTACTAAAATCAGGAGGAAAAGGAGTTAATTGGAAGATTTCATCTATGTACTCTGGTGGGAGCAACAGTTTAGAGACAAGAACGATCTGGAATCCAATAGGATATGGTACCCATCTTGCCAAAGTGAATTCCTGAAGGTCACCAAGTTTCCTCAAAGGAAAGATCCACTTTCCTCTGAAAAGCGATCTGTTCCAACGTTCATCAAGTAAAATGTTTAATTCATAAAAAAAGACTAACCTGGGGCCGATGAAACCTGGTTGAATGACCTCATCATCTTCTGAAGAACCTAGAACCAGAAAGTTCAAGTTAGTACTACATTAATAGCCTTTTTAATTACCTCTTCTTCAGCTTAGTGGATCATTAGGAAGCAATAAAATGCCTACCTAGGTTTTGACTCTGTGAAGTCAAATTTAATACTCACCTAGCAAAATTAGATAACCAATTGCCATAAACTTGCCTTTAATTCCTACTAAAGGACACTGATTTAAAAAAGCCTTTTAAACAATATCATTAAGATGTAGTCAGAGATTCTGATTTCATGAGCAATGAAATTAAAAAAAACACTTATTACACTGTAATTCAAGAATTCCATTCTATTTTAAAAACACAGCTAAGAATCAACCTAATCCTCAATATTGTGCTTCTTGATGAACTTACTTGACTATTCTCATTAAATATATTTTAAAAGATAAATCATGAGAATCTAATTGTGGTACTTACATCACTAATATTAGAGCTCTCTGTTACATTCATATACTCTTTGCAAAAAAAATTTAATGGTAATTCATTTAATCATTAAGTATATTTAATTAAAGGTTCTTATTATGCATTAACCCTGATTTTTAAAAGGAAAAACAGTTCTTGTTTACAACACGAGTAAGCACGGACTTTTCCAATAGATCTGCTGGCAGATGTCACAACACAATAAAACTTGTAATGAAGAGGTCACCCAGTAGTGAAGTATAGTAATTGGAAGAGAAACTCCTGATGGCCACTGAATTATCAATTTTATCCTTAGGTAAGAGTTATTAAGGACTGGAAAATAACTTGTTTGAACACACATCCAGTCACCTACTACCACCCAGGGTTACCTTTGTTCCTTAACTAAGTTTTACACGCTGTATCTACTAGATCAACTCACACAAAATAAGCCATTATGTGCAGATTCTTTAGGTTGCAATCTAATTTTCTTCTCAAAACTAAACAGATGGTTTTCCAAGTGCAGAGTTCTAATGAATGTTGACCCAAGATTCTTCTTATAAAGGATGACAGTCCCATTGAGTAACATTTGAAAAGACGAGAGGAAGAATGTGAACAAAGGGTATGTGAAACTCTGTACATTAAATCCTCCAGTTATCCTGTGCTGAGCACCAAAAGACAGAAGATGATGACAGATACTGATGTTACCAAAATTCATTATTCAAACTTATTAAATAGAGCTTTCCTTTACAGTAAGACTACATTGTTTTATTTTGCACATTTGGTTTGTTAGGCTTTATTTAAGTACTACACATAATTTCAGCAAAACCCTAGCTCATTTTACTATTCTAATAGCCGACAGCCCATGCTTAATCTTCTCTGCTTATATTTACAAAAATGTTCAAACCAACATATTCTAAAGATGTGGAAAAAATAGGAATGAAGTAGGTAAATGCTGTATAAAATATTTACAATATTAAATGTTCATATTCTTAATAGAGGTGACTATTTGAAATGAAATAACAATAAGGAATTAAAATTATCCCTTAAATGCATGAATAATCAAAAACAGCTATTTGTAATTTTATACACAGGCATGCTTATTTAAGACTATTCTTTGGGATAAATATTAAAAAATAATTAAAACTACGATATGCTAGAATATACTTCTCTGATCCTTCACTAGAATAACCCGTTCATCATTTAAATCTCCACTTTGATCTTTTTCTTATTTTTGCCCACTGAGTACCAATGCTTCCATCATGTGATACTGGTCCTGTAATTGACTGTCATATCCCAAGATAATGTTCTCTTTCCCAACTTCACTCTATGCTGTATGGTGGCAGGAACTGTATACATTCAGCTCATCATTTTAATCTTGGTATTCGTTAGTGTTTAATACACAGTTTTTAAACAAATCAACGACTTAACGAATTTCTGAACCTAGGTTGACCATCTCTAGAATGCTTTTATGAAATAAATGAATCTGTATACAACATTTCCTTCAAACCCGGCAGAGAAGCTCAGTCAGTCAGAGCATAATCCTGACACATCAGGATGTAGGTTTGATCCCTGGTCAGGGAACACACAAGAATCAATCAATGAATGTGTAAATAAGTGGAACAACATATCAATGTCTCTCCTTTCCTCTCTCTCTAAAGTAAATTTTTTAAAAATTTTCCTTAACAACCATCTTTTCATAAAGAGACTATGATAGAAAATTAGTCCTTTGACTATTGCAAATATAAAATATGTGCATACAAAATGATTTCAAGAATTTTCGCTAAAATACATGTACTTACTACTATAAAATTACCTAGCTTATAAACACTGTTACAAATACTCTTAGACTTCATACTTCTTCCTTGTATGTTGTATGTATTGAAACATACAACAATATTCTTCTCAAGTACTTTACATATTGGTGTTAATCCACTATTGTAACTATGCGATGTAAAGGAAAATTATTATTACTGCACATTATACACTCACTTTTTAAAAATTGCCAATTAAGCTATTAAGCCCAGAAAATTGAGTAGTAACAATACTACCATAACATATTACTCAGAATTTTATTTCAATTCAATTTGCATCATGTTAGTTTTCCCTCCTAAAATTAATAATATGCAAGTCACTTTTTTTAAGCTGTAAGAATTTTATTTGTATTGATTTAATGTTTATTGTGTTTTTCAAGTAACTTTTAGTTCTCAAAAAATGATTTAGCAATCAAGAATATTTGTCAAAATAAAAGGAAAATTATTTCATTATTTATTCTCATCTCTATAATTTCTCGACATTTAAAAATACTTAAGAAAACAATTTTTTGTTTCTTAATACTAGTATTTTCTAAAATAATGTAAGTATGAAACATTATAGTTCACAAAAATATTTACTTTATGCTTTGTAACAAAAATTATAATCTATTTACAATATGACCCAACTATTATTGAAATAAATACATTCTTTCTGAAAGTGAGGTAAACAGCAATGTGACTTTTCTTTACTAAAAAAATAGTTGGGGAGAAGTTTTTAAATGACCACCTAAAATCATATAGCAAACATCCTACACAAACACCGGACTGAAACCTAAACCATAATACTTATTTAGATTTATTATAACAAATATAACATAAACATATATCAAATAAAATATTAGATGAAGTTTTTAATACTGAACGTTTTCTAACAGTGTCCTCTGAAGACATATTTACTATGTATCAGTGGATTGAGTGCTGGTCTGTGAACTAAAGGGTCGCCAGTTCGGTTCCCAGTTAGGGCACATGCCTGGGTTGCGGATCAGGTCCCCAAATGGGGAGTGTGCAAGAGGCAATCACACAGTGATGCTTCTCTCCCTTTTTCCCTCCCCTCCCCCTCTCTAAAAATAAATAAATAAAATCTTTTAAAATAACCCTTCAATGTAATTATTTTTTGCAAATTAGTCAACGGACAAATCAAATGCTACACAGGCAAAACTGGGATGAATTACTTTGTAATTCAACTGAACATTCTCTTGTAATTTTAGATATATGAAGGGGGACCCCAAAAAACCCAGAATTATCTCCTGGAGGGCAGGCCTCTTGTAGTACAGGCTTTCCCTGTTACGTGAGTGTTCTAGGAACCCATCTGTAGCAGTATACCAGCTGGCATTGTTGTGAGAGGCTGCATTTGGCTTTAGTGATTTTTTTTAAGCTTTTTTGGTGCATTTGCCCATTTCATGATAGATGATTTAGAGCACACCAGCCCACCCTGCACTGAGTGTTTAGCAGTTTTTGAACAAAAACAGCATGACCCTTCCATGCCTCACCCTCCCTATTCGACCCAATCCCTCCCCAAGTGACGCCCCTGCAATGAAGAAAACCCTCAAAGGGAAACGTTTTGCCAATGAAAAAGAGGTAAAACGAAAAATGGCAGAAGCACTAAAAGGCATCAAAATCGATGATCTCAGAAACTGTTTTGAGCAGTGGAAAAAATGTCTTGGTAGGCCTATTGCATCAAATGGAGAGTACTTTGAAGGTGACTGAAGTTTAAACATGTAAGAACAAATACACAATTTTTATTAATAAATTCTGGATTTTGGGGGTCTCCCCCTTGTAAGTGGAAATCCTGTACCCTCAAGTTTATACAGATTCAATTTTTAAAAAACTATCTTTAAAGATAAGTATTTATTGTAACTTTATACAGATGAAAAATAATAAGTACTGGAGTGTTAAGACAGGAAACTTTATATTTGGTTAAATATTTTGAACATTTTCTTGAGAAAATAAAGAAATTTATATTATTTACATAAATATTACACTTTTATGCTTATGAATTACATTTTAATACATTAATTTTCATAACTTATACTATATAAACTTTAAATTAGAGGCTAATATTCCTAGTACTCCTAAATCACAGAGATGGTAACTTTCTCTACCACTGTGAAACTGAAATTTTACTGGTTTCACATAAGAGATAGGCAGCTCTAGCATTCTCTTCAAAAAAGTGTAGTAAAAATAATTTATTCTAGAAAATAAACTTCAATGAATATTAATTTAAGTCAATTGGCATATTGTCTAGACTGATTAAGGCACCGAGTATGGCACAACTCTTCATTGTAAACACAATTCTTTAACTTAAATGGGAAAGTTGTAGCACAACTGAGAAACAGCACAGTTGGTTTTGTTAATGCAAATGGTTTGTATTTTCTACCATATAAAACAACAGTTTTATGCAATAAAGTCCACAGCTGATTCATTGTTAAGGTCACATAAAATTAAAGAAAAAAGTGGTTTTAAATTAAAGAATCAAAATAATGGCAAAATTCCTGTTTAAAAAGCTAATCACATATATTTTTAATACCCTCCATAACTTTAAGCTAAAAACTTTATCACAACTTCTTGGTATGGTAACAAAAATGAAAGATTTTACATAAACCTGAATACCTCTACTTAATATAACAAACATCAAAAGATGTTTTAGAGGCTGCTCATCTTTATCCTATGGCTAATGATCTAATCGTGTAATAAGCATAATATTAAATAAAAACAATAGCAATTCACTGGCAGTGGAGATTATACCAAGAGATTAATGCAAAACAATAAAACAATCATAGTTTTTCTAAAATGTTTAATCTACAAAAGAGTATGTTTGTTTTATACCTATACAGTATAGAACATTTTAGTTGAAATATTTTTGTAGAATCTGAAAAAATGTTACCTAAAAGAAATATCTGAAAAGCATAAAAGTAGCATTTTGGCTCTTGCATTTCCACTGTTTGTAAAAGAAACACAGATTTGAAAGTATTTAGCAAATTTAAAACATGTTTTTCCACCATTACAACTGGTTATACAACACTATGTCCTTTTTTCTATATAATTAAGCTTTTGTTCAGCCATTAAAAAACTGGAAACTGATTGCTTGAAAATGAGCTGCATGCCCTTTGTCCTGGTTGGTCACCTCTGACCCTTAATTTGATGATCCTGCATATCAACCCATTCTATTTTTAGAAAAATTGTCAAGTTCTATATCTAAAATAGTACAAATAATACTTTTTACTGAAATATTAAATGCATTACACACTCCTTTTCAAGTAATTTATAAAGTGATTTCATATCAGTATTCAATTCACACAATGTAAAACACAGTAATATCATAAGCAGTGACAGCCTGGTGTTTGTCCTGGTTCACACAATAGAAAATTTCCCCAAAGAACTAACTCAAGATCATTATAATGTAAAAATATATGTTTTTCTATTTATAAACTTGCTCATATATTATTATTGTTTCCAAGTAGAATTTATTTCATGGCTTATTTCTAAATTGATTCATTTTGATAACACATGTTTTGATGATGGTTTGGATAGTGCCAGACTACAAACTTGAATAAAAAATTTCAAGTATCAAATTCATACACAACTTTACTGCGGTATCAACTAAAATTGTACTTTTTTTGAGAACTCATCAATTGCTTAAATTGGTTTTATAATCTTGTCTTCCTTTGCAAGTGGCAGCTTTCAAATAAAGAGAAAACCTCCAGCATTGATCTCACTAATTATACTGACATTATTCAAAATTAATGTTATACAGTAAATGGTAAAATTTCTCTATGACATTTTCTGGTTGATTCCAATGAAGCTGGGCAAAAAGATTACATTAAAAGGTATATATAAAATATATGTGTATATTTCTTACAGTGAGGATGTTACTTGAACCTCTATGCAATTTCTGTGTGGTTTTCAGTCAGATTTAGCAATGACCAATATGGCTGTCTTGGTTCAGCACTATGGTCAGCGACTTCACAGAGTCACTGTCAGATAAATCCAAATCAGTATACATGTATACAGTGAGCAAGTTTCCCAAATCAATGTAATTTTATATTTCATATATCCCTAGATATGTTTGTGTAAATCAATCTTAATGTAAAATATTTTCATTGTTCTGCTTGGAAAGCTAGAAATAATTCTTTACCTTGTGGGTCTCAGAAAACAGTACTTATTTGTAAAGAAAATGTCCCTTGAAAGGCAAAAAAAAATCAGGTACATGTTCTCAAGCATTTAAATATAAAAACTTGGGCACTTATGGGCTATAAAATTTTAAAAGAAAATCAGATTCTACTAAGAACTGCCAAGTAAGAAAAATCTTTAACTGACCAAAAATTTGTAATGTCCCTTTTATACTCAACAGCCTTTATCACTTCTAAACTAATTCATCTATGAATCTCTGCTTTCCTTTTTTAATCAACTGAACTATAGCTTAAATGTTTAAAGATCATTTACAGTCTACATTTGATACTTCCAAGTAACACTTCAATTATTTTTAAAAAACATTGATGCTGTAACCTAACAGCTGCTATGCATGTTTTGTTTAATAACTTATTTTTCTCTTAATCATGGTTTGTAAATTATGATAGCAGTGTTATAAATACTGAAAAAAGAGACATGATCAGATATCAATTATTATCAAACTATGGCAGATAAGATCTGTTTAATCCTCTCTTTCTTCTGAGTAAATGGAAAAAAACCCCTTAAATCCACTATATTCACTAAAATTCTGGTGGTTTATTAGAATTTACACGTGCAACACACTTTAAGTCATTCTGGACTGAGCACTGCTATATTAAAATTCAACCTCCTTCACTTACAAAGAAGTGTAGTTGACAGTCTTTCCCCCCTATAACCTGGATTTATTTAAATCCTGATTAGTTTCACAACAAATTTTTCATTGTTTCTGAAAGAAGTTTGGCACAAACATACAATAAGACATTAAAGTTTAACAAGGATGAGAATATATCTTTGAATCATTTGGTTCCAGATCTATTATGGCAAAGTACCTATAAACAGTTCTAATAATTAGTTTGCATTACAAATTGATTCAGATCCTTAAATTCACATTAACATTTATTTGACATTTTATTAACAAGCAATGATTAGTTGATCCTATTTATAAAATGGCAAAGTCAAATAAAGTATTTTATTATTTGAAGTACATTCCCCTCCCCTCCAAGCACTAGAAAGAGGCCTGTGTCAGTTTAATTGCTAAAGCTCTTTAGGAAATATAGACACACTGGATTGTCCTATCTCATACATTCAGAGATAAAGACTGTGGGAAGCAAGAATTGTCCCCATATGGCCAAGGGTCTAATTATAATTCAAAACTGAATACTGATTATTACATATTCTGTTGTTAATTTATGACTCCTATCAAACTGTACAAAACCACAGCAGAAAAAAAATATGTCAAATAACAGATTCACATGAAAAACGTGTCATTCATAACAGATTTATATTTCCAAATGTTGAATAATTCAATTTTAAATGTCAGAGTTTGCCTGAAATCTTTATAAAATTAAATTGGGATGTTTTTAAGTGATTCTTGAAACTTAAAAATTTGCTTTACCAAAAGATTCATTTGCATTACCACCTGGCTAAATATAGTAATAATCTACGCAAAAATGACACAAGAATTTTTTAATCAGGGTAAAAATCACTTAATGTCACACTTTGCCAACAATGTTTTGTAAACATTTACATTAGAAATGTAAAATGTTTTACGTTTCTAATATTAGTTATGTGTACTTTTAACTTCCGCAGTATTTATGACCAAGAAATAAAATCAATAAACACGAGCATAATTAATTTTCCCTTGCGTTAGCAATTGTAGGTATAAAAATCTTCACTGGATAATTTAGTTCTATGAACAGTAACAATACCTGGTAACCTGAAAAACCTATGGATGAAAACAAATTTACAAAAAGAACAAAAAGGAACTCAAGGAAACACAGGAACCTAAGATTTCAGTCTGTGTTACATGAACCAATTCAAAATGGCGGACTTACTATTACTTACATTTAAGAAATTTCCGCAATGAGGACATTATATACATACTGCAAGATGTTACTCGAAAACACTCAATGTCTACCAACGTGCAATTTAAAAAAAAGTTTTTGTAGTACAAATCCTCGTAATGCACCCGCATCCAGTGTTCCAGTCAGTAGTTAATGCTTCGGCAAATGTATCATTTCTTCCTTGGTTGTTTCCAAAAGCAACCTAAATCCAAGTGCATTTCTCTCCGTCTTCTACAAATCCTTAACTTTAATTCATGAATTTACATCACCCACACCGAAGCCAAAAAAAAAAAAACCGATCTCCGATGCCTGCAGGCTACAAAGCAGCTCTGTTTGCGGAATATGTGAAGGGCAGGTGCGGACGCCCCCTGGCGACGCGGCCCCGCCTGTGCTAGGCGCCCGCAACGGCGGTGCAGACCCTCCGCCGAGACCCTGTGCCTCACCATTGCGCCCCGAGTCGCCTGCACCCCTCCCCGCCCAGCACAGCTCACAGCCCGATCCGGTCGACCAGCGAAGACAGCAGCAGGAACACTGGGCAGCTGGGCAACGCGCAACACCTCGCTTGCAACAAGCGCCAACCTAGCAGCGCCGAGCGGGGTTGAGAAAGGTGTGAACCCGGAAGTACATCGACCGCCCGCATCTCACTGACAACAAGAGGGTATTAAATAAGGGTCGGTGAAGGAAGGACTAGGGGTCCTGCTCCCCAACGGCAACTTGCTGCGAGACATGTCACTTCCCTGTCCTTCTCCCTCACCGGCACTCGCACCTCCTCCTTTCTTCCTGCCCCTTGGCACCGAGCTGCGCTCGACGTTGCTCACGTGCCAGAACAGGGCAGCGAGCCGCGTCTGCACCCGCACGCACACCTGGCTGCACTCGCACAGCCGCGGAGCGCACTGCTTACCTCCAGGGCCTCATGGTCGCCTTGCCAGCCCGAGTGTAAGCGGGAGACAGCGTGTACTAGGCGTGTGGCGTTCAGTCCGGGGGACCGGGCGGAGAAAAGGGCCTGAAGTCTGTCACTTCCTGAGGGAGCACCGAGACACGAAGTACGCCTGGCGGGGCTGGGAGGGTCAGCACATTGTGAGCCCGCAAGGGGTCCCGGCGCGGAGGGGTCGGGGAGGGAAGGCGGCGCTCGGCTGCTGGGCGCAGAATCCGCTCCACCGCCCCTGCCCGGCCAGTGGCGGGGAATGGGGAGGAGCGGGCCCGGCCGGCTAGGGGCACTGGGCTGCTCAACTCGAGCCCTGCGTCAGGCGGCAGCACGCGCACACCTGGCCGCCGCCGCTCCGGGCCAAGTCATTGGCTGCTCAAGAGGAGCGCGCGAGATTGAACTTTCCATTCATTCTCGGGCTCTGTGGGCGCGCACGGCTGTGGCGGAGCTTTCCCCGCCAGCGCCCAGGACGCGCGCTGCCTTCCTCCGACCTGAAGGCGCGTTCTCGTGCAGAATGGGGCTGTTCTCGGAGGCTGCGAGGTCAGGGCCCGTCGCTTGGTGCTGCGGCGAGCATGCAGCACAGGATCCTGGAGAAACCTCATTTGGCGGTCCCCAGGATTCACCTTATGGGAGGCAGGAGCGAAACTGTAAGAAGGTACCGGCTCTTTTTCGCCTTAACTAATAAACGCTCTGGTGGTACCTACAGAGAGTAAATTCCTAATTATGCAACTCAAAGTTATAATTAGTAATGTATCTCAGAATATGGTGAGCGTCATAGATAGTATCAGAAGTTTGGGGAACCTATTATCAGCTGTATTCTACGTTGTACTTTCCTAAACAATAAAATACTCAACCTCAAATCGAACACATACATTACCCCTCAAAGTTCCAAAATATCTGTGGCCAAAAATACTTTGATATGTGCATACCTAACTCTGTTGTTTTAGTACATCTAAATTGTCACTACCTTCTCTCCTAATGCCTTTGTTGTTTATTCTTGTTACTCAGAGTTTCTCTTTATTCACTCAGAACCAAATAGTCCTGCTCAACTACCGTGTGACCAGTTACAAAATCAAATACCCTTGTAATCTGTGATCTGGTCTGATCAAACAAATATGGGCTATTTGGTGGAACTGATTAAGGGATTAAACATTTAAGGAAAATAAAAACCAGTTATATTCAAACTAAATGTTTATTTAATATATGTATACACCTTATATATGGTGTAACAACAAATTAAAAGTGGAAAACTTTGAACATTACTGATATAGGTCAGTTAGCTGGATAAGTTAACTAAAAGACAAATCTGTAAATCCTTACTGTGTAATGATGACCATATGCTTCTTTCCAGTTCCTAGATTAGATTAGGAAACCAGTTCATCTGTCAGGGATAACCATGGTCTAGAAAAAATACTTCTGGTCTTGGGGTGAGATGAGTGGAGCCAAACTTATCAGAAGCAAAATCCCCCTGTGACCCAGTAAGGACTTTCCCCATTGGCTACCTTTGGCCCATTCCTACATGGTTGCCAGACTTCCCATTGAGCTTGTGTAGAGTGTGACTGACTTTAAAGATATCTTTTCATTGGTAAAGTATTCCTTATATTACTCATTGAGTACTAGAAAGAATTCGTTCAAATGAAATTCATAGTTGTAGCCATTATATCAATCAATTGCAATTTTGTTATAATGCTACATACTTTATGTTATGATACCATATGTAATTTAATGGAAAAGGATGCAGACATTGATCACAAGAAATGAAAAACAGCAATTATATATCACCATCTGAAATGATATGCTTTGACTTAAAAGCATTATAGTAATATTTTATTTATGAGTAGAGTTTATAATCGATGCTCTTACAGAATGAAATTTGTGGGTTTTTTAATAACAATGTCAGGTACTTTATAAGAGTATTGTAAACAGAAAATAATTAAAACAGATTAAAATATAAACTAGAGTTAGTATCCCAAATAATCAAGAGGTCATTTTTCTTTTTGATTTCAAACTAATTATCATCATGGCATCATGCTTCTGTCAGAAAAATGGGGTATCGTAGTACTTACTGTATTATTTTATATTAGGTACCAGGATGGGTATGAATGAACCTTGATAGACTAAGCAGTTACTAAAGAATAAAATTGGCATAATTAAAAGTGGATGAAAAGCCACAAGAGAAAGTTAAAGGCAAATGAATCTATCATTTATATATGGCTCTTAGCAATTTCTTTCTAAAAATGTAGCTTTCTACCTGGGACCATGGCGATAATTTACTCTTAAGATTATGTCTGATAATTACTCCCTGAAAGACAAGATCTATCTTATTCTTCTCAGTTCCTCCATTTCCCATAACAGTGCTGGGCACATAGTGTGTGTGTGAAAGAAATTTTGCTTTTTAATTAGTGCATGAGAATGACCGATTAGTGCATGATTATTTTTTTAAGCAAGTAAATAACAAGACATTTGGAGAATATAGCATGCAGTGTTATTTATCTCCCACCCTTTTTTGACCAAAGTACAAGGTCTGTCCAGAAAGTATCCAGACATGTAATATGAAAAATAGAAACATTTATTGAAGATACAAAAACATAGTACATAGGACAGTGACTCCTCAGTCCTCATTCAAAGTAGGCATCTTGAGATCTCACACAGTTCTCCCAATCACCATCAGTTGCCCCATCAGATTTTCACGAATCCAATTGACAGTCTGAAATCTCTTCCCTTTCAAAGGTGATTTTAGTTTGGGGAAAAGACAGAATTTACAGCATGCCAAATCTGGGCTGCAGGGGGAATCTGAGCAACCTGGATAATTTGATGTCTTGCTAAAAAACTCAGCATGAGACATGGTGCATGAGCAGGCGTGTTGTTCTGTTGAAGCTGCCAATCACCAGTTGCCCATAGCTGTGCCCTTCTGAATCATCTAAATAGTTCCCATGGAGGAATGAATGTTCAAGCTTCATGTGCAATTTGATGCAGACTTGTTGCTCTGCTTGTGCAGTCATTTTGAATGTGACTCAATGGCATCTACTGCCCCCACTGGCTAGTACAGTGAAGTCGTCATTGTTCACACATGCACATTCTAGTCTGTTCTCCTTTACTGCCAGGATACATCAATGCAGTGCAAACAGTTCTCATTAACAATGGCTGGATTTCTCCCAGACAGACCTTGTATATGAAAGTAAATCCCAGACATCCTGTCATTTTACTTATGAATTAGAATTATTGAGTGTTATAATATTGAAAAACTAAGTCTTTACATATTACATTTATTCTCCTGCCATTAAACCATTTTTAAAATAGTTTAAAATAAGGAAGTAATAGTATTTGTTTTCTAAAGGTCACCCTAATGACTTCATATAAACTTGATCATCTGTAAAGACCCTATTTCCAAATAAGGTCACATTCTCAAATACTGGAGGTTAGGACTCCAACATCCTTGGGAGGGGCACAATTCAACTCATAATCTATTGTTTAGAACTGAAAAATGAAGTGATTGCAGAGAATTGAATAGACCCACATAGGTGTTTTTTTCCATTTATTATAGTAAAAAAAAAACCTCTAGTCACAAATGCTTGCTTTAGACTACTGTATGTTTATTGAAATTAATATGAAGCAAGCCCTATCATCCAAGTTATAAGTTATCTGTTGAAATTTCCCTAACATATCGAAGAGAAAAATGAAAAAATGGGAAGAAAGTTTAACATTCATAAAAATGACAAACTTGTTCTCACCTATGAAATTGACAAAAATCCTAAAGTTTAATGACATATTCTGTTGGCAAGGCTGTGGGTAAATTGCTACTTTCATATACTTCTTTGGGGGTAACAAAAGGGGCACGAGGTTTAGAGAGGGCAATTTGGTGAAACATTAAAGGTATAAATATACTCTATGGCCAGTAATCCCTCTTCTGGGATAGTGTGCTACAGACATACAAGTGCGTACCCACTTAGCTAATTATGTGTGTACCTGGACTGAACTTTTTTAAAAATAATTTTTCACTTTGCTTTCTAACCAGGACTCTTGGGGAAGAATTTCCAAGATAGGCAGATTTGTTCTGAGTCACTCATATGGTTGGGGAGTAGGGAATGGTATTTAGGGAGCATAGAGAACACTTTTGCTAGTCTTCTTCATGCCCATCTTCTTCATCTAAGAGAGTAAATTCCTACAGAGAGTAAATTCCTAATTATGCAACTCAAAGTTATAATTAGTAATGTACCTCAGAATATGGTGAGCGTCATAGATAGTATCAGAAGTTTGGGGAACCTATTATCAGCTGTATTCTACGTTGTACTTTCCTAAACAATAAAATACTCAACCTCAAATTGAACACACACATTACCCCTCAAAGTTCCAAAATATCTGTGGCCAAAAATACTTTGATATGTGCATACCTAACTCTGTTGTTTTAGTACATCTAAATTGTCACTACCTTCTCTCCTAATGCCTTTGTTGTTTATTCTTGTTACTCAGAGTTTCTCTTTATTCACTCAGAACCAAATAGTCCTGGTCAACTACCGTGTGACCAGTTACAGAATCAAATACCCTTGTAATCTGTGATCTGGTCTGATCAAACAAATATGGTCAACATTCTAGACCTTAGTACCTACCTAGTTTCTTCCTTAATTAATTGTTCAGAATAGAACCAAAAGCAATTGTTAAAGCCATTCTTATCACTGTAGTTATTTTAAAAATATATCCTTTTTATTTTGCTTCTTTGTTTTAGCCTCTTTTCTACTTTCATATTATACACCAATTTTTCTTCTTCTCTTGCTGTTCCTTGGGGTCGTTACTAATTTCTGGTGGCTTGATGTGACACTAAATAATACTCCCTTTTTCTTTTCCCAGTTCTGGACCAATTAAGGTATAGAGAGAAGCAACACAGATGGATATTAAAGCAAGAAAGCTAGATTGAGCCCTGGCTGGTGTGGCTCAGTGGATTGAGTGCGGGCCTGCGAACCACAGGATCACGGTTTGATTCCCAGTTAGGGCACATGCCTGGGTTGCGGGCCAGTTCCCAGTGGGCGGATTCACAAGAGGCAACCATACATTGATGTTTCTCTTCTTCTCTCCTTCCTTTCCTCTCTAAAGATAAATAAATGAAATCTTTTTAAAAAATTTAAAAAAAAGAAAGCTAGACTGAAGAGTAGGGCATTTATCAACAACCACTCAAACTTCCTAATACTCCTTACCAAATCTAAACTTTGGACTGACCAACTTACCTGGAATCACTGCTTCGAACATCCAGCCCAGGGAGTGGTAACAGAGACAAGTAGTAGCTTCCAGCCATGTTTATAGAAGATAGTTTTAATTTGGGTACAGGGATTGGTACATGTATACTGGTACATGTTTGAAATACATATACACTAAAATCTGTGTCTATCTATAACTACAGGGTCTGACACAAATAATGCCCCATTTTTATTACAAAATCATAAACATATTATTCTGTAACATAACAATATCACTCTCAAGCACACCATATGACATTTTAGGTGAAATGTTCAAATTAAAACTACAAACTATTAACACCCATACTATTAGCCCACCAACCACACTCAAGCAGGCCTTACTTCTGCTGGACCCTGTCTACAAAATGGGGACCTAAGTAAAATTTAGTAAGCCTCAGTCCCAGGGGCCAGGTTTTAGGCTTGGTAGAATAATTGTGGAAGAAGCACTTCTGACAACTGCCTGAAGTCTATGCCTTGTTTCCCAGTGATAATATGTGGGGGTGGCTTCTCTTGCAACCCGTCTCCCTCCCCCTCCCCCCGTGTCACAGACAAAAGTGAACGTGGCCGAGATATGATGGATCTGCTTGGGAAAGAGAAGTGAGTTGTGGCCAGTTTCTCAGGGGAGACAAAGGCCAGCAGTGGCCAGTTTCTCAGAGGAGAAAAAGGCCCCGAGCGCCTTCCTCCATAGCCTTTTATGGGGTTATAATACACAGGAATACAGGGCGGCAAGGATCAAACAGTAGATAACATTTCAAAGATATCTGAGGGCTTCAGAGTCTGAGTCAGTGTCTGTCAGGAAGAGAGTTGCAGAAACTTTGGGAGACATACTCATTTCCTCTGGGACCCTTATCATATGAATGAAAGCACTCTTAGCAGAGCAGATTTCACAGGTTTATCAGGAAGTCTTTGTGATGCCAGATTTTTCCCCAGGACACGCTCTAGCAAGGCAAGGAGCTGCGCCTCTCCCCATCAGGTATTCAGGCTTAAGGGGATTAGAGCCAGGAAGCACTTCTCCCAGAAAACATGGGGATTCAGGCTTTGACAAAGCCAAGGGGGGCGAGAGTCCATTGCTCTTTGTTGCAGCCCCCCAGTCCTTCCATGAAGGCCTCCCAAGCGATCCAGTCTGGCTTAGGTTGCCCCCCACTGTGAGGGGTCTTACCCGTCATTGACTTCCGACCAAGCTTTGGGGGCAGGGAGAGGAAACTGAGGCAGCCTTTGCTACCAGAGACAAGCTTTGTCTCCGTATTCCAGAGGTCGTCCCTCACCCTTAGCCACAAGAGGAATGGATACAATTCCTAAAACCAGGCAGAGCAGTCTACAACAATAATATACAGTTAACGTAAATAAAATGGTGCCATGCAGGTTCTTACCAGGTTTACCTTGCTTGAAGAGATTCAATAAGTCATGATTAACTATGTGCATTAATTATGTTAAATTATCTGATGGGCCTGGCTGGTGTAGCTCAGTGGATTGAGCACGGGCTTGCGAACCACGTGATCGCGGTTCGATTCCCAGTCAGGGCACATGCCTGGGTTACAGGCCAGTTCCCAGTTCCTGGCAGGGGACACACGAGAGGCAACCATGCACTGATGTTTCTCTCCCTCTCTCCTTCCCTCCCCCTCTAAAGATAAATAAATAAAATCTTTAATTAAAAAAAAAAGTACCTGATGGGAATTAGTATATGGTTCAAGAAGTCACAAAGTAACTTAGAAATGCAGATGTTCAGACACCAATGCCAGGCCTCTGTGATTCTGAATTAAGGTTTTTAGAAAAACAGACCCAGGGACATCTCAGCACTTCCTAGTATATTTGGCAACACCAT
The DNA here is from genome assembly GCF_014824575.4 of Sturnira hondurensis. Classification (NCBI taxonomy): domain Eukaryota; kingdom Metazoa; phylum Chordata; class Mammalia; order Chiroptera; family Phyllostomidae; genus Sturnira; species Sturnira hondurensis. The sequence goes on along the minus strand of NW_028088227.1, from coordinate 8,047,678 downwards.
AATAAAACAGCTGTGGGATTTCCCAGATACATTTGGTGCCTGCCCTCAAAAAGAGGACTTTTCAGTAGCATAAGAAATCATTTTCTACTAAGTGTTTTACTGGAGGCCAAAAGGGAATTTAAGAAATAACAGTTTATCACATCTATCTCTTCCACTGTGGGGTCAGTACAACAAAGGCCAGAAACTCATCGTGGCTGCAGATGCAAAGAAATATACCAGCACAGGACAACAGTGAAAGCAGCATCCCAGAAAGCATTGCCAAGGAACAGAATCCTGCAATGTCTACCGAGGAAGAGCATGAGCCATATGAACTAACCAAGGGAATGGACTTGGGAGTCCTGGTACTGACAGTGAGCAAATGCTCAAACCAGGTCTCATTTCGCAGAACCACATGGGACATAGAGGTAGGGGGTGGTGTGATTCCCAGGGGTTGTTGGGACAATAACAGGATACATGAACATGAGACAACTGGGGCTGGGTTTCACATAATCAATAAAAATGAAGATTGGGACTAAAATATTGTCTTTGATATTGATTAATAGAGCTGATTTATCTAACAACACATTTTGCTCTAGTGATGCCATGTCTCTAGAACAAACTTGAGGCAGCCATAAAATAAAGAGTTAACTCAGAGTGGTGTGTGATGCTCCAATTTCTTAGACTCAGTTTTCTTCGGGGTTCCTCAAGGACTTGGAACACAGACACCCCTAATTAGCTGAACAGATGACTTGGAAGAGGTTTGAATAATAATTAGTACATCATAAGGAAATTATTTGGTTCACGTTATAATATCTATGTGTATGCATGACAGCATCTATAATATAATAACCATCTCATAGAAATACCTGGGAGGTTATTTCCAAGGCTTATGATTGCTGCCTCTTGTCTACTGAACTGGAATAGTTCCCATGATAATTGGGAAAATCTGTCAGAACCTATCTATAAAAGCAAGAGGACTTCTAGCATCATCAAGTATGTTAACATTTCTGAAGTCAGTCAATTCAATAAGAAGCTGTAGACCCTCTTTCCTAATTTTTTCCAATTTGATATTTAGATTATATTGAATATAATTTTCATTGCATTTCAGTATAATTAGTGCCCTTCCTCAGTCTATGTACTTGTTCTAGTATATTCATATTTATTTGGAAAATTTTTCATTTCTGCAGCTTTAGTCATAATTGCATTCATTTTTTTCTACAAAGGGTTTTCTTATTATTCCACTTTTAAATTTTCGGTGTACTAAAATTTTATTTGCCCCAATATTAAAAAGTAATTTTTAAATACTTTACTCTTAAAAATTACTGAAATGAAACAAGCTTACTGAAAAAAATTAAAACATGATCGAATACATAATGTAACAAGCCAAATTCTCAGAGTTAAGAGTTTGGTATATGCTTTCCCCTACTAGAGGTCATTTGTAGTGTTACTGGAAGTCAAGGTAATAAAGTGCCCACTGTATTTCCATTTTGAAGATGCAAGGCTAAAAGAATGGGGAAGCAGCAAGAAAGGCAAAGACCAAGTCTTCTGGAGCCCATTTCCCCAATGTACATAGTCAGCTGTAGTAGATCCTGGGGCTATCAACTATCATTTAAGAAATTTTCTATTCTTGCTCCTTAATCAGGGTGAGAGAGCTCTGGATGGTAAGGGAATGGAGAATCTATGCTAAGAATCAAATTTGCAGCAGAGGAACAGAGATGACTAGAAAGGGAAATAGTTAAGTTGACCCACTCAAAAAGAGAGAGGAAGGAAGGAAGAAGGAAAGGAGGAAGGACAGAAGGAAAGGAAGGAAAAATTTTTGAAAAAAGCAGTTAACAAACTATGGGTGTCACAGTAACCTAATTTTTCACTTGTGGGACTCACTTTAAAGAATAAGTCAACACTTTGGGACATCCCACTGAATAGGACAGTAAAAATTTTTCATAATTTTGCATAACTGGACAGAGGTGGTCAATTGATAATACAATGTCCAACAGTGTGGCTACTACCTACGGCAACAGGTTTGGTCCCTCCCCTTAGGCAAGTAGAGGACTGATTATACAATAGAATAAAAAACACTAAAATGAAACCTCTAGTCCATATTGTAAGGTAAGGATTCAAATGTTCCCCTAATGAATGAAGCATTAGATGATTTCACCACACTGGTTTTTTTTTTACATAATTGCTTTGATTCTCAAGATTAAAGAAAATATGAACTCCATAAAACAAAAAATGACAGTGTCAAATAACCCGAACTTTTCATTTAACCTGCCATGTAATCTTTAGTAAAACAAATAAACAAAAGCACTTCAAGGATTTTTTCTCATTTTAAAAAGATAAGTAAAAATAAATGATAAAATTATGTAGGAAAGATGAGCGATATACACAATGAACAAATTTAAACAAATTACATTAAATAACTGGCAATTGTGGTTAGAGAGCAGAATATAAATCTCATATTTCTTTAAAGAGAATCTTAGTGTATAATCATAATTTGACTATAATAGTTTAGGACAAAATTCTCAGAGCATGCAAACAAAAATTCAAAGTTGAGGAAAATGAAAAGCAATATTTGTGGCTTACTTCTCTGTCATATGCCATGCTCAATAGAAATGTTAATTCTGTGGTGTGAGTTAACCATGCTTTTATTCTTGAAAAAGAATAAAGACCATTTGCATTTTCTTAAAACTAAGTTCTGGTGGTACAAGAAATAAGGGCCATTTAACTAGCTTCATTATAGAACCTCAGATATGGAAGGGATCTCTGAGGCTACCTATGAAAATATCTACCTAATGGCCTAATAAACTCTATTATTTTATTTCAGACTGATCAAATGAGGACAGCTGAGGCAAATGTGTACATTCCTCCTTCAACTCCAGAGAGCTTAATAATGATTCATTAGGCAGCCAAGTAGACTTGCGTTATTCTCAGTAAGAAGCTCACAGACTCTGCCCAGTGGACACACCTTTGGCATGCTCCTTGCTCTTGGAGCATCTTTGTGTTGCTATTTAGAAGCAGCCCAAGAGGGAGTTTTGTGTTCTAGGAAAAAGAAAAAAAAAGTTCCGTATTTTATGAAGCCTATAAATGCACTGATTTTGATTTGTTTTGTTTAATATACTTCAAAAAAGAAGCACTAGGGAATTTAGTGATTCTGTGGCATATATATAAGACAAATTGAAGACAGTAGTTGGGCACATAGCAAGAAGCTACACAGGAAGGCACATGTGCAGGACTATATATAATGCGTGGTTCTTCTGTGAAGAACATCTTGCTCTTGTAACCTGAAGGAAATCCTAAATATGTAGATTTAAAGTTCCCTTATTTGGTTCTTGAGATAATAAGGTATTGCCCATGGAGAATCCATACATGTAGAATTTTTGTACTAGTCCTGATTTGGCAAAATTCCAGTTCATGGATCTCTAGGGCTTGTAAAATCGTCATTTAAAAAGAGATTTTTATTCTTGTTACAAAAATCGTCACCATGCTTCAGTTTATTATTTTCTAGGTAGATTATTTTATGTATTTCAAGCAAACATCTTATATGGTTTCTAATTTGTTTTGTCATAGATCATAACCTTAAAAATAAAGAAAACCAACGTCAGAGACATTGTAAGGCTACTACAGTTCGTTAAGTGCTGACATCTAGTGGCTCTTGCTGTTCTTTGATAAAGAGTAAGCCAGGTAGTCTTTTCTGCGAGCTCCATTTTAAGAGGTTTAAAAAGTACTGACTTCAGATTTACAGTCAAGATGGTGGCACAGACAAACATGGCTCACCTCTTTGCACAACCACATCAAAATTACAACTAAGATATAAAACAACCATAACTCAGAAGCATCAGAAATCAAGTTGAATGGAAGTCTGAGAACTAGGGAATTAAAGAAACCACTTTCATCCAGACTGGTAGGAGAGGCACAGATGTAGAACAGGCTGGTCCCACACCTACCTGTGGTGGATAAAAATTTGGGTGAAATATCTCAGGAGCAGGGAGTTCCAGACCCACACCAAGCCTCCCAGCCCAGGTTCCAGTGCCAGAAAGATAAGCCCCCAAAACTTCTGGCTGCAAAATCCAGTGAGGATTAAGTGGGAGGAAGAAACTTGTGGAGCCCCAAAGAGTTCCTCTTAAAGAACCCACATATGGACTCACCTTCTCAGACTCACTGCCTCTGGGTTCCAGCACCAGGGTAGCAGCTTGAAAGGCACCAGTGGCATACAGGGAGGACCTGAAGTGTATGGCATCAAGGTGAGCAGAGGCCATTGTCCCTTTTCTAAACCTTCCCCCAACAGAGCTGGCAAGTTGGTGCCATGTCTGAGACTCCATCAACCTAGCTAACACCATTTGATCAGCCAGGGAGATCCCCTAAGACTCTGCTCCACCCAGTTCACAGACCCACCCAAGCTACTTTTCCATATGAATGGCTGGCTAATCTTAGCTCCTGTTTCACAATCAACTAAATCCTATCAAACAAGCAGTAGCTGGCCTAGGTGAACCCCAGGTAAGGCACTAGCAGCAGCCAACCTGGATTCATAGGTTGGCTTCACCTGGGAATCTCCAAGCCCAGCACAAGTAGCAGCCCTCTCAGATTGCTTTATAGCTCAGGCAGGGCAGCCCCGGGCAAAACACAGGTTGGGGCTAACCTTGACTTGTCCCACCTGGGAAATCCTAGTGGACTCAGTGGACAGCTACAGACCACATCGGAGCACGTACCACACTTCCCCTGTGCAGCAATACTCCATGGAGAGTGGAGGTTGATGAAAAGGGGTCACAGCCAGTCCTTGCAGCTGACTAGTCTGAGTAAATCCATCCCATTGATCTGCCAACAGCAACCAAGACCCAACTACAAGAGGAGGGTGTACTCAGTCCATATGAAGGACAGATCTCAAGTCTCCAGCTTGAGTGATAGGGGAGGCAGTGCCACTGGATACCAGGCATTTAGTATTCCCAGACTAATCCTAGGGACACACAATGAACTATTGAGAAATTTTAGGTAAGAAAAACAAATATATCATGAAATAATAGCAAGTTAGTATGATAGGTGTAACGTTGGAACTATGGTAGATTGAAAGACACAAAATTATTGGAGAGAGGAAGAAAAATTTCACTTAGGAGTGAAGTGATCTCTAAACCAGGTTTTGAAGAATATTCATGAATTATCCAGGTGACAAAACCAAGACACTGTAGACAGTCATTTATTTGTTAACCATCCAATAAATATCTATAGGGGAGCTACCATATGCCTAGTGCAATACAGTATGTGCAAAGGCTAGAGATATGAATGATATTTTAGGTCTCTTATTGCTAAAGCAAAAACTAGGAGAAATTGGGGAGCAGTATGAAAGCAAGGTGCATAGTAGGGAAGAAAAATCTGAACTAAAAATCACATCCACTATGTAAACTTTAAGCAAGCAACATAAGCTCACCAAGTATCATTTATGCCATCCATACAATACAAGTAAAGCTATCTCCTGGATTATTGTGAAAGCAGGCTTAAGTAAAAGGTTAATTGTAGCCATCAGCTTTTGCTGCCCTGTAAACAACCACAGAAATCTCTGTGGCCTACCACAACTAGTATTTATTTTCATGCTCATTGGTCTTCAGGTAGACTACAGTTGGGCTGGTCTAGGCTGGGGTGGCTAGGGAACTCTGTTTTAGGCTGTGGGTGGAACCCACATAGCTCATTTTGAGTTTTGGCTGTAAGGACTTAGGCTACTGGGGTATGGTCTTATAGTGATGGCAGAAGTATAAGCCCAACCAATCAAATTCCTTTCAAGCCTCTGTTCATGTCACATTCCTAACACCCCATTGGTCAAAGTTGGCCAATGGGATGTCCAAGTTGAGAGTCAAAAGGTGAGAAGGCATCCTGTGACTCCATGAGTGACAGTATGTGTGTGGGTATGTCATACTGCCAAGAATCTGGGAATAATTTATTTTGTTTATTGCAAAGGCCTTGTGTATGTATTATCCTAAGGACTTTAGACTTTATCCTGCAGATAATGGAAACAACTGATCAAATCTGTGGTTTTAGAAAGATGGTTCTCCTGGTGCATGGAGAGTAGAACTGAAGAGGAACAAGACTAAAAGCCAAAATACCAGTGGCAGTAATGTCTTAGTCTAGAGATGGCAAAGGCCTGAACTGGCCTGCACAGAGACAGAAGACTCTATTAAGTAAAGAGGAGAGAGTAGTACAGTAGGTTGAGTTGTGAGTCTGAATCCTGAGGGATTTATTCGTTTAATTTGCTTCATTTTAAAAAATTATTGAGTAAATCTGTTTAAAGCAATTCTTCCTAAAGCCATGGAATTCATACTCCATAAACTGGAAGTAATCTTACATTGCTTTGGAGAGTCTCTTTGTTCAATGGATGTAGAAAACGAAGCTCAAGTAGAGGGGTGCTAGAGGCAGCTTTTACTGGTTTTTGTGTTACTTGTAAAATTTTCAGGAATTTTGTGAGTTGATTTATGCAGCCATGGTTAAAAATTTAGTTGTATAAACTTATGATGAAATAAATTATGCTAAAAATAAAAGTAATTACTTCTCCTTCCAGCCAAGATAAAATAACTGGGACTGAATTTATTTTCCACCTGAAAAATATTATGAAACTCAGGTAAAGTATACTAAACAACAATTTGCTAGACACTGGTCATTTGGTAACAAAACAGTGATCCCTGAGAGATGAGACGCGATGGTTGCCCCCAGCTTACTGTCTTGAGAATAGCTCTTAACCACTGAGCAGAGGGAAAATGTAGGCAGAGCTAAGGACTCCCTGAAATGTGGAGATGGTGTTAAGAATCCAGAAAGACCAGGGCAACCAGCGTTTTCAGGACAAAGTACCAGAGAGAAGAGAGCTATGGAGATAAAACACTTCAAAGTGCTGTATAGGGTCTCCCTGGAGTATTATGCAGAGTACTGATCAGCACATGCCTTTAAGGAAATCACTTGAGACCAGCAAAAGAACGTTGAAAGGATTAGAGGAAATAGTACTTTGTGCTCACACGTGATCTGAAACAGTGCCTGTTCCCACTAACTGGAAAAACTTATAACTTGGGTAAAATACCAAGAAGGGTCTTGCCTCAATAGTGGGGAATAATTAACCTGGACTGAATATTGCTCAGGTCAACCTTAAGAATCCTTAAAATTGAGAACCAAAAGGAACAAACTTTTCAAGTAATTTAACTACATCACAGAAAAGGCCCAAGAAAATTTATAGGAGTACAAAAATATGCAGTACTCAACAAAGTAAAATTCACAATATCCAATCCAAGATAACAAGAATGCAAAGAAGCAGGAAAAATGGGAACTATAAGAAGACAAATTAATAAATTAAAACCAGCTTAGAACAGATACAGAGGTATCTGTCACTGAAAAAGACAGTGAAAAACTGGTTACTTATATTCCATGTGTTCAACATCTAAGTATAATAGAAACACAGAAGATGTTTTAAAAATCCAAATAGAATTTCTAGAGATGACAGCTACAGTGAGATTTAAAAAAATACTGGAGTGGATTCACAGCAGACTAGACACTGCAGTAGAACAGAGTGGTGAATTGTTGAATACATAGCAATAGAAACTGTCTGCAGTGACACCCAAAGAATAAAATGAATTAAAAAAACAAAACAAAAAGTAAAAAGAGCATCAGTAAACTTTGAGAAATAATCCAAACATAAATTAATAGGTAAGTGGATAAACAAATCCATGAGATGGATTTGAGTGATATTCCATCACTCAAATTTTCATGTTTTTGCTAGGTTTCTGCTTGTGGAAAATTATGAGTTTATAAAAACACACACTTTAACAAAACTGCATTCCTAGTGGTTTATGATTTGTCAAAATACTCTCTACCATCCTGCAAAGCTTTCATCATTTACCTAATATCTGTGATAGAAAGGCTCTGAATGAGAAAATGAGCACTGGATGGGCTGCAGTCATGAGCATATATCAAAAATGGAACATAAAGATATTCCTTCATAACATTTATCAGCAGATTGGGCTTTAAAATTTGAATATTTAAAATGAGGTGATACGTTAAGAAGCCAACACAGAGGATTTGCTGTTATAGGAGTCACAGGACACAAACCGTTAGTTCATTCCTGAATGAACTAATTATCTCAATTTGAGATATTCCATCTCAAATTCCATGAGATGGAATACACTCAGTAATAAAAAGGAATAGACCATTATATGTATACAACAACATGGATGAATCTCAAAATACTAGGCTGTTAAAGAAGTAAGGTAACAGAAGCCTACATACAGTGTGATTCTATTTATACAAAGTTCTAGAGAATCCAAATTAATGTAGTGACAGAAAGCAGATCAATAGTTGCCCAGGAGATAGAATGAGGATGGGGATGGACGGGCAGGAGGGGGGATTACAAAAGAGCACGGGGAAACTTTCTGCAGTGATGGATATGTTCGCCTTTGTGGTTTTGACGATGGTTTCATGGGTGAATACATGTGTCAAAAATTGTACACTTTCAATAAGTGTTGTTTATTGTGTGCAGTTCTACCTCAGAAAAAAAGCAAATTCTGACCCACAGGGATCATTAAATAAGATTTAGCTGTTAAAAACACACACACACACAGAGGTAAGACATTTCCTAATTATGTTACTACATTTTATTATCATCTGTGTCCTTGAGGTTATTTACATCTATTTTTGTCTGGGTGGTGGCAGTATTACACGATAGTGTACCATTTTGAATCTCTTCAGAATCCCACATTCACTGACATCATGCTTGTAGTGTGAAATTGGTCATTATGGGAATATTTACATCACAGAAATTGGCAAATACTATATAAACCATGGCCATTTCCTACCCCTGGGCCAAGAGCCTTTGTTAGCTAGTTAGAAAGACGGGTCTAAAAGTAGGTGTCCTATTCCTATATCCAGTGATCCTTTCTCCAAATCCTGCCACCTGATAGGCCTGTATAACTAGAAACTGCTCAGAGAGACACTGGGGTGGGAGAGACTGAAGCAGAGACTGAAAGGACCATCTCCTCCGGCCTTCCAGCCAAAGGAACAACATTAGTTACGACCGTGAGACCTTGTCCCCATTGTTTCTTATTTCCCCTTCTTTACCCTTTCCATCCGTTTTCACCTGATAAAGGAACAGATCTGCTCTCAAACAGCATTTCCCAACAAAAAAAAGAATACATTATTTTTGGTGGAATTTCAGCAATCAGTGGAAATAATTTTTTTCTTTTGGTGAGGCTTCTTTCAATCAATGCTCTCATTATAATACATGAATGTAGTAACTGTATTCTGCCCCAAATCAGGCATATAGTTTGAAGATCAAATTTATGCATTTCCATAGTATATGAACATGGTGGAGAGAATATCTGGAATCTGGATTTTACCAGAAATTCCACATAAGCTGAATTTGTCAACCCTCACCAGTCTGTGGATACAAGTGGAGTTAAATAAGTGAGCAATCAAATTTTAATATTTCTGCCCTCATCTACTATCACAGGACCTCCAATCTCCCTCTAAATTCCCAGGGCATGTCTTGCAAGGAAGCCCTCTTGAGCCCCTAAATCTGGTCACTGACTTAATGTGCTGCCTGAGAAGAGAAGCCCCTGAAAGTGGTGGCTGCCTTTGTTGTCCTCATCTGACTGAACCTACTGAAGGTACTATTTTTAGATGTGTATTTTTAAAAGATTTTACTTATTTTTATAGAGAGGGGAAGGGAGGGAGAAAGAGAGGGAGAGAAACATCAATGTATGGTTGCCTCTCATGTGGCGCTTATTGGGGACCTGGCCCACAATCCAGGCATGTGCCCTGACTGGGAATTGAACTGGTGACCCTTTGGTTGGCTGCTAATGCTCAATCCACTGAGCTACACCAGCCAGGGCTGAAGGTACCATTTTCTATTGCTTCCAAAGTTGCCCAATCTGGAGGTGCTGAAGCAGCAATGCATTTTCTGAAGCAACTGTTGGTGATGCCAAGTCACGCTGTGCTGTGAGACCTGTAGGGAATGCCCCCTTTTCTCACTTATATCGAGCTGTGTCCCTTTGGCTTCCAGAAGCCACTTAAACTGTTGCTTGAAATTCATTTTGTAACTTCTCTTTATAGAGGGTCCCAATAGGAATCAATGGAGTTCAACCACAGAACATACTGTTTTTTCCATCTTTGGCCTTGGGTAAGTGGTTAGGAAGAGTGTGAAGAGTGGGAGATGGCAGGGGAGAAAGGAAAATAAAAGAGTTAGAAGTCAGTCTAGTTATATCTAAATGCTGGTTTTGACTCAGTAGGGGCTCACTACATCCAATCACATGAGTAATCTTCAGTTTTTCCTATGGCTGTTAAGACTGGTGTTATTTAAACTCTCTGACCGAGTTGTCATCACAGAAATGAAATGTCTGGTCAGAACATGTAGAGGCAGTTCTTGAAAGCCTACGGAAGTTAAAACAAGCGTTAAATCAGAACACATTACCCAATAGCTGAGCCTTTTTTCTTTTTTTATTGGACAAAGCACCCTTCTCTTGCTGTCACTGAATCAACTATTTTTATTTCCTGGGATGAACATTGAGAAGAATGTACCTGAAAGGCAGGAAGAAGTACAAAATAAAGTAACCTTTCCTTCTCCATCTTCTTCACAACTTTAACATTACCTGAAGCATGGACACTTGCATGTGAAATCAGTTTTGTAAAAAAAGAAAAATAAGGCCTTGGGGGTGTAATATCTTAACTTCACAAAGCCCCTAACGGCAGGAATGAACTAACGATTTGTGTCCCGTGACTCCTATATCAGCAAATCCTCTGTGTTGGCTTCTTAACGTATCACCTCATTTTAAATACTCAAATTTTAAAGCCCAATCTGCTGATAAATGTTATGAAGGAATATCTTTATGTTCCATTTTTAATATATGCTCATGACTGCAGCCCATCCAGTGCTCATTTTCTCATTCAGAGCCTTTCTATCACAGATATTAGGTAAATGATGAAAGCTTTGCAGGATGGTAGAGAGTATTTTGACAAATCATAAACCACTAGGAATGCAGTTTTGTTAAAGTGTGTGTTTTTATAAACTCATAATTTTCCACAAGCAGAAACCTAGCAAAAACATGAAAATTTAAAACTCTAAAGGCTTAAAACCATACTTCAAATTCTAAAGCTACAGAAGCAATTGAATGATTTAGTTCAGGCAGTGGGGGTGTAGGGCTCAGTTCTAATATTAGACAAATCAGTTCACTCATCTCTAGTTGACCTATTTGTTCATCCATCCAAGTCATTACCCTAATCTCTGTATCTTCTGTGCTCTGTAAGGTAATTAGCACATATGGGAATCATTTGTAGCAGGCTCTGTCACCTCCTTGACAATAAGCTTAATTGAAATACATGTATTTATGAAAAACTTCCTGTTCAGAGGAGCAACCAATTGATTAAATGGAAGTGGGCGAGGCGTGCCTGGGCAGTCACTGTCAGGCAGCACAGGGCCTTCTTCACTCCTGACGTGAGCACTGCTCTATAAAGTGACACTAGAGACCTCTTTGCTCCATGAGCAGGTATGTCCAGGACCTTATGGGGGTAGAAGGGCATGAATGAACGAAGCTAGTTAACAGGCTGGCTGTGTAATAACCATTCCTACTCATCCAATTATACTCCACTAGCTCCCTTATGTAAAAAACATATATATTACATATTCATTATCAAATATGTAAACACATATTTTGTCTGTTTCCTATTTACAAATGCACAGAAACATACACATACAGATTCCCTCCACACAATATACAAGGAAAATTTATCTCTACTTGTTGCTTAAACAGCTCTGATATTAGCAGAAAAAATCAAGGATGGTAGTGAATACCCCACCTGAGTGTGTAAACAGTCTTCCTCATCAGTTTACTCCTGTAAACATCACTGTTCATGTGGAATGGATAACTCATATCCTTTTTCAAGGGACAAATTAATTTTAGTTGTCAAAAAAGAAAAAAAAACAGATTGCATGGCCATATCATTCCTTTGGGGAAAAAGGAGTATTACATCTTTAAAAGGTTACTTATATGCATAATTTCCTGATTTTATTGATGTGCCCTCATTTCATTACTTTCTTTAGGCCAAGCAACTCTAATTTTCAACCTTTTCCTTGAAGGAGTTGGCAAACTGTATCTTAGGGGTCAAATATGACTCATGGTTTGTTTAAACTAAGAATGGTTTTTTTTACATTTTTAAATCATTACTTTAAAATAAAAAAAGAAACAAAGAATATGTGATGGTAAATACTTTCTGGCCCACAAAGACCTAAAAATCTGGCCCTTTCAAGAAAAAAATTGCTGACCCCTATTCTAGGAGTCGACTCAAAGTCCCCAATCATAGCATTTGCTGAGGAAAAATCGTTATGGTCCAGGCTTGGCCCTTGATATTGCTAGATATTAGGCAAGACCTGGATGTGATTTTAGCACAAGTATACAGAGTAGGGCAAGAGTACGTTTACAATTGTGAGTACACAAAACACAGAGTTTATTCTTGTGTTATTTATTAATTATTGTATTATTTTCCAAATGAACATCTTAAACCTACTTTTGCTCCCACCCTGTAGTTTGCTCTATATCTTTGAACAGAGAATGAGTGTTTTGTATAGAAAGATGTCCCTAACCAAAAAAGCACAAATCTGGAAAAAGGGCACACAGGACATGCATGTAGTCAGTCACATCATACCACACTCATTGCAGAGGTTAATGAAGAGACTTACGTTAGGGCCAGACAACATTTGCATTCACAGTAGTTACGACAGTGATGCAGCAAAATGAAGTGGGCATATGGTCCTCTACTACTTTTACTGGCTTATTTGCCAAACTATTAAACTTCTGTTCACAGCTTTTTTCCTCCTAAGTTGGCAGCATCATCAATCTCTGAGAAAGGAGCTTCTGATGTTAAGAATCTTACACACTGTACAGTGTATTCTTGGTTGGTTTATTCTAATGAAACTGTCTTTTATTTAAAATAGTTAAAAACAGAGTGTAAGTAGTCTTTTACTTTTAAGTAAGACAGTTTTCTTCTTGAATCGAAGAAAAAAAAACCTTGTCTTTATATACTGTGTTTGTTTATTGATTTCCTCTAATTGTATTGACACCTTTTAATCTATTTTGAATAAAGCCAAGACAAAATTTATCCTCAACTTATATGACTTATATGCACATGTGTATCATATACACACACACTTGTGCTTGAGATTAAAATAATGTTAAAATAAAGCACCTGAGACTTCCGCCAAGATGGAGGCATAGGTGGAAACACTGTGCCTTCTCCCACAGCCAAGTTTGAATACAACAAAAGTTTGGAGAATAAAGACACACCCAAAGACCAGAAAATTGAATTATACGGAAGTCCGACAACTACGAACCATTCAACGGGGACGATAAGAGGGACGGAGCCAGTAGTGGAGCAGGATCGGGCAGGACAGATCCCCTGACCTAGGTGAGCAGGCAGCCCAGAACCAGTTGGGGTGTGGGGCAGACTGACCGCGGTCGCACATTCGTGCATAGTGAGATGGACTGCTCAGGCCCCAGGGGCAAACCCAGTGGTGGAGGGCTGACGGTGGTGTCACACTTGAGTGCAGTGGAACGAAACGCGTGGGCCCAGTAACAGTGGTGGCTGCGGCGCCAGTGGGGGCCACGGCAGCAGGCGACAGATGGCACACCATAGTTCCTCGTTGACCCCGCCCCCACATACAACGTCATAACCCAGTGACTGAGTTGCCCTGCTCTAGTGAACACCTTAGGGCTCCAATCCTGCTATGGAACAGGCAGGAACAGCCCAAAAGATGGTGCAAGAAGAACTCAAAGTCCCAGAGCCAATAACTCTAAGCGACCGAGAAATTGCCAGCCTCTCAGAAGCACAATTCAAGACACTGTTTATCAGGATGCTCACAGAACTGGTGGATTATAGTCACAAATTAGAGGAATATATGAAGGCTAAACTAATTGAAATGAAGGGAGATGTCCAGGAAACCAATAGCGATGGAAAGGAAACTGGGACTCAAATCAATGGAATGGACCAGAAGGAAGAACAAAACATCCCACCACAAAGGAATGAAGAAATGAGAATTCAAAAAAGTGAGGAAAGGCTTAGGAACCTCCAGGACATCTTTAAACATTACAACATCTGGATTACAGGGGTACCAGAAGGGGGAAAGAAACAGCCACGAGTGGAAAACATATTTGAACAAATAATAAAGGAGAACTTCCCCAGTCTGGCAAAGGAAATAGACTTCCAGGAAATCCAGGAAGCTCAGAGAGTCCCAAAGAAGTTGGACCCAAGAAGGAACACACCAAGGCACATCATAATTACATTAGCCAAGACTAAAATGAAGGAGAGAATCCTAGAAGCATCAAGGGATAAGGGGACAGTCACCTACAAAGGAGTACCCATCAGACTGTCAGCGGATTTCTCAAAAGAGACCTTACAGGCAAGAAGGGGCTGGAAAGAAGTATTCCAAGTCATGAAATCCAAAGACCTACAGCCAAGATTGCTTTATCCAGCAAAACTTTCATTTAGAATGGAAGGACAGATAAAGTGCTTCTCAGATAAGGTCAAGTTCAAGGAGTTCATCATCACCAAGCCCTTATTATATGAAATGCTAAAGGGACTTATATAAGAAAAAGAAGATGAAAAATATGAACAGTGAAAGGACAGCAAACACACAGTTATTAACAACCACACCTAAAACAAAAGCAAACCAAGAGGACAGCTAGATCAGGAGTGGAACCATAGAAATGAAGAACACATGGAGGGTTAGCAACAGGGGGATGGGAGGAGGAAAAAGGGGGAGAAGGCATAGAAAATAGCATAGATGGTAGGTAGAAAATAGATAGGGGGGAGGGCGAGAATAATGGGGGAAATACAGAATCTAAAGAACTTGTGACACGTGGTTATAAACTAAGGGTGGGGAGAATGGTGGGGGAGGGAGTGTGCGGGTGGAGGGGAATGAAGGGGGGGAATAGAACAACTGTAATGGTAAAATCAATAAAATATATTTAAAAAAATAAAAAAATAATAATAATAAATAAATAAAATAAAATAAAGCACCTGAAATGAGGGTGGAAATAATCACGCCTCCACTCATCGATTTTTCCTTCCCCAACCTCACTTTTCTTTCGTTCTGTTTTATCTTCCTTCCATTAGTGTGAAATAATTGTTAGTGAATTAAGGTACCTGCTTTAAATGTAAAAAACCATGAGGACTTGGGAAGACCCACCTAGGTCACAGTAGTAATCAATAGCAATCATTCAATCTTGTTCATGCCTGTGGGGAGTGCCAATATGTTAGCTCTTATCTGTCCACACCAGGGTTACTACTTAAAGCTATCATCTCACTTTTATTGGCATGCCTTAAGTGCTTGTGGATTTGAATCAAATTGAACTGAATTCAGATGAAAGGGCAGGAAGAACTTACTCTAGTTGAGCTGTTGTATGGACCTGCTTGCCTGCTTCTGTACGTGAAAATGCTGTTTCTGGAACCAGCATTTGAATGGAACCAGCATTTCTGGAACCATTCCATTCAGACACTCATGTCTGAATGTCTTCCGTTGTCTATTTTATAAAGGTCAGTCCTTCCTTTTGTCCTCAGCTTTGACTTTTCCTTCCTCTGAGAGTGAGTCCTGGTTATCTGTGCTTGGATTTGAAGACATCTCCCAGCCCTCTGCCTGAGCATGCTAGATTGGCTTCTGCTGTGGGCCTCTGAACCATGTCTGTGTCTTCACTCTAGCGCCACCCTTGATGCACAGTAACAGATGCCTTTCTGTAGGAGCAAACTACCCACAGTGGGGATAACAAGGGAGGTGCGCAGGCATATTGCTGTCCATGGTCCTGGAACTCCATAGTTCTGAAACCCCTGTGGTTACACTCCACTTTGCTCTCCAGACTAATTCATGGTCTTGGCCTCTGAGTTTCACTCTGTCATGCATTAGACATGAATACTATTTTAAATTTGAAGCACCACTAGGAAGATGCTATGGGGAGGAACTAAAATAGGCAACTGGGCTTGTATCTTTCACCTGAGTTTGTTTATGTTTGACCAAAAGATGTTTAAAACCAAAGACCATGGCTTGGAAGAAAATACAACAAAAGGTTGTATCCATACAACAAAACAGAAAGAAAACAGTATTTTCTTTTCTGATTCCGTGCATTTTATCTAACTCTTTAACTTTCTATCAATGCACACTAATAGTTTAATATATAATTATCATCGTACTTATTTGCAGAAGGTATTTATATTTTTGAATTGTCATGGAGATAGAAAATTTAGGGGGCTTAGATTTTATTTATTTTATTTTTTAAAAAATATTTTATTGATTATGCTATTACAGTTATTCCATTTCCCCCTCTTCACTCCTCTCCACCATGCACACACCTTCCCACTTGCATTTCCCCCTTTAGTTCATGTCCATGGGTCGTACATATAAGTTCTTTGGCTTCTACATTTCCTATACTATTCTTAATGCTCCCCCATCTATTTTGTACCTACCATTTATGCTACTTATTCTCTGTACTTTTCCCCCCTTTCTTCCCCTCCTACTCCCCTGCTGATAACCCTCCATGTGATCTCCATTTCTGTGATTCTGTTCCTGTTCTAGTTCTTTGCTTAGTTTGTTATTTGTTTTAGGTTTGGTTGTTAATAGCTATGACTTCGTTGTACTTCTACTGTTCATGTTTTTAATCTTCTTTTTCTTAGATAAATCTCTTTAATATTTCATATAATAAGAGCTGGTGATGATGAACTCCTTGAACTTGACCTTATCTGGGAAGCACTTTATCTGTCCTTCCATTTTAAATGATAGCTTTGCTGGACAGAGTAATCTTGGATGTAGGTCCTTGCCTTTGAATGACTTTGAATACTTCTTTCTAGCCCCTTCTGGCCTTCAAGGTTGCTTTTGAGAAGTCAGCTGATAGTATTATGAGGACTCCTTTATAGGTAACTGTCTCCTTGTCTCTTGCTGTTTTTAAGATTCTCTCCTTATCTTTAATCTTGGGTAATGTAATTATAATGTGCCTTGATGTGTTCCTCTTTGGGTCTGACTTCTTTGAAACTCTCTGAGCTTCCTAGACTTTCTGAAAGTCTATTTTCTTTGCCAGATTGGGGAAATTCTTCTTCATTATTTCTTCAAATGAGTTTTTGGTTTCTTGTTCTTCCTCTTATACTTCTGGTACCCCTATGATTCAGATGTTGGAACATTTAAAGATGTCCTATATTTCCTAAGCCTCTTCTTATTTTTTTGGATTCTTGTTTCTTCATTCTGTTCTGGTTGAATGTTTCCTTCTTCCTTCTGCTCTAAACCATTGATCTGAGTCCTGGTTTATTTCCTGTCACTGTTGGTTCCCTGAATATTTTGCTTATTTCCCTTTGGGTAGCCTTCATTTGTTCCTTCATTTTGGGACTGAGCTCAATCAGTTCTGTGAGCATCCTAATAACCAGTGTTTTGAACCATGCATCTGATAGGTTGGCTGCCTCTTCATCACTTTGTTGTATTTTTCTGGAGCTTTGATCTGTTCTTTCATTTGGGCCATTTTTTTTGTCTCAGTGCACCTTTTGAGTAGTAAGGAGTGGAGCCTTAGGTGTTCACCAGGGCAGGGCAACCCACATTGCTGCTTTGTGACAATGTATGTGGGGGAGGGGCCCAAGAGGGAACAGTGCTGCTTTCTCTGCTCTCTGCCAGTTTTCAGTCACTTACCCCACTTCCTGCGAGCAAATTGGGCCCTTCTGGTGCTGATTCCCAGGTGGGTGGGTTTGTGTATATTCTAGGACACTGTTGGTCTCTCCAATGAACTCTCTTGTGAGGCTGGGAGTTTCTCCCACTGGCTCAATCCCCACAGGCATTTTCAGTCAGAGGCTTCAGGTTTTATTTCCCTGCACTGGTACCTTGGGTTGTGTGGTCTGTCTCACTCCCCAGTTGTTCCTCCCCGTTATCTGCACGCGAATGTGGGACCACCTGGTCCACCAGCCACCACCTTACTGCGAGTCCTCTCCACACGCTGCCCATCTCCAACCCTCCTACTGGTCTTAATGAATGTTTCTTCTTTAACTCCTTCGTTGTTGGAATTCCATATAGTTCAATTTTCTGTCAGTACTGGTTGGTTTTTGTTTTGAAATTTGTTGTTGTCCTTCTTTTGGTTGTGTGAGGAGACACAATATGTCTACCTACACCTCCATCTTGGCTGGAAGTTGGGATTTAGATTTTGAATAAGTTTGCCCCAGATAGTTGTGAAATTCTGACAAATTATCCTCTAATTGATGAAAAATTATTTTAAAGTTTAATAAAAGTTGTTGAGAATAGTGAATGGATTAGAATCCAGGTATTCATAAACTCTCTTTATCTTTAGATAAAGATAATTACAATGAGGAAGAAGTTATATGAGTAGAGAAAATAAGGTTTTCATTTTAGGCAAACAGTTATGGCCATAGAGTGAAGCTGGGTTATGGATACAAAGGGTTCCTTACATAAAGGGGTAGGTAAAAGTAGGTTTATAGTTGTTCACATGGAAAATAATACATTAATAAATAATACAAGAATAAACTTTGTGTTTCATGTACTCACAGTAGTACATTTACATTTGCCTACCCTTGTGTATTTCCTCTACTTTCGTTTATCTTTGGAAAACTCCATAACAAAACATTTTTTAAATTGTTTTAAATAGTTTCAAAGAAAATAAAAACTTATAAATAAACTTACACTACATCTATATAATAAAATGCCAGTTACATATTAAAATTATTTCTATGCCCTTTTATGTAAATGTGAATGTAATATAATTGAGTCACAGTAACAGAGAGGTTCAGGGCATAAGAAATTCTATCCAGCCTGGGTCAAATCCTGCTCTATGAATTCACAACTATATGCTTGTGTACTAGCAAGGTTAATACTTAATTCAACATGGGACTTTTTTTTTTGTGCTAAGCCCTTTAAAAAATACAGAGGTACATGAACATAAATTGCTGCATGTGATCTTAACTTTTCATCTCTCCATACAATGTCCCTTATCAGAAATGACACTATTATCAGGTCCTTAGTGAGTATTATCCTTGTAGACTTTAAAAAAATGAATTAATATTGATATGTAAATGTATAAATATGTAGTTTTATTATACATATATACATTATATTGTATAATGTCTTTCTGCCAGTTGAATTTTAAACCCAACTGTATTTGAAAGATAGTGATAGTCATTAAATATAAATTCACTCTTCTATTTATAATACCTATTTCACTGTGAGAGTAAATTTGTTGCCTCATTATTCTAATGACAAGTTTCTAGCTTCCTGGTGTAGAAAACAGAATGAAGGGTAAAATCTCAAAGATAAAAGAAAATATTTATGGCCTATTGTTACCACAGCATGGGGAGTTATGATAATTTGTTGAACTGAGGCTATAAAATGCCTGGCAATAGTGATTTGGAAATACTTCTCTAATTTCCCCAGACCTGTGGTATTGAGCAACAATTAGACTTCCAGCCGTAGTGGGTTCTGCTTGGGTCCTATAATTACAGCTTCACATTCAGAGTCTGACAACTTTGTTCTGGGTCATCCATGAACTTGTGGCTGCCTGTCAGTTTCTCTCTTTCAGTTTTGTTGAGCAGACAGTTATTGCAATCATAGCAGCTGAGCACTTGCAGGGATATTAACAATCATCTAATTTGCTTAACAAGGGTGATAGCACAAAGCGACCTCATATTATTGACATGTCAATGTCTTAAAACTTTACCTGCTTTCTTAAAATTCAGATTTTCCCCTTTGAACTAGCTGTTTTCTTTATTTTCTTCCAGTTTTGTTGAGATGTAATTGACACATAACATTGTTTATGTTTAAGGTATACAATGTGTTGATTTAATGCATTTATAATTGCAAAGTGACTACCACCATAGTATTAGCTACCACAGTCATCCCATCACAGAGTTTTCATTTCCTTTTGTGGTGCAAACATGTAATATCTACTCTCAGTGACATTCGTGTATGTGATACAGTATTATTAGCTATAATCACCATACCGTACAATAGATCCCCAAACTTGTTGATTGTATAACTGCATGTTTTTATCTTTTGACTAATATCTCCCAGTTCTCCCACCCCCAGCCACTGACAACCAGCAGTCCACCCTCTATTTCTCTGAGTGTGTCTTTCTTAGATTCCACATAGGGCACCATATAGTATTTGTGTGAAAACCCAGATTTTTGCCTTCATATAAGTGCCATCACCTCAACCATCACTGAAGCAGGTCAGCTGACATTGTTATGAGGAATTGACTTTTAAATACTTTTTAGCAGAATTTTTATGTATATGAAGTTGATAAAATCTGGGTAACTTTTCTCTGAGGTGCTACTGGGTTGCCATCGGGACCGTACTTTTGAAAATTTTTCTTTTTTCTGTTTGAAGAACAAACACATTTTCTTATCTAGAAACAAATATAAAAAAATTTCCTACAAAAGACGCTATTCTCTCATCTCCCCATCTTCTTCCTCTTCTTTAACACACCTGATATAAAGGACATTATTACACCTTATTAAAACTTCACCCAGGTGCCAGACAACGCTCCGTCTATGTATTCTTCTGTGTTTGCAAGCTGCATGTTCATATAGCCATCCACAGATACCAGATAGCCTTTGTACTCCATTCCCCACTTAAGTTTCACCATTACTGGCTTTCCTGTTAATCCATTGAGGAAAGGTTTGGGGTTGAGGGGCAAACTCATCGCAACGATGAGCAAATACTGCAGATTTCTTGCCACGAACCCAGCTCTGGTCCATCTCTCCTGACTAGAGCACCTCAAGCAGAGCCCGAATCGCAGAGCTTTAAGACAAAATCGAAAATTTATCTATTTAAAAACATATGTGACCCATCCATTTGTAGGAGCAAATTTTCAGGATCAAATTTTCAGTGAGATTTTCATAAGAGGCAATGTGCCTTGTAGAAGAGGAGTTTTGATAGAGAGGAGAGAGTACTGAGTTAGGAATTAAGAATTCTCCTTTAG
Source organism: Sturnira hondurensis (assembly GCF_014824575.4). Classification (NCBI taxonomy): domain Eukaryota; kingdom Metazoa; phylum Chordata; class Mammalia; order Chiroptera; family Phyllostomidae; genus Sturnira; species Sturnira hondurensis. Next base: position 8,026,742 of record NW_028088227.1, on the reverse strand, counting down.
TTTTGCCATAATTAACTGTATAGCTTAGGGAAACTCATCTAATCTGGTTAGGTGTCAATTTCATCTGTCCAGTGGAAATTTTCTTCTTTTCTGCCTCCAGTGTTGCTTTGTATTCCATCAGCAAATATGTATTAAAGACTCAAGGCAACAAAGAGGAAGAGATAGCAAGATCCTACCTCAAAGAAATCACTCAGTGAGGAAGACAAACAGTAAAATAACTTAACACATAGTGAATTAGCTATAATATATGTGTATAGAATAACGTATGGGATTACAGAGGGTGGGCCCCTAACTCATCTAAGGGGTGGTATGAGCTGAGACTTAAAGAATAAGTATCAGTTAAGCAAGTAAATGAAGGTGGAAGGACATTCCAGGGGAAGGCAATAACACCTCATTCCAGTGTGATGTTCGAGAAAGTGCTACACATTTGAGAACAAGTGTTTCATCACAATTGGAGGGAAGGGTTCCTATAGCATAATATCAAATGAAGATGAAGCTTAAAATGGGGCTTTAGAAGACCCTATATGCCATTTCAATAGTTTCTACTTAATTCTGAATGTAATGAAGGCCACTTGACAGACTCTAAGTCTGGGAATGATATGGTCAAATATTAGAAAGATATTGCAAATATTGTGTAATAGCAGTTTGGAAGACTGCTTGTAAGCTTTGAGGCCTGGCTCAGGGGGACCACCTAGGATACTATAGCCAATATCCGAGGAGAATATGCAAGAGAAAATGATGAAGGCCCAACTGTGGCCGTGGTAATGGGAATAGAGATAAAAGGATAGATGCAAGAAATGCTTAAGGGGAGTCGGCTGGTGGGCAGAGGAGATGGTGAAGGTCATTAAAAGGCACAAACTTCTAGTTACAAGAGAAATAAGCTTTGGAAATATAATGTACAGAATGGTAATTATAATTGACAATACCATACTGTATGGTTGAAAGTTGCTAAGAGATTAGATCTTAAAAGTTCTCAGGACAAGAAAAAAACATTTCTAATTAAACTTACTGTAATTATTTTGCAATATATACACACACGAAATCATTGTGTTATTATACTGTATTTTTGTTACATTGCTTATTTATTATGTGTCAATAAACCCAGGGTGGGGTGAAGAAGAGATCCTTAAGGGGAGGGGGAGCAACAGATCTGTGAGACCCAGTGGGTGTAGAGTGGACAATCCAAAGAGGATGCCATGATTTTTTGCTTATGCGTTTGGATGGAGGTAGGTAAAAAAAATGTGTTAAGAAATACAGGTAGAGTAGCAGGACAGCAGACATTTATTGTTTGTGTGGTTACTCAGCACCAGAACTTCCTTTTTTCGAGAAGGGGCAAATCTCCATAAGTCTTAAGTCTCTATAGATGTAGTGATCCTCAGAGCCCATTTCCCACACTTTACTACTAGCCTCTGTTACAGCTCAGGCAGAAGCACATCTCCTAGGCTCAACCAATTAAATACTCCCAGAGTCTAAACTGGAAATCAGTGGTTTAAGGAATGGGTACTCTAATCCATTTTTGTGATGGCAGTCACAGTAGTAGAAGCTCTGCTGGGGCTCCCAGTGTTTGCTGTCAGCAGCTACTGCTGATTGCAGCCCTGTGACTGTGGTGCCTGGCATTCAGCAGCAGTCAGATCAGACTCCCTCTGTAGAGGGATCCTGATTGTAACCTGTGGCTGCTGCCCTGGTTTCCAAGCCTGGCTCTGGGCTTCCTAGTGACTTCTCTTCAGCTGAAATTAGAGTGAGTTCCTGATGCTTCTGATTTAAGTCATTGATGGATACTAACAAACATGGCGGGTAGGATGGTGTGGGGCTGTAGAGAAAATACTATAGCAAATATCCAAGGTCGATAGGTTTCCACACAGCTAGAGCTTTCTAAACAAATGTTACTGAAACTTGGTGCCAGCAAGCCTGAAAGGTAACTTAGGACGAGTAAGATAGTGAGAGACTTCCGGAGAGATCGACCTCAGAGTAAACATCTTTACAGTTGGGGGTGCGGTGGTGGGGGCACAACAGCCCAGACCTTGGACACATCCCTGAGTTGTGAAGGTCTTATCTTTCCCCTGACAGATTTCTTTTTTAAAAATAAATATTTATTTGATTATGCTATTACAGTTGTTCCATTTTTTCTCCCTTTTATTTCCCTCTGCCCTCTACCGACCCTCCCACCACAATTCCCGCACCTTAGTTCATGTCCATGGGTCATACAAATAAGTTCCTTGGCTTCTCCATTTCCCATACTATTCTTAACCTCCCTCTATTCTGACAGATTTCTTTACATAAGAATCCTGGATCCTCTCCATGCCATCTCCAAGGAGACTTTCATTAGGGAAGGAGACAGCTGACTCTTTTTTTTTTCCATATAAACATCCAGATTCTTCTGTGGGAGGACCTTCCCCTTCTACAACACAAGCCCTGTGTTCGTAGAATAATATTTGGCTTTTGTTGTATCACCCCAGGGGAAATAATTGGGCCATGGGGGAGCATAGGGTGGTCATTTGCTTTTAAGTGAATAATAATTATCTGTCTCCACTCCAGAAACTTTGTATGTATGTTCAGGGTAATGTTAATAAATATGGAGAGAGAGAGGGGAAGAATTAGTCAATACGTTCATGTATTTTGAGGTCATCACTGATCTGGAGGTAGCAGTTGTCAAGAAGTCAGAGGGGAAGGACAAGGGGATTAAGAATTTGAAATGGTGGCAAAAGATAAGAAAGTGAATCAAACTGCATCAAACTTAAGAGAAATGTTGTGGTCGTAACAAACTGACAGTTGGAGAGAAACCAGAGCAAAAAAGGAAAAAAAAAACCTGAGCTCAACACTAGGAGAATGTACATCCTTGGGGACAGGATCTGATCCATTCACCAGGAAATTAGAACAGGAGTGCTTTTCTCCCTGAATTTCGTTCATGACAATATCTGTGCTCCTAGTGCTGTGCCAAGTACTGTGTTAGGTTCTGAGGATATAGCGATGTACAAAAATAAACAGAAGTCATTGCCCTGAGGGAGTATACATTCCATTGGTGGAGACAGATAAACAACTATATGTATCAGGTGGAAGTAAATGTAAGGAGAAAAGAGAAACAAGATGAAAGATCTAGCAAATGACAAGCAGAGTCAGATGAGTATTGTTTAAAGATAAACTGAGGCACATTAAGTTTTTTAAGATTTTATTTGACAAAAATAGCCCTGACTGGTGCAGCTCAGTGGATTGAACGCCAGCCTGTGGACCAAAAGACTGCCTCTTCGATTCCCAGTCGGCACATATACCTGGGTTGAGGGCCAGGTCCTCAGCTGGGGGCATGGGACAGGTGACCAATTGATGTTTCTCTTGCACGTGATTGTTTCCCTTGTTTTCTCCCACCTTCCCCCTCTCTCAAAAAGTAAATAAATAAAATCTTTAAAAATGAAGTTTATTTGAGTAAAACCTATTTTAATTTGGCAGCATCCAACTGGAAATGGTGAGAAGCACCTGGATCTCCTAACAGGATCAACACTTACAGAGAAGACACCAAAGCAAAACAAGGAAATGATTGGATCACCTATGGCTTTCATAGTTACCTTATTTGGAAAAGCCTGGTTGGCTTTTGTGATTGATTGTCCTTAGGCTTTGATTTCTTAACCTTCAGGCATTTATAGGCTTAGTGTTTGTTTTGCTTATGTAGGCTGCCAGGGCATTACAGCCACCTCAGTTTCATTAATTTAACAGTATTAATGTATATGGGTGGTGGTTAAAAAAACTCACAACACTTCTCTGTCACAGAGACAGAAGGTGGAGCAGTGGTTGCCAGGGGCAGAAGGAAGAGTGCAAATGGGGAATTAGTATTTAGTGACTACAGAGTTTCCGTTTGGTAAGATAGAAAACATTCTGGAGATGGATGGTGGTGATGGTTCACAACAACGTGAATGTTCTTAATTCCACCGAACCATACACAAAAATGGTTAAGGTGGTAAAATTTTCATATGCAAATTTTACTACAATTTAAAAAATTACCTTTACATATGTTATTTTGCACATATTCAAGTGTATCCACAGGATAAATTCCAAGTTGAATTGCTGAGTCAAACATGTGTACATTTGCATTTTGATAGACACTGTCAAACTGTCCAAATGAGTTACACTGATCAATACTATATTCAGCAATATAGGAAAGCTCTTTCATTTAAACCCACTCCAATCAGGTTTTACACTTGCCACTCCACTAATACCGTACTTATCAAAGATATAAATGACCTCTAAGAAATTCAAGAATCAATTTTCAGTCTTCTTGGTTCTGACTCTCAGAAGTGCTTTAAACACATTCTTCAGGTAGCTTCTGATCTTCCAACTCTCACTACTTTGCTAAATTCATCCACACTTTCCTATCCATTAATGTTGATGTCATTCCCTAAGGGGTCTCATCCAGTTTGTGGTTTTAATACTATCCCGTGCTGATGAGATACATAATGTAATGTGATGAGAAATGTAATATGTCTAGCTTCAACCTCTTTTCTCAATGCCAGACTTACAGATCCAACCTTCTACTTGACATTTCCTCTTAGATATCTAATAAGTCTCTGAAGCTTAAAAGACTCCCAATTCCTCTCCACCCCAACCAGCTCCTTCTCCAGTGTCCTCCAGATCAGTAAATGGCAACTCTAATCACATAGTAAATCACAAAAAAAAAATCCTTAGCTCTAAATCTTAGACTCTTGACTGCTCTCTTTCTTTCAAATCCCTCATCCTATCCACCAGCAAATTCTCAAAAACTGTATATCTCACGATCTTCACAGAAACAATCCTGGTTTAAGCCACCTCCATGTCCCTACAGAACTGTTGCTGTAACTTCCTAACCTTTTATCCTGTACTTCTGTATCTCCTACAGTTTGCTCTCTACTGAGTAGTTAGGGAAGTACTTTTGAAAATATACATTAGGTTGCATCATTCTGTTTGTTTCAGACCATTTGGTGGCTCATCAAATTACAGTCTACTTACCCCCAATATTTCTTTGACCTTATGTCTTAGTACTTCCTGCAAGCTTACTCCACTTTAATTGCACCGGGCTTTGTGCTATCTCCCAAACACTCTAAACTCTTCTCCACTTCATGATTTGTACTTGTGGATCCTTCTGCTTCCCCCATCCCAGCACTTTGAAATATCAGCTTATATTATATTATTTATTTTAATATTTGTATTTTTAAGCCTTTTCTTTTTCTTAAGATTTTATTTATTTATCTTTAGAGAGGAAGGGAAGCAGAGAAATATCAATGTACGGTTGCTTCTTGTGAGTCCCCTGCTGGGAACTGGCCTGTAACCCAGGCATGTGCCCTGACTGGGAATCGAACCTTGATCTTGTGGGTTCACAGGCCCGAGCTCAATCCACTGAGCTACACCAGCCAGGGAAAAGCCTTTTCTATTTAACTGTAAACCCACAAGAATGAGGATATTGTCTGTTTTGTCCCCAATACCTAGAACAGCACCTGAAATGCAATAGATACACAATAAATATGTGTTCAATGAATTAAAACATGCATGTTTCAATCTGTTTTCCATGTATTGTACCTCTCCCCCATCTTTATCACCAGCTCTCACTTGTTATTTCTCATAGACAAGGACAGCACCTTATTTTTCTAAGTACCCCTTTGAGCACGAAACACAAGGCTCTACACTTGTTCCATTTGTTAAGCACATGATGAAATAGGGATTTGGAGAAGTAGAGAGATGTCAGAAGGATGAAAGGCTATTTCTTTTAGCCTTACAGTCTGATGATATCTTGCAAAAGTGTTTAAAGTTACAGTCAACCCAGTTGTACAAAGCTGTTCAGAATAAAATAGCTGTGCAGCTCCCCTCAGCCCAAGTGCCGGTCTACTGGCAGTTTTCTGAGCAGTACATGACCATGTGTGAGAATCAAACCCATTCCCACCTTCAATGCTCCTGGGAACAGTTTCTTCCACAAACGAGGGGTCAGGGCAGTACAAACCTCTGACAAAAAGCTCTTTCAAGCATCCCTGGGTCTGAGCTCAGGAGTTGAGATGGTCTCGCCAACCCCACTGTTCCTCAGCCAGCCTCCAACTTCCCCTTTCATCTGCCTCTGCCCCAGTCCCCACCAAACCTCTCTCCACAGTGACCCCAAAAGTGTAACTGAATCTATTGTGTCAAAATTCAGAGGGAGATAGAACACAAAAACCAAATATTCTGTATAGATTATTTAGGAAGGGGAAAAGAAATCAGCCCTCTCCAACTGAGTTAGTGTTCAGCTAAGAAAGTGCCATTAAGCATCAAAGATTTTCTACATTCTACTTTGAAGTCTATGTACTTGAATTCTCAGGCATCACTATTTTAGGTACCCACATTTTGCCATGTATAATGCACACTTTCCCCCCAAATTTTTGAGGGACAATTAGGATGCACATTATACATGGGTAGTACTAGCTCCATATTTATATAAATGTTCATATAACATTTGTTGTAAAAATGTTAAAAATTGATATAAATTCTTTTATCATAATAGATATTAATCTTTTATCTAATTGATATTAATTATGTTAATGTTTATATAACATTTATATAAATGATAAAAGAATTTATATCAATTCTTTTATTCATGTTTATGCATTAACAATGTAACCCTAAAAAGCAATAACAATATCCATATGTTAAGAAATAAATGCTAGAATTCCTTTATAATACAAAACAAGTATCTAAATATAAAAAAAAATAATTGAATTAAAAATTAAAATGAAAGTTTGTTTTCCTGAAATTTGGGCCAAAACCATGGGTGCACATTATACACAACAAAACATGATAATTGTAAAGTTTTAAAAGATAGATCCAAACATCTTTATCGGGGCTTTTTTGCCCTGATTTTCATACCAAGTCAAGTCCTGCCTTTATGAATGCTATAGGCATACTTATTCATAGGTTTAATTTGAAGAATTGAAGTGTAGAGGTTAAACTGGAACTGTAGGATTAAGTAGGAGGCAGGTTGCAAAGGCACAGAAGTCAATAGTTAATTCAGTGAAGTTAGGTAAGGATTTTGGAGCTTCAATATGTGTCTAGATACAATAAAGCTGTAAGGAGACTGCTCCTCCCTTGATAACATGAAATCTACCACCTCCAAGGCTCAGAGTGGGGAAGCTGACCAAGTATTCTTGACCCTTCCCAAATGGTCCATCGGCATCAAGAGAGTGGTGAGGAGGCACAGTGTTCCATGGTGGCTATTGTGGAGGGTAGAGGGAACAGCAACTGCTGTTAGTTCAGATTACCTTTTGTCTAAAAGCAACAAGTGCTAAGATAATTAATTGAGAATTTCTGGGAGTGTGGCAGTGCTAAAATGAGGAAGGATTCAAACAAAAGAAGCAAAAAAATAACATTTTGGAAGAATAGACATAAAGGATATGACAAAAAAGGATGTTATTTTCCAGACACAAACTTTTGGAGTTGAATCAATATACATTCTTTGTATTGGCCAAGTTATTTTGTATCTCTTGGCTCCTAGATTTTGGAGAACTGCATAACCCATGCACCTGGTTCCCAAGAGAGCAGCCTATTTAAATAATTTGACCCTGCACCCTGGTCTAAGAATGGGCCATCAAGAAAAGCTGTAAGATGTGAGACCATGTCTCCCATCATAAAATACAGAAAAAAATCAGTGAAGTCATATTTGCTTGCTGATACTGTAATTGCTCCCATTTTGCAAATGATGAAAATGGAGACTTCCAGGGCTCAAGGAAGTTTTCAAGGCTTGTATGTGATTAGTTAGGGTAGATCCAGAAATTCTAATGCCAGTTTGTTTGTCTTTAAGAATAATCCTGGTTGCAGTAAGGGCTCAATAAATGCAGACAGTTATTAAAATAAGACTGAAAGGGTTGTTTGAGGACAGTCTGTCAAGCTTTAAATAGCATGCTTAGGAGTTTAGTTTTTCAATTATGGAGAATGCTGATGCTCCATAGTTTCTGAGGTGGGAAATATATGTTTTGATTGTTCTTGAGGAAGAGAACTCCAGCAGAAACCAGAGAGAGTCTAATGGTGCCTCCTCCTTTGGGGTCCATGAACCATCCTATTGCATTAATAAAGTCTATAGTTAATGTAAGCTAGCTGAAGTCAAACTTCTATCACTTGCAATGGGAAAAGTCCTGATTGATAAATCTCAGTTTGCAGAAAAGGAGACTTGAAACCAGACGTTCTGAATGAAGCCCAGTGTGCCAGTGCCGGAGTCAGCATGTCCTCACTCTGCAGTCCTAAACCCTCTGCTTCGGGAAACCAGGCCTTCTGCTTTTTTGCTGCACTAATTGTCTCAAGGTGAAGAAGTCAGTTCATAGGTGGTTGAACATGATTTAGGTAAATTAACCCACACTGCCATTGATGTGGAAAACCAATACTCATAAGACAGATGGGTTTATTAAATGTATTTAGCATAAGATCATCCCATACTCTAGACTCAGTCTTGATAATACTCTTCAGACTCTGCAAATCTAATGATCTGGAGTTAGAGACACAGCATGTGCACATAAGTAGTGAAAACATAATGTGTGTTTAATAATAAATCCACTGCACCAAAGTGGAGGAGAGACAGATCAAATGTATGTAACACTAACTTTGAATGCTCCAGACTTAGCTTTACAAGAAATGGTGACTTGCACTTAAAATAATTGTTTTCCTCCATGAAAATGTATTAACAACTTAAAAAACTTTTGAACAAGTTTTTCTCCCTCATAAGAACTTACTCTGACTACCACTGCTTTCTGAGTCCTTTTTAACTCTTACCCATCTGAAGTCTAGATTCTGAATCCTATCAATCCACAGTACTCACATCCATCTTTTCTTCTTCACTCCCACCTTGATAGAGTGTTTTGTTTCACTCACCTGAGTAATTGCAGTGGCCTCCTCATTCATTCGGCTGTTGCCACTCTCTGTTACTACTGTTTCATTCTGTTGCTCCTCTCTGCTTGAGGAACAGGCTTCAAGCTCCTAAGCATGGCATTCAAGGCTAACTGAAATCTGATGAACACATGTTAGTTAGCCTTAATTATCCAATTAATCATAAGCCTCAGCTGAATCAGATATTTATGCTTAACAGGCATCAACTGTTATTATTTTCCATTAATCAGATTGTCTTGCTTGTTTCTGTTCACCCTGTGTTAACTTGACCTCCTTTCAGGCGTGAAATTTTCCTTGATTCTGTTCAATCCCATGATGACATAATGATTGTCTCCCTTCCATTCCCCTATTGTTGTTATTTTTGCATAACTTGAAGGACTCTCCACAGTTTCCTATGTATTATGTTCATGTTTGTACATGTCTTAACTTTCTCTCCAGCAGTCGAACTCCTTGAGAGTAAAAATGTCTTATTCTTTATTGTATTTCCACCATGCTCCTTGCATGTAAATATTTGTTTGACTTGAATTTGGGAATGAGTTACTGATGATAGAATTAACTCACTGACATCTTTTACGTAATTCAAGATGAATGTTTTTAAAAAAGCAGAATTTTACTGAAGTGCCCAGAAAATCAGTACAAATAAAAATGGTTTTGAATATACACAAGTTCAATGATACTAGTTGCCTTAACACTGTTATTTTAGGTAGGAAACATGATCTTTCAGCTCTCTCAGGTGATTACTAAGGTCATTAAACTTACTACACAATTCAGGAACCTCTTTCATAGGACTAATCAATGATTTCATTCATTTATTGTGGAAGTCAGAGACTTCTACAAATGCTTTAACAGTTAAAAACTAAAAAAATTCTCAGCATGCATCTCATTTTTGATGTTGTCTCTCTATTCCAAGGCCTTCCTTTAGAAAACATAGCACTACTTCCAATGTTAGCATAAACCATAAACATTTTTGCAACAGGTATGTGAAAGTTTGAAATGTCAAAATTATTTTAGTTGTAGCCAAAAGCTCCTACTTTATGCAATCACAGTTTTTGTGATTTATGGAAATCCCATAATTTACATCTCCCCAAAGGTTAATACATTTTAATCCTAAATTTCATGCAGGCTTACAATAATCTACTCTTAAGAAAGTTCTGGTGTCTTACAATTTCTCTCCATGGGGAGAGCTGCTGTTGGCATGTGCTTCCCATGGCCGATGTGCAGGGAAGAGAATTGCTATCTATAGTGCTTTGAGTTCATNAAAAGCTCCTACTTTATGCAATCACAGTTTTTGTGATTTATGGAAATCCCATAATTTACATCTCTCCCAAAGGTTAATACATTTTAATCCTAAATTTCATGCAGGCTTACAATAATCTACTCTTAAGAAAGCTCTGGTGTCTTACAATTTCTCTCCATGGGGAGAGCTGCTGTTGGCATGTGCTTCCCATGGCCGATGTGCAGGGAAGAGAATTGCTATCTATAGTGCTTTGAGTTCATAGAGATAGGAATGTCTAATATGTATGACTTCCATATTTGGAGTGTATTATCTCGGGACTCAAGGAAAAAAGAAGAAAGTTTACTGCAGTTCCATTTTCTCAGGATTAATTTTGTCCCAATATCTTAAGCTTTTATGATGTCTGGAAAGGAAAACATTTTCCACACTATCCCCATATTATTTCATCTTAGTCTTAGAGAACAAGCCTCTTGCTTTGATGGAATAAATGCTTATTGACTTTCTTTGTCATAAGAGAAGTTAGAATATCTTTCAAACATATCATGTTTCCTAAGGGTACTATAGCACAGACATCTTCAACTCACTGAGTGGCCTTTTGAGTGGTAGGAGTTTTTCGTATACAGAATTGACGGTGCACTGGCTCGTGGTGTTCGTGGCATTATGGATGAAATATGAGACAAAATCACATGGATTACCGAGTCCTGTGGAGGAAAAGGGACAACATGGCTACCGTTTCAAGGGGAGAATGTCCCGGAGCAGCCTAGCCACTCTCTCAAGAGGAGAGCACCCCGACCCTTGCTTTGACAGGCTTTTATTTGGTTTGTTTTGCTTAAGAGTACAATTCTTACTGCCTGATAGAGCTCATTAATCATTATCAGGCAGTAAAAATCAAACATACAAAGAACCCTGAGGGCCTATTTTGAGTCAGAGTCTGTTAGCTAAAGGGCTACAGAACTTTGGGAAACAAACTCATTTCCTGCTAGGACGCTTATCATTTAATTGAGGGCATTCTTAGCAAAGCAGGTTTCACAGCAGTTTTTGTATTCTTTCTTAGGCCTGATCACCCTAGGGAGCCCGTACTTTCCAGCACAGGGCTGTACCGCCCTCTGTCATTGTTTCAGGCTTAAGTCAGGCAGGGGAAGTAAAGCAACCAAGAGATTTGGAGACTTCCTGCAGACAGAACGAGGACTCAGGCTTTGTCAAAGCCAAGGGGTGAGGGACCATCACCCCCTTTTGCTCTAGCCCCCCAAGTCCTTCCCTGGGGCCTCCATATGATCATGCCTGTCTTAGGTTGTTCCACCCTTGGGGAATCTTACCCATCATTGACTAACCGATCAAGCATTGAGGGCCAGTTATGGATGAAGTAAAAGGAGCAGAAGTGGTGTCCCTGCCAGGGAGATAAGCTTTGTCTCCCTAGTGGCTTATGGTCTGAAGGTTGCTCACTAAGCTTTAGCTGTGATGGGGTTACAGCTTCTGAAACCAGGCAGGGTGGTTCCCAACACAAAATCTTTAGGAGATAGGTGTGTTGCAAATATTCTTCCCATGGAGAATTTTCCTATTCTTTTTCCAAATGGTAGCTTTTGATGGTAGCATAAGTTTTTAATATTTAAAACTAACATCAACTTTTGTTTTCAGCCTTTTTGTTTTATTTTCTGTGTCCTATATAAGAAGTCTTTGCCTTCTCCCAGGTCACTAGGTCACCAAAGTAATCTCCTATATTTTCTCCTAGAAGCTTTATAGTTTTACTCTTACGTTCAAGTTTATGATCCTTCCTTGATTATTTTGTGTGGAAAGTGATATAGGAGTTGTTCTTTTTTCCTCTTCAAGTGGATATCAAATTACTTCAGTACTATTTTCACTGATTAATATCTCTAGTGTAATGGAAAAGAAGTGAAACAATCATTCTTGTCTTATTCCTAATCTTAGGAAGAAAACAGTATCCAATCACTCTTTACTCTTTTTATTTTTCTGCTCATTTCTTGCATTTCTGTTGAATCGATTGTTTTCTTCTTTTATTTTTTAAAGAATTTTAAAGAGTTTATTTATTTTTGGAAAGAGAGGAAGAGAAACATTGATTGGTTACATCTCATACGCTCCCTAGTAGGGACTTGACCCACACCCCAGGCATGTGCCCTGACCAGATATCAAACCAGCAACCTTTTGGTCTGCAGGATGACACCCAACCCATTGAACTATACCAGCCAGAGCTTGTCTTCTTCTTTTAAATAGAGAAACTTAAGTTAGGGTATCTCCTATAAAACTAGTTTCCTGGGAAGAAAAGAAATACAGCATTAGAAAAAAAGTTAAAACTGAGCCAGAGAAAAATCTGGAACCTTATAAGTGAAAAATTCTATGCTTTGTGATGAAACTTATGATCCAAAATGACCTTTTAAATCTTTCATTTGATATTATTGGCATTGGCTTCCATAGGACAAGTGAGAAAATCTTCAATTCTTTCAGAATTCTTTAGCTAATAAAGTACAAAGAACTATTTGACTTTTTTTGTTGTCCTCCTGAACAGCTCTCCTCTTGGTGTGAAAATCTGCTCTGTCCAAGATGGGAGCCACTAAGTGCTTGTGGCTATTTAATTTAAATTAATTACATTTCAATACACATTTAAACTCTAATTGCTTTAGCCACATTTCAAGTACCCAGTGACCCAATTTGGTTAGTGACAGCTACTTTGGATAGTGCACGTTATAGAATGTTTTTACAATGGTAGAAACCATTGTAGAAACATTCTATTGGCCAGTAGGTGAAAAGTTTATAGTAGTACTGCAACTTCATACACCTTGGAGCAGATCAATTTGAGAGACATCATGTTTTTTAGCAGAATTTATAAAAAGACAATGTACAGTAGCATTCTGTAACATTCTTCCACCATCTGACCTTGTGGTGAACAGTGACCAAGTGATGACCACCTTGCAGGCTCCTGGGGACTTCTACTCCTGCATACAAACTCTAGGCTTGGCATCCACAGGACATTGATAATGATTTATTTAGTACAACAGCTTATGGAGTAATGGTGATAACAGGGGCTGAGGTTCTAGCTTCTGTCTAACAGTAGGGGACTTGACATTCTGAATGGTATAGGGAAGCCAAGAAAGGTTGGAACATTTCCAGTTGAAGCTAGGTGACAAAGGGTTGCGCATGGCTCACATTGGGCCGTAGCATTTGGCATTCCTTAGAAGCTTTGACCTCTCCACCTTGTTGCCAGACTGGTTTAGGTCTCATCTAAACCCGCTGGTTAGAATGTGTATCCTGAGCCTGTTGCACCACTGGCACAAGTGACTAATAGCTGCAGGTCGGGACTGATTTAGGATGGCATGGGCAGGGAAAAACCGTGCCAGCCACGATCTGGCCCTACATTTTCTGGATGGGCGGGGGAGACTATTCTTCTTTCTGGACTGGCCAACATACATTATCATCATCTCTGTGCCCACTCATTGGAAAAATAACTTTGCCTTTCTGAGGAAGAAGATGTGAAAATCCATGTTCTTTCTTTCTCTCTTCCTCTGGCATCATATTGGCATTGGTTATATCCAAGAAGGGAAAATTCTCCCCTGATCTTTTCATTGTCAGTGGTGTTAGCCAGCTTCATACCTGTGTGGATTAATTCTTTCATGGGTCAGCTGCTCAAATTTCTGTTTTTATATTGGCTTGTGCTCAACTTTTGTGTAGAGGTGATAAATATGGTCTCCTTCACTAATTTCCTGAACATTCTTTTCTTTCACATTTTGTTTGTATTTTGAAGGGTTTTTTTTTGACTTAAAAATTCAGAGTCTTTGGATTTCCCCCTGGGATCTGTTATCACTTCGACACTTCAGCATTGTACTAAGTAAATTGAAATATTCATCACCCAGATCTTCCCCAAAAGTTTCATTCAACTTTGTGTCAGGTGCTCTGGTAAGCACCGGAATACAAGGCACAAGACAAGCCAGAGTGGGATTCTATCTTTATAAAGTCACCCAGTAGGAAAGACAAATAATTAAGCTACAGTTAAGTCACTTGTAATGAAGAAAAATGTACATTTTGTATTTGCATTTGTTTGACTTTATTATTCTTTAGATTTGATATATGAAAATAGTATAATATTTCTACAATTTATGTAGCTGAAAAACAAATGTACCCAAACCAGGATGATGGTTTTTAAGAACTGTGCAAATCCCCAATCTATTACGCAGAAGAGTAAGAGAATTGAAGGTCAAGGAAAGGGGTCCCGTGCAACTTTGGAGGGCCACGAGAGAGGACGGGTTGACACCCCAAAAGTCTCTCTAGGATTGTGGGGGGGTACACCCAGACTTGGCATGTTTTCCTCACACACTGCCCTACCCGGGCTTGGGCACTGCCAAAGTGAGGGGTAATACCAGTACAGAGCTGGCGTGGCTCCGCCCGAGTCGCTCGGCTAGAATAGGCGGGCTCCGGACTACGATTCCCAGAAGGCCGTGCAAGGCCGAGAGGGAAGAGCCGCGGCGCCGGAAGAGCGCGAGAGCGAAGGTGGCGGGTGTTTTTTAGGTGGTCGGTCTGGCAATCTCCGAAACCTAGACGGTCCTGGCAGCCCCAGGCGCTGGCCGGGGCGAGCCGGCACTTCTGACCGCAGGACGGGCCGGGGCGGAATGTAGGGCGCCGTGCGCGGAGGCCGCCAGCGCGGCTAGAGAGGCGCGGGGGCGCGCCGAGGATGGAGAGAGCGATGGAGCAACTCAACCGCCTGACTCGCTCGCTGCGGCGTGCTCGCACCGTGGAGCTGCCCGACGGTGAGCGGGGCCAGGCGGCTGGGGCTGAGATCTGGGGGCGACTGGCCCCGGGGGGTGGAGCCCGGGCCTTGAGCGGTCGGTGGGAAAAGTAACAGAAAGCTGACAAAATGCCTGCATTTACTTTCCCGAGCTGGGAGGGGCTGGGACCAGCCGCTCACGCGTAGCCCTCTGCTTCAGCTTCCGCAGGTGGGAGTTTGCGGGAGTGGCCAGGGCGGTGGGGGTCCTGTCGGTGGAAGCAGCGGAATAGACAGAAGTCTCTCCGGACAGGTGGCAGAGACATAGATTCCGGAAACATCACAGTTGTGGGCCATTTTACAGTTGGCTGCTCACTGAGGATGGGAAGATGCTCCATAAATAATATTATGTACTTTAGGCTTCGGGAGGGTGGAGTGGGGATTAAGCAGCCTTTCCCCCACGCCCCAAAATCGTACAGCAGGCGTCCCCAACCTTTTTTGGCATTAGGGACCGGTTTTGTGGGAGGTGAGGGAGGCGACTGGAGGCACAGTTTAGGTGACGTTCGTTTGCTACACGAGGTGGATGAATGGGGTGGGGGGGAGATGGGAGGCTGAGCTCAGGTGAGCTTCCCTAGGTCGCCCAGGGTTGAGGGGGCGGGAGGGGGGAGGTGACAGGAGGCGGAGCTCAGGAGAGCTTCCCAGGGACTGGGTGTCTAACAGGCCGCGGGGTGGGGGCGGGGGACCTGGCGTAGAGCTCTATTGTATTTTCACAACAGATAAATAAGAGGGTGTCAAAGGTCAAGCTTGTATTCTTAAAATACTGTGTGTTTACAGACCCGTATTTACACTTGTCTTTAAATTGAATGCCTGCTTTCATTCTTTACCTATTTGTCAGATGTGGGTGGGGGCTGGGGAGCTTCTACAAAGGAACGGGGCGTGATCCCCTCAGTTCCGGAATTTTAGTTCAGTGTGCCGGGCAGGGTTCCTTCAGAACAGGTGAAATACTAATAGCAGAGGTGAGAAAGAAAGCCGTTTTGTTTGCAGCCTCATGAATTCAGACGTTTTAGTAGCAGTGGGAGATGGCAGTCAGCTTCTCAGGCTTCGTTTATGTATGCGAGGAAAGGGTTAGGCAATTATGGTGGCTAATTTTTTTAAATGCATTGCATTACTTTATCTTATTTCATTTTTTCAAAACTTTATTTGAATTTCTGCTGGAGAGGTGATCTGTCAATTAGGGGTGGAGACCTTCAGAGGGAGTCATTAAAGAAATGTGGGTCTGGATATTTGGGGGATAATTTTCTTGAAAAAATTTTCTCTAGTCTCTACTTATGAATAAGAATAGGGATGATTTGTGGTCTCTCTCAATAATTTTGTATTTGATTCTTTGATAGTATGAAGTAGTTGACTAAAGATGATTCTGCTTTTTAGTAACTAGAACTCCAGCTTCAACTTTTTCTGTTTTCTTTCAAACTTCCATTTTTGAGTTAAGATCTTAAGTGCTGCTCTCACTCATTTTCTAGTCATATTATTGATATAGGTTGATGAAAACTGCATGTGTAGGTTTATTGACAGCAGTTTGTATTGCCTAGTTTAAATCCCAAAGTTTTTCATATGAATGTGATTTAGAATTTGATTAATGTTTCCAGGTTTTTAATAGTAGTAATGTATTTTCATTGTAGAAAATTCTGGAAAAAAAGATGAACAATTCTGTTATTCATCCAGTAATAAACTTAGTATTTTCTTCAGTTCCTTCTATTGTTTTTCTTTCTCTACCAAATTAAGATCATACTGCATATTTGCTTTTAGAATACATGCTACTTTTTTTGTGTCTTTATTTTTTTTTGCCCAGACTATTTAAACTTTTATTCATGCTTTATTCTCCTATAGTCTTTTTTAAAATATATTTTATTGATTATACCATTACAGTTGTTCTATTCCCCCCCTTCATTCCCCTCCACCCACACACTCCCTCCCCCACCATTCTCCCCCCTTAGTTTATAACCACGTGTCTCAAGTTCTTTAGATTCTATATTTCCCCCACTATTCTCACCCTCCCCACTACCTATTTTCTACCTACCATCTATGCTATTTTCTGTACCTTCTCCCCCCTTCTCCTCCTCCCACTCCCCTGTTGCTAACCCTCCATGTGTTCTTCATTTCTATGGTTCCACTCCTGATCTAGCTGTCCTCTTGGTTTGCTTTTGTTTTAGGTGTGGTTGTTAATAACTGTGTGTTTGCTGTCCTTTCACTGTTCATATTTTTCATCTTCTTTTTCTTATATAAGTCCCTTTAGCATTTCATATAATAAGGGCTTGGTGATGATGAACTCCTTGAACTTGACCTTATCTGAGAAGCACTTTATCTGTCCTTCCATTCTAAATGAAAGTTTTGCTGGATAAAGCAATCTTGGCTGTAGGTCTTTGGATTTCATGACTTGGAATACTTCTTTCCAGCCCCTTCTTGCCTGTAAGGTCTCTTTTGAGAAATCCGCTGACAGTCTGATGGGTACTCCTTTGTAGGTGACTGTCCCCTTATCCCTTGCTGCTTCTAGGATTCTCTCCTTCATTTTAGTCTTGGCTAATGTAATTATGATGTGCCTTGGTGTGTTCCTTCTTGGGTCCAACTTCTTTGGCACTCTCTGAGCTTCCTGGATTTCCTGGAAGTCTATGTCCTTTGCCAGACTGGGGAAGTTCTCCTTTATTATTTGTTCAAATAAGTTTTCCACTCGTGGCTGTTTCTTTTCCCCTTCTGGTACCCTTATAATCTGGATGTTGGAACGTTTAAAGATGTCCTGGAGGTTCCTAAGCCTCTCCTCATTTTTTTGAATTCTCATTTCTTCCTTCCTTTCTGGTGGGATGTTTCGTTCTTCCTTCTGGTCCATTCCATTGATTCGAGTCCCAGTTTCCTTTCCATCGCTATTGGTTTCCTGGACATCTCCCCTCATTTCAATTAGTTTAGCCTTCGTATGTTCCTCTATTTTGTTACTATGTTCCTCTAATTTGTGACTATAATCCACCAGTTCTGTGAGCATCCTGATAAGCAGTGTCTTGAATTGTGCTTCTGAGAGGCTGGCAATTTCTTGGTCGCTTAGAGTTATTGGCTCTGGGACTTTGAGTTCTTCTTATACCATCTTTTGGGCTGTTCGTGCCTGTTCCATAGCAGGATCAGAGCCCTAAAGTGTTCACTAGAACAGGGCAACTAAGTCGCTGGGTTGTGACGTTGTATGTGGGGGTGGGGTCAAAGAGTGACAATGGCTCTCACCGGTATTGCAGGGCAACTAAGTCGCTGGGTTGTGATGCTGTATGTGGGGGCGGGGTCAAAGAGGGACAACGGCTTCCCGTCTGCCGCCTGCCGCTGTGGCCCCGGCGCCGCAGCCACCACCGTCACCAGGCCCATGCGTTTTGTTCCACTGCATGCGAGTGTGCCACCGCCGTCAGCCCTCTACCACTGGGTTTGCCCCCTGGGGCCTGCGTGGTCCGTCTTACTGTGCGCGAATGTGAGATCGCGGTCAGTCTGCCCCGCACCCCGATGGGTCTGGGCTGCCTGCGCGCCTAGGTCGGGGGATTTGTCCTGCCCGACCCAGCTCCGCTGCTGGCTCTGCCTCTCTTACCATCCCCGTTGAACAGTTCGTAGTTGTCGGACTTCCGTATAATTCAATTTTCTGGTCTTTGGGTGTGTCCTAGTTCTCCAAACCTTTGTTGTATTCAAACTTGGTTGTGGGAGAAGGCACAGTGTTTCCACCTATGCCTCCATCTTGGCGGAAGTCCTATTCTCCTATTTTTGTGTCTTTAAATATGCTTAATGACTTTGTAGGATTTCATAGGATATAGGTAACAAATATAAAGTCTAATTTTGTTAAGATAGATTTTATGAGGTGAAGCTGGTACTTTTTAAAGTCTTAATTTGTCTCTATAAATATTTTCTTAGCATTAACACATAAAAGAATTATAGATCTAATTATATCAACATTTTTAAAATTGTGAGTATCCACTTCTTAACTTGCTTTTTTGGAAGGTTCTACCAACACACTGAGAGACCCTGGAAACTAGAGTAACTAAAAATAAAACTTTTCCCTATGTTGTTCAGCAAAAGTGGCATTTTTGTTTACATTTGTTTTTCTTTGGTCGTAATGAGTCTGTGCTCATCTTGTTCCTTTAATTTATCTTTGTCCTTAAATTCTGATGACTCTTTTTGAGTTCTGTGAGATTGGCTCTTTGTTGTGTGTGTGTGTGTGTTTTTATGTATCACATTCTAATAAAATTCCAGGTTGTGTTTGTGTTTTGAAGACTGAACAGAACTTCTGAGATTTCTCAATTTAGAAACTAATCAGATATTTATTTTGGTTTGCTAGAATTCATTGATTCATAAGCATCTAGTTGGAACTCATTATTAAGATTGGAAAGTTTTTCATCATCTTTACTCTAAAATTGTCACAGAGTATTAAACTGCAGAGACTTGATTTCCTGAATTGGATACTGAGAAGACACATTTCTATTTCCTTATTTTGATGAAAACCTGAGTATTGTTACTAAGTAATGGAGGAAGTGGAGGTTGTTGGGCCCTATTCTGTGCAGGGCTGACATAGGAATATTCTTTTAGGAGAGGAAGGGATAGGAAAGAACTTACTTTAGGGATGTGGATTCTCAGTGACCTTTAAAGGTTGATTTACATTGCTCACTTATGTGGAAAAAGCCTTAAACTTTTGCACTGCAGTGAATGTAGCTTGTATAATAAAACAATAGGATTTGAGTCCATTTTAACCTATATTTGAATGATGATTAGGATAGTTATCAGTGTTTTAAAACAATCACTCCCATTTTATGATTTGAGGAGTAATTATATACATAACATATAATTGTTAAGGTTTTCCTTTTAGTTGTTGAGTTGTGAAACTTTATTAATGAAAATGGCCAACATATCTGGTTAAGTGAGAGATTCAACTTTTCTTATCACTGAACACTTAAGTTATATGTCTAATACTCAGTGTCTTTATGAGAATAGAAAAAGAAGCACTTGACAAGTTATATTCTGTTTTTAGTAAAGTATTTATTGGATAGTCTCCTTCTAGCGCTATCATTGTTATTCTACTTGTTTCTTCCTACCTTTTAATGTATGTGAGCTACATTTTAATGAGGTTAGATTTGACCTAAAAAATAAGATCTACATCTAAATATTATGTAAATAAATACTTTATAAATAAAACCCATGTGAACCTTATGATGCCCACTTATGCTCACTAAAAATTATGTGCTATCTTGATTTATAAGTTTCAGTTCACTAATCAAGGTATTTCCTGTTTATGACTTTGTTGATTGTGGAGTTACTTAATTGAAATTGTCATGGTTTAGAAGTTCAGATTTTTATTGAAGTGTGTATTACATGAGATACAGAGAGTGTTAGTAAAAGCAAAGATAAATCAATGGGACTATATAAACCTAAAAAGCTTCTGCAAAGCAAAAAAAAACTGCCAACAAAACAAAAAGGCAACCAGTGGAATGGGAGAAGATATTTGCAAACACCATCCCCCACAAGGGATTAATATCCAAACTCTATAAAGAACTCATATAACTCAACATCAAAAAGAAAAAGAAAAAAAGAAATGAAGAAACAATTCAAATAAAAAATAGACAAAGGACCTGAACAGACACTTCTCCCAAGAAGACATAAAAGTGTCCAGTAGGCAGATACTTGAAAAGATATTCAACTAGCTGTTATGGAAATGCAAATCAACAGTACAAATGAGATGCCACCTCACACTTGTCCATATGACCTCAATCAGCAAGACAAGGAATAACAGCTGTTGGAGAGGTTGTGGAGATAAAGGAACCCTCATTCATTGCTGGTGAGAATTTCAATCAGTACAGTCAAAATGTAAAACAGCATAGAGATTCTTCAAAAAATTAAGAATAGAGGTGCCGTATGACCTGGTAACCCTTCTTCTAGGTATCTACCTGAAAAATGTGAAGACACTTATTCACATAGGTATAGGCACCCCTGTGTTCATTGTAGTATTATTCAGTGACCAAGACATGGAAACAATAAAAGTGTCCCTGGATAGATTGGATAACCAAGATGTATACAGATACAATGACATACGACTCAACCATAAGAAAAGGTGAAATGCTGCCATTTGTGACAGCATGAATGGATCTTGAAAATATGCTAAATGAAATAAGTCAGATAGAAAAAGTCAAGAACCATATGATATCTCTCATATGTGGGATGTAAAACTAAGAGCAACAAATGAACAAACAAGAAAAATAATAACTCATAGACAGAGGCAACAGTATGATATTTACCAGAGGGAAGGGTAGGGGAGTGGAGGTACCAGCAAAGGGTAAAGGAGGTCAAATATGTGGTGACAGAAGATTTGACCTTGGGTGTGCTATCATAGAATTGCACTCTTGGAGATTTGACTTTGGATGATGGATTGTGGACTTGTACACTTGAAACCTATATAATTTTATTAACCAATGTCATCCCAATTAATTTAATTTAAAAAATCAAGAAAAAAAAGTTACCGTGCTCAGGGAGGTTTAGTGTAATGTTTTTCAACTCCTGGTGGCGATTTAGTTTCAGTTGATGGGAGTAATTTAGTAGTTACATTCAACATAAAAAAAAAACAACAAAAACTATATGGAAGATAGCAAAACAGATTACAGTGTATTGCAGTTATGTGAAGAGTAAGTTTTGTATTTTAGATCTTTGATTACTATCTGTACTGCATACTAGTTCACTGTAAGATTTTTATGGGGCTATGGAATCACTTAATGTCAGCGTCATCCAGCTTGTTTAGTGCTTCGGTTTTCTCATTTATAAAATGGGGATGATAATAGTACCTGCATCATGGGGTTTCGAGGATAAAAGAGATGATGCATGTAAAGTGTTTGGAACAGTGCCTTTAAGATAATAGCTTAAAACATGTTGACTGTTAACTACTAGGATTCTTTGGTATTTTGTTTTTATAGCAAAAGAGTTGCATTTGCATACTAAACTTGTGAATGTTGATTACCAGTGAATTGCCTTCCATGTATGTACCCCCACATAGTAAAATAATGAACAAAAATGTGAAGAAATAGTAATAACTTATTTCCTTCTCATATCTGAATACTTCAGTATACATTCCTAAATACATAAGTTATGTTTTTTCAAACATAATTACAATACCATAGTTGATGGTTTTTTTATTCTCAAATACCTAGTTCATGATTAGTTTTCCCTTCTCAAAAATATCCTCTTACATTTGGTTTATTTGAGTCAGTATCCAGACAAAGTCCATACATTTGGTTGATTTATTTCTTAAATTTCTTTTAATGATAACAATTCTCCCTCTGTTGTTTTGTTTGAGGGACTGGTTCTCAGTCTGTATTTTAAAGACATTTGTCAATTTTCAGTATCAGAATAGTTGCACAGTTGGTTTCTCTTTCCCCCAGTTGGCCCCCAAAGAGACCACACCAAAGGAGAGTACATTTTAAGCCAATAAACTGCAGGATGCGCACCTAACAGAACTCACAGGAACCTTACCAGAAAGGGGATGCTGAGTAAGGAAAGGAACTTCTAAAAATCAGCACACTGCCAGCCCAGATTGTACAGCGCTTTCACAACCGGATGGGGTGGCTAGTGCACCCGAACCCCAAAGAAGCAAAGTTTCAAAATAATATAAAATTTACGAGCAATTTTGTACATAAATGATTCAAGGTTTCTCCAGCACTAACAGTACAAAGCACAATGAGAGGGCACTTTTAGAGAGAGCAGCTTCAGTCCCAGCAAAGTGTGATGAGAGGAGTTTCATATGGTTTAACCAGTGGCAAAAACATCCTTTTCTTTTGAGGAGGCATACGACCAAATAACTGATCGCTTCAAAATGAGGGGCACACAGTACATTTTGTGAACCATTGAGGGGTAGAGATGGGTGAGGATGTGGCATCAGAGAGGTCCCACCAGAGCATCACTTCTGTTTTGGCTAACTCCTGGAACAACTTTCTTTTTTGGTTAATTCCTACATTGTTTTCTGGATTGATTGGTACTCTGTACAAAGCAATGGTTCTGCCTAGTGGACTCTTTCTCTGGGTTCTGTTTGGCTCTCAGTAATGTAGGCCTGTACCTTTTTCCCTCCTCTGTGGAGAGGACAATACCGGATTAAGCTAAAAAATTACCTTTTAAAAGTGAGAAAGAAATTAGACTGCAGTTTGAGAACTGTGGAATGATTTGAAATGTTTTAAAAATGGTTTCTACAACAACAGAAAAGGTAATTACAAATGTGTATATCACAACATACTTTTAAAGACAGTTTGCAGTGTGCTCACATTCCTTTAAATATTGTTTCCAAAGGTGCTCAGTTTTGTAGTCCAACCAGAATCCCTGGGGAGAGGCAGAGACAGTTTGGCAAAAAAGACATTGGGTGGGGTGGGGGATGAACTGAAAGGAGAAAGCAGCCTTTCAGTTAAAGATCTGCCCTCAGTGTAAAGGTCAGCTTCTGGTAGGCTGGCCTCAGGCAGAGTCAGGGTCAGGGGGTGGAGCTGTGGCTGGGTGAGACTGGGGTGCCCCACATCTCATTCAGATCAAGCAGAGATTTGTCCGACATCCTTTTGTACAGAGGTGTTCGACTTTGGTGCATTTCAGTTTATCTTCCAAATCATCTGTTGTCTTTTCCACCTTGGCTACTGATGATCTCTCCACTAACTCGGATTGGGTCTCTGCTTCCTTGGATTTATCAGTAAGAATCTTGATCTCTTTCTCACATTGGTCTTCTTTTTGAGAGTACTTTCCTTTAGCAGTACTTTAGGTTCTGGGTGATCAGTCTGATCCACTCATCCACCTCGGCAACTGGGCCCTGCTGGCTCCGTTCCTCTGTGGGTTCCAAGTCTCCCTCAATAATCACCAACTTACAAGCCACCTCTTTGTAGTTCCTATCTGCCTCTTCTGCAGTGTGCTTGGCTTCTTTGAGTTGGATTTCTGGGAGTTCCATGTTCATCTTTTAAAGCTCAGTTTTCAATAACCTTCATAGCTTTCTCGCTCTCATTGGCAGCTTTCTCAGCTTCCTCCAGCTTTTGCAGGGTAGCGGCCAGGTGCCCCTGAGTGCAGTCCACCTCCTCTTCAACCAGCTGGATCCTATGCTTAAAGGGGTCCATCTCAGCCTTAGCCTGCCCCCTGGCTCTCCTTTCTCCCTCCACTTTCAGCTGCAGGCGCTTCGCCGTTACCTCTGCATGCATCATCGGCTTGCTACTGCAGAACTGGATCTTGGTGATCCCGCCCATAGTGCCCACCCAGCTCCTCCTCTGTTTTGGTTTCCTGTCTCCTCTACCTGGAGCTGCAGCTTCTCCTCCTCCTTCATTTTTTTTAATGTTTTATTTTTAACTAATTACAGAAAAGTTGTGTAAGTAGTGCAGAGTTCCTATAAACCTAATGTCCCCTGAAGTTCACATCTTCTACAACTGTACTACAGTTATCAAAATTGAGGAATTAATGTTGATATAATACCATTAATGACATTAGAGAGTTTATTAGAATTGAACATGTTTTCTCACTAATGCCCTTTTTCTACTTTATGACCTCATCCAGGATACTATATTGCATTTAGTTTTCGTGTTTCCTTAGCTTCCCCTGAACTGATAATTCTTCAGTTCTTCCTTATATTTAATGGCTTTGAGACTTTAAAAAAAATCCTCATCTGAGGATATATTTTTATTGGTTTCAGAGAAAGAGGAAGGGGGAGAGAGACATCAGTGTGAGAGAGAAACAGTGATGAGTTATTTCTCAATCAGTTACCTCTCATGTGTGCCCTGACTGGGGATCAAACCTGCAACCTAGGTATGTGCCCTGACTGGGAATTGAACCCGCAACTTTTTGTTGTACAGGATGACACTCCAACCAACTGAGCAATTTGGCAGGGCTTAATAGCCTTGAGAATTTATAAGAGTACTATTTAGATATTTTGTGGAATTCCCTTTTATTTGAGTTTGGTGTTTTCTCATGATTAAAGTTATGCATTTTTGGCAAGAATATTGCAAAAGTGATGTTGTCCTTCTCAATGGATCATATCGGGGCTGTATGATATCAGTGTGTATTATTTCTGGTGTTGTTACTACCCTGTATCACTTGATTAGGTGATATCCTCTGGGTATCCACTATGAATTTACTATATTTTCCTCTATAATCAATCAATATTTTGGGGAGATACTTTGGTACTATATATTTATTCTCCTTCTCCTCAAAATTTAACTCATTAATGTTAGCTTTGTTATTAACTTTTTAATGGCTGGCTCTGGCCTGGTGGTTCATTTGGTAAGAATGCCACTCCAGTGCACCAAAAGGTTGCAGATTTGATCCACCAGCGGGACACCTACGGGAGGCCAGTGGAGGTTTCTTTCTCATCCCTTTTTTCCCCTCCCCGTTCCTCCCCTCCCCTTCCTCCCCTCCCCTTCCTCCCCTCCCCTTCCTCCCCTCCCCTTCCTCCCCTCCCTGTTCCTCCCCTCCCTATTCCCCCCTCTTCTCTCTCTCCAAAATCAATGAGCATATCCTCAATCGAGGATTAAAAAATAAAGTTTTTAAGGGCTAAGTGGGAGTTTGCAGGGTTATTTCTTTGCAAGTAACTTACTTAAAAAACATAAACCTCTAAAATTCATTGAATTGAGAAGTGACTATTAGTAATAAATAAAAATAAATTCAAACACTAGCTGAAACATACATAAATATGATATGGCATTATAGATGTTATTGCCTTATATAACTTTTTTTTTTTGTATCACGTTTGTATGAATTTATGCTATAGAATATAAATGAAAATGTGTGAGTAGTTAAAGTTAATACGTAAATCTAAGACTTTAATGCTGTTTTATAAAAGCTTCTAAAGTATTTTTTGTTATAATATTGGTAAGAAACAAGTACTATGTATTTTAAATTTAATTTTAGTTTTAAACTTTTTAAAAAAAGATTTTATTTATTTAATTTGAGAGAGAAGGGAAGGGAGAGAGAAAGGGAGAGAAACATCACTGTGTGGTTGTGTCCCATGTGCATGCCCCCAACTGGGGAGCTGACCCACAACTCAGGCATTTGTCCTGCCTGGGAATTGAACCAGTGACCCTTTGGTTTGCAGGCCTNATGGGAGGCCAGTGGAGGTTTCTTTCTCATCCCTTTTTTCCCCTCCCCTTCCTCCGCTCCCCTTCCTCCCCTCCCCTTCCTCCCCTCCCTGTTCTTCCCCTCCCTATTCCCCCCTCTTCTCTCTCTCCAAAATCAATGAGCATATCCTCAATCGAGGATTAAAAAATAAAGTTTTTAAGGGCTAAGTGGGAGTTGTCAGGGTTATTTCTTTGCAAGTAACTTACTTAAAAAGCATAAACCTCTAAAATTCATTGAACTGAGAAGTGACTATTAGTAATAAATAAAAATAAATTCAAACACTAGCTGAAACATACATAAATATGATATGGCATTATAGATGTTATTGACTTATATAACTTTTTCTTTTGTATCACGTTTGTATGAATTTATGCTATAGAATATAAATGAAAATGTGTGAGTAGTTAAAGTTAATACGTAAATCTAAGACTTTAATGCTGTTTTATAAAAGCTTCTAAAGTATTTTTTGTTATAATATTGGTAAGAAACAAGTACTATGTATTTTAAATTTAATTTTAGTTTTAAACTTTTTAAAAAAAGATTTTATTTATTTAATTTGAGAGAGAAGGGAAGGGAGAGAGAAAGGGAGAGAAACATCACTGTGTGGTTGTGTCCCATGTGCATGCCCCCAACTGGGGAGCTGACCCACAACTCAGGCATTTGTCCTGCCTGGGAATTGAACCAGTGACCCTTTGGTTTGCAGGCCTGTGCTCAATTCACTGAGCCATACCAGCCAGGGCTGTATATTGAAATTTAAAAAAATTGTTAGTTTATATAGCTTTAATATCCATATGTACTTATTTTTTAAAAGATTGTACTTGTTTACTTTTAGAGAGATGGGAAAAGAGGAAGAAAGAGAGGGAGAGAAACATCAATATGTGGTTTCCTCTTGCATGTCCCCTACTGAGGACCTGGCCTGCAACCCAGGCATGTGCCCTGACTAGGAATCGAACAGGTGATCTTTCAGTTCGCAGGCCAGCACTTAACCCACTGAGCCACACCAGCCAGGGCCATATATACTTTTCTCTCAAAGTACATGCAACTATGGTAAAATATGAAGTCAATGCCACCTCTTTGGAACTAAAAGAAATTTTAGTTGTTAAAGCTGCAAAAAATATTAGGGCTCTAGTTTTTCCCTCAGATCTAAAAGCTAAGCAGTTTTATGGTGATGTAGAAGGGATGAGTATTAGAGGGATAAGAAATTCTGCATTATTGCAAATTTCACAATACTACTGATATTCTACACTATTCTTAACCTTCTTTCCCCTCTTCTACTTTTTATGTGGAGTTAAGAAAACTCTAAAATGGTCTAGGTATCACCCTTTGGAAAAAGCTGGAGGTAAAGGAATTCTTTTTTTTTCTTTATCAGATAATGAAACTGCTGTTTATACATTAATGCCAATGGTTATGGCTGATCAACATAGGTGAGTTCCTATTTCACAAATTTATACTTTTTGAGAAATATAAGTTTATCTGAATGTTGTATGTACATACACACATGCAGTTCGGACATAGATGTTATCTGGGGACACATTATTTAACCTATTATAATTTTCTGTCTGTGAGTTAAATAAGATTTTTCAAGCTCCTATGGCAAGAGATTTTTAAAAAATAAATAGGTATTAAGTCAAGTATTTGGTTCGTTGGAGCTGGATGAAGGCGGGCAAAGATGGGAAAAGGGGGACATCTATAATTGTGTTGATCATAAAAGTAAAGTAAAAAAAAGATACAGTTATGTGATTGTGGGATGAGGTGTATATATTTCTAGCAGACAGCTGTGCTGTGGTTAGCCATTGGGTAGTTTCGTGTAAATAAGAAAGTGAAAAGAAACTATATTTTGAAACAAGTTTTTTGCTTTAAAATTCCTATCTGATAATAATTAAAACATTTTTTGTCTCTGATTTTTCTTATTTGGTCAGGATTAATATAGCTGGGCTCAGCTTTCTGCAAGGGGAGCAGCCAGCCCTACTCCCTTTGTTCCTCAAGAATCTAGGGGGAGCTGGACGCTACTTAGATGTCCTCAGAGCAGGTGACATGGTGCCCATGAGGACATCTTCAGCACATTTATTGGTCAGGGCAGCTGGGGTTTGGATGATACTGTGCTGGCTGCCATGTACACTTAAAGAACAATGCCTGTTTTTTTAGTTTATGCAAGACAGAATCTTTTGAATAATTAATTGGTATGAGGAACTAAAGAGCTACTAACTAGCTATGTGTTTTTGAAAACTTTTTAAAACATATCGACACTTTAATTTTCTTTTGTGTAGGTCTGTTTCTGAACTACTATCAAATTCAAAGTTTGATGTTAACTATGCATTTGGACGTGTGAAAAGAAGCTTGCTTCACATTGCAGCAAAGTAAGATTAAAGATATTTTGGATTAAACTCTGGTCTAGAATAATGATCAGTAGTCGGCTTTGAGCCAGTGTTGGCCCACAGTAGTTATGGAGGGAAATGAGGACTGCTCAGTGGTTCTGTATGTGGTTGGGGCATAGTGTGCTATTGCTTGCATTCTTTCTCTACATAAATTGTTAACCTTGCATTGGACTCAAGTCTCGTATGTCCTGTCTTAGCTTGTTCTAGGTTGGATCAGAGTAGGTTAGGCACAGGGATTGTCTTTCCCAGATATATTTAAGAGGGTTCATTCATCGAATTTTTTTTATTCAACCAATATGAGATTTTATATGCTAACTGCCCATTGTCATTGGCTTTATAGTATCTTAAGGTGGAGGCCATTTTTTATTTGTGACAGAAGTTTAGTCAAACTTTAGGTTAATATGGGCTTTAAAAATAGTGTGTTTAATAGAGATTTTTGTTCTTTAATTAAGCTATGTCAACTTGGCTGTTTGTTGAATGTTATCTGACCTGTTTTTAATATTGTTTTAGTTGTGGATCTGTGGAATGCTTGGTTCTGCTATTAAAGAAAGGAGCAAATCCTAACTACCAAGATATTTCAGGTTGTACTCCACTTCATTTGGCAGCTAGAAATGGGTAAATATTTGTTTCCTGAAGTAGATTAAGTTGTATTATCAGTATTCAAGACACTCTACCTTGATTTGATGTCCCCCCCCCAATATTGGTCTTGGGAAGAGGGTCTTGGGTCATACTCAATTTTTAAGTAACTGTCATATCGAATAATTTATGAAATTGTTTAATGATATCTTTCTTCTTAAAAATATTTGAAGTTCATTTTTACTTGTATTATAATGACATTTAATTTTCTGAAAAACATAATTTTCACCTTACTGTTTTGGAGTTTTTTTCCTTCTAATCTTTAGCCACATCTTACTCCATGGCATATTTTTCCAATTGCTTATTTAGTTAATTTTATTAATGGAACTAAATACAGGGTAAATTTTATATCCAGTTTGTGAATAGTAATTATTTGAGAATGACCTACTTTAATTTTTAAGCTTACTAGATAGAGTAAGCTTTCTTAATAAGGGTAGCTTACTCCTTCTAGTGCCAAAACTGCATTTCATTTTAGTTATGACAAAATGTTTTTTCAATAATGTGCTTGCTAGCCCTCCTTTTAATTTTTAATTAAATCAATTTTTCCCCATTATGAAAGTAGTATTTCCAAAATGTAAATATATTTTTGCCTTTTCCTGATAACTGGTCATCATTATGAACATTATTATGTTATGGTATGCTATTTTAAATCCTACTATAATTTTTATGGTTTCTCTCTGCTTTTTTGTCGAAAATATTAGATGTCACATCTCTATGTCTGCCTCTGTCACTATGTTTTACTTCTTAAAATTCTGTTGGACTGAGGAACCAGACAAAAAAGTTTATGTTCAAAAAGAAAATAAGTAGTTTTTGATTCTGAGTTTGAGAAACTTACATTTTTCTAATGCTGTAAAACTTCTTTATGCAGGTTTGTTTCTATATGTCTCTTGATTACTATTGAAAATATTTTTGTTTTCTATTTGAACTAAGATTCTAGATATGGGTATGGAGCTAAAATTTTCTACTGCATCAGTCTGAGACAAATCTGTATACAAGGATTAAAGTGAAACCAAAACATAAGAAGCATAGTGATGTGTAAATTGGACTGGGAAAGGCATAGTCTTTGACCCTGTCTGGTCTTCCCCATTTCCTGACTTAGCATATGAACTAGTTTAGTTATGTACTTTTCTAATCGGTCACAGCAGCTGATTAAATAATTGTTTTTATAATAATTGGCCACATTAGGTATGTTGTAGGGTGTTACCTCGGTGTCATAGAATAAATTATTAATTTCCTTGCTGAATTAATCTCAGATCTAAATACCTCCTTCCAACTGTTGGTAGAATCTTAGTGACAAAGGTCTTCAGAAAAGTTATGTGTAAAAAGATAATCTCAGTACTCTGTCTCAACAAGGACACATGGGTGTGTTTATTGAATGGGCGTCTTGTATAACTTAGAGGTGCTCAGTAAATGTTTGCTAAGCCATTTGAATACTCATAACTTCCTGTAGCTTCTTATATTTTCAGAAATAGCTTTTTACTTTATTTTTTTTATGAGTTCATATTTGTGTAGACTGAAGCATAAGTTGTAAGGGAATTTTGCCTCTTTTGCTAGTCCTTTTGTTTCTTGGCTTTTTTGTTTTGTTCCCTCAGCTGTCGTTGTCAGGTGCCCTGCTTTAGCATTACCCATTAGTGCTGGGTGCCTTGGTTCTGAATTGCCCTCCTTTCCAGCAGAAGACTCATTAAGCTACTACATAGCGCTTAGATGACAGGTCCCTTATCATTTGGGTTACCATAAGCTTCCTATAATTGTTGCAGTGTTGGGGCAGGAAAATAGCTGCTTCCTATACAGGAGGATCCAGTGTTGCTCACTATTGCATGAGAATAAAAGGGAGACTTCAAAATTGTGTATCCTTAGTTTTCATATTGCTCAGATTTGAAACATGATTTCTTCTTTATTTTTTTGGCAGATTGTAAGCTTATAAAGTGCAGAGCCTGTGTATTAGTTAATATTTTAGCTCCAATTTAGCAAAATAGGTGCTCACTTAGTGGGTTGTATTGACTCACCTCAGGTTCTAGAAAGTAACAATAATGATTGTTAAGTAAGAAAAATAGGATCTATTTCTGTCATATTGCCAAGTGCCATTTGCAGTTCATTTTGAGAGGATCGTTACGGACTGCTATTTTTCTGCAGTGACCCCTACCCAAAACACTTCTTTGGAACTATTCCACTGGCCCATTTCCACTAAATGTTTATTTTGGCAATAAGCTGACAGGCTTCTGGATAGGTTTTATAAATTCAGCAATATAAGCACAAACACACATACATATTTTAAACAGTATATTTATTTTAATATGACTCTCTGTTCTGTTGTCTTAGCATTATTGAAGATTTATTTTAGAATGTTTTCATAACAATGTGTTAGATGAAGGACTTTTATAAACATGTGAGCTTATACATTTACTCAGAGCTTTATTTTCTTCTGCTTTTTAAATTATAATTGTGATGTTAAATGACATTGAAACTTCACTTTAGATACAAAACTCAAAGCAAGAAGTTTGTTTTTATAAATGATTTATTCAGCCCATAAAACTTTACTTATTGACTTAAAAAGAATAATAATTCATAAAGTTTTATTGAGGTTTATTGAGAATGCCTAGATATGCTTAGTACTGAGTTGATTAAAGAAATATGACATAACCCATGGCATGAAGAACTTTATGATCTAATTGAATAGTTTTATATATACACATATGTACTATATGTACTAAATATTCTATATACCATATACTGTATGTGTAGAAGCTGTACTCATGTTAATACTATATGTAATACATATATAACACACTACACGTAATACATTGTTACACATACATTATTATGTGTTTTTATATATGTAATGATTTACTCAAGTACGTAGTAAATTGTTATGCCATGGAGTATATTTCCTAAATGCATATACATAAACTGGATATTATGTGCACACACAGGTAGGTGTATATGTGTGTATATACTTTGTTTCCAAAGCATGGATTTTCATTTCATAATTTAATGAAGGGGAAATTGAGATGAATATTGAGTAGTGACTAGTAATTGATCAGTCTGAGAAAAAACATTGTGAGCAAATTAAATGGGTAGGCAGTTCAAAAAGGGGCAAAGAACTTGAATAGGAATTTCTCCAAAGAAGATACACAAAAGGCTACTAAGCATGAAAAGGTTCTCAATATCATTATTCATTGGGGAAATTTCAAATCAAAACAATAATTAAATATTATTGTTTCATGAGTTCACTCAGTAAGGCTATTAAAAAAATAAATGTTGGTAAGGATGTGGAGCAATTGGAACTCTTGAGCACTGTTGGTGGGAATGTAAAATGGCACAGATGCTCTGAAAAACAGTTTGGTAATTCCTCAAAAAATTAAAAATAGAATTATCATATGATCCAACAGTCTCACTTCTGGGTGTATACCCGATAAAATTGAAAGCAGGGTCGTGAAGAAATATTTCTATACCCATGTTTATAGCTATTCACAATAGCTAAGATGAAAGTAACCTCCGTATCCACTGACAGATGAATGGGTGAGCAAAATGTGGTATATGCATACAGTGGAATATTACTCAGCCTTAGAAAAGAAAGGAAGGAAATTCTGACATATGTTAAGAAAGGGATAAATCTTAAGGATATTGTACAAAGTGAAATTAGGCCAGGCACAAAAAGACGAACAACCGTGTGATTCCCCTTTTATGAGGTACTTAGATAAACCCAAATTATAGAGACAGACAGTAGCGTGGTGGTTACAAGGGGGGCTAGGGGAGAGGGAATGGGGACCTATTATTTAATGGACTTCAGTTTTCAAGATGAAAATAGTTCTTGAGGTAGATGGTGGTGATGGTTATACAGTATGAATATACTTAATAGCACTGATCTTAAAAATGGTTAAGATGCTAAATTCTGGCTCTGGTCGGGTAGTTCAGTTGGTTAGAGTGTTGTCCCAGTATGCCTAAGTTGTGGGTTCAATCTGTGGTCAGGGCGTATACAAGAATCAACCAATGATCCTTGGCTGATGTGGCTCAGTGGACTGAGTGCTGGACTGTGAGCCAGAGTTGCTGATTCATTCCGTCGGGGCACATGCCTGGGTCCCCAATGAGGGACATATGAGAGGCAACCACAATATTGATGTTTTTCTCCCTCTTTTTCTCCTTCCTTTCCCCTCTCTATAAAAATAAATAAAACCTTAAAGAAAAAAAAAGAATCAACCACTGAAAGCATGCATAAATGGAACAACAAATCAATGTTTTTTTCTCTCTAAAAATCAGTAAAGTAAAATAAAGGTGCTAAATTTTATGTTATGTGTATTTTGCCACACCAAACATAATTTTAAAAAATGAAGTGGGTAGGAAGGTGCATTTTATTAATTTTATGTATATGTTTTTGTAATTCATGTTACGGTTTTTTTTTTTAGATTTTATTCATTTATTTTTAGACAGAGGGGAAGGGAGGGAGAAAGAGAGGGAGACAAACATCCATGTGTGGTTGCCTTTTGCATGTCCCCCACCAGAGACCTAGCCTACAAGTCATGCCTGTGCCCTTATCGAGAATCAAACCTGCCACACCTGGGTTCACAGGCGGGGGCTCAGGCCCTGAACCACACCAGGGCTTGGCTTTTTTTAATTTTAATTTTAATTTTTAGAGAGGGGGGAAGGAGGGAGAGAGGGAGAGAAACATCAAGGTGTGAGAGATACATCGATTAGTTGCCTCTCACAGGTCCCCAGCTAGTGACCTAACCCACAATCCAGGCATGTGCCTTGAGTGGGAATTGAACCTGTGACCTTTCAGTTTGCAGGCTGGTGCTCAGTCCACTGAGCCACACTAGCCAGAGCAAATCTTGGCATTTCAAGTGGTGAATTTGTCTCAATGACACAAAAATCTTATAGTGCTTTTCCTTTATCCTATTATCTTTGAGCCATGGAAACCGTTTGTGTATTATTTTAAATGTTACAGTGTTTATTTAAATATTGCAGATATAAATTGATACCATTAAATAATATTGAGTATAGTTAATATTTCAGCAAAATAATTGTCATTTTATCAGTTATTTATGACTGTGTCTCTTTTCAGGCAGAAGAAATGCATGAGTAAATTACTAGAATACAGTGCTGATGTCAACATTTGTAATAATGAAGGCCTTACAGCAGTAAGTGCTAAGAATTTCATGAGATTCTTAAAATACATTTTAGAAAATCATATTAAAAGTGACAGTAATGCAATGAATAATACATATGTTTCTGCAAGTTACTTGTTTGTGATAATTAAGAAGATACAGAATGACTTGAGATATAATTCTCAGCTTTATTAAGAGAAGCTATGGTTACCAAATTTCTCCTTTTTTCTCCTATTTCAATTTGTGACATTTCATTTGTTTTGAGGTCTCATTTTCTCAGCTTTTGTCGTTGACTTTCAAGAGACTTTTTAGGAGTATCTTTGCTAAGGTGTATGATGAGTTCATTATAGGAGAGCTGTTTTTCATTATGTCCTTTTAAATTTTCATATGTACATTATTGGAAAATTGTGTTGCTAGGCAGAAAGGGAAAAAAGGTAACAATGAATGACCACTCACCTGTATTTTCCGCACTCAGAGATAATCACTGTTAATATTTTGGCCTGTATTATTTCAGAAGAATATGTTTTATTAAAACTAATATTGTAATTCATTTTGCCAAGTTACTTTTTTTCCAAAGAAAAGTTTATTTTTAATTTTTTGTCCACATAGGCATTATGGGGAGATGGTATGGGATATTTCTGAAGAGATTGTTGAAATCAAAAATTTTAATTAAATTGTCAGTATTTAATAAAGCATTATTCATTTTAGAAGTAGAGATGAAATGGAATTTTGTGATTATTGAGAAATTATTCCGAAGTCATGACAGAAGATGTTAAGTTTTATTTATTAAATTTAACCAGCCTATGTGTGATGTATATGTATGATGATCTGTTAGTTAACTGGATGGTGGGACTCCTTTTATAATTAATAAGCTCAATCATGATTGTGTAGAATCCACAATTCCTGTGATAATTCAGATATTGTTATATATGTAACACCATCTACTTTATAAAGAAAAACTGTTTTGAATATCTTCTGGTTGCTTAGTGATATGCTAGGTATCTCAGAGGGTTATAAAACTATGTCACTGATATAGATCTATCCTTAGGGCACTATCTGGTATAGGCAAGATAAGATGTCCAATATTAATATAATTGTTTTATCACAAAAGGTTTTATCTGCTAATTTCTCTCCTTCCTGAACTTTAAGGGAAGTGAAGTAGAAAACTTTTAAAAGTCAAATTTTTATTTAAAAATAATTTATGCATATATTTAAAGAGTCATTTGGTTCTACTAGGCTTGTTATAGAAAAACAGTCTCTATTCTCTTTCTGCCTGGGATCAGCCTCAGTGTTCTCTCCTGTGACCCCAACTGGTGTGGTATGCTTGCTTCTCTTGGATACTGTTACCACCAAGGATGTTCCTGCCGTGTCCCAGACCACTGTGGTGGAATTAATTCAACAGTTGGGCTCATTGACCTCATTGGGTGAAGGAAGCTGAGATGCTGAAAATGGGCTTTGTTCTGAATTCAGCACAATTATAAAAATTATTCAATAGGAGTGATGGAATATCTATTTGGATTGTCACTAATATCATCTCCCAGCTGCTATCAAGGAACTCACTGCCTCTAAGAGAAAGTTCCATGACAGCAAATCTAAAAGAACATCAGTAAGAGACACTGAAGTCAGTGGTGACTGATTTCATTCAGGTGGCAAAGTCAAGGTGTACTTTTATCTATCTGTCTATCTGCATATTTATATTTATCTGTGTGTGTATTTTATCTGTCTCAGGAAATGGGCAGTGACTGCTAATGGGTACGTTTTCATTGATGATTGTACAACACTTGAATATTGTAAAAACCAACAGATTGTATACTTGAAATAGGTGAATTGTATGACATATTGTATGTCATTTTACCTCAAACTGATATACAAATATCTTATGATACCCTTGTCCCCCCAAAATAAACATTCTCTTTTTAAAAAAATATTTTATTTATTTACTTTTAGAGAGAGGGGAAGGGAAGGAGAAAGAGTGGGAGAGAAACATCAGTGTGTGGTTGCCTCTCATGTGTCCCCCACTGGGGACCTGGCCTGCAACCCATGCATATGCCCTGACTGGGAATCGAACCGGCAATCCTTTGCTTCACAGGCCCATGCTCAATCCACTGAGTTACACCAGCCAGGGCAAACATTCTCTTGATCTTCTTCCCAACTTCCAAAATTCTCGTTCCATAGTCAACTCCTTTCAAATATTTTTAATATATTTAAAAACTTTGTTTTCCTGTACCTGAATAGCATGCTAATATTTCTCCTTTTTGATTTTTTTTAATTCTAGGCATCAGCTATTGACTTTCTGGAAGATAAGATTATTGCTCTCATTTTTCAGTCCCTCTTCCTTATATTCCATCATGTACAAGCACATTTCCCTCATACCTTTACAAATATACTTGTAATTTTAGTGACATCATTTTTCAGTGTTTTAATTTTTGACTTTATTAAAACTATTCATAGTTAGGCTAAGTTTTCTCTAGTTACTTTTCTTACAATGCATTTTGTTTTTCATGTAGTTAATAATCACACTTAAAAATTGAGATAATTGTAGATTCATATGCAATTGTAAGAAATGATACAGAAAAAAATCACCTTTAGATTTTGCCCAGTTTCTCAATGGTCACATTTTATAGAACCATAGTATAATATAATATCATGACCAGGATATTGACATTCAGTCTAACTTAAAACTTTCCCCAGTTTTACTTGCACACAGTTTTACCTGTGTGTATGTATGTATATTAAGTTGTATACAGCTTTATTACACACCTACCTGTGTGGGTCCATGTGTCTATTACCGTAGTCAATATTCCAGACATTTCTAATTCTACAGAGATGCCTTGTGCTGCTCTTCTTTTCTGACCACACCTTTCTTCCCCTTAACCCACGTCCAATTCCTGGCAACCACTAATCTGCTTCAGTTCAAGAATAAATGTAATCATACCGTATGGAACCTTTTGGGATTGGCTTTTGTGTGCACATAAGATTCCCTGGAGATTGATTCAGATTTTTGTGTGTATAAATACTTGGTTCTTTTACTTCAGTGGCTAGTATTCCTTAGTATAGCTGTGCCACTGTGTAACCATCACCAGTTGAAGGACTTCTGGATTGTTTCCTGTTTGGAGCCGTTGTGAATAAAGATGCTATAAACAAACACTAGTGTATAGGCTTTTGTGAATATAAAAATTTTCATTTCTCTGGAATAAATGCCCAGAAATGCAGCTGTAGGGTTGTATGACAGTTTTATGTTTAATTTTTCAAATGAGCTGCCCAACTTTTTCAGAGTGGCTGTATCATTGTACAACCCCATCAGGAGTCTCGTTTTTCAGCATCCTTAGCAGCATTTGGTGTTTTACTGTTTTTTATTTTAGCTATTATTCTAGGTATATAGTGATACCTTTTGTGGTTTTAACTTGCATTTGCCTAATTGCTAATGTTGAATGTATTTTCCTGTGGCTTTTTTTACCATTTTTTCATCATTTTATTTGAAATGAAAGTTCATATCATTTGTCCCATTTAAAATTGGATTTTTAACTGTTGAATTGTGATAATTCTTTATATATTGAAGATACCAGTTCTTTGTCAAAGATTAATTTTTTACAAATATTTTCCCCAAATCTTTAGTTTGCCTTTTCAAACTCTTAACAAGGGTTTTTTATAGTGCAGAAGTTTTAAATTTTGATGATATCCAATATACAGTTTTTCCTTTTATGGTAAAGAACTCCGTCTAGCTGTAGATCCTGGAAATTTTCTCCTATCTTTTTTTGACAAGTTTTGTAATTGTACATTTTACATCTAAGTTGTATGAAATGTTTTGAACTCATATCAGTATAGGAGGTTACACTTAAGTCAAGGTTCATTTTTTTTTTTTTGCCTGTGAAGTCCAATTACTCGAACACTGCTAGTTGCAAAGGCTACCCATCCTGCGTGAAAGTGGTTTTGCGTATTTCCCAAGAGTCTGTTGGGCATATTCGTGTAGGCTCACTTTGGGGTCCTCAGCTCTGCTCCACTGGTGTGTGTGTCTGTCCTCTTGCTAATACCGCATTGTCTTGGTCATTGTAGCTGCATAGTAAGCCGTAATATCAGGTAGAGTAATTACTCCTACTTTTTTTGGTAAGATTGTGTTAGCTATTCTGATTCCTTTGTTTTTTTTTGTATACATTTTAGAATAAGCTTGTCTATGATAAAAAATCCTAGGAACTACATTAAACCTATAGATCAGTTTGGGGAGAGTTGACGTCTTTGCTATGTTGAATCTTCCCGTCTCTGAACTCAGCATATCTGGCTATTTAGTTAGGTCTTAGATTGCTGTCATCGGCACTTTGTACTCTTCAGCAACTCAGATCTTGTACATCTTTTAAGTGTATAGCTAAGTATTTCATTTTCTTTGGAGCAGTTGTAAATAGTATTACGATTTTAATTTTGGTTTCTGCATGTTTTCTGCATCATTTCTATAGTAGATTGAAATGAGTTTGCTTTTTCTGTTTTGATCATGTATCTTGAGAACTTGCTAAATTCACTTATGAGTTCT
This sequence comes from Sturnira hondurensis, assembly GCF_014824575.4. Classification (NCBI taxonomy): domain Eukaryota; kingdom Metazoa; phylum Chordata; class Mammalia; order Chiroptera; family Phyllostomidae; genus Sturnira; species Sturnira hondurensis. Next base: position 7,988,191 of record NW_028088227.1, on the reverse strand, counting down.
AGGAGATTCTGTAGATTCCATGGGATTTTTTTGTTATGTGCAAATACAGATTGTTTTCAGTTCCAATCTGTATGTCTTTTATTTCTGTTTCTTGCCTTATTGTAGCTTAAATTTTTTTTTCAAGTTTTCTAAGTACTTATTACTTTGTTAGCAAACTTTCTGAGGTTTCTCTAAGCTTTGTACCCTGTGTATTCAGCACCTTTCTCCTTCTCTCTCTCTCTCTTTTTTTTAAGGATTTTATTTATTTATTTTTAGAGAGAAGGGAAGGGAGGGAGAAAGGTAAAAGCATTGACCTGGGAGAGAAACATCAATTGGTTGCCTCTCACATGCCCTCAGGGGACCAGGCCTGCAACCCTGGCAAGTGCCCTGACCCAGAGTGGCAGGGGGTGACCTTTCCAAAGATGCTTATCCCACTGAGCCACTCCAGTCAGGACCAGTACCTTTCTTCTTGATTAGTTTTGAAGCAGTCTCTCCTGGAGACTGCTGTCCTCTCTAGGCCACATTGGTGGATTTCGAGGCCTGCTTTACGCTTTTTGGAATGTCACCATCGTCCTAGCGATTCCTTTTGTCTTTCTCTTGGGTTTTGGGTTCTTTATTATATAGGTTCTGTATCTGTATTTTCTAGTAACTGTTTTGTCACGTTGCTGGAGTACAATTTCTAGTAATTAACTGAGAAAGGATGTATAGGAGGCAAATTTGTTGGTAGTTAGCATGACCGAATATTACTTGAGTCTTTGAGTTTGTCTGACAGTTTAAGTGACAATGACATTCTAGGCTGGACATTGTTTTCCCTTAGGATTTTAGAAGCATTGCTTTGTTGTCTTCTGGCTTTCAGCTTTGAAGTTTGGTGCCATTTGATTATTATTGTTTTTATGAAACCTGTTTTTTTTTTTCTAGAAACTTAGAATTTACTTTGCTTTTAGAGTGCCAAAATTTCATAATTCTATGTCCTGGTTTGGAGTAATTTTTTTCCATTTGGCTGGATAATACTGACATTTTGTCAACCCAGAAACTCATGTAATGGGAGCTCATGAAAAATTTTCATAAATGATTTCTTTGATGATTTCCTCTCCTGTGTTTTCCCTACTCCTTTTTGAATTTCCGTTATTTGACTATTAGGCCTCTTGGCCTAGCCTTTTAATCTTCTTACCCTTTCTTTTGTTTTTCCTTTTCTCTGTCTTTTTGTGCTTTTTGGGAGACTTTTTCAATATTATCTGCCAAACCTTTAGAGTTTGCATGTGTGTAATCACATTATTAATTTTTGACAGATGTTTTGGAACTGTCCATTTAAAATTTTTTTTAATCATGTTCTTGTTTTAAGGACGTAGTCACCATGTTCTCTCTCTGAGAGTATTAAATCTAGTTTTTCCTTTTGAAGTTTTTTTCTTAAATAATCATGGTTCCTTTTTTATGTACTTTTTGCTTTTAGTTTATTTTGTATTTTGTCTTTTAGATTAGTTACACTTGTCAGATGTTTGGTGGGACAGGAAAAAGTTACTCGAAAGCTTTGAGTGAGTGAGGTTTGTTCCCTGTGGGCTTCGTCAGTGTAGTGCGATCTGCCTTTAGGATCCTCTCTGATGTCCTTTTCCTTAGGCATTTACTCTTGAACTGGTTAGCCTTCTGGGTGCTGGGTAGAGGCAAATGTTGTGGGATTTCAGTATTCAGCGTGTGATCTTGCACATCACCTTCCCTTTTCAGTGTGTTATTCTCGCCTCAGTGCCTAGTGTCCTTTACCTAGACATTTTTGTTTTTGAGCCTCTTGTGTTCTCTCAGATTAAGGAGGCGTGTTTCTTGGCCATACAGAGTAGGGAAGGGTTGAGGATCTAAGGGTCTAAATCTTATCAAATAATCTTTCAACTGATCTGGTTTTAGTCCCACATTCCCTTCTGCTTCAAGAGGTGATGACCGATGATTCTTAGGTCTTTGGGGAGTTCTGTGATAGGAATCGCCATCCTTGGCTTTCTCTACTGCTGGTTTAGGATTCAGCTTTTGGGTTTCACAACTCGAACAAAAGCTTCCAGTTTCTAAAATTGGTTGCTGTTGTATTCTTTTCTTTACCATATTGAGTTTATCCTTTAAGATGAAGTTCTCTTTACTGTCATTTTAGTGGTGTTTGGGGAAGAAATAGATCTGATGCATGTGTTCAAAATGCCATTTTAAAACAGAAGTTTTTGTGATACAGATATTTATATTTCAAAAGTTTATTTAGTATCAGCAAGAGGAAACTTTGATTAGCACCACAGAACATTTTATGACTTGAGTTACAAAGGAATACCACATTTTTTGCACTTGTAATCGACTTCCCTTTTTACACGTGTTGGCAAGAGGGAAAAAAAGCTAGCATATGGCTGAAAGATAAAATAACTAAATTCCATGGAAACCTTTAAAATGAAAGGGGAGGCTTATGTTGAAGGATCAGCTAACACATTTAGTAAACCTGTGTGTTTTTTTAAAAAAGATTTTATTTATTTATCTTTCGAGGGAAAGGGAAGGAGAGAAGGAGAGAAATATCAATGTATGGTTGCCTCTCGTTAGTCCACTGCTGGGAACTGGCCTGCAACCCAGGCATGTGCCCTGACTGGGAATCGAACTGTGATCGTGTGGTTCGCAGGCCCGTGCTCAATCCACTGAGCTACACCAGCCAGGGCAGTAAACCTGTGTTATTAACACTAGTTAATCAAAGTTATTTTTTTCTTTTGATGGTATATTTTTTCATATACAGACTGGAAACAACAAAATTTTACATATCTTTTTTCTTGCTGCCCAGGTTGATGTTTCCATAAAGTGGTTTTAAGTTCTATCTGCTCAGATTTTAAGTGTTTTGATTTGTTTAAAAAGGGTTGTTCATAGAAAAAATTACTTTGGACAGTGTACAGGTCTAGTGGAGACAGGTTACTTCACGACATCAGACAGTACAATCCATATCAGCCAGGTAGCTGGTTTCTGTAGACACCCTTTGCTGTCCTCACTGAAGGTGCCTCGTGTCTTGAGGTCGTTCATTCCTCTTGCCCATAGAAGTCGTATGTCTTGTCACTGAGTGCATGTCCTTAATCATCATGATATATTTTTTAATTGGAAAAAAGTCAAATGAAAAAGCGTGGTTTACATAGTCCAAAGTTTTAACATTGATTATCTTTGAGCGATAGACTTATTGGTGCTTGGTATTTTTTTATCCTCCCTATATATTTTATTATTTATACATACTTTACTTGTAAAATACAAAAAGTGAAGAATATGATACCTATTTTGCTAATTACTTTTTAACTTATGTTTGCTTCTGGGGAGAGAAAAATATGCAGAACCTTTTTTCAAGAGATAAGATATGCATAGAGTCCAGGATCATCTAAGAAGCAGAGTTTTTAATGATCCTAAGTTCTCACTTAACTACTTTGAGCCATAAAGTGCTTGATTTTGAAATACATGGTGATGTAACTAACATACATCTTGATGCATCTTTCCCCATATAAAAATTCTGGAAAAAATATTGGCTTACATTTTAATTTTAGTGTTTGGTGTGTGTATTATGCTCGCAGTTTGGGAAATAATAGCATTATTTATCTGCTGTTTTTATATGAAAAACTCTTGCATAAATGTTAAGTAATTAAATGGCCGCACAGATACACTGGCTGGCTGTGAATGGGCGGACGGAACTACTCCATGACCTGGTACAACATGTCAGTGACGTCGATGTTGAGGACGCAATGGGACAGACGGCGCTGCATGTGGCCTGCCAGAATGGTCACAAGACGGTAAATTCAGCTGTGAGAATTTTAAGTTGCATGTGTTTATTTTTTAAAACTTTGAATCTATGAAAAGATTTTTACTGTGCATAATTGGGAACATGAAGCATTATAGCAAAATCTTGTTGTTACGTTTTCTTTATCATAGACTTCAGATTTATATATTTTATGTAGAAAAAAGGAATAGAAAATAGTGCTTTAAATCTGTTTGAAATATTTGTAATTTGGATTTCAGTTTTATTTCTGATTTGTAGATTTTTAGTAGCTGATATATTAAAATTTTAATATATGTTCATATATAACTTTAACAATTATGTTTTGTTCTCACTTTTATCAACTAACTTGCGCATATTTTATTTGTTACTACTAAGCCTCAGTTATTGGGATTAAAAAGTAAAAAAGTGAATACCAACATTGCTTCAATTGGGTTATCCTATTTGCTGCCTTGGAATATGATACAAGGTCTAGAGTGACAGTTGTTTTCTTGCTGACTTCAGAGTTCTGAAATGAATGCATTTGTTCTTTAACCGAAATTTTCTGTTATTCCCATGTTCCAACAATTGGCTTTTAAAATTGCTTATAGTTTTCTCTCTCATTAGGACACTTTGCTGCCTTATGTAAAAGTTGTAAGCATAAGATTTTAGATGAATTTCTACTTTGCTATAATTTCCTGGTTACTTTCAGTTTTTTGGTCACATTTACTATTATTCATAATAGATTTTATGTATTTACTTTCTAATCATAACTATAACAACAACAAAGACTAACCCAAAACGAAAAGTCAGCACCAACAACTACAAAGATACAAAATTTGTTTTTATTTACTTTTTTTGTGTACTATCTGAGTGTTGTCTCTTTGTTGAGAGAATTCTTAGTGGAATCGTGGATAGCCATCTCTGCAAACACTTTTTCCCTTTGGATTCAGAGTGTAGGATCCTACATGATTAGATGCTTTATGTATGACCTCAGTTCACAGAATATCTCACTTCTTTAAGATAGTGAGGCTAAGGTTAGCATTGTCTTATGTTTAATAAGAGTTGAATAAAAAGAATATAGGATTGTTTTTTTTCTTCTAGGAATGAGTTCTGAACATCAGTGTTCATTTTAAGCTTTTTGTTTTTTTTATCATCTGAAAATGAACTCAATGTTTTCAAGGTATATTCCTTCTCATTATTTTTTACTTTCTCAGAGTCCACATTATTAAATTTTAAAAGTATTCCATATGAAAAAAAGTTTACCTCAAATATTCTAATTTTGAGTGGCCCAGGCTTTTAAGCAGCTCATTCTTATTAGAGAGTGAGTCCTGCTGGTAGCTCTCACAGAACAGAAAAGCACTTTGATATAAACACTGTTTTGCTACAACAGATAAGTGGAGTGTCATTTACTAAGATTGCAAAACCTATCTGTGTGCCCAGAAACTGGTGTAGGAAAAGCTGGAATTCAGATTAGAAGTGATCTACAAAGGCTAATTTTAGTTGCCTTGAATCAGTGAAGAAGCAAGAATTACATAGGAACTCTTGTTTCAAAACATGTGCATTACAGACTGCATTAGAAATTTAGAATTGCCTTCTGAAGTTATTGAAAGGTAGTTAGTATAAGTATAATATATTCCATATGGTTTGCAACCTAAAGCAGGTGTGGTAAAGTAAGGGAGAATTCCTCATAGCCAAACGCCTTTGAAGAATCGTATTCTCAGAAGATTTATAGGGAGCCTGACTTCACTGTGGTGATGAGTTTTACAGGGTGAGATTTAGCAGATATAGTAGAGGAGGAAGTGTACAAAAAAACCATGTTGACTTGGGGTCGATTGTATTAGTGAGTGACATTCCATTCTGTCATAGTTGATCAATTACGGTTATCTGCAAGGGTCATATACAGATAATGTTTAAAACTGACCATTTTCTGAATCATTGTATTCATCTTTAATCCTTTTTCAATTAGGGAAAGAAGGAATCTTGAAAAATTTGTACGTTTAAATTGTACCTCTAAAAATCTGTGTTGATAGGTGATATCTGTGCTGATACTACCCATGTTTCTTAATTTTCCATATATTTCTGGGCTGTGTCAGTAGATAAGCACACTCTTTTATCTTAAGTTAGATATGATTTATTGGGTTATGAGATATGACAATTTGTTATAGGATAGGGATTATTGATTTTTTAACCCCTTTTATATCTTTCCATATGCTGAATACTGAGTCTAAAATACTTTGTCAGGTATCATAGTGACTTATTTTAGGGGCAAGTGGAAATGGCCTTTTCATGGTCTTAAAGTAGCCAGTTCTTGCATAAAATCATTAGAAGGTATTCAAAACTGGTGTTGGTGTAGACATGGTTTTCAAGTTTTCAGTTTATGTTTAAGCTTAAAAGCTTGCGTATTGCTTATGTAATTTTTATAAAATGTAATATAAAACTTTAAAGAGGGAAAGAAGCTATTTAGAAAACATTTATAAAAACATCATTGTTTTTCAAATTAAAAAGATAGCTATGATAAAGAAATTCTCTGAAATTTACTGTCTAATCTAATGTTAAGGTAAGTAAGTCTCAAGGATGCATGATAACCCCTCCCCCACCTACTTTATTTATTTAAAATTGTGTTTTTGTCATTTGCAACTGCAATTATGTTTTAGCCAATATATTAAAAACATTTTTGCCTTTGAATTGATACTTCTAACAATTAAGTGCAGATTTTTACGGGTGGAGCATTCAGCCTTACAGAGTTGGAAATCAGGGGACTCATCCATGATCACACTGTTAGGAGTGAAGTTAGAATTAGAGACGACGCCTTATAATTGAAAGAATAACGAATTTGTAATTGAATACTATATTCTTGCTTTAATGACAAGAAATGCTTTCCAGATTTACATTACTTTTTTTAAAGTTAAAAGATTTGGTATGCTAATTTTTGTTATAACTAAGAAGTTGAGTGATTTTTGCTATGATTTCATATAGATACAAAATAAGCATTGTTATTTTAAACTACTATTCCTATTTATGAATGATCAGGTGAAAGAAATGATAACTCCTTAATAATGTAATTCTTTATAAATTTCCTTAGGTCAGTTATTATTAGCTGTACAATATTAAAATTATGACTTGTTTTTGGATATTGATTTTAACAAATAATTTCAGATTTTGATTATTCAACTGGCTTATTATATAATCTTTGACAACTTTTCTTTCCCTGCCTACTGATTATATAATTAAGAAAATTGTTGTAAACATGTTGGAAGACACTTAAAAGCGATAGTATGGGTGCTGTTAACAGGCATTATTAATATGGATAATGTGATTCTGCAAGGCAATGTAGAGAGCTCTAGCCAGATCCTTGATTCCTTTACTCTTATGCAGTAAGTTAGCTTAGTGTGTTATTTGAGTTTTAAACACATTTTTAGAAAGAGTAGTGAAACTTAACATTATTCTGCATAGGTGTAATTGACTTTGATTTTTTTGGCCATAAATTGAACTTACTTTTTGGTAACTTTTTTTTTGTAATTAGTTAAAATTTATTAATGTGTTGGATTGCCACAAATAGATACTTAATGTTTCCCTGGAATAACTTGGATTTAGAAACCCTAGAGAACTATCAGGTGGTTCAGTCTTAATTTATGTAAGTTAGAGTACACAGCAGGATTAGTTTATGGACAAGTTTCAGTTTGCTTATAAAATAAATTTTATTTTTATCAGAATAAATTTTATATTGCTAAATTTATATGCTGAATATGAAGCTTGGCAAACATATAAAATATTAGCTGGACTCTGCTTGGAGTAGATTTAAGCTCCTGAAACATAAAAGCAGTCCTTCGACACTGGTATTATAGACTATCTTTGATAGAATCGAGTGCATTTTTTTGCTGAAACTGTAGGCTTGTTAAGGAACGGTGCTCACTCCCCTCTGTTCAGTCAGCTCTCTTGATGTCTTTAGCCAGCTTCCAGGCTTTTCATCCAGAGATTATAGGACAGACATATTTAATTAAAAGCTTTGTGAAAACACTGATGGATTAGCCTTGAGGCACAAAAGATAGACTAACATTGTATATTTTTTGTATTTTTCGGTTTTGAGTAATTTTATTTATTCTAATGTTAGATTTCTCCTTTATCATTTTTGGGAAATGTGGGAAAAATAGAAAGTTCTTTTATTATTCTGGTTTTTCTCTTATGAATGGATAATATTGATTTTTTTTGCTAGATATTGCATGAGAGTTCAAAGGCTCTGTAGTTATATGTGGACAGACTTCTAGAGAAGACATACAAACCAGTCATGGATTAGTGAGTTGGCCATTTTTCTTAGTGCTTATTTGTGTATTGCCATTAAGTCACGTCATCAGAGTTTTTTCTAGTGTTTAGAACTTTTAAAATTTAATTAAATGTATTGGGGTGATATTGATTAATAAACAGAATTAATTTTAATGAAAGATAAAACAAAGATTTTGTTGTTTGGTCTTTCAGCATATGATAATACCATAATAGATTTTTACCTGTAGTTTTAATGTTGAGTATCTATTCCTTTTTACTTGGATCAGTGTTGTTTAGAGACTTGGCATTGATAAAGCAGAGCTGCCTTGGATTTCTTACTTTGTAATTTATCAGTATATCGGGCACAGGTGGTCTTCGTTAGTCACTGCCTTCAATTAAATGACTTTTGTGATTGACCCAAACATTAGCTTTGCACATTAGTTTTCTACTCAGGATATTGTTTTATCATTTGAAAGGTCATGAAATCTGTTGAAAATGTGTTGTTTCTTTACAAGGATTTTTTCAGCCCATATGAAAATCCCCTTTCAATGCTTTTTTCTTCAAGTTTCCTTCCCGGTACTTTCTTATTCTGTAAGAAAGAAGACCCCCATCCCCCACTGTAGATTGTCTAGAAATATGAGAATAATTATTTTTTAAGGGGAGGAGGGAATTTCAAATTCTGAATTATTTTAAAACCATATTTTGGTGATCTAAATGAGGCATATAAAATGATATTAGTTCAGTGTCATTCTTAAAATTGTGTTATGATAACTTGAAAAATAGAAGTAATCAACTATCAGCCACAATTATTTATGTTGGTATACTTTTATGTTTATAGTTACTAAATTATAAGCTGCTGAGCTTAATTTTTGCAAGTAAATGAGAAGCCATAAAATAAGATACAAAACAGTTTTCACAGAAGTATTTTGTATAGAGGTTTAAGGGTGAGAAATATGCTAAGACAAATGGAATTCCAATCTGTCATTCAAATTCTATCATTTTTTCTGGATAGGATTTATTACCATCTAGTGCACTAGATATTTTGTGTATTTCTTTTGTCTCCTGGTATTCCTTTTCTACTAGAATTTAAGCTTCATAAAGGCAGAGTTTTGTCCCTTTTGTTAGTTGATGTAAGCATCTAGAGTAGTCCCTAGCACATAATAGACTTTGAAATTTTTGTTGAATGATGGGAGGAATGGACTACTCATTTGCCGTATCATTTCAACCAATTTATTTCTGGCATTCTCTTTCCATTTCTGAGTATCATTGTTTTTTAACAAAATGGATTTTAGATGAGAGGGAGGGAGAGAGGAAGAGAGAGAGAGAGACAGACAGACATTGACTTACTGTTCCAGTTATTTATGCATTCATTGTTTATTTCTTGTGTGTGCCCTGACTGGGGATCCAACCTGCAAACCTGGCTTTTCAGGGTGAAGTTCTAACCATCTGAGCTGTCTGGCCAGGGCTCACTTTTTTTCTTTTGTACCTTTAAGTATAATGAATTGATAGTGCTGGTCCTTATAAAAATTTGTATCTGATTTATTGGTATTTGTTTATGAAAATCTTCGCTTTTGAGGATCCTCAGGGATCCTCAAGTAGTTGGATCCAGAATTTATTCTCTTCAATTATGTTTTTGCTGTATGCTTCTATATAGTTTAATATCTTTAAGTAGTATTGTTTCTCAAAATGCTTTTGTGTATTTGTTTTAATAAACACTCAGTTTAGTCCATCTGAGTTTTACTAGTTACAAAGTTATTTTACCCTTGTTGTACATATAAGTCATTTACATAGACTGGAAAATTTTTTTAAATGGCAATTTGGGTTTTTTGTGACTTTCTTGCTCCTTGTCCCATTATACCATCCAATTGATCATTGAATTATGTATTGGACTTTCTCTTCCTGTTTCAGAGCTTTTACAAAAAAAAGTGCAAAACCCCCCCCTTTTTTAAAGTTACAAAGATTGATGACTTTATGATCATTTCAGTGCTGTAAGGTGATTGTTTATTCTTCCCATTCAAATTCCTTTGTGTATTTTTTATCTTAACTCTGAGGGAAATGGGTTTTCTTCCTGTTTGTGATCAGGTAACATTTTATCTACAATCTATAAATAAAGCTTTTGAAAACTTACTACAACAATTTTTTTTAGTAGTTGACTATTTTGAGGATCTTAATTGGGATAATTTTGTTAAAACAAAAATAGAAAAATTTATAATGGAAAATAAAATGCTAGAATGAGCTATTTCCACGTGTTTTTCTCTTATAAAAACAGAAAGAATTTCTACTAACTGTAGAGTATTTCCTGTGTATAAGGATATGATAGGATCATATGATAGTTCATGTTGTAAATCCTGCTTTCTTGCTATGATTTGCCCTAAGTTTGTCTCACCACTTTGTTAAGAGAACAGTAGCAGAATATGGTAGTCTAATGGCTAAATTGTTTATATACTGTAAGCTCTACAGTATAAATAGAAATAGAGAAGTATTATAAAAAGTATATTGTTTTAGCATTACTTAAAAATGAAATGCGAATACCTGTCTAGGCATTTATTTAATAGGGAATTATTAGGTCATCTATGAGTAATGTAGCTTATGAGATACACCAAATTAGTCGTAATTAGTAACCCGGATTCAGACAAATCAGAATTCTTACTTAGGTAAATAGCATAGTGGTGATGGACATGGGCTTAGGTTTTGATTCCTGCTTCTCTGTTTATATGTGTGTTGGGGTGCACATTATTTGACCTCTTTGAGACTCAGCTTCTTGCTTATAAAAGCAGAGGGAATATTGACTTTCTCACAGGATATATTAAATGAAATGATAAATTCCTATTGCACAGTGTCCAGACACATGTTAAAGTTATTCATATTATTATATCATTACATAGTTTTGATAACTCTATAATTTTTATGAATGCATAATATATTTTGTTACTAATTATTTCAACCACTCTTTGGATTGCTTGGTTTTAATCACATACTAATATATATATATTTTTGATATATTTGCTTTCATCTCTCCTGAGCCTTTAAAAAAGTAATTTATTTATTTATTTTTAGAGAGGGGAAGGGAGGGAGAAAGAGGGAGAAAACATATGCGAGGGATGCATCACTTGGGAAACATCAATCGCCTCTTGCTAGCCCTCAACCAGGGACCTGGCCTACAACCTAGGCATGTGCCCTAACCAGGAATTGGCAACTTTTGGTTTCTCAGGACGACATCCCACCCACTGAGCCACACTGGTCAGGGCTTTCCTGAGCCTTTTGAGAGATAATTTATTGTCTGTCATTTCTGTAACAGTTAGTAAACATTATTGCTGCTGTCCCTCTCCTATTTTGGTACCATACAGAGCTTCTAGATCAGAAATCAAAAAGGGGAAAGCCATGATGAAAATGTTCAATTTGGTCTTATAAAATGACCCAAATGCTTAATTTTTTTCTCTTTAAACAGAAAGCTGTACTAGAACACATGTGCTCAGTTTAAAGGTGATAATAAAGTTTTATGTAATATTTCTATTATATTACATAGATTATATAGATTTTAGAGTTCCTCTTGGAATAGAACACATGAATAGTGTATCAAAATATTTTATTAAAACCTTTGTAATAAAAAATAATAGCCCCTTTACCCATCATTCTTCTCTGTCAAGTCATGATCACCAGGCAACAATATTCAATTCTTCTTGCTTTTCTGATAATATCTATTTCCAAATAACATGCTTCTGCTGCTTTTCTCAGCTCATAACTTGTAGATAGCACCAAATCAGTTCTTGTTATGGTGTGTGAGAATTTAACTAATTTAAATCCTCTTCTCATACCCTCTCCCCCCATTTCTAAAACTAATTACACCACAAGTTTTGCTTAGATAATACTAGTTGTTTATATACTTAGGTAAATATTGTTTACTGCTGAGTAAAGTCTATTTCATGTCTGCCAGCCTAGAACCTCCCTGTTCACTTTGTCCAGAGAATAAACCTTCCTCCTGGGACAGTGTAAGGTGCATTAGTAGCTAACTGTATGGGCCAGGGAGCAGGGGTTCTGGGAGAAGACGCAACTGTTTGTTTTATAGGCTTTCAAGTCCTCCTGCTCTTAGCTATGTGTCACTGTTCCTATGTTCCAAAGTTCTTGGTAGTATTGGCTACTGTGTTTTTTGTGTTCTGTAGCAAGCACTGATGATTTGTTTTTGGAATCCCTGTTTATAGGCACTTAGACTTTAGTTTTCTTTGATCTGCTAACTCAGTTACTGTTTCTCTACTTGCTTGCCATGTTCCCAAACTGATTGACTTATCTAGTATGCTGTGGTATTCCTTCCTGTTCTTCCTTGTGAGTTTTTATGGTATGATTATTTTATTGCTGTTGCACCAGGTTTTAGAACAGAGAGAAAAATGAACATGTGTGTTCAGTGCAGAAAAAATATTAAACAGTCTGATTCCCAAAACTTAAGTTTTACACATTTTCTTTTTCAGGAGAAATTAAAATGAGGGTCATAGGACTAAAACCAGAAAAGATTATCCTTCTCACAGTTTTCAGGCAAGCCTTGCTCAAGCCCTAAACATCGGATATGTATTCTTAAGATTTTATATTAGCTTACTTTTTTGTTAGTAATTGACGGTTGCAGAAGGAAAGCTTAGGGGACATGAGAAAACAGGAATGATGGTCAGAAAAACTGAGTCAGTTTTGGCTGCTGTTAATAGCAAAAGTGTTCTTAACTTTTTAACATTTTGTACTTTAACAATTATGCTCTTTGACTTTGAGAGAGTTATAGCTGTGACACATGTCTTTTTCTTTTTAGAGGCAAAAAATCTGTATTTTAAATTCAAATATTTAGATCAGTACCATTCAATTTACTAGCCATGCATAGCTGTTTAAACTTAGATTAAATGTAAAATTAAATTAAATTCTTTATTTGTGCCAGCCAAATTTTTTAAAACATTTTTTAAAAGATTTTATTTATTTATTTTTAGAGAGAGGGGGAGGGAGAAAGAGAGAGAAACATCAGTGTGTGGTTCCCTCTTGCGTACATCTGACTGGGTACCTGGTCTACAACTCAGGCATGTGTCCTGACTGGGAATTGAACCAGTGTGCCTTTGGCTGGTAGGCTGGTGCTAAATCCACTGAGCCACTCCAGCCAGGGCGCCAAATTTTTTTTTTAATTAAGGCTACTTAAAAAAAAAAGTCCTCACCTGAGGATATGTTTATTGAATTGTGGGGAGGGGTGGAGAGAAACATCAGTGTGAGAGCGAAACATCAGTTTCCTCCTGTACTCACCCTGACCGACCAGAAATGAAACCAGCAATCTTTCGGTGTATAGGACAATGTACCAACAAACTGACGCACCCGGCCAGGGATGTACTAGCCAAATTTAATTTCTTTGGTAGCTCTCTGTGCCAACTTCTTAGAGCCTTCCCAGTTTAACACAGTTTATATTACATTGATAATTTCTCATATATTGTATAGTGCCTGAGAAACTCAGAGAGCTTACTGAAAGTTGAATTTGTCCAGCCATCCTAATTGTCATGTTCCTACTCAATCCTTAGAGCTTCAAGTTGTGGCAAGAACTTTCCTTGAATGGATAAAAATTGTGATAATTTTGTCTTTGTTTGACTTTTCTGACTTTATTTTTAATTGTTTCTTTTCTCCCCAGACAGTGCAATGCTTGCTAGACAGTGGTGCTGATATTAACAGGCCAAATGTGTCAGGAGCCACTCCATTGTACTTTGCTTGCAGGTATCATATTTTATATTTCCAGATACTGTCATTAAAGAATGTTGTGTATGAGCTGTATTTCCAGGCACCAACATTTTCTAAGGTATTTTCTAAGGCTCTCTTGTTTCCTCATTAATACTGAGCTGTCTTTTAAAATATAGTATATAGCATTATAGTTGTTACTTAACTGCATGAGGAAAAGTATTTTTTATTATATTGTCTTTATATGGTATAAATGGAGCTTTTGATTTATTTGATGATTAAATTTTAGATTAATTACTTATTAAGTAATAAGAGAACACATAATACAGTAATTTCCATAGTTTTAACTTTTTTAAGTACCAGGTCAGTTCCAGTGAGATAAGATGTTAAAGTATGTCTTGGTCCAGAGTCAAGTCATGTCTTTGCTTTCTCTGGATTTGTTTTTTGTTTTTTTTGTTTTTTGTTTTAGATTTTATTTATTTATCTTTAGAGAGAAGGAGAGAAATATCAATGTATGGTTGCCTCTCATGGATCCCCTGCTGGGAACTGGCCTGCAACCCAGGCATGTGCCCTGACTGGGAATTGAACCGCGATCGTGTGGTTCGCAGTCCCGTGCTCAATCCACTGAGCTACACCAGCCAGGGCTGGATTTGTAACTGAAAAAAAAAAAAAGTTAAATTATGCATTAAGTTATTTTTGCACTTTGTCCTGGTTAATTTTCTTAAAGTGTACATTTGTTCATTGATTCATTTATGTAATATGCAAACATTTAGGTAGCATTCATTGTTTACAATCCATTATTATAGGCATTAGTGATACAGTAATAAATATACCCCAGTTCTTGTGGAGGTAACAATATAATAATTATAAACATACACCCTCGCACACATAGATATACACACGCACGCACAATGTTGTGTAAATATAGTTTGCAGTTAGCAACAGTTCACAATACACTAGTGATTCTTCTCTTCAGTTTAGAGTATATGAATTATAATAATTTAGTTAGGCTCTTGAATTCATATATACAGCTTTTCCGAAAGCTGTTCTTTTTCTTTATCCTTTTTCCTGTTCTATATCATTTTATTGGAGATTTTAGACTGAAATACCTAGTTTTCTTCTTGTTTAGCGTCTCTTTAGGAATTCTGATGCAAATCACCATCGGACAACCTTGAGTTAGAATGCAAGGACTTTGGAGTTGTAGACTTTAGATCTTATCTAAATTCAGTTATTTTCTAAAATTATTATTTGGTTGCTTGACTAGAAAACTAGTTTTTTCCATAGTATCCTGAATTTATAAATAATATTTGATTCTGTGAAATTATATCCCATCCTGAGGGGTTATCTCTAGATAAGACCTTCCTTTGAAGCTTTAGATTTGAACATCCACCTGATTTATACCATAGCTTGCGAGTCTCCTGGAATATTGATGTTAACTTTTCAAACACGTGTCCCAAACACAGCTTTCTGATTTTCCTTTTCAAACCTTCAGTTTTTCCCATCTCAGTCATTGGAACCTATATCCTTCCAGTTTAAACCAGAAACTGGATCATTGTTTTTTACTTCTCTTTGTATTTCTCTGGCCTTTAACTTGGAAATGATTAGTCAATTCTGTAAATTCCACTTTCAGAATATATTCTGAATCTCTCTGTTCTCTCTGACTCACTGAAACCGCTTGGTTAAAGCTGTTACCGCTCTCTAGAGTACTTCAGTAGTCTCTTAACTGGCCCTCCTGATTCCTCTGCTTTCCGTCCATCCGTTCTTTTCTCAGCCGCCAAAGCGATCTTTTTAAAAAATGAATTGGTCTTGTTCCCTTGTGTTTAAACCTTGTATTTAAAACTTTTTTGTGCCTCTTTGTTGCATTTAATATAAAATCCAAACTCTGCACTCACCTGTGAGACCTGTGTGGTCGAACTCTGGCTTGGCTCGCTGTTCTTCAGCCACATTGGTTGTCTTTGAGTTCCCCCAACACAGCCGCCTCTTTCCATCAGGCTTTTCTACATGTTGTTTGTTTTGCCTGAAATGTGCTTCCCTAGGCTTTTTATGTGGCTGACTCCTTGCCTCTCCCCACATTTTCTTTTTTATTATTTTAAAGATTTTATATGTTTTTAGAGAGAGGGGATGGGGGGAGAAAGAGAGGGGCAGAAACATCAATGTGTGGTCTTGTGGGCTCCCAGCCAGGAACCTGGCCCAAAACCCAGGCTTGTGCCCTAACTGGGAATCAAACTGGCAACCCTTTGGTTCCCAGGCAGGCTCTCAATACACTGAACCACATCAGCCAGGGCCTCTCCCCACATTTTCTATTATAGCATTATGAGCAATTACAAAGTATTTCACAGTACTTTATATTTTGTAATTGTTTATTTACTTGTTTATAGTGTGTCTCCCCTACTAGACCAAAAGCTCAGTGAAAGCAATAATTTTATTTTATTCACTACAGTCAATGTGCAGTACAGTGCTTTCTGCTGAAATGCGTAATAGACGTTTTTGAATGAATCAGTCACTATAACTACATGTTTGAGAAACATTTTCTATAAAATAATGCCATATATAATAGAAAAATATAAGTATAGTACTGTACAGAACTGGTATTTTCATATAGTTAGTCTAAGCATAGGGATATGGTAAAAAAAAAACCTTCAGAAGTATTTTCTGCTGGTATTATAGTCCCATCATTAAGTTTTTAAAAAAATTGATTTTAGAGAGAGAGAGTTAAGGAGAGTGAGAGAGAGAAAAACATTGATTTGTTATTCCACTTATTTATGCATTCATTGATTGATTCTTGTATGTGCCGACCAGGGATCACACCAGCAACCTTGGCGTATCAGGATGACACTGTAACCAACTAAGCTTCCTGGCCAGGACCCCATCATTAATATTTAATTTAGCAAACATTGGATCTCTTTGAACAAAGATGGTTAAGCGAATTTGATTAAAATTGAAACTGGAAAATGAATTGTATTAGAGCAGGACAATAGATATGGAATATGGTTCATTTATAAGCAGTCGTTTAATAGTATTTTTGTTTTCTAGGTATTCTTATATATTAAAGATATAGTTATTATCTGTATGTGGTCTCTGATAAACAAAAGGGAAAGGAATGTGGGAATTAAAACAGCTTGACCCTGCAGACAAATTATAGGGCTTGAAGATTAAAAAGTTAAATTTAACGCAAGATTTTACTGGTTAAGATATATTATCATGTATCTTATTTAAGAATCAACTATCAAAACTTTTTTTTATTTTGAATTAAATTTAAAAAGTATTGAGATGTATAGGAGAAAGCATTTAAGTTTTGGAAGCAGCCCAAAGCTTTGAAAATTTAGTCAAGTTTCTTGACCTCTGAAGCATTGTTTGTGAAATGGAAATGCTTATATATGTCCTGTGAGGCAACAGAGTTAAATAAATTGGGTTTAAACAGCCCATAGACTGAAAATTGTAAACATATAGAATAGGGAAGGACCATTGGAAAAATACAGTGTCTTTGTTTCATAAGCATTCCCTAAAAATATTGTACTTTATGCCAAGTTTTCAAATCATGTTGCTGAAAGAGCTTGAAGTTAGAAGACTGAAAGTGCTTGAGAAATCAGAAGTGTGTTAGGTGCACTACAGGTTTCTTGATAGTTTAATCTTTGCTAACCTCTTACTTTCCCCCAAATACATTGGCATATTCTTGATGGGGATAGATCTCAATCAGTATAAAAAAGTAAGTTGTAGGTCCTTGCCTTTCATGACTTTGAATACTTCTCTCCAGCCCCTTCTTGCCTTCAAGGTTTCTTTCAAGAAATCAGATGATAATTTTATGGGAACTCCTTTGTAGGTAACTTTCTCCTTTTCTCTTGCTGCTTTTAAGATGCACTTCTTATCTTTGATTTTGGCTAGTATAATTATGATGTGCCTTGGTGTGTTCCTCTTTGGATCCAACTTCTTTGGGACTCTCTGAGCTTCCTGGACTTCCTGGAAGTGTATTTCCTTTGTCAGATTTGGGATGTTCTCCTTCGTTATTTTTTCAAATACATTTTCAATTTCTTGGTCTTTCTCTTCTCCTTCTGGCACCCCTATGATTCAGATGTTGGAACGTTTAAAGATGTCTTAGAGGTTCCTAATCCTCTCCTCATTTTTTTTTTTTGAGTTCTTGTTTCTTCATTCTGTTCTGGTTGAATGTTTCTTTCTCTCTTCTGGTCCAAACCATTGATTTTAGTCCTGGTTTCTTTCCTGTCACTGTTTGTTCCTTGTAGATTATTTCACATAATGCAACCTTCATTGCTGCCTGGGTCTTTTTTATGCTGTTGAAGTACCCAGTGAGTTCCTGGAGCATCCTGATAACCAGTGTTTTGAACTGTGCATGTGATAGGTTGGCTATCTCTTTATTGCTTAGTTACATTTTTTCTGGAGCTTTGATCTGTTCTTTCATTTGGGCCATATCTTTTTTGTCTCGGGGTGCCTGTTACAAATAAGGGGCAGAGGCTTAGGTGTTTACCAGGGCAGGGCAACCCACGTTGCTGCGTTGCAACGCTGCATGTGGAGGAGGGGTCCTAGAGGGAACAGTGCCACTTGCTCTGCTCTATGCTGGCTTTCATTAACTTCCCCCGCTTCCCACAAGCAAGTTGGGCTCTTCAGGTGCTGATTCCCGGGTGGGTGGGCTTGTGTACCTTCTAGGACCCTGTGGGTGTCTCCAGCGCACTCTCCTGTGAGGGTGGGAGTTTCTCCTGCTGCCACCTCAACCCCCACGGGTGTTTTTAGTCAGAGGCTTTGAAGCTTTATTTCCCTGCGCTGGAGCCTTGGGTTGCCATGTCTCTCACTCCCCAGTTGTTTCTCCCGGTTTACCTGCATGCAAATGTGGCATCACCCAGTCCAACAGCCACCGCCTTGCTGCAAGCCCTCTCCACCCAGCTGCCTGTCCCCTCCCCTCCTACTGGTCTGGATGAATGTGTCTTCTTTAACTCCTTGGTTATTGGAATTCCATACAGTTTGATTTTCTGTTCTGCTTGTTTTTTGTTTTTAAATTTGTTGTTGTTCTTCTTTTGGTTGTGTGAGAAGGCACAGTGTATCTACCTATACCTCCATCTTGGCCAGAAGTCCTATTTTGAGACTTTTTACAAGCTGCATATATTGAATAGTGTCTCATTTGTATATAGTGATCTGTGTTCATACTATGTGATTCCCCCGTTAGTGTTCTCAAAGCATACTTTCCCTTTGCACCTGATACCATACTTTCATGAGTACTAAATTGTTTATTGTTTGAGGTAAACCATATCTTTATTCATCTTGGTAGAGCAATATGATATCAGTGAAAGATTTTGACATCAGAGTGATCTAGATTTAAATTCTGCTGTGCTATGTAACTATTGGGTTTGAGCAACTCCATTGTGTTATGGTTTTCTCAAATGAAAAATGGAGTGAATGCTTATTTTATAACAATGTTAGGATTAAATCAGACTTTGTACAAAGAACTGAATATTATGCTTGTCATCTATAGATCCTCAAATAAATTAAGATTCAAATATCTTTTGTAATTTTCTGTAATGTAGCATCTTTTTAAATGCTATTTGTCAAGTGAATCTAAAGTTAAAACCTGTAATATATTTCACCAATTGTATTGAGTATATATTATAAACCAACTACCATGTTTAGTTCTATGGAACAAGTGTATTGTCAAAAAGTTTATAGTTCAATTGGAAAGATTGCACACATGAATATTTAAATCCATAGTTTCTTAATTTGCTTTTTCTGGAGTAAATTAGATATAGTTCACTTAAAAATTTTAATTTTGTATTGATTTCGTGTGTACAGCTTAGTGTTTTAGAAATTATTCTTAAGTTAGTTTGGGCCTATTATTATTTGTATTAAGGAAGGTAATCAGTGTTACATAAAACATCAAGATAGTGATATAACTATTATCTGCCACAAAATTTATAGTAGGATCCTGTTTTTTAATCTTTAATTCCAATTGGTTATAAATTATACTTTCCACAGTGTCATTTTGTAAAAAAGGAATAAGTAGGTTTTTTTAAGGTTCAGAGAAATCTGTGTAGTCTTTCTTTTTGTGAAATAGCATTTCTTTTCAGGTAATGGTATTGTGCAAAGACTACTGGTCTAGAAAACCAGAGCTTTGAGTTCTAGTTTTACCCGTGTTTGAGGTAGTAACTTTTCTCATCTACAAAGTAAATTTTTTTATCAGATACTCTTTCAAACTGTATGACTTCCTTGGGTATTTCATAAAATTAGCTTAAAACTTTAATGTCCCTGAATTGTTCATTTGTTTTTTATTTCCTGTATTTAAGATCAGATTATCTCATTTAAAGCTACCCCCAAATAAACTGCCTCCTAGCTGAAAGAATTGTTTCTAATTTTGTTCCTGTTAGAAAGAGAGTAGTAATTGGAGAGAATGGGGGATGTGGATAAAAGAGTTATCCATTCTAGGTCAGATCGAATAGCTGTCAGCAGAAGTCAAACAAAGTGGGTTGATAAAATGAATATTGGAAGCTACGTGGTATTTTTGGCTAACCAACCCTAACCCTTCCCCCATTCTCTTACTTTGATATTTCTTTTCATTTTACTTTTTTCCAAATATTTAAGTGCCATAAAATATGCTTTTATTTTGAGTAATGAGGTCTTTTAGATTTGCATGGTAGGAAGAAATTCTGGTTAGAGCTAAGAAGGAAGTGACTGGAAGAAAAAAATAAAGCATCAGCCTAAGTAGCAGCTACTTACTTCAAAAATGTTATGATTTATTGGAAGTAATGTATTCCAAGTTCAAGTGTAAGATTTAATAAGTCATTTTCTTATCTACAGTGAAAGTACAACTTAACATTGCGAATGTTTTCCTGATTGTTGAGGATGTAGTTCAGATCTTTCCCTCACTTTTTAAAAATTGTTCATCCTCTGTTCATTCATATTAACTGTCCATTCATGGAAAATAACTTGAAATTAAAGTGATTATTTTTAAAATTTTGTTCTCTTTCTGTAGTCATGGTCAGAGAGACACAGCACAGATTCTTCTATTACGAGGAGCCAAATACCTGCCGGATAAAAATGGTGTAACCCCTCTGGATTTGTGTGTGCAGGTGTGTTGTTACTGTGTATTCTTAGGCCCTTCCTTCACCATGGAGACAGACTGGTAAAATCACTTTTCTTCTCAAGTGAGAGGTTGGGTCCAAAGATTTCTATTCTGTGAAGAATATGCTCTTTAAAAGAGCTATGATATAAGAAATATGCATTGGTTTTTATCCCAGTTTATGACACAAGAACTTCTAGGACCTTTGAAATCTCCAGAGTGTAAGACTATACTTTTGTATATTAATGAGATGACTAGTGGCCGAAAGCCCCTTATAGCTTCAAGATGTGGGCTGCTTGCCAGAGGAGCCAACCATGTGGCTAAGAGGGCACCCTCTTCCCCCGCTTCTGGGGAAAGAGGCTCCAGCTTGAGTTCAGTCACTCATGACCAATAATTCAACCAATTATGCTTATATTATGGAGCTTCCCTAAAAGTCCAAAAAAGTGAGTTTCTCAGTCTGGGTTGGTGAGGGTGTCCAAGTGCTCAGCGAGGGCATGAAGCTCTGTGCTCCTTTCTATGTATGTTGCCCCAAGAGTCTCCTCCATTGGCTGTTCCAGAGTTGCATCCTTTATAATGAACAGGTAATAGTAAAGGGGTTCCTTGGGTTCTCTGAGCTCCTCTAGCAAATTATCACACTCACGAAGGGGTTGTGGGAACTCCTGGCTTGCATCTGGTTAGTCAGAAGTATGGGTGGCCTGGACTGGTGATTGCCTTCCCAAGTTGGGGCCCTCTTGTGGGATTGCGCTCCTAAGCTGTGGGCCCAGCCCCCAAGTTTTCCTTTAGGAACTTCATTTTTAAACCTAGATAATTATAAATCTTTTTTTTTAGGGTGGATATGGAGAGACCTGTGAAGTG
Organism: Sturnira hondurensis; assembly: GCF_014824575.4. Taxonomy (NCBI): domain Eukaryota; kingdom Metazoa; phylum Chordata; class Mammalia; order Chiroptera; family Phyllostomidae; genus Sturnira; species Sturnira hondurensis. The sequence goes on along the minus strand of NW_028088227.1, from coordinate 7,966,619 downwards.
TTAATTCAGTATCACCCTAGGCTTTTCCAGACAATTATTCAAATGACACAAAATGAAGATCTCCGAGAAAACATGGTAATATAATTGTGCTAGCAGCTTGTAAAAGAACAAGCTTTATGCATGCTTAGCATATATGGCAGTTTACAAATGTGTTTCTTAATTTTATTATTATAAATATCCTGATGTTTATAATTAATTTTATTATAAGTGTTATAATATTTATAACTGTAATAATGCAATGTTTATAAATGTAATGTTTATTACTGTAATAATACAAATATTTACAATAATACAATAAATTTATTGTGACTTACTATTTATAATAACAATAAATTTTCTTATTTGCATTAGAAGATAAGTATGAATTATATAATAATTAATAAGCTTTGTGCTAATATTTGGCCCCAGCAGTCTTCTTTTTTCTGGGTCTCCGGTCTTTCTTAACAGGAATATAATGTTATGATTGATACTCACTAGTTTACAGCACTCAGTATTTAGACTAATAGCACTGAAATTTTCCTTAAATTTTAGAATTAAATTTCTATAAATAAACTTAGTGGTATCTGCTTTATTTATATATATTTTTGCTTCCTTGGTGACTTTGAACAAAGATTTTATATCATCTTGTCTCTATATTAGGTTTTGAATTTATGCAAGGCAAAATGACTAAAGGACTTGATTTCTGCTGATTGGCTTTGGGATACTTATTAGTACTTAATTTTTTGATAAAGTTTGATGGATTACTATATAATCACATTTTTTAATTTGTAAAACATTTAGTTACGGCAAGTTCTAGAACATTTGTCTCAGCAAAGTGAGAGCCAGTACCTGAAGATTTTAACAAGCCTTGCTGAAGTTGCCACAACAAATGGTCACAAACTGCTTAGGTGAGTGTTGTAAAATATTACACATCAATAGGTAGCAGCATCTCTGAGCTTTGTCTCTTGTAGGCTTTTCTGGGAAGAGTTTATTTTCTTGTATGCCTTTTGCCAGTGGTAAGAGATTCTAAAATTCTGCTGACATGTCATTGTATTTTTGTTTTAAAGGACCAGGAGAATCAACTTTTATTGAGGAGACTTTAGTTTCCCTAAAGAGACTAAAACTAGAGACTAAGTTTGGGCATATGTGTCTAGACTTTTATAAAATGATTGCTTTGAACAATCGTGTGAGTAAAATATGCCAGAAATATGCCAATGAAAACTATGAACAATAAAGAGTAATGAAGATACTAGTTTAGGAATCTTGATCACTAATGTATAGAACTGGGTATAAGCTGCTTATTAGTTCTGCCTCTCAGTACACCATAATGATTCAGATACAGTTTTCTCCTTGAGCTCTCCCTCTTTTCAGTTTTTTATTCTTTCAAAAAATTACATGGTTTTAATAGCTCATCTCTAAGTCCATGGCGTTAATACCTTTATAATATTTGCATTTATATATTATATATCCTTGCAGCTACACTTCTTTGTATGTGGTTAGCCACTTCAATTAGGAATAAACAGCCATTGAGAAATGGTTAATGTGTTATTGTGTAGCGTTAAATTTGGCCCACTTTTAATTTGGATTTTTTCCATCTTGTAATAGTCTTTTTACTTATGATCTTAATACATTCACAGTATTAATAGATCATGGTCTTCTCTAACCTCTCCAAGTTGCAATTGGACTTCTTCCTTCTAACTGTATGCTGCTTCTATTGTATAAAACAGCCACATTGTCAAATCCATTATGTTAGCCCTTTTTTTCTGTTCAGACTTTTGATATGCTTCAGACCAGAATTACATTCTGTATCATTTACTTAGAAGAATCTTTGAGTCCTTTATACTTCTTGGTACCAATGTCACCTTCTTTTATTCTCTTAGCCATTTAAATCTTTGGTCAGTAGTTTTACTCAAAACTACTTTCAGCTCTAAGAGTCATTGAATTCCACCTTGACATAATGCTCTCCTTTTATTTAGTTATTTCCCTTAATCCATTTATTTAATGAGGACTTTCTAAGATTTAGACATACTAGGTGAAAGCATTTACACCACACTCAGGTTTAAAGCCAGACATCACCATTTATTGTGCAACCTCAGCAAGTATAATAACTTCTCCAAGTTGCCCTTCAATGTCCACCTAATACTTATTTTTTTAAAAAGATTTTATTTATTTATTTTTAGAGAGAGGAAAGGGAGGGGGAAAGAGAGGGAGAGAAACATCAATGTGTGGTTGCATCTTGTGCGCCCCTACTGGGGCCTGGTCAGGTCCCAGGTCCTGAAACCCAGGCATGTGCCCTGACTGGAAATCGAACCCTTGACCCTTTGGTTCCCAGGCAAGCACTCAATCCACTGAGCCACACCAGCCAGGGCTAAAGAAAGAATCTTAAAAGCAGCAAGAGGTAAGCAGTTAGTTACCTATAGGGGAGTTCCCATAAAACTATCAGCTGATTTCTCCAAAGAAACTTTGCAGGCTAGAAGGGATTGGGAAAAATACTCAAAGTCATGAACAGTAGGGGCCTACCGCCACGCTTGCTCTAACCAGCAAAGGTATCATTCAGAATCGAAGGGCAGATAAAGAGCTTCCCAGACAAGAAAAAAACTAAAGGAGTTCATCATCACCAAACCATTGTTATATGAAATGTTAAATGAACTTCTTTAAGAAAAGAAATGAAAACTATGAACAATAAAATGGCAAAAAATACATATCTATCAACAATTGAGCTTAAAAAAACAAACTAAGCAAACAAGAAGAACAGAGACAGAATCATGGATACAGAAAGTGGTTTGATGTTTGCCAGATGGGAGAGTCAGTGTAGGGGAATAGGTAAAGGTGTGAGGGGATTAAGAAGTACTAGTAGGTAGTTACAGAGGAGCCATGGGGATGCAAAGTACAGTATATGAAAGGGAGTAGCCAAAGAACTTACACGCTTGACAATGAACATGAACAATGGTGGGGGATTGTCTTACGGAGTCGGGAGTGCTGGGTGGAGGGGGCAAAGGAGAATAGTTGGGATAGCTGTAATAGCATAATTAATAAAATGTAATTAAAGATAAATTTCAACAGCAAAAAAAAGCATAGAAGATTAGTGGAATAGGAGAAACAGGCTAGGAAAAGGGGATCTATAGACAGTAAGGTCTTAAAGTTATTTTGCTCAACTGTACTGTCTTGCCGCTACCGTGCTACTGTTCCAGTGCTTTATAGAATCTGTCATTATGGCCTTCTTTGGCCTGTATAACCTCTTTGTTGGGATCAGTAGTATTGGTTATTAGTATTAGAATTTGTTGTATTGTTACTGTTCTGACAAAACCCAGTCTTCTGTGTTTCTCTTTTACTCTCATATCACTACCACACTCAAACAACACTCTGACACCAGATACACGGACTCTTATTCTCTATATCAAGCAATTTCCAACCCCATCTGGGAGTCTTATAATTTAAATCAAATTGGACACTCTCTACCTAAAGAGCATCAAATCCTGTAGATTAAGGGCTCAGTTCCACAAGTCTGTCCCCCCTTTAGATGTCAGTCCCAAAGTATTAGGTCTCCAGATTACCTATAACCTCTGTCCATTTTGACTATAGAGTGCAGATTCTAATAACCTCTTCCCCCTTGGATTTGCTTATTTCCTAGAACAGTTCACAAAATTCAGGGGGACACAGTTACCAATTTATTAAAGGCTATGATAAAGGATACTGAAGAACAGCCAGATAGAGATACTTTGGGCAAGGTCTGGGAGGGTCCTGGGGAGCTTCTTTTCCCATGGAGTTGGGGTACATCACCATCCTGGTATGTGGATGTGTTCGCTAGCTCAGAAGCTTCCTGAGTCCCATATTTTTTTGGCCTTTTATGGAGGCTTTATCACATAGCATGTTGATCATTACCACCATTGCCAGCCCCTCTCTTCTTGCTGGAGAATGGGGCATGTGTCTGAAAGTTCTAACCTGCTAGTCATGGCTTGGTCTTTTTGGTAACCAGCCTCCATCTCAGAGCCTACCCAGAATTTCTTCAGAAGAACAAAAGACACTGCTATCACCCAGGACATTCCAAAGGATTTAGGAGCTCTGTGTTAAAAATTGACACCAAAGACCAAATGTTAGAACAAAAGATGCTCCTAGTACTCTAATCACTTTGGAAAATTATGAGAGTTTTAGGAGCTGTGTGCCGGCAACTGGGGGCAGAGACCATTAGATATGTTTTCTGGTATCTGACAGCTGCCAAGATAGATTCTTAGAGGATCTACAAATTATTTCAGCCTTCCAAATCATGTTTAATGGTATCTAAAATTTAAAAAAAATTTTTAAAATTACAGTTGCCATTCAGTATTACATTCTGTTTAGTGGTATTTTTGCAGATTGTCTTTCTTTTGTTCATTTATTTGTGAGTCATTTTATGTTTCTCAAACCACAATGTGATGTAATTTTGGCCATTTGCTTTAATAGAAATTTTAGTTAAGAAAAAAGTTAATTTATATATATTAGTTAGTGAAAATTGAGATGTTATTTAGCACACTGTTGTAAAAAATGAATAGCCTTTTGTATAACCGATTCAAGCAATATTTGGTAATGATAATAAGTATTTACTGAGGGCATTTTTACACATATTTTTTTCATTGAGTTTTCTTGCTTTCTATAGATTTAAANTATTTGTGAGTCATTTTATGTTTCTCAAACCAAAATGTGATGTAATTTTGGCCATTTGCTTTAATAAAAATTTTAGTTAAGAAAAAAGTTAATTTATATATATTAATTAGTGAAAATTGAGATGTTATTTAGCACACTGTTGTAAAAAATGAATAGCTTTTGTATAACTGATTCAAGCAATATTTGGTAATGATAATAAGTATTTACTGAGGGCATTTTTACACATATTTTTTTCATTGAGTTTTCTTGCTTTCTATAGATTTAAAATTGAAGGTAAAGATAGTTAACAATATGCAAATGAACAGAGAAGTCACAGCCTTTGCTAAGTAGGACACTGACTGAATGGAGGTGCACCCTCATGTAAAAACCAAAGGTGGGAGGTACATCCATGGGGCTCTGCACTAGGAAACTGGTTTTCGAACTTTTATATTCAGACCTGGTAGCTTGGAAAGAAATTATTTTATGATCAACTGGGAAGGATATGGTGAAGTTTGAATTTTTATAATCTTTTTTGTGTAATACAAAAGAGATCTTTCACTGGTTGGAAAGTGAAAAATGACATTGTTTTTTTTTAAAATATATTTTATTGATTATACCATTACAGTTGTTCTATTCCCCCCCTTCAATCCCTTCCACCCGCACCCTCCCTCCCCCACCATTCTGCCCCCCTTAGTTTATNATGCAAATGAACAGAGAAGTCACAGCCTTTGCTAAGTAGGACACTGACTGAATGGAGGTGCACCCTCATGTAAAAACCAAAGGTGGGAGGTACATCCATAGGGCTCTGCACTAGGAAACTGGTTTTTGAACTTTTATATTCAGACCTGGTAGCTTGGAAAGAAATTATTTTATGATCAACTGGGAAAGATATGGTGAAGTTTGAATTTTTATAATCTTTTTTGTGTAATACAAAAGAGATCTTTCACTGGTTGGAAAGTGAAAAATGACATTGTTTTTTTAATTGGCTTGAAAGAAGCTTAAACTGGGTAAAGTAGTATAAAATTACTAGGCTCTATTAATAGCTGATGACTTTAAAATTCTATTGTAAGGAAATACTTCTTATTGTAAGATAACTCCAGATCAGGTACTTAAAAAACATTTATATATGTTGTAACTTTGCAGGGGAAAATCAAATCACACCTTCCTCATGGAGAAGAATTTGAGTCATTGTACTTAATTTTTCGAAGATCTGCAACACAATAAAAAAAGGAAATAGTGTTAACCAAACAACCTTTTTATTTTGTTTGAACAGTCTTATGATATAAAATTAAAAAATACTTAGTAAAGTCAAATATGTAAAAATTAGTTCAAACAAAACTATTCTATACACATTTTATTTAAAGTTACTAAAACAAAAAATTTTACTAATATGCTGTAGGTGTCCCAGTCAGTAGCTGTTATATTTCACTAACACTTAAAACTGATAGCTCATTTTTATTGGCTATTTTTTACAATTTAACAATTCCTAGAGTGAAAAACAACATGAATATTGACATGAAATAGTCAGAAAATTTTGACTACCATGTCAATTTAGAGGGATAGGAAATAACTTCTAATTTGGTGCTTACCAAACTGAAATACTTAGAAGTAGGCATTTGCTATTTGTATATTACTAATCCATAGGTTTTTTTTAACTTTAAAAAATATTTATTTATTTTTAGAGAGAGGGGAAGGGAAGGTCAAAGAGTGGGAGAGAAACATCAGTGTGTGGTTGCCTCTCATGTGTCCCCTCTTAGGGACCTGGCCCACAACCCAGGCATGTGTCCTGAGTGGGAATCAAACCGGCGACCATTCGCTTCACAGGCTTGTGCTCAATCTGCTGAGCTACACCAGCCAGGGCTTTTTTTTTTAAATGTTAAAAGATACCTAAAGTATCATAGAGGAAAACTTTAATGAACTGGATAAAGTACACTAAGGGGAAGAGAGGATACACTTTGATGATTAAATTTGTACAAAGATAATCATACCATTCTGCCTGAAAGTGTATGTCACTCTTCACTCCAATTTTGTGCAGCCTTTGTAATAGAAGATAACTGATGTTAGAGATTTTGAAATAAAACCACCCTCTAAACGACAACACCAGTAAAAAGTTTAAAAATATCTAACATTAGATTCAATACAAATTTAGCCTGTCCTGTACAGTTTCTTAGTGGAAGAGTAATGATTGAAATTTATGATGATGACCAATCCCCAGGCACTATGGGATTCTGAAGGGCTTTGTGATTTGTCAAAGAATGTTTGTATTATAGTCAATGTGGATTAGTGTTGATTGGATTTGAGTCTTTTTTTTAATAATGTGATGTTTCTTATATTTATGTAGACTCATAAGACAACCCATTATATAGAGAACCACCCTAATAGAGGTAGTAACTTTAAGACTATTCAATTTGTGAATGTTCTATACGTGAAAAATTGGTTATTATTCTGGGGTGGGGAGAGGAAATGAAGTTATGAATTGAATAGCTGACAGATCAGCCTGTACAATTGAGCTGTGGGTTGGCCTAAGAACATAAGGCCATCATTTCTACCATTGTTTCTCTGTGAAATGTTTTCAGAATTAATAATTTATTCATATGTAATCCAAATAATATACGAGGTCTATCCAGAAGTTATCCAGCCACATACTATGAAAAATAGAGACATTTATTGAAGAAGATACCAGAAACATTGTATATAGAACAATTAGGCCTTAGTCCCCTTCAAAGTAGGTACTTTGGGACTTCACACAGTTCTCCCGATTGCCATCAGCTGCCATGTTGTGTTTTCCTGAATCTCATCACTGATCTGAAATCTCTTCCGTCTGAAAGGTGATTTTAGTTTTGGGAAAAGGCTGAGTCACCTGGGCAATTTGATATTTCACCAAAGCACTCTGTACGGGTTGTGCTGCATGAGTGGGCATGTTGTCCTGATGAAGCTGCCAATCACCAGCTGCCCATAGCTGCAGCCTTCTGAATCATCCAAGTAGTTTCTGTGGAGAAATGGTCAAGCTTAATTCTGCAAAATTTGATGCAGATTTGTTGTTTACTGCTCATTCATTTTTAATGCTATGGCTCACTCAATGGCACCTACCACCCCCACTGACTAGTACAGTAAAGTAGTCATTGTTCATGCATGTGCATTCCAGTCCATTCTCCTTGGCTGCCAGGTTACACTGATGTGGAGCGAACTGTTCTCATTATATTAGTAATGGCTGGACTTTTTCTGGACAGACCTTATATGTTTGATAACTTTCTGTTAAAGCATAGTGTTCTCTGTCACAATAGGAAAGGAATTTTAATGGTTATATTATAAAACAGGTGGATGATTGATGAAAATGTTTTAAAATAAAGTAGTTTAAGATACAGTTTGCTTTATGACATCTAATCTGTTTATGTTTTTATTTTCAGCCTGTCTAGTAATTATGATGCTCAAATGAGAAGCCTTTTGAGAATTGTGAGGATATTTTGTCATGTCTTTCGAATTGGTCCATCCTCTCCCAGTAATGGAATCGATATGGGCTACAACGGGAATAAAACTCCAAGAAGCCAGGTGTTCAAGGTCAGAAAAGTATATGACGTTGTTATGAAGATAGACGTAAAAGAGATGAATGTCACAAAGCATGCATTCATTAATCAGAAACCTCATACACAGGACGTAAGTTCGGTTCCCGCCCATACCACTTTTTAAGTTAGGCACACACCTTCCTCCTTTCATCTCTGTTTAATCAACAGCAAGTCTTAATTGGTGAGCTTTTATATTTCTCTTTCAAGTAAAATTTAATTTATATTTCTCTTTCAAGTAAAATTTAAAATTTAGTGTTTTATTCTAGTAGTAAGATATTTAGTGTTTAAATCTAATTAAATTTACTTCTTATTGGTTTATAGGTTTTTAAGGTGGCAATATGCAGTTGCATGCTTTTTAAACAATACTTATTTAGAAGGAAAGAAAATATTTAGATTTATTTAGATTTTATTATCATGTATATGTTTTATGTGTATCCATGTATATGTTCCTTTTTTTAAAGTTTAATCTTTATTACATTCTTTTTCCATTAACATTTAGCCCCCTTGACCCCCTCCCCACAGGGGTCTGCACACTGTGGTCCGTGTCCATGAGTGCGAAGAACAAATTCAGGAGCACTCATCAGGCATTCCAATCTGCAGATTGGAATTTTAATTGCACCAAACTGTAATGCAAAATTAAATACCCTGTGTAGGTGACCAATCCAAACTATATAAATAACTTTTACTGAACAAGAAATTAAATGGAAACATAGCAATCTAAGTGTATTTAAGATTATTAAGTCCAAACATCAAAATTATTCTTTTACTTAAGTAGATATGTAACTTTGAATCCTTGATCTAATAATCTTTTTAGTAATTTGTCATCTCACATACTATAGAATATATTTGTTACTAAAGGACCTTTTTTAAAAGTAAAAAGTAAAGGATGTTTAAAAGTAAAGCTATGTAGAATTCTTTTTCTCATTTTATTTTTTATATTTTATTGATTATACCTTTACAGTTGTCCCATTTCCCCCTTCATTCCCCTCTTTCCTGCACACCCCATCCCACCCACATTCCCCCCTTTAGTTCATGTTCATGTGTCATAAGTTCTTTAGCTCCTACATTTCCCACACTACTCTTGCCCTCCCCCTGTCTATTTTCTCCCCACCATCTATGCTGCTTATTCTCTGTACCTTCCCCCCACCCCTAACTCCCCTATTGCTAACTGTCCATGTGATCTCCATTTCTGTGGCTCCACTCCTGTTTTAGGTGTCTGCTTAGTTTGCTTTTGTTTTAGGTGTGGTTGATAATAACTGTGAGTTTGCTGTCCTTCCACTGTTCATATTTTTTCTCTTCTTTTTCTTAGATGAGTCCCATTAACATTTCATATAATAAGGGCTTGGTGATGATGAGCTCCTTGAATTTGACCTTATCTGAGAAGCACTTTATCTGCCCTTCCATTCTAAATGAAAGCTTTGCTGGATAGAGCAATCTTGGATGTAGGTCCTTGCCTTTCATGGCTTGGAATATTTCTTTCCAGCCCCTTCTTGCTTGTAAGGTCTTTTGAGAAATCAGCTGGCAGTCTGATGGGAACTCCTTTGTAGGTGACTGTCCCCTTATCCCTTGCTACTTCTAGGATTCTCTCCTTCATTTTAGTCTTGGCTAATGTAATTATGATGTGCCTTGGTGTGTTCCTTCTCAGGTCCAACTTCTTTGGGACTCTCTGAGCTTCCTGGGTTTCCTGGAAGTCTATTTCCTTTGCCACATTGGGGAAGTTCTCCTTTATTATTTGTTCAAATAAGTTTCCTCCTTGTTGCTCTTCCTCTTCTTCCCTATAATTCAGACGTTGGAATGTTTAAAGATGTCCTGGAGGTTCCTAAGCCTCCTAATTTTTTTGAATTCTTGTTCCTTCCTTCTTTTCTATTTGTTTGTTTCTTTCTTTCTTCTGGTCCACTCCATTGTTTGAGTCCCAGTTTTCTTTCCATCATTATTGGTTCCCGTGCATTTTCCTTCATTTCACTTAGTGTAGCCTTCATTTTTTCATCTAATTTGTGAGCAAAATCAACCAGTTCTGTGAGCATTTTGATTACCAGTGTTTTGAACTGTGCATCCGCTAGGTTGGCTATCTCTTGGTATCTTAGAAGTATTGCCTCTGGGGCTTTGATCTGTCCTTCTGTTTGAGCCATAATTTTTTGGTCAGGTTGCACCTGTTAATTTTTTGGTTAGGCCGCACCTCTCTGCTGAGAGGCAGAGCCTTAGGTGTTCACCAGGGCAGGTCAACCCAGTGGCTGGATTGTGACGCTGCGTGTGGGGGGGGTCAGAAAGGGAACAACGGTGCTTGTTCTGCTCTCTCTCTCGGATTTTGGTCCCCTCTGCTGCTTCCCACAAGCAAACTGGGCCCTCCTGATACTGGTTCCCAGGTGGGTGGGCTTGTGTACGTTCTAGGACCCTGTGGGTCTCTCCAGCAAACTCTCCTGTCAGGCTGGGAGTCTCTCTTGGCACCTTTTCAGTTGGTGCTTTTAGGCTTTATTTCCTGGTGCTGTGGTCCTGGGTTGCATGGTCTGTCTTGCTGCCTGTTTTTGCCTAGTTTATCTGCGTGTGAATGTGTGTCCGTGGTCAGCCAACTGCCTTGCACACTCTGCTTGTTTCCTCCTTGTGCCCGGAGTCTGCTAGCCCTATGCCACCTGCACTCCCAGGTCTGGCAGCCACTGCCTTTTCCTGCCGGGATCCCTCTCCGATGGCCGCGGGCTCCGCCCCTTACCAGTCTGGATGAATGGTTGTTGGACTTCCGTACAATTCAATTTTCTGTCTCTTCTGATTGTGTTTTTGTTTCTAAATCTTCGTTGTCCTTAATTTTGGTTGTGTGAGGAGGCACAGTGTTTCCACCTACTCCTCCATCTTGGCTGGAAGTCTCTCCATGTATATGTTCTTAAAATAAAATTACTTTCAATTAATGGGTTTACCAACAGTTAACTCCTGGCATCACTTCAAGGAAAAATCATTGAGATATGTATTTTGCTTCTTTTATACAAGCATATTTGTGGGTGGAATCCTTAGAATAATAATTCCATATAAAACCCAAGGCAGGGTTGCTACTCATGCTAAATTATTATTTTATAAAGTAAACAAAATGGATGTGGCTGTAATTGCTATTACTAATGCTTTTTTATAGCATTATATTTTCAAATAACTCAGATTTAGGACAAATGTGTAATTTAATAATTTTTTCCATGTTATTTTTTAAAGGTAATTAAAAAAATTGTATGGTATAAAATTTGCTTCTGGGTTCATAAAGACATTTCTCTAAATAGTCTTTTGAGTCTTAATACAGTTTATCTATCCAAAAAGTGATATAATTGCTTTTATTTGCCACTTCCTCCTAAACTAATTATGATGGACAGCTTTACTGTCTATAAAAATTTAAAGTTATATTGAGCTATGTTAAATGATTCTTACATGGCAAATTTTTGGCAGACACTTAACAAATAAATGGTTTGCAAGCATTTCAACACTAGTAGATTCCTTATGCTTGGAATAGGTATGGTATGCTTTTGGAAGGTATGTATGAGAATCCCTGCATCTGTTAGAGTTTCTCTCTCTGTCGTCAATGCACGAAAGACTTTTCACTCTTTTTTCCTTCCCTTCTTTTCTCTTCCCCTATTGTGCCATCTCCTGGAAGAAGGAAGATATGCATCTTCTTGTATTTCAAATTTTGGCTTTTCGCATACCATTTTCTTGAACATTAGTTAGGAATGATAACTTGTGGTCCATGTAGACTTCAGATCTAAACTATCGATCCATTTTTTTTCTGTGCTGTTTTAAATGAGTTTTATTGCTCAAACATTCACATTACACGCAGTTGTTCTGAACATGTTCTGGTGTGGCTCCTACTGTTAGTTACTCAGTCTACCCCTGATTTGATTTTTCTACTCATCCTTTCTACTTATTTATAATGATGAATAGAAAAATCACTTCAGGTATAAATGTGGTCAGCATTATTTATATTTACTGTAGTCTGATTTTTTGTTAAAATTTGAATGTGCCACCTCTTTACTAATGATGTCAGAAAGTAAGTATGTGCTAAGTAGCCTCTCTGTATCCATTTAGTGCTTGTTAGTGTCCTCCCTACCTGGTCAGTAAAGCTATGGCTGAGTAGAAAATGGTATCCCTGGTGTGCTGTTAGGTTTTCTTTTGTGGGATTCAGACTCTGTATTTTGATCATCACATTATCAATTATATGTGTATGTGTGTGCGTGTGTGTGTGTATTATTTGTTAGTATTTTTATTTCTTTTTTAAGGCATTATTTTTCTGTGTTATTGACAACTGCTTTTGCCTCTCAGCACTTATTTTCTCTTAAATTTTGATCTGTCACTTTAAAGCATTTTTATTAAAAAACTCAGCTAATTTTTTAAAAATAATAGTTTTGTTCTTAAGGGGTTTATTAGTCTCTTCCCATGTAATTTAATGAATTAAGTGTAGAATGTTTAAAGGATGGCAAAAAGGTCTGCCCTCCCAGCTACAGGATAACAATAGAAATTCCATTGTCATATATGTATACGAGGTCTTCTGTTCATTGTGGAACAATCACAGTTGTGAAAATGTTAAACATATTGCTGAGTTACAGTGATGTTAGATTGGAAATATCGTTTTAATTTTTACCACATTTGGTTCAAGGTAGCCATTGATCTCCACTTTTCCTTCCATTAAGTAGGCACTCCAGCATGTCCCTCTATTAAGGTTAACTAAGGGGTTTTCCATTAATATTAGTAGGTTTATAGGCCATGTGTTTTTAGTAGGTGAAATTATCTAACATCCTGTTGTTAGTGTTTTTGTCTTAGAAGTTCTTTGAATTAATTAATCTGAACACCTAGCCTTTTTTCAGTGTTAAGAGATTTTTGTCTAGTGCCTGGGAAACCTCAGAGCACCTGCAGGAGGCAGAGGCAGTGCAGGTTTCAAAGTGAGCGTGGGAGAGACCGTTCAGGCCTCCTGAATGTTGACATGCTGCTTTTGTGAATAGTGAGCTATGACTATTGACAGTTTTATAGATGCATGATTGGGAAAATTTGGAAGCCAAGAAAGATTGGGAAACTTTCAACTATACAGTTGTGGCATTTGACAGAATCAAGTTGAGAATAGTCCAACAGGATTTCAAGATACTATTAATGAACTTAAGTGTGTAATGCTTTCTCATCAGATTTGTGCCTCTCTTTGGTACCTCGATCTTGAAAAACTTTTAAGTTTTCAACAAGTTTGCGATTATATGTTACAGCTTTGAAATATAGATTGAAATGTTTTGAAAATCATCTGTGATTGTCATCATTGTTGCTATAGGTAGAATGTAATTATGTGGTGAAATCACTAAATAATATGAGGTGAAGCAGTGTTTTCACAGTGCGAAGAAGTCAGCTCGTGTCTGCCATCATCACTGACTCCTTTTTCAGCAGCAGTTGATATGCACGGTGCTTTGTGTCTTATCAATGGTTTCATTACTATTTGTGGATAGAGAAAGTATCACAGACATGGTTTGCAATGATTTATTTTTATTTTTAAAAAATTATTATAATCTTTTTTGTCTGTGGCTTCTACCACAATTAGAAATTAAAGTTATTTCCACAGTATTTTTTTTGGTTATTGAGGAATGAATTTTCTGAACAGATCTTCAAAGGGACAATTTCCTAGGTAAAAATACCTCAAGGTTGGGGTTTTGTTTTACTGCATGTGTGAGTGAAGGAAAAAAGGTGGGAAAGAGAGAAGAGAAGGGTTTAAGGGTTGCCTAAGGGCCCATGAAACGATGACTTACCACGTCTTTTTTTTTTTTTTTTTTTCATTCTCTTTTAAATCTGTGGTGTGTTCCTTTATTGAAAACTTTCTGGTTTATTTTTATTTTCTATTTTTTTTAGACAAATAGGAAGAAAGGGAGAAAGAAAGGGATAAAAACATCAATGTGTAGTTGTCTCTCACACATCCCCTACTGGGGACCTGGCCCGCAACCCAGGCATGTGCTCTAGACTGGGAATTGAACTGGTGACCCTTTGGTTCGCAGGCCAGCACTCAATCCACTAAGCCACACCAGTCAGGACTAGTTTATTTTTAGATGTTTCTGGATTATTCAAAATTTGCCTTTCAGTTTTGCACATTGTCAGTTTTTGGAAACAGGATTGTTACAGGTTCATGTTCAGTGCTCTAGTCTGCAGGAGGAGCAGGTGTCAGTTCCTGCCTTAGGCTCATCTCCATCCAGTGTGCTGATTTTCTAGGTTTTAGCCCTTCTCATTCGGAGACCGGTTATTCCTTTTTTCCTTAGTTTCAAGCAGGATTACATCACTACCACCTGTTCTTTCTATTTTGGAAGTTGATTTTCTGATGTGAAGCTGAATAATTTTGCTGATATAAAAAATTCTTTTTCATCTTTTACAGCAGGTTTAATGTTTTGCTCATGAAGTGCAACTGTCAGCTCCAACTTGAGTCATGATTAGAATTAACGCATTTTCGGTGAAGGTATCATCTCAGTGTTCAGAGGAGCTAGTTGTTTTGCCCCCTCCTTTAAGCAGCTCAGGAACCCGAATTTTCCAACTGCTCTCTGCCTAGTCGTGGAAAAAACCATTTTGTGGCAGAGGGGCACTGATTTCAACCTCAGAAGAGGTGTAATTAGTTTCTCACTTTGCTTACCTGTTTACCTAGTATGTGCTAATGAAACATTTGTTGAATGAGTGCGTTAGGTTTTTGGTTGGGGTTTTCATTTTGTTTTGTTTTCTGCTTTTTAGTTTAATGTTTTAAGTGAAGACTTAGGGGTGATTTAATTGTTTGTAAGTTTATTAAGTCAAATATTCCCAAAGAGAGGATGTTGTGGACACCAGAAGGGCTGAAGATGTAGTAGAGGGACTTGTTAGATAATCGGAGCGAATTTTCTGGCAAAATAGGTTCATAGTGTTATTTAAACACTTGCTAAGATTCCAAATATGGGAGCATAATCTCTTCCCCTAGCAGTCTTTAAGATTATTTCTTCTAGTTGAAGTAATGTAAGGGTAGGTCTTTCCAAAGTACGTGATCTGGTTTGTAGTATCCTGTGATAATATAAGAATAAAAAAGTAAGGTGGACTTTTATATTCATTTGCAGAAAATTAATCATTCTCAATGGGGACATTTAAAATAGTGTGGGAATGAAGGGCCATTTAACCATTACCCCTTGCCAGTTGTTCACTTTTATTTGGGAAATAAAAATGTTCCAGTGGGTTCTTTTTTAATTGACATAAATATTGTGTAAGTTTAAGACAAAAGTATGTTACTTTAATACATGTGTATGTTGCAAAATGTTTACTACAGTAAGGTTAGTTAATGCATCCTTTACCTCACATAATTACTGTTTTGTTATTGTTATGGTAAGAACATTAAAGCTTTACCGTCATAGCAACTTTCAATTATATGACACAGTGTTGCTAACTAGGGTCGTGCTGCTGCACGCTAGATTCCCAGCAGCAGATCATTTAATGGCAGTTGGGCATTTATATTTCTGCTTGGGTTAAAAGCTTCTCATTGTTAGAGATGACGTATATGTTTCATCCTCTCTAGTACTTAGTCCTGTTACAGCATTTGAGATCACATAATATTTAAAAAAGAAAATGTTATTTACTGTTAATTTACCAAAGGCATTTTATTCCTGTCAAAAGGAGTATTTTATATACTGTAGAAATAAACTGTTTAATTATTCCCCATCTTTTTCTTTTTTAAGCTGTTAATCTCTACTTGGAATTAAGAATTTGCTAGTCAGTATTTTATAGTTACCATTTAATAGAAATGGATTTTGTGTGTGTGTGTTGGTGAGCATATGTATACCTATATGTATATGTATGTGTATATGTGTATGTATATATAAATGTCATATCATAATTTAAAATTTCTTGTCATAAATTTTCAAAATTTTAAGAATTAGATGTAAAGAAAAGAGCATAGTAAACTCAGCTGTTTATTAGGCTGTTTAGGAAAACCCTAATAATTCTAATTTTTTTTAATTGAAAAAAGACTTACAATTGAAAATTGTTTGCACATTAATACTGTAAAGGTTAAGGGGATTTTACATGTGTGTGTAATAAATGGTTTAAAAATGAAATATTTGAAAATGTTTAAAAGAAATTTGCTCATATATTTTTTGTTAGGTTTTAGTTTTTCCTTTTTATTCCAAGGAATGCATAAGCACAAATTAAGTTTTCATTATAAATGAAGAAATTGTCATTTATATGGCATTCATATATTTTTGTTACTTACTTATAGTCATTGCTGTCACATTAACTTGGGAAAATAGAAGTATGTAGGGTAAATTTTCTCTTATTATTTATTTGGCTGGAGTTTCAGAATGATATTTAAAACACCTTTTCTTTTTCTCTTAGCCTCTTGAGTTGCTTTGGCACTCATTAGATGAATGGCTAGTTTTAATAGCTACAGAACTGATGAAAAACAAAAAGGACTCAACGGATATCACTTCTATTTTACTAAAACAAAAAGGCCAAGATCAAGATGGTACTTCCATTCCTCCATTTCAACCTCCAGGACCTGGGAGCTATGAAAATCTATCCACTGGCACCAGGGAATCTAAACCAGATGCTCTAGGAGGGAAACAGGAAGCCAGTGCAGACTGTCAGGATGTTATTTCTATGACAGCTAACCGGCTAAGTGCTGTCATTCAAGCCTTTTACATGTGCTGTTCTTGTCAGATGCCTCCAGGGTAAGAAGGTTTCTGCTTTGTTTTGTGTGTAGGTCTCAGCCTATCAATAACCAATCTTGTGGCTGGACCAGCCCTTGTGGTTCTTATTATGATTGCAAGGCGCCCTTCAGCAATAACCATCAGGAAACTTTGAAAAAAAAAGGTTTATTACTTACAAGGTCTGGAAATTACATGGCACACCTGGGGCCACACAGCGAGGTCGCTGGGAGAGAGCAAGAGTGAGAGCATGGCCCCTGACACAGCTAGCCGCTCATGCGGTGTGGGCGTGGGCCAGGCATTCTGCTTTTTGGGGGGTCAAAGATGGGGGGCAGTTTCTGGTGCTCACCCTTTATTGGTGAATTTAAAACATAAGAGTAGGAATTTAAAATGTGGGAAGAGGGAAAAAAAACGAGTAGCATAAGTGGTCAGTTATTGAAATCAATCAGGATCTCTAAAACAAGGGAGCCTCAGTGGGGGGAGGCGGCCTGGCTCTTATCTAGTTGGGTGGCTGGCAATGTGTTTATTAAAGGTAGCCATCTTTGAAGTGTATGCCTCTTTGAAGCGGAAGCCTGGGCAACCAAAATTTAAGTCAGGCACTTGCATTATAAAAAAGAAAAACCCGACTGTCAAGGCTTACACTGCACGCTTATTATTTCTTCTCTGATAGATTTTAAAAAACGCTTTTTTTGTAATTTCAGTAAATACAAATAGTAATTTGTTGCTTTTTAGCTTCTGTTCTGATCTTGTTAGGATCTTGTTAGGACAGTTCAGAACATTTGCTAAGCATTGTGTAAGTTATCAGCATGTAGAATGGCGAATGCCACTTTGTGTAAGGATCACTTTATTGTGTATTTGAAATGTATAGACCAGAGATGCTTAACATTTTAAGTTTTCTAAAATGTCACTTGCTTATATCAATATTATCTGTTAATGAAAATTATATATTTCTTCATCTTAGAGATTAACCAGGCACGCCTGATTTCTTAAATTTGTAAAGATGACCCAAACCCCAATATTTTTTTGCCTAGAAGCCAGTCCAGTTCAATACATAGTTTTCAGATTTGCTATATCACCAACTTTGTCCATGGTTCTGATTTGTTTTACTCTCTGCAGGATGACTTCACCCCGTTTCATTGAATTTGTATGCAAACACGACGAAGTCTTAAAATGCTTTGTTAACAGGTAAGGCTTTCTTAGATTCATGGACTGCCCTTACAATCTTCTTTCTTTACTTACAGTTTTCATCTCAACAGGAAAAAAATGTTAACTTCTGTTAAACTATTCAAAAAATGCTTCATGACGAGTGAAAGTGTAGTAGGTGTATTCTTCTGTTTCAGTATCCATGCATTTCAATCAATGCCACTTAATCCTTCCTGTCCATTTAAACAAAGTGTCTTTTTCTTTTAGAAATCCCAAAATTATATTTGATCACTTTCACTTCCTCCTTGAATGTCCTGAGTTGATGTCAAGATTCATGCACATCATAAAAGCACAGGTAGAAATTTCTCTTAATCTTATTTTTGGTCTAAGGAGAACTTTCTAAATTTGAGTTTTGTTTAGTGAAGTAATTATTATATGTGACACTTCCTGCTATAAGAAGAGTGAAATTACTTTATTCTTTAGAGTATGGAGTTATGTTAGCATGTAACTTTAGTATGAGGAGCAATTTTTTTCTTCAAGAAATGTGTATTGATGTCCTGCTATGTACAAAGGCTGTTCAAAGATAGCAGAACATGTTGCCACATCTCTTGGAATGAGTGGTCCTTGAGACAAGGATTTTATTCCCAAATACACTTGGGAAGTATGCCCTGTTGGAGATTGATAAAGTTGATCAGTAGCTTGTTAAAGACTTTGAGAAGCCCTTTTCTAAATATAGTGATTAAACTTTGTTAACCCTCTAAACTTTGACCTGAGAACCTTCCTTCTGCCAGGGTTCATTCCACATATTTCATGTTGTGTGAAACATGTTAGGAAAAGCTTTCTACTTAACAACTATGTGACTTTGAGCATATATCCAGCATCCTTGAGTTATGATTCCGTCTGTAAAATAGAGGTAAACCTTGTAAAACTCTTGTAAAGAGTAAGTTTTAAGTAGCGACTGGCATGTATGTGCAATGTATGGTAGTTGTTTTAGAGGTTTATAGAAGATATATATCCTTTCTCCAACAGGATCTTAATTCAGTCTAGCTGGGGAGGTGATAAATATACCTGTAAGGTAGTAATGACAATACTACCTGATTCTTTAGGGGTTTGTAGGATGGAGCACTTGTTTTTGGTTGCTATAGTCAAGGGGAATTTCAAAGAGGAGGTAGATTTTAAACTGGACCTTGAAAACCATGCAAAATTTTTATGAGAGTAAATGGGGAAGATGAACATTCTAGCCAAGATACGGACATGGAGGTGGAAAAGTGTATAAAACTACAGTGGTTGAAGCAGAAATTTTGTGTGAGTGAAGAATGTGACATAATACTAGAAAGGCAGATTTGGGTCATTGTGCCTTAAGCCTTCGTTGGCAGATTAAGGAATCTTTGTTTGCCAGAATGGCAGGAGCATGACATGATCCTGGCAAAATTTTAGGAAACTGTTGTCAGAAGTGTGGGGTAAACTACAGGCTACGGTTTGGATAGTAGTCATAGGATACATACTGTAGGTGCTTTTAAATTCTTTAGGGACACTGATTCTTTTAGCAGAGAAAGCTAAGAACTAATCTTATAAAACTATACACAAGTACATAGGTATCCTTTGGCATCTGTTTAATCATGATAATGTAAAAGAGTACTAATAATGAATTACATTTATTGAATGCTTTACGTGGATTATTTTATTTTCGTAGAAATCATGTGAGGTGGGTACTCTTACTGAAGCTGAAGAGGTTAAGTAAGTCAAGTCATTCAGCTACTAAGTGGGAGAACCAGAATTTAAAAGTGTGTCTGGTTCTCAAGTTCATTTTTTTAACCTACATTGTGGCTTCATTCTAGTGCAAATGAGATTATGTGTGAAAGAAACTTAGTTTTTGAAAGTGGTAGTTTGCTATTTTTTATTACTCTCTCTGCTTTTCACTTCCTGTTCCCCCTCCCCTTCCTAAAAAATTCAGTCCAAAAGCATCTGCATCAGCTCTCTACCACACGCACCTTTTTGACCAGGGTGAGGGAAGTGTTGTGTTGTTCCATTATGGGGTTTGGAGCTTGGGCATGGAAAGGAGGGTGTCCGTAGAAGAGGGGCTCAGCACAGACAGTGTGAGTTGGAGAGGCATGTGGGGGGTGTTGCATGTGGGGGGTGTTGCATGCGGAGGGTCGCGACAGTTGCTCAGTAGTTTGACAGAACCCAAGTGGGATGAAGGGCATCCGTGCAGTGAAGCATTCATGCTAGCAACGGGATGCTGGTTATATGCAGGTTGGTCAAATAAATAAAGATTACAGAACCGTAGTTTCTCATTGTTGGAGAAAGGAGTTATAAAATGGAGGAAAATAGAATGAACCATGTGTTGTCGGGTTGTAATTGGAGATAGCAGTGTGAACTTGCTTTTTAATGTAGATAGATACAGCAGTCTTGGCACTCAGTTCTTGATGTTTAAATACCATCCTCACAGAGCCAGACTCACTGGAGGAATGGCTAATTGTATGGCTAGGTCAGGGAAAGACGAGCCTGGACCTTCGTATTGTGCAGGAAAGTCGTTTGAAGAGTTATGTTATGTTAAAAATGACTCAGAACCAGTTTGAATGAGTCCACTGGCCTAATCTGGAACAATCCAATCATCAAAATAAACAATAATGACAAAATATTATAAATGAAATTAATTACGAGTCTATATTGAAAATAATGAATGAGTAAATGGAAAGTTTGATGATGTGCGTTACGTATTTACTATTTCAAACTATCTCTCCGTGGAATACTTACTGATTACAAAGACTGAAAAAACAAAAGAACTTTATAGTGGGTACATTTGGCAGTGATCAAGGCAGACAGTAACGGCATGCCAGCCGATAAGATGCATGGAGAAAGAATATGGTATCACTTCTTTAATATTCTTGCCAAAGATGCACACCCTGAACTTAATCATGGGAAAACATCAGACTTACTCCAGTTGGGACAATCTAACAAAACACTGACCTGCAATCTTTAAAGGTGTTGAGGTTATGGAAATTAAGAAAACATTGAAGAACTCTACCAAAATGAGACAGACAACGAAATACAACTCATGAATCATTGTGCTATAAAGGACATTGTTAGGAAATTGGCAAAACTTGCATTGGGTCTAAGGATTAGATATAATAACGTGTCCGTGTTAGTTTTCTGACTTTGATGGTTGTTTTCTGGTTATGTAGAAGAGTTCTCTTATTTGTAGGAAATATACACCGAAGGTTTAGGGATAACTGGACATCTTGTTGGCAACTTACACTCACTTCAGGAAGAAGAAATACTTTGTATTCTACTATATTTAGAAGTTTACACCCTGGTTGGTATAGCTGAGTGAATTGAGTGTGGGCTGTTAACCAAAGGGTTGCCAGTTTGATTCCCAGTCAGGGCACATGCCTGGGTTGCAGGCCAGATCCTCAGTCTGGGCCATGTGAGAAGCAGTCACACATTGATATTTTTCTCCTTCTCTTTCTCCCTCCCTTCCTTCCCCTCTCGCTAAAAATAAATAAAGAAAGAAAAATTTTTTGTAACTCGGGGGGGCTGTTCCAAGGGAAAAAAACCACCAATTAAAAACAAAAACTGTATCTTCCAAGGGATTGACTTCTTGTTCTCTCAGTGGTTTTCAGGTAGCCTCTAGTTAAAGAGAGAGACATTTTGTGTTGCTGTAACAGTCCTGTTTTGTGAATTATTTTATGGAAGTGCAGGTACTCAGAAAGTTTACACATAAAAATCTGCCTTTTGGCTTTGTGGGTATATGTATGTGGATGTTTTGATCTGACAGGTATCTTATTAGCTTTTACTAGCATTTTGTACCTTTTAATGTTCCATTTGAATTACTTAAAAAATTTGCCACTTGCTTTTATTTCTTGGTTCACATTTTATATAGATAAAGGACATATCAGTATTTTAATATTTAATATCTGGTAATGACTGGGATATTTACTGTCATTTTAAATATGTATTCACAATAATTTTAACATCATTAGGAGTGATAATAAGAGCAACACCTTTTATTGAGCATTCTGGGTATTAAGTATTTCTAAAAAGTTAACCTTGGGGTTACATTTTTTCTTCTGTGAAATGGGTATAATAAGAGTCTTTTTCCTCAAAATGTTGTAAGGATATGTCAAAATACATGTAAAGTGCTTCAAATGGTACCTGGTTTATAGGTGCTTTAATAAACATTAGCTAATTTATTATAATTATTATACCCTATATTTGCATTGTTTCACTTAATTCTCAAAATTAGCCCTAGAAGTGTTTTCCCTATTTTACAGGTGGGAAACTAAAGTTCTGAGAGGATTCTTAATTCCTCTAAATTCTTAATATACTATAATTTGCACTTCACTATGTAGAACTTAATATTGTATATGTATGATATTATTCTAATGCTAGTCTCATCTCTTTAACTGTATTAAACAGTTTTTAGCAAATAAATTGAGATGTTTACAGCTCTTAGGTTACCTGCAGTGTTGGCACATGCTGGGTATTCAGCAATTCTTTCTGAATAATCATAAGAAATTACAAGTCATCTATATTTGCATATCTGGCAAATTAACAAAAGGTAGAGACTTTTCTGCTTAAGAGGTCTTATTCTTTAATTTTTAGGGTCGAAGAAGGGAAGGAGGAAGGAAGAAGCTTACAAATTCTTTTTTGGTTGCTGCATATATTCAAAGGATAAAACTAAGAGTAAATTGAGGTGTAAAAGATTATTTTCATGAAAAATTAAATGGAACATGTGACATAATTTTTCTGAAAAAAATTATTTTTATAAGCTTTGTTGGGTTTAAAAGAAATTGAGAGTAAATGGATTTAATTACATACATGACATTAAGTTCTTAGATATAACCTTCTAATTATAAAGTTGTTTCTGTTGAAAGTGTAGGGAATTTTAAAAAATACACTGCTTAGATAGTCAAGAGTTTTTCGGCTGAGCTCTGCCTTCTTGTGAGTAGTTGGTGACATGGCAAGACATGATCTCGAACCACTTACTATAAACAGGTCTGAGGGTGATCGTTTGTAGAAGGGGCATTTAGCATGCTAGTTAGTCAATTTAAGAGGTGACTGGAATACTGCTCACATTGTACTGTTATTTGTTGGGGTAGCCATTTAAAGATCGCTGTGAGTGGTTCTACGAGCATTTGCATTCAGGACAACCAGATTCGGACATGGTGCACAGGCCAGTGAGTGAAAGTGATATCCTGCTGGTCCACAGAGGTATGTGTGACAGAGAAAATGGATGTGTCTGTGAGGCACAAAATGCTAATTATTGTAAGTTTTATTATGTGAAATTAACCAATGCTACATATTTAGATTCTATTTTTAGGAGTAGCTGTGAAGTTGTGTCAAAAGCAAGCTGTGCAAAGCTAAAGCAGGGAATTGCCGTGCGGTTCCATGGAGAAGAAGGCATGGTGGGTATGAGATAAATGCTGTGAACATCACTGCATGCTAGAGGTTGAAATGCACTTGAATCAAATTTAATACTTAATCGATAATGGAAGAAATTTAATATGATTTTAATTTTATTATTTAGAAAAAAATCCCCATTTTATATATTTCTGTTGATACTTAATTTTATTTTCTTGAACTCAGGGTCAAGGTGTTGTGCGTGAGTGGTTTGATATTCTATCTAATGAGATAGTCAATCCTGATTATGCATTGTTTACCCAGTCAGCTGACGGTAAGTTGTACAGTCTAGATGACTTTTTCTGTGGCTTGTCACATTGTCATACTACTTCAGTGTGTTTTATTCTTTGATTCCCACAGTAGTCCTATGAGATAGGTGGAGTATTCGCATTTGATAGAAGAGACAACTGAAATCAGTGTTTGCCTACGTTAACACAATTACGAGTGGAAACTCGTACACTGACAGTGTAGCAGGCTTTCCTTTAAACACTTGATTCCCAAATGCTGGTCTCAGGTACTCGTGCTGGTACCCAAGACACTTTTCATTAGCCCTTTGTATACTAAAACTAAATTTATTTACTTCAAGGATTGTCCTTTAGTTTACTTTTCTTGAATTAAAGTTTCCTTTAGTGAAATAGTGACAGTAGATGGACTTAAAAATAATGTAAAGCCTTATTCGGAAATATTAAAATTTGCTAGCCCTATTTGAGCTTCTAAGTCTCAAATTTATTGTTCATAAAAACACAGTCTAGAAATCATGGTGTCAAATCTTAAAGTCTTTTTATATATAGTAACTTAGTTTTCAGTCTTTCTGAAATATCAAGACCTCACAACTAGAAAGCTCTTACTGCTAGGGGGAGGGAAGTATAAGGGGACTAAATGGTAATGGGAAAGAAATACAGTAAAGATTAAATTGTTTTTTAAGAGCTCTAATTTAGCCATATAATACAGAAGAAAACCTCTGTTGAAATGGTGCTGTTGACCTACGGAATTGTAATTTTATATTGTAGACTAAATGGAATTGGTTAATACTGCCTTGTTGGCGTGAGATATAGTTGAGAGTTTTGTAACTTAGTAGAGACATCCAAGTGAAGGTAGGATTTCAGTTTCTAAATGCTGTGTGTAGTTGCTTTTATTTCCTGAAAATGTTTTCTTTCCATTGTTTAAATTTTTAAAATAATGCTAGAGTGCTTCATTAATGGTAGTTCCCAGTTGCATCCAACCAAATGAGCAGCAGTCTCCTTTGAGTAAGAACGACTCTGAGAGAGGCAAGCAGGAGTGGGCTGCAGTGACACTAGGTAGCTGTAGATGTTCACCTATGTGACAGGCTCTTCAGGTACTCCTGGTGTATTTGAAATTGTTTAGGAATATGGGACTGCCGGCTTAAACCCTGTCACCTTTAACTCTTGGCTATGAAATGGATTTGTTGAATTTGAGAAGATTGATGGGACCCTGGGTTTAGTTAGTTAGGCCTAATTTTTGATGTAAGATTTATCATTAAGACATTGTGTTTTAGATTTCTTTCTTTTCTTTATAGCCCTTCATTCTGAGTCTATTTAGTTTCATACCTGTAAAACAGATTTGGTGTGAAACCATTAGTTGAGGTACGTCCTTACCCTGCACATTTATACCACAGCATATACTGAAGCACATAGATTATAAAGATTGTGACTTGTCCTCCTCGTAAGCCACATGAGTATTTTCTTTAGGGTCATAGTATTAACACATTCAAATCTAGATCACTGGTGGCAAACACAAGGCCCGTGGGCCGAATCCGGCCCTCCACCTTGTTTCATCCCGCCCGGGGCCTTGTTTCTACCCGGCAGCAGTCCCAAGCTCCTTACCCCTAGTTAGGGAGTAGTTACATTTACACAGTCCTAAAGTTATTTTCGGCCCTTTGAAGGCAACCTCGAGGCTGATGTGGCCCCTGGTGAAAACGAGATTGACACCCCTGATCTAGATGAGATTATTCTTACGAATAGTTGACATGAAGAGAATTACACTTAAGAATTAACAATTCCTAAATGTGGGAAATGTTTAACTAGATCTAACTTCTATAATAATTTCTCTAAATTAAGATACATTAAAGAAGTGATATAGTATAGTGGCTGAATTTGGCCTTTGTTGTTACACTGATGTAAATGATGGCTCTGCCCCTCTTTATGCTAAGATTTGGGGTCAATAAATGTAACTTTTCTGGACCTCAGTTTGCTGACTTGAAATGGTGACGTCCTGTGTTTTGTAATGTAGTGAGTGAGAATCAATTAGCTGTTGTGTAAAAAATGATTGGCCCAGTACCTGGCATCTAGAAAGCAGAAATAACTGTTAGATGTTGTTATTACTATTCTGTGAAATACAGTTTTTCTGAAGTGATGAAAATAGCTGGGAGTGTTAAGGTTACTTTTACTTTGAGCTTAAAACATAACATAAAATTTATATTGTTCTTACTAGTTTTCAAGTTAAAAACTATTATTTGTTTCCTAAATATTTTCCCTAGTTGTTTCATTTTTTTTATGTCTCCGTATCTATTCCTTTTAATAATACAGGTTTCCCAGAAAGTACTTAGGGAAGGAATTATACACAGCCCTGGGGGTGAAGTCGAGTTATCAAAAGTCTTTGCTGATTCATCAATTACCCTAAGCATTCACTATTTTTAATAGGTATAAAATATTTGTGATTATTCTCAGAATACCATATTTTTTGAAATGATGGTAGGTTTATCTTTGAAGTTTTTCATCTCAGAGAACTTTGCTTTGACTTTTAATATCCAGTCTTACATTATGATTGGGAATGGTTCTCAAAAGGTAAATGACCAGCTTTATGTGGCTCTTTTAAATCATTCGCCCATAAGCTTCTAAATTTGTACCTTATATCTAAGTGGATTTGTCATGGCCATTTAGTCCAGTGCCAGTTCTCATAAATCAAAGACCAGTGAAGCCTAAAGAGAATTATTGTCAAAATATATATACTAAATGACCATACATAAAAACTGTATTTCACTCTCCAGTACTTTTTTATTTTTCCTTTATTTTTCTTTGATGCAATTTCATTAGATTTATCAGTTATTCTTTCTTTTAGCCCAGGTACCTAGAAGAGTAGTAAGTACCATGAACTCAGTAAATATTTGTTAAATGATGAGAGAAGTTAGTGATTATCACAGAAGAGTAGGGAGGGAGGGTTATTTAAAGTTGAGATTTTGGTATTAGATTTTTCCATTGCTCTAGATTTCTTTGAGACTTTTTTATTTTTTAAAGATTTTATTTATTTTTAGAGAGAGGGGAAGGGAGGAAGAGAGAGAGAAACATCAGTGCAAGAGGTGTTGATTGGTTGCCTCTCACAAGCCCCCAACTGGGGACCTATCTTGCAACCTGGGCATGTGCCCTGATTGGGAATTGAACTCAGCGACCTTTCAGTTCTCAGGTGGGCACTCAATCCATTGAGCCACACCATCCAGAGCTCTTTGAGATGTTTTTACCATGATAAAATAAAATTTACCATTTTAACCATATTAAAGTGTTATAATTCAGTGGCAGTAAGTACATTTACAATGTTGTGTAATCATCACCACTGTTTCCAGACTTTTTTTCTTGTAAGTGGAGTCATATAGTCCATTGCTGTAGATTGTGACAGTAATTGATAACTGTTGCTTTGCCATTTTTACTTTTACACATCAGTGGTATTATACTTAATTGATTATTTGCCATGAGGATGAATTGGTTGACTTGTGGAGTTCAGTGATTTTCTGATAATTATTAAAAGGCATCAAGTTCATAGATTTAGTCTGTCACTAAAGAACAGTTGTACATTTAAAATTTTTAGTTATTCTCTTGTAGTGCCCTGTTCTGTAAGAAACAAAAAATAGTAAATATCTACTGTTCTGGGCCTGAATGAGACAGTGCCCGAATTCACAGCCTAGTAGCTATTTCCCCACACTGCTTAGGACAGCCGCGCGCGTGTGTGTGTGTGTGTGTGTGTGTGTGAGAGAGAGAGAGAGAGAAAGAGAGAGATCTTTTAATATATTATTTCCGGGATCTCTCTGACAAATCTTCTAACTTCAACAGTTAAAAGTATTCTAAAATTTTCTCTCTGTACAAAGACTTGCTGTGACACATGTGTGTGAGTTGAGTTAATGATCATCTTTTCACCTCCGGTTCCAACCTCCAGTTCCACTAAGAGCATATAGTCCACAAAGAGCATTCCTGTGGAAGTTTATACATAGCTTCAGTTTTGCTGAAGTTTTATATGAACTAATTTATCTGCATTAAAATGATCTCTCTTCTGTGTATAGGTTTTTTAAATAAATTATTTTGTATTTATTTTAATAAGGAACAACTTTTCAGCCTAATAGCAACTCCTATGTAAACCCTGATCACCTGAACTATTTCCGGTTTGCTGGACAGATTTTGGGATTAGCACTGAACCACAGGCAGCTGGTCAACATTTACTTCACAAGATCATTCTACAAGCACATTCTTGGTATGGCTCTAAGGTTATTTCCACAGACATTTACTTAAGGTGCTTTTCTTAAACTTTTTAGGGAAATCTAATTTGGTAAGTAATGGCATTTTGGACAAGATCATTTTTATTTTTATTAGAGATTATCTGTATATGTAAGTCATTTAAATGGGGGCTTGAGAGGAAGAAAAAAATACCTACTCTTTTGCTACAAAAAGTTTTTTTTATTTTAGTGTATATATAGTTATGCTAAGATTGCATTTTGATATGAATATACTGAGAGAATTGGTACTTTTTGAAGTTTATAATTTCCTGAGTAGCTATTTCAAAGAAAGATTCCATTGTAAAAATGTAGAAGAAACATAAGCTTAAATTAACAGACCTTCAAATTCAGGAATTAGCGTCCGTTTAAATCATGCTGTGAATTTGATTATATTTTGCAGTTTTACACAATATCTGTAGAGGGCAGTATTTTACCATTAAATAGATAAGGAAAGGCAAAAAACTCGTAAAATATGATTGCTGTATGTTTACATTTGTAGGTATTCCTGTAAATTACCAAGATGTGGCATCTATTGATCCAGAATATGCCAAAAATTTACAGTGGATTTTGGATAATGATATTAGTGATCTGGGTCTAGAACTCACTTTTTCTGTTGAGACTGATGTATTTGGAGCAATGGAGGAGGTGCCTTTGAAGCCTGGGGGTGAAAGTATCCTGGTGACACAGAACAACAAAGTAAGTATTTGAACTTTCACCTTAGGCATTGCTTGTAGTTTGACCCTGATATTCTGACGTCTCCTGGCACTAACTAAAAAAGCTTTTACTGTTAGAGTTTAATAACATTTTACAAAAGATAAAATATTTAAATTAACTACACCATCGCATATCAGACTTATGGTTAATAAGATTAAAACCTTTTTTCTTTCCTTTAGTTGGATTATAATTCAAGACAGCTTCAGAATCGTCTAACTGTAAAAAATAATGTTCATGGAACCATTTTTAGACCAGCAATTTAGTAATATACTGACTTTTTTTAAGCCAGAAGAATTGGCCATTGTTTTAGCTAAACTCTTCAAGCCTCAGTTTTCTAGTCTGTAAAATTGAGATAATAATGCCTCCTATAGAGAATTTTTACTAGCACTTCATAAACCTAAAAGCACGTTACAAAAATTATTTGTTATTAGATAGTTTTTTTAAAATAAAAATAGGCTTTTAGTTTCAGATATTTACAGGGTATTGGAGACCTAGACTAAGATATATAATTTTACTTTTTGAAACTTAGATACTGTACATATAAACAAGCATGAAGTTTATCTTCGGCACATAAAATTAGGAACAAGTTTTTCCACATTTATACTTGGAAATGTTTTAGTCTACCCTCTCATTTTACATATGAGGATACTGAAGTCTAAAACAAGGGCCAAAACCCAGGCCTCCTAGTTGCAAATCTAATGTTCTGCATACTATTTACAAAATTAATTATGTTGAGGAAGAGCTTACTTGAGTTTAATATAATGAGGCCTATGATGCTCTAAAAATTAAAATAGTAAAGTGCTTAAATTAACTTTTAAAATCTCTATTAGCTTGCTAGTAAATGAAAATATTTTCAAATTCTTCTAATTTTTACATTGCCCAACCTTACAGTGGTTTGTTACTGTATTTTACACTGGAGACGTGCACTCAATGAAGTGTCATGAAGTCATAGACTCTTTATTATAAACAAGAGATTGCTTTTCACGAGGAAACCTCAAACGGGATTCCTGTCTGGGAACGCTGTGTCTGTGAGTGGCTTCGGCACCCCTCTCAGATACGCTTTAGGTAACGCAGTGGAAAGGGGGAAAGCCCCATTGACAGTTGCACGATAGATACCTATACCTGTTCCTCCTGCTGGCTACCTTCCTTTCCACTATGATGCGATATTTGTTTAGATTTTTAAAAATTAAGGTTTTATTCTTTTACAGTTAGTCTTTTGTTGAAATCTAGAAAGAAGGGAGATATGGAAAAATAGTAACAAATGAGAACATACTCACATTGAAGGCATGCTCTTCATCTTGATTGTAGTCTGAGGCTGGAATACTTTTGTAATATTAAAGAGCTTGAAACTTTGGTTTCTAAGTTTAATACATTTTTATTCAACTATCTTAACTAATTGCTTGGTTGATTACAGGCCATTCTTTTTCAATAATTAGTTTTAGTAATAGACATAAAAGCAGTATCTCAACCACTAATATGTTAATTCTTTTCAGCTTTCATTTTTCTGATGTAAAGTTTTTCACAATAAATTGAACTTCTTCATTTTCTAATATTACCAGTAACAGTCAAGTTTAATTTTATATCTAATTGTTGATGCTTAAACATAAAATGTCATTTAATAAACAACCTGATTGTTAAATATTCAAATCTTTAGAAACATACCAACAGCTTAAATTTATCACTCTAAATACTTTAAAATTGTTAAAGTATTTAATTTACAAATAAAAGTTTCAAACCATGTTCTTTAGAGGTGTTTTTTTTTTAACATGCATTTTTGTCATGAACTTTTTTGTTACTTTAGGGGCAGCCTTTTATCTACTTACCTTTATAGGTATCAAATGATAATTGTCACGTTTGGAGTTCAACTTCAAAATTTATAGGCGTTTTGAAGCTTAAATCACTTGCCAAGCTAGTTAGTAAGAGAAAGCCTATGTAAGCTGATCTCCACATGGGGGAGGCATTTATTCCTCAGTTTTATTGAAAGGCTTTGGTAATTATAGAGTGAAACCAAACAGATGAAAATACCTACCTTTGTTTAAAAAGCAGTACATTAAAAAATACAAGTGATGTAAGGCAGAAGACAATATATTGGTTCCACATTTGAAGTATGTTGCTTTTTTAAATTTCATTTTGTATCTGTCAATGATTTGTTTTAAAATCTGAGGAAAAAACCTTGGTTTCACTTTTGAAAATAGCTGAATTACTAGGAGCTATTTACATTTAAATGTTTTTTAATTTTTATTTTGTTTTGCTTTCACTTTTTTACTTCTAATTTCATTTGTAAATTCTTGATGAAAAACTGAAATTGTAGAACTGTGAAGTCTGGAGTTAAAAGTGACTCCCCCCTCCCCCCCCTTAAATCTTCAGTTATAGCTAACAGCTAGAAATGAAGAGTAAACTGCTTGCAATTAAGTGTTAGCAACACTTTTACAATACTAATCGTCAAGTTCATTCTGGCTGGGAGAGGGGACATGGGGGTGGGATGAGACAGGATATCGGGGAATGGAGGAGGTGGCGCGGAAGTTGAACAGAGATCGCTACGTGGTCAGTTAGGAGGAAGGAAGGGTAGAAGGGAGTGCTCTGTGCCTACGGGAAGTCGCGAGATGGACTGAGCATGTGTTTGGGGAACCACAGAGAGAAGAGACCTGTGGATCTTCGCTTAGATTGTGAAGTGAGTGAGTGGAAAAAGATGAGGCGAGGGAGGTAGAAAGGGGCCAAATCTGAAAGACTTTAATTCACAATTAGAAATTAGAAAATTATTGAAGGCTGTTGGGGTGATTGCAGATGCCACAGAGGGGAGTAACATGATTGAATTTCTGGTTTTTTAAGGAAAACACAAACTCAGCTTGGAGTGTGGAGGATGGATTGAAATGGGACAATACTGGAGTCAGGTCAGCTGAGAGGATGTGGCATTGGTCTGCGCAGCATGCGGGGGGTTTGTCAGACAGCGACAGTGAGGGTGGACAAAGTTAGATAGCTTTCAAAGACACAGAACTTACAGAACCTGGTCATTAGTTGTTTGGGAAGATGAAAAGAACACCTTGAACCTGACTGCTGCTTAAGTGGATTGGCCCCCAGAACAACTGCTGGTGTTGCCATACTGCTCTTCATCAGTCTCATCACCATGAGTCTGGTTTCTGGTGGTGATAACAGCACTGTCTCTTGAGCCCTTTGTGTATATTTCAGGTATTTGAGATGTGTTTTTTGTGCATTTCTCACTTATTATAACAGCCTTTTGAGATAATTATTCCTACTTATTGATTGTGGAAACAACTTTAATATTAAAGCATCTGACATTCATTAAGTGCTTATAATGTGTTAGGCACTGTTCAGACTACTTTATGTGAAGTGTAGATATTTTTTCCTACAAGTCAGGAAACTGAAGCATTAAGAATTTAAGTAGCTTTCCTCCAAATCACATGATGAATAAATGGAGCTAGGATTTGAACACAGGCAGACTACAAATTTCAAGCCTGAGTTTGTAACTATGACACTGTATATTTCTTTTTCCCCCTCACCCGGGGATATTTTTCCATTGCTTTTTAGAGAGAAAGGAATGGAGAGAGGAAGGGAGGGAGAGAGACATGGATGTGAGAGAGAAACACTGGCCCTGCTGCCTCCTGCATGTGCCCGGACTGGGGATCTAACTGCAACCTAGGCATATTCCCTGACTGGGAATCCGACCCACGACCCTTCAGTAATGGGTCTACGCCCCAGCCAACTGAGCCACACTGACCAGAGCAACCTATGTATTTCGTTAGTAGTTTAGTAACTGTCTAAGGGCTCAAAATTAGTAAGTAGTGGATCCTCCATTTATTTATTTATTTATTTATTTATTTATTTATTTATTTATTTATTTATTGAAATTAAAAAAAATTTTTTTTTAGGGCCCATTTGGTGGGTGTTTATTTCCCCCCCAAAAAAAACACAGTGTGGTGGAACCATCTAATGCTTTATTCATTTGGGGAACATTTGAATCCTTACCTTACAATATGGACTAGAGGTTTCATTTTAGTGTTTTTTATTCTGTTGTATAATCAGTCCTGTACTTGCCTAAGGGGAGGGACCAAACCTGTTGCCATAGGTAGTAGCCACACTGTTAGGCTTTATATTATCAATTGCCCACCTCTGTCCAATTTTGCAAAATTATGAAAAAATTTTATTGTCCTATTCAGTGGGATGTCCTAAAGTGTTGACTTATTCTTTAAAGTGAGTCCCACAATTTTGTGAAAAATCAGGTTACTGTGACACCCATAGTTTGTTAACTGCTTTTTTCAAAAATTTTTCCTTCCTCCCCCCTTCCCTTCTTCCTTCCTTCCTCTCTCTTTTTGAGTAGGTCAACTTAACTATTTCCCTTTCTAGTCACCTCTGTTCCTCTGCTGCAAGTTTGATTCTTAGCATAGATTCCCCATTCCCTTACCATCCAGAGTTCTCTCACCCTGATTAAGGAGCAAGAATAGAAAATTTCTTTTTTTAAATATATTTTATTGATCATGCCTTTACGGTTGTTCTATTCCCCCCCCCTTCATTCCCCTCCACCCTGCACGCTCCTTCCCCACCATTCCCCCCCTTTAGTTTATGACCGCATGTCTCAAGTTCTTTAGATTCTGTATTTCCCCTACTATTCTTCCCTCCCCCTATCTATTTTCTACCTACCATCTATGCTACTTATTTTCTGTACCTTCTACCCCCTTCTCCACCTCCCACTTCCCTGTTGCTAACCCTCCATGTGATCTCCATTTCTATGGTTCCTCTCCTGATCTAGCTGTCCTCTTAGTTTGCTTTTGTTTTAGGTGTGGTTGTTAGTGACTGTGAGTTTGCTGTCCTTCCACTGTTCATATTTTTTATCTTCTTTTTCTTAGATAAGTCCCTTTAACATTTCATATAATAAGAGCTTGGTGATGATGAACTCCTTGAATTTGATCTTATCTGAGAAGCACTTTATCTGCCCTTCCATTCTAAATGAAAGCTTGGCTGGATAAAGCAATCCTGGGTGTAGGTCTTTGGATTTCATGACTTGGAATACTTCTTTCCAGCCCCTTCTTGCCTGGAAGGTCCCTTTTGAGAAATCAGCTGACAGTCTGATGGGCACTCCTTTGTAGGTGACTGTCCCCTTATCTCTTGCTGCTTCTAGGATTCTCTCCTTCATTTTAGTCTTGGCTAATGTAATTATGATGTGCCTTGGTGTGTTCCTTCTTGGGTCCAACTTCTTTGGGACTCTCTGAGCTTCCTGGATTTCCTGGAAGTGTATTTCCTTTGCCAGACTGGGGAAGTTCTCTTTTACTATTTGTTCAAATAAGTTTTCCACTTGTGGCTGTTCCTCTTCTCCTTCTGGTACCCCTATAATTGAGATGTTGGAACATTAAAGATGTTATGGAGGTTCCTAAGCCTCTCCTTATTTTTTTGAATTCTTGTTTCTTCCTTCTTTTCTGTTTGGTCATTTTTTTCTTCCTTCTGGTCTACTCCTTTGATTTGAGTCCCAATTTCCTTTCCATCACTATTGTTTTCCTGTGCATTTCCCTTCATTTCCATTAGTTTAGCCTTCCTTTGTTCCTGTAATTTGTAACTATAATCAACCAATTCTGTGAGCATCCTGATCACCAGTGTTTTGAACTGTGCATCTGATAGGTTGGCTATTTCTTCGTCGCTTAGAGTTATTGGCTCTGGGGCTTTTGA
Source organism: Sturnira hondurensis (assembly GCF_014824575.4). NCBI lineage: Eukaryota > Metazoa > Chordata > Mammalia > Chiroptera > Phyllostomidae > Sturnira > Sturnira hondurensis. The sequence goes on along the minus strand of NW_028088227.1, from coordinate 7,932,387 downwards.
GTTCTTCTTGAGCCATAATGTCTTGGTATGAGGGGCAGAGCCTTAGGTGTTCACCAGGGCAGGGCGACCCAGGTTGCTGGGTTGTGACGCTGTATTTGGGGGTGAGGTCAGAGAGGGGCAATGGCGATCCCCTCTGCTGTTCCCTGCCACTGGGGCCTGTGCGGTCTGTCTCAGTGCTTGCTCCTTTGCCTGGTTTATCTGCCCAGGAATGTGTGACCGCTGTCAGCCTGCCACCTTGTGCTCTCACTGGGTCTGCCCGTCGCAACCCCACACCTGGGATCTGCCAACCACTGCCCATGCGCCTGGGTCAGTCTGGCCGAGATTTCCAGTGAGACCCCACTCTGACCCAGCTCCACCAGTCGCTGGCTCTGCCCCTCTTACCGGTCTGGCTGAATGGTTCATTGTTGTTGGACTTCCGTATAGTTCAATTTTCTGTTTTTTGGTTGCATTTTTGTTACTAAAACTTTGTTGTCTTTAAACTTGGTTGTGTGAGGAGGCACAGTGTTTCCACCTACGCCTCCATCTTGGCCAGCGGATCCTCAGTTTAAACCAAGGTCTGTATGATTGTGTAACTGCTAGGCTTCTCATTTAGTAAGTCAGAGAATATGAAGAAAGTTGCAAATAAATATTTATTGCATTTTCCTCCACTTCATTTTTATATAGTTAATACCTTGCATTTTATTGCTACTTCCACTTGATTTATTTTACTCACAAACACATCTGATGCACATAGAGGCACAAAATAGAAGTTTGCGTATATAGTGGTGGATTCCTTATTTTATCTACAGAAAAGTATACTGTGAGAAATTTTTTCATTACTTGGAAAACTTTTAAAACAATTCAGGTCAGAGCTTCTCCACATTGAGTGTGTGTATTACTAGAGCAGATTTTAAGTTATCTTTAATATTTCTCTATCTACAAAGAGAACATGCTTTTCTTTGCATTTTTGTAAGTATATTCTAAAATTTTACCAAATTCATGAAATGGTAACCTGAAGAATCATTATTTTCAATAACTAAATGTTCTTCAAGGAAACTGAAGTAATATGATTTTTACCAGACTATCAATGTTTGTAACTAATCTGTGACCTTAAAAATAAGAACATACTCATCCAGAAAAAATTATTGAAAAATATTAAGTTGTGCCCTGGCTGGTGTAGCTCAGTGGACTGAGCACGGGCCTGCGAACCACACAATTGCGGTTCGATTCCCAGTTGGGCACATGCCTAGGTTGCAGGGCAGTTCCCAGCGGGGGGCGCATGAGAGGCAGCCATACATTGACATTTCTCTCCCTCTCTCCTTCCCTTCCCCTCTAAAGATAAATAAATAAATCTTTTAAAAAATAAATAAAGTATTGAAAAAAGAAAAATATTAAATTGTAAGAACATTTCTGTCCTTTTTCTTGTATTCACTTATCCCTACAAAAGAAACTTGATATTCTTTTGAGTTCTAGGGAGAGAAATTTTCAGTAGTAATTCTTACATAACAGAGTAGTAACAAGTGGATAAATCCAGGAAGGAAGCTTTTATTACCAAAGAATTTATATTCAGTTCAGTGAATTATACCAAAATTAATGCCATTTAGACTATTAATTGCTAAAAAATATTCAGACAGTTTTATAAATATAGATAAGTTTATTGGTTTACTTAGAGGAGGGAAAAGGGACATCTTGTTTTCACTGTAAGAGTTTATTATTTTTATAAATATGGTTTATTTAGATATTTTTCTACAAAGCGTGAAAAAGAAGAAAAATAGCTTCCAAAAATGTGTCAGGTTTTCAACATCACCACCGTCCTTCATGAAAAGACATAATTTAGATCCAAAGCAGTTGGAATTTTAAGGAACCCTTCTAGGTAGTGATGTTGGTCATTATACACATTTGGAAGAGTAGGAAATTATTAAGACATTCCTATAACTAAACCTGTAATGTAACTGGAGCATAATGTCAGAAGTTGCATCTTCTTAATCTTAATGTCATTTTTTCTTTCTCAGTTACTTTTTGTTTTACCTTTGTTGTATCAGTTATGAGGCTCAGAGGTTCAGCTAGAAGAGTTGCTAGGGTTTTTGCTGTTGTTTTTGTCTCCACACTGCGGCTTTCTAAGTCGAAAGCTTTATATACATCAACATAACTATTCAGTACAAGTACTAACTATATACAGATTCTTGTGTATAGTTTATTCTTCAATTTAAGTCTACTGCATCTGATACTATTTTATGCGCTCAAAGAATGAACAACAAAACTCAGGTGGGAGCAAATACGCCATCTGTTGGGGGATGCAGGATGCTCCCCCACCTCCCTTACATCATAACATCTCTTTTAATACCTTAGAAAAGAGCGAGATTTTAGGTTTGGTTCATATTTAATGTTTGATTGTACAGTCTTTATGCCAGTGTTTTGCAGACTGATTATCATCTGTATGTCCACTGTTTCCTTAAGGCATGTAAGATTCTTGATGTAGATTGCAGGGCGTAAGTGTGGAGGCGAGGCACCGGCTGCCTGCCTAAGCAGAGGGAATGTAGCCAGTGCGTTTCCATAGCACTGTGTGAACAGTCAAAATGTTAGTGCATAATAATAGTGGCCTTTCATAGTACTAATTACGCAGTGTCATCAAGAAAACGTTCCTGTGTGTTTTTTGGTTTGAGGACGTGCTGGGTAAGGAGGCAGAGCAGTGTATTTTAGAAGCTTTTGGACTTAGATTTTTTTTCTGTTTTCTGTAGATTTTAACTGTTAAACAGTTATTTTTCACTACCTGGAAAGCTCTTATTTTACTGTTACTCTCAGGGCTATTTATGATGGCTAGGATTTTATTGCTTTACTGAGAAATAATTTAGACCAAGATCCATTCACATTTAAATTAACTTAATATGGAGACTGGTATCTGAGGGAGTTGGTTTTTACTAACTGACATCCAATAACTGTGAACCAGAGCTACAGAAATAAATGTGGAAAACAGTGTTTGATGGAAGAGAAGGGAACATGTGAGCAAAGATTAGTATACTTACGAAAGTTAATTTCTGAAAATCAAATGTAGAGTGAAAAATAGTAATTAACTGATAAAAAAGAATGTGTACTAGTCTAATAAATAGACTGCAATGGCAAACTAAAATAAGTGTACTTCAATTTAAAATCCTTTACTTTCATACTTCATAATTTATTAAGGTCTTGAGTGATGACTATTGAATAGTGCCTTAAGATTATAAAAGCAAAACCTCTTGAGGAAAAGCTATTTTTTGCTAGGGAAACATAGTATCTCATGTAGCACCTTAAACATATAATTAATGGATGAATGGGGCCAAAGAAATTGTAATGTTGAATAAGCAGTTTCAGCTAGAGCAGACATAAATATCAGTATAATCATGGACTAATGTGGAAATCATTGCTGGTTATCACTTAGAAGTGTGTTATTATATAATACTTCTTAATTGGCCCTGGAATTTTAGCTTTATGTTTCTATTTGATTCTTTGGCACGCATTTCTGCCCTGTCTAGTAACTACCTGTGTGTAACTTGTAGTAGCTGATTAATTCCTATACAGTGGAGAAAAGCCTTTGGTGGTAGGGAGTGGGATTTGGGGATGGGAAAAGGTTAAATGACAGGGGTAGCAGCTTTCCCTGTGCCGGCTTGTACAAGGAGCCACCTGGGGTTTGGGGCTAGGTGGGAGGAACTCACTGTGACACTTCTGTGGCTCTGGGATATAAGGAGAATTCATAGCCAGAAGTCAAATCTAACTTCCTGGCTCAGCGCCTGTGGTTTTTTGGGAGCTGGGGAACATAATCAGGTAAGTGCCAATGATCGAATAAGTAAGTAAAAGTAAAGGAAGAGTCTAAAACAGGCTTTCTCCCCTTTGTGTTTAGAGCATTCATTCTTGGGAAGTGAGAATTACATATGGCATACTGTTTTTAAGTCAGAAAGTTTCACTTAGATGTAATTTAAAATAGATAAGTGATAATAATTGATAGGGTACATATGCTAATTTATTCTGGTCTGAGCCAAAATGCATTTTTATTACCAGTTAAATTTTTAAGTGACACTATTTCCTATGATGATGATGTATTTTAAAATAAAATGAGTAAAAGTAGCTTAGCTTAACTCAAAATCAAATCAGCTACACTTAAACGAGCTATTTTATCAAGTTCTAAGTATGTATTAAATGAACTTGTTGAATGTATGCATGTACCACACAGTTTTTGAACACTTACAAAGTGGCCATCACTGTTTTTAGGAGCTGAAGACCTATGCTGGTAAACCAGACAGGGACCCTGCCTGCAGAGAGATTACATCCCAATGAGACTTTTGGTCAGAGGCACCAGGAAGTATGAAAACACTGAGGCCTGAACAAGCTTGTGCTTGGGTAATACAGTGAGTGAGCAAGGAGAGAGTGGAAGGAAATGAGATGAGAAAGCAAGGCAGAGAGGCTAGGAAGGGAATTTGGGTTTTATTCTAAGTGTCCTGGGAAGTTAGTGTAGGGTTTTGGGCGGGAAGGTTATGTGATCTAAATTATATTTAAAAAACCACTCTGGTGTGGAGAAGGAGTGGTACAGAGTCAAGATGGAAACAGGGACACCAGATGTTGCAGTGATTTAGGTGAGATGATGATGACTTGGGCCAGGGTGTTAAAAGTGGGGGATAATTTTTGGGAAGTAGATGTGATAGCACTTGCTGTTAGGATGTAGGAGAAATCATGGGTGATTAGGAGTTTGGCCTAAACAGTTTAGTGAATGGATATTGGTGCCAAATTAATTCTAAACTTCACCTCTTAAGTGAAAAACGATTATATCAACATTATCTTAAATATGTGAAATTAAACGTCATCACAAAAACTGTTTTCTTTTTTTAATAGGCGGAGTATGTCCAGCTTGTTACTGAACTTCGAATGACAAGAGCCATTCAGCCTCAGATCAATGCCTTTCTACAGGGCTTTCATATGTTCATTCCACCCTCCCTCATACAACTGTTCGATGAATTTGAGTTGGTAAGGAAGAGCATCAGCTCCTTTGTTGTTGCACAGCAATACAAAACTCCAGATGATGTAACTCAGAAATAATGTTGGAAGTCTATGATGAATGGAGTAATGTGTAAGATTTACGGTTTAATGTTCATGTTTAGAGACTTGTTGCAACACTTATGTTTGTTCTTCTTTTAAGCTTAGTAACCAGGTTAGCAATTCTTAAATGTGAAAGGGAGTGCCGTGGTGACAGACGAAAATGGAGTGTTATTTCCGAAGTACTGGGGCGGGGCGGGGGGCCGGTGGCTAAAAGCCAGTCTTCCAAAAGCAAAATTTCCATTATTTCTGGATTTTTTATTTGGCTATCTGTGGTAAAAAGGATATTGATACAAACGTCTTGGGTTTTCAAAAAGAAGGATCAATTAATAGGGTTTTCCTTGTTGTATTTGGGTCATCTTTTCCAGCTTTTTATTTCATCACATATATAATTTTGTAATCTTTCATTTCAAACCTCTGTGGAGTCCACTCTGTTTGTTGGGCTCTGATCCCTAGTGAATATTTTGTTAGACTTCATTAATTTGCCTGCCCTTTACTGTGATCTTATGGGATTTCTAATTTTATATAATCTGTGTCTGCATTTCCCTTTATTTCCTTTTTCTCTTTTATTTTTGGTAATAATTATTTTTAAATCCTATGAGTTTTTAACTCCTTAATAAAACACAGTAGTATTTTAAATAGAGTATAGCTTTTAAAAAGTATAATTTAGAATAGTAAATTTTGGATTAATGGAAAGTACCCTTTGGTTTTTATTGTTTAATAAAATTAGCTTTACCCTGTGCTTTTCGTTTTAATATATGAATAAGTACAATGGTGTGTGCATTTACTTTTACATATATACCAATGTTTTCATTTGGTCACTCATAGTGTATCTTAGTACAGTAGTGGACAGAATTTGCTATTTAATTTAGAGGTTCCTTATGACTTAGTTTCATTAAATATCAGTTTTGAGTTTTTTGGTTTTGTTTTTATGTTTAAGATTAATGGTCTTGTTTAACATAGACTTGTCTGGTTTTTGCATAACCATAAAAGTTACTTTTAGCATTTAAAATGGAAGAGTACTTATGAACGGTTAAACAGAAAATTAATTACTTTATTTCTTGTACCTGTGGTGTGAAAAATCAATAGTAACATAAATAATTAGCAAAACTTTGCCTCATAATTTACTGATACTGGTAAGTCCTGTGAAACTTCCAGAATTACAATATAGAGAGAAAAAAGTGCATGCACCATAAATGTGTAGTTTGATAAATTTTCACAAGCTGCCCACACCCATGAGATGAGCATCCAAATCACGAAGCTGAAGCCTGGCACCCAGATGGCCCTCCTCTGTCCCCTTTCACTCACTATTCCCGGTCATGGGTAGCCACTCTCCTAACTGACGATATCATAGATTACGTTGCCTGTTTTTGAGCTTCATATAAGTGAAATAATCACCTTAAATATATCTGACTTCCTCGTTCATCATTTTGTTTGTGAGAACTGTAAGTGCTGTTACCTGCAGTACAATTTGTTCCTCTTCATTGCTGTATGGTGGTTCGTTGTATCATTGTACTTTTTGTCTTTTTTACTCTTGACGAGCATTTGGGGGGTATCTTTTAGTTCTGGGCTGTTTGGAACAGTGCTGCTATAAACATTCTGGTACACTTCTTTGGGAGAACATAAGAATGCGCTCTGTGGGTTATATATCTTGGAGTAGAATTGCTGAGGGATAGGGTGTGCATTTATTCCATTAGCATAGGACTAGCCAATAGTTTTCCAAAGTGGTATGTCAAGTTACACTTTCACCAACAGGTGTGAGAGTTCTGGATGTTCACATTCCTCACAAGCATTTGATAATTTCTTTTTTCGTTTTACCATTCTCGTAGATCAGTAGTGGTATTTCATCATGATTTTAATTTGCATTTCCCTTATGATTAATGAAGTTGAGTGTATGTGATATGTTTATTAGCCATTTGTGTTCTCTGATTTTGAAGAGCTTGTTCAAGTAATTTGTCTGTTTTTCTGTTCTCTGTTTTTATTGTTGTTGTTGTTACTGACTTGTAGGACTCTGTAGGAGTCTTCGTTAGATGTACATATCGTAAATGTCTTTTACTGGGGTGTCCTGGTGAATAAAAGTTTTCAGTTTTAACATAGTTTATCTTTTTTTAAATGAATGTAGTTTTTTATGTCCTGTTTAAGAAACTGTTTCTTATTCCAAGGTCATGAAGGTATTTTTCTTTGCTTTCTTCTAAAAGCTTTATTTCTTTGTCTTTCACATTTATTAGAAGTTAGGCTAGGATTCCTGGTTCCTTAGACTCTAGCTTTAAAACTAAGTTGAGCTGATTCAGATGGTAGGATTGTTCGGGAAGAGAAGTGTTAAATAGGATAATAAAGATCTTTCATCTTCATAAAAAGTTATAACATGATATTCATGAAATAGGTCAAGTTTCTTGAGAATAAAGCCTCAGTCATTTTAATTCATAATTATTAACAGTGAGAGCATCTTAATATTATTAAAAGCTTACTCTAGCTTAGAAGGGAAGAAGATTAAATTCAGATTGTAAGAAACATGTAAAATTCATTCTTACTCCCTTTTGACAGGTCTGTGTCAGGATCTAGCTACAGAACAGAATTCCCCAGCTAGTTCAAGTAAGGACATAGGACGTTTTGACACAGGGATTATTCCAGAGGCGCAGGCAGTGTTGAGAACAGATGAGATTTGGTGAGGCATCCAGAGACTAGTAACAGTGGAAAGGCGTTATCACCTCTAGAACTGGAGAGACAGGTGGAGGAATTACTGTGAAGAGCCCTGTGATGAGGGGATGGGGCTGCTGACAAGATGTGCTGGAGCATGGAGGGAGCAGAAAATATGCTCACCTCCAGACTTTGGCCTGTTCTCAATGGGGAAACCCAACCTCAAGCCAGCAGACAAGAGAGCTCGTTTGTCAGCATCAGCCCCCTAAGGAACAGAACAGTGCAAAGAAAGATGGAGAAGGTATTTGTGGGTGCCAAATGGACCCTAACCAGAATGCCGTCATCTAGTTAAAACTATTGTATGCAGTAGTAGCATGGCAAGAACCAAAATACTAGCAGTTCTCAAACTTTTTGATCTTAGGACCCCCCCCCCCCACAACAAAAGCCTTTTTGTATATGTGAGTTATATTAATTGGTGTTAGCTGTATTTGAAATTAAAATAGAAATGTAAAATATTGTACTGATTTTAAGTAAAGAATTCATTACCTGTTAACATAAATACCATTTAAAAAATGAAAACCAGATTTTTCCAGAATGAAGTAAAAATAAAGGGAACAGTGGCATTGTTTTACAAATTTCTCTAATATCTAGCTTAATAAAGACAACTGGGAACTTATATCTGCTTCTACACATTATCTATTGTGGTATCTGTTGGTTGAATTATATGGAGAAAGTCCAGCCTTAGATAAGTTGAATAAGAGAGATGCCTCGCAGACTGCTGGATCAGGTTTCAGAAACACCCAAGAGTTTTCAGACACCACCTGATATTAGCCTTCAAAGTGCACTCTCTACTGGTCTCGTATATATCATGAGTACTTGCTGTAGGGAACCTGATTGTGAACCGTGTTATATTTGTTTCTGTGGTAACAAGTTGTGATATTCCAGCTTGGCAATGTTTTAGTGAAGTGCAGGCTAGTCATTGCCTCACCTGACTGTGTAAGTGGATAATCAATCTGACTGAGAACTGGGCTGCTTTAGAGATGTGGACAAGCTCTTTTTCAAGTTTTCTTTTCTCTTGGAAAACATAATGGTAAATACTGTTGCCGTTCTTTTTTTTTTTTTAAGATTTTATTTATTTATCTTTAAAGAGGAAGGGAAGGAGAGAAGGAGAGAAATATCAATGTATGGTTGCCTCTCATGAGTCCCCCGCTGGGGACTGGCCTGCAACCCAGGCATGTGCCCTGACTGGGAATCGAACCACGATCATGTGGTTCACAGCCTGCGCTCAATCCACTGAGCTACACCAGCCAGGCACTGTTGCCATTCTTAATTTAACTTTGTAGTTAATTGATTGCTGTTTTGTTTATTTGATGATCTTCCTGGGAAAAAGGTGGCTGCCAAATATTAATGGGTAAATTTCATTTTTTTTCTCACCTTGGGAAAAGTTGACATTAGAGGATCTGAATTATTCCAGAAGGATTCTTCAAAGGCCTGAATGTGTGTGCTTTTTAAATATAATTATTTTCATTGTATTACCTTCTTTTTCCTAATGATTAGGGTTACTTGCTGATCCTTTCCTTTGCTTAACCCAGGATTTACTTGGGTCTGTGTTGTCACTTTCCTATTGAGAGTATGGCCCCTTTATACAGTTTAACAAATTTATAAAATAAAAATAAACATAAAGATAATAATGTTCATAAAATTATCGCACGTGTAGACTGTTGTTGCATAAATGTTTACATATAAACAAAGCATTGCCTCATGTTGTAATTAAATTGTATCAATGCAGACATGTCTCCACATCCCATAGTGTCTGAGATTATCATTACCAAGGATTCTCTCCCATGTACAGTAGTAGCTGTTACTGATGACTTGCAGAAACTGTCACAAAAACAAATCAGTTTTACATAGAATTAGTTTCTAATTAAGGCACATTTACTCTTTAAATATGATAGGTTTTTTCCCCCCAAAGAAGATTAATGAAATATTTTTCTGTTTCCCCAAAGGAGCTACTGCTTTCTGGCATGCCAGAAATTGATGTGAGCGATTGGATAAAAAATACAGAATACACAAGTGGCTATGAAAGAGAAGATCCAGTTATTCAGGTAAAATTTCTCTAGAGCTTAGAATGAAGTTAAGTTTTGCTATTTAATTTTGTAAGCTTTTCAGCACTATTGGATGAAAACTTACATTAATTAACAAAGTTTTTCCCTAAATTCTTCTCATGGGAATTACGTATAAAAGCTTTGTATGAAATCATTTTTGATAAATGAGTTTCTTCGAATAAAATATGCTTTATGAACGCTGTGTATTTCTCTGGTGTTAAGTGTCTGATTGCTCTAAAATATGAACTAAGTCTTTTTTGTTGTTGTTAGTGGTTCTGGGAAGTTGTGGAGGATATTACTCCGGAGGAGAGAGTTCTTCTCCTGCAGTTTGTTACTGGCAGGTAAGAAGTGTTTTTATGATAATGTGAAAAGAATTTAATGTATTCCATTCCTAGTGGCTTAGAGATAAACAACCAAAACGAATTATTACTCTGAATTGTCAGTTTCTCCCCTCCCTTTCTACTTTTTAAAATCCTTATCCAAAGATATGCTTATTAATTGTTAGAGAAAGGGAGGGAGAAAGAGGTAGAGAAACATCGATGTGAGAGAGAAACACTGACCAGGTGCCTACATCGTGCACCCCTACCAGTGACTGAACCCATCACCTAGGCATGTGCCCTGACCGGAAATCGAACCTGGGACCTTTTGGTGTACAGGATGACACTCCAACCAAACCACACAGGTCAGGGCCCCACTATTTTGGTATTAAACAAAGATTTATTTAGGCATTTAAGATAAAACACAGTGCTGAATAAATGTTTATTTAATGTATGAAAAAAATAAACTGTTGCAACCCGGGTTATTAGCCTGCATATTGTATTTTATAATTTGGTAATCTTTTTGAAGGTTGGTCAATGGTAGTAGCCAAATTTTTAATGTTGCTAGACAACACACACACATACACACACGCTCGCGCGCACGTGCGGCATGCTGAGAAATACCTAGATAATTGAGTAGGAAAAATAATTAAAAAATATGTTTCTGTGTAGGAAGGTTAGACAATTCCAATTAAAAAAATCACTGTTAGCCCTGGCTGGTGTAGCTCAGTGGATTGAGCATAGGCCTGTGAAGCAAGGGGTCACTGGTTCAATTCCCAGTCAGAGCATATGCCTGGGTTACGGGCCAGGTCCCCAGAAGGGGACACATGAGAGGCAACCACACATTGATGTTTCTCTCCCACTCTTTCTCCTTCCCGTCCTCTCTCTCTAAAAATAAATAAATAAATATATCAAAAAAATTTAAAAATCACCATTAATATGAATCACTGAAGATAATCACTATTAAACTTTTGGTTATTGTTTCAGAATGCTTTTCACATATATACAGTTTTACTTTTTTTTTTTTTTAAATACTCACCCAAAGATATGTTCATTGATTTTTAGAGAAAGAGGAGGGGAGAGAGACAGAGAAAAAGACAATTGGATTGGCCTAAAAGTCCATATGCTTTTTTCTGTAAAATAGAAGACACCAAGTTAGTAACTTTAACTTTATAGATTTGAATATTTTGAGTACGTTGGCTGTCTCCCACTTGGTATAATGTTGATTGTTCTTAGTAAATGTCTCAATTTGATCACTGTCAACTTCAGCTGGTAATCCTGACCATGGAGCATCATCCAGCGAGAAATCTCCAGCATAAAACTTTGAAACCACTTTTGACGTGTTTGCTCAGTCACAACACCTTCTTTGTACACTGCACAAATCTTTTTTTTTTTTGCAATTCAGTTGTGTTTTTATCTTTCTTAAAACAAGCATAATGTGCCAAAATGCTGCTCATTTTCTTCCATTTTCAATATTAAGATAGCTGTACAAAAATTTGTCAATTTTGATAAGTTTTTAAAAAATGCACGCTGATATGACAGCTGTCACAATACAATCGAACAAAATTGTTTCAAATTAAGTTAAAGACAAAAATGCTACTGGACTCATCTTATGGAAACAAAAGAACTTTTTGGCCAGCTCAATAGGTAAAGAGGGAGAGAAACATCCATCTGAGAGAGAAACATAGTTTCTTTGCCTGCTGTACCTAGCTTGAGTATCAGACCTGTAAGCTTTTGGTTTAGGGGACAGTGTTCCAACCAACTGAACTACCCAGCCAGGACTAAATTTTTACTTTTTAAAAACATTATCTCTGTTTTCTAACTTGAATTTTGTAATATGTCATTAAAATAGAAGATCTGATTTTTTAAAAGGCTGCCTGCTCTTCAATTTATGGATTTCCTTTCACTGATATTGTCCTTTATGCTGTTTTCCTATTTATGAATAATGCTGAAAAAATAAGAATTTTTGTGCTACATACTAGTCAGGTTAATATCCTACATTATTTACATCGGCTAAATTCATAGGAGGGAAATTTTTGGATACAAAATTACATATATTTTTACAGCCTTAACACATTGCTCGTTTATCCCTCAGAAAGATACTAGTATTCACGTCAGCAGGGAATGAGAGGGCCTGTTTCTTTCATTCTGTCAGTGCAAGATAGAATCATTTTTATTTTCATATAACTTCTTATTTATATAATTTTTGAGTGATTTGAATAGCCTCTCTTTGTTTTCTGTTTATTATTCTGCTGTCATTTTCAAAAATTCAGTTTCAAATGTTTTTTTAATAACAGGGACATATATAAAGAACTTTTTCCCAGTTTATCACTTTCCTTTTAACTTTATTAAATTAGAGAGAGTTTCATGTAATTTAAATTATAAATTTAATTTATAGGGGGGAGGATGCGGGGTGGGATGGGATGGGAGTAATAGACAGAAAACTGTACTTGAAAAATAATTAAATAAAAAAATTGAAAGAAAAAGAAGAAAAATAAATAAATTTAATTTATAAAATTTATTAAATAGAAGTTTTAAATGATGTTATAAGTTGATTATACTTTCCTTTATGGTTTTTATAAATCTTTTCCTATATTCAAGACTTTATAGATATGTTTATCTGCATTTTTTGTAACTTTTTACAGGGTCTGTTTTTACTTTCCAATTTTAAACTGACTTTGGTTTATCGTCTGAGGTGGTGCTCTTTCATTACTTTTCTAGTGGTTTCTATCTAAGCACCATCTAGTGCATTATTATATTTCCCCACCCTTACCCTGTGATGTAGTTAGTGTGAGTCTTTAAAATGCAGGGATAAAATTATTCAGGTTCTTTGGTACCAAAAATGTCTGTAGAATTGCTGCTCTTGTGGAATCAACAGTCACTGGCCTTGGTAACGCACGGTGCTACTCCTGCGTCACTAGCACAGTCACTGTTACCAGTGCTGAAAACCGTGCCGCCACGTCTTTGACTGGGCGTGACGTGTAGCATGTGAACCCATTTAAACTGAGGCGGAAGGATGTGGGTACAGAGTAGGAGCCACGGAATCTGAGGGGAAGCAACGCAACTCGGCTTTCGCTCATGTTGAAGAATCCACCTTTCAGCCCTTACTGTACGATAAGTCCTTGTTTTCATCCAAACAGTAAGCCTTAAGTTCTTTTAAACCTTAACTTTCCTTTTACACTGGGCCTCCCAGCAGTCCATTACTCCAGGTATAGCATTTGCCATTCTAAACCTGACGTGTGTGTTTTTCTTTTCTTTAGCACTTTGTGGAAAATTCTGGTTATCCATTGGTTTGTATTTAGATACAGGGTTTATATTTAGAAATGAGATGTCTTTCTCCATGTGTTAGTATAATTTAGTGCAGTCTTACTAAAAAGTTAAATGTGTTCAATTATACTATAGATCTAAAAAATAATTTTAAAGTATTTTTATGGTAGTGACAATATTTTCATGGTCTATAAGATGTTCTTCAATGTATTGCTCTTTTTTTGATATTCCTTTAAGAATAATGAAAGTTGGACTTGATTTTATCTGTAAATTCAACCCTCTTTGGATTGAAAATTCTAGAAAAAATGTTGCATTGTTGCTGGTGTGTACTATGTAATTAGGCTATGGTGGCTAGTGGTTGTGTCTGTACTAAAGATGTACAGACTTTTTTTTAATTTTTAAATGTATTTATTTAAGTTTTTAAAAAATATATTTTATTGATTATGCCATTAAAGTTGTCCCATTCTCTCCTTCACTCCCCTCCACCCTGCACGCCCCTTCCCCACCATTCCCCCCCTTTAGTTTATGACCGCATGTCTCAAGTTCTTTAGATTCTGTATTTCCCATAGTATTCCTGCCCTTCCCCTATTTTCTACCTACCATCTATGCTACTTATTTTCTGTACCTTCTCCCCCCTTCCCCTCCTCCCACTCCCCTGTTGCTAACCCTCCATGTGATCTCCATTTCTATGGTTCTGTTCCTGATCTAGCTGTCCTCTTAGTTTGCTTTTGTTTTAGGAGTGGTAATTAATAACTGTGAGTTTGCTGTCCTTCCACTGTTCATATTTTTTCTCTTCTTTTTCTTAGATAAGTCCCTTTAGCATTTCATATAATAAGAGCTTGGTGATGATGAACTCCTTGAATTTGACCTTATCTGAGAAGCACTTTATCTGCCCTTCCATTCTAAATGAAAGCTTGGCTGGATAGAGCAATCTTGGCTGTAGGTCTTTGGATTTCATGACTTGGAATCCTTCTTTCCAGCCCCTTCTTGCCTGGAAGGTCTTTTTTGAGAAATCCGCTGACAGTCTGATGGGCACTCCTTTTTAGGTGACTGTCCCCTTATCTCTTGCTGCTTCTAGGATTCTCTCCTTCGTTTTAATCCTGGCTAATGTAATTATGATGTGCCTTGGTGTGTTCCTTCTTGGGTCCAACTTCTTTGGGACTCTCTGAGCTTCCTGGATTTCCTAGAAGTCTGTTTCCTTGCCGGACTGGGAAAGTTCTCCTTTATTATTTGTTCAAATAAGTTTTCCACTTGTGGCTGTTCCTCTTCTCCTTCTGGTACCCCTATAATTCAGATGTTGGAACATTAAAGATGTTATGGAGGTTCCTAAGCCTCTCCTCATTTTTTTGAATTCTTGTTTCTTCATTGTTTTCTGTTTGGTTGTTTCTTTCTTCTTTTCTGTTTGGTTGTTTCTTTCTTCATTCTGGTCCTCTGCCTTGATTTGAGTCCCAGTTTCCTTTCCATCACTATTGGTTTCCTGTGCATTTCCCTTCATTTCAATTAGTTTAGCCTTCATATGTTCCTCTAATTTGTGGCTAAAATCAACCAATTCTGTGAGCATCCTGATCACCAGTGTTTTGAACTATGCACCTGATAGGTTGGCTATTTTTTTGTCACTTAGAATTATAGGCTCTGGGGCTTTGAGCTGTTCTTGAGTCGTAATGTTTGGTCTGTTCGCACCTGTTATGTATGAGGGGCAGACCCTTAGGTGTTCACCAGGGCTGGGTGACCCAGTTGCTGGGTGGTGGTGCTATATCTGGGGGAGGGGTCAGAGAGGGCAAAAAAATGGTGCTTTGCTCTGCTCTGCTCTTTCTCAGATTTCTATCCCCTCTGTGGCTTCCCACAAGCAGATTGGGCCCCTCTGGTGCTGGTTCCCGGGTGTGTGGGCCCGTGTACTCTACAGGACCCTGTGGGTCTCTCCAATGAACTCTCTGTGAGCCTGGGAGCCTCTCCCGGCCCCTCGACCCTGAGAATGTCTTTCCAGTTGGTGCTTTCAGGCTGTAATTCCCGTCGCTGGGGCCCTAGCCTGCAGGGTCTGTCTCACTGTTCGCTCCTTTGCTTGGTTTATCTGCACGAGAATGTGACTGCAGTCAGCCAGCCGCCCTGTGTCCTCACTGGGTCTTCCCCTCACCACCCCATGCCTGGGATCCACCAAGTGCTGCCGCTGACTCCGCCCCTCTTACTGGTCTGGCTGAGTGGTTCGTTGTTGTTGGACTTCCACTTCCATACAGTTCAATTTTCACTGTTTTGGCTGCATTTTTGTTTCTAAAACTTAGCTGTCTTTAAATTTAGTTGTGGGAGGGGGCACAGTGTTTTCACCTATGCCTTTATCTTGGCTGGAAGTCCCTGTACAGACTTTCTTCTTGTCATTATTTCCTAAACAGTACAGTATAATAATTGTTTATAGAGCATTTACATTGTATTATGTATTATGAGCAATCCAGAGATGATTCAAAGTATATGGGAAGATGTGTGTAGGTTATATGCAAATACTACATCAATTTAAATAAGGGACTTGGGCATTAGTGGGTTTTGGTAACATTAGGGGATCCAGGAATCAAACCCCTGCAGATACCAAGGGATAATTATATGTCATTTAAAAAATTTTTATTGTTGTCCAAGTATAGTTGTCCCCATTTTTCCCCATTACTCTCCCCTGCCCTACCCACTCCCCACCTCCCACATGCAGTCCTCTGCCACCACCCCTTACCCCTCTCATTGTCCTTGTCCATGGGCCTTTCATACATGTCCCTTGACTGGACCCTTCCACTTCTTTCCCCTATTATCCCCCTTCCCCTCGCCTCTGGTTACTGTCAGTGCGTTCTTTATTTCCATGTCTCTGGTTCTATTTAGCATGCTTCTTTGTTTTGTTGAGTAGGTTCCACCTGTAGGTGAGATCATTTGGTATTTGTCTTTCATCACCTGGCTTACTTCACTCAGCATAATGCTCTCCAGTTCCACCCATGTTGTTGTGAAGGGTAGGAGCTCCTTTTTTTCTTTCTGCTGCATAGAATTCCATTGTGTAAATGTACCACAGTTTTTTTAATCCACTCTGATGGGCACTTAAGCTGTTTCTAGCACTTGGCTATTGTGAATGATGCTGCTATGAACTTGGGGTGCATAGGTTCTTTTGATTAGGTGTTTCAGGGTTCTTAGGGTATAATCCCAGCGGTGGAATTACAAGGTCAAAAGGCAGTTCCATTTTTTAGTTTTTTGAGGAAATTCTACACTGTTTTCCACAGTGGCTGCACCAGGCTGCCTTCACACCAACAGTGTAGTTGTATGTTATTTTTGTCAACTGTAATTTTACCTGGTAAAACCCAGGTTTCATAATATTCAGCTAGATTATTTTTCTCATACATGGTTAAGTTTGGTGAGCCATGGTCTTAGCATAAGGTTCACGGATTATTCAAGTGTGGAGCCCAGTCATATTTGTAGTTTAGAAGAGGAGGCGTATGGTTTGGGGACTGTTTGTGAATATCAGTTTACAGAATAATTTCAATTCAGATATTAAAATTGGGAAATCTTTTTTAAGCTTTTCAAAATTTAGCTATATGACGACATTAGACTGATTATCCTGATATTGAAATACTGTGTTATAATTTGTGTAAGAATCAGTGTCAAGGCCCATCGTCTCAGCCTGTCCTGATAAATGTACCCCTGTTTTGAAATGCTAAAAAACAAGTGCTGCCTCTATAGGCAATTGAGAACAGCTTTGATTTTTTATCCTTTTTCATTCTGGGGTGCCTTCGTGATTTTTAAAAAATATTTATTTATTGTTTGTTAGAGGGGAAGGGAAGGAGAGAGGGGGAGAAACTACAATGTGTGGTTGCCTCTCATGTGTCCCCTGCTGGGAACTGACCTGCAGCCCAAGCATGTGCCCTGACTGGGAATCCAACCACGGTCCTTTGGTTCGCCGGCCCACGCTCAGTCTACTGAGCTACACCAGCCAGGACCCTTCGTGATTTTTTAGGCAAAGGTTAATATGCACAGATTAACTAGTGTAGAATTTTATTTCAATTTACAGACATATTCAGGTCTTTAGATGTTATTTTGCCCTAAGTAGGGATTGCTCATGCATTAGCATATTATTAGTAAGATTCAGACATACTTTCAGTATTCACTTAGACTCTAAGGTAAGCTTGGGCATTTCATCAAGAAAACATTTAATAGCAACCAAACTACTTCCCAGCTAGAAGAGAAAACTGCTGTCTTTAGAGATTCATTGATAGTAGATTGCTGTATTTCTTCTGTGAATATATACCTATCCGTGATTTCAGGTAGAAGGTTTTGGTTCATTTTCAACAGCTTTTATAGTATGCGCTGAAAAATATATAACATTTGCCTTTTGAAAAACAGTTCTGTGACGTTAAGTGCATTTACATTGTGCAGCCATCACCACCGTCCAAGTCCTGAACGTTTTTATCTTCCTCAGTTGAAACAGTTCCCATTAAACACTAACTTTTCATCCCTTCTCCTCCAGCCCCTGACTGCCCCCATTCTTCTGTCTTTCTCTATGAATTTGACTATTCTAGGTACCTCATGTAAGTGGAATTATTTGTCATTTTGTGATGGACTTATTTCACTTACTGTGATATCTTCAAGGTTCATCCATATTGTCCCAAATGCCAGAACTGTCTTTCTTTTTAAGGCCAAATAATATTCCATTGTGTGTATATGCCTCCTTTTGCTCATCTCTCCATCTGTGGATGGTCGCTCGGGTCGCTTCCAGCTTTTTGCTGTTGTCTGTGGTGCTGTGATGAACATGGATGTTCACATATCTCTTTGATTCTCTGCTTTTGCTTCTCTGGGACGTACACTGTAATTCTGTGTCTTGTTTGTTTGAAAAACTGTCAGGCGGTTTTCCACAGTGCCTGCCCCGCTTTACATCCTGACCAGTAATGCGTATGGGTTCCAGTTTCTGTCTTTCCTTTCCACTGTTGTTTTCTTTCTTTTGGGGGGAGGTGATTGGTGGTTTTTTTGTTTTCTGCTTTATTAATAGTAATCCTAATGTGTCTGGAGTGGGTATCTCATTGTGGTTTTAATTTGCATTTCCCTATGATGAATGATTTGATTGAGCATCTTTTTATCTTTATAGGCCATTTGTGTATCTTTTTTGGAGAAGTATCTATTCAAGTCCTTTACCTATTTTTGATTGTGCTTTGTTACTGTTGTTGAGGAAGAATTCTGTATATTTTTGGATATCAATTCCTTATGCTTTAGGATCTGAAAATATTTTTACCCATTCTGTGTGTTACTTTTTCTCTCTGTTCCTGGTATCCTTTGGCATATAAGTTTTTAATTTTGATGAAGTTCAATTTATCTGTTTTGTCTTTTGTGCTTTTGGTGTCATATCCAAGAAATCACTGCCAAATCCAGTGCCATGAAGCCTTTCCCTTGTATCAGGGGTGTTGTTACCGAACAAAGGTTCCGAGGGGGGGGGGGCAATACTTGGCCCACCGAGGGATGCCAAAAACTGCTGCAGAAAACAGGGGCCCCTCCCAAGGACGATACACTAATATCTATAGGGCTCTTCTGTCCGCCGCCAATTGGAAACACATCTCTCAATGCCAGAGATTTGTGAAAAGGAAACAAAATGTTTATTTAATGCTATTCAGGCCTAATGCCTTCCTTAAAATATTAAAGTCTTTAAGGGTATACACCTACACACACACACACAGCGCTCCCTTCTCCCACTGTCCCAACTCCGGGTACCGTAAATCAGGAAAAGAGCACACGTCCGTTTTCAGGCCGCTGGCACGTGAGCTGCGTCGTCTGCCTGTCCAGGCAGGATCTCCAATTAATCCAAAGTCATGCGGCACCTTCCACTGGCAAGAGTTCTTTGTACCAAGTTCTAGTCAAAGTCTCTCCTGCTTTCCAGGCTACTCAGCCAAAGGGAGCACGCCAAAGCCGTGTGGGCCTCTTCTACCAAAGCCGCGTCTTTCTTCTTCACCTGGCCGCAGGGATCTCCATTCTGGCAAAGTTGCGTGGTTTTCTCTTCCACCTGGCCAAGAGGGGGTCTGCACTCTGCTGAAACTGCATGGCTCTCCCTCCTAATGGCTACAGGGGTCTACATCTTTCTAAATAGCGTGGCTCTCCCCCTCATCTGGCCAAGAGGGGGTCCTCACTCTGCTAAAGCCACATGGCTCTCTCACAGGCAATCTCTCCGAGAAGCAGCCCCAGTTCCCAAATCCAGCCTGGTTTTCCCCCACTCTGCTAAAGCCACATGGCTCTCAAGCAGGCCCTCTCTCAGAGAAGCAGCTCCCAATTCTAGCTTGGGTAGCAGCCACTCACTTCTCCCTGGCCCAAAACTTGGCCACAGCTATTTAACATATCTATGAAACCAGTTAAAGGTTATAGATATGTTAAATGACCATTCCTGAGGTTAGCTGCAAAACTGTTGCTATGCAAAACAGCTCTCAATGGCCCTGCTCCATTCATCCCTTCCCCCAACTGACACCTTGGGGTGGGTGAGGATATCTTAATATTTCCTCCAATATTCCTGTACACTTTGAGTTCTGGACACCATTCCAAATCTTTTCTGGCCCCCCCCTTGGCTGCACCCTGTATCAGTGTCACACTCATTTTCACCAGGGGCCACATCAGCCTCACCGTTGCCTTCAAAGGGCCAAATGTCATTTTAGGACTGTGTAAATGTAACTACTCCTTAACTAGGGGCAAGGAGCTGGCACTGCTGTCGGGTAGAAACAAGGTGCCAGGCTGGATAGAACAAGGTGGGGAGGGCCGGATTCTGCACATAGGCCTTGTGTTCGCCACTTGTGCCTTGTATCTTCTTATAAGGATTTTGTATTTATATCTCTGAAGTTTAGGTGTTTGATTTATTTTGAGTTAGTTTTTATAAATGGTGTTATTAGGTAAGGGTCCAACTTTATTATAATTTTTTTGTGGTGGATATCTAGTTTTTCCACCACAATTTATTGAAAAGGCAGACTTTTCCCCATTGAATGTACTTATTAGCACACTCCTTGAAAATCATTTGGCCATATATGTGAGGGTTTATTTTTGGATTCTCTGTTTTATTCCATTGGTCGATATGTCTTTATGCCAGTACCATAGTTTTGATCTTCGTAGCTTTGTAGTTTAAGTTTCGAAATCAGAAACTATCAGAAATCTTTTCCAAGATTGGTCTGGTTATTCAAATTTCAATGATTTTTAAAATGAACTGCATTATGCTTTGTACTCTGAGTCATGTTGGAAGACACTTTTAATATTGAGAGTCTACTGCTTTTGAAGATGTGTTTAATACCTGTACATTAAATGTTTACCATCATTCTAATTTATCCAAAAAACACTGCAGCATCTCATTTTAAAAACAAAAAAAAAATTTATTCCAGTATCAGTTTATTTATTCATGATAGATATACAAAGGCTAATTTGAAATACTAATTTTTTTGCAAATTGAAACAATAGAATTTCAGGTGTTATAATTACACCCTTTACAGCTATGTACCCAAGACTAAATTTTCTAGTGATGTTTATGTGTTGTGTTGGCCTTCCTGTGGTTTCATTATGTTAGGTAACATTAAAGAAAATATATTGATATTATGAATCTCGGGAAAGAGAAATGTAAAAAACTTTCTAGTTTTTCCAGTGTGAAAAACAAAACAAAATCCCTTTGACTCTAGATACTTTTCAAACAGGGAAATTATTTGGATTACATGTAAAGGCCTTTGTTGCCTTAATTAGTCAAGCAAACATTCATTTATTCAGCAAATATTTAATGAATGTCTATTAGATGCCAGTTGCTTTGCTAACCCCAGGAATGCAAATACAAATATGACATACTTGGGCTCACAAATCGATCCCAGTTTAGGAGGGAGAGACACGAAATAATTGTATATGCCGTATGCTAAATGTAACAGTAGAGCCATGTGCTGTGGCCAGTTGAAAGCATAGTATAGCTTATAGAGATGTGGAAGGGTATAGCTTATAGAAAGCTCCATGAAGCTTGCTAACCGGCCACAGGGTGACTTTTAGTAATGAGTTAGAGTGTTGTAGATTCAAAAATGTTATTTTGTCAGTGACCTAGAGTTGAATATACTCTTACCCTAACTGAGAATTTAAAGTACAACTATGACAAAGATTCACCTTTCTTGATTACAACTTACAAAGATACGAACTATTAGTTCTAGGGTCCCACATGGTGGATTTGCTAATATCATGGGTGGAAGCGGATTGCAAAACTTCACAATCGCTGCTGTGCCATATACTCCAAATCTTCTACCAACTTCAAGCACGTGGTATGTGAAATTTTTTTATTTAAGTGCATTTTAAAAATTGATTAATTTTGAATGATCAAAAGTCTAACGATTTCTATTGCTACAACGAGAGGAAAATGTCGACCGTGATCGCCATCAGAATTTTGGAATCACTGATGAATAAGTAGCTACATAGTTCCTTCCCCCCTTTTTGGTGGGGAATATGTTTGAGGAAGCTACCTACAATTTAATTGAATATAGCTCAACTGTCACTAAAGTTAAATTGTCATAGTATCGCTGACTTACACTGTCATTTCAAACTAAATCACTTACATATTTTTGGCCAAAAGGAACGCATTTTCTTTTACTACATTTGCATGCTAAAGGAAACTGCAGTGCAGCAGGATTTTAGTTTTTGTTCTTTTTAAATACTGCTTCAGGGTTTTCCCATTTGAATGCAAATTTGAGGTGGTGGTTTTATGTTAATCTCTGAGGTTTTCACTGCTAGACAAAACAATTAGAAATTTCATAGATTTCCTGTTTAATGGTGGTATATTTTTCTTTTAAAGCATCAACATGCTCAAGTTACCTGAATACCCAAGTAAAGAAATACTCAAGGACAGACTTCTGGTGGCACTGCATTGTGGCAGCTATGGTTACACAATGGCCTAATGACGTCTGGAAAGCTCGTCGGACTACTGACGACTCAGAGCGGCAGGGGGATTGAGGGAGCTGTCCGCGGGAAAGCAGCCTACACGCAGCTGCAGGCGGGGCTGTGTTTAAAATTCGCGAGGATCAGGGTTTTTTCCTCACCCCTTTTTCCTTGTTCTCAGTTTGTGATACAATTAGAAAATCACAGGAGTGTTCATTTTTAAAAATGCTAATTGAAAGTTATAGAAACTGTCTTTTTTGATATTTCTTTAATCTTATCCAAGGTTATGTTAAGGCAAAATCTTATTTTACATTCCACCTCTGCTATGTTACTGTCTTGTTGAAAGGATGTTTTCTCTTTGTTGTCATGTATATTAAAATGTATTAGGACTTCCAAACTGGTGTGTTCTATTGCATGTAAAGTGCTGTTTATATTTTGGAAAACTATTGAATAGAATGGATTAATTTAGATTGTATATAAAGCCATAAAATATGTATTTTCCCATATTGAATCTATATTGCAATGATGTTTTTTAGCTTCTTATTTTTTAATATATAATGTAAAGTTTAAACTAATGTGACTAACACAGCTGATGTAATGATATCTAATTTATATATTAAAGCTTATACTATGAATTATTTGCTTCCTTCATGTTCAGTTTTCCGTATATATTTCAGTCTCAAAGTTTTTCTTATGCCTTAATTTATATTTTAGATAAAAGTAAAATATAATATTTCATCATATTTTTATTTTATCTGTGAGTTTTGATGACACATTTAAAGAAGTACTCTGATGTGCAGGTTCCAATTTAAATATGTAATTTTTTCTTAAATTGCTTTTTAGGATTAAGATGTTGAGTTCCAGTGACATGCCTAAAACTGCATTTGTTTTTAAGTTTTAGGGTGATCTAATCAGTTTTTATTTTGAGAAGACTCACTTGAGTAGTTGCAGCATACCTTGTAGTGGGAAGTAGGAACGTGCACATATTTGGAAATGCCAACAGAGGAACTTGTAATGTTAAGGACCTTGCGTGGGCAGAGGGGGGGTGGGGGGGTGTGAGGACTAGAAGGAGCCTGGCTAATGGCATGTCCGAGCATTATTTTCTCACATGAGCAGCCAGTAAGTTTGTCACTGACAAATACGGACGATGTACACGTCAGTGCAGACAAATATATACTGTATATTTGTATATAGACATATACATTGAAAGCTTTGCTAACATATAAAGCTTCTCTGATAGGTGTTTTTCAGTCCTCTTTTGTTATTGTGTTTTTTTAAAAATATTACAAAGACATCTTAATCCCTTCACCTTTTTCACTTGGCCCCACAACCTCCCTCCCCTCTGCCAGCTGTCAGTCTCTGTCTCTGTGAGTCTGTTTCTGTTTTGTTAGTTTATTGTGTTCCTTAGGGATTAAGGGGAAAAAAGTTCTTGGATACAGACAACAGCCTGGGGATTTCCAGGGGGAAAGGTGGGTGGGGAGAGCGAAAAGATGGTACGGGTACAAATGGTGATGGAAGGGGATTTGACTGGGGGTGGGAACACACAATACAATATACAGTTGATGTATTATAGAATTATATACCTGAAACCTATAGAATTTTATTAACCAGTCTTACCCCAAGAAGTTTAGTTAAAAATAAAAGAAATAGAAAAAAGAAAAAGAAAACATCTAAAAGATAACATTTAAAGACTAGGAATTCTTCAAAAATTACTTTTGACTCTCAAATTGAAAGTCATATGTTTTATTTATAATAAACTAATAATTTTTAAAGTTTGGTTTTCAAAATTTAATTGTAGAGGTCATTGACTTTTGTCTTTTAAAATAAGTATTAATAAATGACTTTAATATTACATTGCTTATAATTTTCATGTTTACAAACATTAACTTCTGTTTATAAATAACAGTCCACTTGCTTTGTCAGATTGACCCTTTTGCAAGTATTTATGTATAAGAAATAATTAAACATTAAAAATCTAATATTTTATTCATGAATATGAATGTCTTTTGATACAGATGTAGTAATTTCAGGGGTTACTCTTTTACATTGTATTTATTTTTTAAACTATAGGAATGCAGTTAATATGAAAAGATTTTACATGGATTAATTAAAAGTACTAATTAAACAAAGAGGCAGCAAGTCTTTTTAACTTATTCCACAATTTCTTCTATAAGTNCCCCCAACTGACACCTTGGTGGGGGGGGGGGTGAGGATATCTTAATATTTCCTCCAATATTCCTGTACACTTTGAGTTCTGGACACCATTCCAAATCTTTTCTGGGTCCCCCCCTGGCTGCACCCTGTATCAATATGAATGTCTTTTGATACAGATGTAGTAATTTCAGGGGTTACTCTTTTACATTGTATTTATTTTTTAAACTATAGGAATGCAGTTAATATGAAAAGATTTTACATGGATTAATTAAAAGTACTAATTAAACAAAGAGGCAGCAAGTCTTTTTAACTTATTCCACAATTTCTTCTATAAGTAGATAGATATATTGAATGGAAGATAGCATAGAAAAATGATCAGAGCTTTACTTTCCCTTAGGGTAGAGGAAGATTATACTGATAGGAAAATGACGTAAGTCTTAAAATATGTGGCCGTTCCACATAAGGAAGGAAACAGAAGCATAACACTCTAAAAAGAATAAAAATGTAAGTCATTGGAGCGTATTGTAGAAAACTGATTAATGAAAACCTCTAGGCAAGAGGGGCAAGAGATTATTAAGTCACCCAAATAATTTGAATGGCTAATGACCACATAGTTAATGAAATCCATTATCTAGTTCATCAACAAAATAAAATGTAATCTAAGGAAATCCCAGTTTTAAAACAGTATGTTGAATCCAGCCTGTTGCCGTGACAGTCTTTATTAGGGTGGTGGGGGGGGGGCAGGACATTTTAGAGCACAGGTTACAAGGTGGAGGCCCAACAGATGATTCCCTGTTGGAGGAGGTAATCAAGAGGACTCAACCACCAGTTAGTTGGCCTTAGGGTTGGACCTGTGCAGTCAGAGGCTCCTCACCCCCTTCCCTGTTCCTAGAATGCACATTCTACCCACCATTCCCACACTGCGAGCCATTTGCAAGAACACGACTTTGAGAGAGCACTGTGTAAAGACCATCTATGAGGTATATGTGATTGAGCCCAGTTAAGGCCTCTGTCTAAACTTGTAGGATTTGGCAGGTGGATGCAAGGATCTACTTACTTCGCAGCTGCCCAGGACAAGCCTTGTAAGTGGATGCTTGTTAAAACTGCCTCCCATCAGTCTGGAGGGTCTGCCCCTCTGGCTGTGTGGGCTGCTTTCAGATTTTACCAGGGCAGCATCCAAGGTTCTATACCAGCACTCCCTCTCCACACATGGCTTTTTTGTCGTGCCAATTCTAAAATTTTAATGAGCTGTCAACAATTTGAAAATCTGGAGATTTTATGCAGAAGTCCAGAGTTTGGCTTTTGAGAACTCAAACAATCGAACAACACTGAGGATGGTGTTCCTAGNCAGATGATTCCCTGTTGGAGGAGGTAATCAAGAGGACTCAACCACCAGTTGGCCTTAGGGTTGGACCTGTGCAGTCAGAGGCTCCTCACCCCCTTCCCTGTTCCTAGAATGCACGTTCTACCCACCATTCCCACACTGCGAGCCATTTGCAAGGACACGACTTTGAGAGAGCACTGTGTAAAGACCATCTATGAGGTATATGTGATTGAGCCCGGTTAAGGCCTCTGTCTAAACTTGTAGGATTTGGCAGGTGGATGCAAGGATCTACTTACTTCGCAGCTGCCCAGGACAAGCCTTGTAAGTAGATGCTTGTTAAAACTGCCTCCCGTCAGTCTGGAGGGTCTGCCCCTCTGGCTGTGTGGGCTGCTTTCAGATTTTACCAGGGCAGCATCCAAGGTTCTATAGCAGCACTCCCTCTCCACACATGGCTTTTTTGTCGTGCCAATTCTAAAATTTTAATGAGCTGTCAACAATTTGAAAATCTGGAGATTTTATGCAGAAGTCCAGAGTTTGGCTTTTGAGAACTCAAACAATCGAACAACACTGAGGATGGTGTTCCTAGAAGGCATTTTCAGTGGGCTGGGCTTGAGTAGAAGCTGCTACTCTCAACGACTGACTGTGCCCTCCAGTTTGCCGCTTTCTTACCCCAGCCTGCCCCACGAGTTTGCGTTACCTTTCTGGCATTGACAGCATTGGAGTTTGCTTTTTAAAATCTTTGTTGATCAGAAGTATTCCCTTCGAGTGTTAATTGGTACAAATACTTTGAAGGCAATTTGGCAATATCCTATTTTAAAAATGTGCATATGCTTTTTGACTCAACAATTCGACTTTCAGGATTTTACCTGATGGCATACTTAATTCATGTACATAAAGACATCTGTACAAGAATGTCACTTCAGCCTTCTTTGTCATAGAGAAAAACTGGAAATAATTTAAATGTCTGTCGCTGAGGTGTAACCGATAAATTGTGTTACTTCCATGCAATTGAATATTAATTAGCATTTATAAGAATGACATGGATCTATACATGCTAATATGTAAATATTTCTGAGGTGTGTGAGGTGAAATAAGGTGTGTGGAAGTGTGATTAGTATATAAATACAAAATACATAGGGTTTTCTTCAAGAAAAGTTTTTTGGCCAGAGACTATTGCTGTATCTCAGAAAGTATTATAAAATGGGGTAAAGGTTTTTTCACTGTATAACGTTTGTCTGTTTGTCTAAATCACAAGTCTGTGTTATCCTCTGTTATCTGAAGGAACACCCAGTGTCTTTAGTCAGGGGGGACAAGGATCAGGCATAAGCATTATTGAATCTGTAAAATGCAGTAACAGTGGTAATGAGCAGTATTTTCATACTCACAGATCTTACTTTATAATGAGGTTAAAAGTCAGCTCCCAGTTAAATTCTGTTGCAGACAGTGAGTGGAGGAATGCTCCCTTGCCCACAAATGTTCATTTCCATGTTGCCTGATACTTAGCACTGTTTATGGCTCCTAACATTCTAATTAGAGATTTATTTCAATTTGCACTTTCCTCCAATTTTTCTTTTTCTCTCCAAATGACAAAAGCACTTATTTAATATGGGAAAATGTAGTAAGCATGGATTTGTGTACTAACTAGAAAAAAGCAGTAAGTTATCATTTTACTCCCTGGCAATACCTTTCCTTCTAGTCTTTCTCAATGCGTTTTCTCCACAGTTGAGTTTGTAAAGAACACAGCATCTAGTACCTTCCTTATTCAGTGTTACCTTTCAAACATTTTCCACATCACTACACCTTGTTTGTTAATATTAGTTTAAGCGGTGGCATAGTCTATTGTGTGTATATATCATAATTTACTTATGTCTCTAAAATTTTTTAAAAATTTAATCTTTGTTGTATTTTTCCATTACCATCTAGTCCCCTTATACCCACTCCCCCCTGCAATCAACACTCTGTTGTCCAATAACACTTAGATTTCTAATATTTTTGCTTTTGTAAATAGCAGGTGGCCTCTTCTAACACCGTAGTCTAGGAGTGGTAATGTTTTCCGGGGTATTTGTGGAAGTGTTCACCAGCTGCCCCGTGGTTGTGGGACTGCTGTTGAACGGCTCAGAAAGGGCCCGGGGAACACAGGGCCCTTTTTGGTAGGTGGGGCTGCATAGGCTGGTACCAGCAGCACCACCGGGCTGTGTTAGGGTGGAGAAGGGTTAGAAAGTGAGGTAGAAGGGCGTGGCAAGAGTAAATTAGTTTTGTGAATTGGTTACTTTCTGTAACCACTTTTCCCAAGAATGGGGGAGGAACTGGGGAGGAGAAGGGGGCTTGTTATATGACACACAACCCCTTCTCAGAACCCAGAACTCAAACATGGATGTTACATAGTTTAGCTACATCAAAAGTTGCTTATGCACTTGTGGTGAAACTAGAAAGACTGACTCCATAAAGTTTCCCCAAAATGGACATACAAGCCCTTGGAGTGCAGCCTTTTGTCCTTTGGACAATGCTAGTGTAACAGCTATCTCTATGGGCGGGTGTTTAGCTACTATGGAAGTTTTGGTTATTTTCACAAGTTAGGTGTATCAGTATAAATCAGTAGTCATGATTTTTTTCATATGGAATGTGCTTCTCTGCTCTTGTGCACTTCCACAGTTTTTAGTCAACAAAAATTAACAGAAATTCCAGTTTTACCGTTGGTTTAAGCTAACATAATGTGACCAGATTTCTGTTAAAATGTCCTTGTGAAATTCTTAGGTACTAGGCTATGGTTCTGCCTGTTGTTCTTTCATTTTACAGGTCAGAGAAAACTGGAGACCAGTGGGGTGATATCTTCCTTAAGGTTCAGGGTTCCTTAACCAAACCTGAATTTAGAACCTAGATTTTCTGTTTCTTAGTCCACTAGGTTTTCTTTTTCTCCATGCTGCCTCTTTATGACACAACTGCATTATAAAAAGACTCTCAGAAAAACACCTGCAGCCTATTAACAGTCATGTAAGATAAGCCTTTTGGGAAACTATAACT
Organism: Sturnira hondurensis; assembly: GCF_014824575.4. Taxonomy (NCBI): domain Eukaryota; kingdom Metazoa; phylum Chordata; class Mammalia; order Chiroptera; family Phyllostomidae; genus Sturnira; species Sturnira hondurensis. The sequence continues at coordinate 7,903,651 of NW_028088227.1, read as the reverse complement.
TAATAAACTGATAGTTAAGAGTGATTAATAGGACTGTATTTCTCTTTCCCACTGTGAACGGTGAGCTAGGTTGGGTATTTCACCATCTCAAAATGAAAAAGAACAGATGTATTGTCAGATCATAGATCATGGACAGTCATTAACTTTTATTATCTTTATAAAAATGTTCAATTCTAAGCATGCTTGGTGCTTGCTTGGAAATACGTTGTACATCAAAGTTGCAAAATCATTAAAACCATAAACAATATGACGATTATAGTGTACTTCTGTGAGTGAATCGGGTCTCGTTGAGTGCAATGGAGGGGAAGCAGTCCTGTGTGTGCTAGATACACAGTTAGTGGAAAAAACTTCAAATCAGTTCAACAAATTCCCTTGAATGCCTTTTATGTATTCAATACAGGTTTAGGGACTGTGACCCAGTCCCTACCCACAAAGGAGAGAAAATTCAGCTAGTTAAATGGAAGGCATATTTGAAGCAGGTTTTAAAATTGTGCAGTGTAGCAAATGAGTAAGTATGAAAACCAGCTATAGAAATGCATTAGCGTATGAGGAAGGAGGTTTGAATAGAAACTGTGTCCAATGCAGGTTCTAGTATTTGACCTAATTGAATTATTAAATTGTCTTCTAGATTTTGAAACTAATAAGTTGGCCAACCTGTTGATTGAACAAGTAAATGAAAAGGTTAAAAATGACTGAATTGCTAGCTTGCTCATTCCTAGGTTCTGGTTTTTCCTTGAGAATTCCGATAGTTTCCATTTGGGGACTGTTCACGTGCCAGCTGTGTTTGATGGGAGCTCTCCATTTTTCTCAGACGAGTGGAAATACCTGCTTCTTTTTGAAAAGCTTATTGTAGGAGTGGGTAGAAGTGCTTAAGTGGTGTCTGTACAGTATTATATAGTATTCCTCTTTTCCAAATATCTAGGAACACAGAGAAAGGTAAAATGGATATTATCACTCATATTCCAAAATTCTCTATGTGGTTTGGATGGTTATTAAGAATCTCAAGCCGTACACGTGTCCAGAGAGGATCTCGTATCCCCGTGGTCTTTCTGCCACCCGCCACCCCATCCCAATTTCCCGTCTCAGTAAATGAGGACCGCCATCTACCTTGTTGTTCTAAGATACAGACCAGAAGTCATCCTTTGTTCTTCCATTCTCTCATCTTCTACATCCAGGCTCCTGCCGAGTTCACCTAATACGTCTTCGTCAGCTTCTCTGCCCTGACCCAGTCACTGTCCTTGGACTACCGTGGTGTACCACAGAAGAAGTCAGGAGAGCATCATGGTTGGAGTGCAGATTTAGAGTTAGCCCGCCTGGGTTTGCATCCCAGCGTCTCCACTGTTAGCTGTCAGGAGCTCAGCTGAGCTGGGACAAAATGAGTTGAGCTGTCACATGTGTCAGGAGTTGCAGTAGTTGATTAATGCAACAAGCCAACAATGAAAGGAGCCTTTAATCACCTGTGGTGATGGTGTGAGTGAGTGGTCTAAAATTGGAGAGGGTACCAACTCCTCTGGTTCCATTTCCCCATGGAAGGGTGCACTGATCCAGGGTCAGGTATATCAGCAGAGACATGGGGATTGTCTCAGTGTTGAGGAAGCCGCCAACTAAAGGCTCCAGCACTTCTGGGACCCCCACAGTTGTGGGGGAGGATAAAGGAAGTTGGGTTAGGAATGGAAAAGTATTGGAAAAAGTCAGAGTGGGACAAAGCATTTTCAAGGTTTCCCCCTCCTTCCCTCAGGAGGAGGTCTCAGCAGAGGTGCTCGAAGATCTCTGCCCAAGTCCTCACCTAAAGAGACCTAGGGATGAAGGCCTCGGGGCTGGGAATGCACATATTCCAAAAGCGTAACTGGCCAGGGAGGCCCAAGCTGCTGATGGCAACTGCTTTAGAGACTGCGGTGTGTTGCCTGTGCGTGGCGTCTTGGGCATGTGGGCGGGTACAACCTTTGCAGTTGCCTACGAAGAGATCTGGAAACCACACACAGGTTTGTAGCCAGGAGCCAGACTCCTCTGCTACGGGACCTTGGGCAAGTTTCTTAACCTCTGCATGCTACCATTTGTAAAGAAGATGTAAAATTATTAGAATTACATACTGTGTTAGTTTCCTCTTTTGTTGTGTAACAAATTTTCACAAACTTAATGGCTTAAAACCACACACACTTTTTACCTTAACAGTTCTGGAGGACAGAACATTATTGGAATAAGAAGAAAAAATCATGATTACATCAATGAAGGTAGAAATAAAAGCCTGATAAAATTCAACTCCTATTGATGATAAAAACTGTCATAAAATACAAAATTTTAAAGAGCTTTCTTGATTTGATAAAAACAATACACCAATAATTCTACAGCAAATACTGTGTTCATGGGGAAACTTGCATTCTCTGTAAGATCTGCCCATAGACAAGAAAACTCACTGTTACTGAAGGTTGGCCAAGGCTGTGATGGAAGGAAAAGAAGACTTACTGGGATTGGAAAGAAAAATAAAATTGCAAATATTTGCAGACATTATGATTAGGTAAATAAGAAATAAGTGGATTGAACAGAACAACATTAGAACTAATGGGAGATAAGAATGATAGCATGTATCTTTATTGGTATTAACCAAGCAAAAATTTAATTGGATATCAGATACTATCTATGATAGCTGCTAAAGCTATGAAGTATCTAAGAAATCTCTCAAAAGAGTGTAAAACAAAATTTACAGATGAAACATTAAAACTATTTAAAGGGCCCTGGCAGGTGTAGTTCAGTGGATTGAGCACGGGCTGCAAACCAAAGGGTCGCTGGTTCGATTCCCAGTCAGGGCACATGCCTGGGTTGCAGGCCAGGTCCCCAGTGGGGGCCACGTGAGAGGCAGCCACACACTGATGTTTCTTTAACTCTTTTCTTTTCTTCCCCTCTTTCTAAAAATAAATAAATAAAATCTTTAAAAAAAACTGCTTAAAGGACTTACCGGCCTGAGAGTGAGGGAAAACTTGAATAGGATCCAAAAAGCACAAACTTTAAGGTGAAAAATTGCTTACTACAAAATTAAGAGGTTCTTTGATTTGAAGGACAGCATAGAGGAAACGAACAGACAGATTACAGGTTAGGGAAAGGCATCCAAAATGCCTAACCAGGGACTGACATATAGAATATACAAAACAAAGCCTGCATTTCAGCAAGAAAAAGACAGGAACCCCGGTAGGAAAATGGGCAAAGGATATGGTTAGGTTAGTCTGTCTGGCTAGAAAGTATATGAAGATAGATACAACAACAACAACAAAACAAATAAAATAATTCAGTCCGCATCAGAATAGCAAATATTAAAAACCAGAAAATACCACATTTCAGTTAGGATGTGAGAACTCTTGAGCCCTTCTAACTGGTAGAGTTATCCTGGAAAGAATTCTGGGAAATCTTCGTAAAATTAAATGTGTACCTATGACCCAGTCGGCCCCTGCTTCGTATCTCTCAGAGGAATTTGACACAGGTCCATAGGGGAACTTTATTATTTGTTTACTGTGGCTTTGTTTAGGGTAGACATTTGGATTGTTTCCAGTTTTTCTTGTTGAAGCAGTGCTGCTATGAATATTCTCATTCATCTCCGCACGTGCCAACATTTCCCCAGTGCGATGGCTGGGTCCTGGGGAATGCGCATCCCCAACTGTACTTGATGATCCTGGTCGTCTTCCAAAGTGGAGATGCTGATCAGTATTCCCTCAGGCAGTGGGACCATAAGAAATGTAGTCACTCTAGATCCTTGTCAACACTTAAGACTGTCCGATTTCAAAAATATCACCAGTATGGTTGGTGTGAAATTGTATCTCAGTGTGATTCTGACTTTCGTTTTCTTTTTTACTAAAAAGTCAGGCATCATTTTCATAATTTTTTGGCCATTTGTGCTTCATTCTTCAAGGAAGCACATTGTGGCAAAGAACATAATCTCTATGATATCAATCATTTAAAATTAGGTAATCTTGTTTATGGCCCAGAATGTGTTCAGTTCTTATAAATTACTGTCTCTGCTTGACATACTTCTCCACTTTTTGGGTACAATGTGTTATATATACATATATATATATATGTATACACACACACACACAGTAAAGCTTATTAACTGTTCAAATCTTTTATATCCTTACTGATATTTTTCTGCTTGAGTTTGGAGCTATCAACCACTGTGGTGTGCTAAAAATCTTCATCTCCTCTGGTATGTGTATGTATTTCTTCTTGTAATTCTTTTTAAATATTTGCTTCGTATAGTTTTAAGTTATTTTGAATTTAGTTTAGAATTTTTATATCTGGTGAGTTAAACTTTTCTCATTATGTAGCTTGTTTCAGTGCCTTTGGCCTTAAAGTCTATATTAATACAGTAACATTAGCTTTCTTTTGGTTACTTGCACTGTATATATATATTTCATACATCTAATTTCACTATTTGTTATCATTATGTCATAGGCTTCTTTCTAAAGCAACTTGTAAGTGGATTTTTTAAAATTTTTATCCAATCTGATAATCTTCATTTTTAAACAGGTTTATTTTTCCATTGAGATTTATGTAATAATTCATATTTTGTATGTATTTTCATGTATTAATATTTATTAAAACATTAAATTCTGGTTTTTATTGGTCCATTTTTTCTATGTATTCATCTTTCACAATTTAGGACTTTCTAATTTTGAGGATTTAAATCATTTAACCTAGAAAATTCAACCATTATTTCTTTGAATATTGCCTTTCCAAATTTCCCCTATTCTATTCTTAGGAATTCCAACTTGACTTTTTTTTCTTCCTAGAAGTTCTGTTTGGTGTCTTTGTCCAAACATTTCTTTTTATGTTTTAATCTTTTATTTCCTATTTATATTTTAAATTCTCTGGCAAGTAGTTTACTGTGGGAGCTGGACCCAGTGAACAGGAGCGGAAGATTGCAGAAAGTGGGATAAGGAGAGAGGGAGAGAAAATGCAAGGGTGCCTGGTGGGTGGTTCTCTGCTGTGGGCAGCTGGGACTCAATTCCATCAGGAACTTTAGAAGAGGTGGTATCTCAGAACTGTCCACCAAAAGAGAGAAAGAGGAGGGCATTTGTTACACTTTTAGTCAAAGGTGTAGTGGCCCCAGGGATGGCGACTTCCCTGTACTTCCAGGTATGCATGCTGGGTGCCTACCTGGTTTCTGAAGGCATCCTGACATCAGAGAAGCCCAAGTCCAGAGAGCAAGTGGCGCAGCTGAAGGAAACAGTACCAGATTACACCCATCACTCTCCATTGCATAATTGCACTGTCTGGTGGGTGTCTTGTGGTCTGATTCTCATGGCTGTAGTTTCTACTGGCTCTGTATTCTACACTCAAGCACAAATGGTGATTTGTTTACGGGTCTTGTGACATTTTACACTGACCTTTTATTCCTCGGTAATTCCTGTGGGAATTCTTGGAGAATTGATTTTAAGGTTTTGGCCCCTTTAGGGTGGGGTTGCCTCTGATTCTGGCAGGCATCTAAGCGTACTACCAACTCGGATCATTTACCATGTTCTTAACCTACGGTTTCTTTGGCACTTCCCTGGTGCTGTGGATTTGTACTAGACACCCAAATGAAGGTCTCTTTTGTGGTTTTGAATCCTTAGGTGAGATTGGTTTTCTTGTCTACTAACACTAGGGATTGAGAAATTAGCTTTTCTTATTTCTGATGCACAAAGTGGATCTATGGGTCATGAGTTCTCCCATTAGACTCTCACCTCAGTCAAGCCCTGGACTTTGGGCCCACTTTTTCATTTAATTTTAGGTACATCAGCTTTCCTTTCCTACTTGTCAGCTTATTAGCATGTTTTAAAAGTTTCCTTTCTTTTAATTTTAGGCATCAATTTGGGGGGTTTTCAATGGGAGGGTCAATCTGACTATTTAGGTTGTAATACTGCCCAGAATGGACATATTTATTATTGTTTTTAAGTCAGAAAGAGCTAATAAAATTTCTAGTAATTCAGGAAATCTCCAAACTTATCGCTACTGCCACCCAGTAGTCAGAGCACGCGGCGGAGAACCAGTTTGCCTGGTCGGCATCTTGGCTCTGCAGTCACTGGCTGTAGGGTCACAGATGAGCTCATCAGGCCTCCTGTTCTCTCATCAGAACAACGGTGCCTATTTCACAGGGTTGTGATGAGAATTTCGTAAGTTAATAGACACAAAGCACTTAGAATGGTGGAAAATGTTAAGCGCTTAATATACATGAGCTATTATTATTACTGTTATTCTTTCAAACTTACCTTCTCCTTACAAACTACTCCTTCCGTTGCCCATTGATGGAATTGAGTGTGTGTTATTTTGTCTCTTCCAGCTCTCTTCCAGCTGTTAATAGGAGGAAGTCTTTCTCAAAGAATATGTGTTTCATCACTTAGGGAGAATTTTCAGCCCTGCACTCCACCATACCCCGCCCATCGTTGCTGGCTCCCTATCTGCTCTCTGTTTCCTTACCTAAAGGGTTGAAGTGTGGCAGGGCTCTCTGTGCAGGGCTTCTCTGACAGGGCTGCCTTCCTCAGGGGCAGGACTCACAACACTGCTATCACATACTACTGCACCAACCCTTGGAATCTTAACACAAGAGCAATAAGCTTCAATAACAAGATTTACAGCACTGGGAAGACCTGAAAATCGGAAACCCTCTAATCTACTGTTGAGTCTCGGATCTGGGGTTTACTAATGCTGTAAGTGATGCTTCAGCCTCTGTTCACCTCTCAGTGTGGTGGCAATAACGAAACAAGATAAGGGACTTAAAGATCTTGCTAACTAGAGAGCCCCACCTTGGCATTACTAAGAGTTTGGGAACGCTTGTTTGAAAGACAGGATGTGATTAAAAACCAACAAACCCTCATTTACATTTGGAGGAATCAAGTGCACTTGATTTGTTCATAAATGCTTGTGAGGACAGTGGGTTACATGCCATGAAGCCCAGTTGATGTAACATCATTAAACATGAATTGACACCACCACACACAACAGTGTGCTTCTTCCACCAGACCAAATGCAGTGATCATTAACCTAAGTAAGCACAAGAGGCTAGAGTTTGTGTGTCGACACAGAGTTCAGCTGTATGTACTTATTCCTCTAAGTACTTGTGACACGCCATGTCAAGAGTTCAGCAGCTGAGTTTCATAGAGGGCAGTGTGATTCATCGGGATTATTAGGATCCTCCTGGAGTGACGTCCCTGGGCTGATTGCCTTTGACAGATCGGTTTGCTTAGATTAAAAAGCAATTGCTGCTGTCTAGTCGAATTTAAACACTGGCTAGAAGAAGCTGAACTCTAACTCTGTACAGTCTATAGAAACTATTTGATGGGAAAATTACATCGAATGTAGTGAGAGAGAAAACTAAGTTTCGCAATACTCTGGGGCATGGTTTTGTAATAACGTGAAACAGTGTAACGAACAAAAGTGACCCCAGGCGTGTGTGAGGGAGGAACGAGTACATTGCTTTTTTTAAAAAAAGATTTTATTTGCTTATTTTTAGAGGGGAAAGGAGGGAGAAAGAGGAGAGACACATCCATGTGCCAGAGAAACATCGATCAGGTGCCTCTTGCACACCCCCAACCAGGGACCTCACCAAAGGGCAGGCCTGTGTTCCGACTGCAGACTTGAGCGGTGACCTCTCGGTTTGTGAGAAGGCACTGGCCCCAGCGAGCCTCACCAGTCAGGGCAACGGTACCCCACTTTTAATAGCAACTTCATCTGTGCCCACAGTACTGCTAAGTTGGTAACAGTGTTTGAGGTACCTCTCTGCTCCAGGCTCCTCAACACTGACCGCCATTAGAATTGGAGTGGAGAGGATTTGTCTTCTGAGCTGAACAGTGGAAAGTGTTTTGGGATGCAGGTGTCTCCTTCTTCCTCCCTTTGGAATGGGCCCAGGAATTTAACAGAAGAAGCAATAGCATCAAGGGGACTGAAATAGAAGTGTGCTAAAGTTTAAATCATCTTTTAAAGAAATGAATGTCTGATTTAAGTGACATTTAAGCCTAATGCCTAAAACTATATCCCCAGTCCGCCTGAGCTGTAGATGAAACAGGTTGAGATGACGTTAAGCTGACCTCTCTCTGGTGGGTCAGCCGACGGAGTATTGAAAGTAGTACGGGTGAGAGGAAAGTCTCACACACACCCTCCCTTTCACCACGGCTTCCTTTGAGAGGCAGTCTCCTTGATCTCTTTGAGCCTGGAGCCTGGCTGCGATGTTCCGAGTGGAGGAGATGAGATGCCTGGCTTCATGGGTATCACTCTCCTTTCTTAGGAGTATCAGCCCTCTAAGAGGATAACCCTTACTTGGACACAGACTACAGAAGGCATGGTTATACAGTCTTTATTTTAGAGAATTTGTAGTACATTTTTTTCAAAAGAGCATTGCTACCATGTCCATCTCTTAGTGTATTTGTTAAGTTTTGCAACCATCCTGATGTTCTAAGTTTAGACCATTTCATCACCCCAAAGAAACCCAAGTATTTGTTGGTAGTCTGTCCGGCAGAACACGGAGTGCCAGGAAGCAGTGCCAGGGGAAGACTCCAAACACATGGAGGACACAAAGCTCTCTGCAAGGCCAGCCATCTGGATGAGAACACCTCTGCCCGCTGCATCTTCGCATCAGAGCCACCCAGGACAATAAGGCAGTCTGGCACTGGATGGAGCAGTGCTCTCACTCCCGTGGAGAACAGGAGAGCAAGGTTCGCTCTTACGGTAGTCGGTCACTCATGCCTAGTGGCGGCCCCAGGCAGCTGACAGGGCAACTGGCCTATGCACGTTCCCCCGCTGCCACAACAGAAGGACCTCGACTCCTTGCCAATGGAGTGTGAAATACTGAAGCTGGGGAAGCACCTGAAGGCCACTGGGCTCAGGGACCATCTCTGGGCTACTTCTGCTAAAGGTGTGTCAGCAGATGTCCGCAGGCTGCTAGTGTCGTGGGGCTGCCCGCTCGACTCCTTGGTACCAGCCCACTGCAGGCTGTGCTTTGCGTGTGGGGGGCCTGGGCGGGACTTAGCAACACTGCCTCACTTCACTGAGGGCCCAGCACCCTCTGCTCCGGTGCCCCTCCCACTGGGAGGAGATCTCCAGGGGGAGGCAGCGATTGGCGAGCAGCAGGTGCAGCGCCTGCCCCAGCGGGCGCACAGGATTGAGTGTGGTGCGCTGCAGGGCTGTGATCAGCCCCACCCTGGTTCTCCTGGCTCTTCTGGCCCTCTGCTGGTTCACCTCCTGGTTCAGCCCGGCTCCCGCCACTGCTGTGGACTTGGCACCGTCTGGGCGTTGCCCACCCATGCTATATGGTATGCCATGCCATCTGGAAGGCTCTCACTGTAGACGGCCTGGGGTCCTCAGGCTGGACTTCCACCTCCGCATCACTGTTGAACTCGAACAGGAGATATCTCCTGGAGTGGATGACTGTGGTGTGGTCTAGGCAGGACCGCCAACACAGTCTCTGTGGTGGGAGGAGCCCCTTGGACTTCCGGGCCCTGGCTCCCGGCTGGGATCCAAGGGTTGTTGGAGGCCCTGCCTGTGCTGCTCCTGCTTGGCACAGATGAGCTCCATCTGTCTTTTCAGCCGGGCTGGGACCTCCCTGCTTCTGTGGGGGAGGTCCATGCTTTTGAGGTTGACACTGTTGTACAGGACCAAGCACCTGGAGGCCTGAAGGGCAGAGGCCTCGAGTTTGGCTCCGATGTGCAGGAAGCCACGGCTGAGGAAGACACATCTTGTAGCAGCAGAAACAGGCAGCAGACACTATCTGGGAGGATGTTGGCTCCTCATCCGGGAGCAGGCAGTCCTGGCCCTCGTCTGGAATCTCCTTGGGGTCATAGCAGCCTTTGACCATGCACACAAGGCTGAAAAATGGATGGCTCAGAAGTTGCTCTGCATATACTCTACGAAGATATAGGACAGGAGCATGTTTTTAGAGATGGTGACGGCAATGTTGTTGAAAATGCAGCAGCCCCATTGTGTGAGGTGGGTACATGTGTGCTTCTGCAGCAGGGTTGTGCCAGAGAGCAGCAGGTAGAAGCAGGCCAGCAAGAAGCCCAGCCGAAGATGCTGGTATGGGTGGCTCCTTTGATGAATACCACCACTGGCACCTTTTAGAAGAGGTAGAGAATGACTTCCACCTTCAGAATGTCAAGGTAGGACCTGCAGTGATGAAGTTGGGCACAGGGTTGGGCTCTCCTGCTCCCCAGACTCCAGGCAGTTGGTGTTGATGCCGGCCACACAGTGCCACCCTTTGGTATGCTTGGCAGAGAACACTTGCCACCACTGAAAGTCCCAGAGGAGCGGGGGAAGTCACTGATGAGGTTGGTGGAGTTGGGGGTCCTGAAGAAGTCAGGCAGGTACAACCACTTGATGAGTGTGGACTTCCTGGGGATGGTTTGGTTCGGCTGCCAAGGGTAGTCCATGTACAGGGTGGGCTGATGCCCAGGCTCAGCTTGTACTGGTGCAGCAGGAAGAGTGCTGGAGGAGGCAGTAGATAGGCCAGAGGTAAGGGATGGCCCGCAGCATCAGTGAGTGAGGATGGCCACCAGCCAGCAGCTGTGTAGGATGATTATTAAGTTCATGTGCTGCCTAATCATGTTCATGACTATCAGGAAGAAGATCTCCAGCCCAAATTGTGGAACAACTTGAAACAGCTGAACAGCTCTTGTTCCAGCTACTGGCAGTATTGTCAGTACTGGCTGGGGAGGGCAGTTGGGCCAGCAGGCGCTATATGGGCAGTGGTGCCCTTGGCACTGGTACACCATGGCCTTGAACAACAGCAGCAGCAGGATCTGTAGGTGGTTCTGGATGTAGCCCAGGTTCAAGAAGCTCTTCTATACCCTAAGCCAGTTGATGAGACTCTGGTACAGCAAGGACTGGTTTATCTCCATCTTCTACTGGTTGGTGTTATTAGGAGGGGCTCACTGAGTTGCTGGAATACTCTGGGGCTGATGATCTTGAGCTGATAGAGCAACTTGCACACAGTGATGCAGGTCCACAGTGTGGATAGACAAGAGGCCATGGAGGGAATGTGGAGGGAAGGTTCACAGCAGGGCCAGCAGGTGGTTCACTACCCACACCCTCTTTGAGGGCACCCAGATAGTACACATGGCCTCCATTCTGAAGATGTGCAGCTCCAACAGATGCTGCATGAAACCCTGCATATGGAAGTGAGGATGTCCCAGAAGCCAGCAGCTAGGTCTAGCAGCCGCTTGACTACCAGGCCCCATTTGTTGACTGTGGCTTTTGGGATCTGTGTGACCTGTTATGGGCCAGCTGTGCTCAGCCTGTCATCTCTGGGGCCCTCCTCCTTCTCCTCCTGCTGCTATAGCAGTGGGATTTTACCCTCCACAGTATGGCCAGTGAGCCCAGAGTGGGAAGTGGCATTGGGCAAGTGCAGGGATGGGGTGTGTGCCCCAAGCTGGTGAGGCATGAAGAGCTGGTGGAAGTAGTGCATCTGCAGGATGCAGGTGAGTAGGAAGTGCCCAGGATGAGGATGCTGGGCTGAACTGCTCCAGGCCCAGGGCCCCCAGTTCTCATCAGGGAAGGGCATCAGATTGTGCGAGTACGTGGAGAAGTGCTGGACCTGGAAGGTGTGGTAGCAGTGAGCACCAGTGTGGTATAGGCCATCACTGGCCACCAGAACACCTTGAGCAGCTTCCTCCACAGGCTGTAGTAGATCTGGAAGAGAGTGAGGTGGAGCAGGAAGAGGAACATCTCAATATTCTTGTAGAGAATGCGGCTGCCAGTGAGGCTGACTGCCAGAGACATGTCAGCACACACATAGATCTAGTAGCTGGCGTGGACACCTGTGACCAGTTCTCTCAGTCTCCAGAGCAGTGTCTGCATCTGTGTGGGCTCTGTGTCTGCCACCATGACCTCCATCAGTGCAGCAGGGACCTTCGCCTTCTTCTGCAGCTTCTCCTTGGGAAACTGGTGTCGCAGCAGCCAAAAGGTCAAAGTGTACAGAAATGTGGCACTGAGGTCCAGGCAGGCTAGAGGGTGTGCTGCTGCCCCAGGTGGTGCAGGCTGATGGAACCTAGGGTGGCGGGCAGCTGGGGATGCAGGCCCATTGCCTACATGTAGCGCAGGCCACATAAAACCAGCCTGTAGAGCAGGATGAAGGTTGAGCAGAGCATGGCCAGCTGGTGGCAGCTGCACAGAGGGAGGAAGAAGATAAAAGTGAAAGTGAGTCAGCTGTGGTAGGTGATGCTCCACGCCGTCCAGGTGATCAGGGTACACACAAGCTGCAGTCCGTGGCCCGGACTGTGCAGTGATGTCTGCCTAGGCTTAGCCAGCCTGGGGGGCAGGGGCCACTGCTGGACATGACTGTGGTCAGTCAGGTCGTGTGTTCATTGGCTTCTGGGTCAAGTACTGTGCGTGTAGGCTTCATATACTGGCCAGCCACTTCCTCTTCAGACCCGCAGACCTAGATGGTCAGACCGCAGACTGGTCAACCTTGGTCAGCACCACCTCCCACTCCTTCTTGCTCTTCTCCTACCCACCTCTTCCCTCTGTTCCAAGGGGTGGTATGTGTGGAGCTTTAGGAGTGAGTTTCAGAAGCTCAACTGTAAGACCTGTGCAATCCTGGAAGAGGTCTTCCAGAGGCTGCAATTCAAGGATATTTGTCTGGAGCAGATGAACCCAGAGGGAGTTGGTGCCTCAGCTCTCTTTGACGTGATGGAGTGTCACTAAGCGTCACCACCCCTTTCCAGCACCCCTCCTTCCACAAGCACATGGCCACTGCAGGCCAGCAGGCTGCTGCTCAGGACTGGGAGGGCACATTTGTCCAGTGATAATGCAGGGGTCCTAAAATGAGCTTAGGGAGGACAGAAACATCCCATGAAGTAGAAGGGCTTGCTTGATCTTCATTTCTAGTATGTGAATACAGACAGATCCTTCTAACCTTTTGGGTTTTAAGTGGGAGGCATCAGAAAAGTTGCCACAGGGACAACTGGCCGTGGTGGCCACGTGTTCATGGTGAGTTTCCTTTATTATTCTTTTGTGTCCATTCTTACTATCATTGTGAAGCAGAATTCACCAAGCATTGGATTGTTTACCTGATAGGTAATGTGAGTTGGGATTAGATCCTGGTTGAAACAGGCTAGTTTTACCCTACTGGTGATGTCTTGTTGCCAAGGTAATCCTGCTCGGAACAAGAAGGAAACACCCTGTCATTTTCAATAATCACAATTCTGGACTTCACTTTAACTTCAGAGAAGTGTTCTGAGCGTCACACTTAGGAATTTGATTTTGTTAATTCTATTTGAACGAAAGGCTTAAAAAAAACTTACTACAATATTCTTGAGATACTCAAAATTTTGTTCCTAGAATAATTTTCTAGATTATCTGGCTCAGGAATTAAGCAGCAGCTACTCAGCACCAATCAGCTACTGCCAGACTGAAATGAGGGCTCAGTGATGCCAGAACTTCCAACTTAAAAAAAAAAAAGCTGGAAATTTGGATATTTATGGAATATATCCATAATTTTAAATGGCAACAATGAATACAAAATTTTTTTAAAAAAGATTTTATTTATTTATTTTTAGAAAGAGGGGAAGGGAAGGAGAAAGAGAGGGAGAGAAAAACCAATGTGTGGTTGCTTCTCTCGTACCCGCTACTGGAGACCTGGCCTACAACCCAGGCATGTGCTTGACTGGGAATCAAACTGGTGACCCTTTGGTACATAATCTGGTGCTCAATCCAGTGAGCTACACAAGCCAAGGATGAATGTAAAACTCTTAAAACTCTGTTAAAGTTGGAGTCCCTGCTCTTTTAGTTTGTTTTCATCCTGCTCTGTCCTCAGCGTGCTGTGCATTGGTGATGTTGTCCACGAATTTAAAGGAATTATAGGAGATTGTAGGTCTTACTGGCTCTTCAGACTGACACAGACAATAAAAATGTTTTTAGCCTCAGCCTTTTAATATAAATATTGGCTATTCAGACCCAGATAGATATTAAGAAGTCATGTCACTAAACTTTCTTCCCTCTTTAAGCTTTCACACTCGATTAACTAGCCATTTATAAAGTTAGATCTTCAAAGACACTTTATGTTAGCTCTGGGAGTTGTCCCTTATACTCAGCTAGAACTTGATAAAATGCTTTAAAATCGAGACTCTATCTCCTTTCCAGCTCAAGTGTTAAAGATTGGTATCTTTTGAAAGTGGGGCTTTCATAAAGAAGCATCCTGGGCAATTTGACACTCAAGGAGAATGGCCTGGGAAACTTGCCCATGGAGAATCCAGCACCATCACTCAAAACAGAGCTCTCAATATATTTAAAGCCATACTGGGAAGGGACTAGAGATGCATTTTAAAAATATAGAATGGGGAGATAGAAACAGACTGTTTCTTGTGATCTTTTTCTCCTTGGCTGATTTGGGGATTTTATTTCTATATTCAAAAAAAGAGCTGGTTGTACATTCTGCTCCCTGAAATACTTCAGGCTCTTTCCAGATGATTGCCATAGTCTTTAGTTTCCTAATAACTTTCTTAAGATTTCCTTCCTGTGAAACTGTCTCATGGTGGAAGAAAGAAGCCTGTGGTCACATCCTGACTTTCTGGTGTGTGGTGGGTCAGTCTCTTTCTGATCGTAGAAAAAGGCAAGCAGGAGGAGGTTCCGAACCCTTCTCTTTTCTACCTATAAACATTCAGAATTATAAGCCTTTGAACCAACACAACTGGATGTCTAAATATGTTTTGCCAAGTAAGATGATCCTCTTAAAATGGGGCCATTTAATGGCAAAAGTGAAAATTTGGAATTTTCAGCATGGGAGAATGCCTGATGTTGGAGAGCTCTAATAAATGCAGTATGAGCATCTCTCTTCTGAGAGATCCAAGTGCTTTTGTACTTTTTGTGACTTCTATTTTTTACTTCATCTAGGCAAGATAGAGTTTTTGTCCCTCATGAATAGCAGTTGAAGTGCACATTGTATATACTAGTAGGTGGCTATGAGATGCTTCTGAAAATTAGCCACTAGAAGGTACATCTCATGTGTGAAGCAACATTTTGGCAGATGGACTTAGCTTCACATCGAGACTGGCCTAAAGTGGCTTTCAGGATCACAAATAAATTCCATGCGGAGCCCCACCAAATGGCATTAAATGGAGCATGGTGTAAATGCTTGAAATGTACATCACACTTGCTGAGATGGCCTTTCTGATAAAAAGTGGGTCCAGCAGCTAAACATATGGTGGTATTGTTTATGCAAAATTCATTGTCAAACTGCAGCGTATAGGAAAATAATGACTGTTGTTTTCTTTTGCTGCCATTCCTGCTAGGAGCAGATTATTGTCTGTTCTCTTGTCAAAATTATGTTAAATGATGATAATAATTAAAAAATAATAAGCTTCATAATTTTCCAAATGTTCCATCCCCAGTTGGTTGCTCTCAAAGAGTTTGGCGTATGAACCCCTCCTTCGGGATGCTGCATTTTTTCTCCCTTATAGCTAGGGTCTGTTCCAAGGGTAAAGTAAGAGGTGGTATGCTTTTCAGATGCTGACTTCCCACTTGCTACTTGCTTTTATTTATAAAAAAAGAGGATGCTGTATTTCTTTCTCTTGCGAACATAATTTATTCAGTTTCAACTGGCTTTCTAGTTTTGAGTAATATTTGTTATTTTGAAGGTCTTTGTAATGATCATATTCTTAGTTTTACTTTTATAAATTTGAAGCTCTATGACTTCAAATGATTATTCCTTTAATCATTATAAATATCTTTTATGTGTTTAATCAACTGATGCTTCGAAATACTTAAATTGATGAAGTCAGTGTATGTAACAGTGGTTTGAGTCTGCCATGATCGTTCTGTTTGAAAGACTCTGAATGTGAAGTTGAAGAGGGAATAGTGCTTTGATCCACGTGTCTTATCTACTCAGGCCAAGATCTGTAGGTTGGAGTAGCCAAGAGGTGCTGGTATTCATTCATTTCCTCGCTTTCTGGAAAACTTCCCCTGCCATTTCTCTGTACAAGTGTCAGATCCTGCTTATCTTTCAAACATCTTGGTACAGGTAGAATGAGTTATGTGTTCTACAAGCTTCTTACCTTGATACATGATGAAAAGCTTCTTTTATGCAACGTTTCTTTAAATACAGAAAGCTTGCAATGGACCACCTTGGGACCATGCTTTCAATAACGGTGTTGAAGAGATTTTTCCCAAATTGCTCCTCTCAGAGAACCCAGGCCTGCATTAATGGAGGCATTACAAAGGAAAAAAAATCTAAATTTTACATTGTTCAGTGACAAAAATAAAAAAAAGGCAATGGGTAATTCTGAAGGCCCCTCTCAGGTGCTGAACTACCATTTGGCTGAAATGTCCTGGTTTACTGTGAGTGGATCTCTGCCTGTAGAATGAAATCTTGTTGTTGCTTATAGGTATAAGTTCTTGTTCTTTCATAATAAATCTAGCCCAAAGACATTTCTTTCCTGTAAATTTGTTTCCACTGAAGTGCTTGTAAACAGTATCTGCTTCCATTACCAGTGGTAGACCAGGTTTAAGCATCTTGTAGAGTAAGCATATGCAGTAAGAATCAATATGTGTTTTATTAGCACAAAGAGACTCATTGGATTGATTTTTTTTTTCTTTTTGCTTTTATGGGCACTTGCTATAAAAAGGTAAATTAAAAAGTTAACCATTTGCTACCTTACTTTTCACTTAAAGTCTTTTATTTGATTACTCTTTTCAGGTTAATCAATGCTTTCTATTTTGCTATTGTGCTGGCTAGAGAATGAAGGTGGTTTTAATTTATAGCTTTTATTTATCTAACAGTATTGTCAGCATCACAATCTTTATGCATCCTATTAGTAGTCTGGAAAATATTTCTTACTACATCGAAACAGAACAAAATTCAATTTAGAAATATAATTTCCTGCCACGGAGACACTTGATAACGGGTGTGTGGTGGTGGTGGTGGTGGAGATTAATGGAACCCAGCGACAGAAACTTGATTTAAAGCAGGAGATTAATACTGCTTTATCAGCCTACACTGCAAGTGAATTGGCTCTGAAAGGAAAAAAAACACACACACACTCTGTTTGAAGTTGCTGAGTTGTCGGCTTGTTGGTTGGAAAAAGGTCTCTGGACATTTATTTTGTTATTGCTGAGTATTTGCTGCATGCTTGTCTATTTGACAACACAGGAGCAAACCTGCACACAACCCAGACTTGCTTATTTTACAGTAGTAACATGTTTCTTATTATTCCTTTTGATCCCTCAGGAAGCTTGAATGCTGTTGAGGTCAGCTTCTGACTTAAGGGGATTACACTCAGTAAATCATGTCAAAATTAACGAATAGAATTGCGCTGACACTCCAGTTTGGTTGGATTTAAGTAGAATGTTTAAATGGTATTTTTAATTGCAAAGCCCCTGCCCCTAAATCCTAATATAAATACTTTTTTCTATCCTTTACAGAAGTTATTAATTTCCTTTCCCAACTATAAAAGTATGAATCTTCCAGTAGAATTTAAAGCAAATCTGAAGATTACCTCGGTGGGTTGAAATGCCCACTAGATCCATTCTGAAACAAAATAGGGAGCTTGGTGAACTGTTAGATTGAGAACCAATGGCAGTGGTTCCCAATTTTGATTTTTAAGCATTTTTTTATTCTGAGTGAATTAAAGTATTTGAATTGCTGGAATCAAATTTTTTTGAACTGGTGCTCGAGCTATATGGATTTTTGAACTTGTATTTGTCTAATAAGTCCTCCTGGGAAATAAAAAAGAAGTAGGGTAAGTTCCTCACCCAGTAGCTTCACAGAAGTGGCTTGAATTTTTTACAAAAGTTTGAATTTTTAAATTAATAGCTTACAGATGAATTACTTATTACGGAGGGAGATTTTAACAACTTTTATTTGTTTTTACTCACTTTGAAGCCCTGTAGAAGTAATTGAAAAAATTTGCATTAATTTTATTAAGTTCCGTAATCCAAAGGGTATATTGCTAGAAGTCAGAATATTGGGCTTTGGTTTACATCCATTTAACAACTTTCTGTGTCCCTCTGGATCTATAAACATTTTCTGTTTCTAAAAGAACTGAAGAGTGATACTAATATCCACTTTACCACATCGCAGGGTTGATGAGACCAGCAAATGAGAGAATTTGTGCAAGATGCTTAGGTGTATGAAGGGCTATAGGCGTATAAGCAATTTTACTTAACACAAGATTAGTCTGTATAGACTACTTTGAATATTTTGTACTTATGATTTCATTGGCGGAAGCTCTGTCATTTCACATCTACCTTTATTTTATGTTGAGGTAACTGAAACTATCATAATTTCTTAGATTGACCCATAAAAGGCTTTTTAAATGTTTTTAAATATATGGAAGAGTAATGACCTACAGTGCACTTCTCTTTGGAAAGGAAGCACATGAAATAAAGGAAGTGAAAAAAATTAGGGCCAATTTGATTTGCTCCTGGTGGGCTCTCATTACATTAAATAAAGGGGTGATAATGAACGAATGATAGCTTCATTAGTTCATGGACTCTCTTGGCTTGGTGCTTGAAAAATTACATATGCCTGCAGGGGATATTAAACCATCTTAAAAAATTTTTTTCCAGCTGAAGGCACATACCAAACTCCCATCTTAAAGTGGCTATACATTCACACAGAGGGAAAGAGTTGCTCTCAGGAATTTGAAATCATTTTCAAACCATAAGAATTTAGCAGAGAGGACAATCTAAAACATTTTTTAATTTCAGTGAACATGCATATGCTTTTATTCTCTCTTGTTTTACTGATCCACTGGGACCTTCAGTGAATATGCCTCTTTGACCTTTTCCTAGTCATCAAATTACTCTCATCCTGCTTTTTCTCTTTTGCACTTCCTTTCCCAAATGGGCTTTCTTCGGTGCTGCAGTTTAAATTGTGCAGTGCCTGCTTCGGACGTTGTCACTTGAATGAATTTTAATCCTGTCCATTCTGACCTTGCTGGCCCAAGGGTGCTGACCTCTTGGGATCCAGTGTGGGTTTTGCCTGGGGTTCATAGCATCCCCAAATTTACAAACAATTTATTTTCCATCCTTGGGAACAAAGTATTGGAGATTTTCCTTTTCTCTCTCCCCCCTACCCACCCTCTCTTTTTAAAATTCTCTCTTCTCTATGCTAAGAGTGACATTTGGGAGCAGTAAGGTCAGGTATGAAGATTACTGACTTAGACAGCCTAGCTGCTGTTATGAGTCTATGTTGGCCAATCAGACTTGGAGACCTAGACAGGCTTCAGTCAGATACTACTGTTATTGATCTTTCTAGAAGAAAACACAGAGGGAGACAGCAAGGAGATACAGCGTCATCAACTGGTGAGGAGGCCCAGCAGCTACCCTAGTCCAGAACTTTTCTGACCACTCCCGCATGCAGGGTCGAGGTGTGAGAGCCAGGGTGTGTGGGGTCACCTGGTCATGGAGAGGCCGCGGCCTCTTTCCTCTGCCAATCCCTGTATGGTTTTCA
Organism: Sturnira hondurensis; assembly: GCF_014824575.4. NCBI lineage: Eukaryota > Metazoa > Chordata > Mammalia > Chiroptera > Phyllostomidae > Sturnira > Sturnira hondurensis. The sequence goes on along the minus strand of NW_028088227.1, from coordinate 7,884,249 downwards.
TCAAGGCTGAAGTCTGCCTGCCGACTCACAGATCCCCCGAAGCAGGATTTTGTTTCACACAACGCAGAGGGAAAGACAACTCTTCCCTATTTATCTTAACTCGACTGTTTCCAAGGAAACAGGGCAAAGAAAGCCTAGGTCATTCTCAGGCAGGCCTGCCTCAGCTGGGCCTGATATTAACCCTGTATTTACGCTCACAGATGCTGCTGTAGAATGGTAGCATCACTATGTGCAAGAGCAAATGCTAAGCTTCATTGTATTACTAGAATGTAGAATGTCTTTAACTTCAACATTCACCACTTCATGGTTCCTAAGGCAATAATTAGAAAGAGAAAGTTATTAGATATTCATCCATCCATCCATCCATTCAATGCCCACATATATTGAGTGTATGCTGTGTGCCTCGCCTGATTTTAGGTAATAAGAATGCAAAAACAGACAGGACACAGATCTGGCCACTGAACCCTTTAGAATCTGGTGTGGGGCTCATTTGCATTTGGGGTACTACAACACAAATTTCCAGGTTCCTGCAGAACAGAGTGCTGTGGGAGCACAGAGAAGAGATCAAGTCAATTTTTCCAGTGTTTTGTATCTTACACACCTTATTTTCACCCTTTCCTTATAAGCAGGTCTATATAGAATTATAACTGATGTTCATAATGGTTTCTCTGAGATGCTTTAAGATCATAAAGTATTCTCTGAATCACTGAAAAAAAGACTTGGGAGTAATCTGTGTTTTATTATACAGGGTCTGGCACAAATAATACCCTTCCTTTTTAAAAGATTTTATTATTTTGGGGGGGGTGGAAAGGAGGGAGAGAGGGAGAGATACATCAATATGTGGTTGCCTCTCAAGTGATCCCTACTGGGGACCCAGCCCACAACCCAGGCATGTGCCCCAACTGGGAATCAAACTAGCAACACTTTGTTTCACAATTCAATTCACTGAGTCACACTGGCCAGGGCTGGACCCTATATTTTAGATCACAAATACCAGGAAGCTGTTAGTATTCCTCCCAGCACATTCACACAGTATGGTGTGTCTCTGAAGTGAATGCTAAAGGTTTGTTGAATTAAGTTTAAATAATACTACTAGGGACATTTCAAGATATTCAAGACATTAAGTAACAGAAAAAATAAACCATAGTACTTCAAATCCAAGCTTTTGGAGTTTGTGCCTTCCAAGAGTTCATACATACTACAAAAAAAAAGAGAGAGAATTACTCAAAACATACTAGATAGTCCATTAACTGAGGTTCTGTAATAGGCTATGGGAAGGTAGCATGTTAATGTATGTTATATTCTACCCCTGGAACAGATGTCTTACATGACATGGTATGGATGTCACCATAAGATGTAATTCTAAGTGGGGGAGCTAGGGTTCTGACCTAGGTAATTTGATTTCATCTAAGATATTTGTAACATCTACATATTTTTTCTCATTATCTGAGTTAGAAAACTATTTAATGAATCCATTGCCTGTTTGGGGGAGAATCCAAGTTGAATATTAGCTGAGAATGTATTCAATATTCAGATTTACTTTCAACAATTTCTGTTTGTCCACTATATGCCAGGTACTTCCACATGAATCAGCTATTTTATTCTCACTGTAAGTTTTTAATAATTTTTCACTTTTATTTTTATTTATTTATTTTTAAAAATTTATTCTTTTATTGTTGTTCAATTACAGTTATCTGTGTTTACCTCCTACCACTCCTGCCCCCTGCCAAACCCACCTCCCTCCCTTGCTTCTATTCCCCACCCCCTTAATTTTGTCCATGTGTCCTTTATATTTGTTCCTGAAAACTCTTTACCTCTATCCCTGATTAACCCCTCCCACCTCCCCTCTAGTTACTGTCAGACTGTTCTTCATTTCAATGTCTCTGATTATATTTTGCTTGTTTTTTTTCCTCTTGTTGATTATGTTCCAGTTAAAGGTGAGACCATATGGTATTTGTCCCTTACCTCCTGGCTTATTTCACTTAGCATAATGCTCTCCAGTTCCATCNTTCCTGAAAACTCTTTACCTCTATCCCTGCTTAACCCCTCCCACGTCCCCTCTAGTTACTGTCAGACTGTTCTTCATTTCAATGTCTCTGATTATATTTTGCTTGTTTTTTTTCCTCTTGTTGATTATGTTCCAGTTAAAGGTGAGACCATATGGTATTTGTCCCTTACCTCCTGGCTTATTTCACTTAGCATAATGCTCTCCAGTTCCATCCATGCTGTCACAAAGGGTAGGAGCTCCTTCTTTCTTTCTGCTGCATAGTATTCAATCGGGTAGATGTACTACAGTTTTTTTATGCACTCATTTACTGATGGGCACTCAGGTTGCTTCCAGCACTTGGCTATTGTAAATTATGCTTATATGAACATTGGGGTGCATAGGTTCTTTTGGATTGATGTTTTAGGGTTCTTAGGATATAATCCCAGCAGTGGAATTGCTGAGTCAATAATTTTTTACTCTTCAACTGATAAAAATTAAGTTCTGAGAAGTTAAATAATGGTCACATACCTGAAAAATGGCAGAGTTGGAAATTCAAACCCTGTTTTTTGAGTCAAAGTGTAATGTCTTATTCATGATAAGACTATAAGTTAAGAAGGAAAAACAAGAAAAAAATTTATGAAACTATTTAGAAGTCAGAGGGTAAGAAGATATAAAGATAAGCCATAAAGTCATAGTTTTAGTTCCTCTTTTAGTTCATCTTTTTAGTTACTCAAACAAAATAAGTTTAGCATATGTACCTTGCATTTACCTGTTTGTTTTCTATTCCAGTATAATGTTTGTTTTCTTTATTTCATATTTCTTAAATTTTATCGAATGTTTATCTCTTAATCTGCTTATTATCAGCTTCTGCTTTTGGGCTACGAGGTTGGTGAAACCATTGTTTCTCCAGTGTCTATCACAATGACTCCATGTAACAAACACGTAATAGATGCTTATAGAATGAATAAATGACCAATGAAAGACTAAAACCAGATGCCCGTCACTTTTGATCCCAATTGAAAGTCAGCACTGGTGAAACAGGAATTGTTTAAAATGGCTGAGCACACCTATTTAATCACCACTGCCCTGCCAAATTCCTCCCCACTAAAATAAGAACGAAAGGTTTCTTTAACAATGAATAAATCTTCAAGGAAAAGGAGATAAGGCGAAGACATCAGCCACGAACCCCTGGAAGCTGGAGAGCAGATGATTGGTTGCAAGTAGCAAAGCAGATTTGAGAGATCTGAACCCTGACCCAGAGCTGGCAAAGTAACAGAGTGATTTGATTAGCAGTGGAAAACCCCAAGAAAGCCACAGAATTGGTGTCACAGGTTCTTCTAAAAGGGGAAATAGTGGAGGGGCCAGGAACAGGAGGACTGCTTGAAAATCTGTCTGAGAAGCTGTGGCAGAGAGAGCTACTACCCCCAAGTCCAGTCTCCCTTTCTTCCTTTTGGAATAGAACCCCCTCGACACCGAGTTTTAGCTGAGCTCGTGCTGCCCTGCTGGCAGCTGCGTTTCTCAGTCTTTCTTGTGGGGAGCTGGGCTGCACGAGTGAGTCTCGCTAACGTGATGTGATAGGTGGGGTCCTTAGAAAGAAAGCTAATTGCCCTTCAATTTCTCTCTCCTCTCTTCCTGTGGGTAGGGATGTAGATATCATGTGATGAGTTAGTCTTGACCCTGGAAATGAAGAGGATCTCCTGGGAGAAGGGGGCAACAAGTAGAATACATTTAGATCTTTGGATTATCTCACCAAGCAAAGTTTCTACATCCAGGACCATGTGTCTACTTCCGAACTTTTTTGAGAGAGAGACATAAACTATCTCTTTCTAATTAACATACAAACAGGTCTTAAGATCTTCTCTCCCACTCTGAACAACCTTGGCAAGACACTGGAAGTTTATTTGTGAGGCATTATTTATACTAAAAATGGGCAAGTAAGTGAATGTTCACACACTCACAGTCATGACTCTACTCTCCTCCATGTTCTCTCCCACTGGTCCCAGAATTTAGAGTCAGGCTGTACCTACTGTATTTTGCTATGTATAATGCACACCTTTTTTTTGCCCAAATTTTTTATGGAGAAATAAAGATGCACATTATACATGGTACTAATTCCTTATCTATATAAATGTTTTTAATTTTTATTTATGGTTAGGTGTTAAAAGTGTAACTCTAGACAGCAATAACAATATCCATATACAAAATAATACTTTGGAATATGATAATTAGTTTTCTTTATTTGTTTCTTTTTTTTTAAAGATTTTATTTATCTTTAGAGGGGAAGGGAAGGAGAGAGGGAGAGAAATATCAATGTATGGTTGCCTCTCATGCGTCCCCTGCTGGGAACTGGCCTGCAACCCAGGCATGTGCCCTGCCTGGGAATCAAACTGCAATCCTTTGATTCGTAGGCCTGTGCTCAATCCACTGAGCTACACCAGCCAGGGCTGGTTTTGTTTCTAAATATAAATAAATAAATAATTAAACAATTAAAATGAAAGATTTTTTCCCCTGAAAATTTTGGCCCAAAACGTGGGTGCACATTATGCACAGCAAAATATGTGGTATTTGCAGGAGATTGAAAGAGTCTTCTCTGAAAAATTTGACCAGCCCAGGAGAAAAGACCTTTATCTTTTGATATTGAGTGTTTGCCAATGAAACAGCCTAGACTGATGATTACACAAAAGAACAAAGCTGCCGGACCTCCCCGTCGCACACAGAGCTTCTAGTAAACTTTTCAGTGCAAAACTTTTAAATGGAGGCAGATAACAAGGGGTCTTCAGACATTTGCGGAAAGCATCCGATAAGGCAGACAGACACAGAAACATTCTTAAAAAAGCACCTTGGAGGGAACAGGCAGTAGGAAGGCAATCGGAAGAAGAAAATATGACCAAAGAAAGTTATTAATAGAGTCAGAGGGATGAAAGAAGATATTGCAGCCATAGACAAAAATAGTGGCTATAAAAAAGTAACATTCAGAAAACAATAAGAGAACTAGGAAAATAAAACATGGAGAGAAGTAATAAAAATTCAGTGGAAGGTCAGGAATATAAAGTTGAAGATACGAGTGAGGATGTAGGCCAAAGTATAATTTAAAAATTTTCCAGGACAAGAATTTCCGAAATCAAAGAGCACATGAACTTTTGGGAGTGTAAACAGATCCAGCCAATTTGGGAAACAGTTTGGTGTTGCTTGTTGAGTAGAAACAAAATTGAAACAGACTCACAGACGAGAAAGCAGACAGGCAGTTGCCAGAGGGTGTGAGGTTGGAGGCCTGGGAGGAAGAGGTGAAGGTACTATGAAGTACAAATCGGTACTTGCAAAATAGTCCCTGAGATGTAAAGTACAGCATAAAGAATATAGTCAATAATATTGTAAAAACTATGGTGCCATTTGGGTACTGAACATATCGGGGGAAACATGTTGTAAGGTATATGATTGTCTAATCACTACGCTGTACACCTGAAGCCAGTGCAAAGTAATTGAAAGTAAACTATAATTGAAATTAAAATAAAAAAGAAATACATTTCATTAAAAAAAGACATTATGCCTACATAAGGGGTAGTGTTTTTGTAACAAGACTGATAGCTCCATCTGACCATTAAAAAATATGCACGTGTAACTTTGTTAAGAATAAAACTAACATTTTAAAGGTATTATGCCAGTTTCTTTTCATAACAGTAACAGCAACTGCATACTGAAGACTGTCTATTTGTTAAGCATAAAAACAAGATATTTTTTCAGACATTATTTCTAATTATAACATGAACCCTGCAACTGAGCTATTATTATCACCAGTACAGAGAAGAAAACTACCCTCAAGAGAAATTAAACGACTTGGCAGCACCACCTCTCTGTCTCCAAGGTCCGCCTCTGGGCCCAGGACATGCCCGTGCTTCTCTGAGGCAGGTAGTCCCCCAGGATCGACCGGGGATGAGCGGATTCCTGACTTTATGGCAGTCCTGGGAACTGAAGCGCGTGTGGCCTCGCTGTGTGACTATATTCGTGAGTGGCAGCGATAACAGGAAGTTCTGAATTTGACTGCAAGAAGTGACAACTCTGTTCTGTTCCAGCAACCGGAGGCCTTTAGAGGACTTGTCTGCTGGCCGCTGAAGGAGACAGAGCCCTCAGGTGCCAGGGGTCTTTCCACCAGAAATGTGCTGAGTAGAGTGGGGAAGGTGGATGGCAAATGTCAACATGTGAATGAAATAAGGCGTTTGATTATCTTTTTCTGTGAGCTACTTTTAGCTGCTAGGTTCTGTAGAGGCAACTTCTAAATAAACTAGAACTGACAGATAATAAACAATAGCTAAGGCTGTAGCAACAGAAATCGATGCATTTCATGTTCCACATAAGAGAAAATAGTCAGGATGTTTCAAGTCCTTTTAGAGTGATAAATGCAATTTACACAATGAGCAAGAAGCCATGATTGGGAATAGATGGTGTAAGACCCCATTGAGGACACGGAGAAGAGGGTTTGATGGGGTGATGTTGCTAACCTTAGGAACTGACAGCATAATCAGTCCTGAGAGTTATAAAAAACTTGCAACTCTAAGCCAAAGAGACAAGAGAGGCTTAGGTCCTGTGTTGATCCCATTACCCTTGTAGTGGCCACAGGGACCAGCCTGCACGGTACAACTGATTGCTTCTGTTTGAAGAGGTGCTGCCTTGTTCATCTGAGAGATGTAGAACCAAACAGTGTTCAGGTCTTTGGACACACAAAGCTGTTTCATGCACATAAAGGTAAGAGGTACCTGTGTGTTTCCAGAGAGTTTTCCCCAGGCCACTGCCAAGTCTTATGCTATCTGCTACAGTTAGTCTGAAGGGCACACTCCATGCTGGGAGCCCTTGCAAGGCACAAAATGAACTCACTGAAGTTTTATGACATCTGTTCTTAAACAGGCTTCACACACCTCCTAATGTGTAACGCCTCCACATTTCAGTAGTCTCATAACAGAGCTAGGGGGTTTGAGGGAGGTGTACCTCCCACCCCCCTCCAAAGACCATACTTGTGATGTCGAGGTCACTGTTTCCCCCTCCTGAAGAAGGAGCTTCACAAAGAGGCAACAGCCTCTGTGGGCCAAGCCTGGCCTTTGGAGCTGCCATGGCAGAGGCTCCGAGCAGGGTGCTGAACCAGCGTCTCTGCACCCTCAAGGCCACTCTGTGACCCCCAGCAAGTTTCCAGACCTCTCTGAAACAAGGCACATCTGTTGTACAACAGCGATGATGTTCTTCCCTCCTCTAGAGTGTTTAGTGGGGTAATGTGTGTGGGGCACACAGCAGAGCCTGCACGTGGTCAGCACTCAGTAGATGCCACTTTTATAAAGTTGCTTCCTTACTCTGAGCTTCCTTTCCCAACTGCTGCAGTGGGGCAGTCAGACCCTCCCCCTGAAGTTGTTTGTGGAATCAGAACTAGTGCAGGCTGAGGCTATGGCTCAGGATGAACAGTGGTCTTTGTCCCTTAGCCCTGCAGACCCCATCAGGGAGGATGGAGCTGCAGAAACGTTCAGCAGTGTGAGGGCCCATCTCAGGAGACACCCAACTGTTTTAGGGTCCAGGCTCAGAAGCAGGACCAGCTACATAGTGTGTGGGACCCAATGCAAAATGAAAGTGTGGGACTCTTGTTCAAAGATTATTAAGAATTTGAAGACTGAGACAGAAGAGCATGGAATCTTCCCGAGCATGGGGCACTCTATGACTTCACAGATCCTGTGACTATGAAAGTCTCATAGTGTCGCTCTCACCATAACTCACTGAGATCAACCCGGATTGAAGGGGAGGAAACCTACAACTCACCTTTTAATGCCAGGAGTGTCAGACAGTTCACAGACATGTGCTGGAATCCTCACATCCAGATTCCTCTGATTCCTTCTTTCTTTGACTTTCTAGTGTTCTGTCCGTCATTCTTTTCATTTTTGCTTCATGCATATGAATTATCTTTTACTTATATTAGGGTGCTTAGTATTATTTGCACATTTTCTAGTTTTTATTTGTGGTTAGTCAAATTCAATTTTTAAATAATGTCTTTAACAATTCTACAGAAGTAAGACTTTTAAGTTTATTTGGCAAAATGATGCGAGTTTGCTGCATTCAGTGAGCTCTGCTCTGCGGCAGCCGCCTCTGGGTTGTATCTCCGTGTGCTCGGCATCTGTCAGGGCAGATGCATTCTTTGACGAGGAAGAATAACTCTTTGTTGGGGTTCACATTAAAAAGAAAAAATAGATAGGTCCCACTGCCACCCCAATACACACACATACCTCTCCACTCCACTCCCCCCTCACCACTCTTTGGACAAAGGGGTGAACCACTCCCTCCAATTGGGTACATCGAACATCTCTTCAATTCTCATGGTCACGTGGTCTCATCAAGATTTTCCAGAGTGTTGTCTTCTTCTCAAACAGGCCACTGTGTTTCTTAAATCTTAAAAATTAATTGTATATTAACTAGCTTGTTTATGTCACTTTTTAGTTTATATGGCACTAAATTCTCAGATATTAATTTTCCAGCTGTATTGAAAAATAATTGACATCTAGCACTACTAAGCTAAAGGCATGCAGCATGATAATTTGATTTACACAGTTTGTGAAATGATTGCTACAATAGGTTAAGTTAACATCCATCTTCTCATATTGATATAATAAAAAAGAAAGTAAAAAAAGGAAAACATTAAGATACTTATTCATTAACTATTAACTAGCACATTTTGTTTTGCTCACTTTAAGTTTACACATCACTTCCATTTTTTTTATCTGCAGTTGGACCCTCACAAGACACATTTATAGTAGTATTTGTCCCTACTGATAGTAGAGAAAATGAAGTTCAAATTGTAGGCGCCTTTTTCCACATCCTGCACCTTTTAAGACATAGAGTTTGAAACTGAACAGAGGTCTTTTAACTCCATATGCTCACTGTGTGTTTGCATTGCATCATGCTATTTCCTATTGAATTTCAGACTTCACCAAATTCAGTGCTCAATAAACAATACAGTCAGTTCTTCATGATCTAGGTCAGCAACAAAGCTCAGTGGTGCCAGCAATGGTAAATCACAGATAATTGCCCAAAGGTTTCAAGTCCTTGCTTGAATATTCTTTTCTTAATTTCTTGAGTAGATAATATATGAACATGATAAAACAATTCAAGTTTTCATCCATCCTTGATTCTCTAATGTACACAGGTAACCATACATATATCCCTTAAAGCACTCACAAATGGTGGCATGTGATATAGATTCCTTTTAACACCTGCAGATTATTTTGTGGTTGTGTGCTATCCCTTAACTGATCCTCAACTGAAGAGTATTTGATTTTTATTTCATTGTTTTTAATACAAAAAGTTATATTTTAATTTCACTTTGCATATTTCTTTGTTTACATATGAGAGTATTTTTATAGGTTGTATTAAGATTAGAATATACACATGTAAATCTTCATAGATATTTAATTTTGATATAAATATAATTTATATGCTAAAATGTGTACATTTATGTTTTTGATAGATACTGCCAAATTTCTTTAAAAAGGGGTTTTTTTACTTACATTCCCACCAACACTGTATGAAAGTAATTGTTTCATCTCTCCAGTGTAATGTACAATCAAACTTTTGTTTTGCTCTAATCTGGCAGTTAAAAACTGGGATCACAGTGTTATGGAGATTTGCTTATTTTGAGAAAGGTTGAGTATTTTCTAATATTTTGAAAAGTCATTTGTCTTACATTTTCTTTGACTTAACTGTTTTTACCCATTTTTTTCTTTTGAGTTGTTGACTTTTTTTGATTTGTTGGAATCCTTATATGTATTGCAAATATTTTCTATTTGCTATTTGCAAGCAGGGAAAGAACATTTTCAGGCAGAAGGAACAGCAAGTGAAGATACCCTTCGAGGTACAAGAAGAGTAGAAAGAACAGTGTGCTATTTTCTCCACTTTGTTACTTCTTTTCAAGCAGAAACTAGAAGTCATTATATAGTAAAATTCCTTATTTTTACATTAAAGTTTTAAAGTAATGTTAAGACCATTGTAATGGAAGATTATAAATTTCACGTTTTCTTTGAGTAATTATAACAGTTTCATTTACTGTGTTGAAATCCCTTACCCATCTATACTTTATTTTTGTGAAAGGTACAAAGTAGATATATATTTTTCCACAGATGGCTACTCAATTGTTTTGGCAACATCCTTGGATCATTCATCTTTTACCTACAGATTTAGAAGGGCAGTTTTATCATATCTTAAATTTTTGTTTGTATTTGAGTCCATTTTGGGACTCTTTCTTCTACTCTATTGCTCTATCCTTTCGGACATAAAAACTTACTGCTTTAATTGTACACATTTATAAAATACCTTCTACTCTGGTTGGGTTTACCTTCTCATTAGTCTCCTTTCTCAGAATATTCTTGACTATTATTCTTGACTATTAAGCTGTTTTTACATATTAACTTTAGAATTAACTTGTTTCATTCCAAATGTTCCTGTTGATACATTTTTAGGACAGCATGACATGGACAACTTTAATAGTGAGTCTTACTAACTATTCATCTGAATTTTAAGGTAAGTTTCTTTGAAGTCAACCAATGTATGAGGGTCAGTATTAATCATATTATCACTTTATACAGGAAGCAGAGATCTGAGGAATAAGGATCTGATGAATAAGGATCTAAACATCCTTATTCATCAAAGATGCAAATATGGCAAGTCTTGAAAAGGCCCAAGACTAGATGTTCTCCTTTACACTCTTGATCTTTCTGTCGTACAATAGTCAGTGTTATCTATCCCTTTGTGACAGGGAGAGGCAGATTCTGGAGACCAAGGGCACACTGGTCGTGGCATGCAGACTTTGTAAAACATGGTGCAGTAGAAGTAGCTTTGGGGTGGGAAGACTCCAGTTCTCTCCCGACTTGCTCTTTCTTATCTGCAAGATCTCAGGAAAATTATTCAACTTTTGTAGAAATGCAGCATCTTCAGTAAATGGTGCACAGTACTTAATTTGCAAAGGATTAGAATGTACCTTATCCTATTTGGCACTTTGGAGGCACTTAATAAATGGTGTTTTTCCTCCTCCTTCAGAAATGTGAAATACTTTCCCACTTGATACTTGGTTTTGAGGATCACTTTGTAGAGTGAAGTTTACCACACCATTGAAAATTCTCCCCTACAGCTGAAGTTTCAGTCTATAAGAAGCAGAAAGTCTTTAACCCAGATGGGGGAAGGGCTCTGACTTGGTGGCCAACACCTCACTCTTCCCAGCTTTCCCTGCTTCAGTGGCTTCATGGCCTCGCCTTCTTGCCTGTGCTTCAGCGTTCCTTCTGTCTTCATGGGCAGTTTCCCCGACCCCTGCCTTTTCTCTAAGGCTAATTTTTACTAGCTGTTTATAATGAATCTGCTTAGAATAGGGGCCAAAACTTTATAGTGAATAGTGAAAAAGGGTTTAAATTGTTTATTTTTCTTGAAAAATAAAACTAAAAACTATAAAAATAAGTCTTACTGAAATAAAATTAACATAATTACAGTGATAAAGATTGAATGCGACATTAGTTAAGATTGAGTCATTTTGGTAAAAAATTCTTTTTCACAAGACAATTTTACCATTATATACAATATTGTTTATTTCACATTTTAATTACAGCAAAAATTTGAGGGCTTTATCAGTATTCCTAAGATTCCCTCTTAAGCAGGTGGTGTTTAAATAATGTTTTTTCTTTGCTATTATCCATGCCGATTTTCTGTGTCCTCACCTGTAAGGGGTTCTGTCTCTGGTGCATGACCATTTGTCAATTGTTTTGCTCAGAATTCTCAGTTCTCACCTATAACTTTTGTTGCCTTTATGGATTCATTCATCTTTGGCAAGCCTGACAATTTCACTTTGCAATCATCTTACATTGAAATTTGTTCTGATTGTATGAAGTTTGTGACATCTTGCTATTGTGAATAATGCCCCCAGCCCACCTCATGGCCTTCACATCCTAATCTGTGGGATTTGTGAATGCTGCCTCATGTGGCAAAAGGGACTCTGCTGATATAATTAAGGTAAGGCTCTCAAAACCTTATCCTGGATTATCTGGGTGGGTATGAAGTAATCACAAATGTCTTTAGAAGAGCAAGGCAGGAAGGTCAGCATGAGCGGTAAATGTGGTGATGGAAGTACGAGGTGATACAGCCACAAGCCAAGGAAAACCTGCCGCCTCTAGAAGTTAGAAGAGGCAAGGAATGGACACCATCTTGGAACCTGCAGAAGGAACAAGCCTATCCCTCAAGACTCATTTCGGACTCTCAGCTGTAGAACTGTAAAAGAATAAACTCATGGTGTTTTAATGCACTTAGGGTGCAGTAATCTGAAATGAATACAGCCAGATGCTAAGCCAAATGCTGACCTCTGAGAGCACAGGGTTGGATAGAGGAGTTTGTGAGGAGTGTAGGGGAAACAAAATCAGTTCATTAGTGAAAGACTTTAGCTTCTCCATGTAGCCTGTAAGTGTGGTATATAAGTGTCTATACCAGTGTATGTGTGGACAGTAAAAAAAAATATTCAAAAGGGAATTTATATCATCAGCAGCTGGGATTCTTCTTTGCAGAACTACCGGATCTAGTTGGGGAAACAGTTGGAGTGAAAAATGAGAGAAGCCCCAGAGGATTGATGACCCATCATAAAAAAAGAGCCTGAAACTCCGAGTAATAAAGGAAAGATGCTGACAGGTTAGTGAGACGTAGAGGTTACTGATGCTGAAATATTTTAAGAGACAGAGAGAGAGAACAGGGGCAGCTGTGCCAAGAAGTAGGACATGGGGACAGAGGTGAACAAAGGATTTTTAGAAAGTGTTACTGTGTGTTGTGTATTGTAATTCATACCTCTTGCCCCCAACTAGCCTCCTTCATGAAAATCTTCAGTAATGATCCAGTTAGGCTTTTGTTTGTTTGATTTTTAAAAATAGATCTCCAGTGAGGCTTGTTCTAAAGCAGAAGGGGGCACAAGTTTATTTAGATTGCACGTTCTCAAAATATATTATCATTATTTCTTACCAGAAGTTTTTAAGCCAGGTCTCTCTGACCTATGATGTTCTAAGCTAGGACCAAGGTGTCTGCAGCTTTCTGATCTTTAGCATTTGGGGTCAAGGCCTCTTGTTGACTATCTTCTTAGAGGTGCCTTTAAGGCAACTTTTGCTTTCTGAGCGCTGCCTTCAGGGCTAGGCCTTCAGGAAAGAAGCCTTTCTAACCCCGGCTTCATGCTTCTGTTTCTCATTTTCTTTGCTTTTCTGAACTTGTAACAGTCAAACATCTGTCACGTTGGCATTCCTTTCTCTGGCTGCAGTCTCCTTGGCCTATCTTGTAACTGTTTTAGATGGATATTCATCTCTGGGACAGCTCCTATACCATTTTGATGAGCACATTGTGGGAATTTGAGAGGAAAGCCAGTGAACTGTGTACATGTGCACACAAGAACCCACATCCTCATACCAGTTCATACATCATCAGCCAGAGTCCACTTCTGATCATTAACAACTGTGATTACAACCAGATTCCTAGGATGTGGCCCAGAGGAAATGCAGACTACCCAGACAATTTCCAAACTGCGCTCTGTGACTTTCAGCCTGAAGCATTTGGAGGCTCCTGGGCAGTTTCAATTAGATGTCTCCTTTCCTGTGTCCTCTGTCCCAGTCCCAGAGAGAAGCAAAGGCAGCTTTTAACTTTCAAATACCCTACCTACATTATTTGGCTGCTGGGTGCTGCATGAAATTCTCCTGGAAGGTGCTATGGAGTTTAAGGGTTTTAGTGTAAGTTTAGCGGGATGATTCACAGTTAGTCAGAGAGGTCATTCTCGGGCACAGCTTCCTAGGAATGACACTGTGAGCCACATGTTCCTGCTCCCCAGTCTCAGCAATGACTCCCTCATGAGGAAGGGGGACTCTGCCCAAGTATTCATGACCTGAACTGGTGAAGTCAGGGAGAAAATAATAGGATTTATTTTCCTTTAGGCTCTGAAAGGTCTGTGTGACTGTGCCCATAGGGTCTGTCTCTTCTGGCCAGTACGTCACGAAACATGGCTGAGTCCAAAGAGTCTGGGCCTCCGACTGGCCCATAGAACTGACGGGCCGTGTGAGGGATGTGGCTATGCCTAGGGTGCTGGGTTTATGATCAAGTCCTGAGTGATTACTGAGGAGAGCTAATGGCTCTTCTAACTGCAAAGTAAAAAAGGAGTTCTTAGTACAAATGAGAAGCAAGCGCTTGTGTCAGCAAATTTTTGACTATGGTGAAACAAATGGACAAGCCTGAGTTATGTTTTTTTTTAAAATGTGGATTTGGTGAGCAGAAGGAACCCGTTACAGACAGAATCATTTACTAAACAAAGATGAACATTCTTAGATAAAATCTATGTTTTGCCTGGTGGCTGGCACACTAGGATTATTTCTGACAGAAAATAAATAGCAAGGTGATATGTGAGATGTGAGAGGAAAAAACTTGGATCAACCCATGTGTTATTTGGTAAAAAGATCCAATCAATTTTACTCCCATTGCCAGAAGAAAAAGTTATGTAGCCATGCTGGGTAAGGTTCACTTATTGCTCTCCAATCAAGAAGTAAATAATATCTAAACCCTACAAATTGAATTTTTATTAAGAATTTTATCTCTGGTTACCCTGGGGTTTATGAAATCTTTTAGAGCTTGTGGAGGAAGGCAATATATCTCAATGCACAAAACCAGATTGATTGAGGTGAGAAATTTTAATTTTTAGGGTCAGAAATATACCGCACCTTTTAGAACATGCTTAATGAGGAGAGGACAGATGTTGCTTTAAAAGGCATTCTAATTCTTCTTGTATCATTATTAATCTATGCTACTACTTCATTGCTAGTTTCACATATTTTACAAATTGGGATTAATTGCTTTTTTTTGCATAAGAGTTTCAAAGTCACAACAAGGTCACAAATTTGTAAATTGAGTAAAATAAATTCATCTCTATCATGACTTTCTGTGGACTTAAAATCTATTTATTCATTATTTTGTGTATTCATAAGATGCCAGTACTGGTATTAATAAAATTTATATTTCTTATACAGGAATTGCTTAACTAAAAAATATAAGGGGCAGTGCTTAATGTAACATTTTTCAAAGATGAACAAGTGGAAATGTTTAGTTTGCTCTTGTACTGCCTATTTCTGACTCTTCTCTATAAGAACAAGCAATAATAATGGCTGCTATTTCTAATCCATATTGAAAATTTGCTCTATGAGAGGTATTTTGCATATAGATGCTCATTTAAGAAACATTATTGCCCTCCTTTTATGGCAGAGGAAACTGAGGCTGAAAAAACTAAAAATCTTATCAGTGTAATCAAGGGTTTTAAGTACCAGGTTCAGATTTCGAGCCTGGACTGTCTCAGTGTTGAAAGCCTAGAGTTTTCTAGTTTCCCACTATTTTTTTTGAGAACTAAGTGCCTGTGTGTTCTTGCCAGGCCACCTTTTCTCTGACCTCTGCCAGGATCAGAGGCCAGGGTCTTAGGGTATTGAGAGGCAACGTTTTCTGATACGGCATCAGGATAGGCTGGATTTTTCTGTGGTGTAAATAACCCCAAAATTCAGTGGCTTAAAACAACAAAGATTTATTTTCCATCAATCCTGGGCACCACGTGTCCATTTTTGCCTCATTTGAGTCATGATTTCCTCACTCAGAACCTAGGCTACATAGAGGGACACTGTGACTGGGCAAGGGATTGTGCCATCAGATGCTGGCCCTTGTATAGTCTCCCACCAGGAAGTGACCTGTGCATTTCCTCTCGTGTTTCATTGAACAAAGTGGTGGACTTGGCTCCACCTGGAGAAGGGGAATTTCTCAGAGAAGGGGAAGTGTGTTCTCACCATATTCCTGGAAGTTGGGCAGCAAACAGTGTCAAGAAATAGCATAATTCCACATATATCCAAAAGAAAATGATTGGTTTTAAATATACCTTACTTTTAAGAAATTCCAATACATATGCCCTGCAATTAAAATGGTCCCTTGTTCTGTTCTAAGGTTCAGAAAAGACATGCTCATTCTCAAGACTGTTCTAATTCATCCCCTACATTAATGACTTCCTTGTAGAAGAAGTCAGTAGTGATTCTTTTGTTTCCCTACAAAGGCACTATTTATAATGATTTGCTTGTTAGCTGGATTTTAAGGAAGAGATAGAAGGAGGTGTAAAAGTAATCAGCATGGATATGTTGAGAAAATAATTTAATGGCTAGAAAAAATTTCCTAGTTCATCTCCCCCTCAAGGGTTCCCATTTATATAATCCATAGCAGAATTTATAGTCTTAATTCAAATGGGATAGATCATTTGGTACCTTCATCAGTGATTGTTTTTGTAAAAAAAAAAAATTAGAAGGTGTAAATTAACTCTCAAGTGTCAATTTAAACAAGCCTGTGAGGCAAATGACAGGAAGGTTAGTTAGAGAAATTTCTCCAGCAGAGGGGACAAAATTCATTGGGACTTGGAGGCAAGGGAAACCTTAGCTGTCCTAAAATGAAAAATGCTGTGCAGTGATTGCAATTAATAGCCTGTCACATAAAAATAGAATGAAATCATCTGGAACTCTGCCTTGCAGTTTAGTTCAGAATTTGTGATTTTAACTTTGACATTTAATTTCTGTGCTTCTTTCAACATTAGCTAAGCATAGCAACCCCCTAAAAACAGACGGTAACAACTGGACCCCTCAGCTTCTGCTTTGCAGTGCCCGGGAGGGCTCCTGTGCGCTCTGTGAAAGGTGCAGTCACACAATCAAAGTCGTATCTTCCCTGGGGTTTCCTGGGGTAGACCGGTTCTGCAATTGTCCAGTGATTGTTTAGGAGAGAAAGCCCTCAATTTGGTCTTTCTCTTAAATCGTTTCTTAATTTTCTGCACTGTGGCTCCTGGCTTCTTCCTTTGCCAGCCTCACTGAAGTATCTAGGATCAAGGGGAAGTGGCCTGTGCCATAAATTGCTAAGTGGGATTTGTTGCCTCCCTGAGTGGACTCCCACTCTAGAAATCCCCTCTATCTCTGCAGGCCAGTGCCCAAAACATCTTTCTACAGCTGTGACAAAGTTAAAGAATTCTCAGGCATCGAAACTTGTGGAACGAAGGGCTGAGGTGGCCTTTTGGGGCTACCACGCTTCTTTTGTTTTGCATTCACAAACTGGGAAATAGCTAATGTTTGTGCATATAGATTTTTTTCCTTTTACGTATTGGCCTCACAGTCAGCCTATGAATTTGGTGGGCCACAGGTGATTGTTATCAGTTTTATTATTTTTCTCTCCATGCCACTGATAAGAAAATGGAGGCTCTGGGTTGTTGACAAGTCTAACGAACAGCTGCAAAATGCTAGAATCCAGTTTTTCAGACTCCAAGTCCTGTGCCTTTCCCTTATGCCATGCTGACAATTCCTTATTAGTAGTCCAGCCCTGAGGAATAACTACATGGAAGCAGTACCAATAGTCCCGCATGCTCCCTTCAGAGTCGCCCTAGTTTCCAGTAATTACAGACCTGGACTTGCCGTGGAAAGTGCTGCTTGTCGGCAGGTCCCTCACGTCATGTGGTCTGCGCCCTATGTTGGCACAGTAGCCCACCTTTCTTGTTGCCTGGTTTTCTCTGGATTTAATCTTGACCTTCCTCATACAACATCTTTCAGCAGAGGCTGCTACTCTTACACGAAGGCGAGGGACCATTTCAGTTGGCACCTCATTTACAGAAAAGATCAGGAAAAATGAAAGAAGGTAGGACTTGATATTTCTTCAACAGTGTACTTGCATGTGTGAAAGCTGCTTTTCTCCTGCCATCAATTGAGTGGGCCCTTTCACTACCCAGCTGCCAGTGTGGCCCTTGCCTCACCTCTGGCTGGAGTTCTAGTTCCCTTTAAAAGAAAGTAAACATCTTTCTCCAAATCACACTCCTGGAGGCAGCCAAGAGGCCTGACATCAGAGATTTCTCGCACACCTAGAAGCCTGGGAGCCTTGCAAAGGGTTGTGCTGCCAGTCCTCAGGGCGCCAAGTTGGAGAGGACGGAGAGGATGAACAGGACAGGGAGGACACATGACTAGAGAAGGGAAAGGCAGGCTGGGTTTTGCAGGGTGCCTGGGGGGTAGGTTCACGGTGGGAAGAGGCAGGTCTTCCTGATGGGGTCCAAGTCCAACAGAGGAGCTGAAACGACAAGGCACGCAATCCAAAACTGAGTGAAAGTGCTTAAAGGGAGGACAGACGAGCAAGCTGCTTAGTTCAGATGTGGTTGACAAATAAAAGGCCAGAGTTCTCATGGGTTAACTTGAGATTTGTGTTTCATGACCTCTTTTGGGAGCTGACAACTTGTATTATTTCTAATACACCATCTAGGGGGTGTTAGTTCAGATTCTCTCTTTGATGAGCCTTGAAACAATTTACATAGATTATAGCACCTGGCACAACATTGTCAGGAACAAACACTGGGAGAAAGGTAACAGGTGACCTGGCCTTAGTTCCCAAAGTGTGCTCCCTGGGCTAGTGCATCACCTGGTGAATCATTAGAAATGTAAATTCTCTATCCTCCTCCCAGACCCACTAACTTGGAAACCCCCGGGGGGGTTGAGGGGCCCAGCAATCTGTGTTTTAACAAGCCGTTTGTGTGACTATGGCGCATACTCAGGTCTGAGCTGCACTGCCTTAGATTGTAAGTGTAAATGACTAACATCAGAGTATGTTCACTTAGGATGAAATGATGGAGGGAGAGGGAAAGGATGCAGAAAGGTGAGGCAAAGATTTGAAAGACACATTTCTCTGCTGTGTTCAGAAGGGCTAAGATTGCTTGAAGTTTGAGCGCTGGATAAATTGGGGTAATAACAATACTATACAGAATTGTGACCTTGGATTGCCAAGGTCACAAAAGGGCGAGGTGGACAGTCGGAAGGAAAGACAACAGCTGGGATTGGTTGGGCCCACTGTATGATCGCTCTGAAGCAGGGTCATGGAGCATTGCCCCGTGTTCTGACTCTGTGACCTTCTTTGGTGCAGACACAGTGAAATTAATCTTCCCGAAAAGGGCAAGAGCAGAATTATTTAATAGAAATTAATTTTCTTGGGGGAATACAAGGAATTGGCAATGTCATTCAATATTTTATTAAAATATTTATTCAATTTGGAGATAATAAATGATAAAGCATCAGCAAGCTTCTTTTTAGCCCTTTATTAAAACTATGATTCATGAGTCTTCAAATTAAAAAAAAAAACCAAAAAGGACAATCAGCATCATTTTAGTCTAGTTATTTCTTTCTCGAAAAAACCAGCATGTAAAAAAACACACAGTGTTATATGATAACGCGCTTCTGGAGAATTTAGTCCTTATGGCTGGAATTCTGAAACCTGCAAATGAGTCACTGATTGTCATCTTGTGCCAGGGAGATGAAGGGAAACCTGTTCTCAATTACTGGGCAGCTGGTGTGTTTTAATTGTTTGCTTTTTATAAGCAGTAAAATAGGAGTATTTCTTAAGTATCCTTATACCTATTAATGCTAGTGCTTTCCACACTTGTCGTGTATCACAATCCCCAGGGAACTTGTTAAAAATGCAGATTGCCCGCCCCTTGAGGTTCTGATTTAGTAGGCATATGATTTTTAACAAGCATCCAAATGATTTTGGTGCAGGTAGTTTGAAGACCATACATTTCAAAATCCTGCCCAGGGCCTACTCATAATTTATGTGCTCATTATTTGAGCATATCTAAAAGTGACTGACAATTCATAAAAAGTCAGTTTAGTGTAGATAAAAACTTGACTGTGAGCAACACATGCTTATTTAAATAGAGCTTGGTTATTTGGCATTTGGGGAGAATGAGCCTTACACAGAAAAGCAAATTTAAAAAATTAATAGACTGTTTAAAAATGGTTTAGGATTAGAGAAAATTGAGCAGATAGTACAGAGTTTCCATATACCCCCTCCCCTGCTCACAGTCTCCCTTCTTATTGACCTTTTATATTAGTGTGGTATATTTGTTATAGGTGGACCCGTATTGGTACTGTGTGGTTCACTGAAGCCCCTAGCTTACATTGAGGGTCATTTGTGGTGTTCCACAGTCCTGTGGGTTTTGACAAATGCATGATGTTTTGTATCCATCACTATCGTACCCTACAGAATAGTTTCTCTGCCTTAAAAATCCTGTGTTTCACTTATTCCTCCCTGTCCCACTCCTTTTTGTGAGCTCTTGGCAACTACTGATCTTTTTTTTTTTTCTTGTCACTATAGTTTTGCCTTTTCCAGAGTGTCATATAGTTATAATCACACAGCATGTGGCCTTTTCAGATGATTTCCTTTTACTAAGCAATATGCATTTAAGTTTCTTTTATGTCTTTTATATTCTTGTTATGGCTTGATAGCTCATTTCTTTTTATTGTGGAATAATATTTAATTGTATAGATGGCCCATTTTATTCATTCACTTTTTCAAGGATGTCTTCTTTGCTTCCAGTTTTGGAAAAATGTGAATAGAAGGGCTATCAGCAGTAGTAGGTAGGTTTTTGTGTGGATGTAAGTTTTCTAAAACTAATGTTGGTAAATACCTGGGAGTGTGATTATTGGATTATATGATGAAACTATGCTTAGTTTTAGTATGAAACTGTCTTCCAAAGCAGCTGTACTATTTTGTATTCTCACCAGCAGTGAACGAGAGTTTCTGTTGCTCTCCATCCATGTCAGCGCGTGACATTTTTTTGTATTTTTGCTTTTTTAATAAGTAGGTAACAGTATCCCATTGATGCTTAATTTGTAGTTCTCTAATAATATATGATATCAAACATCTCTTTATATGCTTATTTGCCACCTGTATATTTTCTTTAGTTAGGTATCTAGTTTGATCACTCGCCCATTTTGTAACTGGGTTGTTTTGTTATTTTGAGTTTTAGGAATTCTTTGTATATTTTGGATATAAGTCATACATCAGACATGTTTTCTAAATATTTTATTCCAGTCTGTGGCTTTTTTTTCTTGTAACATTCTTTTTTTGAAGAGTAGACATTTTTTTTCTTAAAGTCAACATATCACTTTTTCCTTTTTGGATTATACATTAGGTGTTTGGTGTAAAAACTCATCACGAAGTCTCAGGCACATAGATTTTCTCCTATGTTATCTTCTAGAAGTTTCATGTTTTGAATTTTACATTTAGTTTTTGCTTGAGTTAGTTTTTGTAAACAATGTAAGGCCAGCGTGTAGATTTTTTTTTTACATGTGGATGTCCATTTGCTACAATGCTATTTGTTTAAAAGACTACCCTTTTCCCATTGATTTGCCTGTGTTCCTTGTAAAAGATTAGTTGACTGTATTTGTGTGGGTCTGTTTTTGGAGTCCCTATTCTATTTCATGAATCCATTTGTCTACTCTTTTACCAGTACCACACTGTCTTGATAATTATTGTAGCTTTATAGTGTGTCTTAAAGCCGGTTTGTGTCAGTCTTCAGACTTCATTTTTCTTCACTATTGTGTTGGTAGTTCTGGGTCTTCTGTCTTTTCATATGAACTTTAGTTTATATGTTTGTTGACATGCAAAATAACTTGCTGGGATTTTGATTGGGGTTGCATTGCGAATCTGTATATCAGCTTGGGAAGAATCAACTGGAGAATATAGAGTCTTCCTATTCAGGGAAACACTTTTTTTAATACATAAAGATATTTCTCTGTAAGCTTGAAACATTTAGATAATAGGATAATTTTATAATAATGTCTCTAAAATATGCTGCTTTCCCTAACTTTCTAAATGTATATGAAATAAATTTTGCCTTTTTTCTTATGATTTGGGATTATCCTTGTGAGTTTCATTGCTCACTGGTTGTTCATACAGTGGTATCTGCTTCTTAGTATTGCTTCTCTGTATTAGTTATCTCAGTTACCGTTATGGCTACTTGTCTGCACGTTCCTGTCACCAGCTGTATCATGGGCTCCTTCAGGGCTAGGATCTTATCTTAGCCATTGCTGTCCCCTAAGTCTGGTAGATGCTTTATACATGTTTGTCAAATGGATCTTGAATCTCTCTAACATCCATTTCTCTGTTTCAACTTTCTGCTTCTGATCTGTCGTACTCTAGAAAAACAGAAAAATCAACTTTGTTAAGAGCTATCTGCTTAAAAAGAGTCAGTAAATGTCTAAGCAAATACCTGAATACAGTCTTTCTGAGAGCCATGTGAGTTTTGGTTTTAGAAATTCCATGCTTATTTTCCAGACTGGTTAGGATTGTTCTCCGTCACCTCCTCATAGCTACTTCTAAAAGTTCTAATCCCATCTCCAATATTTTTCCTTATAAGGCACCAGAGAGCCACTAAAAGTATGATAGGCTGAGTTCTGGATAAGTTGCCTTTGATTTAAACTTAAGGCTTTGTTATGGAGAAGTCCACTTAGAACAGAGCACAGGAGTGAAAAAAATATTAGTGAAGTACCTGACTGTATGACAAGACTGGCTGCAAACTTTAGAAATGGATGTTGGCATTTTAACTTTATCTCGGAATTTTAAAAAATTGTCAAGACCCAGATGTGCTTAAGAGATTATATGGCCTTTACATTTCCTTTTAAGAGCTGAAAAGTCCCAAGAATAATTTACATTCAAACTGCTTATTTATGCTTAATTCACCTAAAACTGCTTTTAAGGTGAATATATAATGTTTAAATAGTGCTGGGTAGTGCTTCCTTCCCCCCACGTCCACATCTGCAGTAGACACATTTTTCGTTATATCTTTCATATATAAGCATTTCATTTTTTAAAGATGTGTTCTAGACTAAAGAAACTTAGCATAGTCCCCAAATATTTAAAACCTAATTGTAATTAACCTTGGCTTGTGCTATGCTTTATAATTAACATAGGCCTTTCAACTGCTCTGATTGATTTTATGAATTCTGATGCTTGTTTTGATAAAACTCACATAGAAAGACATTTGGAGGTGGAATTGGTGAAAAAATGGCTTAAATTCAGGAATTTGAGGAGGAAGTTATCTAAATTCAATGCGGATTTGTATTTTATTTTTATGTATACAATTTAATCATTTCAAAATTTAATTGAATACTCCTTATATGAAGTTCACCATTATGTTTATCTTCCTTGGGGGATTAGTGAGGTTAAAGGAATAATATTAACTCAAAGCTAAGAAATTAAACTGTGAAAGCCAAGCAGTCAGGCTCCAAAAAGTTGCTGTAATAAAAGTCTATCAAAAGTTTTTCTTCAAATAAGAATTAGAACACTTCCACATATAACTCATTTTTTTTCTTTTCCCTTTTCTTACTTTCTGTTTAAAAGGGGAGAGGTGCCTTTGGTCAGACTGCGTTTGTCAGACCATGAAAAACTGCTGGGTCTCAGGCTGCCATTTCCGTGACCTCAGGGGTGTAACGAGTGCCCCTGGGTGTGCTAACCAGATACCTTTGGTAAGGTTCAGTTTCTTCGAGTAGACTGCCAAGGTAAAGTATGAAACATGAGGATAAATTTTAAATTTATTATTGAGGAAGGGTAAAGTCTACCTATATAATAATGTTAAAACCAATGACATTATATTCAAAACATTCCAAATGTTGGCTGGGTGGAGGAGGAAAGGGAGATAACAGAACTAATCCCTTGTGTTCCGGTTTGGATGTGTGTATCTGCTCAGTAAGAGGAATCTTGGACACAAAGTGGCTTAAACAATGAGGAGCATTGATTATCTCACTTGAAGGGAAGTCCAAATGTGGATCACTCTAGAGTGATTGATTCATGGCTCAACAAGAGCAAGAACTTTTAAGTTCTTTGCATCTGTCTATTCTGCTCTCCTGGATCTGCTGACTTAGTTCCCTGCCTCCTCGCCCCAACCCCTGCCTGCATTGTGGTATAGCTGCCACTGCCCTGAGAATCATTGTAGATACGGTGACATCCAGCAGCCTGGCAAGGTTACCCCAAGTATCTGTTAGTAAGAAAAGCCTTTCCAAGATTTCCTATACATTTCTGTACCCAGAATTATACCTCATGCAACAGGAACAGAAAACAAGGACATTTGGAGTGTCCCCTGCCACCTCTCCTGAGCAGCAGGGTATGAAGAGGTGGTGAACCACAGTCACCTTTTTAGCAAAAGGGAGGCGAGGGCTGGATTTTGGTGTCTTATATTTGGTAGCAATATTTGTGCACCTCTAACCAAAATTCAATATTTAGTATGAAGGGATTGGGTGGAATTATCAAATGAATTTTCCATATGTGGTGGGTTCATGTAATAATAAACCAATGTGCCAAAAGGAACTCAGCTTAGAGACTTTGAGGAAAAGAAGAAACAGGGAAATAGTCAGTGATTAAAAGTTTGGCTGTGGTTTTAAGGCTGAGGCACATTCGTGCTGTGACCCACAAAAGAGAGTTCACCTCTTCCTCTCAAATCTTTCTTCAACCATCTCTAGAAGGGAATTTCTATTTTAAGCTGAGTAGCCTTCTGCAAAATATCTGACCAGGGAGTTTATCAAAAGGATTCAGATAAAAGGATGCAGTTTGTGTTATCTTAATAATATGTACTATCCTGAGGCTTGTTTGAAGTTGGCAAACAGAAACATACTTCCAAAAGAGATTTTGATATGCAGTATATGCCTATATGAGAAATGTGAAAATGTTAAATACTTTCAAAATGTAGAAATAAAATTCATACCTTATTAAAGCACATTGAAGACTGGAATATTGTTATTTTTTATTTCATTTTATATTTATCTTCAGAGAGGAAAGGAAGGAGAGAAGGAGAGAAATATCAATGTATGGTTGCCCCTCGTGAGTCCCCTGCTGGGAACTGGCCTGCAACCCAGGCATGTGCCCTGACTGGGAATCGAACCACGATCGCATGGTTCTCAGGCCCACACTCAATCCACTGAGCTACACCAGCCAGGGAAATATTGCTATTTTTTAAACACTTTGGCTGAATTGCATGTATTTATTTTTTGGTTTTATTGAGATATAATTGACATAAAAGGTGATGTAAGTGTAAGGTACATGACATGATGATTTGATATAAACATATATAGTGAAATGATAACTACAAAAAGGTTAGTTAACATTTTTATCACCTCGCATAATTACCTTTTTTTGTGGTAAGAACATTTATGATCTGTGATTGATTATTCTTATTCTTTACACTGTAACTGTGTTGCATGGCTTGGCCCATAACTCCTTATCCCTCCAGTTAAAATTATAAAGTCTTATAATAATGAAATACTTAGACCCCTTTACTTCATCACCCATGTGTGTGTAATGAATTATGTAATTCTGGTTAATTGCTGGTCAGTCCCAAGAGACTGGAGGCTCTAGTGCTGGTTTCCGAATGTTTACATCAGGTGGGATTGGGGCAGCAGCTTCTCCGAAGGGGAGGAACGCGTGGGAAGCTTGACGTTTTGTTCTTTCTCGTACAAAATAATCATGAAAAATGGGAAGAATGGTAGCGAGGGCAGACCCGGGGGGCTGGCTGAGGTGAGGGATCCTCAAGCACCCCTCTGACGTATTTCTTAAAAATCATGCTGCGTTATATTTGGACCACATTCTTTTCTGTATTTATTTTTTTCTTCTGACACTTCTGATTTTTCCCTTTTTTAAATATGAGACATCACATATTATGATTGTCCAGCTGCTTAATCATAATATTTCTTTAATATGAATTAATCCTACTAGGTACAAGGGTACCATAATGGGCATAAGGGAAATAAGCTTTCTTAGGATTTTTTTTTTGATGTCTGAAAATACATATCCTACCTTCACATTTAATAGGATTCCTGAGTATTGAATTTTAGGTTCCAAATTATTTCCTTTGAATTTGAGGCTGTTATTTGGCTACCTTCTTGCATGTAGTATAACATGATAAATCTGATGCTATTCTGTTTCCCATTCCTATGTAAGAAACTTGTTTTAGCTGTCATCCTGCTCTCTATCTATGAGTCTATCTCAACTTTGTTGGTTCAATTTGTTCATTAGAGTCCACCTATGAGTGAAATCATATGCTATTTCTCCTCTGACTGGCTTATTTCACTTCGGGGAGCATAGCGGGTGGAGGGACTGAGCAAAAAGGAAAAAGGACTCAAGGAGATGGACAACAGTGTGGTGAGTGTGAGGGGTAGGAGGGGAGTATCAGGGTACTAAATGGTAATGGGAAAAATAAAAATAAAAATAAAAACATTGAAAAATAATGCTATGAGACAAGCACAGTGGGAAAAAAGGAAAAGAAAAAAGAGAAACTTGTTGTTGTTGTTATGGTTTTATTTTGGGGTTCTTAAATTTTGTAGGGGTTTGCTCCTGTCTCTGCTTGGCTCTCAGTGGGGCTCCCAGTGTGAAGACTCTTCAGCTCTGTGAGATTTTCTTCATTTATTTGATTATTTTATCTCTAGGGCTTTTTTTCTTTAATTTTTACTTTCTGGAAATTTTATAAAATAAATATGTGTTTTTGAGAATTCATCTTCTGTGTATCAATTTTTCTTTCATATTTTCTCATTTTGTTTTGATTGTATGACATGTGTGATTCTAAAATATGTATCGATCATGCTTTTTGGTTTCCAGGAACAGTTCGTGTTCTGTTCCCTTCGGGAAGTGGCAGCGGCCTCTCAGATGTCTCTGGGACGCCAGAGCTGTCTTTATGTCCGGTCAGCTACTCTCTGCGTTTATTTGGTTCTTCTCTTTTGCTTGATTGTCTGCTTGGATTTATGAATAAGTAACAAGGTTGATTAATATGGATAGCTGATGTAGGTGTTTTTGTGTGTCCTTGTGGTGAGGCACTGATTATTTTAAAATCTTTTTTTTTCACTTGAATAATTAATGCATACAAAGACTGAAAATTCAAGACAAAGAAGGGTATACACCCCAAACCATCAGTCTCTCAGAAAACCCTACCAGCTCTGAACCACTGTTACCAGTTTCCTTGTTGTTCTTTTAGAAAGTCTTAAAGTATGTACAGGAATATCCATATCTGTCTGTGTCTCTATCCATATCTCTATATTTATATATTCTCTACCTTTTACAAAAAGTGGTAACATACTATACATGTTGGTCTTCACTTTGCTTTTTTAGAAAACCTGTTTTGCAGAGTATTTACACGTGGATATATTATCTTTTACGCAGCTGCAGAATTGCACACCCGATGGACACGCTGTTATTGATTGTCTCGTTCTCCCGTCGACGGGGATGTAGAGTCCATATAATCTTCTGTATCACAAACATTCTCCACCAAATATTCTTGTAAAGACTTTTGGATGTTTATTTGAAAAACTTTTAAAAAAAGAAATTTTATAGGGTATGTGTATTTGAAGTATGATTTTAAAACATTATGTTAAATTAGTTAATCCATTCAGAGGTAATAGATGTTCTTTGGACAAAAGTCCAAAGGCACAAACAGAAATTTAAGTTTTACTTAAATTTCCTTCAGCCCCTTCTGTCTTCCCTCGGCCGCGCTCCTCAGTTCCAACTACAACACTGTCATCACACACGAGTGAGTGTTTGTGTGTGTATGTGCACGCGTGGGGATTTCTTCTTACATCATTCCTAGAAGTGAGACAGCTGAGTAGAAGAGTTGCGAGGCATTTCTTTTTAAAAGTGAGTAAAATTTTAATTCCTGAAAAATATTCACATTTGACTTCTTATAAGAGGAGCCACTCGGGCCGGCCCAGCACTGTGCCACGAGACAGACCCTGGGAGCTCACCTCTGCCGCCTGCAGCCGCCTCCAACCCCACGTACCGTCTGGTTGCTAACCGTTCCTCTAGGACCCCACATTTATCTTCACCAGTATTACGACAGAGTAGATTCTTGTAGCTTCATATAATCTCAATTCCTTTCTAGTGTTGGAATCCTGGCAAATGACAATGAAGAAACGACGGCTGGCTCCTTCGAGCTCTTCAGCACTGTAGAAGGTAAACGGTGCAATTAAGTTATCTGCGTAACAACGTAAAGAGGCCCGTGTTCCATGATAGGCGGCTTTCTGTGCAGGACAGTGTGATTGCTGAAATGGTGCTTATCGTTCTACCTTTTCATTACTGTCCGTTTTGTTTGATGTTGGCACCTTTTTAAAGGTTTCATTTCTCCAACTGCGGACAATTTTGGTTGGTTTCTAATGGCACTCATCTATAGAGAGGCAGATAGTCCTTATTACCCATCTTAAAGAGTCAGAACGGTATCAGGAAAGCATAGCTTTTGCATTGAAATTCCTAAGTATAGGTAGCTTACTTTATCAATTTTTATTGTCTGAGAGTTTTGGTGAACAATGTGGAGATTTACATTAGTAAATAAAGCGAGACTGGGTAGTAGAACATTAATGGGATTTTAAAATTAGGAGATGTGGGTTTGGAAACTGTCTGTGCCTCCTGTAAACTGTGACCTTGGAAAATCAAACAATATCTGTGTCTGTTTTCTCATTTGTAAATGCTCACAGGATTGTTGTGTGGATTAAAGAGATAATATAGCCCCTGGCTGGTGTGGCTCAGTGGATTGAATGCCAGACTGTGAATTGAAGGGTTTGCCTGTTTGATTCCCAGTCAGGGCACGTGCCTGGGTTGCAGCCTGGGTCCCCAGTAGGGGGTATGCATGGGGCAACCACACATTGATGTTTCTCTCTCATCATCTCCCTTCCCCTCTCTTTAAAAAGATAAATAAAATATTTAAAAAAGAAATAACATAAGCAAAGCATGTTGTCAAACACTATTAAGTGTTATATAAAATCATTATATATCATAATGTTATACATAATGTTATACATAATGTTTAACATTATAATCATAATGTTAAAGTGAGAAATGGACAGAACTTACTAACATCAACAAGAATAACATTATTATTTCCAACATTGCATATTATGGTAGAGTTTTAGCTTCAGATATGTTGGGATTTTATAGTTCCATAAGTGGAAAATATGAAAGGCCATACTTTTTTGTGAATGGGACATCTCAGTAATTCAGATTCTTTTGGGCCTCAATGAATATTGCAAACTGCCCTTTAGGACCAGAGCCCAGGATAGGAATGTAAATGTAGTGGGAGACAAGGCCGGTAGGATGAATGAAACAAGCTTGTGAAGGGCCTGGAATGCTAGCCTCAAGGAGACCGGATCCTAGTTTTTGAACTGGAGCTCTGTGGGGCCGTCACATCATGGGCATGAGGTGGAATATAAAAAGATGCAGAAAGAGAAAACAAGAGGGTAAAAACTTCTTCAATGGCAAAAGATCTGGAAACATACCTGTTTGCAAGTAGCTACTGAAGCAGGAGACTGACTGGGGTCTTCCTGAGTGGAGGCCTGAGTCTCCTACATTCCTACAGTGAGCAATGCTGCTGCGGAGTCTGTTTCTGTGGGTGGGGATTCGGCCAGGAGACAGGCTCCCCTTTGTATTCTTGGGGGACTTCATAACTTCCTGGCCACCTACTTCACTGTGTAGTAGACTTTGGCTTGACTCTGCCTGTTTGTCGAGTGTGAGAGACTTCCATTCCAAGCTCAGCACACCTCTGAGTCTTTCTTTACAGCCCAGCAGACCCAGATTGTAGGCCTGTCTAAGCCTATTCCTGTAAGGCGCTATGAGGGTTTGTAAGAAGGAGGAAACACTGTTGTAGAGCCAATAGACTGGTGGGGGAGGAAGAGGCTGGGAGCGGGGAAGGCACCGAGGACCATGGCCACAGGCCAGGCATGAAGTAGCAGTGTCTTACACTGGCAGGTGTAGTGGGGAATGGGGAGGCACAGCCGCATGGCAGAACGGTGTGAGAGAAGAGTCAGTACTAGATGGAAAGAAGACGCTGGAGGCAGGAGTCAAGGGTTTGGTCAAGAGTTCACACTCCAGTGGACAGGAGAGGGGAAATGTGATCGCGGGAAGTAGGGAGGAGGAAGAGAAAAGTGTCAGTGTCCACCAGCCAGGTGGAGCGCCCAAGTACGGTTCGTAAGGGAATGCAGACTTGGAGAGGTAGGAAGCAGACTTGGAGGTTTTCCGTTCCTAAGCCAAAGGAGAAGCCTTGGTGTAACTGAAGTTTCTACACATTATATTCCAGTGAAACAAACACTCTTCCTTTCACAGGAAATTTTATTCAGATTGTGTAAGACCCGCTCTGAGAGAGGATGTGCAGCCACCTGCGCTGGCTCAGCCCGTTCCGTTGCCTTCCCTTAGGCCCACGGCCAGGGCACACCTTAGCATTAAGATGTTTTTGTTGAATGTGTATGTGAGCCCATACTGGTTGGCAGACCCCGAACACAGCAATTTGCACTCAGTGAGACTCATCAGTTTTGAGAAGCCACCCACTTACTTAGTCATCAGGTGGTAATTCAACTTTGCTGCACATTAGAGTCACCTGGGGAGCTTTTAAAAACAATTCTGAGGCCAGGTTACAACCCAGACCAATTAAAGTCCCCCACTCCCAGTTGCTTTTAATGTATGTCTAAACATCTGACACACTGCCAAGCATCCCCATTTGGGTGGAAAACACAGCTGATGCTCCACTTAAGTGATACTGTCCTTCAGAAAACTGCACTCGAGCAGTTCGTCTCGGTACTCTCCAACAGAAACCTCTCCACACTCTCCTCTTAGAAACATGCAGGAGGTGCCCAGGAGGAAGGGGGTCTGGAGAAGGAACAGTCAGGCAGGGGAGAAGAGAACCAGGAAAACTCCATGTCCTGGACAGTAAAGAGGGGGGACTTCCAGGAGCATGAATTGGTCATCAGTAGCAGTCACTGGTGCCAAATGCTGTTGCAACTTAGGGAAGGATGGCAAGGACTGAGGAGGAGCCAGAGAGTGTTCCACTCCACTTTAGTATAGTGGTGTGCTGGGAAGTCAGGCTGCAAAGCAGGTGAGGAATGCGACACTGAGGACACAGAGGTGGTGAGTGTGAGCGGAAGCAGTAGCCTGGCTGTGCGCGTGCCTCACAAATGTTCTTTGCTTGACTTGCACATTGTCTCTTTCATAGCAGTTAAAGATTTAAAAAAATAAATTTTTAAAAGATTTTATTTATTTATCTTTAGAGGGGAAGGGAAGGAAAGAGGGAGAGAAATATTACTGTATGGGTACCTCTCATGCATCCCCTGCTGGGAACTGGCCAGCAACCCCTGACCGGGAATCAAACCATGATCCTTTGGTTCATAGGCTTGCACTCAATCCACTGAGCTACACCAGCCACAACAAAAAAATTATTTTTAACGCTTAAAAATAGGAAGGTTTTCAGCCCTGACTGGTGTAGCTCAATGAATTGAGCATGGACCTGCAAACCAAAAATAGGGAGGTTTTATATAAAACGTAAGTTTGGTTTCTCTTGAAAAAACTGGGAGATCTAGATCTGACAACACCTGGCCTTCACTCCACTAGGTAACAATTGGTGGTCTGTTGGGAACTGCCCTGCCTGGTTTCAGAAGCTATAATCCCCTCCCCCCGCCATAGCTAAGGCTGAGTGAGAGACCTTGGGACCTTAAGCCACTAGAAGACAAAGCTTATCTCCCTGGCAGGGGCACTGCCTATGCCCCATTTACTTCACCCTGCTGGGCCCCAAGCCTGGCTGGTTAGCCAATGATGGGTGAGATTCCTCAAGTGAGGGATGACCTAAGACAGGCATGGTTATGAAGGAGCCCCCCAGAGAAGGACTTGGGAGGCGCTATACAAAAAGGGGGTGATAGACCCTCGCCTTTTGGCTTTGACATAGCCTGAGTCCTCATTCTGTCTTCAAGAAGTCTCCTAATTTCTTGGCTGCTTTACTTCCCCTGCCTGACTTAAGCCTAAACAATGACAGAGTGCAGTCCTATGCTAGAAAGTGCAGATTCCCCAGGGGCAATCAGGCCTAAGAAGAATATGTAAAATCCTGTAAAACCTGCTTTGCTAAGAATGCTCTCAACTTTCTGATAAGGGTTCAAGCAGGAAATGAGTTAGTTCCCGAAAGTTTTATAGCCCCTTAGCTAACTGACCTTGACTCAGAATAAGCCCTCATACTTCTTTGTAAGTTAACTATTGTTTAATCCTTAGTGCTTAACAATGATTGATGAGCTTTACCTGTGTTTCTGTGCAAATGAACCCAATAAAAGCCCATTGAGGAAAAGTTTCTTGGCCCTTCTCCTTTGAGATATCAGTCATCTTTCCTCCCCAAGCAGATCATGTCTTGGTAGACGTATTCTTATCCGTGGCACCTGGGGGTGTGGGATGGGCCCTGTGGGTGGAGTCCTCCCACCCCCAACAGTATTCCACCTTAGAAATAATATGCTCTCCCCTGATTCACCCCTCAGTTCATATCCCAATGATTATCCTTTCCACCCAACTCATTTCTTCCATTTGCATGACCTTCCTGGATTCTCTAGGCAAGTGAATTTGGGGCTTAGATTTGATCCAAGCATCTGTTGGGTGGTTTTCCAGAGAAAGGAAAGGAGGAGCCCTGTGTACCATTGTAGGAGGTCAGGGAGAAGCCTGCATTGAGGCTGTCATGGGGAGCGGGGCGTCAGGAAATTGGAGCAGGTAGTGGGGAGGTGGAGTAAAGGAAGAGCTTCTTGGGATTTTTCTGGAATAGAAAGAACCCAAAAGTGGGGAGGGAAAGGAGAATGTGTGACAATAGAGATTTGGGGGAGGAGATGAGGGAAGATGGGAGACTATTTGTCTCAGTATCACAAGCTCCTCACTATGAGATAGGAGGACACTAAAATATGGAGAGGATTTGGAATGATCATAATAGGAATAAATGAAATGAAACTTGAACTGGGGGTGGGATTGTGAAATTGACCCTAAAATGTACTGTTGAGTATATAAGGATTTTTGATGATTTATTTAGAAATAGCTTTTCCTCAATTTTTTGGAGACAACAGTTTTGATTTTATAGAAAATCATATTTTATAGGATTTGCAGTCGTCTTTTTTTATTTTAGAACCCATCCTTGAAATATATATAATTTCAAGAGCATTAAGGAATAAGTCCCATATAAATTTTTGGCAGTATGATAAAACAACTGGTTTTACATTGTTTACATTTTATGAAACTTCAATTGTATGTTGAAAAATTTTCTGTTCTGTTATTTTCTGGTGGTATTGCCATTTTTTAAATCATGTAAAGAAATGGTTTAAAAGCCCTTCTGCCAAAATATTCAAATGTTGTGGTTTAACACCAATATTTCCATTTGACTGAACCCTTTCAGATAACATAAAAGCAATTTGCTTTTATTGAATGGAACAAATGTTTGTTTGTTTCTTAGGGAAATTTTTTTTTTTTGTTATTCAGGTCTGCTTATTTTTAGAGATGGAAGGCATTATATAAGCTGAAATGGTGTTGCATCAAAATTATCTTTCATCAGTTTGTTTTACACCACTTATTTTTAATTGATGCTGGCATCCTCTAGGCTGCTCATGGGTAAATTTGTTTTGCTGATTTGAGTGTTTGGAGATTGTTGCATGGAGTCTGGGAAGCATTACAAATTCCGAGTCTGTATTTGAGGGAGGCTATGGCTTATAGCAAACTAAGAAGGTAAACCATTATATTGTTTTATTGAAGACTTTAAGAGTGAGAGATTAAATTATTATTTTTTAAAGATTATTTATTTTTAGAGAGAGGGGAAGGGAAGGAGAAAGACAGGGAGAGAAACATCAATGTACGGTTGCCTCTCAGAGGCCCCCTACTGGGGACCAGACCCGCAACCCAGGCATGTGCCCTAGACTGGGAATCGACCCAGCAACCCTTTGGTTCGTAGGCCTGTGCTCAATCCACTGAGCTACACCTGCTGGGGCGAGATTAAATTATTTTCATAGTAAGAGTTTACATATCTTTTTCTTACTCTGTAGAATTGTGTTACATACTGTTGTACCATTTAATTTTCTTCATAAGGAGGGAAAATGTCTATGATTTACAAGGCCATCTCATAAATAGTTAGCTAAATTATATAATTTGAAGAATGTAGGGTGTTGGGGTTTAAAGGGGCAAGTTGGTTTGTTCCATCTCCCCTCTGAGTTCTGAACTTAAACAGACATAGAAAATGAACACTGGGAATGAAACCGAAAAGATGTAGGGAATTTATTGCAAATAAAATTTGAGAATATGGCTTAGATGTGGGGCCAAAATGGACTTCCTACTTCCTTGCCCTACAGGCTTAGCCAAGCACAAAGGTGATCTGTATTATTTTTTAAATTAGTTTTATCATTTCAAATGATGAAACATTTATAGAAGGTATAAATAATATCTGCAAAAGTTAGAAAACTACTAATGAAAAGGAAGACACATGTATTTGCCACTCAATTTAAAAGTATCAGTGCCTTTGATGGCACAATAAGAATTTCCCCAATTCCACCTCTGACCATCCCCACCCACCTACCCCATGGTAGCCACTATGAACCCTGTCATTAGCCTTCTCTTGCTCTTTCATATGATTTGGTAGCTGCTTCTGGTGAACCGTAGAAGAGGAACTGAAGGAGGCTGTTCTGCAGGCCAGGAGACAGCACAAGTCTGAGCTCGGCTGATCACCATTCATGAGTGAATGGTGACCTTCATGGGGGATGGATTGGGCCTGCAGAGGGATGCATTTCCCCTGCCATCTTCTGGAAGGAGTGTGGTCCAACTCACACCCACTGGGCTCAGAGATCCTGAGTGAGAGGCCACTCATGTACAGCGGCCTGGAACTCAATGATCACCCAATGGTGAAAAGTAGACCAGTGGACATCAGGCTCTCAGCACAATACAGAAAAATTGCTCCTCTTACTAGAAGCCAATGAGTAAGATCTGTATATACACAGTGTCTATCCGGCTAGAGCAGAAGTTCTTGTTTTGTGAGCCATCAGGAATGTGAGGCCATGAAAGGAAGGTTCCCCTTATACCAGAAAACTCAATTCCTACTTACATCCAATTAAGTACCATTCTATGCAAAATTTTACAATTAGGGATTATTTTCTTGGGCTATTTCTTCTTTTCTTCCTGTGATTCATTTAAAATAAATTTGATAGAGGGAGAAGACGGTCTTATGAAAAGCCACGAGAAGCACCATGCTGTGTATATGGCACTTTTTACATTTGGGGGGAGGATAACAGCATGAGACACGGAATGTTTGTCCCTCTCTTGCCTTCCTGCCTCCTGTCACTGGTGAGGGAGGTAGAAGATCCACTGCCCTGTGCGCCCCTAGCCTGAGACCAAAGCTCATCTCTGTGCTTGAGTAGCTGGGTCAGGGCATAGCAAGGGTTTTACTCTTGCTCTGTTTGAATGGTTGACTGTGATAAAAAAAGGCAGTGGGGGGCAAATTCATTTGCCCACTCAAGTGTGAAAAATATAATTTTATAAATTTATCTGTACTCATGAATGGTGATCAGCCGAGCTCAGACTTGTGCTGTCTCCTGGCCTGCAGAACAGCCTCCTTCAGTTCCTCTTCTACGGTTCACCAGAAGCAGCTACCAAATCATATGAAAGAGCAAGAGAAGGCTAATGACAGGGTTCATAGTGGCTACCATGGGGTAGGTGGGTGGGGATGGTCAGAGGTGGAATTGGGGAAATTCTTATTGTGCCATCAAAGGCACTGATACTTTTAAATTGAGTGGCAAATACATGTGTCTTCCTTTTCATTAGTAGTTTTCTAACTTTTGCAGATATTATTTATACCTTCTATAAATGTTTCATCATTTGAAATGATAAAACTAATTTAAAAAATAATACAGATCACCTTTGTGTTTGGCTCTCTGAAGCCAAAAGTTTATTTGTTTATCAACTTCGAGGAGTATGAATTTAGGAATTATATATTCTTACAAACATATTCTAATATAGCATTCCCACAAGCATATTCTTATATAGCATATGAGGCTATATTAGTCCATACTCCAATTCAATTATCTAAGGCCCCCCACTCCCAAAATAGCAGAAGGACTTTTGGACTTACATAACATGCGCCAGGTGTGTCCTGGACTTTGGGCCTGGCCATACCCAGGAGCTCGGAGGACAGTGTGCATCTTCTCTTCTCTGTTTCTCTCTCAACTGTGTTAATCCGCTTTCTGGCTTCAGTGCTCTTACTGCGTGACTTCATCTTCCTGGCCAGGGAAGATAGTCACATGTAATCCAGCTAACATTATTCCTTTAACTCAGGATCCTAGAAGAAATGTGCATCTTTCCTGATAGCCAGGGCTGGCTACCCAATTTGTGGAGCTTCTTGTTCAAAAACCAGGAAAGAAAGGTGCTAAAATATAAAGTGATCTCTTGCCATGATGTTTTTTTTTTAAATTTCTTAATTAATATCTTTCTAAGTAAAGAAAAACTAAGAATTTAAATTATGAGCATGAATCTTATGGTTTATATTGTGCAGTGCCAGTTCTCAATGCAAATATATGGTCACAAAACTCATATACGGAAGCTCTGAAATTGCACACTTTACATTTCATACGTGCATTTGTATTTTGTTCCTAGAAGAACCCTGAAAATGTACAAAACAAACTCAACTATTTTTTTTTATTTCACCTCTTGGTATGTTCACGTTCTACCAATGCTCTTCAGTTTACTGATAAATAAGGAAGGATTAAAAGGAAAAGGTTGCCCTATCTTACCTTTCCTTCTATATCATCAATTTCAGTGAGATTGCTAATAAAGGAAGTAACACAAGTAAGAAAGGATAGGATGAAGTTATTAGGTTCTGATTCTTAAAACGCCATCAACTTCTTTTTGTATTGGAAGCAAGTTCTGGTTCAGGTGGGCAGCACGGCCTCTTGGAGCTGTCAGCACCCCTGTTTATTCTGTCTGAAGTGTAACATGCTTACCTTGTACTCTGAGTCTCCCGGAACTGCCTCATGCACGATGTGGGTCCACTGGAATGCCGTGCTCGTGGGTATCATAGGTGCTGTACTGCAAGCGGATTGTGCATTTCCTCAGCTGTGTGCCTGCCTTATTGTCCCACTGAAATACAAGGACAAAGATAAAATTAAGAATTTCAGAACGGTAACGGCAGAACATTTAAACCGAATCTCTCTGAGCATAGGAGCTTTGTGACTGAGTAAGTCACACACACAAGACTGGACCTGCTAATACTCCCTGAGGAGCATTCTGATTGTACCTGCTGCTAGCTGGGTCGAGGATTCTGATTGGCCCAGCCAACTGGGTTGTTCATTTGCCTGCGAACCTACCGTTGGGTCGAGTGTATGAAACACTCTGAATGGCCAGGCCTGGCTCATTTGCGCACAGCCTCCCCAACCAGGAGGACTCCCTCAAAAGACCCAACGATAGGTAGAGATCATGTGTTTACTATAAGGAGCTTCATCTCTGTCTGCTCCACTTCATCTCCTGCCACTGTATTAATCCTCAGTCCCCCCACTATTGTCTCAGGGACCTTTTTCTGTTCCTGGTGTATGCCGGATTCCTGCATGTTGGTGCTTTTGCAAACACTCTTCCTTCTTTCTGGAACAGATTTCCTCTTCTCCTGGAAACTGTTACTAATTCTTTAGCACTTAGTTCAAATTCACTTCCTCTCTGGGATCTGCCCTGACTTCCATAGGCAGAATAGTTGCTCAGACCTTGCACATTAACAGTTCTTCACTCGCTTGTAAGTCATGGCACTGCTGCTTGTATTCTGAAGAATTTGCTTCCTTTGTCTACTTCCTCTAGACTAGACTCTAGGCTCCTTGAGAGCAGGGGCTGTATCTTATCCTTTCTTTTTCAGATTTTTTCAGGTCCTGTACAAAACGCTGATATCACAAAATAGTGTTTTCAAGCTGCCTTCTATAACGTGATAGAAGGGTGGTTTTATAAATGACTCCCATATTCAGGATATGATTGGGGCTATCAGAGAATTTTCAGATTCTTCTTTCTCTAGCACTGGACTGTTTCCTGAGTAAACTGGAGCATCACTTGGTTAAAAGTCTCAGAGAAAACCAACGAAATGCAAAACTCTGAGAAGTAATATTGTGAATATAGATAAGTTTCCAATAGTATATTTCCTAAGGTCAAGCATAGTGTCTGTGGGTGAGTCCTTGGGTACGGTCTGTGGACAGGCAGCAGGCCCCGTTTCCCAGCCTGTCCACTGGGCGGATCAGCCCGGACTCTGGGAACTCAGGAGCTATATGTATCGTGAGTAGGAGATCAGTCCTATATCACCTTTTACCTTGATGCTTGTTCTCACATGGTCATGCTCATCTGTAGCAGTCCAGGGGAGCAGGAAAACAAATGATATGATCCTATACTCACCTTTAGGTCCTCTGTCCAGCTCTGCTTATGTAGAAGGTCCACTCCAATACAATACAAGATGAAAGGACTACTGCTCAGAATTCTGTCGTTGGAAAATATGCTCCAGAAAAGGAGCAGCCACTGCCCCAATGTATACAATTTCCATGTTAGAAATGCTCAGAGTCTGGAAGCACCCCCCCCCCCGAAACTGAATGTATATGATTCCTGGGTTCCAAGAAGAGAAAGATTAGAAAATGGAACTAAAGTATACGAGATGAAAATGGCAACAAAATTACATAAAAATTACTCAGTTATCCATAAGCTAAGGATATGAACATGTGAATTAGGCTGAAGAGTAAAAAACAGCAAAAAGAAATATGATGATTCAAAATTGTGAGAAGAAACTTTATTGTCACAATATCTTTGTTCTACTTAACAAAATCGTGACCCATTGTTTTCCTGCTGTGCTCTAGGTTTAATCTTTAAGTCTTGACTGTTCTCCAAGGTACCAAAACATACACAGATCATTTTGTACAGTCCTACTTAAAATATTGGTTTTTTTTTGCTAAATCACATCCTAATTAGCGTTTGCAGTTGGACATCCCATTAAAGTACAGACCTAGCTTCATGTCGTGAATGTGTTTGCCGTTGCTCCATGTGATAAAAACAAGGTGGTAAAAGAAACTCTTAAAAGTAAACTAAAATAAAATTATAATTAAGAGAGTTTTAGAATTTTAAAACCATATAAAAGTTGAGCAGGTCATTTGTCTTCTCCTTTTTTTAGGTCTGAATACTTTTTTTGCCAGTTTATTGATTCATAAAACATTCACTATCCATCATACCTATAAGAAAACTAAAAACTATGATGAATGTACCTTGTAAATATTATATTTGATTGGTTAGGATGTTGTGTCATCATAGAAAAATTAATCACTTAAATCAATATGGAATTGAGATGTGTGATTAAGATGTTTAAAAACCCTCTATCTCTAATCATTATTTGGTGATTTTTTTTTGGTCCTCAAAGAAGATGAATGTTGTATCTGTTAATGACATTTGATCCAGGGCACCTTGTAACTAATAGCCCCCAAGCAGAGAAAGTTCACTAACAGAGATTGTTATAAAAGGTAAAGGACAGAATAGAACAAAAAAAATTGGAGATGCCAGAAAAAACAGGCTGTGAATTGATAGTAATGAATGTGCAATTTTCTTCATACATGGCAACAATAATCCATCACCTCCCACGCCCTGCTGAGATGAAAAACTCTAATTGGCCTTGGAGATAATATTTGTTAGATGCAGTGTCAGACTAACAGGTAGTTAGAAGTGTGTTAAGTAGCACATTAATTAAATTGATACTCAAGCATTTTCAAAACTTTAAAACTTCCTGTTAAATGATTGCATACATTTGAAAAAATGTGTAGCATTTAACAAATTTTTAATATATGTATATTTTAATCCTCACCTGAGGGTACATTTATTGCTTTTAGATAGAGGAAGGGAGAAGGGTGGGGAGAGGAAGAGAGAGAGAGAGAGAGGGAGAGAGAAACGTAGACCGGCTGCCTTTTGCACACATCCTGACCAGTGATTGAACTGGCAACCTAAGTATGTGCCCTGATGAGAATCGAACCTGTGACCTTTTTGTGTGTAGATGACACTCTAACCAACTGAGCTACCTGGCCAGGGTGTGTGTAACATTTTTGGTAAAATGGAGATACTCTTAATTCAATTATAATAAAAAAACTTTCACTGATGTAAGTCAAGAACAACAAAAAGTTTTTTAACCTCATTAATTTATAAGCATAAAAAGAAAGAGAATTCTTGGGGGTGGGGAATTGAAGTGAACAATTGAATGCTCACAGGCTTTGTATATCCATATACATGTGGAATATACACACAATGAACTATTCAGTATTATTCTACTATTGTTAAATTTAACATGTCAATGATTGCCAGTAATGCAACAAAGGGTTTCTACTTCCAAATTTGGCTATTTTGGAAGGCCTTTACTTTTTGGAATTCTATAACTCAAATGATTTTTTTATTTATACAACCAAATGTAAGTACTTGCTTTTGCATGGAACTCTTTTGTTTAAGAAACTATGTTTAAGAGGAAGGTGAATCCCTAAATCCACTTGGTCCTGAATGCACAGTGACATTCACACTAACAGGTGCTTTGCAGAAAAAGGATTCTGTGCTTTACTGATTTTGCAGAAACACCTGGTAAAACAAAGTTAAATGTTTCTTCAACATATGGCATCTTAGACCTTCAAGTGCATTCTGACTCTGGGAGGAGGACATAGTACTGAGTGTTGATGTAAATGTTATGGCCATGAATGAACTCTGGACTGAGGAGTCCTTGAGAGTGGGATGGAGGAATGTGTTGCCCAAAAACAGTTTCCCTATTTGTAGAAATTGCTGTGTACCTCAAATGAGGGTCATAGTGTGAACTGGGAGTGAGGAAGCTGAATAGTGGACCAGGCCATGGAGCCCCTGTGTAGGAGTCCACACAGGATGGGCTTTTGAAGGAATGGATGGCAGGTATCCCAACCAGCACTAAGTCAGGAATGCAAGAGGTTGGCGTGAGACCTTTCCTCCATGTCACATTTAGACTATTTTCTCAGCTTTATCACATTTATTCTGTAGTATTTCCATTCACCACTTTTCTTTTTTTACATTAACCTGTCCACTAAGGATGAATACGTTGATGAATAGATGGTGAGAGCAAACCAGAGCATGATCTTAATGCAGAAGCTGCACGCCAAGTCCTATGGTTGGAGGAGGCTGAAGAGCTGTCCCCAGAACGATCTTCCATCCAGTCTGTGGAACTTACTGCGCCATATACTCAGGTCTCCCTTTTCCAACATATCACCTGGAGACACTTTGGACTGCTTTGAGTTTATTGCTACCCCCTCTTTTTTTTATACCTTTAGCAAGATCGAGTATGTTTTCTTGTATGTCTCCAATATTATTTGTGCCACTGGTGGAGATGTTTGTGGCAGTGATTTGTGTCATTGGGCTATCTCTGAGCACACCTACCACAGTGACCGACTCCAGGCAGTGGTGCAGCCAACAGCCTCGGGTGCAGGGAGTCAGGGGCTGTGTTGTCTGTAGAGAATTTTACAATAAAAAAAGAGGTTGTTCACTTTCTATTGTTATCATGCTCCATCAAGTTTCAACAACTCCAGTGATAGAGACACTCCTTCCTGAAAGAGCAGATGCCACCCCCCCAACAGCTCACTATGAAAAATTGTGTTGGAGAAACTAACCATATTATATTTTTATATTTTATGCTTTCCCTTCCTACCTGTCTCAAGGACAATTAAATTCATCTTATTTGGTAAAATCAAATTATTTAAAATTAGGAACCTTATCCGCAAAAATCTAAAACCAGTTTCTTATTGAGTTGCCTCATCTTGATTACTTTCCTGAAGGAAAAATACCTATGTAATAAAAGGCACTGAGTTAAAAATACAGTAAGTCCCAGGTTGTGTTTTGTTTTGTTTTGAGAGAGGCAATGTCACTTTGTAGAATTTACTCTTGAATGCAAAGACCTCAGTTGCAGGGTTGGCACTGAAACTGATGAACCACTGAGACCCACAGCATCAACTTTCTGGGGTTCAGTTTTCTTATTTTAAAAAGATTAATGAAGGGGCTAGGCAGGTCACTTTACAACATAGTGATTTTAACTAATTATGCTAAGTTAAGATGATTTAAAAAGTCTGGATTAAAGAAATAATCATTGATTTTAGAGTCATCATTATCTGAAAAGCAAATATGTAAAGTCTACCAACTCTGAAATACCAAGCCCTGGGCATTTAAAGATGGTCTCCCAAATTTTAGAACTCTTAAGTAGGAAGAGCAGGAACCCCTGCATGCCCCAGAAATAATTCTCTTGTAGACGTTAGAAGGTAAGCTCCGCATCCCCAGAAGGCCCTGATGTCTACAGATGGCAGATGCTTTAAAATCAGGCTGGCCCTGGCTGGTGTGGCTCAGTGGATTGAATGTCAGCCAGAGAACTGAAGGGTCACTGGTTCGATTCCAGGTCAGGGCACATGCCTGGGCTGAGGGCCAGGTCCCCAGCTGGGAGCCCAAGAAAGGTAACCACACACTGATGTTTCTCTCACACATGGCTGTTTCTCTCCCCCTCTCTCTCCCTTACTCCCTTCTCTCTAAAAATAAATAAAAATGTTTAACATCAGGCTGAAA
This sequence comes from Sturnira hondurensis, assembly GCF_014824575.4. Taxonomy (NCBI): domain Eukaryota; kingdom Metazoa; phylum Chordata; class Mammalia; order Chiroptera; family Phyllostomidae; genus Sturnira; species Sturnira hondurensis. Next base: position 7,842,035 of record NW_028088227.1, on the reverse strand, counting down.
TTAGCCTACTACACAGATTTTGCTGTTCTTGCTGCCTCTGCCCCACCTCATCATTTCCTCCCAAGTTTCTCCCAGGTCTTTTCCCTGTCATGGAACTTTCTCAGAGCGGGGTCCAACCATTTGGCATCTCTGTGCCACACTGGAAGAGGAAGAGTTGTCATGGGCCACACATTAAATACATTGTGACATGTAATCACGCAAAAAAAATCTCAATGTTTTACGATTTTGTCTTGGGCCACATTCATAGACATTTGGGCATGCAAAGAGCCTGTGGGTAGCAGGTTGGACACCCGGGCTACTGAACCATTTAATATCCATGGTGGGCATAACTGAATTTTTCTGGTTTTCACCTGCAGAATGGGTATTTAGATATGTTTTTCAAGGATCTTTGAGTGTCAGGTGCTTTGTTCAGTGATCAAAAAAAACTGATCTTTCTTCATTCACTTATGCATTTATTAAAAAAATAAACAAATGAAAAAAGATTGCTTGCCTAGTGTGTGCTAAGGCCACTGGCAGGGCTGGGATAGAGCAGGGAGTCAACTCTCTGCCTTTGAAGAATTTGCCTTCTTTTCGTGGGGTGGGGCTTGGAGAACACAGGTGGAGTCAAGATGTGCAGACATAGTTTTTGATGCATCTAGAGTCCTTGCATAATAAACCATTTATTCTAAACAGTGAGAGCAGCAATGTGAGAGTAATGTACTTTTAGGAGTCACAAGTCCCTAAAAATATTTCTAGGTGTCAGTTAGACCTTATGGTCTTGACTTAGACTGAGCAGCCTGACTATCTTAGGTTAGGCCAGACGGAACTCTCTCGAGGCCTGGCCCTTGTTGCTCTCCCTAAGCCGAGGGAGTCACAGGCTTGGGGTTTTCCCCCATCTTTGGTAGCAGTGTTTCCCAAACTTGGCTGTGCCTCGCAATCCCATAGGAAATCACTTAAGGAAGCAGTTTAAAAAATATATGTGTATAATATTTATATATACTAATACAATGGATATATCTATAGTACATATACTCTAAATTTCTAGGATATATTTAGTTATACTCTAACTTTCTAGGAATGAAGGACCTGAGATCTATATTATCCATAAAATTCTCCAGGTGATTTTACTTAATAAGCCAGCTGTCACCATTTTCAAACCAGATTGAGGAACTACTACTAGATTAGTCATTCTAATGAAAGGATTTCTTCAACCTTCTCTTGTGAATGCTCAGGACTTCACAGTGTTATGCTTAAGGTATTTGAGGAGTCTGCCTACCTTTCCAGTTTCATCTTTCATTGCTTCATTGCTGGTTCTCTCTGTTTCAGACTCACCTACTGACTTCTCGTGGATGCGATTGGCACTCCTGCTTCTGTGTCTTCTTCGAACCTTTCTCCATGTCTTCAAGGTCCTCTTCCTTCTTCTTTAGGTCTCCACTCTTTCAAAGGTGGCTCCAGCCCCACCTCTGACCCAGGCATTTCTCTACTTGGCGACCTGAGTGTCTTCCTTTTTATAGCCTCATCATTTAGGTCACTCATTCATCACTTGTATTATAGTCCTTTGTGACCCCCAAGTCTGATTCAACCTTTGGAAAGGTTTCTAAGTGACTGGTGCACTTAGTGACATAGCATTTCATTAATGATAGTGATGAGGGACATTGTCTGATACTCTTTAGAAATCAGTGCCTCTGTTTGCCATTTCAGAAGACACTTTGTGAATGTATTGAAGGCACACATTGTGTCTCTCTTAATCACTGAAATTGTGTGTAGTGCCTGGTCTACAGTCATTTGTTGAACAATGTTAGGAAAAAGCCTACATTATTATTTCAAAGCCTTTGGTGTTGCTTTTGGTTAGTTGTTTGGTGCCATTTCAATGAGGGTTTCAAGCTTTGCTTTCCATTCTTCTGTTCTCATTATTTCCTTTTTAGCACACAGCAGGAGTTTAAGCTGCCCACTTGACACCAGGCCTGGTTTGTGTCCCAGAAAGAAGCTGTTTATCATGACTTCAGAAGTCAAGTCGAGTAACCTGAATTATCCTGTGATTAAAGTAATGTATAAACCTTGAGGCGATTCCACAGTGAACATTCTATCAGCTGAAAAACCTCATGGTGCTCCATAAAAGTGATCTTATGGGCTATCTGGGCTTGTTTATGGTTATGGGGTTCAGGGTAACATGAAGGATCTGACCCTGGTTCACAAGACAAATTTCTATTTTATATTATTTCCAAACACCTTAACTTAAATTCTTCTGATTTTAATTTTGTCCAAGCCTCATAATGTACTGTATGTTCATTGGATATGGCCTTTCTGAAAACTATCAGAAATAGTCCTTGTTATGTCTGAAGGCAGACATTCTATCAATTCTCATAATATTCAAGAAAAAAATAACTTGATAAAGCAATAGCCTATGCGTATTTAGATTTAGAAAGCATGTTTTCCTGTTAACTCTGCAGTTGTAAATATCCTTTAGACACACAAATACCTTGTGTGAATGACAGCCAGACTTTGCTTATATTTGTGCAGATAGTTATTGGAAGCTGGAAAATGACTCCTTGACATACTTTACTAAACTATACAATGAATACATTTTGATTATAAATGGGCCTTTGAGATTCAGGCTGTTTTACTCTGACCTGAAAGCATAAATCCCATTATTTCTACTGGCAGCTAATAAAGGTTCAATAATTATTTATTGAGTATTTTTGTAGATCAGATACTACAGGAGGGACTGGGGTACAAAGATGAACAAGACAGAGACATCTTTGTCCCATGGAAGTCACAGTCTACTCATACAAACAGATGTGAGGCAGAGGGTAAGCTAATAATAATTTAGTTACTCTTGTAATAGTGCTATAAAGTAGAAATCTAGTATATAGCAAGAGAATATAATTAGAGCCCCCAATCTCATTTGAGGTGGTGAGTTTGGGGGAAGGGTGGGAGTCAGAAGTGATCAGAAAATGCTCCCCAGAATAGGTGTTTTTGAATATAAGATTTGGGGGGAAAAGTGGGAATTAGCAAGGCAGAGAGAAAGAAATCACTAACTCCACAAATATCAGAATAATGAATGTTTATATAAATGACACACAGTAGCCCCGGCTGGTGTAGCTCAGTGGATTGAGTACTGGCCTGTGAAACAAAGGGTTGCTGGTTTGATTCCAGGTCAGGACACATGTCTGGGGTGCAGGCCAGGTCCCCAGTAGGGGGTGTGTAAGAGGCAACCACATGTTGATGTTTCTCTCCCTCTCTTGTTCCCTCCTTTCCTCTCTCTCTAAAAATAAATAAAGAAAGAAAGGAAGAAAGAAAGAAAGATTAAAAAAAGAAATGACATATGGTAAAAATTTCACTTATGCTCATGTAATTGAAATTTATATTTGTCCTATCTCTGATATTAGGAAAGGAGGTCTGTACCGTCTGTTAAACCTGGTTAAAATTCCTATATTATGAAGAACCAGAATGCTGTTAAGGAAACTTTGAAGGTCAGAAGAGAAAAGAGAGATTGTGTAAATGTTCACAAGGGGAAAATGCCTGTTTCAAACATTACATGAGGGTTCTAACCCATTCTAATAGTCATTTACACTAAGCAGAAGAAAATTTTTCTGTGATATTTCTTAACATGTGGATTATAACATATTTTATTATCATAGATTAAATTGTACCTGATATATTATCCAGCTATAAGTAAATACTTAGCATTTTGGTAACTATTATATTCTCTATGTATCCAAAATAATATAAGAAAGAAATAAAGACAGAAAGAAGGAGAATCAGACAGACATAAAGAAAATAAACAAGGTGAGTAAATTTAACACAATTTATTTTATTAAAAATGTGTCTAAAATCAACATTTAAAAAATGTGGAATGCTAATTAAGAACTGGACTCATACTATATTGACAAGAACAATACACATGCTGACTGTAAAATAGTGTTGAATATTTTTTGTCCCTCATTTAGAACCACTGGTATTTCAGATGAATCTAAAATACAGTTCTTATGTGAAATTTACTTGTGTGTTTCCTCCCAATTACGAATGTGGTACCAGGTCAAAAGGCCAAGTAAGAAAGGAAGCTAGCATCCCAGCTGCAGTCGATGCTAGTGAGGGTACAGTCATTTGAACTAGCCACTTGACTGATGCTGTTGAGTTTAATTCTAATAGCAACGTTTTTTACATGTGGGAAAACTAAGGCTCAGAGAGCTTAACTAATTTGCTGAAGTATTTGAACCAGGATTGAAATGCAGTCCAAAGCGCATTTTATTTCTTCTAAATTAAAGAGAAAGTGTTTTTCCCCCCAGAGAAAGAATGCCTGATTTTCTTTATTATTCTGGATTAGTGGTTGTCTATAAAATGCTGAAAGGCCTCATAAAGGCAAATTTACGTCTGGTGTGTGGTTCAAAGAGAATTTTCTTAACTAGATGGTAAAATGTTCCTTAAAAGAGTTGAATGTAGAAACAGAACTTGGGTTGCTAATGACTTTCTTGTTCGTATTTACTTTAAACGTTTACTTTCTTTTATTACGATGTAAAAATGTTTATTCTACATAAATGGAAATCCGTGAGAGCATAAAGAAAAAATTCTAACATGCCACCACTTAAAGACAACTATTTTATTAACATTAACATTTTTGCTAGCCTACTTCCTATGACTATGTATTCCCAGCTATGTATTCATAATTAAAAATAGATTTTGTCATTTTCACTTAACATTATTGTTTATGACTTTTTAATCTCTTCAAACTATTCATAAAGCTAATTTTCAATAGATGCATATTATTCCTTTGTGTAACTTAGAAATAAGCTATTGACATTTTTACTGTATAAGTCAATTATTACAACTCATGTTTAGCACTATTAAGGAAAATATAAAGTGCTGTAAGATTACATATTTTTTCAGTGAAAATTCTTATGAAAAATACTTGCTTCAGATTAAGACATTTGCAAAATGGTATAAATTTATAGTAAACCACATAGGTCAGGCTGTGTATATTTCATCTAGACTTTTGAAGAAAATTTTGATCTAGTTCTTTAAGTTTTACTGTAGTTTGGGACAAGGCATTGCTCATCTTTCCTGCATCGGAAGATATATTTGGTAGAAAGGTTTTGTTTTTTTTTTGTTCTTTGCATTTTGGCTGGATAAAGCAAATAATTTAGCCATGATAGAAAATAGCAAACATGTGCCTTTTCTTGACTGTTAATTAGTAAACATTTTACCACTGACAACCTGAAGCATGAAGATCCATTTCACATATATAGTTCTACTTATACTCTGACATTTCCTTACCTGGCTGAGTTATGAGCATAGATTCTAGAGTTAGATAGCCTCAGGTCAAATTCTGATTCTGCTTCTTAGGCACTCTGAGAATGGGAGCAAGTTACTCAACCTCTGACCTCATTTTTCTCACCCATAATGTGGGCATAATAAACCTTATTTCAGAGGGCTCCTGTGAGAACTAAATGAATCAAACATGTAAAACATGCAAGTGCTGAATAAATGCCAGCTATTATTACTGTTATTATCATGCCCTAACCTTTCATTTGGTAACAAATTTTTGTTAACCAGACCTTTGGTTAACTGTCATTTTCATATGAAAGCCTGATCCACCCTGTAGTGCCTCTGAGGTATAGAATCTATATCCCTCAGGCTACCTGTTGTTTTAGTTCATTACCTAGTATGAGCTGTCTACTTCCAGATGTTTATTTCTGAGATAACTGTTTGGTTCATTTGCTAATGTGATAAACAGTAATATAATTTGGGACTTTTGAACTCTCTGACTGGTGCTGAGACATCCTTTGAGTAATGGAGCTGATTCCGTAGCTACTTCTAGCACAACGTCCGCCTGCCTCGAGCTCCACTTGCATGGAGAGAGACGAGCATGAACTGAAGTCAGTGATTTTGCTCATTTGGTGTGAGGAAGGTGAGGTACAAGTTGGCAAATGTAGGTTGGTATTAGACCTTAAATGCTTGGATAAAACCCCTGGATGCTATTCTTCAGGGTGTGGAGAGAGATAGGATGAAAGAAAGACATCTTGCCAAAGAAGCCAGAGTCTGAGTTGCCAATCTCTTTATACCACAAGTCCCCCAGTTCTTGTGTTCTTAAATTTGATTCATTTCTTTCTCAGTTAGAGAATGTAGGATACATTCCCACTAAAAGCCAAATAGCCTAGTCACTGAGGAAGGTATTGGGTTGGCCAAAAAGTCCATTTGGATTTTTCCATAAAATAAATGTACATTTAAAATTTTCACCAATAACTTAATTCATTTGGATATTTTGAGTATGCCAACTATCTCTTGTTATTGGCTTCTAGTGGGTAGAGGCCAGAGGTGCTGCTAAACATCTTCCAATGCGTAAGACAGTCCCACAGCAAAGAATTTTTGGCCAAAATGTCAATAGTACCAAGAAACTGTGCAAACCACTTTTAACACATTTGATCAGTCTACAGCACCTTCTCCATATACTGTACAAATTTGTTTTTTGCATTTCAGTTACATTTTTACCTTTCTTGAAATAGTAAAGCTTAATACACTGAAAATGTCGCATATTTTCTTCCATCTTCAGTATTAAAACGGCTGCACAGTAATTCACCAATCTTGATAAGTTTTTTAAAAATGCAACCTACTATGACAGCTGTCACAATACTATCTAACAAAATTGTTTCATATGAAGTTAAAGACAACAAAACACTACTAGAGCCATCTTAATAGAAAAAAAAACCCAGCATGTAAGGGTCTTTTTGGTCAACCAGTATTTTGGGGGCCGATAGTTTTTCCACAGTCCTCAAGACTTCTTTGTAAATGGCTATCTCTTTTGTTTTTAAAGTGTTGGTCTTGGGCTCCAAAGGTGGTTGTTGTGTGTGTGTGTGTGTGTGTGTGAGACATTCTATTCTTTGGGAGCTTGAACAGTTGAGATTTGACTGTTTTAGAAGCATAATTATGAGGATTATTGTTCTTTAATCCCTTAATGATAATAAAATTTTACTGTTTCAAATAGCTGTTTGCTAGGCTATACTGCATACACATGTAAAACAGATGCTCTTATTTCCTAAGTAATCAGAGTCCTTGAGAGCTGTGCTCAACAGTGACTGCCTTAGTCTGAAAGGCTAATACTGTTATCAGGTAAAGAAGTTCCCAAACGTCTNCAAAACACTACTAGAGCCATCTTAACAGAAAAAAAAACCCAGCATGTAAGGGTCTTTTTGGTCAACCAGTATTTTGGGGGCCGATAGTTTTTCCACAGTCCTGAAGTCTTCTTTGTAAATGGCTATCTCTTTTGTTTTTAAAGTGTTGGTCTTGGGCTCCAAAGGTGGTTGTTCTGTGTGTGTGTGTGTGTGTGTGTGTGAGACATTCTATTCTTTGGGAGCTTGAACGGTTGAGATTTGACTGTTTTAGAAGCATAATTATGAGGATTATTGTTCTTTAATCCCTTAACGATAATAAAATTTTACTGTTTCAAATAGCTGTTTGCTAGGCTATACTGCATACACATGTAAAACAGATGCTCTTATTTCCTAAGTAATCAGAGTCCTTGAGAGCTGTGCTCAACAGTGACTGCCTTAGTCTGAAAGGCTAATACTGTTATCAGGTAAAGAAGTTCCCAAACGTCTTCCAGAACAGAATTGTCTATGTGACAGGGTTGCTGGATAATGAGGGGAAACATTTCCATTAATAATAGAGTACAGGAACTTCTAGGTAATTGTAATGAAGTTAAAGGGTAAGAACAAAATGCCAGAAGGAAGTTGTTAAGCTAAAGGCTATCTAATTTTTAGTGTGTTTTGCAACAAATTCTATAGAGATTTTATGTGCCGCCCCACACAGAAAGTAATTATATACAGATCTGGACTTCCCCAGTGTATTCATGTCCTCATTTTAGCACTTCCATATTGTGTTGTGATTAATTGGTTCATATTCATCTTCCCCATTAGATGGTTGATCCTTGACCTTGAAGATGGGCCACTTATCTGTTGGTCCCTTGCACTGGACAGAAGGATGGCATGTAGGACATGCTCAATAAATGTTTGATTCTTGTTGAGTGAGATCTGTGTTTATAAAAGTCAGTTTAAAGTAGATGATGCCACCAGTTAGCATAGCTCAAAAGAAAATGAATCTCATTTAGAGAGTCAGGGTTAGAAATAGTACTTCACATGATATATCAGAATGACTGGAGCCAACACCAATACGTGATCTGTTCTCTAAAAGAAGACCAACCACATAACGTCCACAAGTTATGCAGTGTTTTTAATGAAAAGTAGATATAAATAATGTAAAAGATTGATGGATGTTGTTTCAATTGATCACTGATGTAAACCTAGAAGTAGCTCTTAGGTGATTCAGTGCTGATTTCCTTTTCCAGCTAGCAAAGAGGCAGCACCAGGAGCAGAAAGCAGCTGCGGCCTTGTGCCATAGCTAGAGTTCCTTGGGTTCCCAGAACTTCTGGGTGGCAGGGTGGCCCTCTCCTCTGGCTGCGCTGGGGTTGGGCTGGAGAGCCCATGTGGAAACTCTTGCAGGAGTGCTTGCCTCAGCTGTCATCTTACACATTTTTCTGACCCAGACTTTAGGTCACATTCCACTCTGTGGTGTGATAATACATGTCTGTCTGTAGCTGTACCCTTAGTTCAGGTGAAGAAAACGTGCTAGGCAATGATAGGCAAAGGAAAGAGGGCTGTTACTGTATTAGACCAAAACCAAAATTCACTATAATTTTTCCATTTGATTCCATCTCCATCATTAGTTCTAGTCCCAGCTACCCTAGTCTCCTAATTGGTCTCCTGAATACTTAGGCCTATATCCAAATCCTATCAGTGAGGAAGATCTTCTCAAGATGCAGATCTGATTACATCACCACCAACACCCTTTGCTCTTGCCTCCCAAAGCTTAACTTCCTGAAAAGTTTCCTAATCTTTTAGGATAAAATCCTAAAGCTTCATTCACTCTGGTCCCTGGCCCCTGCATGGTGTGGCACTGGCACACTATGCCAGACTCAGTTTCTACTATGTTTCCTTCCCCTTTTCCAGAGTCCAGCCATTTCCTCTGGTGTAGCGTGCTCCCTTGAGGCCCTGGAGCATACAGCTCCTTTTTCCCTGAACCCATCACCTGGTCCTTGTTGCCTAATCAACTTCTTGTTGTTCCACTCTCAGCTCAAATGCTTCTTTCCCAGTGAAGATTCCACTGTTTGTGCTTTCCTTCAAAGCACAAACAGTGCCCTATCTTCAAAGCATGCATCTCAGTTTGTAAGAGTACAGGTACCTACGTGATTATTGGATTAATATTTATCTCCCCACCAGAGCCTATATTTTGTGAGTGCCGGGGTCATATGTTTTTGTGGCCTCGGTGACTAGCACAGTGACAGGCACACTGTGTAGTTGTTGCTCAACAAATAGCTCATTAATAAATGGAAACGTGGCAACTGTCGTTTACAGCTGACGCTGCCTTCTAGACACTCTACTGGGAGTTCTTTACGGCTCATTCAATCCTCACAACAGCTGTATCAGGCATATCCACTGTCATTGAGAGAGGAAAACCAGATGAGGAACTTGAGATGGAGAGAGAGAAAGAATGCCCAGGTTACACAGTAGTTAGCAACACTGGTATTTGCTCCTGTACCTGTCTGCCACGTGGCCTCTTGGAGTCAGCAGTCCTGACACCAAATCTATGAACTATGTGTTACCATCTCCATTGTGCAGATAAGTAAACAGAAGTTCAGTGAGTTAAAGTAACTTACCCAAGGTCACAAATTTGTTAGGTGGTAAACCCCAAATCTGAGTGCAGGTCTCCTAAAAATCATGCCATTTCTTTTGTTGCAGTCCTTCTCTGGGGGTGTTACAACCTACTGAATGATAAATTCTGGTCTAGAGAAAATCACGAGAAAATGACTCATTATGATACTGAAAACAACTCAGAGTTTAACGAGCACTGCATGTGTGAGCTGCTCTGTGATGTTCCTTGCGGAGACTGCTGCATTGAACCCTGACAAGGACCCTGTGAGAGAGCAGCACACCAATGCCTTCAGCATCCTGGCAAAATTGGACTGTGTGAGTCCAGGGAGCAAGCGCTCCCTCAAATCTCAGAAGATAAAAAGCTAGAAGAGTCTGCTATCTGTATGGCTGGATGGTGATGGGTGAATTAATTTTCAAAGTTCACTTGAGGTTACAGAGAACGAAATACTAGTAGGGGATGTTTAAGTGGGAGAAAAAGTTCACGATTTATGTGTTTTCCTCTTTTCATTTAAGCAGCACAGACACTGCTCAGGATGGAAGCCACACAAGGAAACTCGGGTCTGAAATGTCATGTCATTCTAGTCTCTTTAGTGCTATGCGGTGTGGTTGCCAGATACTCTAAAATGGAGTTTTAGTGCTGCTGTATATTCTGAGATGTATTTACATGAGGTTTTTGTAGTCTGTGGATGTATCTTCTGTTTATTGCTAAATAAGCCTTACATTCATCGTTGTGGATTCAGTCGAAGACTGACACACTGACATTGGAAAGATGACGCAAGATTATATCTCAGAGTAAAACATGCAGCCTGGAAAACGGAATCTCGGAAGTAAATACTGATACATGAATAAAGAAGCAATTTTCAGAGTTTGCTTTACACGATTCTTAGGGAGCTGATTACCTTTATCTGTGTATATTATTTCTCACCACTGTACAAAGTGAGTGGATGCTTGTTTAATAACTTTCAGAGAAGGATGATGTTTTACTGAGGACTTGATTTTTCCAGAAAAGACAAGAACATCAAGAAACTAGGTGACACATTATTGCCTGCATTGATTTCCACACCTCTTCCCCACCAAGGTTTCTGGTTGCTGAAACCCTAGCATCCAAGGAATGATCAGTTCAGAGCTGTCTTTTGTGGTGTTTACCTCCAAATTACAGGCTAAAAATATGTCAGAACATGAATGGAAATATCTCTTTTTGAGAAAAACACATACATGTTCTATACATGGTGTGAAACACGCCTATTGCCCCACAGATTCTTTCTTTTCCTCCATTTACTTCTTCCTTTTTGCTTCAGAATTACCCATAAAGAAATGACATGAAACTGCATTTTATATTAAAATGGTGGGGACTTCTTCTTTTTTTCTTTTCTTTTCTGACGAGTTGAAAGATTGTTCCCCTCCCCCCTCCCCCCCCCCCGCCCCCGGACTGAAAGATTTGCTGCTACCTGTATTTTTGGGCTTTAGCTCGCTGATAAACAGCCCATGGATTATACAAACATAACCGCATTTCCATTATCTCTCCCCGACAAATTACAGCCTGCCACCGGAACTGCCGCAGCAGACGGCAGGCATTTGGTTTTAAACTGTCTCCTTTTTCTTAAGTCCTGGAAACAAGGCCATGATTCTTCATATTCAGTTGAAATAGAAAATGCTCAGGCTCAGCGCACACGGGGAAATTGCAGCCTGGCTCTCGCCCTCCCCCGCCTCCTTTCATTTACTGCGCCCTTCACTGCATTGCGGCGCTGCGCGTCTCCGCCGGCGGCCGCGGGCTGGGGGAGGGACTGCACCGCCGCCTCTTTATAGCTGAACCGCAGAGTCTCGCTTGAGGTCCTCTTTTACATTGTATTTCGATTTTATAGAGCTGCTTTCGATAAGGAGAAGACGGACACATTGCAGAGATGTGTGTGGCATGACAGTTTTAGGAGAAGAGACAAACCCGAAGGTTATTCAGTTACCTCCCAGTCCCCTCCAAGGGCTGCAATTTTGGACCAGGCGGTGGGAGAAAGGGAAGTGCTTGCTTCAATACGTGGTGGTAGATCCGGGAAGCTGTTTCAGCCTGAATAATTTGGTTAATTTTCCTTGACGAAAATATTTAATGAAAGAGAGCGAATGTGCTAGTACCCTGCTCTCTCTCTCTCCTTTTTATTTTATTATGCAATTATTTTATAATGCACTATCATACTTAGAAATAATTTTACCTGGCTCCTTTTTGACAAAGTACAGTTGTAAGAGATTCTTCTGCTTTGTTTGGGTCTTTAGGGCTGTGGAGTGGGACCCCAACCCCCACCCCCCCCACCCCCCCCCCCTGCCGAGGGAAGAGACGCATAATCTCACACTCTCCAGGTTATTGAAGGAGGAAAGTCCAGTTCGTGGGGAAGTTTCCCGGGAATGGGCTGCGCTGCACCCACCATACACACAGCTCAGCAAATTTCACTCGCTTTGCAGTGGTGGAGTGTGAACGACCCCCATTGGGTTCACCACAGGGGAAGCCATCCATGGAAGGCAGTTTGAGTCCCTTTACTCTGTTGAGCCTGCGCCTCAGTTTTCTGGTCTATCAAGATCTGTACCCCACAGCCGCACCGGCTGTGAAACTTGAGTGGACCAGTGCATGTGAAATACTTTCTAACACAGATTGATCTCTTCAAACAGAAGCTGATCTGCTTTTGTCATTGTTGTAATTATTCCTCTCCTTGCCTCATAAAAAATGTATCTGTAACTTCTGTCTAGGGTAGCGCTGCCTTCTCAAATACTTCTCCTTAGCCATTATTACAAGGGTAAATCCAGTATTTGGTTTGTTGTTAACTCCAGGAGGGAAGGTTCTCTATCTTTCTTTGTAGCCCCCTGCCATGACCTAGGCACCCAGCAAGTACTAGCTGAGGAACAGCGTCCAGTGCCGGAGTGCTGCTGAAGCTCAGGAGTCCACTGCTCGGACGTCTTTTGTTCTTCCACTTCCTCCTTCTCGGTGGGGCTGTCCTTCACGAGCTGGAAACATGTGGAGATATTTTGGGCAAGCGTGACTCAGTCTGGAATAGTCTAATGATTTTACTAAAATATTCCCCAGTTTTATTATAGTCTGATTTTCTTAGCATGTATATTCCTTTTAGGAAACCAGGCAAAAATGCCTTTACTAAATCGTTTGGTTTAAAGAAAAATGCTTCAAGAAATTAAAGATTTGAGTGGTTTTTTTTTTTTACTTATTCATTGAAACCAGACCTCTAGCTGAAAACACTTGCTTGTTTCATTGCTGACCTCTCATTTGAAGCTAGTTCAAGTGGAGCCTGGATTGGTTTTAGAAGCTTACAATTAACCTCAAGCCATGAAAGTGAGAAGGAAATGATACAAATATTCATTTTATTCAGTACATGCTCAGAAATAACAGGGATCTGTGTAATGGACTATACAGTCTATAAATGGAGCACAACTATGATTTAATGGATTTAAAAAATCTTTACCAATATTAAATTATTTATGTTGAAATCTTAATAAAGTATACAATTTTTATGAACTGTGGAATTATTGCAATGTTTTGAAAGCTGTTCCTTGTTCTGTCTTTCACTGATTCAGTGTGTGGTATGACAGAGAGCTTTGTAGTTCTTGTCTTTGAATATTTAAAACTAAGATAATATGCAGCACTTTAAACTTCGAAGAACTATAGAGCAATTTTTTTTAATTCTGGAAAATGGTTTGGGAAACAAGTATAAAGGCTGATATATACATTTTGTATAAATATATATGCACACATACACACATATATAATATGTGTATACATTTTTAGAACTTTCAGCCGAGTCCTTTTTAGTTCTGAAATTTTATACTAAATAATATCTGTAACATATATTCAATATTATTAACCATGAAAATAAAGCACTAGTCCTTAACATGGATAAGTCTCAAAAGTTCTTTTTAAAAAATGAACATTTTATTATGTTCCTATGAGCCAGGTGACGATTACTTCGTTTTAAATGTAAGGCAGCCAAATGAATGATGTTCAGTTGGTAGCACCCTGAAACAAGACATGTTGGAGTAGCATTCTGCCTCGGGGGCTGGGTGGCTGGTCAGCCTATTACTGTCTGTTCTTCTGGGTCCCTCAGACACAGAGAGAATACCGATGTCAGTGTGGTCACTCCATCAGGCAGCCAGGCAAGATTATGAAGATCTGGAGAGTCTCTTTCACTCAGGTTCAAGACAATAAAAGTATTGAGAATGATTGAACCATACTGTGGAATGTGAGTTGTGTACACTTTATCATACCACTGCAGTATAATGTAGTTATATGAAACAAAAATATCAAATGGCATGCCAGGGCATGCAGCTCTACTTTCTGGCCCCTCTTGCCTAGGAATCAATGACACACAATTTGGTATCTCTGATCCCCACGGGAACGGTTGCCATTCTGCTCTGGTTCCCGTTTCTCCTGCTTGTTCGGTGTTTGGGTTCTCCACATTCTCTTCTTTCTCTGCTCTTCTCTTCTCGTGCTATTCATTTGTGCCAGAATCCAAACTTTCCTGTCATCAGAACTCTGTTTACTAACTGCAGAAGATTTTCATTGTGTCTGTAGTTACTCAAAGAAAAGATGTGATTTCTTGTGACTTCATTATCTGTATTGCTTTTGTGGGTCACTTGTTCTGATTTACTGCAAAGTGTTCATATCTTTTATTATTTAAATATAACTTTTCTGCCTATTTTCCCAGTTGTGCATTTTTCTATTTGCACCTGAGTCATTCTCTTGTTTACCTTTGTGCTAAAGTGGAGAAGTGGGTTATGGGTTCTTTTGATTTTTTGCTGGGAAGAGTAATTTCCACAGTGGGTTTGATTTGACAGTGGCTTGGTGGCCAGACATGTTGACACCATTACACTTTGTTATAATGGGATTTCACTATGTATTAAGGTTTACATACATTGTGTCTGCCAGTCACAAAGATTTCACAATTTTCCTGAGTCAAGATAGACATTAGTTCTATATGTAATATTTCCATGTAGATAATGAACATAGACAGATGAGTCCAATACTTTGCCTTGTCTGTGAATACAGAGTTTTCACAATATGAGCTTTTTAAAATGCTTTACTGGTTTGGAGAAATTTATCCTAGAAATAACTGCTTCTTCTACTTTTCTGAGATTGAAAATAGATGTTGATTTACAGAGACTTTGAAAGGCTGTGGCTTGAGTGAGAATACAAATATGTTGTGCTCTTGTTAGAGCCATAACCCCTTTGCCTTGGTGTGGTCTCTGGAACCATAAAATAGGCTTAATGTCAGAAGTCAATTGGGAACACATGTTCTCCGTTAATTGCGTGTTTATGAATAGACTCCAAATAAAATGTTAGAAGTTTTTCTTTTCCAGTTGCCTATTTTAAATTGAAATTCAAAGGATAAGTTTTTAAAGAAAACCTTTTATTTTGAAGTAATTTTAAATTTACAGAAGACTTGTAAAGATAGTACAGAGTTTCTGTGTACCCTAAACCCTGCTTCCTCTAATGGTAACACCTGACATGACCATGGCACAGGTATCGAGCTAAGAGATTAACATTAGTACAATACCATTAACCTATAGATGTTATTTGGATTTCACAAGGCTTCCCTCCTGCCCAGGACTAATTTTAAGGTCATTTTTATTTAAAGTACAGGATTCTTTTATTAAAAACATAATAAAATTACACCTTTAATAAATTTGTGAGTCTAATGTAGATATATTTGGGGGAGCTTTTCAGGGAAAATTAATGAAGAGTGTTAAATAATCATATAAGGGTGAAAACATTAAAACATTCAACATCTTAATTTGGGTGTACGGAATTGATTATTCTGACATATATTCATTATTTCCATGAATATGTCTTTCAAATGAATGCCGTTTCACTTCTAACAGGTCAGGGGTTAGGATATAAGGAACTTTCTATAACTATCCTTTTATCCTGCAATGTTTAAATTCAATGACTCTCTCATAAGGTTTTTCTTGTGAGCATATTGAATTTTGTACATTGTGGAAAATACTTCCACTTTAGATGAAAGAATAATTTTTGTTCATAAAGAGGGCATAAAAAGTACAACTAGCAATCTGATGAGAAAAAAGATAGCTACAAAAAAAGATAGCTACTAGTGTGTGGGAAAATAGTGTAATTAATTTTCTGCATTAAAAGGTGTTGTATCGACCCTCCTGTTGTTTTAGTTTATTTGGTGGCTTAGCAACATGAGTACATTTTAGAGGGCCAGTGCCTTTGTCCCACTTTGCCCTTTTGTGCTCCTCATGCTCCATACAGACACAGCACCTTGGACTGCTGGCTTTTCAGATGTTTTGTTTCCATACATACCTGAGTACTAGGCTCAATAGAATATCAAAGGAAAGGTGAATTTCTGACTTTAAAGAGCTCCTGATGACTTACTGTGCTGGAGAGTCAGAGAAGGTGCAGTCTCTGGGGCTTCAATAGGGTGAGGCTTTGCTCTCATCTTTTCTCAGCAAAGTGAATGCTATTTAACAATATTAATATTAAAGTGGAGCTTAAATACATACATGTATAAAGTCCTCCCCAAACTTTAACCCCAGGAGACATGTTGTGATTTTCAATAAGGGAGAGATTTAAAAGGGAAGTGCTACAAAGGATACACAGGAAGGTTAGAGTGAGGGTTATCTGGGTAAATGTAAGGGGCACAGATGAAAATGGATGCGCCTGGACCTTTATTCCATCTGGAAAAGGAAACCATGAAGCTGAAATTAGATTTCCTCCTTTGTACATGAAACACAGGGTGAGGCAAAAGCAGGTTTACAATCGTTCGTGTGGAAAATAAAGCAATAATTAATAAACAATAACACAAGAATAAACTCTGTGTTTGTATATGCTCACAATGACAAACCTACTTTTGTCCCACCCTGTGTATCAGAGAGAGGTTTACAGGAAAAGCATGTTTCCCCACTGTTTCCTATAAAGTTCCATTTCTGAAGATAAATTTTCAAGATGGCGGGAGGATCGGTGTTGTTAGGGCCAAATTCTAATTCAGGTATCCTTACTTGGCATTCAGTGGTGCCAGAACAGAGAGTTTGGCCTCAATTCCATGGCTATTCCCGAAAGGAAGCCCATTTAAAAGAACCGGTGATGGTGAAAGGTTGGCATATGCATTGGTTTTTCTGCAGGCCAGGGTTGTGGAGAGATTAAAACAAAAAGCAGGAAGTAGGGGAGTTCTCTTAGGTGTCTTTCTATCGGATTGGTTCTGTTGAACTGGTCCCCCTCATGGTGAGGCCTCGGGGCAAGGGAGGAATGCTTTCCAAGGTCATTTAAATGTATTTTCACCTTTATATTGCGAAGTTCTCCATAGTCCAGGACTGCCTCTTTGAATTTGCAAAGCCAGCTGTCACTGGTTGCTGTGGTCAAGAAGACCTACAGTGTAGCGCCTTGTCGTTAATAGCCAGTGGCAGCGCTGTATAGAAGCCGTCTCTTTTGATTAGTATTGTATTTATTTGGGGGTTATAGAAACAACCTGTACAGTGTTCTGGAGAAATCCCTTAGCTTTTGGGATAAAGATAAACAAGAAGGTGTTACTCATTTTNTATGCATTGGTTTTTCTGCAGGCCAGGGTTGTGGAGAGATTAAAACAAAAAGCAGGAGGTAGGGGAGTTCTCTTAGGTGTCTTTCTTTCGGATTGGTTCTGTTGAACTGGTCCCCCTCATGGTGAGGCCTCGGGGCAAGGGAGGAATGCTTTCCAAGGTCATTTAAATGTATTTTCACCTTTATATTGGGAAGTTCTCCATAGTCCAGGACTGCCTCTTTGAATTTGCAAAGCCAGCTGTCACTGGTTGCTGTGGTCAGGAAGACCTACAGTGTAGCGCCTTGTCGTTAATAGCCAGTGGCAGCGCTGTATAGAAGCCGTCTCTTTTGATTAGTATTGTATTTATTTGGGGGTTATAGAAACAACCTGTACAGTGTTCTGGAGAAATCCCTTAGCTTTTGGGATAAAGATAAACAAGAAGGTGTTACTCATTTTGATATAAGAGCTCCTTTTTGGCTCACCTAAATAAAATTGAGTTTATGTTAGAGAAGCAATGGTGTTTAATCTAGAAGTAATTCACTTTGAATTACAAAATGTTAATTGATTTAATTTTCTTTGCTGGTATTAGTTGGAAGTTAATCACATTTTATTTGCCTCTGTGATTGGTGGAGTCAAGCTGGGAACTTCAGGGGGCTGCCAGGAAAGAGTTGCTGAGGGAAAGTTGCTGCAATATTGCCATTTGGTGGAGGGCTGGTGATGTGCTGCTGTTGGTTAGGTGGAGCGGATGCTGTATCGCTGAGCTTAGGGATGCTCCAAACTAACCCCAGGAAGGAAAATCATCACGTTCTAATGGTTGAGCACATAATTAAAATTACAGAGAACAGACAACTTCCTAGGGGTTTGGTAATATCCCATGGAATGTTATGGGATTATATCAAGAATAAAATGGAATTTAATGGCCGGTATTATTGTCCTTTAACTTGCCACCTTTGTGTGCAGCCTCACCCCAGACCCTTCAGCAGAGGCTGAAGGAGGCATGGGAAGCCAGACTTTTACTATATAAGCAGGGTTGCATGAAAGCAGAAAGTGTCTTAGGTTGTCCCATTGTTTTATTTTTTTTTCTTTTGTTTCCCTTGCCTGAGAAGATATATCAGATAAAATATTGCTACAAGCAATGTCTGAGATTTTACCACCTAAGTTTTCTCCTAGGATTTTTGTGGTTTGGGGTCTAACATTTAAGCTTTTAATCCATTTTGAATTTAATTTTTGTGTGTGGTGTAAGAATGTGGTCTATGTCCCCTAGAGCAAGGGACATAAAAGAAACAATAAACAAATTTCATTGAAATAAAAAACTTCTGCATGGCTCAAGAGAACATCAGCAAAATAAAAAGGGAGCCAACCATATGGGAAAATATATTTGCAAATGATACCTCAGACGAAGTTTGATATATAAAATACATAAATAATCGACACAACTCCACTCTAGGAAGACAAACAACGCAATTAAAAAATGGGCAAAGGACCTGAACAGAGGACATACAAAGGGTCCGGAAACATATGACAGAATGCTCAACATCACTAGCCATCAGAAAGATGCAAATTAAAACCACATTGAGATACGACTTCACACTAGTCAGAATGGCCACCATAAACAAGTCAACAAACAATGTGTTGGCATGGCTGTTGAGAAGGGAACCCTGGTACACTGCTGGTGGGAATGCAGACTAGTGCAGCCTCTATGGAAAACAGTATGGAATTTCCTCAGAAAACTAAAAATGGAACTGCCTTTTGATCTGGCAATTACACTGCTGAGATTATACCCTAAGAACCCTGAAACACCAATTTAAAAGAACCCATGCACCCCAATGTTCAGAGCAACACTATTTACAGTAGCCAAGTGTTGGAAGCAACCTAAGTGCCCATCATTAAATGAATGGATCAAAAAACTGTGGTACATTTACACAATGGAATTCTATGCAGCGGAAAGAAAGAAGGAGCTCCTACCCTTCACAACAGCATGGATGGAACTGGAGAGCTTTATGCTGAGTGAAATAAGGCAGGTGATGAAAGAAATTCTGTATGATCTCCCTATTAGTGGAACATAATCAACAGAACAAACAAGCAAGCAAAATATAACTACAGACATTGAAATAAAGAACAAACTAATAGTAACCAGATGGGAGGGAGAAAGGGGGTAATAGGGCAAAGAAAGGAAAGGGTCATTGGGGAACATGTATAAAAGACACATGGAGAAATCCAAAGGGGGTAGGGTCAAGGGTAGGAGGTGAGGATGGGTGAGGCAAGGGGGAGTGATGGGGGAAAATGGAGACAACTGTATTTGAACAACAATTAAAAAAAGAAGGTGGTCTAGTTTCATTTTTCTGCACATATCTGTCTAATTTTCCCAAGAGCATTCATTGAATAAACTATCTTTAGCCCATTGTATGTCCTTGCTTCCTCTGTTAACTATTTATTGACTCTAAAGGTATGGGCTTATATCTGGGCTCTCTATTCTATTCCATTGATCTATGTGTCTGTTTTTATGCCAGTACCATGCTGTTTTTATTACTTTGGCCTTATAGTATAGTTTGATATTAGCCTTTGCAATAATAGCATGGGTGGACCTGGAGAGCATTATGCTTAGTGAAATAAGTCACTCAGAGAAAGACAAATACCATATGATTTCACTCATATGTGGAATCTAATGAACAAACCGAACTAACATGCAAAAGAAAGACAGACTCATAGATAGAGAGCAGGAGGACACCTATGAGGGTGGGGCTAAGGGATAGCCGGATTGAGCAATAAGGAAAGAGGACTCATGGGCATGGACAGCAGTGTGATAATTACAGTGTGGTGGGGAGCAGAGTGTATGCGGGATAAATAGTAATGGAAAAATACACAATTAAAAAGAAAGAAAATGTCAATAGGAGGCACATAATAATTTGAAAGGGTTTTCTTGGCATCTATATCAGAATGCCCCAAGAATTTTAAAAACATGTCATACTTAACTATTTAGTCAGGGGTACTGACCTGTTTTTTTAAAGATAATTTTATTTATTTATTTTAAAAGATTTCATTTACTTTTAGACGTAGGGGAAAGGAGGGAGAAAGAGAAGGAGAGAAATATCAATGTGTGGTTGCCTCTCATGTGCCCCCTGCTGGGGACCTGATCACAACCCAGGCATGTGACTTGACTGGCAATTGAAACCCTTTGGTTTGCAGGCTGGTACTCAGTCCACTGAGCTACACCAGCAAGGACATGACGTCTTTTCCCTTAGACTGTCAAATAAAAAAACAACAACAGCCAACATAACAACAGTCATCTGATGTGAATGAAGTAAATGAATCAAAATTACACCATTTGAGGGGGGGTCAGATTGGCAAAAATATATTTCTTGGTGTGGGGCAAAATGTTAGTAATTAGTTTATGTGTGCCACGAGATGAAAAAGGCTGAACATTTCTGGTCCATACTAGTTATCCATTACTTCAAAACTTAGCAGTTTAAGTCAACAAACACCTATTATTTTGGCTTCTGTGGGTCAGGAGTCTCAACATGGCTTAGCTTCATCCTCAGTTTTTCTGACAAGGCTGCAGTTAAGGTGCTGGCTGGGAATGCAGACTCATCTGAAGGCTCAACTGGGAGAGGATGTGTTTCCAATCTCACGTATGTGGTTGTTGGAGGGAATCAGTTCTTCAGTGTCTTGCTCCATGGCCTCTCTGTGAAGCAGCTCACAGCATGGCCTCTGATGTCTCTCAGGGTGAGTGAGTGGGTAAGAAAGGGCATGCCAAGTGGAAGCTGTGGCCTCTTTGCAACTTAATCTCAGAAGTGACATCTCATTCCTTTTTCTGTGTTCCATCCACAGAAGCAAGTTTCTAGGTCCAGCCCACACCGAGGAGGGAGGATTACATAAGGGCATGAATACCAGGAGAAGGGGTCACAGAGGGTCATCTTAGAGCTGCCCCCAGTGTATACTAAGGCTTTTCCTATTTCAAAAGCAGATTGAACAGCTATCAGTTTATGTACGTTGTTATCTATGAAGAAGTCATTGATTAGGTGAGGAACCTGCTGTTCTGAAGTAAGGTTATTATTGGGAGAAATGTGGCCAAACCCAGTGGACCATGCTCTGTTATTGTGTTGAAAGTCTTTCTACTCCTTTAGTTTTATAACCCTGCTGGTAAACATTTTTCCTTGTTTTCTCCTTCACCAAGACCGAGGACCTGCTTGTTAGGTCCCAGTCCTGCATTCCCAAACCCTTGTATCCTCCGTGTATTAAATATCATCCATGTTTTCTGTTCTTTACTTTTTTACACAGTTCTACAAAGTAATTGGATATAAAAACATCTGAGAAATTAATTCAGAATAATATGTTAGTAAATTATACTTTTGAAATGTCTCCACTTATCTAGGCCATAATTGTATTTTGTCATGGAATTTCCCTGAGGACTCCTCATTCTTCAGGTCTTCAAGTCCTTAAATGTCATTTCCTCAGAATGGTCTTTCTTGACCATCCTCCTTAAATAGTCTCCATACTCCTCTCTGGTTTTTTGCCACATTGTCCAGTTCATTACCTTCCTAGCATTTATCATTACTTGAGAGTATTCACCTCATTTCTGTGTTATTATCTTGTCCCCTCTCACTAGAATTTAAGCTTAATGAAAGCAAGGAGCAAAGAAAGAGGCAAGAAACAATTTCTTTTGTTTACTGTTATACCAATTGATGTTTAGAATGTTACCTATTCCATAGTAGGCACTCAAGAAATATTTGTTGCATGACAGAATATGAAATTTCAGGAACCAAATCAGGAGTAGGGAGAACTGTTTTTGGTCAGGGAAGTCTTTAAGTTCTCCTTCCATCACACCTGTCTCCTTCAGCTGTGTGTTGAGTCTGTTTGGCTCAAATAGTTCTCGAGTAGACTCTACTGTGGTCGGCTGACATCACTGGCCCTCTGAATCTGAGAAGTTCAACTGTAACATGGTCCTAATATTAGCTGCTATAATTAGGAGGCTCATAAAGGTGTACTTCTAACCTTAAAGATTATATAAATGTATGATTCTTTCTTTGGGACCAGCAAAAATGAAAATGTAAGGCTTTGACAGAGGGAACATTCAACCTTTGAAATTCAAATGTCTTCTGATTTTCACAGTGATGTCTCCTGCCATCAAGTGTGATGGCTGTATTCTAGGGACCCTTGAGTAACTGTGGGACTGCATGGAAAATGACAGAGAATAAAAACAAATCACAAGAAACCACATTCTAATAAATCTATAGAAGGCAATTGCTTAAGGTTGAAATTTTTTAAAAAATCGAGGATGGTCTTGTCCTGTATAGAATGACAGTTTAAATTAAAAAAAAATCATCTTATTCTTACTTGCTCTGGTTTCATTTTCCTTCAGTGTGGAGTGTGACTTGATAGTCGTGTATTGTGTTTGAATGCAGCTCAATCACTGTGCTGCTTTTCCATTGCAGCAAAGTGGGTTGAAAGCTTGAGGGATTTCTCCTGCAGTAATTCCCCAGATCTCATTCCTGGTCAGCGCCGTGCTGCTCATTTCCATTAGCAGATAGTTCTCCTTTTTGTTCTTTGCTTCCAGACTCATAATTCTGTGCTTATCTGCATTGAACTTCATTTGCATTTATTAGCTGGGTAGGTACTTGAAATATCTAAAACCCTTTTATCTGGCTACTTTGTTTCTCATTATTTGCTGTCTCTTCCAATTTAGTATTAACTGCATACTTGAAATGTTTCTTCTGAAACTGTTGTTCAAATTCTTTGCATACCAATGTAGATCCCGGAACTGATGTCTGCTGGTATCCCAGGCAAAAGCCTGGTTCTGCCTTGAAAAGCTGTAACTTCTCACATTTTACTTATCTCACTTGACTGACGGGGATATGAACTGTTTATGTAGATTCATTCATTTGCTTTTTGGTTGAACATACGAGCCAGTGCAGCTCCCTGCTCTGGTGGACAGTGTTTGAAAGAATACAATGAGCAAGACGTGGGCTGCTTGCCCTCATGGAGTGCTGAGCTTGTTTTGTATAGAGAAATATGTATATTGCCTATGCCATTTTGCCTTCCACTCAATTCCCAAATTTTGCCGAGCTGCACCTTTTTAGGCTTTGAGCCTTCATTGAGTAATACTATACAAAATGGCATGATAAAACTCAGGAGTATTTTAAAGACATTATTTCACACTGGTTTGTTTTTATCTTACACTGTGACACAAGAATAAATTCTTCCTGCCTGCCTGTGCTGGCTGACAACTAGTTTGCAGGCACATTAGTGACCCACTCCCAGAAAATGCAGCAGCTGCTATAGCAGGGCTTTAAATTCAAACCTTCCTAGGGATTGGAGCCTCTTTCAGCTTTCATACCCTGCTCCGCTCCACAATCTCTATCTTCCTATATTGTAGGATTCCACTGGCTGTGAGAAAACTAAAGTCTCATTTTCTCCTAAGTATTTCTCCACATTGTCCAAAACCCTTTTTGTCCCATGACAGATCATCACTAAATAAATATTTTATTTGTGTGAACTCAGAGGGTGATTGTGTTCTAGTTTGAGGCTGAGGTCCAGTTCGCCTGTCTTTCCCAAACTGGTGTTCTGGATGAGCCAGGACTGCGTGAACAGCTGTAGGAACTTGAATGAGTCACTTAACCTTCCCAAACTCTCTGGCTCTCATGTGCAAATTAAAAGGATTTAATTAGACTTGCAGAGTTGTTCTCAGCACTGAGCATTTGTGTTTGTGCAGACAGATTTGTAATTGTGCCATCAGCATGCCTACTTTTCATCCTAGAACTTGGCTTCCTATCAGACTTTCACTTGTGCAGTGCCTCTCAGGTACCAACCCCAATGCAGGTTGCAGAGCTGGTAGACTCAAGTCAGGACTCTCAGAGTCCAGTGTGTGTGACAGAGCAGCAAACTGAGCAGTAAGGTGGAGGGTCCTCTGTGCAAGGGCTAAGGGAGAGGCAAGGGCAGGCTGCCAGGGCCACCAGGAGGAGGGGTCAAATGCAGACCTCAGAAGCCATCGAAGACTTAGGAAGAAAGGGGCATGAGTAGCATTTAGAAAGACAGAAAGGAGTCAGCCAGGAAAGTATTTTCGATCGTGGAAACTGCATTTGCTAGCACACTAAGATATGAAAGACTTGTGTCTGCTCAGGACAGCAGTAGTAATTTTGTCTCTGGGGAATGGAGGGGGTGGGAAGTGGGACAGGAGAGTCAGCAAAGACTGGGTATGAAAGGGTTGTGTGTGCCCTGCTGAAACCCTTGGACCTCATTCTAAAGTTCATGGTGATGCTCTGAATGAGTTGAAATGAGGCGAGCAGATGTGAACAGATTTGAAATGTAGAGACCCCTCTTATACAAGTATGGGTAATAGATTCTAGAGGCTAGCTAGAAATTTCTCACTCCCAGGAGAGTGAGTGTATTAGCAGCAGGAATTACTGAGATTTCTGACTTGAGTTCATGGGTGAAGAGTGGCAGCACCATTGGCCACGAAAAAGAATGGAGAGGAGGAGCAGGCTTGTTAGAAGAAAGGAAGTCTTTGTTGTAGATCAGTTGAGTTTGAAGGGCTCTTGGAATCCTGATGACAGTTTGAAATCACAATAACAATAGCAACAACAACAGCTAATATTTATTGAAGATGTATTAAGTGCTAGTTGCTTTAAATGTATTCTCTCATGTGACCGCTAGGTGTTATTTCTAGATGGGAAAATAAAGTCTGGAAAGAGTAAGTCCTTTGCTTAGGGCCGTATAAGCTGGTAAGCAGTAGATGTTATCACCGGATGCCATATCCCACTTTTAACCATAACCGTGTACTGACGAGCTGAGGAGGAAGGTCTGGGCTGGACATGCATGTTTGGGACATTATATTGGTCAGTGACATAGGTGAACGTGGAAGCCTGGCAAACATCAACATACTGGGGTCCCTCGGAGGGATAGGAGCCTGTGAGGGAGGAAACAGAGAAAGAAGAAAACAGAGAGAGAGGGTGTCATTCAGGAACACCAGTGCCACCAGACAGTAGTAGTGTCACTGATGGCGGTCTGTTTATTGTCTTGAACCTCAGCTGTTTTCCTCTGACAAATGAGGATAATATTACTTTCAAACCTTCTCTCACACATTAATCAAGATAGAACTTATCAAGCACTTAATCTTCTACATGGTACATAGTAAGTACTCAGTAAATGGTGGCTGCTATTATTACTTCAAAGCAGAAGGCAACAGAAGAGAGTTTTAAGAAAGAGTAGACACCACTTTTAAATGCTGCAGGGAATTAGAGTCCTAAGGGGCAGTATAGAAACACAGCCAGTAGAGTCTAAGATTTTCGTTAACTATGAAGACAGCAGGAAAAAATTTCCCTCTCTCATGCATCTGCTATTAATTTTACATTATAGAGAACAAATACCTCAGTATCACTTTTCTTCAAAATCAATCACAGTGATTTCTGTGAATTATGAATGTCAATACAAATGAAATGAAATGTTGATCATTTATAATTACTTGAAAATAACATTACATTGAAGAAGTTTTAAGGCCAGTCTCATCATGTGGAGCTTTAACACCTGCTGTACATCAATGATTAATGAGAGGATTCGGCAAATGACAAAGGCAACTCAAGTTCAGGATATAAACTTTCCTTTCTTATAGCACTCGTTTCCCCACTCCCACCTCCTGGTGTGATTTTGCTGAGGCAAGGCAGCTCAGGACCCTAAGAATGAAAAGAGACAGTCAGATTTCAGTGACCATTCTACTCTTGATGGAATCCTTGACGATGCATAATTTCCTTTACCTGCTCATCACAGATTTTCTCATCTGTGAAGTCTGAACTATTTGTATTTGTACATAAAATCTGCCAGTTTTAAAAATCATGGCAACTATTTAATAATCGGCAACTATTTAACTCATCCTGGACCAAACAAGTCATATTTGTGGGCAGACTTTGTTTCCTAGACTACCAGTTTGCAACCTCAATGTTTGTTTCACAAACATTTTCAATAAACTCTGAGATTTTAAAGAAAGGACTTACAGAGCCCTTACTGTATGCTCAGCCCCACAAGACTATGCCAGGCATAGTAAAGATGGAAGGTAGTTTGAGGCAAGGCTTTTGGCCTTGAGGGAGTTAAGAGTTCTTGGAAAGATAGGGTTCACTAATGAGAAACATAGGATGCAGATTTCTGACAGAGCGGAGTTACAAGGGCTTTGAGAGAAATTAATCTAACTCTCCATTTTTATAGCTGAGAAATCTGAATCCAGGAAAGACTGAAATTCATGAGGCTAGTGAGTAGCCAGGTTGTTCTTGAACCAGGCTTTCTGAGCCTTAGTCCAGGGTCAAGGTCTCTTCCCCATTCTCCACATTAAAATCCAGAGATGGCGTTTCTTCTCGTGATGATGATACTGTTGGTGTTCAGAGGGAGAGAACACTCGGGGCAGAAGTCTTTGTCAAGGATACGTGACTAGAGTCACAGCCTGGAAGATGAGAGGAGGGGTAACCATTTATTTGATTTGAGAGGAAAACACAGAATAAAAGCAACAC
This sequence comes from Sturnira hondurensis, assembly GCF_014824575.4. Classification (NCBI taxonomy): domain Eukaryota; kingdom Metazoa; phylum Chordata; class Mammalia; order Chiroptera; family Phyllostomidae; genus Sturnira; species Sturnira hondurensis. Next base: position 7,815,341 of record NW_028088227.1, on the reverse strand, counting down.
CGAAACCAAATAAAAAGTTAAGAGTAAAAATGCTATATTAGGGTGCATCAGCTGGGATCCAGTCATGAGATAGAAACTTATTTTACTTATTTATTTACCACAAAGAATCTAATATAAAGTAATACTAACTAGAGATTAGGGAGCGGAAAAGGCTTGAGGGGAGGAAGAGGTGTCACGGAGGAAGTGGCCACAGGAAGCAGCAATCATTTCTAGGATAGAACAAAGAGGGCTTGGGGTACTAGAATTTGGAAGTTTGAAGGAGTGATCCCAAGAAAATAAGACTCAAACCTCAGAGGAGGGACTGGCCCTGGCATCCTTTAGCGGGCATGATAAGACTGACTAGGAGGCTGAAAAACAAAAACCAAACCCCAGCAAACCAGAACGGCAACCAGAACCAACTAATTGCCCTCTCGGGGGCAAAAACCCTTCCTGTTGCTGACAGACCAGAGAGCAAATAGGAAGGAGCAAAATCTTGTTCCTTTTCCAGTCCTTTCTCCCGATGCCCCTTACTGGCAGTGCCCAGCTGGCAAAAGAAAAATGTGATTTGTGGAGAGCACAGTTTCAGCACCAGAAAGCCAAGCCAAGAAGGGAGAATGAGGCTGAGAGACATAAACTTTTCCACAAACAGCACAATCAGCACAGTTAGCAGCAGCGAGGAATTTGAGCAGCAGTGAGGAATGTGACCAGAGATAATGCTCATGTTGGGTGTGGGGGGAGGTAAGGCTACAGAGGTCGGCTGAGACAGGTGATAGACAGCTTGGAATGGTGGAAAGAGACATTTAGATTTGAATTTCACAGGACTGAGAGACTAGAAGGAAAGATGGGATTCTAAGTCGTGACCATATTATACTTATTCAGTTATGTAGATGGGATTCTATTTTGTTCTTTTATTTTTTATTATTTATTTTATTACAGTCATTCCAATTTTTTTTCCCTTTGACTTCCCCTCCACCCAGCCCACCCTTCTAGCCCACAGTCAATCCCCTTTTTGTTCTCCATATCCATGCATCATTCATACGTGTTTCTTGACTGGTCCCTTCCCTTTCCTCCCGCTATTTCCCCCACCTACAGCTATCAGCCTGTTCCATGTCTCCATGTCTTCAGTTCTATTCCTCTCTCTGGTTTACTTTGTTGATTGGATTCCAGGTATAAATGAGGTCCTATGGAATTTGTCTTTCCCCGATTGCTTACTTCACTTAGCATACTAGTCTCCCGTTCCATCCATGCTGTAGCAAAAGGCAGGACTTTTTTTTTCTTTCTGCTGCATAGTATCATGTAAATGTACCACAGTTTTTTAATCCACTCATCTACTGGTGGGCACTTGGGCTGTTTCCAAAATTGACTATTGTAAATAGAACTGCTATGATATAGGGGTGAATAAATTCTTTTGGACTAGTGCTTCAAGATTCTTAGGGTATATTCCCAGGAGTGGAATTGCTGGGTCATAAGGCAATTCCATTTTTAATTTTCTGAGGAACTTCCATATTGATTTCCATGGTGGCTGCACCAGTCTGCATTCCCACGAACAGTGCACCAGGGTTGCCTTTTCTCCATAGCATTGTCAGTACTTGTTGTTTGTTGATTTATTAATGATAGCCATTCTGACAGGTGTGAAGTGGTATCTTATTGTGGTTTTAATTTGCATCTCTCTGATGGCTAGTGATGTTGAGCATTTTTACATATGTCTATGGGCCCTCTGTATGCCCTCTCTGGAGAAGTGTCTATTCAGGTCCTTTGCCCATTTTTTAATTGGGTTATTTGTTTTCCTAGGGTTGAGTGCTATAATTTCGTTATATATTTTGGAGATTAAACCCGTGTTTAATCATTGGTAAACCCGTGTTTTATCATTGGTAAATATGTTCTCCCATATGGTTGGTTCTTTTTTTATTTTGATGATAGTTTCTTTAGGTGTACAGAAACTTTTTAATTTGATGTAGTCCTATTTGTTTATTTTTTCCTTTATTTCCCTTGCCCCAGGAGATGTATCAAAAAAAAGATTAGGACTTCCAGCCAAGATGGAGGCTTAGGTGGAAACACTGTGCCTCCTCACACAACTAAGTTTAAAGACAACAAAGTTTTAGTAACAAAAACACAATCAAAACACAGAAAATTGAACTGTATGGAAGTCCAACAACAATGAACCATTCATCCAGACTGCGTCACAACCCAGCGACCTGGGTCGCCCTGACCTGGTGAACACCTAAGGCTCCACCCCTCATACATAACAGGTGCAAACAGACCAAAAAATTATGGCTCAAGAAGAACAGCTCAAAGCCCCAGAGCCATTACTTCTAAGTGACCAAGAGATAGCCAACCTATCAGATGCATAGTTCAAAATACTGGTGATCAGGATGCCCACAGAACTGGTTGATTTTAGTCACAAATTAGAGGAACAAATGAAGGCTAAACTAATTGAAATGAAGGAAAATGCACAGGAAACCAATAGTGATGGAAAGGAAACAGGGACTCAAATCAGGGGAGTGGACCAGATGGAAGAAAAAAAATGACCAAACAGAAAAGAAGGAAGAAACAAGAATTAAAAAAAATGAGGACAGGCTTAGGAACCCCCAGGACATATTTAAACATTCCAACATCCAAATTATAAGGGTACTAGATGGGGAAAAAGAAGAAAAACAAACGGAAAATTTATTTAAACAAATAATAAAGGAGGACTTCCCTAATCTGGCAAAGGAAATAGACTTCCAGGAAGTCCAGGAAGCTCAAAGAGTTCCAAATAAGTTGGACCCAAGAAGGAACACACCAAGGCACATCATAATTACATTAGCCAAGATTAAAATGAAGGAGAGAATCCTAGAAGCAGCAAGATATAAGGGGACAGTCACCTTCAAAGGAGTTCCCATCAGACTGTCAGAGGATTTCTCAGAAGAGACCTTCCAGGCAAGAAGAGACTGGAAAGAAGTATTCCAATCATGAAAGTCAAGGACCTACATCCAAGATTGCTCTATCCAGCAAAGCTTTCATTTAGAATGGAAGGACAGATAAAGCACCTCTCGGATAAGATCAAATTCAAGAAGTTCATCATCACCAAGCCCTTATTATGTGAAATGTTAAAGGGACTCATCTAAGAAAAAGAAGATAAAAAATATGAACAGTGAAAGGACAGCAAACTCACAGTTATCAACAACCACACCTGAAACAAAAGCAAACTAAGAAGACAGCTAGATCAGGAGTGGACCCATAGAAATGGAGACCACATGGAGGGTTAGCAACAGGGGAGTGGGAGGAGGAGAAGGGGGGATAAGGTACAGAGGATAAGTAGCATAGATGGTAGGTAGAAAATAGACAGGGGGAGGGCAAGAACACTATGGGAAATATAGAATCTAAAGAACTTGTGACACATGGACATAAACTAAAGGGGGGGAATGGTGGGGGAGGGGGTGTGCAGGGTTGAGGGGAAGGAAGGGGGGGATGGGACAACTGTAATGGCATAATCAGTACAATAAATTAAAAAAGATTGCTGTGTGGGATGTCTGAAATTTTACTGCCCATGTTTTCCATTAGTACTTTTATGGTATCACGACTTATATATGTCCTTTATCCATTTTGAGTTCATTCTAGTGTGGTGTAAGTTAGTGGTCTAGTTTCATTTTTTGCATGTGCCAGTCCAGTTCTCCCAACACTATTTATTGGAGAAACTGTTTTTACTCCATTGTTTGCTCATGCCCCCTTTGTTGAATATTAATTGACTGTAGAGGCATGGGTTTATTTCTGGGCTCTCTATTCTGTTCCATTGATCTATGTGTCTGTTCTTTTTTAAAGATTTTTTAAAATTTATTTTTAGACAGAGGGGAAGGGAGGGAGAAAGAGAGGGAGAGAAATATCAATGTGTGGTTGCCTGTCATGCACCCCCTACTGGGGACCTGGCTGCAACCCAGGCGTGTGCCCTGACTGGAAATTGAACCGGTGACCCTTTGGTTTGCAGACCAGCACTCAATCCACTGAGCCACACCAGCCAGAACTACATGTCTATTCACATGCCAGTACCAGACTATCTTGATTACAATGGCCTTATAGTTTAGTTTAGTATCACGTGTTGTGATCCTTCCAAACTTGTTCTCCTTTCTCAGGATTGCTGAGGCTATTCAGGGTCTTTGATGGTTTCATATAAATTTGAAGATAATTGTTCTAGATCTGTGAAGTGTGCCATTGGTATGTTAATAAGAATTGCATGGAATCTATAGATTGCTTTGGGTAGTATGAGCATTTTAATGATGTTAATTCTTCCAGTCCATAAACACAGTATATGCTTCCATTTATTTGTTTCTTCCTCAATTTCTTTCTTCAGTGTTCTGTAGTTTCCTGAGTACAGGTCTTTCATATCTATGCTTAAATTTATTTCTAGGTACTTTATTTTTATTGTTTCTATAGTAAATGGATTTTTTTCTTAGTTTCTCTTTCTGATAATTCATTGTTGATGTATAAGAATGCCATCAATTTCTGAACATTGACTTAGTATCTGGCTACTTTGCCAAATTCACTTATTAGGTCAGGTAGTTTGTTTTTGTTTTTATTTTAAATGTATTATAGTGATTATGCTATTGCAATTGTCCCATTTCCCCTCCTTATTCCCCTCCACCTTGCACACCCCCTCCCACCCACATTCCCCCCTTTAGTTCATGTTCATATGTCATACATATAAGTTTTTTGGCTTCTCCATTTCCTATACTATTCTTAACATCCCCTTGTCTATTTTCTACCCACCATTTATGCTACTTATTTTCTGTACCTCCCCCTCCCCTCTCCCCTTCCTACTCCCCTATCGATAACCCTCCATGTGATCTCCATTTCTGTGGTTCTATTCCTGTTCTGGTTGTTTGCTTTTGTTTTTGCTTTAGGTGTGGTTGTTAATAACTGTGAGTTTGCTGTCATTTTACTGTACATATTTTTTTATCTTCTTTTTCTTAGATAAGTCCCTTTAACATTTCACATAATAAGGGCTTGGTGATGATGAACTCCTTTAACTTGGCCTTATCTGGGAAGCACTTTCTCTGCCCTTCCATTCTAAATGAAAGCTTTACTGGAAAGAGCTATCTTGGATGTAGGTTCTTGCCTTTTATGACTTGGAATACTTCTTTCTAGCCCCTTCTTGCCTACAAGGTCTCTTTTGAGAAATCAGTTGACAGTCTTATGGGAACTCTTTTGTACCTAATTGTCTTCTTTCTCTTGCTGCTTCTAAGATTCTCTCCTTATTTTTAATCTTGGGTAATGTAATTATGATATGCCTTAGTGTCTTCCCCCTTGGGTCCAACTTCTTTGGGACTCTCTGAGCTTCCTGGACTTCCTGGAAGCCTATTCCCTTTGCCAGATTGGGAAAGTTCTTCTTTATTATTTGTTCAAATAATTTCTTGGTCTTCCTCTTTTCCTTCTGGCACCCCTATAATTCGACTGCTGGAACTTTTAAAGATGTCCTGGAAGTTCCTAAGCCTCTCCTTACTTAGAATTCTTGTTTCTTCATTCTGTTCCAGTTGAATGTTTCTTTTTTCCTTCTGGTTCACACCGTTGATTAGAGTCCCATTTTCCTTCCTGTCACTGTGAATTTCCTGTACATTTTCCGTATTTCACTTATCATTGCCTTCATTTTTTCATATAATTTGTGACTAAATTCAACCAATTCTGTGAGCATCCTGATTAGCAGTGTTTTGAACTGTGCATCTGATAGGTTGGCTGTCTCTTTGTTACTTAGTTGTATTTTTTTCTGGAGCTTTGATCTATTCTTTCATTTGGGCCACTTTTTTTTTTGTCTCGGAGTACCTGCTATATATAAGGGGCAGAGCCTTAGGTGTCCCCTGGGGTGGGGCAACCCAGGTCACTGCTCTGTAACACTATATGTGAAAAAGGGGTTGAGAGGGAATGAGGGCACTTTCATTGCTCTCTGCTGGATTTCAGTCACTTCCCCTGCTACCCACAAGCAAAGTGGGCTCTTCTGGTGCTGATTCCTGGGTGGGTGGGCAGGCTTGTGTACACTATAGGACCCTGTGGGTCTCTCCGATGAACTCTCCTGTGAGACTGGGAATTTCTCCCACTGTGGCCTCAACACCCCACGGGTGTTTTCAATTGGTGGTTTGAGGCTTTATTTCCCTGTGCTGGGACCCCGGGTTGCCAGGTCTGTCTCACTCCCCAGGTGTTCCTGCTGCTTTATCCACACATGAATGTGGGACTGCCTGCTCCGCCAGCGGCAGCCTTGCCCACTCCAATCCTCCACCATCATTTTGCTGTGAGTCCTCCCTGCTTAGCTGCCTGTCTCTGTCCCTCCTACTAGTCTGAATGGATGTTTCTTCTTTAACTCCTTGGTTGTTGGACTTCCATACAGTTCAATTATATTGTCAACTCTGGTTGTTTTTTGTTTTTAAATTGTTGTGGTCCTTCTTTTGGTTGTGTGAGGAGGTACAGTGTGTTTACCTTCTCCTCCATCTTGGCCAGAAGTCCAGGTAACTATTTTTTTGGTGGAGCCTGTAGGGTTTTCTATGTACACTATTGTGTTGTCTGTGAATAATGATAGTTTTACTTTCTCCTTTACAATTTGTATGCCTTTTATTTTTTCTCTTGTCTAATCACTGTGGCTAGAACTTCCAACACTATGTTGAATAAGAGTGGTGAACGTGGACACCATTGTCTAGTTCCTGATCTTAAGGGAGACATTTTTAGTTTTTACCCATTGAGTATGATTTTGGCAGTAGTTTTCTGGCAACATATTCTGGAGGTAGAAACTCTTCACTGAGTTTTTTTTCATAAACGAGTGCTGGATTTTTTCAAATGCTTTTTCAGCATTTATTATTATGATCATGTGATTTTTGTCTTTCATTTTGTTTATGTCATGTATTATGTTTATCCTTGCTTCTCTGGGACAAATCCCACTTAATAGTGGTGTATGATGTGTTTAATATGTTACTGGATCGAAATTGCCAATATATTGTTGAGGATTTTATCATTGTAGATGGAATTCTAAGTCATAATCACATTATACTTATTTGGTTATGTTCCCTTAACAGAGCCACTTTTCTTTTTTTACATGAAAAAAATGGGTAAATAGATGTTAGTTTTAAGGGAATGGGTCTTTCTCAGGAACCAATAGAAGAAGGAAGTAATAAGTCAAGTCCTGAGGCATGTGAAGAAGGCTTTGGTTATGTCCTAGAACAGCAAGTGAGGTTCTGCTGCCTGCTGCCATCCTCCAAGTAAAATTTTGGAGGCAAAAGTTTGGCGATAAAGAAAAGGAGTCTTTATTCAAAAGCAACACAACTTTGGAATAACAGCTTTCTATGTGCATTGGTCACTTAGGCCTATCAATGAAGGCTAAACTCTTTAACTCTTCAGTTATAACTTTAATCACTTAAGCCTATCAATTAAGGCTAAAATCTTCAACTCCTGAGTTCTCCTATTATTTTCCATTAGTTTTTTTATTATCTTATATCTATAGGATTAGTTTACAAACTTAAACAACATAACATACAAAAGCTATACAATTTTGGAAGAATGGTAGGCTTCTGCCTCAGAGCCCATCCCCTCTAGAACACCCAAAGAAGAATAACCCTGCCACCCTCTGCCAGGCCAGCCCGATCCAAGGCTCTGCCCCGAGTTCCTTCTACCCTCCAAACTCACATCTGCAGGCAGCTGCAGCATTATCTTCCGGGCATCCTCAAGGAAGAGAGTGGGAGAGCCACTCTTGACTCCTTTTATTTTAAATATTCTGCCCCATAATTCTGCGCACTCTGGAGGCCTTCAGCTTCTCGGCCAATCCCATCCTAGGTTGGTTACCATTGCTTCAGGCAACCTCCTCTTACGAGCTCCTCCTGACTGCTCCCCGGTGATCTCATCAGATCTCTTTGTGTCAGTTAGTGAAGGGCCATAGCCATAGCCATAATTTATGAGGTAGAATTTAAGGTCAAACTCCCGTTATTCTATACATTGACATGCACAGTTTGCAACACTAGGCTATTGGCCTCCAAAAGGGGAAGCTGTATCCCATATGCTGGACTCTGAAGATTGCCTAAAACATGCTAGTCCTAAATGTATTTTAAGTAGCTCTACTAATATGGTTTTTCATAAAACATAAAACCTCTGTGACAAAGACCATGCTGTGTATCTGTTTGGGTAAGAATCAGTCTCACTACAGCTAATATGTATTTATTAATGGTGGTGTAAATGGATTGGATGCAGTGCCATATACTATCAAAATGTGGCAGGCTTCACAAAAATGTGTTGTGTTAGCCAGCTTTTGCTAGTACTTTTTCTGTGTAACGAACATCTCAAATCTTTAAATCACAGCAGTTTATGAGATAAATAAGGGTTTATTTTTCCTCATATTATGGTGGCTCTGGGTCAGTGACTTGGCTTTACCTCATGCTTCAGCTCTCATCCAGGCTGGTGGTTAGATTTTAGTCTGCTCCACATGGTGTCTTAATTCTGGGGTCCAAAATAAAGGGGAAGCCCCTATGTGGAACAACCGCTTTCTCATGACAGTGGGGAACAGCCAAGCTGAACGAAATCAAACCACAAAGTCACACTGAATAATTTGTCTCAGCATGAGCATATGTCTCCTTTGCCAAACCAAGTTGTGTAGTCAATTCATGGAGTTACCAGTTGTTTTGTCAAACTCTAATCTAGATATTACTATAAAGGTATTTTATAGACGTGATTTATATTCACAATCCACGGACTTAAAGGAGATTATTCTCAATAATATGAGTGGCTATATCCAATCAATGAAGGCCTTAAAGTTTTCTGGAAAACAAGGAATTTTGTCTCAAGACTATAACATAGAAATTTTGTCTGAATTCCTAGCCTGTGGGCCTGCGCTATAAATTTCAGACTTGCCAACTCCCACAGTTGAAGGGCCAAATGACCTCTTGAGAAAAATAAGCCAATTTATTAAAATTAATCCCTCCCTTCCTCTCAATCTCTCTCAATCTCTCTTTGTAGATTGAAGGATCTATTGGTTCCATTACTCTGGAGACTCCTGACTGATACAGTCCTATAATTTCTGTTGTGCTAATTTTTGGTTTGTTACTTTACCCAGTGTGAAGCAGAGGTAAAGTATTCAAGAATATTTCTCTAGTATTAAGAGGACTTACCTTTAGAGAATAGAATTCTAGCTATTAATAGAGTCAAAGATAGAGAAAATAGGCCAGATTCTGAATCGGGCTGTCATATCAATAGCAGAGTTCGAAGCAGGAGTATTAGTAAATGGATGATTTAGGTGAAAATGCCATGGGTTCTGAGTTGCAGTTTGGTAGCAGGAGCGCATTACAAACCTAAAACAAATAACCGAACCTGTGAATCATATTCTGATTATATTACAACAGCTGGCCTTTAGCAAACCAAATTCAGAGTTTAAAAAATATTTTATTTATTTATTTTTAGAGAGAGGGGATGAGAGGGAGAGAGGGAGAGAAACACTGATGTGTGACAACTATTGGCTGCCTCCCACACTCCCTCTACTGGGGACCTGGCCCGCAACCCAGGCATGTGTCATGACTGGGAATTGAACCTGCAGCCTTTTGTTTTGTGGAACAACACCCAACCTGCTGAGCCACACCAGTATGGTTTGGTGGCTGCAAACCAACACCAAATTCAGACTTAATGAAATAATTTTGAGCTTTACCTTGTTCATCCTTCTTGGTAACTGACACAATGTCTGTGAGTGGCCTTTTATTTACCCATAAATTCAATATTCTTTGAGAATTTTTATGTAAAAGTTACTGTCCCAGGGAAAGAAATAACTAGGTCATAAAAGATACACAGTCCTTATCCTTATGGAGTTTGCATTCTAATAAAAGAGATGTGAGTGAGACAACTTGCAGATACTGCTAATTACTTAGTTATGACTACAACAAATGCTTAAAGAAATAGAGAAGGCTACAGTTGGAAAGCCCGACTCAGCTTGTGGGAAGTGATGATGAGCAGAGCTTAAAAGAAAAAATGGGGCTCACCCTGGCCAGATAACTCAGTTGGTTAGAACATCGTCCTGACACACCAAGGTTGTGGGTTCAATCCCTGGTCAGGGCATATACAAGAAGCAACCAATGAACATATAAATAAGTGGAACAACCAAATTGATGTTTCTCTCTCTCTATCTCTCTCTCTCCCTAAAACCAATCAATAAATAAAAATTTGAAAAAAACTCTTTAAAAAGAAAGAAAGAATGGAGCTGGTAGGGTGGAAGAGGTATTTCAGGCACAGGGAATATATGTGAAGTACCTGAGACAATAACTAGGACTTATTTCGAGGCCTTGAAAGAAGGCAGGTGCAGCTGGAGCTTACAGAGCCAAAATGCAGGGGTGAGGTATGGGGCAGCAAGGGTGGGTAGGAACTTTATCAAGCTGTGTAGATCCGGTAGCCACTGTTTGTTTCCTATAGCAACTGGGAAGCTGTTGCAGAGTGTTAAGAAAAGACATGAAGTAGGCAAAGCAATGGACAGCTATGGTCTTTGTACTAAACAGTAGAAGGAGACTGAAACACTTGATGAGTCTATACATTGTCTTAATTTTACAGAATAATTCTTTCCTGGTGTGTATTTGTATAATGCTGTATTGTTTTGGATCTGTTTGCTATAAATAGAAAGTCTTAACATGAGCAAAAACAGAGCTAAAATTTATAATAAAAAAATACAAAACAGTCCCACTAATTACATATAAGGACCACTTATTAAAGAAATATAATGACTTTTTCTTTAGTGAAATGAAGTGAACAGTGAAAGAAAATTTTCAGACGTAATGGTGCAGATTTAATTATTGAAAGTTAGTAATACATATAAACATTCTTTAAAAAAAAGTTCCAAGTCTGCTGCTTTAATTATAAACCATCATACTCTCTGCACATTGTTCATAATGAATGGTTGAATCACATATAGTTGTAGCTAATTAAAAACCATTACAAATGTATTTACTTTTTAAAAACATGCTCCTATTTCATTACAAATGGCCAATTGAACACTTGCATATCCATTACGTATTATATTTCCATTCCATTCACTATTAAGATTTCTTAAACAGCTACAGTATAATAGTAGGTATTGTGCATTATAAATATTTCATCATCCCTCTATGGTAATCCATTTTTCATTTGTTTGCCAAAACTTATGAAGTACTTATTAAACATTGATAAATAATATTACAGCACATGATATGAAATATTGCTGTCTTGCAAAGCAGCTTATTGGTAAACCTTGGATAATGCAGATTAAAGTATCTGCATTATTGCGGGTTTATACATTATGAGCAATGCATATTGCTATGTCATTGGATTGGGGGGGAAATGAATCACTTCCAGTGAAACCTCCACCAACTTAAACAATTTTCTTGTTCTACAGAGTTAATTAAGTGCCTGTTAGTCTGTGAGGGAGGGTGAGGAGGAGTAACAGTGTTCTTTTCCATCTAGAAATGTCTCAGACTTATTGAAGGTCTTCAAGCCTTCTGTGCCCAACTTTCCTTATATATTTTATTTATTTTGAGTCTCTCTTTTGTCAAGTTGGACATCATCCTGTTCAGTGTTCCCATAGTGGCTTGGATTGGTTTGCTACAAGTTGACATGGACATTTAATCATTTGTGGTGAGTAAGAAACATGGATGAGAAAAAAATATCTTCTATGTTACAGCTAATAAAATCAAAGAATGTTAGAGTTGAAAGAGAATTTTTTAGATCATTTAACCTGATGATGCTAAATGTGTGCTGTACAGGCCCTCACATGTTCCTTCCATGGCAGACATTACTAATTGAGCGTAGTACTTTTTCCTGCTGAGTCTGAATCCAATCGAAGAACTGAAACACTGTCTTCCAGGCTGCCACTACCAGATTACTATTAATGGGACTTCAGGTGAAATGTATTTACTGTCTCTGATCATGTCTATTGTCTCATTATACAGGCAAGGGAATGAAAGCTGTTAAGAATGAAATGATTTGGCCAAAGTCATTCTTGTTGTCAGGGGCAGAGCTAGGGTCCAAGCCCAGGTCTTTTAAATTCTAAACTAGCATTTGTCCTATCATTCCTGACACAACTTTTCATTCCCTATATTTTTTGCCCTCCAAAGACCCTTCCCAACGCAGTCTTTATTTTCTCGTGCAGTTTCAATGATGGAAATTGGAACTCATTCTTAGTTTTTCAAATTGATTGTTTGAATTGCGTTTTCAATTTTTTCTTCCCAGGTTTGGTGCTTTTCAGGGAAGAATATAGATGAAGTATGAATATTTAGCAGTATCTATGGTGGAATCATATTTTTATGTATTACATGCATACATGTATACCTTTATAAAGTTACATAAAATGTCAATTATATGTTGCTACTATTCACACTACAGCCACTTACCTCAATTCCAAATTTGAACTCATTTTCTAATGAGCAACTGAATAAAGGTTTTCTCTTAATTGGTGCAAAATATTCAAGAAAGAAAGCATGGTTTTCTTGTTTATTTGTAAGAAAAGAATGACAAACATTATATAATTTCCTGGGGAATATATGAGACTGGAGAGAGATAGATGTTACTTTTTCTTCAGAGGAGGATAACAAAGGAACCAGTCTGATTATATTTAAATGGATGCTCAGTGTGGCACCAACTTTATGGGTGCTGGGAATTGCAATAGGCCGCCTATTAAAACTCACATTACCCCTCCATTGACTCTAATGACTTGTGTCTTTTGGGAGTTGGATTTCTTTCTTTCTTCCATATGGGACTTATTACCCTGAGGGAAAGTTAATAAGATCTCTTCCAGACCCGCTTTGCCATGAAGCCTTGTTAAATTCCAAGACTAATAGGAAATGAATTGAGCTAATAAAAAGATACCTTAACAGTTAAAAAATCTTGGGGAAAATTTTTGGAAAGACAATTGGCCATAGCATTAAATAACAACCTCAGATATTATCTATAGAGCTCATAATGATTTTTTAAAAATAATTTGCTTGTCCTGATGATATGTGCATATCTTCTCCTTTTCTGTATTAACTTCATGACTGACTATGTGGGATGGCATTCATGAAACTGAGCAGTGGCTTGTCAGTTTGCACAAAGCACTGGTAATTAACTTCCTAAGGCACCTCTACTGTTAGGCAAAAAATAGGCTCGATAAATTTATACCACGTCATACTATATGACAGAAGCTCATCCATCCTCTGATTTCAAACAAGGTATCAGAAACAGGTTGAGTTTCTTGACAAATATAACCCAGAACTGACATTTATATAAGGCCAATTCATTTTATAACAGTGATGACTCACTTTGAGAAGAATGTGTAATAACAAACTTAGCAGGTATTTTGAGCTGACTAGGAGTGGAAAGTCTTATAATTTGACATCGTTTTCAGGGATTCTTGGAAAAGTGAAGTCTAAGTCACAGGAAGCCTAGGGACTTTCAGTTGCTACTTATGGACTCCTGGGAAGCTTAGGTGAGGGAGAAATGTCATTTTAAAAAATAATTTATTTATTTATTTATTTTTAGAGAGAGGAGAAGGGAGGGAGAGAAACATCAATGTCTGGTTGCTTCTCACTCACCCCTTACTGGGGACCTGGTCTGCAACCAACACATGTGCCCTGACTGGGAATTGAACTGGCAACCCTTTGGTTTGCAGGCTGGCACTCAATCCCCTGAGCCACACCAGCCAGGGCCGGAGAAATGTCATTTCTGCAGTTTGTAATGGGTTGGTTGGCACAAACAGCGTGATAGGAATCCAAGGAAATGAGGGTAAAAAAAGATTCCTCTCTTTTGAAGTAAAAAAAAAAAGTGTGATGTTGCATTTTTTAAAGGAAAGTTAACAAAAGTAAACAACAAGATTTCTCCCATGTCTCTTCTCAAAGTGATATATTACTTAAACACAAACAATGAAGTGAATGTTGATGTTCCTTAAGAAGTAGCCCTGACCGATCCATTTCTATGGGTACTGAGACTGTTCCTTGAACCACTATATTTGCCTCTGAATAGAGATGGCAGGAGTTTTAAGTTATGAAGTGTTCAACACCAACATGAAGGTATGAAAAACTGCCTGGAGGCAGATGACCTTGATTCAATCCTCAAATCTGCTTGCAGTTACATACCTTATGACATGTCACATAACATTCCACATCCTCAGTTTTTCTCATCTTTGAAATGGAGACAAAAATACCAGTCCTACTTATTCTGCAGGCTGCTGTGTCACTTGGGTAGAGATCTTTGAAAGAAATTGGTGATCAGTAAAGAACTAGACAGTTTTAATCAGAAAGGGAGTTTCTGATGAACTTTATTTTTATTTGAAGAGTTAAGTGAGTTTCTTTACATTTCTTTTATTCTGACCCTTGTTTGTGACATTCCCCTGGATTTAAAATGTCATCTTGAAGAGGGACTCAGTGATTGTGAGATTCAGGAAGCTAACTGGCCTGCTGTTCATTCCAGCGTGACTTCATACATTCTTCCTTGGTTCTCCGGTATTTCTTTATTATTAATGCTTTATTATCAACCCTGTTTTAGATGGGTCCACAAACACAGAAGGATCAATAGTTCAATATTTTTGGTAATGTGGAAATAATGAAAAAGTTATGTGATAGCTATGTTCCAAGCTTGTGGTCAGTTACCTGTCACAGACCTGCGATCGTTACAAATAACACAAGTCGGGAGGAAAAGAAAACTCCACGTCCAAAGCCCAATCTCAAATGCAAACACCAGAGTTATTGTATTGTAGTAAGGGACCTGGTTAATTTTTGCTTATTGTTGAGTACACACTGACAATAGAGGCAGTGACAGCAAGCAGACCATACAGTGTTGTCACATGCCTATTGTTGGGAGGGTCTAAGGTGCCAGGCACAGAACAAGGTGTTGACATGCGCTTTACATTTACTCCTCCTAACAACTCTGCCAGACACTCCTTACCGATTCTCTGTTTTACAGATGAGGGAGTGCAGCTCACGGAGTTCAATAGCTCACCAAAAGGCACATAGTTGGCAAGTAGAAGTAACAGGACATGAAGCCAAGCTGGGCTGATTCCAGGGCCAAACAATTCAAAGCTGTGCACTGCACTGTCGGCCCCATGCTGGATGCCTTTTGTTTCTATTCCAACAGACTAACTTCATGTGTAACTCACTGGAATCTGAATCTTCTTCACTGTGTCATATTTATTTTCTTTTCTTTTTTTTTACTGGAATAATAGAAAGGAAGGAAGGAAGGAAGATAATGGAGGAAAGGAAAGAAGAAAGTGAAAAAGAGAGAAAGACAGGCTCATTTAGGTTAACTCTGTGTTTGAGGGCTGTAGTTCTTATTTCTTGACAGGATGATATACCTCTGTTTTAAAAAATTATCTCCTCGCCTTCTGTAAGCAATTTGTTAATCACGCTTTGGTGACTGATTTTTGGGCACATTTCCCAGAAACTTTAAGGCAAACCCTTAACAAACACTAATAAGTCTGTGTGCAGAAGTAGCCTATTATTATTCATGGGCAGTATTATGAAGAATTAAACTTTTGGAAACTGCGCCAAACACATACAGCGAGACACGAAAGTAAGCTGAATTTCCATTTGATTTGCTTCTTGCTGAGCCTTCAAATGATAAAGTGAAGCAAAGCCAGAAGATTAATACAATGAAAACAAAGATTGGGAAATTAAATGACACGATACAATTTTCTGCCTCATCGGGCTGGCACCAATAATATGCAAAGGGAAGTCTGCTTAGTGTTGGTTAGTTGCTATATAAATGCAGGACAACCGCTCTCCTTCTTGAGGCAGACTATTTTCTGGAGTCATATAGCCATTGACTCTTCCAATGACCAGAGCCCCGACGCACACTTCAGCTTTATCTTTTTTTTTAAACTTTCTGCTCAGCCGCAGTATTATTATTAGCGTTTACACAGGTACATGCTTTTACATTATCTGAAATAGTTCAATGATAGCTTTAGAGCACACGTAAAAACCTGGAGCCTACTGCCACACTCATAATTCAATAATAATAATATTTCATAAAGTGGATCTTGATGGGTGCTCGAAGGCCGTAAGAGTCTGTCTTTAAATCATGCCTATCAGACAAACATTAGCTCACGGTTGATATCTCACATTTGGGCTTCTATTGGCCTGCCACCCGTAACGTATCACTGCTGATCATTGTCAAGATTCCTTCTAAAGAGATTTGTGTGATAAGAAACAGCTTAAAGCTACCCTTAATGTTATTTGAAATTACTTTTATCATGGTTGTATTCAAAGGCTGTCATGTCTATACTACCCAAATTCTCCAGATGATTCAGACATCCTCTAGAGAATTAAATTGTTCATTAACTTTCAAATTTCCCTCTAACACTGCCAGAAAATATACATCAGTCAACAGTAATCAATCTCCTGCCAAGTGTGGAGCACCATACTTGGTCTGAAGAAGGTAAAATACAGAACAAACTGCTGCAAGCCTCTAGCCCCTCAGAGAGAAATTGTCCTCTCCAGTTGTACTTCCAGGTCATTTGCAGACACCAAGCAGAAGCCAAGAAAGTAGACACCCACCTACTTCCCCCAGGATTCAAAGCCTTCAATAAGATTCTTGCTCTCTTCTGCCAAAGACAAATCCTTTCAAAAGGGAAAAATGCATGTTAGACTTTTTTTCCCTTAGTTTCTCAAGAGTCTCTAGAGATATTGATTTCTAGTTTTCCATTTAAATAATCTAAATGCGTAAAAGATGTATCAGTCCTTTTAAATAATGTCTAATGGAAATCAAAATGGAGGTGAAATTTGGGAGCAGTGCAGAGTGGTGAGAAAGGACCCATGTGGCTGCTAGATTTCATTTTGTTTCCTTTTTGCTGTTTCGATTTTTAAAATTAGTAGCTTGGGATTCACTCAATTTTTGCAAAAACTGAACAAAACAAAACATGCATTGTTTTTATTTTCTGGTTTCTTTCAAAGTTGTCTCTTGCTTGCCTCCTAAATATGATTGGGATGGAAATAGTCCAAACCTGTTCTGGGGTCATCTGCTTCAAGACTTTCAGATGTGGTAATTTTGAAACATGATACTAAACTCTGAAAGTAGTGAAGCTGAAAGATTGAGCTTCTCTTCCTGGCTCTTCTCATTATTAAGTGTTTATCTTCTTAATAGGAATAAATTACCTTTATCCTAGAAAAAGAATACTTCATATTTTGTACAAAATTCTGGAATGAGTTTACAGTCCGCATTATCTCACTTGAGAGAAATGCACTGAAATGTGTAACCTCGCCTCTTTGGACCAACAGTGCACAGAGACTAAAGGATTTCTGTTTGGTGCATTATTAAAACAAAAGCTTCAGGTTTTCCTCACTGCCTTTCTGGAGACAGTATGGCATGAGTAAGTGCATGGGTTCTGCAGTACAACTGCCTTGATTTGAGTCTGGTCTCTACCACTTACAGCTATTGACCTTGAGTCAATTACTGCACCTCTCCTTGCCCGGATTCTTTCAGCCATAAGATGGAAATAATGTTAGGACATTGATCATAAAGTCGCTGTGAGTACGAATTGAGTTATACATGGAAAGTGCTTGGAAAAGTCTCCGTCTCTCATCCCAGGTATTTTTCCTGGGCTAAAACGTCTTACATAATAAAGTAGTTCAAGAAAAATAAAGGTTAATAAAAAGAGGATGACAAACTCCTAATGATCAGTAACAGTTTTCTGGGCTGTGAATGCTCCTTTCGATTTTCTTGATCCAATATTTCAGAGGCTCTTGATGCTTTCATTACCTTGGTGGAAGAAAAAGAGGGAATGAAATGCAAAAGCACAGTGGGCAGATTTTTCAATAGAGTGTCTTCCCGAATGAAGCAGCGTTGCAAGTGCTCCAGTCTTCGGCACAATCTATTGTTGCTGAACGTAATAATAAATGCAGTTTGGCTTCGTCCACTTTTCTTTGGTTCAGTTACAGGGAAACATGATCTTGGAGTATTGTCAAGAAAAAAATTTTTTAATAAAATTTCAAGGTCCCTCACATTTCTACAGTGCTATGAATTTGTTCTCATGAAAAATGATTGTATACTGAAAAAAGAAATAAAATAAGGACAGAGTTTGGGAAGTTCCTTAACTTTCCCAAACCATATCTAACTGTTTTTGGCTATTATGAAAAAAGCTATTGTATGGGACTGATGGTAAAAATTGCTATGATTTCCTTGACTTCAGCTAAATTTTTGCTAAATAGTTCATCTCCAATGGTCTATAAATTGATGTAAATGTCTGTGTACTCAGCCCTGCATGATTTACTCCTATTGAAACATTTTCCTGTGATGCATTGATTTTTCTGTTTCTATGGCAATGATGGAGTTAGCAGGATTTTTTTTCCTCTCTTGAAAATGTAAAACTATGGGCAGAGTTTAAAATTCTATAGAATTTATTTTCATTTAAATTAAAATATAGTTTTATGATGACTCTGAAATAACACTGATGAAATCAACACTTGTTTTTGGACCAAGGAAACATAGTTTCAAGATGCCAGCGGTGGTTCAAAAGAGTCCCTTTCTTTGCACTTAAGTCACACTCCATTGAATCGCAGAAATAGGAGTTAACTTTGCCAGAATAGTAATTTTCAAGTAAGTGACCCCAGGAAACACAAGGTCAAACTACCAAAGGTTATTTAGTATAGTTTCTTATAAAGTTTAGACTTTTACTTCAGTCAGTACAGCAGGCGCTGAAGGGTTAAAGATGAGCTTGGCACAAGGAGGAGGGGACTTCGAGAGGCTATTTCCTCCAGCTCTATTTAGCATTCATGGCAGTCTGAGTCACACCGGTTTTTATTAAATGATGCATAATTCAGTGATAAATTGGTTTAGCGCTGCCTGTTACAAGTCAGGTCTGAGGTTTTACAGGGGTCAGTCTAGAGGCACTGTGGCTGTTTCATGTCATTAGTTCTCATTCGGTTGCAATGTGTAACCACTCTAGCACATGTCTTTCATTAGTGGGTACAATGCATGCTTTGTGTGTGAACATCCTTAGATGGTAAAAGCCAATTTAGGGCTTTCTCACCTTCCTTTTATGTCAGTGGATTCCATCAGACCACATGTGTGTGGAGCTAAAGGTTTTTGTGCTGGGGTCAGGCTCATTTCCCATTTGCATTGCACCCTGCCCAGCTGATCCAGACTAGAAGATCTCTCTGAAGTTAATGGGTGTTGAGCACTGGATAAGACCAGAGTGTCAACTTGCCAACCTTCCTACTCTCTGGAATTCAGAAAGCTCTTGGAACACTGGTTCCTTCATAAAGCTTTCTTTTGCTAAGTAGAAGATGGGTGAGTTATTTTTTTCCATGAACTGAGGTATAAAACCCAGACTTTTGTTATTTATCAACACATACACCCCTTGCCCGCCCCCTACTGGTTCAAATACTGCTAACAATGTAATTAGATTTTGGTAAGGTTCCTGTGTGGGCGAGTGTTTACCTGCATGTTAATTAGTTCCTTGTGGGCACATCCATCAGTAATTAATACAAAGCTAGGGATTTAAAACATTTTGTACAGAGTCTGTGTTTAACAGTGAACACATGGACACTTTACAAAACAGATGATGGTTTCTGTCTCTCTCAATCTGTCTACCTCTTTCTTAGAATTGTTTTTTCAGTTGAGGTAGATAAGTTTGGGAAGAGAGTACTGTAGCTGTGGTAGGCAGGTTCTGTGAGCGAGTCAGCTGGTCATCCTTATGAGCTCCAAGTTGTATCTGAATACCGAGGATAGTGGAGAGGATAAAGCTTTGAGTTTAGACCAATGGGGGTTTACATCTGGGCTCTTATCACTTCTTGGGAATGTGATACTCTGGTCTGATTATCTGAGTCTCTGTTCTCTCAGTTAAAAAAATGGTTATTGTAACACTTCTCTCATTATATGTTGTATAGGTATTAAATAAGACAGTACATTTAAATAAGCCAGGGGAAGTACCTGACACACAGTTGGCACTCATTCATTCATTCAACAAGTATTTTGAGGACTTACTATGCACCAGGCACTGTTCAAAGCATATGAATGAAAGAGTTCCTCCCTACCACACACAAAATGCTTATAGTGAGATGAGCAAGATAGCACACGTAGTAGGTATTGTATGGTAGGCAGGGCAAGTGCTGTGGAAGAAAACAAGGAAGGGAATGGAGGAAGGAGTGCAAGCCATTCTAGTGCCATAGGGTGGTCAGGAAAGTCTTCTCTAGGAAAGTGGCATTTGGGCAAAGACTTGAAGGAGGTGAATGAGCAACTGTGGGTATGTGGAGGAAGAGCAATCCAGAAAAAGGGAACAGCCAATGGAAGGACCGTGTGGTGGGGACAAGAATAGTAGGAGATTAGGCAATAGGAACCATTTCACTTACGACTTTTAGGTCATTATGAGGAGGTCGGCTTTTATAACGAATGAGAGTACTCGCAGGGTTTTGACCAGAGGAGTGATGTGATCTGACTTAGTGTGTTAATTAGAGTTCTCCTGGAGACAGGCTCTGAGATGTATGGCTGTATGCAGTATATTTGTTTTGGAAATGTTCTCAGAAGCACCACCTGTGAGGGAGCTGGGGAGCCTGAGTGGGCAGATGGAGCAGCTGAAACACGACCCAGGTGCTTCGGAGTCCTCAGCTGACCCACAGGGAGCCCTGGAGCTGCCATGGCCCTTCAGAGCTGTCTCAAATCGAGGAAAAGGAGTGATGCTTTTGTGCTCCCACATTGCTCACAGCCTACAGGGAGGTCAGAACATCAGTGAGACAACTCTTTGTGGATGAAGCAATTCCAAGAAGGATGCCCGAATGGAAGCGCTGACAACCCACACGCCCAGTTGCTGGGGTAACAAATATCTCAGTATCTCAGGGGGGATCTGGCTGGTGCCCCATAGCCTGTGCTACACTTACATTTTATCAAAACCAAGCTGACTGCTATGTTGAGAAGGTGCCATCAGGGTAAAGGGTGAGAGGAGGATGGCCAGTCGGTGGGCAAATCCCAGGAGAGAAATGACGGTGGCTTGGCACAGAGCAGGGTGAGGGTGGTGGGGGAAATGAGAAGGTGTAGGATTCTGGATACATCGTGAATGGAATGCTGACAGGATTTACTGACGGATTGAATGTAGGCTGTTAAAGTAAGAAGGAAGTCAAGGGTAATTTGAAGGTTTTGGCCTGTACAACTAGAAGGAGAGGTTTTCTATTGAAGGGGGCAGGGAAGACTGTGAGAGGAGCAGGAATGAGTGACAGAGAGTCAGGAGCTCAGCCTTAGACGTGCCGAGTAGGAGGAGCTGCCTCACATCCACGTGGGTGTGTTGAGTAGGCAGTCGGATAGAGAATTTGCGCAAGAGAGGTATTTTGGGACCCCTTGGCATGTACATGGTATTAAGACTGAATCTGAATGAGATCACCAAATGCAGTGACTATGTAAGAGAAGGTCTAGGGCTGATCCCTGAAGTCTATCTTCCTTTGGCTATGATTAGTAATACGTTCTCTCCCTAGAAAAAGAAGACCCTCTCACAGAAATAATCTTTAACCAGGTATCTGGGTGCCCTGTAATCCAGTCGAACTGGCACAAAAAACTGACCATCACAGTATATAAGCCCAGTGCTTAGAGCACAGAAACGACTCCAGAAGTAGCAGCTCTGAGGGTAGTTATCCTTACTCTTCCCTAATAGCTGAGGTAAGAATGAGAAACCTTCACACCTCTCTGAGAATCTTCCCTATTTATGCCTGTTGTATCCTTTTATTTTAATAATCTGTTTATCAAGCCATCAGTATTCTGCTGCCTAAAGAATTCATAAGCCAATTAACCCTGGTGGCTGGAAACTTCCAGCAGCATAACATTGTCCCGCGTGTCACAGTGAATGCAGGGCCTCCGGAGGCTCATTATTCATCAACCCCTTTGCCGTAAAATGTACTACGTCTGTGAGGCATCCCCTGGTTGTATTTTTATTTTATAGCACCCTGCACTGGCCATTTTGCAAAATAATGATCTTCTCCTTATCAGCTCATCTGCTGCCAGTCAGTGATTTATCTGAATGGGTTCTTTCAGCATCAATATACAGTACAGGTCTGGGTGAGGTATTGGCTGTAATAATCTTGAGCCACGGT
The DNA here is from genome assembly GCF_014824575.4 of Sturnira hondurensis. Classification (NCBI taxonomy): domain Eukaryota; kingdom Metazoa; phylum Chordata; class Mammalia; order Chiroptera; family Phyllostomidae; genus Sturnira; species Sturnira hondurensis. The sequence continues at coordinate 7,793,370 of NW_028088227.1, read as the reverse complement.
GCAGCAGACTGGATTTAAGGTACCCATCACTTCCCCTGGAAAAATGGATGCTAAGCAGGGATTGCTGTTTTCTGGAAGGAAAAACATCTGGAACTATGTATAAATTGTTTCCAGAAAAAAAAATGCACCTTTGAATTTGAGTACAAATAGGGACGCTGGTGTTCATTTGGAAGTCTGGTTTGCATGTGTATTTAAACCTATGCCTTTTGTTAGTTTTATGTCTGAGGAATGATCCTTCATAGACAGGGAGCCTAACATAATATAATAAGGTATGTTTGGTAACTTTTGGGAAACCAACAAACACCCTAGACTATAACTCTGTTGTACCTCCTTTTTTCCCCCAAATTGAGAGCAGCAATTACTGTCAAGACTTCTTTAACTAGAGGTTTAATTTTTACCCCCACCCCTTGTCCCCTTTCCAGTTTGAAATGATTTTTGAAGTCATTTAGGAAGGTGCCCAACAGAAGACCATCCTGTGTCCTAGAGTATGTCTGAGTACTTGCTCACTTCGTTAGAAAGCTGCAGGGTCCACCGTTCCTGGGGTGAGAGCACAATGGAAGCTGTAGGGAGCGAAAGAAGGCACTTTGTTGTTGGGGAGGCAGCTTATCACCGCCCCAGACTCCTGTGTCTGCCTCCTTCAGAGAAGTTTTGAAACCTGTGCTCTAGGCGATGACTTGAACTTCATTTGCTGCCCTCCCTCCCCACCCCTCAGCCCCCTGTTACCTCTTATTTCAGCTGTTAGTGTGGAAAAATTGAATGGGATTTTTCCACTTAAGCTTAAAATATTTGAACTACTTGTGTCAACATTGATTTTGTGAATGGTCATGCTGGTCATTCTTATGGCTGATGGAAACCACTTGGCTTTCAAATATTTCCACGTAGCAACTTTTCAGTGGGGTTTTAATGCATAACATTTAAACTATCCTAAGCCAACTCTTATGAATGAGTTTTATTCTTCCAGGATTTTTACTCCTCCCCCCCCCCCCCAATGCTGCTGTCATTGCCCTTCTACCAGGTTTTCTAACATAGATACTCAGGAATAGCTGATCAAATGTGTTACTTGGATCTTGCAGGTATTTTGGGGGGGAATTGGGGGGCTTGATTAGCTTTTCTGCCTCCCACTCCCCATGGCTACTCTTTTAAATTTGTGACCAAGTTTAATGGAGTAATGGATTCATGAATCATGATTGTGAGATTAAAAAAAAAATCTATTACTATGAAGAAAAGGGATAGTGGCGTAGAGCCTCTGCTGGTGTTTGGCTATGGATTATGTGCCAACACACACACACTCGGAGGCAGCGGTGCACCTGCAGTGAGTGGTGAAGCCAGCCTTCCCCAGGGACACCGGTCGTGGCTGTGTTTGCCATCTGAATGGATGACGTTTCCTGCACGCCGGGGAGGCTGTGACTGACTGCTGAGTCCTATGTGCATGGTTCTCACGGTAAAAGGAAATGTTCCAGAAATGGGAGTCTAGGGAAATAATTATTTCTTTATGCTGCCAAGATTTGAGTGGATGTTCATCAGTCTTTGTTTAAATTCATAACTTGGGATAAAAAGTTTTAAGGTTGCTTTTGTTCAGTTGTGAATATAATTATGTATTCGACTAGCAATTAAGGTATAAATAATTCACTTTTGAACATTTGGTAATTAGCTGAGACATAAGTGCTAGATCAAGGATTTCACTGATTTTCCATAGGTTCTGGGCTTCTTATTACTTTTTCTTTTGATGCAATTAAAACACTCCCAAATATACTAAAGCGCGCGCGCGCGTGTGTGTGAAAGCACAAATACTCACACGGGCAGACTCAGGAGCACCGTATGTTGTGTCCAACCTCCAAAAAGACTAAAAAATTAACAAACAGGGCCACCCTGTCATGAATCCTAACTGTTTCCTGATAAGAAAAACAATGACTCTTAATTAGAAGCTAAAATTTTTAATTAAGATGATTCTGCAGCAATTATCTGAGTTGTCTGCTTCACTGGATTTTAATGAAAAAGATTGATTAGGTATGAAACTAGTAGCATGATTAAACATTTGGGGTTGCGTTGGCCACTGAGGGGAAAGTGATGTGATTAAACCCTAAAGTACATCCCTTTACAAGGTATTTTGGACAGTCAGGTCTGGTGTAGTGTTAGGAAGTTTCATTTTTATGAATAGCTTCAACATCTTAATGTAAAAACAGGTACCACACAGCTGGCTTATTTACACAAAAATATCTGAAGAGCATTCTGTAGTGATTCAGGGGCCTACAGCGTGGCTTCTAAAATTAGATTCACTTGTTCAAAGTCTCAGTTCTTTTAATTAGCAGACTGGGAGTATTGGGAAAGCCCCACAACCTCTCAGCCATTAATTGTCCCGCCCATCTTTAAAGGAGATGAATACTCCTGTAAAGAGTTCGAGTTTGTAAGCCCTGGCTGGTGTAGCTCTGTGGACTGAGCGCAGGCCTGCAAACCAGACGATCTCGTTTCGATTCCCAGTTAGGGCACATGCCTGGGTTGCAGGCCAATTCCAGGGAGGGGCCAGTTCTCAGCAGGGGATGCACGAGAAGCAACCATACATTGATGTTTCTCTTCCTCTCTCCTTCCCTTCCCCTCTAAAGATAAATAAATAAAATTAAAAAAAAAGAGCTTGAGTTTGTAAATGAGTGAATGCATATTTTGCCCCTACCACAGTACCCAGTACTGACTAGATGCTGAACAAATAGGAGCTATTATTACTATAGGTTTTATTTAGAAAATATTTTAGAATTTCCTTTAAATCAACCAGTAAATTCAATATATAGACTCTCACTAGTTTACAGAAATTTAAGCAAAGAGAGAGGAAAAAATGGTATTGTCAGGTGGTATTGAGGACTAACAAGCACTACAATATTTTTAACATTCTTTGCAACAGTAATGAACAGGTGTTAGAAGTTTCAGCAGAACAAGTGTTGGTGAGGGTGTGGAGAACAAGGAACCTTTTTGCATTCTTTGTGGGAATGCAGACTGGGGCAACTACTATGGAAAGTAATATGGAGACACCTCAAAAAGTAAAAGTGAATATGCCTTTTGGCCCAGTGATCCCTCTTCTGGAATTATAGCCCCAAAACCCAAACACTAAAACTTCGAAAAGGCACCCCTTTGTTGGTTGCAGCCTTATTTACAATCGCCAAGACAGGCAGCAGGCCAAGTGTCCAGCAGCAGGTGAGCGGCTGAAATGACTATGGGATATTTACACAATGGGATACTATTCAGTCACAAAAAAGAATAAAATTTTACTCTTTGCAACAGTATGGATGGACCTGGAGAACTTAGGCTAAGTGAAATAAGCCAGTCAGAGAAAGGCAAATACCTTCCGATTTCACTCATATGTGGAATCTAATGAACACACTGAACTAACAAGCACAATAGAGACACACTTACAGATAGAGAGCAGGACGACAGCTAAGGGGAGGTGTGTTAGTGGGTGGAGGGATCGAGCAAAAAGGACTCAGGGACATGGATCCAGTGTGGTAATTTCAGGGTGGAGGTGGGGATAACTGGGTTAAATGGTAATGGGAAAATACAGTAACAAAAAGAAAGACAATAAATTAATGAAACATTCAATAAAAAGAAAATTAGAATAAAAATGAAGTTCAACAAGCAAATAAGTTCAAAACCTGAGCAATTTTCTTTCTTTTTCTATTTTGTTAGTAAAAAATGCAGAGTAATTGGCTTCTAGATTGCTTTTTTTTTTTTTTTTTTACTTGCTTTAGAATGTGGTGTTCAATGAACGAGTTTCAGGATCTGCTAGGATCAATTCTCATCATCTCAGTCAGTCTCTGTTGACCAAGCACACTTACTTTGCTAGGAAGTTGGCGTGGGTTAAGAAGGTGTGTGTAGTATTGGGTGAATGCGTGCATCGTAGCTTCATAGACACAGCCTAACCTTACAATCCTGCTTGCCTCTGAATGGTGCTGCAACCACCTGAGCTAACCATTTATTGGCAGAGCCAACAGCACTGACTAGACACGCATGAAGAGGAAAGTCACAGTAATCCAGGTAGGCCAAAGTTAATCATCAAGTACTTCATAGAGCACAGAGTGAGTTTCAGGCAATTTGGCCCAGGAGATGGCTAAATTTCTGTGCTGATGAGGTGCTAAGCATCTTTGAATATTGGCATTACGAGCACTTCATTTGAAGCTAGAGTGCTCTGGATCTGAAACTTGATCCTTAAATTACAAGTGGTATAATCTTGTGGAAGATTCCCTTCCTATCTTCCTTTGTAATGGGAACTCTGGAATTTGTACATTTAATTTCATGAGACTAAAGTGAGAATCAAATGTGATGGTGGATATAGAAATGTCAAGTCATGCAAAGCATGATTCATTTATTTCTATATTTATTTGTCAATGTATTGAACAACTGATATATCCAAATACTCTGCCAAGTAGTAAAAATTCAAGCATGAGTAAGGTACCCCCAAGTCTTCAAGAGTACTCATTCGAAGTAGGAAATACATAAACAGATAGAAAATTAGCATTCAGTGTGATAAAACCAGGCTAAAAGTAAGCCTAGAAAGTTTGGAAAGCCCAGAGAAGCATCTCTTCTAGGCTGAAGAGTTATGGCATGCTTCCTGGAGAGAGTGACACTTGATCTGAATTCCGAAGGATGAAGAGTTAGTTCAGAAAATCAAGGTAGGAATGTCATCTCGGAAGCGGGACCTGCTTGAACAGAGGCTTCCCAGTGAGCATTGAGAGCGCAGGGCACCAGGGGATGGCTGTGTAAAGATGGAGCCTGAGATTTCTCTCAGGGCAGGGGGCATAGCAGAGACAAGTGATGGGTGTGAATGTCACTCTGAGAGCTTTTAGGTCTCATAGAGGGGCTTTGGCCAGGTGCATGCATAGTCAGCTTTTGCTTTGGTAAGGTTATTTTGGTAGCACTGTGGAGGCTGCATTAGAGAGGAGAGATTGGTGAGAGGGAGCCAAGCTGAGAGATGTCTTCACACTACAAAAAATTTCTTTGCCTATCTAATATGTGCCAAGCAGTTTAACATGTGTCAGCAGAAAAAGTCATCTGAGGCAGGATGCCTGCCTTCAGGGAGCTGGTGAACTATTGTCGTAGATGCACAGGTGAAACATCACTCCCAGGGCTCTGTGGTAAGTGCAGGGCTGAGGCTGTCAGGAGTTACCCAGGTGGGAAGGGAGGAAGAGCCAAACAGAAGCTGTGACAGCAGAGGTGGCGAGGACGGGATGGATTTGAGAGAGTAAAGAGGTCTCACTGGCAGGACTTACACATGAATGAGTTATTATATATCTACTTAGTTGTCTGAATCTAGGCCAGAGGAGAGGAAGCTTTTCCTCTTGGTTATCCTCACGACCCAGCTCATGGTATGAGCCATAAGCCCCATCAGAATCTTATAAGGATCCCTCTTATGACAGTTCCCTGAGTATTCTTGACTCCTGGACTCTGTGTGCCATTCAGGTACAACATAGAGACAAGGACTGTGCTGTCAACTAGTTTACGTATTTTCATATTAGCAAGGAGAAACAGTGCCTCCTGCATTTTACTAAAAGTAAAAAAGTACTGCAACTTTAATCGAGCCACCGAGGTCTCAGTTTATTGGGAAGGGAGGTTGACTTATCCCACCAGACCGTGGTCCTGTGAGGTGCTGGCTGAAGGCAGGAGGAAAGCAGAGCAGGGTGCAGAAGAGGAAAGACCCAAGTTCCAGCTCCAGCCTGGTGTTTAATTGGCGAGACGAAAGAGGTAGCTTCCTCTACTCTTCAGGTTCTTTTTCTTTTTCACCGCATTCACTGCATGGGTGTTTGAAAGGTTAAAAATCACTACTCTTCCCTCTTGCCCATTCTGGCCCTATTCTTTTTCCCTTTTCTAATACAAGTTGTGTGGTCAGCTCATTAGTGTCCTTTCATGATTGTATATTCAGTGTGGTGACAGTGGTTAAGTGGCCATTTAGTCTATAGAAGACAGAATGACAACAAATAGGTGTGGATAATTTCACAAGAGACCTGGAAGAGAAAAAGATATCACCTAGAAATTGAGGTTTTTAGACTGGAAGGAAGTGACCTGGCGAATTCATCTTTGGACATGGCTGCTAAACTTGACATTAGGTTGTTATCTTGTTGGGGAATACTTGAGGTGGTGTGTGTGGTGGTTAGGTTATATTAAATGAAGGACTTTTTAAGCCTTCAAATGCAAAATGAAAGTTGCTTGTTGTAGGCACATTGTAGGCACTATGCAAAGTAAATCAAATAATTTCTGATGAGCTAGAGAGTCCATGAAGCAGCTTGGCTGTGAGGTGGGCTGAGTAGTTGCTGTGAATTCCTGAGATGGCAGAGACAGCCATGCTGAGAAGAAGCTCTGCTCAGCCTTTACTTTGCATGGTGGTGGGCATCTGGTCAGACGGTGCCCTGCCTATTTCATCCTTCTCTGCTGTATCTGGTATAGACTTCCTTTGGGAAAAGAAAGGAATGACACACCCATTCTACTTATGGGGGTGTTAGCTAATGCTGCCTGCATAAGAGGATCATGGAAGTCATTGATGTCCCCATGTTACATGAACTTTTTTGGAGTGGGTGATGATTCATTATTTAAATTTGGAAACACAGGAGACAACTTAGGATACCTTTTTAGGATGGAAAGTACTAGACCCAGAAGAGTATAATTTGCGAGTTATGAAGCCAGTTAATCTATGTTACATTAACATGGAAAAAACATGGCTTATAAACTATTTTTATAAGCCTAAAAAAGGCTTATTTTATTTATAAGCCTAAAAAAGGCTTATAAACTATTTTTTCTCATCAAAATATTTTATAAGCATTTCATATCACTTATTCTGCAAAGCAGAATGTTCAGTCTGTGGCACTCAGCAGTTAATTGTCCTTTGCCTGTACCAATTAGCAAATGGGGTGGCAGGTGGGAAGTGTGAGACTGTTTTACATTAGTGCCTGATTGGAATGGAGGTTTTTTATTAATTCATATGAAAAGATTACTTATGCATAAGTATAAATTACAGAGGCAGGTGCATCTTTTATCAATATACAGAATTGGGAATTTGTTTATAAAAATGTATCTATTACTGGAATTAGGCTTTATTTCCCATTAGTTGAGAGTTCCCCAAAGCAGAGAATAGTGTCTGTTTCACTGTGCATATAGTAGGCATTCAATAATTTGTGTAAAAGTGAATTACTTTGAGTTGTAACGATGTGTTTGTCATCATAGAATGATACTTAAGTGTGGTATTGGCATTCAAATTCTTCACATACTTCCTATGCAATCTGCCGTTACCTAGGTAGTTAGTGTTTTTTGTGTATGACTTTTTCTCTTTTATTTCCTTCAACATTTTAGCATTAAATATACTTTAATCAATGAAATACTTTACTCATATATGATTTATTTCTCATAGTGTTGAAATCTAAGTGTACAACTGCTGAGAATTTGGAATGGTTCATAATCCATAGTTGCAGTAAACATTATTCATGTTGTCATTATAATTTTTTGTGTGATCATACTGAACATGTGAAGTTGTATGACTCCCCATGTACAATTGCTTGAAGGTACAAAAGCATCTGAGAGATGTTGCTAAGTGTCTTTAGCTCCTTTTTCTGATCATAATTTACTCCCATCAATCTAATTTGTAACCAGTAAGGACTGCGATTGGCTTTTATTATGAAAATGTGGGCAACTAGTAAAAAATCTCAAACAGTTAGCAAATAACTTGGATAGAAATGGGGGCCATATACAGAATTATGCATGTGTATGCCATCTGAGGGACTCCGGTGAGCTAAGGTTTGAGAACACAAATCATATACTAAGCTGGTCTCTGTGTGCAGTGAAGGGTGTGCTGTAAAGATGGCTATATCTGGAAGAAAGCATTTCTGTGACCTTTCTATGTGTAATTAACGAACCAGAAATGTGATAAACTTGGTAAAATAATCAAATACCTCAAAACAAAAGCTTCATAATTATCTCTATGTGTAAAGAAAGGCAGAAATGGGGTAAAGTTTTTTAGTGCCTCATAGGCATAAAGGTTTTAGGGTCTATTAGTCGATAGTATTTCTGTCTCATCATTTAAATATTTAAATGATGAGTAGTGTCTTCATTAAAGAAGGATGTTTGATAAGAATTAAGCTTTCTTTAAAAACCAATTGTAGCATAAGTATTCGGATAAAAATCACCATTAAACCCAACAGAAAACAACACAAAACACAAACAACTTTCCTACAGGTAAAAGGGGCACATGTATGCATTTATTTGTCATTTTAGTAATTATTAGAGGTCTTGAAAATAAAGTACATGTAAATAAAATTAGAATACTTATACACATCAAGAAATGTTGTTTCATGTCTTTACATACTACTTTAATATAATCTTTACTAGGCTATAGGGATACAGTGAAATGATGTTCTTCCCCACAGCTACTTGCGAGGAGGCTGAAATGATTCTGGGATTGTCAGGTGGTATTGACAGGAAATGAGCATGCTCACGATGCTTCCAATTTGGAGCTAATTTTAGTTGGTTTGTGTTCAGAAAGAAATGGAAAGATCTTTGTGTAGAATTACAATCCTCATCTTTGGGTTTCAAAGAGGGAATTATAATAACTAGGAGCAGGTTTAATCTACAATTTTCATAGCAATTATACCAATGGAACAAAATGCAGAATAGGAGGCATTGTGCCTTTCTCTTGCCAAGTTTCATAGCTGCTGGCCCTATCAGATGCATCAATGTGAAAAATAACTCATAAGTAGAGAAGTAATGATTGAACTAGCAGCCAAGTGCTTACTAAATCACTCTTTAGAAGTAAGTATCTGCCATCTAGGAAAATCATGACCCATAGAATTTCAAAATTAACCACATGGATCCTGAGAAAATAGTTCAATGGCAAAACCATCAGACACATTATTCAGTGATGCTTTGTTTCTTTCATTCAGTAACTATTTAATGAGTGTTACTTTGTTTCAAGCATTGCTCTTGGTGCCCATTATATAACACAGAACCAGATGGCCAGGGTTCTTGCCCTTATAGAACAGTCTTTCTGGGAGAGAAATCAAGAGTGAATAGCAATTGCACTATGGTATCCAAGAGGAAGAGCATTGCAGTGGCACCTGATGAAGACCTGTACCTCACAAAAGCGGTTCTGAGGGAAGTACACTGTGTGGTGATAACCACACATCACTGTCACTGCCATCAGAACTAGTTTGGGAGTGGCTGGGTGAACTGGCCTCTAGACGTGGAGGAATAAACATGGAAGGAAGAAAAGGAAATATCATTTTAAAAACTTGTACTAAGAATTAACCTATGAGCCAAAATTCTAAGACTCATGAAAAAACATCTTATGCCGAGGAAGACAGCCAACCTAAAAACAAGGAAAACCAAATGAACAAATGATCAGAACATAAACTCGTGTTCTGATGAATTAATTTTAGAGAAGCCCGAGAACGACTTTGAGATGATTATTAAGTGAATAGAAATGTGTGAGACAAAATGGAGGGAAATAAAATAATGCAATGGTAGATCCTATCAGATGTCTTGGAAGTAAAAATATAGCCAATGAAATAAAAATGCAACATATTGCACAGGCTTTAGGAGGGGCACAGGCCAATAGCGAACGGTGAACTTGAAGATGGAACTCAAGTGTTCATTCACCATTCAGCAAACACAAAGAAAAAATATAGAAGGGCAGTTAATATACACGAAAGATTCATTGAGAAGTTCCAATATTTATTTAATATGTGTTACACCGAGAGAGAATGAAAGAAATGCTACAGAATCAATATGTGAAAAATAATTGTTAATAAAAATGTTCGAATTTAACATTGTCACTCATACACTGAGTATAAACTGTATAAATCTTAATAAGTTTACTTTTAATAATGATGGCCATTAAGAATAAAGGAAAAGCTTAAAAGTTATCAAAGAAAATATACAAATTATCTGCAAATTAGTAACAATTAGACAAGTAGCAACATTTTATTCTGTCATAGTAGATGACAGAATAGAGTGGAATTCTAAAATGCTGAGAGATGATGTAAGTAAACTTAGAAGTATATACACAAAATCATGCAAAACTGAGGTCAGAATAAAGAGAATTTGAGATGCATAGAGAGTAAGAGAATTTCTCATTCACATTCACTAAAATTTTTTTTTTATGGCAAGTAAAAGTTAATACAGAGGGAAGATGTGGGCAACGAGAAACAAGAATGAATGCAGAAATCAATGAAATAGGTTGAAACATTTAATTAAATATTGATTACAAAAAATGCTTTCTGCCCTGGCTGGAGTGGCTCAGTGGATTGAGCACTGGCCTGCAAACCAAAGGGTCGATGGTTCAATTCCCAGTTAGAGCACCTGCCTGGGTTGCAGGCCAGGTCCCCAGTAGGGAGCATATGAGAAGCAACCACACATTGATGTTTCTCTCACTCTCCCTGCCTCCCTTTCCCTCTCTCTAAAGAAATAAATAAAATCTTTAAAAAAGCGCTTTCTTTGTTTAAAAAGTTAAATGTGGAGCTTTATATAAAAATAAGTTATGGAGCTATTCAAGGGTTTCCAGTGTGCTATACTCACTGTTTTAATTTTGAGCAGGCTTGAAGTAGCTCATAATTCAAGATCTTGCAAAAAAAGTTTTTTAGTTGCATTTGAATCTTAATATGCTAAGTAAATCACCAAAATAATAGCAATGCAAACTATACCTTTTAAATGAACAGAAGGAAGCAAAAAGAAAAAAATCAGGTAGTGGAAGTAAATCTAAGCACATCATTTAATGCCACATCACAATGATGTCATTGATCAAACTCATCTGTTGGAAGTTGGATTATCAGGCTGGTCAGGTTGGTTATGACACTCGGTCTGCCTGCCCTGCATCCAAGAGGAATACTAGAAGCAAAATGACACTGAAAAGTTGAGATTGCAGGGGTAGCAGAAGATGTAATGTGCAAAAACACAAATTAAAGCAAGCTGAGGTCCTCCAATGAAATAGAACTTAGGATAAAATGATACATATAAAGAGAAACACTAGCAAATAAGTTTAAAAAGAAACAATCTACCAAGATGTCATAACAATCAATATATGTGTGTATATAACAAAACATTCTCAAATTATATACAGCAAGAACTAAAGGAATAACCAATAAACTCTCAATCTTAATGAAAATGATAGATGAAGGATATGAAGTTCAGCAAAGTGATGGAAGCATTGGAAAGTAAAATCAATAATCTCTGTATCTCTGCTGCTCTATAAATACCACGTGTACTCTGTAGCCGTATATCCATATGGTCTTCAATAAAGACCTTACATAATTTATGGGTTAAGGAGGAAAACAGTGCAAAAGCTGTACAAAAATAAAGCCACTCTAAGAGGGGGGACCCCAAAACCCCAGACTTTATTTATAAAAAATTGTATATTTATTCGTACGTGTTTAAACTTTAGTCATTTAAAAAATACTCTCCATTTGATGCAATACACCTATTGAGACAATTTTTCCACTGCTCAAACAGTTTTGAACTTGTAGATTTTGATACTTTAGGTGCTTCTGCCATTTTTCGTTTCACCTCTTCCACATCTACAAAACGTTTCCCTTTGAAGACGTTTTTCTTCTGGATAAACAAAAAAGAAGTTGCTTGGGGTGAGATTGGGTGAATGCCGGGGGGTAGGGTGGGCACAGGGCCATGATGTTTTCTGTCAAAAGCTGCTGATCCCTCAGCATAGTGTGGGCGGGTGTGCTCATAGATCACCCATCATGAAATGGGCAAAAATGTTGAAAGAGTCTTCGAAAAAATTCACTGAAGCCAAATGCACAGCACCAGCTGGTACACTGATGCAGATGGATTCCTAGAACACTCACCTAGTGGGGGAAGCCTGTACTATCCTCTAGAAGATAATTCTGTTTTTTGGGGTGTGTGTCCCACCCCTCCCACCCCCCGCTTACTTCAAAACTTGTGAGATGCAGGTAAAACAGTATGTATGTAGAGGTAACTTTCTTTAAAAAATGCTGAAAATAAATGATTCATGTTCTGTACTGGAAACTGGAAGAATAAAAACAAAAAGTGAACATAAAACTGTAAGTGAACATAAAATTATTAAAAAGATAATAAAAATGAGAGAAAAAATAGTGAAGTAAAAATTTGTTAAAGACACCAAAAATAACAACATAAAACTAGTAAAGTAATTTGGAGGAATTAATTCTATGACAAACTCCTACCAAGACTGATTGAGGAAAAAGAAAAAGGCATAAAGAAATATGAGACTTTTTTGAATTAGAAATATATGGGTTATATAGGCATATATTAAATGCATGATATAACTACAAAAAGAAGATTTTTAAAATCATAAATGAATAGTATGAACAACTTTATGCAGATATATTTGAAAAACAAAGGATATGAAGATTACTGAGAAAAATATATTACTGGTGTCAACATAAGGATAATTAAATAGATAACTACTAAAAATGGAATTACTAATCCAGTTTTCTTTTCCCCAAAGACACAAAGTAAAGATGATTTTCTAGTCTAATTTTACCTAATCTTTAAATAATGGAAATTTTTATTTTATGTGTACTCATTCAGTGACTAGAAGAAGAAAAAATCCCACCTAACTTATTTTGAAAAGTCTAGTATATCTTTGATACCAAAACTTGACAAGGACAATAAAAGAAATGTAAATTATAGTTTCAATTTTTTTAACTAGGTACAAACAAAACATAAAAATAAAAAATGAAAAATCATATTTCAGAAAGGTATAGAAATTGCACCCCAGTCAAGTACAATTTCCCAAGAAATGCAAGGTCTTTGAGCTCTAGAATATATATCGATGTTTTTATACACCACATTAGAAAACATGTTGGGACACAGCTCTCATATTTCTGCACATTTTGCAAACAGACTTGATTAACCTTAGTTTGGGAAAATTTTCTAAGCAACCTTGGAAAATAGAGATAGTGTCTTCCTCTGGAGCAAAAGGCAGGTGTGCTTACTACACAGTCTAATAAAGATAATGTCTCCCTCCAAAAGAGAGGGCATGTATTTTAAGGTTTGGGTCCCTGAAGCTCAGAGTTTCTCTCTTGTAATGATGCAGCCTACTGCCTGTGCAGGTATCCATGCAGGTCCATCTGAGATTTCCCATGAGGCTTGGGTGCAAGAGGACCTGACAGAGTGTACTGATATTCATGTTGCTCGCTGTGCAATGAGTAAAAAAAGTCTTTTGACTCTGAACCTGGAGTTCCATGTCTTCTGTCACCATCCACAACTCTGTGGCAGGCAACCCTGCAAACCTGCAATTAAGACAAAAATCTTTCACCCTTCACAGTTCTTGGTGCTAGTTAGCTGCAGAAAGAGCATGTGGAAAATTCAAAATTTATTCATGACGAATTTTTTTAGCACATGAAGAATCAGAAGGAGCTACCATTTCCTGCTAAAGCATATATGTAAAATACCTAGGGTAAGCATAGTTAATTGTGAGATTTTAGAATGTTTTCTATTTATGTTGAGGTCAAGACAAAGAATTAGGCTATCATTACTGATATTTAGCTTATACTGGAGGTCTTTGACAGTGAAGGAAGACAAGCAAAGCAATTAGAGCTGTAAGGATTAAAAAGAAAAAGAAAAAACATATTAAAGAGAAAATAACTCAAGGGAGTTTATTGGCAGACTAATAAAATAAGCATGTTCAGCAATTGACCCAGGCTTATGAGCAGACTTGGGGTTAATACATCTCTATTTCCTGCTAAACTTGGGGCAAGGTTTGCATCTTGCTCGTCTGGGTATACCTAGATCAGTGCCTGGCACATAGTAGGTGCCTATCAAATTGTTGAACAAATGGAAGCACTGGATAGATAATAAATAGGCATGTAGTCCTATATTTTCAATTAATAGATGAGGAGCCTGAGGCTCAAAAAGATTGTTATGTTCAACTTTTCATAGTCTATTATTAATAGGGAAAATTCAGATGTTTTGAATCCAGGCCTATTCTTTCCATATACCTATGTGCTTCCTTTGATGCTAAAATGTTAGGGTTTTTTTTGGTATATTAGAGAGGCTTATGAATATTTCATATAATTATAGCACTGATCAGATTTAATAAAACAACACAAGAACTTTGTTTAGGAAACAACTTTTTGGTTTCCCCTTTCTGTTGCATCCCTTTTCGGATAGTAATTTTAATAGGCTAAGTAGGCTCACGGTAGTCTCCTTCCAGTTTAGTGTCCAAGAGTGGCATTAACTAGGCACGGTGCCTGGGTCATCCATGGGGGGCGCTTAATAGGTTGAGTAAATTCTGGCGTCAGCATATTCTTGCCCAAATCACCCCAAGTAATTATTTCATGGAATATTGCCTGGTTGGCATAGCCACACTCCTGTTAGATATAGTCAATTAACACACCTCTCTATATCCGTGCCTCTGCATTTTTGATCTTAGGAATATTTATCAGTCAACGTGATGGCTAAAGGTAATGGAAGTTTGTCCGTTCAGACTCCCTGAGCTATATCAGTGGACTTTTCTGCCTCTGGCTTCTGGTTAGGTTTGGCTCGTGCCCCTCCTCCTGCCGTCCCTACCCCAGCAGGAGATGAAGGTGCTCTGTACTCTGCTCTTGTGATTTCCAGCACAGTAGCCACTAACCACATGTGGCTACTGAGCACTTGAAATACAGCATGTCCAAATCGAGATACGCTGTAAGTGTAAAATACACACTGGATTTCAAAGACTAGCGTGTAAAATATCTCATTAGTGATGTTTCTCTTAAATTTTGAAATAACATATTGGATTAAATAAGATGTATTATTTATTAAAATTAATTTTACTTGTCTGATTTGTTAAAAAATGTGACTATTGGGGAAAATAAAATTACATTTGTGGGTCTCATTCTGTTTCTCTGAGCAGAACTGGACCGTGGACTTCTTTTTCCCTCCCGGGCACATGCAGCCGAATCCTCACCTCATCCCTCCAAGCCCAGGCACAGTGTGGGCTCTCCTGCAGCCAGTCCCGGGTTTCTGCATTGTCCCTGGTTGTTCCCACATACCCTACCCATGCTACTAGTGTTGTAATTAGTATTTTTGTGAATAATTCTTCCTGAAGTTTTAAAAATAGTTCCATTTTCTTTTCTTTCTTTTTTTATTGTTGTTCAAGGACAATTGTCTCCATTTCACCCCACCACGCCCCTTGCTCCCCAATTCCCACCTCCCACCCTTGAACCCATCCCTTTTGACTTTGTCCATATGTCCTTACATGTTCCTTGATGGTCCCCCCACTACCCCCTACTATTTCTCTCCCCCATCCACTCTGGTTACTGTCAGGTTGTTCTTTATTTCAGTATCTCTGGTTGTATTTTGCTTGCTTGTTTGTTTTGTTGATTAGGTTCCACTTATAGGTGAGATCATATGGTATTTGTCTTTTACCACCTGGTTTATTGCACTTAGCATAATGCTCTCCAGTTCCATCCATGCTGTCACAAAGGATAGGAACTCCTTCTTTCTTTCTGCTGCATAGTACTCCATTGTGTAAATGTGCCATATTTTTTTGATCCACTCATTTACTGATGGGCACCTAGGTTGCTTTCAGCACTTGGATACTGTGAATTGTGCTGCTATAAACAAATCAACAAACAACAAGTGTTGGAGAGGTTGTGGAGTAAAGGGAACCCTAGTGCACCGTTGGTAGGAATGCAAACTGGTGCAGCCACTGAGGAAAACAGTGTGGAGTTTCCTCAGGAAACTAAAAACAGAACTGCCTTTTGACCCAGCAATACCACTGTTGAGGTTATACCCTAAGAATCCTGAAACACCAATTCAAAAGAACCTGTGCACCCCAATGTTCATAGCAGCATAAATAATTCCATTTTCTACTGGAACTCTGACTGATACAATCACTATTTGACAATGAGCTGGTAGATGCTCACATCAACTGTGCCTTCAATGTTTATAAAAATTATAGTTGATAGAACATTGTTGATCTACTTCTCATCTGATTTAAGAAGACTGTAAAAGATTAAAGTGTGAATGTTCTTTTATTATTATTAAATAAAATAACATAATTTTTTATCTGTTTCCTTTACAACCTTTACTTTGATTAGACTTATACCTTCAATAGGGATAGAAAGATTTGAAAGTGACATTTCATTGTACAGAAAGCCAACAACTCAAACGTTTTTTAAAACACCTGAAGCCTCCTTTGGTATTTATCTATCCAATGATATCTAAAACATCAGTAAGGTCAAGAAAATGGATTTTGGCCTGGCTGGTGTAGCTCAGTGGATTGAGCGCAGGCCTGTGAACCACATAATCGCAGTTCGATTCCGAGTCAGGCCACATGCCTGGGTTGCAGGCCACTTCCCAGCAGGGCACTCACAAGAAGCAACCATACATTGATATTTCTCTCCTTCCCTCCTTCCCTTCCTTTCTAAAGACAAATAAATAAAATCTTAAAAAAATGGATTTTGAGGCTAACATAATAATGTTCATGATAGTACTAACAACAACAGTAATAAAATCACTTTTGCATATTTGGTTTTCTTTCTGCTCATTCTAATTCAGATCAGAGTGTGCGTGTGAGTTGCAATAAATAGAAATAAAGGAGGCAAAATAGGATAGAGGGTTGGATAAAATTGACTTATTTCTCTCTTCTTCCTTTTAGTAACAATAATTATTCATACTTTACTGTGTCATTTGTACAAATGAGGGCTATTCATGACTTAGCTTCTAGTAACCAGCAGGAAGTGGAGCAAGCACATTGTTCCCCCAATCAGACCCCTCCCCCACACATAGTGTCACAAAGCAGTGACCTGGGTTGCCCTGCCCTGGTGAATGTCTAAGGCTCTGTCCCTTACTACATAACAGGGGGGCCAAGACAAAAAAAATGGCCCAAATGAAAGAACTGATCAAAATTTCAGAAAAAATACAACTAAGTGACAAAGAGATAGCCAATCTATCAGATGCACAGTTCAAAGCACGGGTAACCAGGATGCTCACAGAATTGGTTGGCTATGGTTGAAAATGAAATGAAAAAGTGAAAGCTATGCTAAGTGAAATAAAGAAAAATGTACAGGGAACCAAGAGTGATGGGAAGGAAACTGGGACTCTGATCAATGGAGTGGACTAGAAGGAAGAAAGAATAATTCTTTTTTTTAAAAGAGTATTTTTATTTTTTTATTTTATTTTATTATTTTTATAATTTTTTAATTTAATTCTTGGAAGA
The DNA here is from genome assembly GCF_014824575.4 of Sturnira hondurensis. NCBI lineage: Eukaryota > Metazoa > Chordata > Mammalia > Chiroptera > Phyllostomidae > Sturnira > Sturnira hondurensis. The sequence goes on along the minus strand of NW_028088227.1, from coordinate 7,776,212 downwards.
AAGAATAATTCTAAAAAAATGAGGAGAGGCTTAGGGACTTCCAGGACATCTTTAAAAGTTCCAACATCTGAATCATAAGGCTGCCAGAAGGAGAAGAAGAGGACCAAGAAACTGAAAACTTATTTGAACAAATAATGAAGAACTTCCCCAATCTGGTAAAAGGAATAGACTTCCAGGAAGTCCAGGAAGCTCAGAGAGTCCCAAAGAACTTGGACCCAAGAAGGAACACATCAAAGTGCATCATAATTACATTATCCAAGATTAAAGATAAGGAGAGAATCTTAAAAACAGCAAGAGAAAAGAGGTAGTTATCTACAAAGTAGTTCCCATCAGACTGTCAGCTGATTTCTCGAAAGACACCTTGCAGGCAAGAAGGGGCTGGAAAGAAGTATTCCAGGCGATGAAAGGCAAGGACCTACATCCAAGATTACTCTATCCAGTAAAACTCTCATTTAGAATGGAAGGGCAGATAAAGTGCTTCCCAGATAAGGCCAGGTAAGGTCAAGTTCAAGGAATTCATCATCACCAAGCCCTTATTATATGAAATGTTAAAGGGACTTATCTAAGAAAAAGAAGATAAAAATATGAACAGTAAAATGATAACAAACTCACAGTTACTAACAACCACACCTAAAACAAAAACAAACTAAGCAAACAAGTAGAACAGGAACAGAACCACAGAAATGGAGATCACATGGAGGGTAACAGCAGGGGAGTGGGAGAGGGGGAAAAGGTACAGAGAATAAGTAGCGTAGATGGTAGGTAGAAAACAGACAGGGGGAGGTTAAGAATAGTATAGAAAATGTAGAAGCCAAAAAACTTATATGTATGATTCATGGACATGAACTAAAGGGTGGAAACACTGGTGGGAGGGGGGTGCAGGGCAGAGGGGAATACAGGTGAGAAAATGGGACAACTGTAATAGCATAATCAATAAAATATATTTTAAAAATAAAAACAAATCTCTCTCTCTCTCTCTCACACACACACACACAAATACAAATAAAATGCTTCTCAATTTACTTTTCTCACAAAATTTTCCAGAGATACTTTTTCTGTTGTTGTTTTTGGGATTGCTGAATGTTTTTGTTGGGAAATACTTTTGTTCCAAATTGACACAACAGGAAAAACTCCAGACATCAAAATACCTCGCCCTCATCTAGACTAGTCATTTTATAGCCGTGTTCTGAGGCTCTTCACGTTCCACAGACTGGGGGGAGACTGTGTCCCTCCTCCCTGTGTGCAGGGACAGGCACTAACTCCTCCCTGCTTCCATCTCTTTCGACCAGAGTAGCTCCAGTTTCACACCAAAGAGCCACATGTTTGAGAAAAAAAGGAAACAGGTTAGCTTTGTTTTAAAATAAATTTAAATTCCCTCTGCTCTCCTCCTCTTCACTCCAGTGAAACATATTTTAGGATTGGGCAAGGCAGGAACAACTTTCTCATTTCTAAGTAAGGAAACTTAGATTCAGCAAGTTTAAGTCAGATTGTCCAAGGTCACAGAAAAAGACAAAGTAATTGTTGGCTCCATCTGGGTCAGGTCTCCTCTCTCCCATTTGCAGTTCTTGGAAATTCACCAGGGTGCTTCCACCTCTGAGGTGGCCCCGATTGGTGTGAAACTGGGCCAGCCATCAGAGTGGCATCTGGGTGAAGATATTTCCAAATGCTACCAAAGCAGTTGGTCTAACAACAATTGGGTGCTTAATTGCTTACGTTATAAAGTACTGAAGAGCCCTTTCAAGGTGCCTTCCCTATTAGATCACCCCCTTCCAAAGAGTTCTTGCATATTCCAGGACAAATTCCTCTCCTTGGTGGCAGGGCCTTGGCCACTAACACAACCATAGCTGATGGATTCAAGTCTGGCCAGAGAACTCAAACCATGTGGTGCCCTCCTTACTGGCTGGGAAATGGCTAATTCAATCAGACTTCCTCTCTTGGAGAGTTCAAACAGTGAGATGTACAGCTGGTGAAAGAAAAGTTCACAAACATGAAGCAGGAAGAAGAAAGCAAGGTAGAAAGAAGACAGCAGAGCAGTGAGAAGTTAGTGTGTCGAGTGGGAGAGCTGAGGGGCTGAATTCAAGTCTCCGAGTCACTGGCAGTGGTTCTCCAAAAGCCCAGGCACTTGTCTCTCCCCACCTCTGTCTTCAGCGACAATGCACTGGTAGCTTGAAATTGGCCTTGAAGGAAATTTTTTACACAAAAGAAATGAACAAAAGCCTCAAAGCAGGGTTCCTTGTTAAATATTTTTCAAACAGCATTGTGCAGGGCACTGAAGTTGCCAGTGACTGGTGCCCCGCAGAAGGGGCATCATCCCAAGCCATCATCAACCCAACTGAAGCTCCTGTTGGGTTGCCAGAGCTCCTGTGTGTGTTTAGAGGCCTACTAACCTCAGTGAGCTGTGTGCAAAGTGAACTGCTGGCTGTGGGGACATTATTTTCCTTTCTTCCAGGCCCTAATTCTTTATTTGTGGTAGCCCAAATGTCTCCCTATTTCTCTCTAGCCTGAAAGACCTTAACAGTCTTCATGGTGCCAAGCAACTGACTTACCGGATATTCGCACCTCTATTGGTTGTTTTGGCATCATTTTCACTCCAGGCACCAACGTTTTGTAAACTCAGTGTGGATATATTTGTATCTTGATCAAGTTAGGAAGCTCACATGCTCTCCCTCCTTAGGTATGAAAGCCAGCAGGACTTTGTTTTTGAATGATCAGCATTGAAAAGTTCTTGCTGTGTTTATTTGCAACGTATGAAATACCCTTCAGCATGCTGACCTGTTTTGGGGTTTGCTTCTAACATTGTTATGACAGAAAAGCATTACCAAACCTGTGTTGGTGGTGTTGGGGGTCTCATTTTTCATCAAGAAAGCCATACCCAACAGTGTGAGTCAGTGTGAGGTCGTATCCTCTGCAAGAACTCTTCCTTCTCTCTACCATTGTGGTTTCTCCCCGTGTTACCATGTTGGACTCCAAAGCTGTCGTGCTGTAGGATGCCTTCCCTATTAAATGCAATCATCTTTGTGCCTTTTCTGTTTCTTTAATGCATTCCCATTCCCTCTTCTCAATAGATTCATACTGAAGTGGTTCTTAATGGTTTCATATATGTATATATGCATAATATACATGCAATAATAGCATACATATATGATATTTACTAACATATATATACACACACGCACACACACACACACACACACACACATATATATATATATATATATATATATATGTACCAATTATTAACTCCTGGATATATATATATATATATATATATATATATATATGCTATTATTTCCCCCTTTGAANCCTGAGTTTTGGAGAAGTTGCTTTTTTTCTATTTCTTTTCTTTTTTTTTAATAGATTTTATTTATTTATTTATCTTTAGAGGGGAAGGAGAGAGGGAGAGAAACATCAATGTATGGTTGCCTTTTGTGCGTCCCCTGCTGGGAGTTGGCCTGCAGGGAACTGGCCTGCAACCCAGGCATGTGCCCTGACTGGGAATCGAACCGCGATCCTCTAGTTCGCAGGCCCGTGCTCAATCCACTGAGCTACACCAGCCAGGTCTTTTTCTATTTCTTTTGCTGCTTCTTATACTCAATACCCACTTTGTGATTATTAAATAATTAGAAAAAATATTTATAATGACTTTTAGCATTCAGTGCCTGACATGAGCAAAACATGTATCCTATATTAATTACCTCATTAATCCTTACAGCCATTCCTGGAAGCAACTATTATAATCTCCATTTTTTGTGTGGAGAGGGAGTGATGAGGGCATCCAAAAAATTCTGGGTAGTAAAGTAATTACTTAAGGCCCTATAGCAGATGCAATTGGGTATACGTTACTACTGTTCCAACTTTGGGAGAAGATCTTGAGTTAGTTTTCTTCAGTTCAAGTATAGGTGATTTCCCTTCCATGCAACCATAATCCCTTGTGAAAAAGGGGTAACTAGGATAGCAGTTTTCAGAATCCTGGGTCCCCAGCGGCTTCACTCTCTGGTCAAGCCTGCTTTGGTTCTCCCTTCCTGCAGACTGGATGAGGCTTTGCTGGTATAAATTTTTATGGGGGCAAGCAGGGTTTCTGCTGTAGGACCTGTGTCTAGGTTGGCACACCATGCTGTGGGTACCCTCCGCTAACACAATGGCTTCTGCTGGAGCTAGAGCCCAGCCAGGGTCCTCAGTGTTATCTGAGTGGGCACCATGAAACTAGACCAAGACCATGCAGGTCCTAGCCTTACTTGTCTCCTTGGGGCACTCTGACTCTCTCTGCTGCAAATGGGTTCAGTTAAGAGACTCTGGGACTCCAGCCTGTGAAGTTGTCCGCACAACTGGGCTAGTTCCAAGAGGGCAGTCTGGTGGGAGGATGGCTCCTGCTGGCTGGCATGGTATTTTTTTCTCATGGAATTGCCAAGGTGGTGCTGACATGCCGATTTTGGGTGACTTTCATGTCAAACAGAGGATGAAAATATCTTTATTACATTGATTAGACTATAAACAAATACAAAACTACCCCTTATATACCCATTGTTAGAAATCTTCATTGGTAAATTGCTATACTTTACATGGACCCGTGACATTTGTAAAGTATTTTCAAAATAATATCTTTATATAGGCAGAGGCATCACAAAAAATTTGTTTGCCTTGGACCCCATATATTTTAAACACAGCCTCGCCCTTTAGGGCAAAGAAAGCTGGTTCTCCACCTGCCCTTGTCAGAATAAGTGTTCCTGGCTTTCTTTGGCCTTAGCTTTTGATTTCCCAATGCTTGGCTTATGCAAATCAAAAATGTTGGCTTTTAAGAGCATAGCTTCTGGAGCAGAGAAGATAGAGTTAAGAAAGGGAACACTGTGAGCCAAAAATCTTAAAGTGAAATGTATCATATTATTGAATTATAAGATTCAAAAACCAGTCTGGTATGATTATGTAAGTCTGTCCCTATACTTTATGACATGGATGCAAATTTTATTCCAGATCTTTGCATAATCACATTGTTGGTCACCGCTCATCACAGTTAAATTGATTCAAAAGATTGCATGAAAATAAACAGCCTGAGGAGACTTACCAGTTAGCCAGAGGATTGTGCAGTTTTTCTATCACTGAGAGGCTGGGGCAGAAGCCTGAGGGCCACGGAAAGACATCTTTCCAATGATTAGAAAGATGGGCCCAGAAGCCATACAGCCAGGTTCGAATCCCTGTTCTACCCCCAACTCATGATAAAGAGAAAATTATGCAACCTCTCTAAACTCAGTTTCCTCACCTGTTGAAGGAGGATAAGGGTAAGACAATACTTCTGTCATAGGGTTGAGGTAAGGATTTATTAAGACAAGATACTCATTAAGTCAGCTCAACCACTGCTAGAAAATTATCTTGTATTTGTAAAAAGAAGTTCTGCATAGTTTGTAAGCACAGTTCTAGCTTACAAACATCTTCCTTCAATGCCATAGTCATCTTTGCAACTGGGCATTTGGCACTGGGATGTGTGCAGCAAGTACTCAATGTTGCTCCATAAATGAATGAGCCAAGTTCATTCAGATGGATGAGCCATCCCAAGAGCAAGTGGAAAGGCTTGAACACAGTGAGATGGGCTTTCTACCAGTAGATATGGAATATATGAAACAGTGAGAAGGCTTGATTCAACCACCATTTTGCAGGAAATGCAGGGGTCAGGGGAATGTAAAATAACACCATGGGGAAGCAATCAGCAAGATCCAAATTTTGGAGAACTCTATGACTTGTTTAACAAATAAATTTCAAGAAGGAAAAAAGAAAGAGAGTAGAACCTAGATTAAAAGACATAAAAGATCTATGGACTAAAAGACTGAAGTCTATGGACTTTACTGGGATCTTAATTAAAACACATTAAAAATATAAATCAGTTGAGGAAATTTGAAGAGCAACCAAATATCTTAGGATATTAAATAGTTACTATGAATTTTTAAGGTGCTAATGCATTGGGTAAAAATATTTAGAAGCACATACTGAAATATTTACAGATAAAATGGTAGTCTGAGATTTGCTTTAATAATTGGGAGTTTGGAGCACTGAGTGTATTATGAATAAAACCAGGAGTTAATAATTGGTACAGCAGAGTGGTGTCTACATGGACGTTTATTATGCTGTTTTTTCTTCTTTGGTGTATGTTTTCCATAAACTTCCCAAAATAAAAAGTGAACATGCAAATTAAAAACATCAAAAGATCTATTCAAAAACAATTCGATATTCTTTTCCTTTAGTGCACAGGTGGTAAACACAAGGCCCGTGGGTTGAATCCGGCCCTCCACCTTTTTTTATCCTGCCCGGCACCTTGTTTCTACCCGGCAGCAGTGCTGAGTTCTTGCTTAACTGTTAAGAAGCAGTTACATTATACAGTCCTAAAATTACATTTGGCCCTTTGAAGGCAACGGCTGGGCTGATGTGGCCCACAGTGAAAATGGGTTTCACACCCCTGCTTTAATGGTAATTTCTCTTAAGGACTTTTGGTTCAAACTTTCCTTAAAATCTTATGACTATTAAATTTCTAGAGTATAATGTATTATTTTCAAATATTTAAACATTGTAACAAAAGTAACACCATGTTTGACATTATCGTACTTTTTTTTCAGATTGAACTAGCTGCAAAACTGTACATTTCTTAAATTAATGTCTTAAGTGCATCCACAATGAAAAGCACTGTCACTTTTCAATTCATCTCCTATATTAAATACAACATAAAGGAAGGAAATAAAAAGCCTGAAAAATTGTACTTCATGAAAGAAGACTATAAATCTTCCACTGGGGAGACATTGCCCCTGTCAGGCTTCTCCATGTCCTACCCATTGGATGCATATGCAACCCACTTTGTTAAAGTGTTCTCCCTCCTTGTCACCCCTCCTCTGTGAACAGACCATGCCCAGTGAGTGCCTCTGCTGTTGACCAGGGAGCCCCTTCATTGCAGCAAGAGTCCAAGATGGTGAAGCTCCTGGCCTTTCATCTCTTCGTTGTCTTGTGACCACAGGCTTGCTTGTTGAGCTTGTCTTTAATTGTGACTTTAGCTGACCACTGGGGATTCCTATGGACGGAGTTTCTAAAGAATCCTCATTGATTTTCCTTCTTGTGTCTGTTGTTATTTTATTTCCTGCTCTCTATTTTCCTGGCCTTGTTCCCCAGCTCAGCTGATACTACCTAAGATTTTTCTCAGAGTCAAAGTGAAAAGAACTTGGTGCTGAGGCAATAAATTGAGGTCCCAGTCTTATTTGAAATCTTTGTGACCTTGGGTACATCACCTGAACTTTGTCTTCAGTTTTCTTATCTTGGACTTTGATGTAATAATAACCACTTCACACCGTTGCTGTAGGGTATAATGATATAACTGATGGAAATGCCAAAAGGGGGAGAGGGTAGAATCTCCCACCAAAACATGTGCATAAAATTTTCATACAGGACATGCATTTACTATTGAGAAAAATCTAGGGTAATTTCCTGTAGTTTTAAGGAAAATAGGAGAAGACTTTTGTAGCTTAATTATCTTGCTGAGGGAAAGTAAATTCTAGAACCCCGGGGCACAAATAGTTTTGCCCAGATTAGAAGACTCTACATACTCTCTTTAAAAAGATAAATTATGTTCATAATAATTATGAATCATTATTAAAGTGAAATTTTGCCAGAGGATTCTGGTGGAATGTTGGTCTTTTAAAAATCAATTTCTTCTTGAAATCAGAAAATAAAGATCGGTAGAAGAGGAACTAAAAGCCCTAAATATTTAATTGAAAATATTACTTTTGTTTTCATTAATCTTATGTAAATTTGATGAAAGTGACCTTTTGTTGAATTTAGTTTATTTGTTTCCATATCAGTGGAAGGCAAAATTTTATTCAATTATTATGCAATTGTCAACCTTTAGCTGCCAAATTTAAAATAATATTTGTACCACATTTTAAATTTAATTTACTGCTGGATAAAATACAAAACTACATTACTTTTAATACTGAGCTTTTTCTTATGAGTCTGTGACAAAAACCTCTTCATGCAAAATTCCTTACATAACATCTGTAAAGCTTAAGTTTACATGTAAGCTTTTTAAAAATGCTCCTTTTACTTGTAGTATTGTTGATATTCCTGAAATAGTTCTCAATTTTTTCCATTGCCATACAATACTCCAAGAAAATATCTGTAAATGTGTAGGTGGCACTCTTTACTCAGGCTTTCGTTTCCTTATGACAGGGATCTAAACGAAGCAGGGAAGGTAATTATGGAAATTCTGAGGAATGTCCATGGTAGGCTCTTCGATAATGTTATCTTTGACAGCATGTGAAGCTGCACTTGCCTTGCCTGATACTTAAGGTCAATGGCAGTGGCTGACCTCAATCATGGGCTTTCAGTTAACTTTTAAGGCAAGAGAAAAAGTGGATCTTGGGCTGGGTGCAGGAATGTTACCAGGTGTCCCTGAAATGGCATCATGCTGCAGATCTGGCACAGGAGTTATGTTGCTACCAAAATTCTATGACTATGATATTGCAGCGGGTTAAGAAATTCAGTAAGATTTCTGAATGTACTATTTATAAATAAAGTATAATCAGCAAATTTGGGATATTTTCCTTTTAGAATATTTTGAGGGACTTAGGGAGATGGGGATGGTCAAAATCATTTTTACAAGTATTTCGAAGCACTATCTAAAATGATGCTTTCAGTTGCTGTTTTTGACGTTCTTGCTTACATTTGTCTCTTTCTCTCTGTTGGAATGTAAATACCAAGAATGCAGATACTTTTAGCTATTGCTGGACTACCAGTGCCTCAAACAGGGCTTAATTCAATAGATGTTAATTGACTGACTGCTATTGGGGGCAATTACATATTTTGACTGACCATTAGAGTGAGGTAGGCATGACTCATAAATCAGATATAAGCACAGGGTTAACTTAAAAATCATCCACTTGTGCCCTGTTTTTAAAAAAATCACAAAACAGGGGAATATACTAAGAACACTGCCAGAAAAGATTCTTTTTCATGAAATATATTTTCAAAGGGCAAATTTAGAGCTTGGAAAATTTTGTATTTGATGAAATACAAAGGTGAGAGGAACAAAGATTCGGAAGAAAGCAATTTTGGGGATGAACAGACACCCCACATTCAGATATACAGGGCAGAAGGGAAAAGTGCCGGAGGAAAGGAAGGGGAAGTTCCCAGAGGCTGGAAAAAGACGAGGGAAGCAGGAAGGAAGACCGAATCTGAGAGCAACCTCAGATGGGGGAACCATGGAAGAACAATTTCTAACCACAATAAACACTGCTGACATTGTAGGCAAGAAATTCAGTTTTGATTTCGAAGGTAATGCAGAGTCAAAGGGGAGCTTTATGTAAAGTCACAATAGCAGGAGGTTACAGTGCCAGTAAAATCTGGAACTGGCTTTTTGAAGTGGGAGAGGAGAGTATGCTTATCATCATGGAAAGTATGTTTTTTTTTATGTGAGGACAGTATTAACCTGTATTGCAAAGTTAGCTTATTATTCCAGTCCTTGTGTACTACCAGAAGGTGAAAAAATTGCTTTTTTCCCCACAACAAATGTGAAATGGCTGTGTTGGGAAACCACAAGTATTATATTCAGTAAAGAAGTCGCCTGTCTTTTAATATTTGTAATGAAGCTCCCAGGTTGAGAGGAAGTGTAGGTAGACATGCTTCACCTCCTCACACAACCAAGAAAAGAATTACAACTAAATCTCAAAACACTTAACATCTTGAACTGTCAGAAAATCAAACCGTGTGAAAGCCCAACAACCAAGGATTTAAAGAAGCCACATTCATCTAGGCAGGAGGCGTGGAGACATGGAGACAGGGCTGCGAGGTGAGGGGATGTGCTGAGACATGATGTGGTATGAAGAGGCAGCGGCAGCAGCAGAAGGGGCCTGGGCAGTCCCACGTTCATGTGTGGTGGATAAAAATCGGGAGGGACACCTTGGGAGTAAGAAATCCCACCCAAGGCCACACTGTACAGCCCAGGGCTCCAGCATTGAGAAGATAAATCCCCATGATGTCTGGCTGTAGAAACAAATGGGGGTTGAGGAAGTGGGAGAAATTCTTGGGTTTTTCGGGAACTCTGTTTAAAGGGCCTGCATAGTCTTAAACCACACACACACCCATCCTCTCTGGAGTTTGAGACCATGGCAACAGCTGGAAGGATGCCAGTCACATATGGGGAGTGGGTAAAGTGACTGGAGATGGGGCAAGTGCTAGACACATCTCTAGAAGCCAGGCAGCAGTACGATCCCCTCTCTGAGCCCTTCTCTCAACACAGAGCCAGAGTGGCAAAGCAGGTTGCCCCACCCTGGTGAGTAACTAAGGCTCCACCCCACACAATTTACAGGTGCCTTTTCTATGATAGGCCACACTACTAAGATAGGGAGTCAAAGCAGCTCTACCTAATACACAGAAGCAAATGCAGGGAGGCTGCCAAACTAAGGAGACAAAGAAATAGGGCCCAAATGAAAGAACAGTACAAGCCCCACCTCCCCCAAGAGAACTAAAAAAAATGAAAGTAGCCAAGCTATCAGAGGTAGAGTTTAAAGCACTGATGATCAGGATGTTCAAAGAACTTATAGAGTACAGCAACAACATACACTATGCAAAAGAAAGAAAAATCTACAGGGAACCAACAATGAAGGGTTTGAATCCTGATCTGAACCAGGATTCAAATCAATATTTTGTAACATAAGGAAGAAATAAACATTCAACCAGAACAGAAAGAAGAAACAAGAATTCAAAAAAATGAGCATAGTATAAGAAGACCCTGTGACATCTCTAAACACACCACCACCTGAATCATAGGGGTGCCAGAAGGAGGAGAGGAAGAGCAAGAAATTGAAAACTTATTTGAAAAAAGAATGAAAGAATACTTCCCTAATTTGATGAAGGAAATAGACATGCAAGTCCAGGAAGCACAGAGAGTCCCAGACAAGATGGATCCAAAGAGGACCACACCAAGACACATCACAATTAAAATGCCAAAGGTTAAAGATAGAGAGTCTTAAAAGCAGCAAGAGAAATGCAGAGAGTTAACTACAAAGGAGTTCCCATTCTCAAAAGAAACTTTGCAGGCAAGATGGGACTAGCAAGATGTCATCCCTTTTCAAAGGGATGAAAAGCAAGAACCAATAACCTAGATTACTCTATTCAGCAAAGCTATCATTTAGAATTGATGGGCAGATAAAGTGCTTCACAGAAAAGGTAAAGCTAAAAGAGTTCATTACCAAGCTATTTATTTGCATATGAAATGTTCAAGGGACTTACTTAAGAAAAAGGAGATCAAAACTATGAACATTACAAAGACAACAAATGCACAACTATCAACAACTGAATCTCAAGCAAACACACAAACTAAGCAAACAATTAGAACAGGAACAGAATCATAGGTATGAGATCATTTGGAGGGTAATCAGCTGGGAAGGCAGAGGGGGAGAATGGGGGAAAAGGTGCAGAGGTTAAAAAGTATAATTGGTAGGTACAAAATAGACAGGGGGATGTTAAGAACAGTATAGGGCATGGTATAGCCAAAGAACTTCTATGCATGACCCATCGACATGAGCCAAGGAGGGGATTGCTGGAGGGAAGGGTGGTATTGGGTAGAGGGATGCAAAGGCAGAAAAATTGAGACAATCGTAATAACAATAAAATATAATTAAAATATTTGTAATGAAAAATACATGCGTTTTTTATCTTTTCCCTCAATCTTAATAAATCTTTATCTTCTGTTTAAGATGGTGTTTTCATGTATACTTTCCTTTGCAAGCTTTCAATTCATGCATACATCGAAATGTATTTGAATTAAATTTCTTTGGGGGATGCTTTGAAAAAGGAATCAATTACAACTATTTTTTTTGATGGCGTACTATTCTGCCCTCTGATAGTTTTGTATTATTCCATTTTTATATTGAAATTTTTTTTAGCCAAGTAACTCAGCTTAAAAATCTAAGAAAGACCCCTGGCTGGCATAGCTCAGTGGATTGAGCTTGGGCCTGTGAAGCAAAGTATCGGGGTTCGATTCCCAGTCAGGGCACATGCCTGGGTTCCAGGCCAGTTCCCAGCAGGGGACACATGAGAGGCAACCACACATTGATATTTCTCTCCCTCTCTCCTTCCCTTCCCCTCTCTCTGAAAATAAATAAATAAAAAAAATCTAAGAAAGAAAATCTTAGAGCATGACAGTGTATATATTGCAAATACAATTATTTGCAGTGACCCAAGAAAACAAGGTTTCAATTATTGAAAAAATGCCACCCCCCATCAATGGACCGTGAGCTAGCAGTTAGTGTGTTGAATGTGTTTATATTTGAGGGTTTTGCATAGCTTATTTCCAGTCCTCTCAGCCTCCATTTAAGGCAGTACCCCAGGCCTTAGTCATTGGATGTTTCCTGTCCCCTCAGATTTTGATAAACTGTGGATTATGTTAACCTCTCTTTATTATTATTACATTGGGATATGGGAATCTAGTATACTATTCAGATTCTTTACTGATATTACAAATGTAAAGTATTAATGACTGTTAATCATTGAATTAGTCATATGCGCCATATATTGGGCTAAGTGTCTGACATAAGTTATCTGTTGAATCCTCCCAACCAGCCTGTGCGATGAAGACAAGTGATTCTTTCACGTTCATCCCGCTGGGTCCTGAAGCCTCTCCAACATGATTCGTACTCTCAGAACAAGATAGATTGCCTTCCATCATAGCTGTTGTTCCATTTGATTTGTTTTTGAAAGGTTCTTTATGTCTGGAATCTTATAATGGCAGCTGAGTCATCATCTAGTCTGAGCCCTTCATGTAATGGATGAGAAATAGCAGTCTGGAGAGGTTAAGTGACAGGCCAAATGTCACTTGGCAATGGCTCTCAGAATGGAACAGAGGGTTCCTTACTCTTCTGTCTGTACACTGCTTTACTGCTTCCTTTCAGTTGTCTGGGAATAATGTAATATTTAGGGTTATTATTTTTTCCTTGAAATAATGAATCAGTGCAAAACTTACCAGCTACCTGCATTATTTGAAGAGTGTTAAGTGCTGTCAGCATTCCCTCGTTTGCCATTCCAACAATGGAGGTCTAGATGCTTATGCAGCCTGAGGCCAGCTGGTCAACCTCAGGGCAGGATCTCTGCAGCGGCCTCTAAAGAGCAGAAAGTGCAGGGAAATCATTATATAGACAGTATTTTCCCCAAATTTTGATGACGTGGTAAGGTATTTGTTTTGTAGTGCTTTAAATTCCTGGACTGCTTCCCATTACGGTTTTAGCACTTGCTTCTGAATTAAATAAACACTGAATGATGTTTATTGATGAAAGTGGCCAATCCACTGAAGTAGAGCTTTGAAAAGAGAATTAATGGCCATGTAGCTGCAGGAAGTACTGTGCACTTGTAGGCATTCATTGTCATTACCTTAGACTGCTTTTGCAGATGCATGCTATACATGTACAGAGATGCAAAAATGAAGCAAAACATTGACTAAATATTTCAAGTAATATCTTGTGTAAACCCTGGCTGAATGCCCTTTTATGTTAGATAGGACTTTTGGTAAAACACTATTACTAAAGAATGCTTTGAAAATAGAGGTAAGGCTGGCACTGCAAGAAAGATAACTAACCATATTTATTATTAAGTCCTAAGATATATTGCTATTATCACATTTGTGTCCCATAGAGGCTTATTTAAGTCTAACTAAGAAAACATTCTTCCAGTAGCTGAGAATACAGAAAACCTAGGTCAGAGTCAGGTGGCATCATTGTGGTCATCTCAGGCCATCCCTGAATGGAAAAGTGAAGCAGGCAGCATCTGAGTGAGCTCTCTGGCCCTCAGCAATGCTGTGGCAGAGACCTGGCATTCAAGGTAACTTGGAACACACACAGAGAAGTCAGTATTGGCCTAGGCCAGTGATGGACAAACACAGTGCCGGATCCATAGAAGAGTGAAGAAATTAATTCATGGCCAATTCTAACAGATTTTTCTTGCAGCCATACTTAAACAATGAAATTCACCAGTTTTGAGGGGCAGGGATGAGCGGGAAATTGATATCACACACCCTCTGTAGTCTTCCTTCCTTCCTCCTTTTCTTCCATTTCTGTTAACTAGTGCTTAGTGAACAAAGACATAAGTGAATATGATTTTTGATTCTTACTCTGGGTTCAGTCTTCCTCAGCGAGGCTTTGGGTCATCCATCCACATGGTTGAAGAGCCCCTGCAGGACAGGTGAGAGGTGAATATCTGTCTTGATCTTTACTTGATTATTCAGGTAAAGACTCTAGTGTCTAAAGTGGCAACCTGACCCGAACAATGTCCCCTACACAATTTATATCTATCTGAGTACTATAAACACAGGCATTTTATATAGAAGAGTTTAAAATTTCTGGACAAGGGAAAAGATGCAAAGGCTCCCTTTTCCTTTTCATTATGCTGGAGGGATGTTTTTAACGTGTAATATTGCCTCATATTTCCTCAGTTGTTCTTATTTTCAACTTTATATCTATAGTTACCCTATTTCTCACTATGGCTATTACAGTTATGACTCTGGATTGTCTTTCAATATTCTTTATATTTTAAAATATGTATCATGTCATTTTCTAAACATTTTCTTTCCCCTAAGTTCTAGTATAATAAAAAACAATGTTTGACCTCCTGTAAAGGACCTATTATAAAAATACGATATTGTAGTACCTACATTTACTTTTTTAAAAAGCTGTATTTATTTATTTATTCTTTAGAGAGAAAGCAAGGGAGAGAGAAAGTGAGGGAGAGAAACATCGATGTGAGAGTGACACATTGGTCAGTGGCCTTCTCACATGCACTTGACCCAGACTGAACCCACAACCAACGTGTGTGCCCTGACCAGGAACTGAACCAGTAATTCTTCACTTTGTGGTACAGTGCCCAGCCAACTGAGAGCCACAGTGGTCAGGGCCTACATTTACATTTTAAAACATGACAAAGAATCTAAATGAAAAACATCTGAGCGTGTGGCAGACTACTGTATCTTCACAAATCTGCCCTGGCTCTTCCTGGGCTCTCAGCATCCTGGCTAGATGCATTTCCCAGCTTCCTTGGGTTTAAAAGCAGCCATGAGACTATGTTCTCATTTAAAGGGGATAAACGGGTCTGTGTGCAGCTTCTGTCCCAATTGCTAAAACCAACTTGCTTTTTCATTCATGTGAGTTGGAATCTGGATATAGCTCATTCCTAACTTCAATTTGCCAATGAGGACAATTGGTAATGTTCTCAAATTTCCCACCTTTGGAGTGCAGAAACCAATGAGAAACCAATTTCCTAGGAATTCTTGAGAATTTCATAAGTCACAAGTTATTCTGTATTTTTTATTATACTTTGTGTATTTTAAAATTTAATTAGTGATCACAATAATAAATAATGAATATTTTTTCTGTAATAGGGTTATACCAAAAGTTTCAGAGCTTTTCTATTAAAAGTGATATAATGATAAATATAAAACAATATATTGTGCCAAGATTATTTACTTCATATAGAAATAGCTTTACCTGCCCTGGTTGGTGTGGCTTAGTGTATTGAGTGTTGGCCCGTGAACAAAAGCGTCGCCAGTTTGATTCCCAGTTGGGTGACATGACTAGGTTGTGGGGCTGGTCCCCAGTGCGGGGCATGCGAGAGGCAACCACACATTGATTTTTCTCTCTCTCTCTTTCTCTCTTCCTTCCCATCTCTCTAAAAATAATTAAATAAAATCTTAGAAAAAAAGAAGAGAAAAGGCTTTACCAGATATTGACATTTGATAATAGAAAGCATTAAAAAAGGAATATTAACACAAAATAAGCTCTGAATGGTAATCATTTTAAAAAGGTGGTACCATAAATATTAATATTTAGAAATTATCATTCTTAAAATGATATTTTAAAATATATAAAGCATTAATTGACCTATCTGATAGTCATGCTCTCTATTTTGTAACAAATGTGCTTGTAAACCATTTTCTTTCATTCACTCAGATTGTTGAAGTGTGTCCAAAAGCATCTTCAAGTTGGTTGTTAGGCTACATGTTTCTTTACATAAGCTATTACCTTTTCTTAGTAATGAAAATATTTGGTCTGCTTGCCCCGATTTTTGTGTTACTTTGAAATCAAATGGCTTTTTGTAATTTATATTTAGATCAGTTTCTGATTTAATGCTAGAGTATTTCGCAATGCTTATGTCATCTCATTGCATTTCTTCTATTAACATATCTTTGAAGAACTTTAGCCTATAAGGAATCGTCAAACAATGGAAAATGCCGGCAGATATTAGATGAGCGGAACTGAAATAATGCAACATGAGCTCCATGTTAAATCACGTGGCGAAATTGCCCATTTAAGGACTTATTTTACTTCCAAAACTTTTATAACGCCATTCGTAAGATTTATACAAGTATTCTGTGTGTACAAACGAACTGACATTTATTTTATTTGTGAGGATGACTCACCAGCAGCAGCCCGCAGGGCCAGGAACACACACTTACAGCAGGATGACGACCACCGACAAACACTGATTGAGAAGTCACCACTTTCCTTTGGAATCCTTTGAGCCAATGATGTATATTATGTTGAAACATTTTAATTCTCTTGAGAGAAATTATGCTCTCTTTGTTTTACTAACTTTTCAACTGATTTTTCTCAGAATTCAGGATTTGGAAAAAATATACACATACCTGAAGGAATGCTAGGAAAGAGTTCCCCTGGAGAAACCAATCCAGAGGATGGTAGATGGACATCGTCATGAGTGCTCTCCAATGATCTTGGGGGGCAAAGCGGCCTTGTAGTCCAGAGTAGCTGAACAGTCCACCTGAGTGGGAAGGGAACGTGAGTCTAATTTCAGCCTCTCTGTGCTGGAGTTTCTCTGTTACAGCAGTCTTCTCTTAGTTAATTCAGAAATGCTCTTCATGGTTCATATCTGGGACTACAGGGATAGCTCCCTCGTAGTTTTCAGAAACAGTATAATTTCAAATGAAGCACATTTTACATATGATCTAGTTCACCCTCACCCCCACCATATGATAGATAAGTGAGTCCTAAATGATGATAGTTGAGTCCTAGAGGCAGGAAATGATCTGCTCAAGGACATTTGAAAAATTTCGAATGAACAAAATGAAGTTAATACGGAAAACAGTTGTGTCTGTATAAGTTAAGACACAAAAATATATAAAATGTCTTCAAGTATGAAGGAAAAACGTAATTTCTTTGTAATATTTATACTGGTACTGAGTATATGTGTTCTTTTTCCTATTGAAATAAGTCTTTATTATTGAATTTTGGGTCAGTGTCTAGAGATCCCCACACAGAATGGAGTGAGGGGGGTAAGAGTGAGCTAAACTGTGTGCTAACTATTTTACACATGTTATTTAACTTTGAGGTCATCACACACCTACATACAGTAGGGATTATTTTTTTCCTAAATGTCACTGATATTTTGCTGTGGCAAAAAACAAACAAACAAACAAACAAAAACCAAACAAGAAAGAAAGAGAAAAAAAGAAATAAAAGAGAGAAGAAAGAAAAAGAAATACCAGTTTTTTTTGTTGAAGTGGTAAATATTTCTGTTGAAAAATAACTTATGGACTAAAGCTTTTTTATTTCTGTTTCTGCATTCAATTATTTGGTAATCATGGTGTATTAACAAATTTCTGCACATTTAGGTCACTTAATTGCTAGATTCCTAGTTAATGTTTCTATGTTTTATTTATTTTTTCAGTTTTATTTATTTATTTTTAGAGAGATGGCAAAGGAGGGGGAAAGTGAGGGAGAGAAGCATCAGTGTGTGGTTGCCTCTTAGGCACCCCTGACCAGGGACCTGGTGAACACTGTAATTCCTTGAGTGACAACTACGGAGATTGCACACCTAGGTGGAATTCTTCCAATTATGCAGGAGGCTTTTGTGTTTTGTGAAAAGCCATAACTGTAAAGGAAAGACATTTCTAATCTTATTGTTTTAATTGTCAAATTCTTTTTTCCTAATGAGGAAAATATTAACTTCATTGGATTTTAATTAGAATATAAATTTTTAGGTTTTAAGTTTTTGTTTGCAGTGTATGGACTAATAATGTTTTTCCTTTAAAAATTAAACAAAATATGTATTTACCGATTTTAGAGAGAGAAGAAGGGGTATGTGCTCTGATTGGGAATTGAACTGGTGACCTCTCGATTCATAGGCTGGAGCTCAATCCACTGAGGAACACCAGCCAAGGCTAATGTTTCTATACTTTAAAGAAGAAGTTTAGAACCAAGTAGGTACAAGGCACAGAGCAGAAAAAGGCTCAGCATTCTTGGAAGAAAGTCAAAGTTGAAGGAAAATGTGGAGCATCTTCAGGTCATGGTTTACTTGAAGACCTTAAGGGACTGGTTTCCCTGAAGAAGGAAAGGTTTCAAACAGTTATAACCCAGAAAAGTCTCAGGGGTGGAAAAAAGTAGTCCTTCTAACTGTACAAAGAAAAGCAAATGTTAAACGAGCAGAATTTGTTAACAGAATGAGTTCTTTATTTATAGTTAGAATTCAATATTTCATTTGGCCCTTGATCTGAATCAAATGATTTATAATTAGAAATATGTGTGGTTGCTTTCATAATAAGGAATTATATTTTTGTAGGAAAAATTCAACCGTAGGAATTCTGAATTTTACCTAGTTTTTCTCTGTATATCTCTGAAAAGAACTCTAAGCATTGGGTCTAAGCTTTTGTGAACACTGTAATTCCTTGAGTGACAACTACGGAGATTGCACACCTAGGTGGAATTCTTCCAATTATGCAGGAGGCTTTTGTGTTTTGTGAAAAGCCGTAACTGTAAAGGAAAGACATTTCTAATCTTCCTGTTTTAATTGTCAAATTCTTTTTTCCTAATGAGGAAAATATTAACTTCATTGGATTTTAATTAGAATATAAATTTTTAGGTTTTAAGTTTTTGTTTGCAGTGTATGGACTAATAATGTTTTTCCTTTAAAAATTAAACAAAATATGTATTTACCGATTTTAGAGAGAGAAGAAGGGGTATGTGCTCTGATTGGGAATTGAACTGGTGACCTCTCGATTCATAGGCTGGAGCTCAATCCACTGAGGAACACCAGCCAAGGCTAATGTTTCTATACTTTAAAGAAGAAGTTTAGAACCAAGTAGGTACAAGGCACAGAGCAGAAAAAGGCTCAGCATTCTTGGAAGAAAGTCAAAGTTGAAGGAAAATGTGGAGCATCTTCAGGTCATGGTTTACTTGAAGACCTTAAGGGACTGGTTTCCCTGAAGAAGGAAAGGTTTCAAACAGTTATAACCCAGAAAAGTCTCAGGGGTGGAAAAAAGTAGTCCTTCTAACTGTACAAAGAAAAGCAAATGTTAAACGAGCAGAATTTGTTAACAGAATGAGTTCTTTATTTATAGTTAGAATTCAATATTTCATTTGGCCCTTGATCTGAATCAAATGATTTATAATTAGAAATATGTGTGGTTGCTTTCATAATAAGGAATTATATTTTTGTAGGAAAAATTCAACCGTAGGAATTCTGAATTTTACCTAGTTTTTCTCTGTATATCTCTGAAAAGAACTCTAAGCATTGGGTCTAAGCTTTTGTGAACACTGTAATTCCTTGAGTGACAACTACGGAGATTGCACACCTAGGTGGAATTCTTCCAATTATGCAGGAGGCTTTTGTGTTTTGTGAAAAGCCGTAACTGTAAAGGAAAGACATTTCTAATCTTCCTGTTTTAATTGTCAAATTCTTTTTTCCTAATGAGGAAAATATTAACTTCATTGGATTTTAATTAGAATATAAATTTTTAGGTTTTAAGTTTTTGTTTGTAGTGTATGGACTAATAATGTTTTTCCTTTAAAAATTAAATAAAATATTTATTTACTGATTTTAGAGACAGAAGAAGGGGGAGAGGGAGGAGAGACACACACATCAATGTGTTGTTCTGCCTATTTATGCATCTATTGGTTGTTTCTTGTTTTCTTTAAATTTTATAGTAAGGAAAATAAGATTAATATTTTAATATTAAACTAGTAAAATCCATAAACATATGAAAATAATTAGTTGCCTGTGACAGTTAATAGGTTTTACTTTTAGACTGAGAAGTTTGAAGCACCTCACAATTCATATGATAACATGGGAAATATCAGAGAGGCAAGACTTGGGGAAAATGATTATAATGCAGAGTCAGAAAGGTGAGAATCTATACTGTATCCTTTATGGAGGATGACACTGTAAACAAACCTGGGTGGGGAGAGGAAGGTCAGCAAAGCTCATAGAAAAGGGAGGTCCCAAGAATCAGAAGTTGACAGTGTCCATTTAGCAATATTCTAAAGAGGGTTGAGAATGGGGTGAGTGCACAAACAGGAGAGGCGCTCTGTTGTGATCACTTCTGAAGTCTTAC
Source organism: Sturnira hondurensis (assembly GCF_014824575.4). Lineage (NCBI taxonomy): Eukaryota > Metazoa > Chordata > Mammalia > Chiroptera > Phyllostomidae > Sturnira > Sturnira hondurensis. The sequence goes on along the minus strand of NW_028088227.1, from coordinate 7,755,856 downwards.
AGTCCATATGTCTTTTGAGATTAGCTATCTTCTTTTGTTGTATCTTCTTTTGTCAGGGTCCCAACAGAAAGGAAATAGTACACTTAAATCCAGATCATCCAAGGAGGCTGTATTTTTAGAGAGACAATATAAAGATGTGAATAGGAAGGATGTCAGGGAATGCAAGAGATGGTACACATGCCCAGAACTGGCAGTGAAAGTTTCATTACCTGCAGGTGTGGAGCATGGGAGGAGGAAGAGGTTAAAAGAACATGGAAAGGGAAAGTTATGTAGATGACACTGGCTTGAGACATCTGCAGGGGACCTTGTGGTTGAGGGTCCTATCCAGACAGAGGAAACCTCAGGAGAGGGAGCGAGGGAATGAATGAAGGTCCAGAATCTACTGATACAAGACAGAAAGGTCAGCTTAAATCAGCAGTGCAAAAGGGACAAGTGGAACTTTTTACCAGAATCACAGTACATATGCTCCTCGACTTAGGATGGGGTCACATCCCGAAAAATCCAATGCAAGTGGAAAATATTGTAAATTGAAGATGCATTTAATCTACTGAACATCATAGTTTAGCCAATTTACCTCAAAACACTTACATTAGCCTACAGCTGGGCACAGTCATCTGACATAATGAATACACGGTAAAGTTTGTTTACCCTAGTGATTTGCTCCCTCTGTCCTGCATCAGGAGAAATGATCATACTGCATATCACTAGCCCAGGAAATATCAAAATTCAACTTCCAAAGTATCTCTTCTAGTGAATGCTTTTACACCATTATAATGTGGAAAAACCCTAAGTCCAACCATAGTTAAATGGGAGACCATTTTTAGTGTGATTGTATGTACATGCACACACACACTCATAATTTTGCTAATTGTTTTCTCTTCCCATTTTGCTGATACCAGCAACAGAATGAGTAGAGTGGAGGACATGAGCATTCTGGTCAATAGAAAGAAATGTCTGCTTTGAACACTAAGTGATAGAGTTTAACTTACAAGTTTGAGATGCACGAGTCATCAGAATGAGGCCTCTCAACTCTATAGATCTGATAAAGCTGAGGTCAGGTCACAGTAAATATATTAAGGCTTCTGAGTTCTCTGGGGAGATTGCGTATTGGGTCTTCTCTTGGGAACAGTCTAATCTTAACATGGGTCCCTTCCAAAAAATAACAGGGTCAGCTTGGTAGAATTTGCTTCATATTTCTCCTCAAAACATCTCACACTGAATCTAGTTCTGTTTGGAAATTTTTAATATTTTTGATCTAGATGGTTAATAAAGTAAGTGCAAAAAAAGATAATAAATGAGATATCTTTGAGCTAAAGTTTTTTGAATCCATAAAACATGAAATTGCTTCATAGATTTTCCAATGTGTCTATGAAAATTCACAATATGAATCGACTTTTATTGCATGCTCTAAATGAGAAATTGAAGAGCCCATTTCTTCATAAAAATGCTTTCATAACCTTGTATGCTATTTAATGACATCATTGTATATCAAAAACTCAGAAGCCCTTCAGTACTCTGCAACTGAAGTATTCATTTCAAAGTATCATTTTAATATTGAGTTTCATTCAAGTAAAATATTTCCTTGGGACCAAAATTGTTTTTACATTTTTATAAGTTTATTTGGTTATGGACAGATTTTCAAAAGAATTTGACACTCTGACTTTATCTGCAAGAATAAAGCAAAATTTCAGAATTTGAGCCTTGATTCAAAGCCTCATAATTATAGGGCATAATACTTGCAAAATACGAAAGAGAGTCCACACATCCACTTAATGTTTAGTGACCACTCACTATGTATCCACCACTGTATTGGGGGCTGGGATGAGGAGATGGAAACCATAATCTGTGTCTTCCTAGAGCTTAGAGTCTAGAAAAGAGAGAGACTGACGAAGAGGCAACCCCTGCATTCTATGACCAGGGGTCTAAGGGATGTGACTAGAGGGAACGTGACTTTTGAACTTCAGCAACATGAGCACTAGATTTTTGCTGATGTAATCCCACAGCTTCCTGAAGGTCTGCCCTTTTTCTTTTTCAATATATTTTTCTCTGTTTTTCAGAATGGGTAATTTCTACTGTTCCATCTTAAAATTCACTGATTTTTTCCTGTTATCTTTGTTCAGCTGTTCAGCCCATCCACTGAGCTTTAAAATTTTGAGTATGTATTTTTCAGTCTAAAATTTCTATTGGGCTCTTCTTTATAAATTCTGTCTCTTTGTTGTAGATGCTTATTTCTTTGCTGAGAATTTCTGTTTTTTTTTCATCTGTTTCAGGAGTGTTTGTACTTTCTCATTGAAACAATTTTATGGTGGCTACTTGAAGGTCCTTGTGAAAGAATTCCAGCCTCTGTGCTGTTTAAGTTGTGTGGCATCTGTGGGTTGTCTTTCCTCATTTAAGTGGAGGTTTCCCTGGTTCTTGGTATGATGAGTGGTTTTTATTGTATCCTGGACATTTGGGGTATTGTGTTATGACACTCTGGATCTTATTTAAATCTTGTATTTTAGAATGCCTCCTTTGACTTCATGCCAGCAAGGGAAGTGGTCAAAAGGGGTCAGTGCCGCTCTCCTGCCAAGTGAGATGTCCCTACTTGGTTTTCCTTGACACCCTGGGTGGGGGGAAGGCTTAGGGGGGTCCTCTTGTACTCTCATGAGAGTGTGGAAATTCAGGTTCCACAATAGGCCAGCACTACATAACCTAGTGTGGAGGAGGGCTGACTTATTACTTCTCCCTGCTTGGACTCCATTGACTTTGTACAGTGAGGCCCCCCGGCTGCCTGAGAGTTGCCTCCCTACTACTAGTTGGGGTTTGGAGTCCAGGCTCCCCATGTGGCCTCCAATGACAACACAGGAGAGGAACTTTTTGCTGCCCATTGTGGGTGAGAGTCCCAATTCCCTACTCAGCCTTCTTTGACAGCACTGTGGCGGGGGCTGGGCATCGTTACAGCCCAGCAAGCATGGAAGGAGAGCTCCTCACTTAGTCCTGCCAGCAGGGTGTGGGTGAGGTTGCTGTTTTTTCTAAGCTCTTTGGCTGGAGTAGGGCTGTTGTCTAAACATTTCCTGTCTTACTAGGCTTCACTTTCCTGGTCCTTTGGCTAAGAACACAGTTTTGGTGGGGACTCTTTTTCTCCACCATCGGTGTTTCTGTGTTTCTGGTTTCTCCAACTCCAAATCTGGGATATGTGAGGCAAAAAGAAATCCCAGAGAACTCACCACTCTAACGTTCCTTGGCTCCAAAGGCCCCTAGACAATCTGCCTTCTCCTTTCCTCCTCTCAGAGTCTTCTTAATTTTTTTTCCTATGCAACAACTGGGGTTTTTGGCTGTGCTCTAGTGGGAGGAATAAAGAGAAGTGCCTGATGACATTATTTTTGACTCCTAGATTCAGCCATGCCTTAAGATAACATTTGGCTTTTCACTTACAAAAGTCAATAAATTCTCCTTTTATGTGTTCAACCACATTGAACAGGTGTTTTGTTTGTTTGTTTGTTGTTGTTTCTTTTGGTCACTTGCCACCAAGATGCCTTGGAGTGAGCACAGAGTCTGGGAGCAAAGAGATGGCAAATGACTAGAACCTTCTTATCCAGGAATGCAGGTCTGTTGGCATCGATGTTTGGGCTAAACTAGACCTTAGTTTCTTCTAATGTGAATTTTTTAAAATTATGTCTCTTTTAACACTGAAGGTTCTGAGAATCTAAAACTATGGGCTTTCTTCAATCATAAGATCACTTTCATCCAATTATATCATAAGCCAATAAATGAGGGTGGTGGGAGAAGGCACCATTCTGACAGCTTGCCTTTGCCACTAATGACATGAACAATCTAGAACAAGTTGTTTGCTCTCTTTGTGCCTCAGTTTCTATTTCTGTAAACTGAAAGTGTGCACTCTAGATAGTTTGTAAAATTTTCTCTAGCTCTCAGCATTTCTCTGCCTACTAATGAGAATGTAAGAAAGTGAGGCAAAATATTTCACACTTGGTTTCTCCGTGATTTAGAGTAAAATACCAGAACATTAAGGTTGACATTATTTATCATCACTTACCTTCAGTTGGAATGCAAGAAAAGGTTATTACTGTGCTAATACAATGGAAGGTGACATTTTCCCACAGAGCCGCAGTAAGATCACAGTGAAGAAAGTAAGTAAACTGGAGATGTCCTGGCCATCGGAGGTCTCGATCGTGGAGTGATGGCATCTGAAGGTTAAGAGCTGTCAAATGCATGGCTCACAGTTTAAAAAATTATGCCAGAGATAATGTTCATTTAAATAACCATGCAGGGAGAAAAATGATCAAGACAGAATGCTAGATAGATATTTCCTATGCTATAGTTATTCATGGCAATAAAGTCTCAAAAATAGAGCTGCAGGTTTTCTTTACTTTTGTGTGATTTTTCAAAGGGCTTTTTGGGGGAGAGACAGCTTTAGATGTACAACAAAACTGAGAAGAAGATACAGGGATTTCCCTCGTACCTTGCCCCGCACATGCCTAGACTCCCCATTATGAACACCCCCAACAGAGTGATGCTTTTGTTGTGACTGATGAACCTGCATTGACACATCGTAGTCACTCGAAGTCCATAGTTTACATTCGGATCCCCTTTTGGTTGCTCTCCATTGTATGGGCTTGGACAAGTGTATAATGGCATGTCTACATCATTACAGTATGCTACAGAACAGTTTCACTGCCCTAAAAATCTTCGACGTTCTTCCTATTCGTCCCTTCATCCCTTCCAACCCTGTCAACCAGAGATCTTTCAGTTTTCCTTTTTCCAGAATGTCTTAGAGTTCAAATGACACACTATGTAGCCTTTCCCATTGGCTTTTTCAGTTAGTAATATGCATTTAAATTTCTTTCCTATTTTTCAAGGCTTGATAGCTCGTTTCTCTTGAGCACTGAATATTGTTCCATTGTCTAGATGGACCCCAGCTTATTTACCCTTTCACCTCCCGGAGGGCATCTTGGTTGCTTCCAAGTTTGGGCAGTTATGAATAAAGCTGCTATAAACATGCATGTACTGGTTTTTGTATTGATTTAAATTCTCATCTCTTCTGGGTAGGTACCAAAGAGCACGATTGCCAGATTGTATAGTAAGAATATGTTTAATTTTTTAAGAAACCGCTAAACTGTCTCCCAAAGCGTTCGTGCCATTTTTCACTCCCACCAGCGGTGAGTGAAGATTCCTGTTCCACATCCTCGCAGCCCTTGGTGCTGTCCGTGTTCTGGGTTTTTGCCGTTTTAATAGGTGTGTACTGGTTTCTCATCGTCTTTTAACTTGAAATGACCTTTTGACATATGATGTGGAGATCTTTTCATATGCTTATATATCTTCTGTGGTGAGGTGTCTGGTAAGGTTTTGGGGGCATTTAAAAACTGGGTTGTTCTCTTATTTTTCTTATTCTTGATATCTATCTATCTATCTATTTTTGATAACAGTCCCAATGTGTGGCTCGTCTTTTCATTCTCTTGGTGTAATATTCCTTTGACTATTCTCTTTGGCATTAATGTTACATTTCAATTTGCTTATGTGGCCCTCTGATATGTACTGAGTATGGACTCAGTGGTGGAGGGAAATGTTGGTGAAGGACTTTCAGGAGAATAGGGTCTCATCCCTTCTGTGTAACTCCCGGGAGCAGAGCCAGGTAAGGGTGAACAAGAGGGGTGTTTGCCTGCCTACAAGGCATCCCCATGTGTTGACTGGGCCAGTGCATAATTCTGCAAGCCAGTATTCAGTCTCAAGTCAGAGAATAATTTTTAGAATTTAGAGGAGGATGAGTTTTCTTATCTTTCTTTTTCTTCTTACTTTTAAGACATCCAAAAAGGAAGTTATAACATCCATGGGATTTAAAGTGAACAAAATAGGCTTACTTTGAATTTGAGGTGAGTTAGAATTGTTATTGTTGCAGTTAAACCATCCTGTCCTACTTTGTGCATCAAGTTTTTTTTTTTCCCAGAGGAGGGATTCGTTCTTGAGTTAAGGAAATAGAAAGCAGGAGTTTTTTCTTACCGAAATAAGCCATGGCAGTTGTAGTGCACCTGGGAGGCTTAGATTTGCTTTCTTAGATGCCATTCTTTGTGGTTGGCAAGATGCTCATTTCGGTTATGGAAATCTTTAAATGAAAATTCAACTGTTCCTTCCTTGCCTTGTTAATAGGCTGTCATTCAAGATTGAATGGTGCTGGATTGATTTTAAAAATTGCAATAAAATAAAGCTGCTCATTCAGAGGAGTTAACAACAACAAGTTAATTATTTTACATTTTGGCCTTTAAAAGTAAAACTGGCTTTTATGGGCATTAGTGAATTGAACAGACATGTAAATGTGATGACTAATGCAGTGACAATTTATACTTTAAGTTCTTTTCCTTCTTACATTTATGGATTTGAGTGACAAGACTGCTAGCCTCACAATTGCCAACATGTTTTAGAAGGAAAGGCACGACGGAATAAGTGCTCCAAAGTGTTCTAAAATGTACTAGGTGCCTTGTAGCTTTATAAAAATGAGTAACTGTGTAATATGATTTATATCTTATTATTTCTTCTCCTAGGAAAGTAGAGAGTATGAGGGAATAGGAAGCTACTTTGTTGAGAAGAATTGCAGAGGGATCGTAACACCCAGTTCTTCTATTGTGAAAGGGCTCTTCATTCTTTGGGTGACTGACTGATTCACAGGTGCATGGCCTTTGGCCTCTTGTTGTTATCACCTCCCCTGCAGTGACGTGCATGGCTTACAGCATCTCTGTGAAATGCCATTAAAAGTGTTTACTTATGTGCACAAGAAACTGAAGTGAGAATGAAGCTGAGGGAGCCACCAGAAATTTGGAATTAAAAAGTCACAGATTAGTCTTACTGAAGCTAATTGTGCATGTTGAAATCAATAGAGAGATACCATGGCATTCAAGGGGCATTCAAGCTATCTTTGATTTCAGCGTTTTTGAGAGGATTTGAATTTTTTCTCAATTCAAATTAATAGTGAAAGAGCTACCCAGGTTGTCCAAGATGTTTTGACATCTTTGCTTACTAACAGAGATGATTATCATCATATCTATATGTAACAAATTATGAAGGAGGGATGTACTGTATAGTCTGTATAGACACTGGAAGGTAGTAAGAGCACAGACAACACAAGGCAACTGACTGTCGAAGAGGTTAGTCCTTTTCCCTTATCCGTAGGTACGATGACCTTGCCCATCCTTAGGACAGGAAATTCAACCATCAACAGTTGTAGTGGGCCTATAGTGGTTTCTTCAAAAGCATAAGTGAACCAATTCCAGAGCAACCAGAAGTTTTGGGGGCCAGAGAACAGGGGGAAAAGGTGTAATTTGAAAAGATGGAGAGTTAATCTTGGAGTCAAGGGCAGTTGTACCCCATTAGCCTTATATGAAAGAAGGAATAAATTTTTAGGCTAAATTCTTTCAATATTTTTGGACCTCTCCAGTTGCTCTACCCTCTTACTGGGGGTGCATGTGCTGTATAATATTTTCTGTTAATGATACCTCAGTGTAACAATGTACAACATACCTTGATCAGCATCTCTGATATGACCAGAAATGCCAGATATGAAGACCTGGCAATGTCCTAGAAATTTCTTGGAGAAAATTCAGGAATTGAATCCTCTTGTATGGCTATATTGGATATGTGTATGTGTATATTTATTATATTTCTTAATCAGAATCTATTTTCTTTTGATAATTTCATCCCAAACATGTCAAGTAACAAGAATATCCTTATTCTTTGTGTGTGTGTGTATGTGGGGGGGGGATTAAATGTGTAACTTAAGCATCACAAAACTTTATCTTTGAGAAGATTTGCAGATATGTTTTTTCCTATATTGAAAAAATGGTAGATGTTTTAAACAGTGGTAGATGTTATAAACTGCCACACTGCATTAATAAGGAGAGGAAAAGTGAGGTCCAAACATGCCAAGGTGACTCCATTGAAGAAAGAGCTTGATTAAAATTTGACGATAGCAGGAGCTGCCTGCTTGTTCCTTCAAAACCATTTCAGCCATTTCCCCACTCCCAGTTTTGGAAACTGGACTTTCAGACAGGGCATAGAGTAGCAGGATGTCAATCCCCCTCGTCTTTTTATTCCTGTGGGTTGTTTTTACATCCTCTTCACATACTATTTATTTCTTCTCTGGGGATGGAGTAAAGAGAAAGTAATGAAAGTAAAAATGCATATTGGTTTGTTTGACAAAAATGGAATTTTTAAACAACGTAGATTATAATGTATCCAGATATTCTTTTGTCTCTACTAGATAATGAAGTTGTACTAGTAAACAATTGGGTGAGAGTTAGGAGATTATTCCCCTAGAAAAATATAAAGATAAATTTCATTAAATTACATTCAGGTTTCTGTTTGCCAAGGTGAAATGGGAAGAAAACACTGAATATATCAGATTTTTTAAAATCTAAATATTCTCCTGTTGTTATCAATCACTATTTCATGTTGTGTTTTTCTTCATCTGTTGTTATATTCTGTAGGATGAAGTTTTATTATTTGAATTTATATTATTTCCTCAAAACATCTGATCTGTATATTTATTTTAATAGTTTGATGTAGAAACAGAAACAAATGAGCTTTTGGAATGTTATGCTGAATCCATTCGAAGGACTTGAATGCCTTTTTTAAGTAAGGCACCAGACCGGTCACTGGGAGAATTAAATAGATGTATGGAACTGGCCTCAGCATTTGGTGAGAGAGTTATATACACAGACCTCAGATGCTAGTTAATGGCTTATTCATGCATTAGTGTTCATTTCAGTTTGTAGATATAATCATTAGGTAGAGCAATTATTTTGACCTTGATTGTAGGTTTCAATATTGGTAGAATTGAAATAATCTTAAATTCAATTTAATTGCTATCTCTTCTCTGATGCTTTGAGCACATCCATGTCATAGCACATATGAGATATCTTTCTAAGTGGGACTGTGATGAATTTGAGGGGAGACCATGCTTTATTCATCCATAATGCCTGGATGCCTAGTCCATGGCCTGACATCTCATCGGTGTTCAGTAAATGTTTGCTGAATGATCTAAGGTATTACTGGAGCAAAATATTTTTTAAAAAGAAAAAGTTAATCTTAACAATATAAGTCTAAATCAAAGTCCACTTGACAAACTTTTCATTGCATTTTCCTAATTAGCTATTACCTGACACATGTATATTTATTGTGAACAATCTACAATCATCGTGTAGAGTTTTAACAATTGGAAAGACTGTTTTTTTCCTTCTAACTCTGAGTACAATTTGGCAAATATATACATATATATTTTTTTAGAAAAAAAATTAAAGATTTTATTTTTATTATTTATATTTAGAAACAGAGGAAGGGAAGGAGAGAAACATTAATGTGTGGTTGCCTCTTGTATGCCCCCAAGTGGAGACTTGGCCTGCAACCCAGGCATGTGCCCTGACTGGGAATCGAACCAGTGACACTTTGGTTCACAGGCCCGTGCTCAATCCAATGAGCTATGCCAGCCAGGGCAATAGATTTTATTAAATATTCGAAGTGTTTCTCTTCTCTTTTTCATTAAAAATTAATTTTTGGCATCATACTGTCTATCTTTGTTCTTAATAGACAACAGAAGTTTTCTACCAGAGTGAAAAACAAAGCCATTCTTTGAACATTTGAGTATTTCTAATAATCCTTTTGATTCATGTATTTAAATAAAGCTGCAGAGTGTGCCTTTTCCCCCATATACTAAATTATGTTACACAATAGGTTTTCAATACACTGCAATGTTATTTTTTATGATGGAGCATAATACCAGTTAACAAAGCTAGCATACTGTTATCTGAGTAATTTTCATTTAATTAAGTCTAATCTTACTCCCTTGAGAGGAAAACCAAGGTTGAAATTTTTTCACAAGTCCTTCTGGAGTTTCTTTGATTTTTCTTACTTATGAATAGTATTACCAGTATAAAATTATATGCTTGTGCTTTGTAGGTTGATAATTTCAATATGTTAAACACCTAAACTCTTATTTCTTCATAATTTGGTGTGTATTTGCATAATTATTGTTTTTTATTTTTTTGCTAGCCAGTGTTTACTGAATCATTATTATACACTAAGCACTGAGCCTGGTACATGAATTAGCTATCTTGCCAGCATTAATGCAGAGAAATAAGTGCTACCATTATTCCCACTCTGTCATTCCCAATGATAGAATTGGAGCTTAGAGGGGAGTTTATGTTGTTTACCCACTTAACATAGCTAGAGAGGGGCACATATAGTATCTAATTCCTGTGTACCTAAATATGGAGCCTGACATTTTAACCTCCATGTTGTACTGTGCAGTGTGAGTGAATTCTGATAGTTATTAACTATGTGAGTACTGAAGAGTATTCCAATGTCTTGACATAAAATTACAAGGGCAAGTAGAATTATACTTGGCTAAAAAAGTGAGGGTGTGAGATTGTTGTGGTTATTTGGTTCAGTTTGTACTTTGGCTCATTCTTTTTCTCTCTTTTACACAAATTCACCTTCTATTTATTTTAAGTGTATTTTATTCATTGTGCTATTACATTTGTCCCATTTTCCCCCTTCTCTTTATCTCCCTCCTCCTGGTACTTCCATTTCCTCCAGCATTTCCCACCTCCCAAATTTAGTTCATGTCCTTGGGCCATACATATAAGTTATTTGGCTTCTCCATTTCCTGTACTATTCTTAACCTCCCACAGTCTATTTTGTACCTACCAGTTTCCTGTGCCTGTGAGGGAATTCTCCCCCATGCCTTTTCTCCCATTGTCCCCTTTCCCCATCCCTGCTGATCATCCTCTACAATGTATCTCTTTCTGTGATTATGTTCCTGTTCTAGTTGTTTGCTTCGTTTTTTTTTTTTTAGGTTTAGTTGTTGATAGTTGTAAGTTTGTTGTCATTTTAGTCTTCATAGTTTTGATCTTTTTCTTTTTCTTAGATAAGTCCCTTTAACATTTCATAGGACAAGGGCTTGTTGATGATGAACTCCTTTAACTTTACCATGTCTGGAAAGCATTTTATCTACGCTTTCATTGTAAATGATAGCTTTGCTGGATAGAGTATTCTTGGATGTAAGTCCTTGCTTCCCATGACTTTGAATATTTCTTTTCAGCCCCTTCTTGCCTATAAGGTTTCTTTTGAGAAATCAGCTGATAGTCTTATGGGAACTCCTTTGTGTGTAACTCTCTGCTTTTCTCTTGCTGCTTTTAAGATTTTCTATCTCTAACCTTTGGCTTTTTAATTATGATGTGACTTGGCGTGGTACTCTTTGGGTCCATCTTGTTTGAGACTCTGTGCTTCCTGGACTTGTATGTCTATTTCATTTTCTCAATTAAGGAAGTTTTCTTTCATTATTTTTTTCAAACAATTTTCAAGTTCTTGCTCTTCCTATTCTCCTTCTGACACCCCTATGATTCAGATGTTGGAACATTTAAAGTTGTCCCAGAGATTCCTAAGCCTCTCCTCATTTTTTTGAATTCTTATTTCTTCATTCTGTCTGGTTGAATGTTTATTTCTTCCTTTTGTTCCAAATCATTGATTTGCTTCCCAGTTTCCTTCCTGTCACTATTGGTCCCCTGTGTAGATTTCTTTTTTCTCTTTGTATAGCCTTCACTTCTTCCTTTATTTTGCGGCCATACTCAATCATTTCTGTGAGCATCCCGATTACCAGTATTTTGAACTCTGCATCTGATAGGTTGGCTATCTCCTCATCACTTAGTTCTTTTTGGGGAGTTTTGATCTATTCTTTCACTTGGGCCATATTTCTTTGTCTTGGTGCACCCATTATGTTTTAAGGGGCGGAGTCTTTGGTGTCCATCAGGGCAGGGCAACCAATTTGCTGCGTTGTGGCACTGTATGTTGGGGAGGGGTAAGAGAGTGAACAATGCTACTTGCTCATCTCTCTCACAGCTTTCAGTCATTTCCCCTGCTACCCACAAGTGAATTGACCCTTCAAGGTGCTGCCCTAGCGCTGATTTCCAGATGGGTGGGTTTGTATATATTCTAGCACCCATGGGCCCATCCTACCAACTCTCCTACCTGACTGTTAATTTCTTCCACTTCTGTAACCCCCACAGGTTTCTACAGTCATTGGTATTGAGGCTTTATTTCTCAGCACTGGACTCCTGGGTTGCATAGTCTATCTCATTCACCACTTCTTCCTCCCCAATTATCCCCATGTGAATGTGGAACCACCAAGTCCACCAGTCGCTGCCTTGCCCACCTGGTCCACCAGCCACTACCTTCCCATGCATCCTGTCTACCTCAGATGTCTGTCTCCACCTCTCCTACCAGTCTGGATGAATGTTTCTTCTTTAATTCCTTGATTGTCAGACTTCCATACAGTTTGATTTTCTGATAGTTCTGGTTGTTTTTTCTTTTTAAATTGATTGTTATCCTTCTCTTGGTTGTGTGAGGAAACAAAGCATATCTGCCTACACCTCCATCTTGGCAAGACTGGCTTATTCTTCTTTATGTTTGTGTAGATTTGTTTTCTTCTGGAAAGACACCACTAGTGTCTTTGAGAAATAGTGAGCATAGAACCTTGGTCGTTATTGTCAGATGAAATGCTTTCAACTGTGAATAAAAATTTTGTTATAAAAATGGTTTAAAGAATAAGTGTGTTTTTATGGTATGTAAGTGGAAGCCCCAAGTAAAGTGGTTTCCAGGTCAGAAAACTGAGCAGCTCGGTAACATAATCACAAACCCAGATTTGCCGTGTGTCTGTTCTGCTCTCCTCAGTGTGTTGGACTTGTCCTCAGACTTGGCTCTTGTGTCAAGATTGCTGCAGCAGCTTCCAGCATGGCTGTGAACTCCAGAGGCAGAAGGAGAATTGTTTTCTCTGACATGCCTTATTTTTAAAGTAAGAAAAAAATTTCCAGGACTCTCCCAAGATATTCCTTTCATGTTCCTTTGTAAAAATATCCTAAACTGAGGATATGTTTATTGACTTTAGAGAGAGAGGAAATTGAGAGGAAGGGAGGGAGAGAGAGAGTGAGAGAGGGAGAGAGAGACATCGATGTGAGGGAAAAACATGCACCAGTTGCCTCCCGAATGAGCCCTGACCAGGGATTGAAACCACAGGCTAGATACATACCCTGACTAGCAATTGAACCCACAACCTTTTGGTATATGGGACAGTGCTCCAACCAACTGAGCCACCTGCTAGGGCCCCTTCGTATTTTATTTTGAAGTCACCCAGTAGCAAGGAGAAAGGAATTGTTGTGACTGGTAGGTATTAAACAAGCTTTACCCTTCCTCACGATCACCCTTAAAGGCTGGAAGAAGTCCAGGTCCATGATCAGCGAAAAGTAAACAAAATTGGGTTTCTTCACAAAGAACTTTGTGTGCGTTATTGGGGTCCAGGGTGTGTATGGCTATTGGGTAACAACAAATAATATGTGAAGTACTTTTCTTTCAGTGTGAAGAGTCAGGATTTTATTCTAAAGAAGATTGTCACATATACCGAAGTCTGATACCCAGTCTGGGCAACCATGTTAATATGGTTGCGAGGCTCAAAATAGCTATTAGTGGCAGTTTGATTACAATAAGGACCAGAATAAGGATGATCAAAGGTTCTATTATCAGCAGTTGACAGGGCCTGACACATTTTAAACAAAGCCCTTTGTTTTCATCTTCATTCCTGACAAGTAGCTTGTCACTGGTGCCTATATAGATGAGCTTCTGGACACACCTGCACGTCATGGGGAAAATGATGAGTGGAGGTCTTTGCGTTCACCTCTTCATTCATGAAATCAGTGAATAGTGAGTTAGTAATGGTTTAGTTAGTGTGACTTGTTATTCTGTATGTTTTGGGATCTTTGCAAGTTTTATTCTGTTCCTATGAATATTCAGAGGCAGATTGAAAAACCCAAGAAAAAATTTTTAGGCAGTGTGGATGTGGGTATAGTAAGATATTAAGATATTTTTTTATTCCATGGATACATATTATTAACTTTGCAGATAAAACTATCTGTTGCATGCCAAAAGGAACATCGAATAAGGGAAAAGGTAGCTTTTGCTTCAGAAAACTTACCGTCAGTAATAATCGATTACTTTTACAAACAAACTTAGAGAATTAATGCGGGATTTTATACTTGGATTCTTTTATCCCAGTCACTACAGGGTGCTCTGATAGACTTTCAAACATTCCTCTGATTTAAATTATGTATTAATTGGTTCAGGCACCAAGTGGAAAGGCCTGGCACTAATGATAAAGCCAGGTAAGCGGTCTGATTAATGAAAGGAGCTGGGATGAATTTGCTGCAGGAGCTAAAGCACTTTGTCTGGAAGCACTAATCATTGTAATTTATTATAGGAAGCTTGTTTCATGGTCCTGAGTCATAGCTGTTATTTCTTTGAAGAATATATGAATTCATATGTGTAGAAAGATTTCCCAGGAAAATATGTTTACTTTCACATTGAAAAAATCATACTTTAAAAAATTATTAAAATGAAGGATGGGTGAAATAAGGTGGGGTCCACAATGTTTATATATATATATATATATACACACACACACACATATTTAAAAACTTGGTTGTATTGGGCTACCATTATGTATACTATTTTTTAAAAAGATTTATTTATTTATTTATCTTTAGAGGGAAAGGGAAGGAGAGAAGGAGAGAAGTATCAATGTATGGTTGCCTCTCGTGAGTCCCCTGCTGGGAACTGGCCTGCAACCCAGGCATGTGCCCTGACTGGGAATCAAACCGCGATTGTGTGGTTCACAGGCCCGCGCTCAATCCACTGAGCAGCCAGGCATTATGTATACTATTAAAATGTTGGAAAACATTCTATTATTCTTGTAACTACACTAAGTCCTTCTTAGTCTTGTATTGTGAATGAGGTCATGAAGAGAATGAAGAAAACCAAGGATGTTTAAAAGGAGCTCACAGAAGAACTGGAAAGAAAAGATGCACATCAAGGTGGTTCTTGGTCTGGTTGTGTAGATAAATGTGGTTTGTAATATAAATACTTTCAATACATCTTCCTTGCCCTTCAATAGTTGCTTCTTAGTTTCTTTCTTTTCTCTGGCTTAGAGACATACTTCAGCTATGTCTATAAAGTAATACGTTATAGTTCTGTTTATGACATAAAATTTCCCAGTTTATTTCACTTTTTGGGTCAAGTGGGAGATTGGGCAAGAAATAGGCAGATGGTTTGTTGGTTGCAGCTGCCCGAGCAGTAGAGTTGGAGTCTCCTCTGGCCTCCTCATGGTGTGTGCCATCTTCCTTCTTCAGTCTTCTTCACATTCAGTCTCTCCATCCCCTCCTGTCCCCTCTCCTCCCCTCCCCTGCCCTCCCCTCCCCTGCCCTCCCCTCCCCTCCCCTCTCCCATGTGACATTTACTGAAATCTTTAAAAGTTCTTGTTCTGTTTTCTTGAAACCCAGTAGCATTTAGGCCCTCAGGGCTTTGCCTTCCCTGGAGACAAAGCCCTTTCAGCTGGCACTGTTGAAGCCGTATTTACCTGTACGTCTTCATCATTCATAGGCAGTGAGGTCTAAACAATTGTTTTGTAAGCAGTATTTCTACAAATTCCTAATAGTGAGGGAAACCCATTACAAGTTTTTCTTTGTGAAAGTCTCTTCAAATGGAATGTGAAATCTTAAAGGCTGAATAAAAGTGAAGGAAAATGGATTACCCAAGATGCTTTGCATTCGCAATAACAGAAATTTGGGGGTGGTAATGGTACAGCTGTTGGTGGTAGGGATTGGCAGGTAAAGGGGAAACAATGGTCAAGCAACTTGAAAAGATGGCTTGATGGACTTTAGTAATAGGAGTGTGTGATATTTTATTTAAAATTTTTGTGCATTGCCGTGATGTCAATCTATCAGCAAAAAATCAAGGTTATCCCAGATGACATCTGAATGACATATTTATTAAACATCTATGTGAAGAGCACTTACTGTAAGCTTAGTGGTGTCTGTAGTCATCAGTTCTCTGATGAACTGTAACACAGGGCAACTTGCAGCACAGAGGAGCGACTGCTAAAGTAGACTGGGGTTGGCTCGGTTAATCTTGCTGCAACAGGAAATTCCTGAATGTATTCTTGAACCATGTGTATGAATTGAATAGCCAGTGAAGAAGGGAAAGACGTTTTCACCACGGCATGGAGGTGGGAGAAAGGATTGTAGGTTGGAGATGGTTTGGTAAAGCAGGAGGGCGGGGTGTGCTCGTTCATGACCTCAGTTGCATCAGTGCACACGGATGGCTGTGTCCTCGGGTGGCCTTTCCTTGGTGCCTGCACACGGGGATCAGGGGGGTGGGGGAGAGAGAGAGAGAGGGAAGAAAGAGAAACTCTTCTTTTCTCTCTTCTGTGTAAGTAACCTTAATTACTTTGTAAAAGGCCTGTCTCCAAGTACAATCACAATGGAGATGAGGGCCTAAACGTTTGAATTTGGGAGAGACACAGTTCAGTTCAAAGCACCAGTCACGTTGGATTTGACTTAGATTTGCCACAGGTATTTGAACTGTAAGCAAGAGGAACCTATTTTAAGGGGAGTTTGGTCACAATAATGATGGTCATGATGATGATAATACTAACATCATAATGACTGTTATAATAAATTAAAATAGCTGTACTTGAGTTCTTCCAACATGAAAGACATTGTTGTAAATTGTTTAAATGTATTAATTTTGTTTTGTGAATCCTCCTAATAACTTTGAGGTAGTAGTACAGATGAAAATACAGAGCTATGGGGCCTTGCCCAAGATGCTTGTCTAAAAACCAGGTTTGACTCTAAGAAAGGCCATGTTGATACTGTAATTCATTTATCCATTCAATAATAACATCATCTCAAGCTTTCTAACATTACCAAATGACAGATAGACCCTCATGTAATTTTAAGAACAAATATTTAATGTAGAGATAGTAGAGAAGTAAGCGAACACATACATATATTTACAATTTGTGATAATAAGTGCCAAAAGTGGAGAACTTATTTAAAAGAAGAGAGATCAGAGGCGAGGAGACCAGCTATAAGGCTATAACAGACAGCATGTGACAGACAAATGGCCAAAGTTTAGACTGCAGCATCAGCTCTTAGAGAGACAAGCAAGCAGGGAAGATTTGACACAGATTTAAGAATCAAAATTTGCTAATGTTAGTAGGCTCTTCTTTTGTGGTCTTCTGTGGGCCTCTGAAATCCTGGGGGAAGGGAGAGGAGACAGTTGTCTAGTTCATATTTTTATCCAACTATGATATTAGCTATGACATATGAGAACATTTTTATCTGCAGCATAAATCAAATGGATTATATTTTGATCAAAGCTTAACCATGTCTCTAATTTTAATATTAAAAATATCATCCAACTTTTATTGCTCTGTATGCTGCTTCCCATATCCAGTTTGTTTCAAGTGCTCTTCCCTTTAGAATAACCTATGTTTGTAATAGGTAGTCAAGTCTTTATTATAAAAAACAAGTAGGGGAGATCTGTGCTCTAAACTCATTCTTGAATGTCTTTTCTTCTTGTGGGCTTTCGGCACCTGACGTTACAGAACTTTCTAAAGATATTCGGTCTTTACTCACTGTCCTGACTGTAATGGTGTCATTTGTGCTCTCACCTATGCCATCAGCAGACCAGTCACATAAGTCCTACATCTACTAGTGAAAATGGGAAAACAAAATATTCTGAAATAACAGGGACCTTCACTCACCTGTATGTTTAAAAGGCCCTGGCTGGTGTAGCTCAGTGGATTGAGCGCAGGCTTGCAAACCAAAGGATCGCAGTTCAATTCCCAGGCAGGGCACATGCCTGGTTGCAGGCCAGTTGCCAGCAGGGGGCTCACAAGAGGCAACCATACATTGATATTTCGCTCCCTCTCTCCTTCCCTTCCCTTGTAAAGATAAATAAATAAAATCTTAAAAAATACAGAAAGTCAATAAAACATAAAGTGATCACAGGGCATCTTCCTGGAGAACAAAAAAAGAAACACAGTATGTCCGGATTCTAAATAGCACATGTCCTCTCCTGCAGTTTAGTGTTTCCAAGATGGAGATGGATATGGATCTTACATTTGATGGCACCATGGAATTAAAGATAGTTCTGATTCCAGGCTCCTACCAGTTAGCTAGAGAGTCCAGAATAATATCTCCTCTATTTAAAATTAAAGCTCCGTCATCGTAACTGAAGACACAGTAAATGAGTGAGTGTATGTGTGTATGAGAGAGAAAGAAGAGAAGAGAAATGAAGAGAAGGGGAGGGGGGAGGGAAGGAGAGGGGAGATGAGGAGAAGGGAAAGAAAGGCCACACTCTACTGCTGGTGTTGCCATTCAGTGAGACACAAGGACTTCTGGAGGGGAATCAGATATGTGGGGCAAACGGTCAGTTTAGTTTCAGACCATATAGGGTGAGCTTTCTGTACAGCAGCAGAATCAGATGTGTAGGTCTTAAGCTCAGGAGAGGGACTGGGACAGAGCTAGATCTGGGTACTTAGCACTCCATTAGGAAGCAGACAGTGTGCTTTGGTCAGGGTGGATGAGGACATCTAGAGCAGTGTTAGGAGTGCTGAGGAACACACAGTACCAAGGAGCAGCTGGTGATTTTTCCTTGTGACCAGTCCTCTTCGGAGAATGAGAATGCAGAGGCTTGTGGGAATCGAAGGAGTGAGAGTAGAGTGACACAACAGCTGATTTAGGGTTGAATGTGTGGTTGGGATGATTTGTTGTAACCCCAAACACTGATTATGTTCGCCAGAGAGTTGTAAGACCCTTACTTTGCAAAGCCCAGTACCTCCAGGACCTGGAGTATTAGCTAATACATGGTGCTCAGTAACGACTTCTTAAATAAATATTAAAGGAGCCACAGTACCAGAACAATTAAATGATGCAATTTTTATGTTTTACAAACCATCACAAAATACTCCATAGGTAAAGAGTGAAAAAAATAAACATTGTACAATTCCTATTAGCCTCAGTCAGTTAGTACTAAGTGTGCTAAGTGTGGATCCTGTTCTTTAATCAAACTCACATCGTACCTCAGTGATTTTCAATGGCACACATAAGCTAATTACTAATATTCTGTAGCACAGCTAAAAAAGTACGTTTTTTGCCAATTTGACAAAAATTTGGTTTAATTTGAACTCATTCGCACCGGATGGCTACTGCTGTGTTGGCTGTTGTCATTTTTTCAGTTTGACAATCTAAGGGAAAAGAGGTCAGTGCCCCTGACTAAATTGTCAGGTACAGCATGTTTTAAAAATTGCTGTACAGCATTTGAAAATCAGTTTTGTACATAAATAACATGATATACATACATACATGTATATACATATATAATCAGAATGTCAAAACACTTTAAACATGAAGTAGACCTTAAGAATTTAGTTTGAATGTAATTTGGAACATTTGAGGGGGAATTTTCTTGGCTTGTAGTATTTTGAAAGATAAACAAGACATGCTGTGATGTTTGGCAGCAGTTGTGAATTTTATATATGCATGCCTTTTTAGATCCAGCGTTGTCTGAGGTATCACAAGGTTTCCAAAGTGAACGGAAAGTTGCCAAAGCGCTCTCTGCATATCATGACCACCCTCTTAGGCTCACACTGAATTCTAAACCAGCATCCTGCTCGAATGGCAAAGGGTATTGGCAATCTGGAGGGACCCTCATTTGGCCTCTGCTTTTGGTTGATAATACTTCCACTGCGAAAGGGACATAACTCATAGCCTAATCCACTAAGGCCCCCAATTTCTTGAGTGTTTCAGGCTGCCCTTTCCAAAGCGTAAGGTCAGAGAATAAATCTCCACCACAGAATGTCATGAGTGACATCAGAGCCTTTGTGAAAAGAAAGAGAACTTGGCATCATGCAGATATACAAAGGTGGGTATAAAACCTAGACAGAGCCATATTACAACCATCATGTCAGGAAGGAAAACTTAAAATGCTCACGAACTAAGAGAATTTGCTTGGTAGTGACCTTAACATTGACTTCTTCCTTTACTAGTAGATAACTAGACATCTCCTTGCAAAAATAGCATATTTAAAATCTTCAAGGAATGCATTGACTTGTAGATTTTTGGAGCCCTGTGGTTGTTATACTCTTACTTCCTTTCTCAGAGAGCAATGTGGTTCATCTATTTTTAGTTGTAGTAAAAATGTCCTAGCCTACAAGTTCTGGACTAATTCCTTGATTGGGAATTTATACACGTCTTTTGTGAAAAATCCCGCCATTAACCAGTGAATTATGACCTTGACTTAGTGTTGCTCGAAGAACTCTGGCTTTACATAGTTCTTCTAACTTTTTGATATGTGAAAACAAATGAGAAAAGCTTGCAATACAACTTGCTTTGAATGGCCATATATTTTGAAACTTGCTAAGGCTGGTATAAAAAAGACAGAAAGCTAAATCAGCCTAGCTCAGTGTGACACTTATGAAGAAAGACTACTTGTTCCAGAAATAAAGCTAAATCTACTTATGCCAGAAAACCCTACCTTGGGAGTGGAGTCATAAGGGCAAAACTATTTCTGAACAGGGATGGACTATTTCCAGTATCAAAGAAACTCTCTGATTTTCTTCCTTCAAAACTTAGTTCCCCTTATAATCTTATTCAGAATAAGCTTTCAGCTTACGGTGAGAAAAATGGTTGTTTGAAGTGAATTATATTTTTAGCTAAACTCTTCCTTGACTTTAACTGGTGTGTGTGTTTGTGTGTATAAATCAAGTGAGAATAATTTGTCATATCATTGGCTACACTGGGTTTTGTTTTCATTTATAATGGTTAACTTCATATATGATGGATTTGTCTGACTCATGATTTTCATTCAATTTTGGTATTTGTTAACACATGTGTCAGACTTGGTACTGGAATGGCAAGAATTAGTTCATTCACAAAGTATGGCTTTTATATTCAACTTTATAAAAATAGAACACGTTGATATTCTGCTATGTCTATATAACACTAGAAAAGTAAACCATCCTTTTAATTATGTAGTTTCTTGGATGGAGCTCCGGGTTATAAAATATTTGGGGCTGAAGAGAATGCATGGCAGTGTGAGTCGGTATTGTCAAATGAATGTACAAATGAAGAACAATAAAACTCCATAATGAAAAGTTTTTCCCCTCATTTAATTCTAATATGCTGTGACACAAGTGTGTTATTGGGAGTCTTTCCACATGTAATTGAACTATTGAGAGACAAAAAATATTTCAGTAAACTGAAGGCCAGGGAAGGACAGATAAAAGAATGCACAATTCCACAGAGCATTTTATCAGCCTCCCATTGTAGTTTGATAATAGGATGAAAAAAATGTAATACTTAAAGGTCTGGTGAAAGACTGCGTAACTGCATAAACATTTTATTAATTATGGAATTAGCATTTTTAAAAAGATTTTATTAATTTATCTTTAGAGGGGAAGGGAAAGAGAGGAGAGAAATATCAATGTATGGTTGCCTCTCATGAGTTCCCTGCTGGGAACTGGCCCTGAACCCAGGCATATGCCCTGACTGGAAATCGAACTGTGATCCTTTGGTTTGCAGGCCTGCGTTCAATCCACTGAGCTACACCAGCCAGGGCTGGAATTAGCATTTTTTATTTTCAAAATATAGTATATGATTTTAAAAATGCAACAGTAATTCTAACACTTAGAAGATAGTCATCTGCAGCCTGTCTAGTTGTTTCTGACCTGACCTACATCCTGAAGTGAAGTTACTCTTACAAAGAGGGTGGACATGACATCAGTTTGCTCCTTCTCTTTGAATGCCAAACTCTTGTGTGAATAATAGTCCTATGCCATTAGTAGAATTGTCTTAATGTAATTCCATGTAGCAAGGTATCTTGCAAGGCTACTTTGTACTTTCAGTTACAGTTGTTCCCATTGTTCTCCCATTGTTCTCCTCTGTCCTGTCCACCCCTCTGACCTTCTACATTCAATCCTCCCTCCTCCACTGTTGCCTTTGTCCAGGGTCCTTTATCCATGTTCCTTCACTTGGCCCTTCCCCTCTTTTCCTCCATTATGCCCCTGCCCCCTCCCCCTGTCACTGTCAGTTTGTTCTTTATTTCCATGTCTCTGGTTCTATTTTGTTCGCTTCTTTGTTTTGTTGATTAGGTTCGACTTATAGGTGAGATCTATGGAATTTGTCTTTCACCATCTGGTTTACTTCACTCAGCATAGTGCTCTCCAGTTCCATTCATGCTGTTGCAAAGGGTAGGAGTTCCTTCTTTCTTTCGGTTACATCGTATTCCATTGTGTAAATGTACCATAGTTTTCTCATCTGCTCATTTACTGATGAGCACTTAGGCTATTTCCAGCACTTTGCTATTGTAAATAATGCTGCAATGAACATTGGGGTGCATGGGTTTTTTGAATTGGTGTTTCAAGATTCTTAGGGTGTAGTCCCAGCAGTGGAATTGTGATCTGTGCTTTCTTGCACATGGCCCTTTCATTACCCTGTTCTAAGTATTCCTGTTGCCCTGCAGAGCAGTAGATTTGTTGCAGACTTTCACAGAGGAGATTTACAACACGAATAATGCTTTTGGAAGCCAAGTCTTTTTGATTTTGTTGGGAAGAGAAAATGATTTCGAAAATTGAAAAATTTGAAACAGAATTGTTCTGCAGTGCCCTAAGGTTCACCGAGCTCTATGGAAGCTGCCTCTGTAGACACCTCTTTATCAATGTCCCTGGGGTCTCTGAGGAACCCTGGCCCCCATGGTCATGGGACAGAACATCTCTAACACTTGTTCTTGGGAAGGATTTGAAAGTAGGGCTTCCTTTATTTAATTTTTGTACTGGGTTTTTTCTATAGCCTTTTACATATAGGGCAAAAAAAAATCAATGCTAAGAATAGCCCTCACTTCTATTGATAAAGAGAATATCATAGTATAATAAAAACATCCAATTTAGGAGAGTAGCCTTCCATTGTAAATGAATTGGCCATTCTAGATTAGGGACCATCATTGATGGCCAGAGAAAAGCCATATTAGAATTGAACAATCGCAGAAGACTTCAGAGTTACTTTCCCCAGAACCCTGGCCAGCCCCTCCCTACCTGACATTTGTTGCCTGCTGTTCCCTTGAACACCTTCATTCATGGAGAACTCCTCGTTCATGTGCTAGTCTTTTTCATTGTGGACACTTCTGGTTTCTAAGAAGGTCATTGTTCTATTAAAATTCCTTGACCAGTTTTACACCTTTTATGAATCTGTATGGGATAAAGTATAACGCAGTGTTGAATTAAAGAGCCTGTTTGTTAGCCAGCCAGAGCATGAAAATTTTGTGGGGAGTTTATTGCATTTTTAATATTCTACTTTGTTAATACCTAAAGATCTATGTGAAAATAATTAGTGTCTTTTCAACTGATGTATAAACTGAAGCCAAGAGAAGTTATGTAACCTCAGTATGACGCCATCAGTCACATAGGTGGGGGAAGGTGGTAGAGAATAGTTTCAATGGAGTGGGAATTAAGAAGTGAGATTGAGAAAGTCTGAGTTCAAGAATCTGGTTAAGTAAACTACAGTGTGGTAGCATTTTAAAATTTGTTTTTAGATTTTTGTTTATTTTTAGAGAAAGAGAGAGGAAAGGAAAGAAGAGAGGGAGAGAAACATCAATGTGTGGTTGCCTCTTGCACGCCCCCTACTGGGGGCCTGGCCCTCCGCGCAGGCATGTGCCCTGACTGGGGATCAAACCTGTGACCCTTTGGTTTGCAGGCCGGTGCTCAATCCACTGAGCCACACCAGCCAGGGGTGCATTTTTACAATGTGAATATGTTTATTTGAAACATTAGCAGATGTGTCTCCTAAGAAAGACTCTTTGAATAAATAAATTTGTATCACTGGTCAAAATTCCTAATAAAAGAACACTATTCCATGCAGTTGGTACTCTTTCAAGGAAGAACCCTGTCCCTGTGGCCCAGAGATGTTTCTGAGGGTGTGATTGGCAAAGTCAACCCACAAACAAGAAAACTACAGATTGAGAGCTGAACATAGCCCTTCTGGGTGGAGAGGTCGAAGCAAGTTGGGCCTTCGGGTGTTTGGAAGAGGAGGGGAGCACTTGGGTCCTGTCCCTGGGGGCCTTGCTCTAGCACCTTGTCAGGTGAGGGGCTCCTCATTGCTCTACCCCCCAGCAGATGGTTGGGAAAGGGAAGAACAACTTTGTCAGCCTTTGGGGTCCCCAAGAATAAGAGAGAAAGAGCAGTTTTATTGTTTCAATGGCCCTTATCAGAATCTCAGTCCCAGGTTGGGTTCTGGGCAGTGGGTGGCTGAGGCCTCAGGAGCCAATGCTGCACCCTGGGGAAGGAAGGCTGGGTCTTGTCTGTGGGGCTTCGAGGGAAGGAAAGGGAGCTTCTGAGGCTCAGAGGAGATGGTGTTGCTGTAGCACTTGCCCACAGTGCATTAAATCCTAGGTGACAGAAGCTAGAGACAAAGGATAGTTTGAAATGCCAAGGCCAAAGCATTAGGCAACAAGCTGAGGTCAGAGTTAAGAGAGCAGGGGCATGCCCAAGTGGTCAAGTTTAGGAGGGAATGTAGGGAAAGATGTCATGAAAAATCTGGGCATTGTTTCTTTTAATCTGGTAATCATAAAAAATATTCTTAAAACAGTGGTTCTCAACAATGCCCCTAGGAACATTTGGCAATTTTGGGAGATATTTTAGTTGTCACAAATGAGCATGGGGGCAGTACAGCTGCATGTAGTGGATAAAGGTCTGGGGGTCTGCTAAACATCCTACAATGGCACCAGAGAGACCCCATCACGAAGAATTTTCCAGCCCACAGTGTCCATAGTCCCAAGCTGAGATCCCAGTCTTAGCTCAATACACGGTCCTGCAGTCATATTGAGGCTGGAAGAATCTGCACTTCTTACATGTTGTTTTCTTTGAGGCCTCTTGCCAGTCACTCCTTTCTGAACTAAACTCTGGTCTCATATCTCAGCTCCTCACATGGGTCTGTGACTGCTAGGACAGGTGGGACACTGTTCCAAGACATTCATGCCAGTGTCATGCTGGCTGCCGCTGATCTTGACTATCATCCCTGCTCTAGGTGATGTTGGGAGTGCGTGATATTCTCTGGTTTATCCATCTAGCACGTATCAGCCAGCCAGTGCCTCTCCTTTTGGCCACCTTTGTAATTTTCTGATCTTTGCTTTACTTGTTTCTTGAGGTGACTGTGTACCCGACAGCATCAGTGCTGACAGGATGCAGTCCAAACCCCTCACCAGAGGTAAAAATTGAGGTCCCTGTATGATGTACTCACCCAAGGCTGAATGATCTGCAGTGTAATATGCATTAATTTTTTTCAGAACCACACTGAGGCATGGGCTCTGAATTTTATGTTTTCTCAGTATCTCCTCTCTCCTCTACGTGCTAGAACTGCTAAGCAAGGTTTGTATTAATTTCTTCCTGCTGTAAACTCTCAAAACTTTATTTGCCTAACTTCTGATGAGATCTTTGCCTGTGGACCATGCTGTGAAAAGAGACATATTTTAAAGGCGTCATTAAAAATCACTGTGGAAGATAAAAATTTCCTGTGGCAAGAAGACTCTTCTATTTTCATAAGCAAGGGAGGAACAATCACACAGAGTGGGTAACAAAGGGTCTGTGGTTATTGACATGCTGATGTGAACTCTGAGAAGTGCCTGAATAGCTTTGCTCACCTGACTGGGTGGGACAGGCCCTATCAATCCATAGTGATCTGTGCATCTGGTCAAGAGATCACCGACTTTTCTAGTCTACTTCTTCGTATGGAAGGAAGGAGGGGTCCAAAGCTGGGAGTAGGTCGTCCTGGCTCTTAGACTGAGAAGAAGATTCTGGGGGAGGTAAAGGTGAAAACAAGAGATCCCAGGCTTAACATCCAAATTGACCCAGGGGAAGATTTTTAGGGTAAGAAATCTATTTTTGTGGTTTTGAGATTTTTGCCACTTAAGAGTATGTGTGTCGGAGGGAGGGAGGAAGAGAGAGAGAGGGAGGGAGGGAGGGAGGGAGGGAGAGAGAGAGAGAGAGAAACATTAAGTGTTAACTGTGGAAAATCCTAATACTGCTAAATACATGTAGAAATATTTTCTTTTTATACTTAGGTTAAAAAGCTGGGATACCAGGGGATCCTACAAGCCTGGGGATCCTGGGGTCTTGTTTGTCTGGACCCTTGAATGACCTTTTCTACATTTCATTCATTCCCCCAATTTTAAGAAATTTCAACTGTGCCTTTTACTAATCTCAGTAAGCAGAAACAGATTTTTTTCCTGGTGGATATTTGATAATAAAGGGGAATTCAATATTTATAAAAGCTTTATTCTGTATTTCTGCATGTGCCAATTTTGTCCACCTTGTGATGGGCTGTGCTGCAGAAGTTCATTTAGATCAGAATGTCTTAACTGGATTAATATGTTAATAGGCTTCAAGGGGAACTGAGTCCCTCAGAGTGTGTGCCAAGCTTTACATGTGAGTGCAGATCACCTATTTTCCGGCCAGGAAGCCCACCATTTGCCTGGGATTCTGAAAAGAGGCCCCGACTCCCCGATGTTAGAAACACTGTTTGCTAATCAGCTGTTTGGAGTTTTGAATGCGTAAGTTAGAAATGGATTCTGCCTCAAGAAGCTTGCAGCTTAGCAAGAGAGATAAGACATGCATATAATAAATAGCTGTAAAGTGTTGACAAAATGTTCTAACATTCTGAGAAAAAGAGATGACTGTGCCATGGGCATCAAAACAGCTTAATGCTTTTTCCAGGGTGAGTTAGGGGTAGATAGGAGAGCAACGGAAGGGAGTGACTTTAAGGTAGTTAAGGAAAGCGACCCGTTTGTTTATATGTGAGATGTTCACAAGTTAGGCATTTTTAAACCTTTGCCTTAATCATATGAAGATAGCCAAATTATATTTATGCTACAGGTAACATTTCTCCATCAAATATGAAAAACAATGAAAAAGGAAACAAAATAAAGCTAAACTGATTTCATTTTCTCTCCACTAAACTGCATCTCTATCACTTGCTAAGAACACATTAAAAAGCAGACATTGTACTTCATTTCCTAGCATTGCGACTAGATAGGCTCTTATAGTTATATTTAGACAACGAGAGGTTTGGGTTTTTGCCACAGAACACCAGGAAATTGGAAGGAAAAGCAGAGTGTTCCCCCCTCCCCTTTCTCAGTCCTCCCATCTCACGTTCTCCTGTGTACAGTCTAGCCGGAAGTGACATTCTCCGACCACTAGGTGGCACCCCTTGCACAGCAGAGGGGAATCCTGGCTTACCGAGGGCTGGGCTAGGCTGAACTGGTCTCCACAGCCCCTGACAGGGATGGCTGCACCTGCTAGATGAACAGGTGAGGGAGGAAGGAAGTCAAATAGAGTTGTGTGAAAGAGACTTTCAGGAAATCAAACTGATGATAATTTAGGTGACAAAAAGCAGAAACTGCCTGTCTTTTCACATTCATTTTTTAAAATGTGGGATGCCCTCAGGCATGATGGTTTCTGGGCCACAGGGATGGTAGGTAAATTAATATGCTCAACCCTGAATTTTTAACTTCCCTTAAAGTTAGCTTTTCTTCCACATCTCTGTTTCTCTCAGGGGGGCCTCCTGTTTTTCGGGCTCCTGGGATAAGTGATTTGTGAATTACACCTTTGATTTTTCTGTTTTTTTCTTTCCTCTCCTTTATCATCGAGTTCTGTTGTTTGTTTCTTCAAACCATCTTCTATGGGCCTATCTTCAGAGGTCCCCTGTGCCCCCTTTCTTTTCACTGGCATCATATCTGTGTCATTTAAATGGCCATTACACAAATAAAGATGAATTCAATAGCCTCTTACTTGGTCTAACTCTATTCTTCCCCCTTTTGAGGAAGACTTTATTACAGTCAGAGCTTGTAAAACAGGTTAATCATAGTCATTTATTCATTCATTGATTCAGTTTTATTTACTCCTTCAACAAGTATTTTCTGAGCTGTTCCTGAGATACTGTCCTGGACACTACTGAAGACTAGGAAGAATTCCTTAAAGATCCATGGGTGTGAGTGCGCACCCTCAAGGAGCTCCTAGGCCGGTCCCATGCTCAACAATGGACGAGCTGGGAAGATCCCCGAAGAACGGAAGTGTAACTTACTATGTGGTGAACTGGCTTGGTGGACTGAAACTTAGATAATTGGTTGTTGAGTTGCTTTTTCTATATTTGTCATTAGAAGATTGCTTTTCTATAACTTAATCTGCTTCCCCGACATAATAGGTACACAGTACCTATTTGTTGAATGAATGAATAAAAGACATGACTCTAAATGCCTCCATCATTTTCATTACATAATCCCAAGAAATCCAATAATATGGAAAAATGAATGGTTTTTAAATATTTTTTGAAATTTCCTTAGATAGTTTTGATTGTTCCCAAGCAGAAAATGATTAAGGGTAATATAACAAACACCTTTGTACCCTACTTTTAAAAAGTATATCCTTTTGTCCTAGCTGCTTCAGATCTATTTACACAACTCATTTTGTATTTTAATAAAATTCTGCATGTAAAAAGTACAACTTTAAAAAAACACTCGGTATACAAAACAGTTCCACCTCACCTTCTTTCTCATAACCTCATGCTCTCCAGAGGCAACAGCTTTCAAATATCGTGGTGCGCGCACGTTTGATTCATGATGCCAGTTAGTCATTTTTTAGTTTTAACTTTTACTATGGAAGATGAAGATACAGCTGTATTTTCCTCTCCACCCCTATCCATACAATATTCCATACAATATTTGGGACATTATTTGTCCCATTATTTTCCCAATATTTGGAACAATATTCTTACATAGGAATTATTAGCTATTTATCTGAAGTTCAAATATAACAGGGTATCCTATATATACATATATATTTAAGATTTTATTTATTTATTTATTTATTTATTTATCTTTAGAGGGGAAGGAGAGGGAGAGAAACATCAATGTATGGTTGCCTTTCGTGCGTCCCCTGCTGGGAGTTGGCCTGCAGGTAACTGACCTGCAACCCAGGAATGTGCCCTGACTGGGAATTGAACTGCGATTCTCTGGTTCACAGGCCTGTGCTCAATCCACCAAGGTACGCCAGCCAGGGCTACGGTATCCTATATTTTTGTTTGTTAAATCTTGCAACCCTTACCTTTGAACCACATACACAAATACTTTTTATCCCAAGCTTTAAATTTTGTTACATCTTAATTTTGGCTGGATCACTTTTTAGTCTTTACATTCTAAGAAGTTTGCAAATACTAATCAAAACTGAGCTGCAGAGCATATAAAATATGATTACTTTTTCTTCCCACTTCTGTTTGTTTCCTTAGACGGACAGTTGGTTTGACGTGTGCTGGATGTTCCTGGTATCTACCACTAGTTTACCCTCACATGTCCCCAGTCATGGAATTCTTGTTGCAATATGTTCAATAGACATTTCTCCTGGAGACTTCTGTCCTGCTTCAGTCTCATGGGATTGCTCCCTGGGACTACATGGCCAGCAAACTGGGGAAACTGAGCCCTTGGGACCTGTACCACTGTTCTCCTGTGAGGGATTCCTTGTCCTTATCTTTGTTTACTTCCACACTTTGGTGCCATCTCATGAGTAAGTGTGTCTAGAAGGTAAATGGATTGAGAATTTGCACACGTGCAGATGAATTTATTCTATACTCATACCTGATTGTTCTTTTGGCCAACAATAAGATGATATGCTGGGAATTATTTTGAAAGCTTTTCATATTGCTTTCTGGCAATGTAGCTGGTGAGAGCTAAATATTGCTGTCTGGGGTTGTGCTTCCTTCTATCCCAGGTGTCTGAAATTTCACAGCCATCTGTGAGGCCCTGTGTGGGTCTAGGTTCAGTTGTTCCAGATTCTTGGTGAGTATCTCAGCTTCCAGACAAGATTAGGGGAAAAAATTCAAATGTAATCAACCAATAAATAACATTTGGAACCAATTTCTACCAAAAGTGTAAACTTTTACATTAAATTTATCAAATTACATATTTTTCTTAATATTTAACACTGTGAGAAGACTTCACTTAAAAAATATGCTAGTAAAGTGATTCCTCATAAAATTCCAAAATATTTTGGAACACAAGTTACATTTTTACCTGTCACTGCACACACCACACCCCTTGTTTGAAATTTAAACCCTATTGAAATTTAAAATTTAAAGTCCTAAAGATTAAACTACAATAGTTGTTGCCTAATGTTGTTAACTTTGTCAAAAGTGGAAAAAGACAGCCAAATATTAATTGTGACCATTTATATTTAAAGTTATGCAAATAATACAATTTTCCTATTTTAAAAACTTGGGGTAAAGGAGTGACAAAAGCTACAAAGCCCTTGAAGTCTGGTGTGGTTTTGAGTTTTGGTTCCCCTAATAATCAATGTGAACTTAGAAAATGTACTGAGCCTCAGGGAATTTCACCTCTTAAGTGTTTTCTTTTAGAAATAGCAAGTAAAAAATAGCAATTCCTGAAGCGCCTGCCACCTAGCCCACACTCCCTGAAGCCTGTGGGGCTGGCTCCTCTGGTCCGGCCCTGTGCTCTCAGCGTGGCTATGGTGAGGGGGGCACCAGGGACTGACAGGTTGGGGAACACTGTGACAGCTTGATCTTTTTCTTTTGTGAGGAAAATCCGAAGGACTTCAGAGAAATAATATTCATCTTGTAGCTGTCAAATATCTCATTACAATTTGGGGGTATAATGAATGTTTAAATATTAAAAAGAACAATTTGGGGAAATCAATTATACATTATTTGAGAAAATTGCTTTAGCTGCACCAAGTTGATCAAAAAGAACATATTTTTTCCCAAAGATTAATGGGTTTTTAGATTATTTCTGAAAAGCATCTTCCAAAGAAAGTGAATAAATATCTATTTTCTCAGCAATAGTGCTTTTCATAGTATTATAGAGGCTCATAATAGTTAATAACTTTATGGATAATCTATATTTTAAAAGTACTGTACTGATCAGTTTCACATATAATATGATGCCTTTTTGAAGTACCTGTTGTGGTTTGATGTGAACACCAGTCTGCAGTGTCCACATCATTATGGATGAAATGAGACATTCGCACGGACTACTGAGTCCTGTGGAGGAAAAGAGCAGGCATAATTTTTCTCTCAAGGGGAGCAAAAGCCACCGCCCTTGCTGAGTTGGGCCTTTATCGGGTTTCTTGGCAAATTACATGATGGTCCTCATTTACTATATACAGGTTGCTTTAGGTGGTTACCTTTTACAGAAAACAAAGGCGACAATGCCCCTAATCACATCACAGAAGAAGACATTTGCAAATGAAAAGGGCAAAAGTTGTTGAACCGGTTTCGTCCTTGGAAGGTTTAGCGTGGATTTTAGGAAGTTCCTTTGCAGGAAATGTTTGCCACTGGGGGCTGGGCCCACGCCATGCAGAATGGTCTCCTACAGTGGTTTGCAAAGCAACAGTTAAATTTTTCATGGTTGTATAGCTGAACTTAACTGATAAATACCTAGCAACACAGTACCTTGAAACTGATGATACAAAAATTTTTATTTAGCAAACATCTGGCAAATATATTTTGATTCTCAAATATAAATTTTTTAACATAAAATAGTTTTTTACCCATTATCTTTGATCTCATCATAATTCTTTGAAATGTCTGCTAGCATTTAACATTGGTTAGGGAATTCATCAGAGTATTTTTAATAGGATTATCAAAGGAAAACAAAAAATGAATACTATGAATATTGATAAACATCTGACTATATACTTGTGAAATAAAAATGAAGAAAATATACTGGGTTTTCATAGTAAAAAGCCATAGTCTTTAGGGGGTGCAGATTTTGGTCTGTGTCTTTCTTTTTTGAAGCTGAGTTTTCGTTGAGGGTTTACCTTTACTTTTATTTTTTAAAGACAACTGAAACTCCAAGCAGTAGCGCTGTAGTGGGCCTGAGATCCTTTCACATTACTGCACGAGACCATTTGTCCATGCCACCAGGTCCCAGTGGGTGCATTTTACCCACCTGAAATGGGATATTTCTAAACATTACCATTTCAACCAAAGTTATTTGATGGATCGCTATTATTTATTGATACTGTATATGTCTTGCTGCCAACATAATCTTAATAAGTCATTACAAGTCCACTGGGTAAGCTATTTTTCCATTTCTTAAGCTTTAGTGCCTGTGCTCTATGGATTTGGCATTTAATAAATCACTGGAGGGCCAGCAAACGCATTATATTCCTGTAGTCAAGACTGTCTAGACAAAAGTGCATAGAGAGATCTTTCCACTCTAAGTAGCTGGAGACCATTTGTTCACCACAAATTGGTTCTGAATCAATTGTTCAGGAACTTGGCATATCCATGGATGCAGGAGGAGGGCGAGACTAAGTGCTGCATGGGGTGCTTTTCTGCTTCCTCGTTTAATTGAATAACTGAGAAGCAGGGCCTAAGAACAACAGTCCTGTTGGGAAATGGCCTAGAATTTTACCCTTTTCAGATTTGAGAGTTGTTGTTCCAGTCTTTTCTTATATAACATCTGTTGGCAGAATCTATGAAAGGTTTCTTAAAACGACTAAGCAAGTGATACTATTAAGTGCAGCAAGAGAAAAACAGGAAGGAGAGAGTATGATTTCTTTTCTGATAAACATACATATGTATGTTATGTTTGTTCTGTGGAGCTTTTGTGTGTGTGTGTGTGTGAGAGAGAGAGAGATTTTTAGTGATCTTTAATTATCCAGGATTGTATTAGGGTTTGATTTTTGTCCTTTAAACTAGCCCACCAGTTGTTCTGTTAACTACTGCTGTGTTTAGAAGTCAAATTAGAACATGGTGAATTTCGAAATAATATGAGTTTCTGGGTATTCCTTGGACTAGTGAGATTTTTCTATTGCCGTTGCTTCCTTTATTACATATCTTTGTCTTGCTATTTTTTTCTGCTGGTTGTATAACACCTCAAATTTTATCACACAGTATTCTCCTTGATTGATTTCCTTATATTTAAGGTATTTTGGCAAAGAAAAGAATTATGAAAATAACTCCAGGGTCATTCAAGTCTTAAAACCAAAGACATAGAATTTGTATTCAGTAGTATTTCTATTATGTATCTTAATCATATATTACCATGACACAAAATTTGTCTCCTTAATGGAATTTGAAATTTTGGGTTCCATCTGTACACAAAAAGAAAAGGAATACTTGCCTTGGGCATCCGTGTGGGAAGTGTTCACTCTATTGATGACATGTAAAGTGAATGGGTTCAGCTGTATAAAAGCTCGTTTGCTTTACATGTAAACTATTTTTCCATCCTAAATTATGTAATTGTTGTGAATTCTACTCAAATTCTGCCTTCATTTCTGCTTTTATATCAAGAGATTTGAATGTCGAAGAGATTGTTGAAGAAGTAAATCAATAAACATATTTGAAGGATACAACTGGGCCGAACTGACACTCACATGCAAGTCCCACGTTAACCTGAGGGTGGAATGGCCATCTTCCATCATGAACCTTGTAGGTGCTTACTGAGATTTAGGAAAAAGCAGAAACCAGGGTTTTATATTTTTATGGAATGAAGTTTCTCAGCAGTAATAGTAGAATTCACCCCGACTTCTCTAAACAGGCTTAATTCCAGTGTTTCCTTTCTTTTTTTTAGTTTAAAAACTTTTTTATTGTTGGTCTGTTACATTTGTCCCAGTTTTCTCCCATTGCTCTCCCCTGCCCACCCCTCGCTCCCACAGTCAATCTGCACCCTGTTGTCCACATCCATGGGTCACTTATACCTATTAATTGATTAGACCCTTCCTTCCTTTGCTCCCTTTGTCCCCTCCTCCACTCCCCTCTGGTTGTTGTCAGTCTGTTCCTTGTTTCCAAGCCTCTGGTTCTATTTTGCACCTTTGTTTGTTTTATTTCTTAAGTTCCTTATATAGGTGAGATCATATGGTTGGTATTTATCTGTTGCCACCTGGCTTATTTCACTTAGCATAATAGTCACCAGTTTTATCCATGTTGTGAAAGGTAGGAGTTCCTTCTTTCTTTCTACTACATATCATTTTATTGTGTAAATATACCATAGTTTTCTCATCCATTCATTTACTGATGGGCACATTGGCTGTTTCTAGCACTTGGTTATTGTAAATAATGCTGCTATGAACATAGGGGTGCGTAGGTTCTTTTGAATTGGTGTTTTGGGATTCTTAAGGTATAATCCCTGCAGTGGAATCACTGGGTCAAAAGGAAGTTCCAATTTTAGTTTTTTGAGGAAATTCCATGCTGTTTTCTACAGTGGCTGCACCAGTCTACATTCCCACCAACACTGCAGTAGGGTTCCTTTTTCTACACATCCTCACCAGTACTTCTTCATTGATTGGTTAATGATGGCCATTCTGACTGGTGTGTGGTGGTATCTCATTGTTTTAATTTGTATCTCTCTGATGGCTGTTGATGCTGAACATCTTTTCATATGTCTATGTGCCCTCTGTATGTCCTTCTTGGAGAAGTGTCTGTTTGGGTCCTTTGCCCATTTTTAATTGGATTGTTTGTTTTCTGGTGTTGATCATATCAGTTCTTTATATATTTTGGATATCAAAGTCTTGCCCAAAGTATCATTGGCAAATACATTTTCCCATGTGGTTGGTTTCCTTATCATTTTAATGTGGTTTTTTTTTGGCCATGAAAAAGCTTTTTTATTTGATGAGTCCCATTTCCTTAGTCTTTCCTTTATTTCCCTTGTCTTAGAGGATATATTGGTGAAAATATTGCTACATGGGATATCTGAAATTTTACTGCTTATGTTTTCCTCTGGGACTTTTATGGTACATGGCTGATGTTTAAATCTTTTACCGATTGTTAGTTAATTCTGGTGTATGGTGTAAGTTGGTGGTCTAGTTTTATTTTTTTGCATGTACCATTTCAGTTCTTCCGACACCATTTGCTGAAGAGGCCATTTTTACTCCATTTTATCCTCTGGCCACCTTTGTCAAATATTAATTGACCATAGAGATGCTGTTTTTTTTCTAGGCTCTCTATCCTTTTATCTGTGTGTCTGTACTTATGGAAGTACCAGACTATTTAAATTACAGTGATCTTGTAATATAGCTTGATATAAGGTATTGTTATTCCTCTTACTTTGTTCTTCTTTCTCAAGATTGCTGAAGCCATTTGGGGTTTTCTTTGGTTCTATATAAATTTTTGAGATTTTTTTTTAGATCTGTGAAATATGTTATTGGTATTTTGATAGGGATTGTGTTAAAGCTATAGATTGCTTTGGGTAGTATGGACATTTTAATGATGTTAATTCTTCCAATCCATGAACACGGTATATGCTTCCATTTGTTTGTGTCTTCCTTGATTTTTTTCTTCAGTGTTGAGTAGTTGTCTGAATACAGGTCTTTTACCTCCTTCGTTAAGTTTATTTGTAGGTACTTTAATTTTCTTGTTGCTACAGTAATTGGGATTTTTTTCCTTGTTTCTCCTTCTGATATTTCATTGTTGGTGTACAAAACACCTTCCATTTCTGAATATTGATTTTGAATCCTGTTGTTTTGCCAAATTTACTTATTAGGTTGAGTGGCTTTTTGGAGGAGCCTGGAGAGTTTTCTATGTACACTTTTATGTCATCTGCAAATAATGACAATTTTACTCCCTCCTTACCAATTTGGATGCTTTTTATTTCTTCTTGACTGATCAATTGTGGCTAGAACTTCCAACGCTAGGTTAAATAAAAGTGATGAAAGTAGACACCCTCGTCTTGTTCCTGATGTTAGTGGGAAAGCTTTCAGTTTTTGCCCTTTGACTATGGTGTTGGCTGTAGGTTTCTTATATATGGTCTTTGTTATGTTGAGGTATACTCCCTCTATTCCCACTTTGCTGAGTGTTTTTTTCTTTTATCATAAATGAGTGCTGTAGTTTATCAAATATGTTTGCAGCATCTGTTGATAGGATCATGTGGCTTTTGACTTACATTTTGTTTTTTTGTTTATATGATGTATTATGTTTATTGATTTATGCATATTATACCATCCTTGCATCCCTGAGATGAATCCCATTTGATCATGGTGTATGATCTTCATAATGTGTTATTGCTGGATGCAATTTGCCAATGTTTTGTTGAAGATTTTATCATCTATGTTCATCAGTGATATTGGCCTGTAGTTTTCGTTCTTTGTTGTATCTTAACCAAGTTTTGGAATTAGGGTAATATTGGCCTCATAAAATAAGTTTGGGAGTCTTCCCTGTTGTAGAATTTTTTGGAATAGTTTGAAAAGAATATCAGTTAGCTCTTCCCTAAATGTTTGGTAAAATTTGCCTGTGAAACCATCTGGTTCAGGGCTTTAAGTGTGCCAGGAGTTGTTTTTTTTTATTACTGCTTCAATTTCACTAGATGTTATCAGTCTATTCAGGCTTTCTATTTCTTTTTGATTCAATTTTGGAAGGTTGTATCTTTCTAGAAATTTGTGTATTTTACCCAGATTATCAAATTTCTTGGCATATATTGTTTGTAGTATTTTTCTTATAATCCTTTACATTTCTGTAGCATTTGTTGTAATTTCTCCTCTTTTGTTTCTGATTTAATTTATTTGGGCCCTCTGTCTTTTTTCTTGATGAGTCTGGTTAAATGCTTGTCGGTTTTGTTTGTCTGTTCAAAGAACCAGCTCCTTGATTTATTGATCCTTTGAGTTTTTCTTTTAGTCTCTATGTCATTTCATTCTGCTCCGATCTTGGTTATTTCCTTCCTTCTACTTGTTCTGGGTTTTATTTGTTTTTGTTCTTCTAGTTTTTGTAGATGTTGGCTTAGGTGGTTTATTTGAAAATTTTGTATCTTTTTAAGGTAATTCTGTATTGCTATTAACTTTTCCCTCAGAACTGCCTTCACTGGGTCCCACAGGTTTGGGGCTGTTGTGTGTTCATTTTCATTTATTTCCAGAAACATTTTAATTTATCCCTTGATCTCATTATTAACACATTCATTTTTTAATACCATGTTATTCAGTCTCCATGAATTTGAATGTTTTTGAGTTTTTTTCTTGAAGCTGGTTTCCAGTTTCAAGTCATTATAACTTGAAAAGTGCTTGATAGGATTTCAGTTTCCTTGAATTCATTGAGGCTAGTTTTGTGTTACACTATGTGATCTATCTTTGAAAAATTTGCATGTGCATTTGAAAAGAATATATATTTGTTCCTTTGGAGTGAAAAATTCTGTATATCTCAATGATTTACATTTGACCTAATGCCACAATATCCTTGTTGATTCTTTGGGAGATCTATCCATTTTTTGACAGTGGGGTGTTAAAATCTTTTACTATGAATGAGGTGCTATCTGTATCTTTCTTGAAGTCCTCCAAGACTTTTCTTATATATTTGGATGCTCCTATGTTGGGTGCATATATGTTTACAATGTTTATGTCCTTTTAATGGGATTCTTCCCTCGAGTATTATGGAGTGTCCTTCTGTGTCTCTTTTTATGCCTTTTGTTTTGAAATCTATTTTGTCTAATATAAGTATTGCTATCCCAGCTTTTATTTTTCTTGTCTGTTTACTTGGAATATTTTTTTCCATCCCTTCATTATCAGTCTGTGTAGGTTTTTCTTTCTGAGTTGAGTCTCTTGTAGGCAGCTTATATGCAGGTCCCATTTTCTTATTCATTCAGCTACCTTATGTCTTTTGATTGAAGTATTTAATCCATTTACATTTAAGGTTATTATTGATAGGTACTTATTCATTGCCATTTCCCCCCGCTCTGTACCTGTGTTCTTCTTTCTCTTTTTCTTCATATTCTTATAGCAGTCCCTTTAGCATTTCTTGCAGTGCTGGTTTGGTGGAGATGTATTTTTTTAGCCTTTTTTTTGTTGTCTGGGTAACACCTTATTTTGCCTTCCACTTTAAATAAGAACCTTTCTGGGTGGAGTACTCCTGGTTGCAGGCCTTTGCTATTCATTATTTGGAATATTTCTTGCCATTCCTTTCTGGCTTGTAGGGTTTCTTTTGAGTAATCATCATAGCCTTATTGGAGCTCCCTCGTATGTTACTATTTGTTTCTCCCTTGCTTCAGATTCTCTCTTTGTCTTTCAATTTAGCCATTTTAATTATTATATGTCTCAGAGTGGGCCTATTTGAGTTTCTCTTGATTGGGAACATCTGTGCTTCCTGGTCTTACATGACTTTTTCTCTCATCAAATTAGGGGAGTTTTCTGCTATAAATTTTTTAACTAGGTTTTCTATCCTTTACTCCTATTTTTCTCCTTCTGGTATCCTTATGATATGGATATTATTATATTTCATGTTGTCCTAAAGCTCCCTTAAACCCTATTCATTCTTTTAGAGTGTTTTTTTGTTGTTGTTTATTGCTCTGTTTGGAGTTTTTTTCTACCTTGTCCTCCAGCCCACTGAGTCAGTCCTCTGCTTCATCTCACCTGCTTTTAATTCCTTCTCCTGTGTTCTTCATTTCAGATATTACGTCCTTCATTTCCTCCTGGCTCTTACTGATAGTTTCAGTCATGTCCTTTTTCATGCTGGTTTAGTTTGTAGTAAGTTCCTTGTAGCTCCCCTGGAAGTAACTTCTCTGTAGTTCTCACTGAGCTCATTATAACCATTATTTTGAACTCAGTATCTGGTAGTTTGCTTGCCTCTGTTTCATTTAGAA
This sequence comes from Sturnira hondurensis, assembly GCF_014824575.4. Lineage (NCBI taxonomy): Eukaryota > Metazoa > Chordata > Mammalia > Chiroptera > Phyllostomidae > Sturnira > Sturnira hondurensis. The sequence continues at coordinate 7,717,369 of NW_028088227.1, read as the reverse complement.
CTCTTTCTGGGGATTCCTTCTTTCCTTTTCATTGGGGGTTCTTTGTCTTCCCATTTTAGGTGACTCTTTTTGTTTGTTTCTGCTTCTTAGATTGATCTTCTTTGACTCTCTGTCTTTGTGATGAAAACCTCTGTGATAGGAGACCTGTAAAATTCGCTGGTGCAGCCTCTTTGATCTCTTTAACTTGATGCTCTTAGGATGCCTTTTATGTCATTTATGTGGGCTCTCGGGTTGTAACTGGGTTTTGGGTTTTATTGGGGTGTTCTTTGGCGGGTCCTTCTCTCCAGCTGGCTGGCTGAGAGTCACTTCCCCTACCACATCCTGTATGCTCTTGTACAGGTGCTGCCAGAAGAAAACGAAATAGCCCAGGAAAATAACCAGCACCTGCAAAATTAACCCCCCCACCTACCATCACACTAGCAACAGCAAATGAGCCAGTATTAATAGGTATAAAGAGATTAAGGCTATTATAAGGAAGAAAAAAATGAATATGAGATGACTAACTGAAAGAAAAGTGATTTCGAGAGGGTAGATGGAGGAGCAATAATAAGAGTAGGGAATAGGGACAAGTGGAAGAGAGAAAAAAAGAAAAATTTACATTGTAAATAGAAAAGGAGAGAGAAGGTGGAATGGAATATGAGAAGGGAAGCATAACTATAGTATTAGTTTTAAAAAATAAAATAAAATAAGTAAAGATTAAAAAGTAGTGAGAGAAGAAAAAACAATAGGAGCCAGATTGGAGAAAAAGACCCACCACAGCACTGTCAACAACAATGAGCAAAAATTAATACAGGTGGGAGAGTATTAAGAGGGGAAAAAAGAAAGAAATGCTCAAGAGATGTATAGAGGAAAGAGAAGTGATTTTGGTATGATAGATGGAAAAGGAACACTAAGAGTGAGGAATAAAACCCAGGCTAAGACAGGGAAAAATTAAAATTTAATACAAAAAAAGAGAGAAAAGGTAGAAGAAGACAAAATGGAGTAGGAGAGGGGGATGGTAAAATTTGAGATTTGAAATACAAAAGTAGTGAAGATCTAGAAATAAAATTAGAGAAATGCAACAACCACCACCATGTCCACAGCAGATGAACAAAGATGGACGAATGTGGAGAGAGAATAAGGATATTTAAAGAACAGGGAAAAGAAGGTAAGATGACTAATGAGGGAAAAAACAGTTTTGAGAGGCTGGAGCAGGGGGAATTAGTAAGAGTGTGGAATGGAGACAAGTTGCAGCAAGAGAGAAAATAAAATTTAAAACAAAAATAAGAAGAGGAAAGAAGAAGGTAAAATGGAGTAAGAGAAAGGAGGAGCAAAATCTGAGATTTGAAATAAACTATAATATAAAAACTAGTGACTTCATAGACACAAACTTGAAGAACAAGAGATGAATGTTAAATAACTACACAGAAGAGAAAATAATGCATATCATGAAGAAAACCATGGTGTAATTTGTATCCCTGTGTTCTCATTCTGGGTCCACCCCAGTGATGGCAGATGGTGTCCCAGTTTGGTTCTAGACAGCCCGTCTGAGGCTACCAGTGATCCTTGGTCTGTGGCTGTGTCCTTCTGTTTGTAATTCAACCAATCTGTAATCAACACTTAGACTTAAGCACCACAGGGCAGGGCAGAGTCCCTCCTGGGGGGTGGGGCTATTGCTTCCCCTCAGGCTAATGCCACTTGGAGGGAAGAGGTCTGCCTGAGCAAGATGGCTCCTGCAGTAAGGGAAGATGAGGATCCCTCTACACAGGGATCCTGGCGGCTGCTTCCTCAGTTCTCTCCCCAGTGCCTCCATTCCCAGACTCACCTCCAGCATTTCTAGTCCATTCTGCTTCCCTTTGCCAGAGTCCGGGGTAAGTGGCTGCAAATGAAATGTTATGCACTGGCCCTTTAAAAGGTTCTCTATGACTTCAGCCGTCCCTCCCTAGAAGAGAGAAACACTGCCACTTTTCACAGCTCGGGTTATCTGAGTTCCTTTCTGGGTTCTGTTGCTATAGGCTGGGGAGCCCAGCTTGGGGTTTAGACCCCACAATTCTCAGGAGGATCCCTCTGGCTGCTGAGTTTCCCTTCAGCACTTCAGCTGTCACCCCCGGGGAGCCCAGCCAGCCCTGTCACGTCTTCTCTGTACTCTGTACCAGTCATGTTGTGGTGAAGCAGTTTCTGCCATCTGTGTGCGGTTCTAAGGCTTCTCTCCAGCAATTGTTCCACTGGTTATTTCAGATGATTTCTCTACAATTCGTTTGTAATTCCAGATTGGTCCTGGGAGGAGGTTAGTGTGGCTTCTACTTACTCCTCCGCCATCTTGGATCTCCCTCCAGGGTTTCTTGAGATGATTATATATAGCAACTCTTGTAGTTATGTCCTCTTAAATCTTTGGCATTAAAACATTATTCAGTCCAAATTCATAAATGCTCATGTCATCTTCTAGCTATGTGATTATGGTCATAATCATGTACCCTCATGAAATTGATTGAATGGAATGTGATTGAATATCAGAGTGTTGTGTTCATAGGGTTATCATTATGTGGACACGTTGAATGATTTTGGGGGGTAGGACAGGCACTCAGAAGGCTCCTCTTGTAGCCAACTGACTACCTGACACATCTTGTCGTAAAATATTCCTCTTAGTCAAGAGTTTAAGACCTCTCCTTGGAGGAAATTTGGCAGGCTTCACTTCTGTAATGCATACAGGGTTGGGCCAACAGGAGATCTTGGAGACTTTGGAAGGGAGAATGGGGAAAGAAGAAAGGAATTTGTGAAAGCGTAAATTGGGGAGGGGGTGGGGGACAGGGGTGGAAAAACGCTAATTGAAAGAGTAATGGTCTTAAGGAAAATTTTCTCTTACTTTGTAGCTATGACTAGTTATTCTTGTTTAAAACAATATTTTTGACTTGTCCTATTTTTATATTTGGAATTCAAGTTCTCCAAGGACAGAGACTTTAAAAAGAGATAATTGAGTTTTTGTTTTTCATAATTAATATCACCTTCTTTTACTATGAACATTACTAGAATAAAAATTTCAGAAATTAACTCTTCTAGTCAAAAAGAGAAAACATTGAAAAATGTCCTATAACAAGAAAATGTTTTGTTTCGAAATAAAATATAAAAATCCTTTGGAAAAATGTTCCTTTTTTCCCCTCTTTTCCATATATTTTGAGCATATGGATGTCTGGAATAAATTCAACCTAGAGGCCATTCTGAAAAGGCAAAACACCCAAAGAATTCTTATGTATGATTGGCAAATGTAAAGAGTGTTAATTAGAAGAATGCTAACAAATAGGATGTTTCTGTGAGTTTGGAATGCTTATTTAAATCTCTTTTCAACTGCCAGCTGAACCTATGAACACTTTGGCTGGCCTTTGTTGGTACATATTCCCTCTTTCTTTGTCCAGATGTATCAGTACTAAGAACATCTGGGATGATTAAGTATTTGGTGAATATTAAGTATTTGGTAGGTGAATATCTGAATCATGTGCAGATAGTTAATATGGAGAAATGGGGAGCATGGGGAGCACCTGATAACCCAATTATTTATATGTCTCAGAGAACTTTATGAACATTAACTTTCCTGAAAGAGATATTCTGTGAAGTAGGTGCCAAAAATCATGAAACGATGTCTCTGAAAAAGTATTCCAATTTTTCTTTTTTTTACAGAGAGGAGGGGGGAGGGAGAAAGAGAGGAAGAGAAACATCAAAGTGTGGTTGTTCCTCACCTGCCCCCTACTGGTGACCTGGCCTGCAACCTAGGCATGTGCCCTGACTGGGAATCAAACCGATGGCCCTTTGGTTTGCAGGCTGGCCCTCAATCCACTGGGCCACACCAGCCAGGGTAGTATTCCAAATGTTTTGATTGTAATAATAACATGGTAAAAATGGCTGACATTTTGATATTACTTCTTTGATATATAGATACTAGTTTCTAATTGGTAAATTAGAAACGAATTGTCAGGATTTCCTCTGGTGCTTAGTACATGGATTTCGAGGCTTTGGGTGTTGTTGCAGTTACAATTTTATAAAAAGCCCAGTTCATTCTTGATCTTGTCTGTTGAACCACAGCCTAGGAGATGAGATGTCCAGGTCCTGGTGGGAAGTGGCTTAGTTGTGGAGGAGATGTTATAGCTCAGGTTTGCAGGGGAAGTAGATGGGTTTCAGTTCTGTATTCTCCCCTTTCCCTAACTTCCATCTCTTCAGTTTGGAAGATGTGCTTTGTTGCACTTGAGCAAAGTAAAAGGAGAAAGGCAATTGATAGTATCAGTAATCTTGAAAGGGAAAAATATGTCCAATGTAGAAATTGAGACAATGCCATATGAAAAAAACAGTACTTAAAATAATTCTCTAATGGCTACTCCAAAGTAAATGTAAACCTTTATGCAAAAGGTAATTTAAATGATTCATAGTTAAAACTGAGCAAATTTATCCAATCATCAGTCAATATGCCAAATGATGGTTTTAGAGAATTGCACATCAATGGGGAATATCAAGTTATTTCACATAGCAACTGGGTTGTTATCCAAATTGAATAAGGAAAATGAGAAAAGTTATGTTCTCCGCAGCGATAAATCAACAGTAGCAGGCTCTGCTGCAGTTTTAATGGGCAGCATCCTTCCCCTTCTACACCTAGGTATGGATTCAGGAAGTATCTCTTTAGCTGCCTGGACGTTTTACAATGCTTATCACTATACAACTGTAGAATCAAAGGAGGTAAAAGTGGGACCACAGGAGACAAAGGCCTTGTGAGATTGTAAATTATAGGCTTTAATGCCATTAAGCCATTAAGAAATTCAATGTCTATGTGGTTTCAGAGCCAATTTTTAAAGTCAAATACCTACCAATTAATGCAGAAATAAATGGGGCTGTTACGAGACTTAGTCTTCAGCTTTGAAGAAGGTTTGTTCACAATGTCAAGGATTTGTCCTAATGAATACTGGAACCAGTGACTCTCAGAAGAAAAGAAAATTATCACATGTCTTCTTTTTTTAAAGGCAGTTGGTATGTGATGAAGACAGTGACACTTAATATTTTCAACTTGTTTTGAACATTTAAAAAATATTTTATTTATTTTTAGAGAGAGAGGAAGGGAAGGAGAAAGAGAGGGAGAGAAACATCAGTGAGTGCTTGACTCTCATACGCCCCCTACTGGGGACCTGGCCTCCAACCCAGGCATGTGCTCTGACTGGGAATCATGTGCCCTTTGGTTTGCAGGCCGGCACTCAATCCACTGAGCCATACCAGCCAGGGCTGCTTTGAAAATTTGATAAAATTCGTACAACTGATAACACAGTCCTTCTCTAGAAGCTACTTGGTTAGTGCCCTGCAGACAGAAGTGCTTCCTTACAGTTAACAGGGAGCTAAGACCCTGACAATCCAGGACATGCATCTTAGTGATGCAGAGTAAGGGCTTTCTCCACTGCCCGAGGCCCAGCGCTGCAGCAGCACTCCCTGCACACGTGCCAAAGTGGCCAGAGGAGGCCTTATATTTGGGGAGAGAGTTAAAACTGGAAAGTTCATTACTCAGCTGACTCTTCAACCTGAGCTTGCAAACGCCAACCATTATGTCTCCGACCCAAGGATACCATTGTAGGAAATGAAAACATTTCAAGTTATCAGAAAATGAAATGAGATTTTTTCATCTGCAGTGTGCACAAACACAAATGCTAGTGGGCCAAGCACAAGGTGAGTGAATAGAAGCCTCAAGAAGTGATGGGTCTGCCTAGAGAGGCTGTGCCTGGCTATGGGGCATCCCTGCTCAGGTAGAGCTGATCATGACACTGAAGGAATTTTTGACAGATCTCAGAATTCCAGATGGTTATGTGAAATGGCCTGATTTTTTTCAAAGTTGGCAACAAATTCAAATTAAAAAACCCAACAAATTGCAATAAGAAGCTCTTTGTGTGTGTCCAAAGAAAACAGCCAACGGAGGCAGGTGCAACTAGCGAGCCTCCGCATTACAATCTCTGTTTTCGTGCTTTACAAAATCCCTACACTTAAAGAGAAAGAAAAGCTCCATGATCATAATTTTCTTTTTGAAAAGGGTTTAGTGTCTTGAAGTAGGCCTTAATTATTCATCTGTTTTTATTTTATGCAAGCCCTGATCTGAGTCCATTTTACTTTAGATTGTTTTTTCTGAGCTGTGAAATACTCTCAGAATCCTTAGTCATTTACGTTCTGCCCTGAATGTAGATTTTATCATAAAGCTATCTTTAATTCCTTTTCCCTTAAGCCATCTCTTCCCACAAATTTTTTAAAGCTCATCAATATAAATGTTTGTGTCTGTCTTATTTGTTTCTCGTGTTTAGAAGGGGTAAAAGGAGATTGATTACAAGGGTCATAAAAGTAATGATGCATTTAATGAAAGCATGTATTTTATAGATAAAATAAACCTTAAAAAATAACTTGAAGCTGGTACCCAACTTAATGGGATAAAATGACCTTCAGAAACTAATTCATTTATGCACAGGTCATTTGAGCCCTTTGCCTGTTTTTACTTATTCATTTTTCAATTTGATTTTTTTATTTTGGTTTTAATGACTTTATACTAGTTACCCTGGATATATTTTTTTAAGATTTTCTTTATTTATCTTTAGAGGGGAAGGGAAAGAGAGAGGGGGAGAAATATCCATCTATGGTTGACCTCTCATGCGTCCCCCACTGGGAACTGGCCTGCAACCCAGGCATGTGCCCTGACTGGGAATCGAACCACAATCCTTTGGTTCGCAGGCTCGAACTCAATCCACTGAGCTACACCAGCCAGGGCTACCCTGGATCTTTTATAAAACTTTAAAAATTTCTGTGGAGCCTTGTAAAATTCTAAGATTTATCACAGTTATAATGTTTGTAACTGTATATAATTCAAATGACTTGTTGCTGTGGATAAATGCTTCAACACTTGTTCATTTAAAATATACATATTTTTTGAGGTCATATGACCCCTATATGGGGTCATAATGGCTGGGCAATTTTCTGGGCACCAAATTTCCTGCTTTTGTTGAAAGATTTCAATGAAAAGATTACTTTTCATTGAGGAAAAGCCAAAAAGAAGTATATAGAATTGATCTTAGTCGAAATCCAGCCTGGAAAATAGAAACAAGTCCTGGACTTTTAAATACAGGGAATTTAATGTGGGAAGATTGTTGATTGTTGTACTGATGCTGATTTACAACCTTGAATTCCACGTGGGAGCAAACTATCAGTTACGTGTGAGGGTAGGATGAAGATATTCTTATACATGCCAGCTCAACTGTAATTCCAAGGCTCCCTGTCCCAGAAAGGTACTGGAGGATATTCTTCACCGAAAAAGAAGGGATGAGATACAAGAAACAGTGGAAAGAGTTTAGGAATATACAAAAAAAAGTCCTAGGATAGCTGTTCTGCAGTTCTTGAGAGTAACCAGAGGAAGATAGCGGAGACCAGGAAGCAGACAGGTAATATGTGGAACGAGAGAGAATAGAATAGCTATGCAGTCTAATATGAAAGACCCAATGAACTATACATGAAGAACCATGTGGGAAACAAAATTAAGAGGCATTTTCTCAGGTAAATTAGAATATTTGGGAATGATTGGAGAGACAGAGACATTGAAAACTAAGTTAATAAAAAAACAAGACAATTGTGTGCTTAAGAAAAAAAAGGTGTGCAAGCAAGGAAATTTAATCACAATACATCTAATGTTGCTCATCAGTGAACACTGATATTGACTTAAAATGTGATGAAAGAACTATCAGGGAAAATTTGGAAAGGAAAATGTGGTGGTATAGAACTCGATCCTCATTTACTATAAAGGGAATTGTTGTCTGAGGTTGGTAACCCAGAACACAGTTTATTCTTATTATTTGGAAATAAGTAGGTCGGTATTACAGCGTAGCCCAAAGAATGGAAAGTTGCTGCCCTGTGGTGTGAGAACGGGCAGTGGGGCAGCCAGGGCTATCTTTTGTTTTAAGCCATTACCATTCCTGTATTTTCTCTTTAACAAAATAATTATTCTCACTTTTCTCCTTAAATGTCTTTTAAAATGTCAGGAAGTATCCTGAAGAGATGTGATTGATACAATATTTGGTTGATACTTCTTTCATATTTTTTACCTCATTTAATTCTTTTTTGTCAATTTTTATTTTCTCTGATACCAGAAGTTCTCAAACTCCTGTTTTCTTTTTTTTTAAAAAAAGATTTTATTTATTTATCTTTAGAGGGGAAAGGAAGGAGAGAAGGAGAGAAATATTAATGTATGGTTGCCTCTTGTGAGTCCCCTGCCGGGAACTGGCCTGCAACCCAGGCATGTGCCCTGACTGGGAATCGAACTGTGATTGTGTGTTCACAGGCCCACACTCAATCCACTGAGCTACACCAGCCAGGGCCTGTTTTCTTGAATAATGACCCACAACAGTAGAAAATAACTCTTTGATGTTGGATAATTTAAAATGGAGACTCTTAGTTGTATGATTTGTGTAGCACCTGATAGGAAAAATTTTTATTTGTTAGATTTAATTGAAGAATGGCTTTTTAATAGCTGGTTATAGGATCTAGACCAGAAATTCCCTTTTAAATAGATGTCCTAATTTTCACAAAACAAGGAGATGGATGATATATTTTACATTCTTTGACTCTTTCTTAATCTTGATGAAGGCCTTCGGAACAAACTATTTCATTTCAACTGATCTAGTGATCTGGGATGTATTTGCTAGCTAAAATTCCTGGGGCCCATGAAAGTTCATGGTGAGTCAGATGATTGTTTTATAGTAGAAGTAGATGATTGATAATACCCATACTAAACTTCTCTAGGAAAAGGTAGTATTTTTCATGTTTTGTATTGTTAGACTCTAGTGCTTTAATGACAAAATTTTTTGAGTTCCTGAACAGATCTAGTGCTCTTTCCTGAAAGCAGTTTGGAGCTGCTAGCTAGAATATGCATATCTCTCTGCTAGGATGGGATGTGTCAGGTTATATTATTCATATTGTCTGGGCAATCTATGGGAAGATCCCTGCCATGTGGCAAAGAGTTGCACCCTTAGGAACTGCAAATTTATTTATTCTCAATATAAACATCTGAGTGCTATCTATATGCTTGGCAATGTACGAGGTGCTGGAGTTGTGGAGTAGCAAGCAAAATGTGCTCACATCTTTCAAAGAAAGACAAACTATGTGTAAGAAGCACCATACTAGAAGTGTCCAAGGTATGCTTGAAGAGATGATTTCTCTCCCAAAGCGAAAAATCTCATAGTATGATTTCAGGTTTTGGGTGCCTCATAACTAGGTGGGAAAGATATTTTTGGTAAAGAGGACTTCCAACTGACATCTCCATTTCTGTTACCTGCTACCACAAGCAACTTGACATTTTAATCAGCAATCCAAAGTACCTGAACTTCAAGGAAAGGCCACGGATATCGATCTTGAGAACTCTCTTCAGTGGTTTCATACTAAATGCCTTCTCCTCCAGAATAGACACTCCTTGCCCTAGTACTGGGTTGAGTCTGAGCTCTGGAATCCTCCATGTCTGTGCTGTGAAACTTCAAGTCTGCATAGAAATGCCTTCACAGAGTCAAAGTTTAACACTAAGTACATGACATTCATCATATACAGGTATGAAAAATACTTATAAACTTCTGGATCTTTTGCAAATCTGTATTTGAGGTCTGTTAACATTTTCTTCTTCTCTAAGAATTCCTAGTGACAAAGTTTTTCAGATTTCCATTTAGTAGGAAAGTACCTGGTCCATATATTTGTTGAATGAGTGAGTGAATGAAATAATAAATATTGAGTCTACTATGGCAGAGTCTGCTACATAATTGGTATGGTATCTGATGGATTCCCCTGATAGCAAACTTGTACATGGTAAAAGTTGTTAATAAAATAAAAGTTCTGAAAATCATCATGCTTCCTTTTTTAGCATCTCTGTGAAAATATAATTGTCTCCTTATGCTCTAGTTCATACGCACAACTACATATGCTTTTCTATCCTTGTCCTTCTGCCTTTCCCCTGCCACAGGTGTGCCCATGTTTATGCATGTGTGCACGAGCACTGAGCATGTGCACACACACAGCTTTTCCTACTTGGCCTTCTTTTTTGAAGATACATGGAGTGTAAGTGATAAAGGACTACAGGGACTAAGGTTGTACATTGCTGCCATGTATCTTTAATTCTGCTGTTTATTGTGGTGGGTATTGGTTTAGGAACAATTTTTCAGCCTTCTAAGTTATATATCTTCAGCAAGTCTCATTGAAAATAGAAATAGCTCTGAAAGTAATACCAATTTGCTCTTTTTTTATGTAAGGAGGAAATACTGTTATTTGTCATCAGCAGTGTATATGGTATTTGCTCTTATTTCAATAACAGATAAAGCCATCATACATAACATTAGGTTGTATTTCTCAATCAAGATTTTAGTGATTCTACCCATCTCATAAATAGAAATAATTAGGGTGATCATGAAATATTTAGATTCATTAAGTATAGCAATATCCAGTAGTATGCCAGATTAAACTTAAGCAATTAAATCTGTTTTTTCTTCATATTCAAGTCTACTGAGTATAAAAGCTGGGTTTTTAAAAATATATTTTGTTGATTATGCTATTACAGTTGGTCCAATTTTTCTCCCTGCCCCCCTCTACCTGGTACCCCCCTTCACTCCAGCAACCCTCCCCTTAGTTCATGTCCATGGGTCATGCATGTAAGTTCTTTGGCTACACCATTTCCTATCCTGTTCTTAACATTCCTTTGTCTATTTTGTACCTATCAATTTGTACTTCTTAATCCCTGCCTCTTTCCCCCATTTTCCCCCTTTCCTCTCCCAGTTGATAACCCTTCAAATGTTCTTCATTGACTATGATTCTGTTTCTGTTCTGCTTGTTTGCCTAGTTTGTTTTCTAGATTCAGTTGTTGATAGTTGTGAATTTATTGCCATTTTACTGTTCATAATTTTGATCTTCTTTTTCTTGGATACGTCTCTTTATAATTTCATATAGTAAGGGCTTACTAATGATGAACTCCTTTAACTTTACCTTATCTGGGAAGCACTTTATCTGCCCTTCAATTCTAAATAAAAGCTTTGCTGGATAGAGTAATCTAGGTTGGGTAGGTCCTTGGTTTTCATCTCTTTGAATACTTCTTGCCAGTCCCTCTAGCCAGCAAGGTTTGTTTTGAGTATTCAGCTGACAGTCTTATGGGAACTCCTTTGTAGGGTACTAACTGCTTTTCTTTTGTTGCTTCTAAGATTTTTTTCTTGATCTTTAACTTTTGGCATTTTAATTATGATGTGTCTTGGTGTGGGCCTCTTTGGGTTCATCTTGTTCGGGACTCTCTGTTTTTCCTGGACTTGCATGTCTATTTCTTTCACTAAATTAAGGAAGTTTTCTTTAATTATTTTTTCAAATAAGCTTTCAATTTCTTGCTCTTTCTCTTCTCCTTCTGGCACCCCTATGATTTGAATGTTGGTATGTTTAAAGTCGTCCCAGAGGCTTTTTAGTCTATTCTTTTTATGTGCTCAGAAGCTTTGCAGTATTTTTTTCCTTGTAGTCTGAACTTCTCTCCCTGGCATAGATTTGTTTCAACTCTGTTTATCCAAATTTAGTTGCCTCAATTCTAGAATTCTTAAAATGCCTTAGGGTGAACACATCCCTTTCTAGATATAAGACCAGTAAATCTCATTGTACCTGCAAAACAATAAATTTGCCATAAATTGGGAATGATGGCACATTTCAGATGGGAAACATTTTGGATACTGAGTAGTTTATCTGAAGCAACTTTGGTTTTTTTTTTAAACTAGGTAAACCTTTTCATGTTCTGAAAGTAAATGATGGTCTCTATATACCTTCATAAACCCCCAGTGAACGTACAAAGCATGTTTTACAATACAGAACTGAAAAATAAAAAACAGAAGACTTTAAAGCATTTTCCCCCACAATCTATAAGATAGCTCTAGAGAACCACAAATATATATTAGCAGTCTTTTCAAAATTTTGGGATTTGGGATTTGGAGACAGCCTTGCATAATTTGGTCTTTATCTTCAATCACATTATGACAAGCTTAAAGGTGCAAGCAATATTATTTGTCTGGAAAAATACTGCCCTGTGCATTGGGAGTATAGGCAGATTGGAGGGCATTTCAGACAAAGGGGAACAAGGTACCTTTTTCCTGGGGGTTGATATTGAAATCTGAAGTTCCTAAATCAAAGCTTATGTCACAAAAGCTACATATGAATTCAAAATATTAGCAATTATCAGAGTTAAATAAGCCAATAAGGAAGATCTTGAAGAAAATTTATCTTTGTCCAATCTATCTCTGGGGGAAAATTAAGGTAACCACTTTTCCTTTATTTTATTGGGTTCAAGCAACCATGTGAAAAGCTGTATAATCACCAAGTAAATATTGACTGTGTAATTACAGAGTAAATACTGTGTTAGGACACAATAAGTAGCAGATAGTTATTTCTGCCCCCTGAAATAGTATCTTCTGGTCATGTCCTAACATTGTAAATTAAATGGTGACTATGTGTTTCATACCTTTTCATATTCTTTCTGGATAATCTAACCATTAGTGGATTTATGTAGATGGTAATATTTTCTCAATTACTGTTATTTTATGTGTCAGTCTAATTTGGTTCTCTATAGAATTCTACAAGGATAACCAAAATAATACTCTTTACAATGTTTCATAAGTTTGAGAGGACTTTCACATATACCTTCTATCACTAGTCAGTAAATGGATTGTTATTCTAAAGTAAAAAAACCCAAAATTCAGAAATATTACCAGACTTGGTAATATTGAGCTTCATACAGTTGGACTTTTCATATGGGGGCTGATATGTAATTTTCTTTGGCCAGTCTATATTTTATTTTTCATGTTCCATCTACAACAAACATGCACAGATGAATTCCTGTGTGTCAGGTGTTGTGCTAGGGAACTGAGAACCTGCTATACCTACAAGTACTGTGTAGTTTGTGGGCCACAGAAGAGGGCAGGAGAATTACATGGTTAGTGCCAAGCCCGTTGCAGAGATTCAGAGTCCAGGGCAAAGCATCTGGGACCAAATGAAATGCAGTACATAAGGAATCACTTGTAAGTTGGTTTATGTGCATTTGTCCTTCTTCTTGGCTCTGTATCAGTAACTTTTTTCCCTCATATGGTAACAAGTCTGAAAGTCTGGGGTTCAGGGAAGCGTAGCATCTTAACAATGCAACCACGGAGCCAGGGTCCTTCTCACTTCCAGTGATACCATCTTTCATAATGCTTGAGAAAGCTTTGGTGCCACAAATATGTTTGCTACTGAGGCCTACCCCTTTCCAGCCAGTGCTTATGAACAATTAGAGTTCAGTGTGTAGAAGACTTGCTTTTTTCAAACATGCAGGACTTGGCATTGTGAGACTCTTAATGGAGCCAGATAGCAGACTTCAGGCAGAAAGCCCCTCCTTTAACAAGTGATATTTCCCTCACTCTGTCTTTGCTGACTGGTACCTGCACTCTGGTTTATTCCTCTCTTTTAGGACATTGCTGAAAACATCAGGGAATCAGCAGAAGCCAACTTTATGGAGAATCTCCCTTCATGGGTTCTAATAGTGCGTCGGGTGCTGCCTGCTCTGCATTCTGCATCCAGTGACTGGCGAGTGCAACCAGATGTCTCACCAGAGCATTTTAAAGGCCAGCCGATTCCAGGTCCTCAGTGACCTAACTCATAATCCTCGCTCCTAGTTACCAGATTCTGTGCTATTCAGAACTGAGATGGCTGTGAATGACATATATGTGACCAAGGCCCTACCAAGAACCAGCCTCGTATCCAGATACAAAGGAAGAGATGCAGAAGAAAAGGCACTGCTTCTATTTTTTAGGTCAGAACTGAGTTGCTACAGTGGTTTCTAAAAAAGTGAGGTTTGGAAGACAAAGAGGGGATAGAATAAAAACCTAGAACCTGCCTTAAAAAGCAACTAAACCTTTTTCCTTGTGTTTCTAATGTCCTTTGCAGCTCAGAAACAGAAACTGAGCTCCACAAATCAGATCCGTCCGCCCAAGACGTAGAACTGAACATTAGTGATAGGGAGAGATGAGGATGGTGCAGAATCCATTCTGGTAAGGGTGGTGGTGGCAGTAGAAGCGGTGGCCGAGTGATCTGTACCCGTGTCCCAGAGAGGTCACATGGGAGCAACAGTTCTTTTTTGAGAACACAGCATCTGGGTCTAGCATTTTGGGTGCCTATGATGTGAGCTGTTGTGACTGTGCCTTGCGATGGGGGCAGTTGCATCCTGCTAGGACAGGTGTGTGCTGCAGCACAGTTTGGAGCATTGTTCCTTGTTCTCTGATCTCATTCTCTGGCCCTTCTGGGCGTGCTGTGAGTTACCCAACACCACCGATGAACTCTGAATTTGCTTAGTTCTAGTTAATTCGGCTGTTTGCTATTTGGCACTCTGAGAAAGGGAGTGTGTAGTGGGGTGGTTGCTGGGATGTATGGGGACTAAGGACAGGGAGGAGTAAAACATGACTCTTATTCTAACATTGGGTAACTAGAGAAGTGATAGCATTGTTAATTAAGTTCTAATAGATATTAACACAGGGCAGAAGTTGTCGAGTGCGACCTGTTGCAGAAAAAATCTAGCGGATTGTTGGTGAAGAGCTTGTGAGAGACATTAGTACTGAGTATATAAGGGACCTGAGCTAAGCAGCCAGCCCCCCAAATTTGGGCTGGGTTGGAGGGTTGGTGAGAATTACGAAGTGGACTCAAGTTAAATTATTGCCACTCAGGTTTTTTGTTGAAATAATAAATAAGCAAAGGATATATGAGCTAAGAATAAAGGTGAATGAGTAGACTCAGGTCACAGGTGCCTCCTGCTTTCCTTTTGGGCTTGAGTCGCAGTTCAGTGGTCAGTAGAGACCTTATGAAAAGAGAAATCTTTCAGGTTAGACAGGGCTAGAGCAGTGTACTTACTGTTCTGATATTGTTAGGTTGGTGTAGGTCTCCTGTCAGTGTGCTAGGGTCTACCCAGCACCGTATAAAGGAATCTAGGCCACGCCACAGAGATATACTTTGTGTCCTGTTTCCTAATGCATTTTTGGCCTTACAGCAGGCCTTGCCCTTCCATCAGAGAGGTCTGAGCTTTTCGTTCAGTTTAAATAAACAGATATCCTGACACTAGCAGATAAGGCTGCAGTAATCAGCTTAAGGACCTTGTTGAGGCATTAAACATCAATTAATTACAAAGAGCACCAGAGCCAGAGCAAAGAGCATCTCTATTAAGCTGGCAGGGTCTGTAAGTCTTAGACAGCAGAAAAGAGATAGGTTTAAGGCAGTGACCTCAGGGCTTAATTGTCGAGACCCCCAGTTTTTCACTTTGATTCACTAGTGGCATATCTAACAGCATCACTAGAATTTGCTAGAAAGGATAAAGTCTGTGGCTAAATATAATGCCAGGTTAAAGCATGAAGGAAGGCATATTCTGAGTTGTCCAACTGGGAGATGGGGTCGGCATACACATGGCAACAGTTTTAGGTAAAATGTCTAGAGTCAGTAGAGTAGAACTTTATTCCTGCATCTTCTAATAATATTTATACACTTTCCAGAGATATTTCTTGATTTAATCCATGGAAAATTGCTTGCATTTTTTTACATCAGCAGAGAGAATTAGATTTAGGTTTCAAATTTTGAAAACGGGTCTGAAAAAGCTGGGCTACCTACTTACAGTCTGGGTTCAGAGCAGGGCTGCATTTTCCAGACCCCCTGGCAATTAGGCGTGGTCATGTGTGCCAGGGATGTGAACCATTTCCAGTCTTGACCCAAGGAACCGCTCACTCGTGTGCCTCTGTGCTGTGGAAGGAGCCTGGTCCCTAAATCACTATAACTGAACAGCTCTATGCTGACCAAGGACATCTATATTGGACTGTAGGTGAGAAATAAGCTTCTCATGCATTGCACTGCGGAGATATTGGGGTTTGTGTGTTACCTTAACTAATGCAGGCTGCTATAAAAATATCAACAATTTCACGCTTTGTTTGTGTTTACCTTGACTCTGTGAAGTTCCACCAATGTTTAGTAAATCACAGAGCTCTCAGTGACACATCTAATTAATCACCTCAAGTTCTTCTTGTCAGAACTGTTTATGTTCTTCTCTGACTGTTGGGCTCCATTTCTCTACAAAGTCTTTTATTCTACAACTTCAGGTCCATCGGTTGCTTGGGTTTAATTCTATAGTATAAGAGAGAAATATGGACTAAACATTTAATTGGGAGAGTTCAACACCTACCTAAAGCTTTTTAAACTACAGGTTTATTGAGGGATTTACATAGAGTGAAAGGATGAACATCCTCAGCTGGGCTGGGGCAGAGATCCTCAGCCTACCTGCCGTCCTCTGTTCATAGGGATCTGCCCTAACCTGACGATGCACCTGTTCTGCAGACACTTCCTGATAGTGTGGCCTGCAACTCTGAGCTCCCCAGCTTAGTGTTCGAGAACTAATGATGGCAGTCCATAAATTCCACTAGACCAAGGTCGGGAAGCCCTTTTCCATAAAAGGCCAGATAGTAAATATTTTAGATTTTTGTGGCCTGAGCGGTCTTGGTTGTAATGACTCAACTTCTGAAAGCAGCCACTGACAAAGTGTAAACAAATGAGGTGACCGTGTTCTAAGAATTCTCTTTCTAAACACAGGTGGCAGACCTGCGAATGCCTGCTCTGAATGTGCGCCTTTTGTATCTGGATTAAGCCAAACCACCAAGGAACATGTACCGGAGGGCATTTCTTTGGTCCTTTTGGAATTGGGTTTACAGAAGTGTGCTTTGATATGGTGTACTCAGCTTGCCCTGAGGGACTTTGTCAGAAGCAAGTTTCTGACCTTGGTGTCATGTCCTTGATTATAGGAGGTTAGTTACCCCAGGGTGCAGGGCCTCCATTAGGTCATCTGCATGAGGAAAGCAGTGACTCCCCTCAGGAACTGGAAGTTCCTGTCTATGGATGAAGGAAACATTAATCCAACACGATTATCTCTTGGCTTTGGTGGCAGAGAAGTGCAAGGAGCTGCAGTCTTCCAGCAATCACATGTGCTATCTGGGCGCTGATGTCATCCCTGCCTTTATCTGGAGTGTCTACTACCTGTACCTTGGCAGGCAGTAGGGAACAGTGACCTCAGAGAACATGTGTTCTTTCCAACTTTATTTTCAATGGTCTCTGGCTTAAACACTATATTTATTTTAAAAAGCATTAGATTTTTTTTATGTTTATGTGAACTGCATGAAATCCTTATTTGGAGTGAGGTCAAGTATATAAAGACAGAGAAATGATCAGCTTTATGTGCCATGGAACAGGATGAGTCTTAGTCCAGTACTTCCTATTTGAGGAGATCGATTCCCTATTTCCCTAGCATTACAGACACATCACCCATCTGAAGAGTTGTGCCAGCTCTTGCCTCGTAAACCATGGGTCTGTGTCTCAAACCTTAATAATCCACATAAGGAATGGTGAGGTTATGGCTCCACTCTTGTATTACTCACTGGTTAACAGTTGTATTTCACCTGGAGAAACGTAAAAATCACATAAAATCTTGACAGTCCTGGCTCAATGGGCCTAGTCTCTGGTTCTGAGCTCAGGAATTATACGTGTGCTGAATTCTTGCTATGAGTTCCCAGGTCTTAATGCTCATCTTCAACCTTTATTACAGTAAATAAACAGAGGAGGCTATTGACAAGGTAGTTCCAGACTTTGCCAATTTGGATTAAGGGTTCTGAATTTGGAACTCCTAAAACTCTAGAGGGGCTATAAATAGGTTTTTGAGAATCTAGGAACCTTCTATGTTATACGCATAATTTTGTACTGTAACATACACATTAATTATTTTCTGAAGCAGTGTCTATTTTTTTCATTGGCGTTCTCAAGGACATCAAGTTAAGATGACCTAAGTAGTTTACACCAGTGCTTTTCAAATGATCCACGCTACAGGGCTAGTTTTTTAAAAAAATTGGAACCTAGTTAGATCACTGTTTAAATAATAATAAAAATGAATAATTAGGAAACAAAATGCTATATGTTGCAGTAGTATCAAATAGCTTGTAAATTTTTAATGCCTACTCTCTGTCACTGGTGATTAATTAAATATATAAACTGAGGGAGAAAGAAGTTGAGGTTTACACTACAAATTCGAGCTTTGGCAGCTGGATAGATGATAACGAGATATGATGTGCAGAAGGGGCAGGTTTGGGTAACAAAGTCATGAGTATAGTTGAGATCTAGTGAGTTTAAAGCATCTGTGTGATATTCATGTGACTATTATCACAGATTCAGCAATATGTCA
Organism: Sturnira hondurensis; assembly: GCF_014824575.4. NCBI lineage: Eukaryota > Metazoa > Chordata > Mammalia > Chiroptera > Phyllostomidae > Sturnira > Sturnira hondurensis. The sequence goes on along the minus strand of NW_028088227.1, from coordinate 7,699,113 downwards.
ATGCGTGTTAGAAATTCAGGCTATGGAGAGACCCTGAATTTCGTTAGTAGTTGTTGATGTCATGGAGCAGATGATATTACATTAGGGAATGGTGTAGAATGAGGAGAAAAGAGGGCTAATGGTGATACTCATGGAATATTAATGCTTAAGGACTGGCAGAGAAAGAATGACCTGAAAATGAAATGGAGAAAAGTCATTCAGAGAAGCAGGAGGGCAAAGTTTGGAGTAGTGCAGAAATTTAAAAAAAAAACACAAAACAGTAACAAAACAACAAACACCGAGTTGTCCAAAAATAGATGTAAGATTCTGCCTAGAGGTTCAGTAAGACATCCAAAAATAGGCCATTGGATTTGAATTTTGATATATTGAGAGCAGTTTCTGTCAAGTGTTGGAGGCAAGGAAGAAGCCAATTTAGAAATTTGAGGAGTAAATGAGAGGTGAGCAAACTGGGTTGGGGAAAAATATTTTTTTCCAGAAAGTTGAATAAGAAATGCTTCCCTGAAATGTAGGTAGAAGAAGGAAGAAAGAAAATGCAATGTTTTTCTTGCTGAGAGGGAAAGTTAGGCAAAGGAGAAACAATTAGAGGAGAAGACAAGAAAAAGAGAGCAGGGACATTCGATAGTTCCTGTGGTCGGCAGTAGGGGACAGGATGAGAATCACAGGTACCCAGGTCAGCCGTGGGAAGTTAATGTTAGAAGTCCTAGTTCTTGATGCTAATTTACACGGCCAGATTTTCACCTGGTGATGTACTGACCGTCCTCTATGTGGTTGTTAACCATTTAGCTTCTGTCATATCATCTTCATATTTTTTTTCTAAAGTAAAAATGAGATAAAGTATGTAAAGGCACTGGAAAGAGGCACCTGATTGGACACTTGAACCTTCTTAGCCCTAAGTACTGCTTTAGTCTCATCTGTTTTGTTCATGGCATGAATTTGTAACTCACTACAAGCACTTGGAAAAATGGTTATTTTCAAAACAAAATTGATTACCACTGTCATAGTTAATATAGAAGCAGATATAGTTTGGCTATGGTGAGATTTGTCAAGTTGGTCTTTGTGATAATACGTAATCTTTTGATTTGAGAAAATGTATAAGTATTTTCTACAGGAGTGATTTTCTGGACATGTTTTATTCTTGATCATTTATTTTAATCCCTTAGAATTTCTGCAGAAATAATTCCTCCTCTTTAAGGCATCTTAACAACAACTGGTACGCAGTTCAGTCGAATGTATTCTCTATGACACATAAAAATAATCAATGTGAGGACTAGATAGAGGCAAGCAGAAGAAGGGTATAGTAGCCTATTGTTCCCGACTGTTTGCATCTTTGTTGGCATGGCTATTGACAGCATTCATGGATGAGGCCAAAAATGGAATGGGCTCGGAGCCTACGTTGCTTTTAAACTCTGGCTGAAATACAGTCTTTAAATCACACTCCAAAGTACAATTACCAACAATGAATGCATACATCATGAAGATGGGGGAAAGCAGAGAAGGACTTGCAAAAGACAGAGTGATCTTTAGAGATGCAGTCTATGCTACTCCTAGGAAGCTCTGGGAGTACCATTGTGGGAAAGCTCCCTGCTACAGGAGGCTGCTGCCCTTGACTTTACTTCATTGTCTCTGGTTCCAACATGGAAGGAACCAGACCTCCCTTTACCTTGACTGTTCTTCAGAGAACCAAAATATTTCAAAATATAGCTTTATTTATTTTTTCGCCAAGAGGAAACTATAGGGGTATGGTGGTTTGGGGTAGATCTAATGAGTTTATTTTCCAAAGATCATTCTGGTTTCTTCATACATCTAAAACCAGTTAGTTATCATCACAAAGGGAGAAGGTCATGATGCCCCGTGTTGGTGCTGAAGGAAATCACTGACCAGAGAGGAGTCTCTTAAGCCAAGCTAAGCTGTAATGACGGTGCTTCTTAGTTCTCTCAGAAAAGAGTGATGTATTTGGTGCCTGTAATACACCCACTGATTTGTTCATCCCTTGTTCAGAATAAGTCTTTATTCGGGAATATGTCTCACAGAGTAAGCTGGCTTTGGAATAAAACTGGGAATACATCGATGAAATGAACATAGGAGGACTAAATAATACAACGAGGAATATCTTCAATACGTATATTTACAATATGATAATTTACAAGTGATAATTACATTAGAACTCACCTTGGGATGATTTTCTCAAGAACATTTGTGTGAAATCTGAACATTTCTGGATTAGAATGTCTGTCATGGAGTAGAAATAAATAGTAAGAACCCATTTTTGAATATGCAGTGAAAAGATCACCTGCTTCTCCGAAGACCTGACACTGACATTCATCTTGGTACATAAAAGAGGAAATAACGCTGAGGATGGGAAATGCAGGAGCTGTAACAGCAGCTGGAGAGGTGACCGTGAATCTAACCGATTGCTGGTGTGTAACATCGGTTCACCACTGAATTTGGCGGGAAAGTAATTTGCAGAATTAAGACAGCAGCGTTAGTATTGTGTTCTCTTATTAAAAAATGTCAACAGCTCATTGAATGCAGGAAAATTTTAAGGCTTTTATTTTGCAGGGAGCCAATGTAGTAGCTGCAAAAGTAATATTACTAAAATGAAAGGCATTAGCGAATGTGAACGGCACAGGTTGGTACATTAGTTTGAGTGATTCAGCCAGTCCTGAAACAAGCAATACATTCCGTGTCTCATTCGAATGGCAAGGCAGAGGAATTCTGAAGGATAACAGCCATTGTTTTTGTTGTTGTTAATTGTTGTGGTTGCTTGTCCGTCCTTTTAAAAATCAGCTGTATTTATCTAAGGCAGTTTGTAAAAGCTTATTTTTAATGTTATTTTATACAACTGTAAGTTTCTACTCTTGTTCACTCGTGGATGTAAATGATGTGTTCTGCATGTTGGACAACCTGCTCAAAGCAGAGAGAAGTAACCTGTTCTTCGTCTAGCAAGCCTGTTGCAAGCCATCCTTGCACATTAAGATGAAAAGATATAAACAGCACTTGATTCACTTGCAAGAAGTTGTATATACAATTAATTTTTTCCACAAATGTAGTTAGCATTATTTTTTCCCTCTGATCTGACATGCTATTTTTGAGGGAGAAAAAAAAATGTTTTTGCTACCATGGCAACAGTATCCTTCTCTTGCTTTCCATCAAGAGCCATAGTTTCTGAGCATAACTAGGAAAATTGAAATGTGGGTAGCTCAAAATCAAAATGATAAGCCAAGCATGGTGAGCATTCATCTAAATGAATATTTGTGTCATTGTTCTTGTGTTCACGGTAAGACTGGAACTTTCAAGGTCAACATATTTGTTCGTAGTTTTCATAGCGGCAATCATAAAAGATTATTGCCACTCGCTGGGTAACTACTGTTTTCACTAAATGTCTTATTAGCATGATTTTCCAAAGATGATAGAAATTAAAACACTCACTCCATAGTACAGTTTATTTTATGGCATTGAAGGAATGTAGTACAAAGAGAAGGCACACATTCCAGTGAGTTTAGGAAAAGAAATAACCTGCTATTTGACTTGGAGTGTGTGCTGGGGGAGGGAGCATAGCGAAGGCTTATTATAGAGAGGCTGATGGAGCTCCTTCTGTCATTTGTTTCGGGCATGATTCTGAAATGGTGCTTCTCTCTTTGATGCCCTTACAATTACACATTATTTTTATTTTCCTTGATCTTCCACAGCCCATGGATAGTTCAGTTCACAAGGTAAAATATGGTTTTTCTCCATGACCACATTCTGAAATACTCTGACACCTCCTCCCTCTTTGGCGTTTCCTTAATCTCTGTCTATGCTGACTTTAGATCTGGGACCTGTTTGCCTAACCGCATTTGGATGGGTGACCAGAGTCCATACTAGCTAGGCAGCCCTGGCTTGGCACTCCCCTCAAGTGATTCCTTTGGAGGGCACAGACCACTGAGGCCATCTCCGAGAGACTGCAGTATTCTGTCCATGCTTCGGGACACCACCCTACAGGGGGCTGCTGTGTCCTCTGCATCCAGCTTGCCCATGGAAGAACATAGAGAAATGTCCTTATGGGTCACAGACTGGCATGGCCCTCACAGCAGATTTGCCTCCTTAAGCAGATGGCTGTGTATTATTCTGCCTTGTCAAGGACACAGCCTGCTGTATTTGGCAAATTTAAAGCTGCTTCATGGATAAAACTGATGAACCCAGAGGAAACTGGAGTTTATTTTCTTGTCCTTTACTCTACTCAGGCTTCAAAATAATCATCCAGTTCCACCTTACTGTGAATACATGTCCAGGGAGATGCTCGTTGTTCTACTGAGTCAATTCTCTATGTCAGCAGGAAAGGAGTACCAGGTGCTGGTTTGAGAGTCTTGGTCCTACGGCCACAGGAATTGGCTTTTTACATGGTTGCTTTACCAGGACTAATCGGATCCACAGGAAAGGCTTTGTAGTGTTGAAATGCCCTCAGCTTTGGGGCACACCAAAACTTTAGTTGCCACCTCTGTCACTTATTAAGTATAATACTTCAGGCAAATTATTAAGCTCCTTTGTAATGGAGGTGTAATGGTTATGCTGGGCTGTTCTGAGATGCAAATGACACAAGACTGGAGCTGTACTTAGCATAGAGGACATACTTGTTATATTAATTTTTTCCTCGAAATGGGACTGAACAGGATGTGAATGGAGTAGCAGACTAATTGTGTGTTGATATGCTTCTCTTTTCTTGCTACCAGAGTTTCCTCCATTTAACAATCTTTACGTTATCCAAGATGGAGCACTGTATGTGGAAAATTCTCAAGTACTATTGGTTTGACTTATTAGAAAGGAAAACAGTTTCATTCTGAATTTTCACTCCAAATTACTTGGTAGTTGTGGTGACTAAAAGAAAAAAAAAAGAAAAGTGATATTAGAACCTGAAGAAATGAACAGGTAGTGACCTTGAATTCCTCTTCCGTTGGCCTAATAACTCTTGAGACAGAACAGGGCATGTCTGAGGATTGTGAAATGCCCGTGGCATGGCCAGTCCATTCCTTTCAGTCTTCCAAGAATTGATGTGAGTTGCAGCCAGATCAATTTGGCTGTGGCAATTGCTATTGATTCTGTAGACGGGCAAAATGAATGGATTTGCAATGTCATGAAATAGTTCCTTTGCTTCTTTTAGATACTGTAGGGGTCTGGACAAAATTGCACAGTGGTAAGAGTCAGGAAATGAGGTCTCCTCTCCTGATCCTTTCGCATCTTCATCTTGCCCTGGGTGGCACCAACTAGACAGCTGCATGTCGACCCTCCCATGGAGCATTTGAACATGTTACGGGACTCAACTTCTCTCTTAAATTACTTCCTACTTGCACTTAGGGGTACCATCGTATAAGCTGGAATAGGTTCAACATTTTCTTTCCCTTTCTGCTTTCCTTTGTCTGCCTCCTTTCCATCCTCCACCTTCTACTCCACTGTAATCATACACCACCTTTGTTTCTTACTTAGGAATGCATCTCACATCTTACCAGGGTTCTCTATACTTTCTGCCAGCCTTCCTGTCTGTGTTGTAAAACACTTATTCTACTTGCAACCCTGTTGGATACTGCCACCATTTCCCCCTTTTAAATGCTTTTTTGAGCCCTGGCTGGTGTAGCTCAGCGGATTGAGCGCAGGCCTGCGAACCGCACGATCGCAGTTCGATTCCCGGTCAGGGCACATGCCCGGGTTGCAGGCCAGTTCCCGGCAGGGGCTCACGAGGGGCAACCATACATTGATACTTCTCTCCTTCTCTCCTTCCCTTCCCCTCTAAAGATAAATAAATAAAATCTTTAAAAAATGCTTTTTTGATTATTTCATTCCCTGACTTGTTCTCCAGCTCTGGGTGTGCCAGCCTGCTGTAGCACCTCTAAGAAACTCTCCCATTTGGCTGACTACAGAAGATGAACAGTTTTCTTTCTGTACTTCTTGGCAGACTTGATGTGAAAGAGATAGCGAACAGTCCATCCAAATGCATGTTTCTCCTTTAAAACCTGGAGTTGTCACTGAGAAGCGACAGCCTGGGCAGGACCTAAATTTTCCAGTGTCTTCTTAAATCCAGACATGGCCATTAGTTAGTGCTTAGAGTGCTGTGTGTGAGCAGAAGTGTTGTGTGTTTGTTATAGGCGAAGGTGCTTGAGAGTGGGTGTGTCTTGGATAGACTCCTTTTTTCCTTCTGTTGGCTGAAGGAGAACCCTCTGAGGCCTTGGATGACAGTGGTACCCCCAAACCAATGATTAGATAACTGAATCATGTGGAGGAAAGATACTGAGCAGGGATATCTTTACTGAAGTATAACATGAGCAAACATAACTTAGATAGTTCTATATTCCTGAAATTTTGATGTGCCCTACCACCATACCTTTATCTATGTTCTCCCACTTTCCTAGAAAACCCTATTTACCGCTTTCTACTAATCTCAGTTTTACCACATTCATAGATGCGATTCACACTTCAGTGCTATTAAGACTTTCTTAATTATCTTAAGCCAATTTATTTTCCAGTCTTTGAATTTCTTCATTGCTTATTTCCCACATTGCTACTTGTTTTTTCTATAGTAATTACCTTTTTCTTTATTCTTACAACAATTATAAAAGTAAAACCTACTGTGTTTTCAATTGTTAGGAGAGCCAAAGTTAAAAAAATGCATTTGTTTTATTCCCTTAAATCTTCTATATTATGTATTCTTCAACATGCCCGAAGTACAGGATATTATTATTATTATTTGATATCTTTGAGTTTTATTTATCAGGGTTGAGAAATTTTTTGAGAATAAATGTGCTGATCTAATCAGGTACACTAGGCATCTTAATAAAGAGGCTACAAAGACTCTAAGACTGTGATGTTCAACATCAGCTCAGGCCCTGCCTCTCAAAATGAAAAGACAGGTTCATGTAGACCGACTTGGTGGAGCAGGCTTGGTAAATTCCCAGAATTCCATCTCCTGGTTGGACATCCTGGTGGATTTTACCCAAAACCTACATGGCTGGGACACAATGAAGATAGGACGCTCCCGTCTTCACAGAAAGATTCCATTTTTTAATGCCAGAAGATCCACATTTCCCTTCTTAGGTAGAGACAAGCATTAAGGCATGAATAAAAAGGTTGAGTTCTTTTAATTTAGACTTAAAAATATCAGATTGTTTCCCAACTATTGTTAAAAATAAAGTAGAGGTAAGAAATATGAGAATGTTGAAGTCTAATGCTTGCTGTGTTTCCTAGTTTTATTATGTTTGGATACCAATGCTCTCCCATCAAAATGACTAGATAATGACTCACATTTCATCCTTATCTTTAATAATATCACTACTTCTTTCTCTTTCCTTTTAAAATGGCTTTTGCATTTTTTACTTTTGTTGTTGGCTGACATTGAAAAATAATTTCTTTTTCATAAAAAGAACAGTATGAACTTTTGCAGCATAAATGCTAAGTATGTTAGCAAAAAAAATGCTGTAATTTAATAATATAGAGGCCGTGCCAAGCAATATAAAACTGAACAATGATCTAGTTTGAATTTGGATAAACTGCAGTCCAGGTAGGGCATTCTTTATTACAGAAATGTCAGAAAGATACATTTGTAATAAAATTGACTAATGGAAAAAGTGAAATATAAAGTAATAAACTCAGCTTCAGTGTAGCCATATTGATATAAAATTCTAATAAAGTGGTAAAAAAGAGACAAACTTGATTGATTGTTAGTGTATCAGAGACACAGTATACTTTAATTCCCCATATTTTCTTTTTAATTAGGATAACAGCAGCATTGTGGATTAGAGAAAAGTCATTTTATAGTGGTATCCCCCAAAGCATCTGTAGGTATAATAATCTAATAAGGAATAAGATGGAAAGGTCTTTGAATAGACAGCTAGCTGCATTCTTATGAATTAGATGCATTCTAAAATGAATTTTATCTGTGATGCAACAAGATGTGTTCCAAACAAGAAATAGAAAATTAAATTTGAGGAGGAGGGCATTTTTTTTGTCTGAAATATGCCTGACTCAATTTAGTTTATAGATGGTCAAATGAGAATAGTAAAGATCTCAAAATATTGTTTTTACAGAATTTATCTAGGCTGGAGCCATATTGAATAAAATTGTTTTCTGTTTAACTTGTGTAAAATTAACAGAAATTTTAATTTTTTTAAAGATTTTATTTGTTTATTTATCTTTAGAGGGGAAGGAGAGAGGGAGAGAAACATCAATGTATGGTTGCCTTTTGTGCGTCCCCTGCCGGTAGTTAGCCTGCAAGGAACTGGCCTGCAACCCAGGCATGTGCCCTGACTGGGAATCGAACCGCGATTGTCTGGTTCGCAGGCCCGCGCTCAATCCACTGAGCTACGCCAGCCAGGGCAGAAATTTTAATTTTTGAAATAAATTATAAAACAGAGAAGAATAATCGCTACTGAGTTTAAGAAACAGAATGCCAAAAGAAACACTGCCAAATTATAAATTCCTAGGAAAAAAGGACAGGTACAGGAAAAACTATGGCTGCCTCTGCTAAGATGTGAAACATCATTGTGATTGGTGGAAAGTTACCGCCTTTTGGTTGCAACCAAGCCAATGTCCCATCTGATGTTTAGTAAAATGAACCAATCTGCTGTGCTCTGAAGGAAAAATAATAATTGCTCTTATTTAAAGCCGTGTGTTGACAATATAGACTTTCCTCTTTATATGTTTTTTTTGTAACTTTTTACTAGGTGGTGACTTTTGCTTCATCTTGTAATATTTACAACCAAATTACTATACAGATGGTCCCTGACTTACAATAGTTCAACTTTTATGATTGTTCATGATATTGAGGAAGTGATATGTGCTCAGTACAAACCATACTTCCAGTTTTGAATTGTGACTTTTTCCCAGCCTAGTGCTATGTGCTACAATCCACTCTTGTAACACAGGGCAGTAGGAATGACCTGTAGCTCCCAGTCAGCCATGTGATCACAGGGTTAATAACTGGTCCTTGACTGTGTACTGTATTGCCAGTGTTTTTTGGATATTGTGTTTTGTGTTTTTGCATACCATTATGTCTACCAAATGCCCCTCTCTGTGCCGGGATGCTTTCAGCTGTGTACATTAATGGTGAGTACTTGTATAACCATTTTGTTTTTCACTTTCAGTAGTTAGTAAATTACATGAGATAGTCAAGACTTTGTTATAAAATAGACTTGTGTTACATGATATCATCCATCTGTAAGCTAACATATGTGTTTTGAGCACCTTTAAGGTAGACTGTGCTAAGCTATGTTTGTTACATTAGATGTATTAAATGCATTTTGACTTCCTATTTTTTCAATTTACTGTGGGTTTATGGGGACTTAACTCTATCGTAAGTCAAGGAGAATCTGTATAAGGTACCAAGAGCTCAGAATAGAAGATTCAGTCAACTGAATTTTTTTTTTTTTTTTGCTTAAACTGATTTTTAGAATCAAAAGAGTGGGCCCCCTATTCGTTTCTGATCAGTCATTGTCCTTGTAGGTGAGATTAGCATTTTGTGCTTGGGCATTCTGCAGAGCCTCTTCTTCTTTTAAAATCACCCATTTTCAAACATTAGTGCACATTAGTGCTTGTGTCACAGCTATGTCATGACTCCTAGGATCTCATTTAATGTGAGAAGAGCCAGTCAGGAATCCCATTCAGCCTGAACACAAAATTAGTCCACAAGTTAAATGTCACTGAAATATTCAACAACAAATACTTATTATCTGGATGAGGTTTGTTAAACACTTACTTTCTTTGAACCAAATTCTGTGTCAGTCAAAGTTTAACCATGAAAGTAGGATGTATTTGTATGTATATATACTATATATATACACACATATATGATACTATATATGCATTTAAAAATATTGTTGTTTGGTTTTGGTTTTCTGTTAGTGGGAACTGGCTTATGAAGTTGTGGGGCTGGTCCAACAGTCTCTCTAAGGCTGCCGTCTCCCCATCTGGGCTTGGGCTTGAGGTCCACCAGGTGAGCAGTTTGGAAGGGATGATCACAAGGAGGCTGGGACACACAAACCCAAGCTGCAATGAACTCCACAGAAGCGAACTCAAAACCCATTTGTTTTTATTGCCTTTGACCTTGTGACGAGCAAGCATATCCTGCAGAAGCCAGGGCCTTTTGTTATAGATGTAAGCCCAGACACTTGGCCTGGGAGTCAGAGAAGCTGAAGGAGGATCCAGGGAAGGTGATCAACTGCAGGGCCAGATGTTGCTTTACTTAAACAGATCAGCAGTCATACCTATCAGCTGCAGAATGACTGCATCGTTTCTCCTCTTCCATTGTTCACCCAAGTAGCTCAACTGGAGAACAGGTACATCCCTTCATAAGGCGCAGAAAGAATAGAGTAAGGAAACTAGCCCAGACCAAAGAGGAATGAGAGGTTATTGACATAAAGGAATGTAATAGTGTGTGGTTTATGTTCTTAAATAATGTTTATTGACATGTGACGTGCATTAAGCATTCCCATCTCTTGCGTAGCCCACGTGGAACAGCCGTCTTCATGAGGATATGCTTCTTTGCTCATTATTGCTGTCCCTGTTCTCTTTTGAATCTCACCTCTACGTTTTGTCAGTGTCCACTGCATGTGCATCCTAGCACATAGCCATGTCTATTTGATGAGTAGATGTAAAATATTTGACCAAAAAATTACAAGTCAGTAGTGGGAACAGATTCACCACTAACAAAAAATTTCATAGTTGACTTTGGTAATATAGCTTAAATTTAGTAGCTGGTGTTCAGAGAGAAAAAAGGAAGCAAATGGAATTATGAAAAGTGAATGGAATTGATTTTTTTAAAGCCTGAGGAATTGTGAGGAAAGACACAGCCATACTGATGTAAATGGAGCTTCCAGCAAATCTCATTTCTCTTAGCCATAATTATGAAAAACCTCTTGAGCATTGAAGTCTGGTGGGAGCCGCTCTGCTGTTTTTCACAACAGAGACGATTTTGCTTATCTTAGAAATCTGGAGCTGCCTTCGGCCGATGCCCCGAAGACTACTGATACTGTGCGCAGGGTCAATTGTTGCTCAAACTACTTCTAGAGTCTATTCAACATGACAAGCAGATCAATCTTTTCGATTCAGAACTGATGAAATTCTACATTTTAGAAAGCATTGCCTGGAGAGTATGAATTCAATAAATGTTTTTTAGGGCATTTAGTGCTTCTTTTGGCTATTTTACTACAGCCTCTAAATGTAGAATGCTAAGCCTATTTGGAGCTTTTAAACAGGCTTAGTTCTCTCAACATGTACATATTGTTCCAGAATATAAGGAATTAATCTTAGAACATTGTCTTGTAGTATAACCAAGTATTGAAGCTGATTTTAAGTAGTTTGCATAGAATAAAAAAATAGCATTGTAATACTGAGGTATACATAAATGAAAATGCTAGGGTAAAATATACTATTTCTAGGCCATAGCATGTAGGATGGAAACTTGCATCGTTTGCCTTTTAGACTTACATTCCAGTCCAAATGCTTTCATACAGTAATTATACCTAAAATCATATTGGTGTATGAGTAGTTCATCTTAGACGGAAAGTAGAAGGCAAACATGTGGCAGCAGGATGAATGACACTTGCAGTAGAATCAACCGTGAAAACAAAATCTTGATTTTTGTCTTTACGTAGTTGAAATAATGAGTCATCCTACTTAACAAAAGAATTAATGGAATTTTACATTTTTTTATGCTTCCAAAAATGGTTCTTAATGGATTTTTGATGGACGATTGCAGAATTTGCACACCAATTGTAGCCTGGAAATTGGAATATTAGAATGTTAACAAGATGCCCTTGAATCAGTGCAATGGCAGGTGTAGGTACAAAGCAAAGGGTATTGACCCGTAGTCCAGTCCTGATGGAAGAATGGCCTTAGTAAAAAAAAAAAAATACTTCTCTGTATTTAAAGAGAACAGAATAATGTTGTCAGGAGGTATAAAATTTTTTTTGTAAGAACTTTTTTTTTAAATTCACCAATTTTGATTTTTTTAAGATTTTTATTTATTTATCTTTAGAGGGGAAGGGAAGGAGAGAGGGAGAGAAATATCAATGTATGGTTGCCTCTCATGCATCCCCTGCTGGGAACTGGCTGGCAACCTAGGCATGTGCCCTGACTGGGAATTGAACTGCGATCCTTTGGTTCACAGGCCCACACTCAATCCACTGAGCTACAACAGCCAGGGCCTTGTAAGAACTTTTTGATGTGGGTAGAGCCCTTCATTCACCCATGTTGAAATAAAGTTGAGTCTGTCCCTTTTTAGTGGTTGCATTTATCCAAATGCTTAATCCATGATTCTGGCATGGACATTTTAAGTAAACAACTGTGAGTATATGAAGAGAGATAGAAAACTCCTCTGGCTGGGTCACACATTATAAGTCACTGTGGTGAATTTAATACTATACAATTTGTAATGGCACTTATTTGAAAAAAGCTCTGGTTTTAACATCAGATATCTTAATTATGAAGATCATAAAATATTACAACATTTTGACAGATGTGCTAGTGTTGTTTGCTCTCTATTGTATTTGAAGTGTCATTGAGAAAGGTTTAAATATGTAACATAACCCTCCTGCCTGTGGAGAGATCAGAGATGTGCTCCAAGTCTGGTTTCTAGCAGGAGAGAATGCTCTGAACCATTTTTATACTCTGCATTTTGATTGGTTGATGATTGACTTCTCAGGCTGCTGAGGCTGCAAAAAGGAGAGAGGAGAACTAACCAGCCACTAAATTTTGAAAAACCAAAGAGGTCAGAGAAACTGGGGTTATTATTATCTCTCAGCAAGCACATAAAGCATTAAATTTTTTCAGTTTCATTTTTGTGACAAAGATTTTGACAAGAACATAAAATAAAAACCTCACAAATTCCTGCTGCTGACAATGATTATAACAGAACCAGGGAATGGTATAAATGTCAACATTTCTTGAATCAATTTGAAGATTGTGATCTTGCAGACCTCCACAGACACTGCAAATGATTTCAGTAGAGTTTTCCCAATTCACGATTATGTTATGGGAAGAGGAGAAGGGATTTCAGTACTATGACTGACAAAAAAAGAATTTTAAACTTGCACCAAATTCAGAGGAGTAATAGATTGTCACAAAATTATAAAGCTTATTTCTGAATCCTCCTGCAAAGTACATAAAACAAGCCCAATAATTTCCAAAGACCTTCGTATAATAACATTTTGTTTCAATTATTAACCTCACATTAACCTTTGACGATTTAAAAAAAAACTTCACTAAATCTTTCAGTAACAGTTGTATATGTTATTTGAAATTTTTAGTTAGCCTCTCTTCACCAGTGGCTTTTCGTGGACTTCTTTCTGGTTACAGTGTCATGTCTTTGTGGGAAATACCCAGGCCTTCTTTGGTTATTAAGACCACGAAGACTTTTTAACCATGTGACAGAATCACCAGATTAATAGATGTCAGCGCTTTAGGTCCAACTTGTATCAAGTAGAAATTCAACACAGCTTTAAACAGGCACAGGAAAACAAAGAGTGTATATTATCCAAAATGTGTACATTTTAAAATCTCTTGAAAGGAAGCATTTTTTAACTGCTCCTTCCTGATCCTGGACAGTTTCTCGGAAGAGTCCAAAAAGCCACTAGGTGTTGCTCTAAGACAGCTTCCTGTAGACAAACCAGCCAACTGCTTTCTGGCCTGGAGATTTCATCAGTCATGATAATTTCCTTAAAAATGCTAACATTAAATCTGAGGCTTAGCAAATTAGCTTTAAATGGCATCATGATATCTATTAAAATTTGTAGTGTGTACACATGTGTTCCCCTCACCTCTGATAATGCCTCATAAATGAAAATCAAATATAAAATCCTATACAATATCAATGGTGGTGTTCATTTACCACTGAAGTAATTCATTTAAGTGTGAAAAACGCATGTACCTTTTCTGTGCACTTAAGCAGTCTCCACCACTGTACACCAGAGCCGTTGACTTAGTTGTTAATTACTGACATTTCTGATCAGAGGAATTGTTCTGGCATCAGGGGAGTGAAACCTTTGTTTTAGCTGAGGCTTTTCACCTTATCAAGCAGCTCCCTCAATGGAACTTTCCCATCTGGCTGGTATGACACCATTCTCTTTCTCTAGAAACCTCTCAGTTAATAATCCAGTAGCCTGCGTGATATTCTGTGACATTTGGCACACACATGAAATGAGGGTTTTTTTGCTTCATTGATGTTTCTCCATGGTTGAAAACTACTCTGTGCTCTAGCTTGGCAAATTTATACTGATCATCGTAAAAGCCAGGTCTCGAATATTAAAAATGCAATACAAAAGTGGGGTGAACCGAAAGAACTCCAGGGAAGATACTGCATAATACCTGGTTTGTGCACGGGAGTTCCCGTGGCTCTGCATTTTAAAGGGCTCTGTGATTTTGCGAAGGAGAAAAGGGCGGAAATGTTACTCTGGTAAACAGATCGTGGATGTGGCATACCAAACGACCTGTGACTGCCTCTTTGAGCCCAAGTCATCCATGGTTTCTTATCTTTTAATTAATTTGAAGGAGTAGAAAAATTAAACCACAGTAAACTATAATTTTGCTTTCATTCTTCTTTTTTACAAAGGCCTTGGTAGGCTCTTTTCTAAAAGACTTAGTAAAAAATCCTCTCAACACTATTCTTGATTCTGCATCTTTTATTGAGATCAACCATTGAATCGGTACATCAAGAACTTAACCTTGTTCTTGGCAAGGAAACAGGCCTATTGATCTAATATCCCATCACCTATTATGTTATGATGAATCATCTATTAATATGATATGTTATCTATTGATATAATACCTCATCATATATATTTTGCTATCTCATTTAGTAATATAGTTTTCCTGAAGAATTATTAAAAATAGTTTGCAATTTCAAAAATATCAAAGCTGTAAACAAAGTCATATTTTTTTGCCATCTTGCATACACAGTTACCCCTAATAAAATATTTAGACTGAATTTGTATATACCAAACTTATTAATATATTTTGGGTGAAAAATATTAACAGAAATATGTGAAAGTTCTTGATTATCTTGGAATTTTCCTATGATGGATACTTTTTAAAAATACATTTTATTAATTATGATATTACAGTTGTCCCAACTTTTCTCCCTCTACCCCCCTCCACCCAGGAGCCCTCACTGCCTCCAGCAATCTCCTCCCTTAGTTCATGTCCATGGGTTGTGAATATAACTTCTTTGGCTACAGCATATCCTACACTATTCTTAACCTCCCCTGTCTATTCTGTACCTACCATTTATGCTTCTTATTCCCTATACCTTTTCCACCATTCTCCCTCTGCCCCTCCCTGCTGATAGCCCTTCAAATGTTCTTCATTGATTATAATTCTGTTTCTGTTCTACTTGTTTGCTTCGTTTGTTTTTTAGATTCAATTGTTGAGAATTGTTGTGAATTTCTTGACATTTTACTGTTCATAGTTTTGATCTTCTTTTTTTCATAAATAAGTCCTTTTAACATTTCATAGAACAATGACTTGGTGATGATGAAGTTCTTTAGCTTTACCTTGTCTGGGAGCATTTTATCTGCCCTTCAAATCTAAATGATAGCTTTGTTGGATAGAGTAATCTAGGTTGTATAGGTCCTTGTTTTTCATTACTTTGAATACTTCCTGCCAGTCTCTTCTAGCTTACAAAGTTTGTCTTGAGAAATCAGCTGACAATCTTATGGGAATTTCTGGTAGGTAGTTCTCTGGTTTTCTCTCATTATTTTTAAGATATTCTCTTTAATCTTTGACATTTTAATTATGATGTGTCTTGGTGTGGTTGTGTTTGGGTCCATCTGGTTTGGGACTCTCTGTGCATCCTGGACTTGTATGTATAGTTCTGTGACCAAATGGAGGAAGTTTTCTTACACTATTTTTTCAAGTAAGTTTTCGATTTCTTGCTCTTTCTCTTCTACTTCTGGCACCTCTATGATTTGGATGTTGGTATGTTTGAAGGTACCCCAGAGTCTTCTTAGCCTGTCCTCATTTTTTTCCTAATTCTTTTTTCTTCTTCTTGTTCTGATTGGTTGTTTTTTTGCTTTCTTATGATCTAAATCATTGATCTGATTTTCAACTTCATGCATTCTACTGTTGTTTCCCTGTAAATTGTTCTTTATTTAAATTAGTGCATCTTTTGATTCTGACTGGACCGTTTTCATGCTGTTGAAGTCCTCAGTAAGTTCCTTGAGCACCCATATAACTAGTATTTTGAACACTATATCTGATAGATTATTTGTCTCCATTTGTTTTTAGTTCTTTTTCTGGAATTTTGATCTGTTCTTTCATTAAGCCATGTTTCTTTGTCTCCTCAACTGGCAGCCTCCCTGTGTTTGCTTCTGTGTATTGGGTAGAGCTGCTTTGACTCCGTGTCTTGGTAGTGTGGCCTATTGTGGAAAAGCACACGTGTAAGTTGGATGGGGCGGAACCTTAGGTAATCACCAGGGCAGGGACCCCTGGGTTGCCCCTCTTTGGATCTGTGTAGGGGTGGGCTCGCGAGGGGGCAATAACACTGCTTGGCCTCTGGATTTTTTTCCAGGAGGAAGCTGTCTCCTGGCACTTACCCTGATGCCAGTACTCCAGTTTCTCCCTATATGCCACTGGTGCCCTTCCAGCTTTTTCCTTGGTACTGAAGCCCAGTTGTGGCACCTTTAAGAGGAGACTCCTGAGCACGCTGCAGTTTCTTCCACTGCCCCAACTTCCACTGGTTTTTATTGCTGGGAGTTATGGGTTCCTGGTGCTGGAACCCTGGGCTGGGTGGTCTGGTGTGTGGCTGGGACCCCTCGCTCCTGATGCGTCCCTCCCAATTTTTATCCATCACTCGTGGGTGTGGGACTGCCCTTTCTGCCTCTCTGGGACTCTCCAAACTTCTGTACATCTCTGCTGGTCTCCACTCCTCTTACCTGTCTGGATGAATGTGGCTTTTTAATTCCGTGGTTGTCAGACTTCCATACAGCTTGATGGTGATTCTGGGTGATATTTGTTTTGTAGTTTTGCTGTAATTTTTGTTGAGGTTATGTGAATAGGTAGGCATTACTGCATAATGAGGGATGTTTGCCTTTCATTTGGTCATACCATGTTGGTGTAATTTGGGGGTTCCTATATTTTCTTTACAATATTTTTCTATCTTTGTTTTATGTGAAAGGTAATTGGAAATCAGAGAATGAGAAGTGAGACAATGTGTATGACACATAATATAGAATAAGGGAAGTCATTTCCCTGTTTGGGAGGCAGGAGCTGAGATCTGGTGAAGGGGATAAAGCTGGTGTGTAAATTCTCATCTATTTTCACTGCCACTCATGGGCATTTGTTGCTCACCTTCTGCATGTTGGCTGAGTTCCACATGACAGAGTTTTGATGGGTACTACCTCTGAGTCAGTGAGGGGGTACATCTTGTTTTTTTACTGGGTGGGCCAGGTGTGAGATTTGACATGTCACTAAGTGAGAAGATAATGCTATTGCCTAGAAATGCTATCCTTCCATTTAAATCCAGCATCCCATTCTTTGAACCTAACTTTTGTTATTTAACTCTCTTCCATTCCTTCCCTCTGCCTCTCCTCAAACTTCTTTGAAATCCAAGGCCTTGACCCTTCAATTTTTCTTAACCAGCAGTTTGCCTTGGTTTTGCAATCTTCCCTAGCCAGAGTAGATGACGTGATCCTATTGCTATAATTACATTACTGTATTTTGCCATGTATAATGTGCACCAACTTTTTCGACCCAAACTTTCAAGAAAAATGTCTTTTGTTTTAATTTTTCCATTTAATTAATTAATTATTTATATTTAGAAACAAAACTGATTATCATATTCCATGATACTGTTTTGCATACTGATATCATTATTGTTTCTAGAGTGACATTTGTAATGCACAAGCGAAAATAAAGGAATTAAAAACACTTATATAGATACAGAATTAGTGCTACCCATGCATAATGTACATTCTTATTTTTCCCTAAAATATCTGGGCAAAAAAGTACATATTATGCATAGGAAAATACTGATGTTTTAAAAACTTTACTCTCTTACTTATCCCCTTATAATTTTATTTCACTCACCTAAATTATTATAACTACATCAGTGCAATTGTTTTACCACTTGGCTGTTGAGCCAGATGGTGGTGGGAAACAGAGATGCAGCAAACAGATCTACCATCTATAAAACTCTACAGCTTGGGGACAGTAGGACCTCTGGGAGGACCATCAATCTCCTATGTGCTGCAGTCTGCCCTTCCATCCCCCCCGGCAATGTCACTGCTCTCGTCGGGCATCGTGTTCTCCCACAGCCTCTTCACTGCTAGCAAACCACTCATCTCCTACTCCCAGAGGACGTGAGGTTGTCCCAACCTTCTCAATTTCTTGAGTAGTGCCATCACTCACTTGTTTTTTCTTTCCTTCTTTTCTGTGACTCCAATGGAGGAGTTATCTTTCTGTCTCTTTCTCTTTTGCTTAAAACTGTTCTTTATACCGTTTCCTTTTGTTCTCTCATAAGTTCCTCAGCTCATCAGTATTGTACTCTCTCACCTCTCTTTCAATCCTCAGGAACATGTGTTTCTCTTGGCTCCCACTGGCCAAATCTGGGTACATTTGGGCATCAAAATAAATAATGAGAATAGCTTGTAGAATAAGACATCAATGAGCCCAAACTGATTTAAATAAATACATAAAAATGAATAAATAGGAAGAAAAAGCTCTTTTTTGCATGACAATGAATAGAAGATAAAGTTGAATTAGAAAATCACAATTCTGTAGCATGTTCTTAATTGTTTTTGGTAAAGATCATCTGTGGATGCAAAAAAGTAGTGGGTTAATGTTTTGGGAGTAATGGGATATTTACATAATCTCAAAGAATTTCCCCCCAAGATACTAATTAATTGCAGGGAGATAATTAGTAATTTTACAAAGAAAAAAACTGGCAAACACCACCTTAATTAAATGATCACAGTTGACATCTACAGCAATGGAATATATAGATCTGTACTTCCCAATATAATGTAGTGAGGAAGACACAACCTCATTTTTGTGGTCTTTCTGTAAAAAAATGAATAATATTAATCTTATCATTTTTAAGGTTCTTTTTAAAAAATATATTTTATTGATTATTCCATTACAGTTGTTCCGTTCCCCGCTTCATTCCCCTCCACCCTGCACACCCCTCCCCCACCATTCTCCCCCCTTTAGTTTATGACCATGTGTCTCAAGTTCTTTAGATTCTATATTTCCCCTACTATTCTTGCCCTCCCCCCTATCTATTTTCTACCTGCCATCTATGCTATTTTCTGTGCCTTCTCCCCCCTTCTCCTCCTCCCACCCCCCTGTTTCTAACCCTCCATGTGTTCTTCATTTCTATGGTTCCACTCCTGATCTAGCTGTCCTCTTGGTTTGCTTTTGTTTAGGTGTGGTTGTTAATGACTGTGAGTTTGCTGTCCTTTCACTGTTCATATTTTTTATCTTCTTTTTCTTAGATAAGTCTCTTTAACATTTCACATAATAAGGGCTTGGTGATGATGAACTTCTTGAATTTGACCTTATCTGAGAAGCACTTTATCTGTCCTTCCATTCTAAATGAAAGCGTTGCTGGATAGAGCAATCTTGGCTGTAGGCCTTTGGATTTCATGACTTGGAATACTTCTTTCCATCCCCTTCTTGCCTGAAAGGTCTCTTTTGAGAAATCCGCTGACAGTCTAATGGGTACTCCTTTGTAGGTGACTGTCCCCTTATCTCTTGCTGCTTCTAGGATTCTCTCTTTCATTTTAATCTTGGCTAATGTAATGATGATGTGCCTTGGTGTGTTCCTTCTTGGGTCCAACTTCTTTGGCACTCTCTGAGCTTCCTGGATTTCTTGGAAGTCCATTTCCTTTGCCAGACTGGGGAAATTCTCCTTTATTATTTGTTCAAATAAGTTTTCCACTCATGGCTGTTTCTTTCCCCCTTCTGGTATTTCTATAATTCGGATGTTGGAACATTTAAAGCTGTCCTGGAGGTTCCTAAGCCTCTCCTCATTTTTTTGAATTCTTGTTTCTTCCTTCTTTTCTGGTTGGATGTTTCTTTCTTCCTTCTGGTCCACTCCATTCATTTGAGTCCCAGTTTCCTTTCCATCACTATTGGTTTCCTGTGCATTTCCCTTCATTTCAATTAGTTAAGCCTTCATATGTTCCTCTAATTTGTGACTATAATCAACCAGTTGTGTGAGCATCCTGATGACCAGTGTTTTGAACTGTGCATCTGAGAGGTTTGCTGTTTCTTTTTCACTTAGAGTTATCGGATCTGGGGCTTTGAGTTCTTCTTGAGCCATATTTTGGACTGTTCGTGGCTGTTACGTATGAGGAGTGGAGCCCTAGGTGTTCAGCAGGGTGGGGCAACTCAGTTGCTGGGTTGTGATGCTGTATGTTGGGGTGGGGTCAAGGGAAATCAACGGCAGTCTGGTCTGCCGCCTTCCGCCGCTGGGCCGTGCATCTGTCCCACTGCATGCGAATGTGTGACCAGGGTCAGCCCACTGCTTCGCGCACTCATTGGGTTCGCCTGCTGGGGCCTGCGTGGTCCGTCTCACTGCTCACTCCTCTGCTGGCCAATCTGCACTCGAATGTGTGACTGTGGTCAGCCTGCCCCGCACCCTCACTGTGTCTGTGCTGCTACCCGCTGCTACTCTGGCTGCCTGCACGCCTGGGTCCGGGGATCTTTTCTGCCCAACCCTGCTCCGCTGCTGGCTCTGCCCCTCTTACTCGTCCCGGCTGAATGGTTTGTTGTTGTTGGACTTCTGTATAGTTCAATTTTCTGCTCTTTGGCTGCATCTTTGTTTACCAACCTTTGTTGTATTCAAACTTGGTTGTGGGAGAAGGCATAGTGTTTCCACCTACGCCTCCATCTTGGCGGAAGAGTAATCTTATCATGAAGCAAGCCTAGACAAACCTAAATTAAGGGAAAGTCTAGAAAAATATATCATCTCTAGTCTTCAAAAATGTCAGGGTGATGAAAGAAATAACATGGGGCTTCTAGATTAAAGGAGAATAAAGAGATATAGCAACTAAATAAAAGCTCCATGTAATTTCAAATTGGAGCCTGAACTAAATTTTTTTTCCTTAAAGGTCATTAGTGGGACAACTGGAAGGGAATTTGCATGAGGCCCATTGATTAGATAGTGCTACTGTGTTGGTGGGTTTATTTTCCCAGCTTTATTGAGATACTATTGACACATAACACACATAAGTTTGAGATGTAAAATATAATGATTTAATACATGGATATATTGTCAAATGATTACCACATAAGGTTAACTAACAGTTCCATCCCCTCATGTAATTTTCTTATTTTATTTTGTGCATGTGGTGATAACACACAAGATTTACTCTATTAAAAACTTTTAAGTATGTAATATAGAATTGTTTGTGCTAATCACCATTCCAAACCATATATCCCTCAAATTTGTTCATCTTATGGCTGGAAGTTTATGCCCATTGCCCAGTACCTCTCCCTTTCCTCCTCCACTGCCGCCCCCGCTATAAGCCACCATTCTATACTGTTTTCACGATTTCAGCTTCATGAGATTCCACATATAAGTGAAAACATGTAGTATTTGTTTTTCTCTTTCTGACTTACTGCATTTAGCCTAACGCCCTCCAAGTTCAAAGTGCATCTATGTTGTTACAAAGGACAGGATTTCCTTCTTTTTAAAGGCTGAATAATATGAGCTTATGTGTACATATGTATGTTATATATCACACACACACACTTCGGACATATATATCACATTTTTTTATCCATTGATCTCTCAGTGGACACTAAACTCTTGGCTATGTGAGTAATGCTGCAGTGAACATGGGCATTTAGATATCTCATCAAGGTAGTGATTGTATTTTCTTTGGATGCATACACAGAAGTGGGATTAGTGGGTCATGCGGTAGTTCTGTCACTGAAGAGCACTTAGGGTCTCACTGCCCACTGCTGTCCTCTAGAGGCAAAGGCTGGGCGATAAGGGAAAGGAGTCTTTATTCAGAAGCTTCACAATTTTGGAGTAGGTTTCCACATGCATTAGTTACTTAGGCCTATCCATTAAGGCTAAACTCTTTAACACCTGAGTTCTCTTATCATTTGCCCTTTTAATTTTTTCTTATTTCTATAGAATTAGTTTTCAAACTAAAACAACGTAAGATACAAAAGCTACACAATTCTGGAAGAAGTGTGGGGTTCTGCTTTAGAGCCCATCCCCTCTAGAACACCTAAAGAAGAATAACCCTGCCACCCTCTTCCAGGCCAGCCTGACTCTAGGTTGTGCCCAGAGTTCCTTCCCATCCAAAATGCTGCCTGTTGTCTACTGGGAAATGCAGGCAGCTGAGGCATGATCATCCAAGCATCCTTGAGGAAGAAGAACCAGATAGTCAACCCTCTTTTTGCTTCTGTGAGTTCTGGAGGCATTCAGCTTCTCAGCCAATCTTAGTCCTAGCAGTCCTAACTAACTGCTTACCATTGCCTTGGCAAATTCTTCCTATGCCCCTGCCTACTCTTCCCCAGTGATCTGATCAGATCTCTCTGTATCAGTTCTATTTTTAGTACTTTGAGTAATCTCCATGCTGTTTACCATAGTGGCTGTACCAATTTATATTCTTACCAACAAACAGTGCACTAGGGTGTGCAAGAAAATTTCAGTGTACAAGATTAATGGGGGGAAATGGGACAGTTGTAATAGAACAATAAAAAAAGAAAAAAGGGATTAAAAATTAAAAAAGAGGATACACTGAATCTATAGATAGCTATGGGTAGTATGGACATTTAAACAATAGTGAGCGTTCTTATCCATGAACTACAGATATCTTTCCATTTATTTGTGTCCTCTTTGATTTCCTTCATCAGTGTTTTACAATTTGAGGGTAGAGATCTTTTATCCCCTCTTAAATTTATTCCCAAGTGTTTTTATTATTTTTTATGCTATTGTAAATGAGACTTTATTTTTTCTGATAGTTCATTATTAACATATAGAAGTGCAAATTATTTCTGTGTTGATTTTCTATGTGGCAACTTTACTGAATTCC
Organism: Sturnira hondurensis; assembly: GCF_014824575.4. NCBI lineage: Eukaryota > Metazoa > Chordata > Mammalia > Chiroptera > Phyllostomidae > Sturnira > Sturnira hondurensis. Next base: position 7,676,104 of record NW_028088227.1, on the reverse strand, counting down.
CTTATGAGTTATAACATTTTTGTGTGGAATCTTTAGAATTTTCTATGTATAATTTTGTCATCTGCAAACAATTTTACTTCTTTCTCTTGATTTGGATGCCTTTTATTTCTTCTTCTTGCTGATTGCTTTGGTGGGAACTTCCAGTACAATGTTTTTGGAGTGGAAAGAATGGACTCCCTTGTGTTGCTCTTGATTTTAAAGGAAAGCTTTCAACCTTTGACTGTTAAGTATGATGTCAGCTGTTGATTAGTTATATATTGTGTTAACTATTTTCTGGTGTATTTCTTCTAAACCCAATTATATGAGATTTTTTTTTATCATAAATGAATGTTGAATTTCACCAAATGCTTTATTTTGCATCTATTGAAATGATCATATGAATTTAATCCTTTATTTTCTTAACATGGTGTGTCATGCTTATTGATCTGTGTATGTTGAATGATCCTTGCATTCCTGGAATAAATTTTATTAGATCATGGTATATGATTCTTTTAATCCATTGTTGATTTTGGTTGGCTAAAATTTTGTTGAGAATTTGTGCATCTAAGTTCATCAGGGATACTGGCATTTGTTTCTCTTTTCTTGTGGTGTTCTTATCTGGCTTTGTTGTCAGGGAAATGCTGGTTTCAGAAAATGAATTTCGGAGTGTTCCCTCCTTTTCAAAAAATTTTTGCAAGATTTTGAAAAGGATTGGTATTAATTCTTCTTTAAATGATTGTTAGACATCACCAGTGAAACCATTTGGTCCTAGGTTTTTGTTTCACTGCAAAGGATTTTTGATTACTGACTCAACTTTCTTAGTCACTATTGCTCTGTTCAAATTTTCTATTTCTCTATGAATAGAAGGTTACAGATTTCTAGAGATTTATCTGTTTCTTCTAGGTTGTCTAATTTGTTGATATATAGCTGTTTATGGTAGGTTTTGTGATCCTTTGTTTTATGTGCTGCCTGTTGTAATGTGCCCTTTTTCATTTCTAATTTTATTTATGAGTTTTCTCTCTTCTTGGTTACTCTAGCTAAAGATTTGCCTACTTTGTTTATATTTTTAAAAAACTTTGACTTTTATTGATTTTTTTTGTTATTTTCCTAGATTCAATTTCTTTTATTTCACTCTGATTTTTATTTCCTTCCTTTTATTAACTTTGAGCTAAGTTTATTCTTTTTGCAGTTTATTGAGGTATAAAGTTAGGTTATTTATTTGTGATCTTTATTTTTTCTTAATGTAGGTATTTATTGATATGAACTTTTCTCTTAGAACTGCTTTTGACAAATCCCTTAAGTTTTGGTATGTTGTGTTTTTGTTTTTGTTTGTTTGAAGATATTTATTGACTTCCCTTTTGATTTTTTCTTTGGCTTATTGACTGTTCAGGAGTTTGTTATTTAATTTCCACGTATTTGTAAAGTTTCCAGCTTTCCTCCCATTATTTATTTTATACCATTGTTGTCAGAAAAGATATGTGTTATGATTTTATCTTACCACATTTATTTTATTTTTCTAAACTTGTTAAGACTTATTTTGTGAACTTACATATCTTGGAGAATTTTTCATGGGCCCTTGAGAAGAAAGTGTATATTCTACTGCTGTTGGATGGAATGTTCTATATATATCTGTTGGTTAAAGTATAGTTCAAGTCCATCATTTCCTTACTGACTCTCTGTCTGGATGATCTATGTATTGTTGCAAGTGGAGTATTGAAGACTCCTACTATTATTGCATTGCTATTTTAGCCTTTAGATTTGTTAATAATTGTTTAATATACTATAGTGCTCCAATTTTTGGTTGGGTGTATTTTATAATTGTATTTTCATGATTAATTGATTCCTTTAATTACTTTCTTTGTCACTTGTTTTAGCTTTTGACTTAAAATCTATTGTCTCTGATATATATATATATATATATATATATATATATATATATATATATATATCTGCTCTTTTTGTCTGCATTTGCATGGAATACCTTTTCCCATTCCTTCACTTTGAGCCTATGTGTCCTCAAATCTGAAGTAAAATTCTTATAGGCAGCATATAGTTGGCTCTTGTTGTATAATGCATTCAGCCACTGTTTGCCTCTTGGTTGGGGAATTTAACCTATTTACATTTAAAATAATTATTGACAGGTAGGGAGTTACTAATGCCATCTTATTATGTTCTGGCTGGTTTGTAGTTCCCGTGTTACTTTCCTCCTCTTTTGCTCTTTTTCTGTGTAAATTGATATTTTCCATAGTGGCATGCTTTGATTCCCTTTTTTTTACCTTTCGTGTATCTGTTGTAGGATTTTTGGTTCTTACAAGGCTTACATAAACCATCTTATAAACACAGCAGTATATTGGAAGCTGATAATTTATGATTGCATGCAAAAACTCTATCCTTTTACTACTCTTTCTTATATTTTATGTTTTTGGTGTCAAAATTTACTTCTTTTTATATTGTGTATAAATTAACAAATAATTTTAGAGGTACTTATTTTAAACACATTGTCCTTTAAACCTTTTACACTAGAGTTAAGTGTGACTGTATACTTACCTACCTTTACCAATATGTTTTATATTTTTATTGTTTTGATGCTACTAATTAGTGTTTTTCTATTTAAGCTTGAAGAACATTTTCAAAGCATTACTCTGTAAAGTAGGTCTGGTAAGATGAATCCCCTCAGTCTTGGTTTATTTGGAGTCTTTATCTTTCCTTCGTTCTTAAAAGTCAACTTGCTGTGCATAGCATTTCTGTTTGGCAGTTTTTTTCTTTTAGCAGTTTGAGTATATCATCCACTCCCTCCCAGCCTGCAAGATTTCTTCAGGGGTCATCTGGTGCTAGGGGTCCGTGGTGGAGTCAGGTTCTCACCTGATCTTTCGCTCACAGCGGGTCAGTGTTTCTTTGCACTGGGTGCTGGGGCTTGAAGGATGGGTAACAAGGTGGTGTGAATCTGTTTACTAACCTCTTCAATGCATCTTTTCCTCTTTCTGTGCTTTGCCTGGGTGCTGTGATTCCTCACTGGGGATCCTTGGCAATTTGGAAGGTATTTTTGTGCATGGCTAATTATTGAAATGGATATTTCTGGAGGAGTACTAGTACTACAAATTTCTATGCCACCATTTTGCTGATGTCTTTCTCATCATCTGAGCTAACTGTGCTAATGTCCTAATTTTGATCATTGTACTGTTATGTCATTCAATGTATCTGTTTTTTAGTAAACACATACTGAAATATTTAGAATGTTATTGTTAGAAAGGGCATGATGTATGCAACTTACTCCTATATAGTTAAAAAAACTGACATAAAAGCACATAAAATAAGTTGTTGACATTTGTAGAATCTGAGTAAAGTTTGGAAATACTTTATACCATTTTATAGCTTTTCAAAACGTCTTTATTTTGACATAAAAGTTAAAAAATAACCATTACTTTAACCCTACACTTCGTTCTAGATATTAGGTATTCAGTATGTCTTTTCTTTATAGCCAAAATTGTTGGGAAATTAATCTGCCATCCTGGTACTCACCTCTTTATTTTACCACAATTTCAATTGTACCCTTAAATTAGAGAGCTTCTTTTCTTTGAGGTGACCAGCTATCTCCTAGTTGCAAACACCAGTGAAAATCTCTCAATCCAAATTTTACTTCACTGCTTGACAGCAGTTCACATTGTTGACCTTCTTGACGGTCTTCCTGTGCACTAAACTCCCATATCTAAATCTGCTCACATACCATATGTGGGGAATCCCACGGTCAGCTGTCCCAGCCTAACTGTGCCACTCCGCCTCTCCCTCTTTCCCTCCCCCCCTGCCTAAATACACCCTCTTTCCCTCTCTGTTCTGGGGCATGACAGTGCAGACCGTCTGTATACCTGGGTCAGAAGCCATTCTTCTCTTACTCTACCTTAAGTTCCTGCTTTCTGAAAATACCTCCCAACTCTGCCCCTTTATCTTTGTTTATAAATAAACAAATGTTTATTACTTTTGTTTAGGACTGTTCACTTTCTTGTGTGGGCTACTAAACCATACTACAGATTTTGGCCTCAGAGAGGGTTGACTTGGGCTTCCCAGCTATGTAAAATCGAGTGGGTCATCACTCCTTGAGACTCAATTTCCTCATCTGAAAAATAGGTCTAAGAAGTGGACATAGGATTTTTTTGCTAGTATCAGATGAGGTAAAGTGTCAGGAAGTTTTTGTCAGCTGTAGAGGATTATACCAATGCTAGTTTCTTTGTTTCCTAAACTCATCTAATTTTCTAGAAGTGCACTTTCTACACCGGCTTTGCTTTTACAAAGTGCACGCTGCCAGTGTGGTCAGGAGAAAGTGAGAGCTTTCTCCTGATATGAGGGTGTGCGAATGAGTCGGCTGGTTTAGATAAAATGCCTTTCTCTGAGCACAGAGATCCACAAAAGTGCTCATGTCTGTCTCTTGATATTAAGCAGTCAATATCCATGTCAACTATACTTTTATTTACAGTGATATGTAGCATAAAGCAAGACTTCCTCAACTCCTTTCTTGTATTTTACAAAAGTAGCTCCTCTGGTTTTTTCATTAGCTTACTAAGGAACAAATATGCCTTGGTAGAGGTTCAATAAAATCAATTAATTAGGCAACCCTTTTAAGCAACAATAGAAACAGGAGTCAAGAGTTGTGTTAATGCCTTGTCTTGGGCAGACAATGTTCAGCACTTGCTCATGTACTAAAAGCACAGTCACATAGGTCAGTATTATGTTTGCTGAAAGACTGAATGGTTATTTTACTGAATGGATGTTGCAGCTTTTATGTTGGTTTTATATAGCTAATTTAATTGTTGCCAGTGGCAACAGTAGGGTTCATTTCAGCTACTGATGTCATTTATGCTGCAGAAGCGAAGTCTGTGCCAGTGTTTCCATTAGAAATCTTTGTGTTTAAAAGAATAGTGACAGATTAAAGAAACAAATGGAAAGAGGGAAGCTTTGAGAATTCTGAAGAGATGTAGATAGGGCCCCTCCTGACTAAAAAGATGAATACTATGCAATAATTTGTTCATTCATTCATTTGACAAGTATTTACTGAACACCAACTATGTCCTAGCCAGCATGCATGATATAATGGTGGACAAATTATTGTCCTAGGTCTCCTGGAACTTACAATGTATAATGGAAGACAAATGATACATAGGTGGCAGATAAGTAAATGTATAATTACTAATTCTGATTAAGTATGAAGGAATTATATAGATTCTATAAAAGATTTTAACTTAATAGGGAGGTGGAGGGTATATCTATATCTATATCTATATCTTTATCTCCTTTCTCACCTCCTTTCTAATGTCTCGAACTGACATTAGAGGGGTGAAAAGAAGTTGTGAATGGCAGGTGAGTTCTAGGCAGAAAGTCTGCTTATTTCAATTTCCTGATACTAGAAGTAGGTTTGGAGTGTTCAGAGATACAGCAAGCTGGCTGGCTTGGCAGGGTTAATCATTCATTTCGGTTATCATGAATTTATAGTGAAGCTACGATGTCCAGGTTTTGTTGTTGTTGTATTTTTCTCCCGTATGTTCAGCTGCACAGGTATAGGTATGGACAACAAAGAGAGTTGGGTTCATTCAAAATTGATGTTCTTTTTCTTTTTCTAGTGTGATGGTGAAGAGACAGACGGGGCGCTGAAGATGTGCACAGAGGTGCAAGGGAGTAAGTACTGGGATGAATCAGCCTTAAGATCTACTATGAAGAAGGATGGAAGTATCGACACAAGGGATTGTATGTCTGTAGAGTAAGCTGTGGGGTAAATGAATTTACTGTGGCTGGAGAGATGAAGACAACATCCAATGGGATGATTGTGGTAACAGCTCTGAGGCCAAGGAGAAGAAATGCTTTGGCAATGAAAAGTTATATACGTGGGCATGTGTTTAAAGTAAAGACTTTTCACCTAGGGGGATTACAGGATGAAGTGTCCTCAGCAGAACTCTATTTGTATTAGCAGTTTTGTTTTCTCTAGATTTGTCTTTATGATCCCACCTGCCCATCCATGTATTTCGCATGTGAGGACATTGGCCACCCCTCTCCCTCTAACACACAGCTTCGTTTGAGTCCGTTCCTCCAAACCTTAAAATCTTTTTTAGAAAGAGACCCATTTTCACGAAAGCTTATTTGTTTCCTTACCTCATTTTTTTGGATCTTTACCAACTGATATATTAGTTATCAAGAGACACACATTTAGTTAAATATTAATTTGGAATGATAGTTTAATTTGTTATTCCAGATAAAACATTCACATTTTAGCATAAGCCTTGAATAACAAGTAAAAAAATGGTATCTAGTGAAGAAATTCAAGCAGAACATTTTTTGCCCCTATGCCAAACCTAGGGATAGGTATTTAATTTGCTTATAAGTAGAGTCAATCTAAGATGACCAGATATGAGTCATTGATAGAAAGCTGTAAGAATTGGAGATGTGTTATTTGTTGTAGTTTGAAGTGAACTTAGAAACTTAGTCTCATTTCCAAGTTTTTGTTTTGAGGAAACTAGGCATAGAAAACAAAATTAGTTGCCTTGGCTAGTTAATTACTCCACTGGATAGCTCCTCGAATCCCAGTCCATGCCACTCCATATGCATTGTACTTTGTATCTACCAGATAAATTAAAACGAAACCTTGTCAAATTGGTGAAAGAATGTCCCATTGTTAAAGACGTATAGAGATGACGATCCTACAATCTTCTAAAATCCAGTATTCCATGTTTAGTAACTTTAACACCAGAAAATTATTCACTACTGTTTAGCACAAAGTGGTGGAAAGAACAATGAGTGTGAACTGAGACGCGTGGTTGTCGCTAAGGGAGGCTGCCTCTCCCTTGCATTCACGCCTTTGTGGACCCTCTTCCCTGTGAGGGTGGGCTGGACCCAGGTGCTTGCTTCTCATGAAGAGAATCCAGCGTATGTGGATAAGTATCACTTTTAACATTCTGTTGTGGGAAGACTGTGCCTCTCATCCTGGGAACTCTGCTCTCGCTTGGACCACTTTCTTGGGTGAAACCTGCTGCTGTTTTGGGAGGCAGCAGGTAGAGAAGCCTGAGTGACAAGGAGTCAAAGCGCCGACAACACAGGCGTCAGCCTGGGAGTGAATTGCTCCTCTCCTGCCCCTACCCCACTTCCTGCCCAGTTGAGTCTTCAAATGAGATTGCAGCCCTGGTTGACAGCACAGCTAGACTGTGATTCTTTCTGATTCTAAGCCAGTTCTGTCTAATTCTTTCTTTAACAGTGGAGAAGAATGGTCAGCATAATTCTTCTAAAAATAGCCCTTCATATGAAGACAATAAGAAAGCCTGTAGCCTCCCTTATAATCCAAATGTGTGAAAAGAATAGAAATCCTTTGATGTGTAAGGATTTGGTTTTCTCTTTTTATTCTCTGATGTTACTTTTACTTATTTTTTTAAATAATAGCAATGCGGTGTTAAATCTGGTATTACCTAAATCTTATTCTTTATAAAATCCTACAAGGAGAGATGCACTGACCAATTTTTGTCAATACAATTGGACAGTGGCTTTTAAAGCTTTAATTTCAAAGTAAACACATCAATTGATTCTTATCTGACAAAACAATCATAATAAAGACTCAGATCAGGTACCCTACATAAGTTGAAAAACCTGAAGATTATATCAAAATGTGTTTTTGTTATCTATCTGCACATGGCATTTTTGACATGGGAATGACCTTGTGGTCAGGACACATTTCCTTTTAAGTTGCAGCAAAGGTCATGCTGCTGGGTACCCATTAGACGGCCAATATGTTCTTACTGATACAAGAATCTAGGTCCCAGCATATGCATCCAACAGAACAGAAACGGCTCTGTTAGCATACGGGGGGAAGGAAGCCAAGTAGCCTTCAGGGAATCCCAGGCTCCATTTGGTAGTGGTAGTTGTATACAGCAACTCATTAAAAATAATACAAGTGCAGTGAGAAACCCTCTCTGGGTATTGATTTCTGCTTCTCAATATGTTTATTTGAACCGGAGCCCTGATTTTCTCCACACTGTGGGCTCTGACCTCTCCTGTGATGCCAAAGAAAATACATTTGTCTGGTTTGCTCTGAGTGTGTGTGTGTATCATGTGTCATGCTGGCTAATTTCCAAAGAAATCATTGTGCTGTCTTGTATTAACTTTGTCACTTCTTCGTGTTATTAAGCTACAAAAGTTAGGCAGGAATGGAACCCTCATTGTAAACAAATGTTCATCATCTTTAACACCAAAATCATATTTTGCTTATATTTATAAGCCCCAAATACAAAAGCAGTCTGTTTCTAAGCAGCATATACATTTTCTTTATTTTCTGTCTTGTGAATTGAACTCATTTTCTGTCTTTCTGAAATTTGGTGAAGATGCTGGATCTTGGCCACTAAAGTCCCAGACCTCTTTAGTTTTCCAAGCCTGTGATTCAGACTCCTCAGTGAGGGGCGATGCTGGCGGGGCTGGCAGACCACTCCCCACTCCACAGTGCCTCCTTTTGTCCTTGACAGAGGCCATGTAATGAGACCACTGACTGTGCGCTGTGATAGCTGGGCCAGTGATGAGGTGACCTGTGGCTCAAGGCTCAGGGAAGACCACCAACTGCTCTCTGCTAGGTCAGTGACCATCTGTCAGCTGGGTAGAGTCTCCTGTCAGTTCCAGCCTACAGGAGACTCAAAGTGCAGACCTGGAGGGGGAAAGAGCAGAGCTTCTCAAGAACTCACCCTATTTGCATTGTAAAGACAGAGAATGAGTTGATTTGGGGAGGCAGCCCTGGTCCTAGACCTCCCACAAAGAAGCGGATGCCTTTAAAGAGGTGAGAGCACAGGGCCAAACAGAATTCTTTCTTGTTTATGTACTTCCTCATTTTCACCATGCTGCTGCTCTAAATGCAGGGCCTTTCTTTATTAGGAAACATGCTTTAGACTCGGGCTTAATGCTGCATCACGTTGATTTTTAAAATTTTTTTGACTTAGTCGCATGAATCCTTCAACCTGTTAGGTAATTTGAAAATATGAAAATAAATAACTTCGGTTTCTCTGCAGAGATAAAAAGTGACTTTTAATCCTATAATGTGTTCCTCCGTCACCACCAAGCTTAGGGAAGAGAACAGCCTTAAAAAATCAGAAAGCTTTGCCATGAGTGGGAGGCAGCGTATGTGCTGGAGAGAGAGGGTGCCTGAGAGCATCACAGAAACGGGCGAGGCGCTCGCTCCATAGATATGCAGGTAGTTATTTATTACAAGATAAATCATGTATCGATATGAGGAATTACATCATAATTTTCTGTTTGAGATGGTACCAAAGTAAATCGGTTTCTATCTAAAAGGTCACACGGAATGTTGGCTTTGTGTTCCTGTCATGACATTTGCCTTATTGGCATTCAAGAGCATTCTCTCTGCTTCATGCAATCACTGTCTCCTTTCACTGTGTTTACAGATAATCCAGCAACTTTGCAGGCCAAATGGCTTTCTGAATACGAGCCCACAAGGTATTGAATCAGACAGCCTCCTGCTTAGAGAGTTTTCAGCTCAGTTTGGTGATAAGGCAGACATCAGTAATTGCTCTAGAAGAGGAAGTGACAGGAAATTGTTCATAATTTGCCATCACAATAATTAAGAGTGGCCAGGACTATTGCAACCACTATATAATTTCCCCTTCTTTAAAATTAGCTCTGTTATTGTCACCAAGTGCTCCGTAGTGATACCGATGAACAGTATTCGAGGGCTTCTATTCGTAGGAACAAATCATTTGCACACCTCCTTGTGGAACCGACAATACATTTTGATCCAAGCTATTTCACATTTATGGGGAGCACAGGCACAAGCTTTAGCAGAGTTGCCCAGTTGCTAAGCTGTTGCTGAGCTCTGCTCCACAGGCCTCTCCTGAAACATGTTGTACTGCATATAGCTTAGAACAAAAAATCAAACACCTTAAAGTCAGGGAAAATAAAATGTGTCTTAACAGTTGTTTACTGATTTTCATGCCTGAGGAAAGGCATGGTAGGTAAAGGTTATCAGAAAAATCAGTTCAAGTGTGTTTAGGAAGATTAGTGACATCCCAGGACTTCTGTGGTGGGCATTTCACGAAGGAGAACAGGTGATAGGACAGAATTAGAAACACCGTTTTTGCTAAATGAACTGATAGTGTCATCCTGTGTCTGAGCTGCCCAAGGCTAGAAAGGCTTTGTAGTTCCTGTCTTGGGTGTCACATTTCAAAACCCTTCTAAGGACTCCGAAGTCACACCTCTCTCTGCACTCCTCTTCTGGTTCAGTACGTCCTGCCTCTTTTTGCACTAATCTGTGTGTTGACCTCATCTCTTTTACCAGGCTTTCTGCTCTTTGAGGTCAGAATTATGATGCTCACCGTCCCTGGCATGTTGCTGAATGACTATTCATTGGCTGACGGACTGAGTGATGGATGACTGACAGTGCTCACACAGAAGCTGGAGGAAAAAGTCTGTCCACTGTAGGTCCAGTGGGATCATGAACTGTTCCAACTTAGAAGCACACTGGCTACAGAATAACAAATTGGGTTCAAAAGAAAATGGAAGCCAACTACTCTGAGGTGAAAGTTTTGCAAAACTCCTCACTTATTAATTCAACACAATATGCTGAGTGCCAAGCATATGCTAGACACTCTTTTAGGCACATAAGATATATCGATGGGCAAAACAGTCCATGCAGTTGTGGTATTTATGTTCTGGTACAGGAAGTTAGAAGTAAACCTGATAAGTCATGTGTTATGGTAGAATGTGACATATGCGATGAAAACAATGAAGCAGGGGTAAATGGGTTTGGAGCAGGGGTAGTGGTTAACAGTGTATAGGTCTCAATATTAAATCGGGTCTGCAGGGGAGGCCTCAGTGAAATGAAAGAGTGTGGGAAAAGGCTTGAAGTCAATTAGGAGCATATTCAAAGCATAGGAGTTGCCTGAGCAGAGGCCTGAAGTGGGGAGCAAGCCTGGAGTGTTCTGGTGACAGTGAGGATGACAGTGAGGTGGGATTGGAATAAACAATGGGGGTATAACAGGAGGTGAGGTCAGAGAGGTAGTGGAGCACTTGATCAAGGGCTTGGTAGACCATTGTAAGGCCTTTGACATTTATTCTGAATGACGGTTGATTTAATTCACTCCCTCCTTTGTACTTGAAACTCCTATTTCACAGTCATACTTACATCTGTTTCAGGAAGTAACACATCATGTTAAACTATGTCTTTTTACCTTGCTAGACTCTTAGGCTCAAACTGCTATTTCTTAAACTCATTCTTTTCCATATCTGGACAAGAAGAATGCATGCTCATAATAAACACCCTAAAGTTGTTTGCTGAATTGAATTATGGCAACAAACAAATCATAGAGGCAGGGATGGTACAATATTGTAAAAGAAACACATATTACAGATAGTTTCTGGTGCAAAAGAAGTTGGTATAAGAATGTATAATATACTTTTAGCTAGTATGAGCTAGTAGCTTCCGCCAAAGTCTACTGTTCTTTCCCTTTTGTGCAGTTTTCTTATCACCCCCTAATGACTGTTTCCAAAAGACCAGCTACAATGCTAAAGCTGACACTATCCACTCCAGGGAACATCTGGTGGTTGAGCTAGGGCTTTGGATTTCAGCACAATTGCACATTAGACTCATGGGGGAGCTTATATAAACTATCTGCGCCTCAACCTCATCACAGAGCTATTGTACCGGAAGTTATGAGGGTGGAGCTTAGGCATGTGTAACACAGGAGCTCTAAACTGGGGAGCTGCTTAAGTGTTCACGATATTCTGAAAACACCACGTGGGAACCAGCAGACGTGGACATGCCACTTATTATTCACATTAATAGGGGAGTGCACCAATGGCAGTGGACTGGTACAATGCTGCCTTCTTCGGTCGGAGGCTTGTTATAAGGGGTTCCAGGCAAAGGCAGCATGGGGCCAGGTTGCACAGGCCTATGTGTGGCCCAGAGCTATAGAACATCATTGTGTATGTGCAGAAGGTAAAGGTCAAGAAGAAGTCACCAAGCAAGAAATAATGCCCAGGGGCAATAAGGAAGGAGCTACATTCTTTTCCTAAAATTATACACATTCCTTGTGGCTGGGAGCCCTCTGGCCAATCTTCTGTCATGGGTGGTGAAAAGGCTATGTCTGACATCAACCTCAAAGCATGGTATATTTTAAAAGCTCCCAGGTGATTTTAATATCCACCCAGGGTAGAGAGTCCTTGATCCAGAGCTGTTCTAAGACTTTCAGAGACTGCCGAATGTTTGCACGAACATTTGAGCTACAACAAAGGGAATACAGAAGATTTCCATTCAAACCCATTAATTCCTAGCAATGGCATGGCTTTGCATCATTGTGGTAGTGCAATGGTATGTTTTTACCTCTGCACGTTTATACTGGTGCACGTGTGGTGGTGAGAGAAGAGGTTGCCTATTCTTTAAAATAACTGACCTGTTAAACTTACAGCCAAGATGGAGGCAAAGGTAGATATGCTTCACTTCCTTGGACAACCGAAAGAAGTATAACAACCAATTTAAAAATAAAACACAACCAGAACTGCCAGAAAACTGAATTGTATAGAAGTCCAACAACCAAGGAGTTAAAGAAGAAACTTATACAGACTAGTAGGAGGGGTGGAGGTGAGCAGCTGGGGTGAATAGGATGCTTGGCAAAGTGGCAGCTTGCAGACTAGGTGGGAGAGGCAGTGGGTGGCAGATCAGGCCCCACATTCACATGTGACTAAATCAGGAGGAATGACTGGGGAGTGAGACAGACCATGCAACCCAGGGTTCTAATGCTGGGAAATAAAATCTCAAAACTTCTGTCTGTAAAAACCTGTTGGGGTTATGATGGTAGAAGAAACTGTCAGTCTAAAAGGAAGTCTGTTGGAGGGCCCCCCCCCCCCCGCNTAGCAATGGCATGGCTTTGCATCATTGTGGTAGTGCAATGGTATGTTTTTACCTCTGCACGTTTGTACTGGTGCACATGTGGTGGTGAGAGAAGAGGTTGCCTATTCTTTAAAATAGTTGACCTGTTAAACTTACAGCCAAGATGGAAGCAAAGGTAGATATGCTTCACTTCCTTGGACAACTGAAAGAAGTATAACAACCAATTTAAAAATAAAACACAACCAGAACTGTCAGAAAACTGAACTGTATAGAAGTCCAACAACCAAGGAGTTAAAGAAGAAACATACAGACTGGTAGGAGGGGTGGAGGTGAGCAGCTGGGGTGAATAGGATGCTTGGCAAAGTGGCAGCTTGCATACTAGGTGGGAGAGGCAGTGGGTGGCAGACCAGGCTCCACATTCGCAAGTGACTAAATCAGGAGGAACGACTGGGGAGCAAGACAGACCATGCAACCCAGGGTTCTAATGCTGGGAAATAAAATCTCAGAACTTCTGTCTGTAAAAACCTGTTGGGGTTATGGTGGTAGAAGAAACTGTCAGTATAAAAGGAAGTCTGTTGGAGGGCCCCCCCGGAGTCCTAAAACCTGCCCACAAGCCCACCCACCTGGAAATCAGCACTAGGACAGCAACTGAAAGGGCAGCAACTGAAATAGCTTGTGGGAAGTGGGGGAAGTGACTTGAAGTGGGGTGAGAGCCAAGCAAGTGGCATTGTTCCCTCTCTGACCCCTCCTCCCCGTACAATGCAGCAAAGTGGGTTGCCCCACCCTGGTGAATACTTAAGGCTTCGCCCCTTATGATATGACAGGTGTGCTGAAACAGAGAAATATGGCCCAAATGAAAGAATAGATTGAAACTCTAGCAAAAGAACTAAGTGACAAGGTGATAGCCAACCTATTAGATGCAGAGTTCAGAACATAGTAATCAGGATGCTCACAGAAATGGTTGATTATGGCCACAATATAAAGGAAGAAATGAAGCCTATATAAAGTGAAATAAAGAAAAATATACAGGCAATCAAGAGCAAAGGAAAGGAAACTAGGACTCAATAATATGGAATAAAGGAAAGAGAATGGAGAAACAAGAATTCAAAAAAATGAGGAGAGGCTGAGGAACCTCTGGAACAACTTTAAAGGTTCCAATATCAGAAGGGTTCCAGAAGAAGAAGAAAAAGAGCAAGAAATTGAAAACTTACTTGAAAAAATAATGAAGGAAAACTTCCCCAATCTGGCAAAGAAATTAGACATTTAAGTCCAAAAAGCTCAGAAAGCCCCAAACAAGTTGGACTCAAAGAGGAACACACCAAGACACATCGTAATTAAATTGCCAAAGATTAAAGATAAGAAGAGAATCTTAAAAGCAGCAAGAGAGAAAAAGAGAGTTACCTCCATAGGAGTTCCCCCAAGATTATCAGCTGATTTCTCAAAAAAACCTTGCAGGCAAGAAGGGGCTGGAAAGAAGTATACCAAGTCATGAAAGGCACGGACCTACATTCAAGATTGCTCTATCCAGCAAAGCTTTCATTTAGAATGAAAGGGCAGATAAAGTGCTTCTCAGATAAGACCAAATTCAAGGAGTTCATCATCACCAAGCCCTTATTATATGAAATGTTAAAGGGACTTACCTAAGGAAAAAAAGATCAAAACCATGAAGGCTAAAATGACAACTAACTGTCAACTGTCAACAACTGAACCTAAAAAAACCCAAAAACAAACCAAGCAAACAACAAGAACAGGAACACAATCATGAAAATGGAGATCATGTGGAGGGTTATCAGGGAGGAGGGGGAAGGAGAAAAATAGGGAAAAAGGTACAGGGAATAAGAAATATAATTGGTAGGTACAAAACAGTCAGTAGGAGGCTAAAAATAGTATGGGAAATGGAGAGGCCAAAGAACTTATGTGTATGGCCCAAGGACATGAACTAAGGGGGGAATGCTGGAGGGAATGGGGGTATCAGGAGGATGGAAATAAAGGGGAGAAAACAAATTAGGTAACTGTAACGGCACAATAAATTAAATACACTTAAAAAAATAAAGTAACTGACCTGTTTGTAAATCAAGTCACATGAGATATTCACAGAAGCTAAATCAGGAACTAGTCCCTGGGTATTCTCTCAGAAAAGCACATGCCTGGTCCCATCATGGTGAACTTCTATTCTGGGGAGTAGTGGTAGCAGCCACATATCCCAATGGACTGATGAACTATATTGTACCCCAACTTGTACCTAACACGGGTTATACCCAAATGGCTTAGCACGTACTAGTCTAAGTGCTGGGAAAGCATGCCTGTGGCCCCAGTTTAGGTAACCTGTACATCATCCGATCAACCTTGGGCTTGGGTGTCAAATACTAACCCGTCAGGGGTAGCTAGTCCTTGAAGCCTTGCGGGCCCACATTTTTTTAACCCAGATATGAGTATTGGTGGTATTCACTGCTAGCCATGGTCAGGCATACATTTCTGTCTCAAAAAATATTAGAGCAGGCCTTTCAACATACTTGGGAAGAGATCTTGCCTTCTTAATATATTCGTTGATTAGACAACTCTCAGTGCCAGTATAGAGCAGTGTGCTGACAGTCTCTATGAAAATGTGATGAATTTAATTCTTTTATATCACCATTTTTCCTTTATTTATGTCACAAAGTACTTTTGGAGTATCTACTATGTACTGTGCTACATCCTGGGAGCACAAGATGAGTATGATGCCCTTCCTTCTACTAACACTCTAGACAGCAAAGTGGACATGAACAGAAAACCAGAATGTCACACTGGAGCTCACCAGGCACGGAGGGAGAGAGGAGGTGGAGGGAGGGCCTCTCAGGTTGTGGATATGAAAAGGCAAGGAGTTAGAAAATGCATCAGGATTTGGAGAGTAAAGTTATTCCTGAAATAGAGGGCACGCGTGTGTGTGTGTGTGTGTGTGTGTGTGTGTGTGTGTGGTGGGGTGGGGGGCAGTGGGACTGGTGATGGAGGTGAAGCCCCAACTGCAGGGTGGGATCTGACTGCAAAGCACATTCATGCTACTTTAGGGAAGTTTCACTTGACCCTGAGAAGGCAAAGAGGTGCAAATAAAAAAAGAGAGAGAAAAATGAACACAAAAAATAATTAAATTCTGGCTCTGACATTTACTAATTATATTGTGCCAATGATTGGAAATAGCGCTGTCTCTATATCCTCATTGGTACAGATAAACATGATACCACCTAGCTGGCAGAGTTAGTTTGGAGGCTACACGAGACAATGCTCATAACATTAAGAACTACTGCATGTTAGATTCTAGACCTATGCCAACTGGTACAGGAGCCACTAGTCACAGGTGGCCACTTAATTAAAATTAAATAAATAAAAAGATTTATTTTTGAGATGCACTAGTCATCTTTCAACTGCACAGTAGCCATATGTGGCCAGCGACTCCCACTGGAGCCCTAATGCAGAACATAGGCACCATTGCAGAGCACGTTATTGGGCAGTGCTATTGTAGAGAGGTTTCCCTTGCCTACTGGAAGCACCAGGCTAACTGATGTGGTTAATGTGCTGCTGGTATGTGCTACGCAGTATTATTAAAAAGTTTTTCTTTTAAAATAAAGCTTGGAAATGGACTTAGATCAGGACAGGGTTTCCTTCTGAGATGTCAGTCAAGAGCTGGCGCATAGCCCTGTGCTGACTGCAGCTGCAGCCCCAGTTCTAGGCTTGGAATTGCACTTGGCTCTCTTGGAAATGGCCAGAGTGATGAGCAAAGTGCTCTGAGACAGAGGCACAAGTGTCCCTGGGGACTTACCCCAGGATCTGAACTATACTCTCCATGGGATCGCCTGTAGGCACACCTCGTGCCATTTCAAATAACAGCTTAATTCATCCTGTCCTCTTTACTGCTGTTTCGTAGCCCAGAACACCAGGGGATGATGGCCATTTCTGGTGACAGGTAAGACACCTGCACTAAACTCTCAATTTGTTTCAACTTAGGCCACTTTCCCAGAAAGAGTTTATTAACTTCCAGTTTCTATTTAACGTTGGCTTTGCTCAGCCAGTTAGCTGAAGTTAGAAGCACAGGTCCTTTTTCTACAGGGCAGTTACTTTCAGCATTAAAAAACTTTAGAGGGATTTTTGAGAGAATGGAATGTATAAAACAGAGTTGGTAAATTAGAAAACAAACAAACAAAAAACCCCTAAAGCTTTCTTTAACCACCTTGGGAAGACAAAGGTTCTTGCTGACAATTGTGTCATGGTACTCTATTACTTTGTACACATAAATGACTTTTACTTGGGAAGCAAGAAAACACATATGGAAATGTTATAAAGAAGTCAAGTGAGAGGCCATGGGAGAAATGAAATATATTTGTGTAGCAGGAATCTGGCATTTGTTGAGGGGCATTTGCAAATACAGAAGGCTGCTGGGAGAGAAGTTCCCTGTGGCCTGCAGTGACCTGGGGAATTTTGATGAATCGGGAGAGATTCAGCTGTCAATGAGAGTGGTTGGGACTATGATGAGAAAAGGGAGGGATTTCAGACCAGGGAAAAATGCTCTCAGTTGTAGAGATGGGAATGCCCTCGTGTTCTTCAGTGGGAAGTAAATAGACCATTTTGACCAGACACACATGGGTCATATGGGTGAGAAATAAATGAGAAGTTTTGATGTTGTTTAGGCCAGATTGAGTGGGAAAGAACAGACCTTCAATAATAGAGCAATAATTAAGTTTTTTTTTACTGTATACTTGGACTCAGGCAATGAGCTAAAATATTTTTAACAGACATTATTTTAAAAAATTTACTGATTAGAGAAAGAGAGGGAGGGAGAGAAACATCAATTTGTTGTTCCACTTATTTATGCATCCATTGGTTGATTCTTTTTTTTTTTCTAAGATTTTATTTATTTATCTTTAGAGGGGAAGGGAAGGAGAGAGGGAGAGAAATATCAATGTATGGTTGCCTCTCATGAGTCCCCTGGTGGGAACTGGCCTGCAACCCCAGGCATGTGCCCTGACTGGGACTCCAACCGCAGTCCTTTGGTTCACAGGCCCGCGCTCAATCCATTGAGCTACACCAGCCAGGACCATTGGTTGATTCTTTTATGTGCCCTAACTGGGGATCAAATCCACAACCTTGGTGTGTGGGGACAACACTCCAACCAACTGAGTTTACCCAGCTAGAGCCTAACATACATTATTTAATTTAACATTCACAACAGTCCAGTGAAGTAGACACTAATATTCACATTTTACAGATGAGGGCACTTAAATTTAGAGAGGTTAAGTTATCTTCCCAAGGCTGAAGTGTTGGAAGACAATTCTCCATTGGTCTCTTGCATCTCTGTTTTTTAGAGCCGGGCCACTGGCTGCCTCTGTGCCGGACTAAGCTCTCTGTAGATGTTTGTGTGACTAACCATTTTGAAAAACAGAGCTAGTTAGTGTTTCCTCTTGGAGAATAGAGCAGGTTTATTTACTTTCTAGTATAATAAAAATAATATATTCCTCTGGGTCAAATGTTAGTCGGGCTTCACTGCCCCTTATACAAATTTGGATTTTCTAAGCTCAGGGATTTTTTTCTCCCCTGGAATGCATATAGAGGAGTCACTTGATTCTTTCACATTTCCCTGTGGGAACTGAGGCTCAGGATGGTGAAGTAAATGGTGACACTTTGGCTACTTCATGGTACTGCTCTGAGCAGTTTTTTGTTTTTAATGAAATGAACTTATTTATTTTTAATTACATTTGTTAATTATTTGTTTAATTTCCTTGGCTCTGACCCAGCGGTGTGGTGTCTTCTCCTAGCACCTATGAAACGGAGGCAGACGTGTTAGCATTCAGGTTGGGTAGTCTCAGAGCGCTCCCCAGAGTTCATCAAAGAATCTGGCAAATACTGAAGTGAGCTTGGAAGGCATCACAAGTCAGCTATTAGGTGGTAAGAGCCTGTGCTAGAGTTTTTTTGAAAGAATGGAATGGGTGCTGGAAACAGGAAGGAAGAAACAAGATTGAGAGAGAATATTTTGGGATGCAGTGTGGAGCAGGAGCTAGCCAGAAAGTATAAAGGGTCAAAAGATATAATAACATTCTAAGTTTGAGCAGATGAATGCAGAAATTAATAAACTGAGTAACTACAACCTATTCTTGGAGGAGCAGTGGTAACTTCTTTTATGCTTTTAGAGTTTTATTTCTCTGAAGTTAAGAGCTGCATATTTAAAAAATTCTTGCTCTGGCTGGTGTGTCTCAGTGGGTTGGGCATTGTCCTGTGAACCAAAAGGTCACCAGTTTGATTCCCAGTCTGGGCATGTGCCTGGGTTGCAGGCCAGGTCCCCAGTTGGTGGTGTGTAAGAGGCAACTGACTGATATTTCTCTCATACATCATAGTTGCTCTCCCTCTTGTTCTCCCTCCCTTCCCCTGTCTCTGAAAAGAAATAAATAAAATCTTAAAAAAAAATTCCTTTGCATAAGATCTAGCAGAGGAAGCATGCATAAAAGATATCAACTAAATCTCTCCTGTGCTTACCTGGTCTTGAATTTGCATGGCAGGGCTGTTGAGAGGACCTGGGAGGTAGCTGCTTACTGTTGGCACTTCTGTGTGTGAGAGATTGGGGTTGAGAAGAGGAGAGCGGGCTGGAGTCATGCCCCTTAGCTTTTGTGGCCATCTCAGGCATTCGCCGGCTGATGGCAGGCTGTGTCTCTCTCCCAGGGAAAAGCTTGCTTCCTAAGCACCGCACTTTCGAGAAAAGACTGCTTTTGTTATGTTGGGTGAGTGCTTTGCCCTCTTCCGCGTTTCTTGGATGGATTTCTCAATAATAAAAGCACAAAATGTCTTTTACTGCTCCAGCAGTGTCATTTATGCTGACAAGAGTTTAAATACTTTTTTCTTTGTTGCCTATATAATTTGGGGGGTTTCCTGAGCAATGAAGAACAAAGCAAACGGCAAAGAAATGCCATCTACTTGTGTATTATATCTTCTGGGACTCTCTGCTTTAACCAGTTGTCAGTTCAGAAAATTGTGTCAGGTCGTATTTTTCAAATAAGGAGAAACACTCCAGGAGGATCTAAGTTGATGGAACCTGAGGGGCACAGAGGCAGTGTTCAGTGTGTTGTGTTCCTTATGGGAAAAGAAAATTGCTCAGTGTTTTGTATTTTTGAATCAGTTGCCAATGTTTGGTGAACTTTATCTACTGTTACACGTTCGCCTAGTGAGTAGCAAAGTGGGTGATTTCAAGACAGTGTTGCTGTCCCTCCCAGGAAGTCTGTGGAGGTGACACTTTACACCTACCTCTCTTACTGGAGCCCAGGTGACTTGGGAACACGGTAGCACATCTAGTGGTAAAATTTTTTTAATCTTTAAAAAAGGAGACATGGTCTTTATTAGACGAGTTTAGGGATTATAAATTAGTCAGCCATAAATGTTCTGTATAGACATGGCTTGGGTTTCTTTTCCTTCATTTTTCGTTCTTCCTCTTCTGGCTGTGTGTGTGTGTGTGTGTGTGTATCATTTTAAACATCTCCTGTATCTATAGATAACAGGTTCTCAGCTGAGGCGCTGAGTATGTCACTGAAAGCCCAGTGGAGTTAAGTGTGTAAAATCAGTCTGAACATGTGCTGTAATGGATTTGACCTCAAAGAGCACTACAAAGAGAAATTGCAGATAACCATCTGAACTGACTTCTGAAGCTTGTAGTTCTGACTCCTATGATAGAGAGGAGAGTTAGACCAAACACATAGAAATGGACAACTCAGAGATAGCAAAATGTATGAGTCTGATTTTAAAAGAAAGTGAAGCTAAATTTGAAAAAAAAACTTATTTTCTAGCTCTTTTAAAAAGAGGTTTTTTCTTTGGTTCTTCCCAAATGCCCATGAAGTACAATAAATACTTTGTAGCACACACTATAGTTTTCCAGATCATATTGGTACCTGTTAAAATAAATATCTAATCAATATGTAAACATATGTATAAAATACAAAATTACTAAAACATTACCCTCTAAGCAGGTGACAGTACCACAGAGGTAACTTAGTCTTACCGTCACGTAGGCCAAAAACAACCTTAACAACAGTGATTTAGGCATTGACTTTACTGCTTCTGTGATGGGCATTTCAGTAATTTATGGTTTATTTTTTTACTGCTACAAAGGTAAGGTGTTCAGAGTCATAAAATTGCAGACATTATGAAATGTTGAGGTAAGCTTCATTTTTGCCATTGTTACCTCGGACATACCATTCCTAGCACATGCACTTTTTCCACTGCTGAGATCAGTTTGTATGTTTGCAGTCTTTGTTTTACAGAACTTAACCAGTGACTAAGCATTTGTTACACAGCTAGCTGGGCCTAGAGCTAAAGCACGTGGCCGTGAAGCAGCTCTAGGCTAAGGGGTTTACCTTAGCGGTTTCAAGCTATGATCTTGATCTTGTGTTACCCAGACCCAAAACAACATGCTCTCATCTGCTAGGCCATAGGAATTTAGTATAGGTCCTCAAATATACAAACTCAAACGTGCACATAAAGGCCTCTATACTTGGGCCGTTATTTGTGGACTATATGATTTCTGATATTGCCATAGTCACATGTAAACACACTTTATAATAAGGAACAATGAAAATATCAGAGTAAAATGTCCAAATGCCACAGAAAACAGGGAGTGGTACCAAATAAGGCAGAGATATATTAATTCAATTGACTTTGAAGTTACATTGACCTTTGACTTTTTGCTTTCATTTAGAATTGTTTTCTTTTTTTTTTCATAGTGGAATGGCTAGGTTTCTACTTGGAACATTTTTTGAGCGCATTTGTTACTTAGAGAAATGTTTCAGCAAAACATTCTTACAAGTGTCAGATGATATGCTAGTGATTATGGCTGCTACGCTGAATAGTTATTTCTAAACAGTGCTTGCAAAATACTTCACTGTATAATTTGTGGTGTAGTTACAACTGATGGCACCGTTTAGAAAAATGTTTCTCTAAATTAACTCTCATGGTGAAGATGAAGCAAGATGACTTCCAAGTTGCCTTTTGTGTATTATGCTTCTTTCTTTATTCCGCTTCTTGGGGTTTTCCTTCCCATTGTTTGGAGTCTGAGATCAGTGCAGTATAAGATTGTGTCAGAAGTATGATAGCTATCATGTGCCACCCTTGCATGTATGCAGAATGTCGAGATATAAGCCCCCAGGTTTGCATTTTGGTTCATGAATAATGTAGAGCCAAAATTCTGTTGTGTAGGTCTGAACTTGCTCTTGCTAAAGTAAACAAAATAAATGGTAAACAGGAATAAAGGGAATGTTTACTATAACTGTCAACAGAAATATTCAGTGCTATAAAACAACCAACGTGAAGGCAAACATATTTACAACTAACATTATTTGGGTAGTTTTTTTTCCCTCTGTCTATTTATGGAGCCTCAGAGCAAAGAAGACAGTGTATAGAGAAGCGTCTTAAAGTGATTGTTTGTGTTTGTTCTTTTTTGCATGTCTGAGAATGAAGCACTTCAGCTTCAATCATCATTTTGCTGGTTTTTAAAAGCGTTTTTCCTTGTTTTATGGACCACACCAAGCTGAGCACAGCAGCCTGCATAACACTGTGCTGTAGGGTGTGAAGTTGAAGTCATTGAACACAGAATTTCCCCAGTGTGACTCAGTGGCAGAACCCCTTGTTTTAAATGTGTGTGTGCTGTTCCGCTGAGAAAATGCAATGTTCAGTGGCTCTCCGAGATTCTCATTTCATACCTACGGAGAAGAGGCTCACTGGCTGCCTATTGAGTTTCACTGTGAAGTAATACAGATGGTCTGGTTCAAGGTTCTTTAAAAGGCCCACAGGGAAAGATGTTATATTTCTGCTTATTTCTCCCTTCTTTACATGCATTTCTTCTCTTTTAAAAAGTATATTTGCCCTGGTTGGGTAGTGTAGTTGTTTTGAGTGTTGTCCTGCTATGCCAAGGTTGCAGGTTTGATTTCTGGTTAGGGTCCACACAAGATGCAGGCAGCAAATGCACACATAAACAACAGATTGATCTCTCTTGCTCTCTCTCAAAATCAATAAACATGTTTTCAAATGTACACTTTGTAAAATAGGTCAAATGTGATATTACTCTAATTTTGATGTAGGTACAATACATGAAAACTAACAAGCCTTCTAATGAAGGCTGCCTTCTGCCAGTGTATCACCCTGATTTGGGGCACTAGTCTCTTCTGGGTAAGTGCTGAATTTGGTTCACATCAAAGGCTGTAATCGGAGCACTGGGCAGCTAGAAAGTTGCCAACTGCATTGTGGCTTTTCTAAATGCTGCAGTGTTTCTCTAGACTGACTGAATTTACCCCCTTGAAGACATTGATAGCGAGTACCTCAGTCTGTGAAATCTAAAATAGAGGAATTAGCCGAAAGAGAACTATATTTAAATAATATGCACAGCATTTTAAAATCCTTCAGAACGTTAGGAAGAGCCTTTGGAGTAATTTGATAGTTTACATTTTATATCACCTCTGTTAAATGAATAACTATCGAATGGAAAAATGTCCCTGCTACTTCCTAGGCAGTTTTTGGCAAATGATTTGTTTTCCCATTATACCTGTGTATAGCCTTATAGTTGTCAGGACATTGCTTTCAATGGGTTTTTAGCTAGTAGGGTAAAACACATTTCTTTTGTCATTAGGTGGAAAAATGTTTTCTGCTGGAAGCAGAGAAATTGTATGCAGATGACTTTAGCTTTCTTGCAAGAAAAGTGTGAATGGATATGCATTATAGGATATGCAAGTGGAATTTAGAGACTCACTTGTGAATGTAAACTATGAATACTACTTGAATCACTTCCATTTGCTTGAAAAAAAATAATCATGATAGCTAAGACTGAAAACAGTAGAGGAAAGTGAATGTGTCAGCAATGTAAATGTGGGTACAGACTTAAATGGAGAATCGTTAGTTGCAGTAATACAAAGTAAGTTCACTGAGTTCATTTCCATTTTGAAAATAATTTTCAATTTCATATGTAGTCATTAAAAATAAAAAAAAGAGTAAGAAAGGGAAAAAAGGATAGTTTAGGCTTTCGCCATATATGTCAACTCAATACAAAGTAAAACAAGCAGACACACTCCTTGGCTTATATTGTGTTAAGTAAATAACTAATTTGGTGGATAGTTTTGAGTAAAACAAAGTGATAGTTTTGCACTGTTCAGAAAAAAACATCTATTTAAATGGGAAGTACAGACAAGTTGTTATGCAAAGTACTTGTTGATATTTTGAAAATACATCACAATATAAGATATTATTTTCCCCCACTCCCACTTTTGGAAAAGAATGTTCTAAAATACAAAGTTGATGAGAATGAAATTATTACATGGAGAAGAAATTTAACTTGGGAAAACTCTGTCCTTGGGTTGAGATTTGTGTATATTCACATAATTTTTCTTTTTTAAAAAATATTTTATTTATTTATTTTTAGAGAAAGAAGAGGGGAAGTAGAAAGAGAAACATCAGTGTGTGGTTGCCTCTTACGTACTGCCTACTGGGGATCTGGCCCAGTAGGGGGCCAGGCATGTGCCCTTCCTGGGAATTGACTTGGCCACCTTTTGGTTCACAGGCCATCATTCAATCCACTGATCCACACCAGCCAGGGCCACATAACATTTTTCTTTGAGCCAGTTGCAGAGTTTTTAACCACCATATCACTCATCGGTTATGAAATGAATGCTAACAAGTTAAGAGATGGTTTTTAAGGGTTATATGTGTTAAGAAGGAAAGAGGTAGCACTTCAAGTGTTGTTGATACTGGGAAAATGTCCCTACAAAAACTAAATGGTATTTGCTTTAAAAAGAAGCAGAAGAAAAAAATGCATAATAAAAATACAGAGCCCTGACTGTTGTGGCTCAGAGGGTTGGGCATCGTCTGGAAAACTGAAAGGTTGCTGGTTTGATTCCCCATCAGGGCACCTGCCTGGGTTGTAGGCTAGGTCCCCAGTTGGGGGCATGTGAGAAGCAGCTAGTTGATATTTATCTCCCTCTCTCTAAAAAAAAATAAAAAATCTTTAAAAAATATGAAAAAATAAAAATTCAGGATGTCTGCAAAGAATGAGCATTATAGAAAAAGAATTGGGTCTGAGTTGACAAAAAAGACATTGAGATATAAAAATGTGTTTGAACTTTTTTTGGATTGACCTGATTAAAAAAATTAAATCATTTTGTGAACAGAAGAACAGATTATAGTCATCATTGTGATGCTGTTGTCAGAGAAAAAAATTGCCAGCATATTTCTAGGTTGTGTTAAGCACAGATGTGAAAAAGATGAGCCAGAAAAAATCTTTCTAAATGTTAGTTACAAAGTAAGTAGGATATTATGCCACCTCTTGTTTCTTTTGCTTTTGAAGTTCTGCAAAGAAATTAAGTTTTTAAAAGAATTTCATTGTTTAAAGTTGAGAAAGGGTCAAGTGAATTGGAATTGTTAAATGATATAAGGTTTTTATGAGGTAAATGTATGACAATTGTTCCTGACATCCATAACACTGAGCTGCTCATTAGTCAATAGCCCACTTATGGTGGTCTAACACACTGGTAAGTTGCCAGGTATTGTATGGGATCCAGAAAAGTCTTAGCATTCCCTGTGATGGAGTTTGCAATATAGCCATGGAAGGCCAATGCAACAACTGAGTTCGAGAGAAGTAGTATCCGTTTGATTTGCTGAAGGGGGCTTCCTGGGGACCATGAAGATTTACTTGGGTTTCAAAATGAACAAGTCAGAAAGAACAATGAGACAAGAAAACTGTTTTAGCAAGAGATGCAGGATGCATAGAGAATGAGTAAGGGTGAAAGAGCAAAGAAGAATGGCAGAAGTTCAAAATGTTTGCTGTCATTTGAAGCTGATGCAGACACAGTTCTTAATTCTGAATATTTCATATTTGTTTCTTTGGAGATCAACACATCATAAAGTGAACAAATATACATTTTTAGTGATGCAGAAGTTTAAAGGAAGCACACCTGGCCCTTACTATTTCAGAATTAGAAATGATCTTACACAAATCACTTTCTCATTTTATATATTAGTATGAGAGAATTAAGTTAGTTAAGGAAGGTTACCCATATTGTTAATTTTAGGGTGAGGAATAAAAGCCAAATTTGATGTAGGCGGGTGTTCTTTCTGTTAAATCCTGCTGACTTTCTTGTGTAAAATAAAAAAAAACACAACTTTAACCTTTTAATTTGAGGCCTCTTCGATAATATTTACAATTTTTTAAATCCTCACCCAAGGACATTTTCTCAGTGCATTTAGAAAGAGAGAATTGAGAGAGAGAACATCAATGTGAGAGAGAAACATTGATTGGTTGCCTCCTGAATGCACCCAGATCAGGGATGTTACCAGACTGGAGCAGGATCAAACCCGAAAACGAAGTATGTGCCCTGACCGGGAATTGAACTCTCAACAATTCAGTTATGGGATAGTAATCCAATCAACTGAGCCACATTGCCCAGGGCTTCAATGAAAATTTTTTAACAGAAGTGAGGTTTGATGGTTAAACCTTGGGAAAAGATTCTCATGAATTTTTTCCCAAATTTAACCTTTATAATACTTTTTTCCATTACCATTTAGTCCCCTGATAATCCCCTCCCTCCAGCAATCATCACATTGTTGTCCATGCCCATGAGTCCCTTTTCATTTCTGCTCAATCCTTCCACCCCTTACTTAACGCCTATGAGCTGCCATCTGCTCTCCATCTATGAGTCTGTCTCAGTTTTGCTTATTAGTTCAGTTCATTAGATTTCACATGAGTGAAATCATGTGTTATTTTTATTTCTCTAACTGGCTTATTTCACCTAGCATGATGTCTTCCAGGTCCATCCATGCTGTCTCAAAAGGTAAAAATTAATTCTTTTTAAAGAATTCCATCACGCAAATGTCTCAAAGTTGTTTTATGTGCTCATTTATTGATGGATACTTGGGCTGCTTCCGTATCTTGGCAATTGTAAATAATGCTGCAATGAACATATGGGTGCTTATGTTCTTTCAGATTAGTGTTTTGGATTTCTTTGGATATATCTCCAGAAGTGGGATAGGTGGGTCAAAAGGCAGATCCATTTTTAATTTTTTGAGGTATCCCCACACTGCTTTCAACAGTGGCTGCACCCACAGTGCAGAATGGTTCTACTTCTAAACATCCTTGCCAGGACTTGTTGTTTGTTGATTTATGGATGATAGCCATTCTGATAGATGTCAGATGGTATCTCATGGTGGCTTAATTTGAATTTCTCTGAATGATTAATGTTGAGCATCCTTTCATATGCCTATTGGTCATCGGTATGTCCTCTTTGGAGAAGTGTCTATTCAGACCCTTTGCACATTTTTTAATTGGGTTGATTGTTCTTTTGGTGTTTGGTTTTGTGAGTACTTTATACATTTTGGACATTAATCTCTTACTAGATATTTTGGCGAATATGTTCTCCCATTCTGTGGGTTGTCTTTTTATTTTTTAAATTTCATTTGCTGTGCAAAAGTTTTTTAGTTTGATGTAGTCCCATTTGTTTATTTTTTTCTTTTGTTTCCCTTGCCTGGGGAGATATATCCAATAAAAAATTTGTACAAACAATATCTGAGATTTTGCTCCTTGTCTTCTTCTAAGATTTTTATGGTTTCAGATCTAACACTTAAGTCTTTGATCCATTTTACATTTATTCTTGTGTGTAGTATAATAAGGTGGTCTAGTTTCATTTTTATGCATGATTCTGTCCAATTTCCTAATACTACTTATTGAATAAACTATCTTTAGCCCATTGTATGTGCTTGCTTCCTCCACTGAATATTAATTGACTATGAAGGTGTGGGCCTCTTTCTGGGTCCTCCATTCTGTTCCATTGATCTGTGTGTCCACTTTTATGCCAATACCAGGCTGTTTTGATTACTATGGTCTTGTGAAATTTGAGAGCAATGCTCATCATGGGTGTTCATGCATTTGATCCATTGAGATTGCTCAGCAGTGAAAAGTTCCTGTGTTTTTAGTGATGATCTCAATCAAAGGCTGTCACCAGAACAAAGAAAAATGTGTTTTAGATGTTCTTTATTGATATACATTAACCTTTTAACCTTAAGAATTGACAAAGCCACTAAAAATACTTCTTTCCTGCATGGTTCCTGGTGCTGGCTGCATTCCATGATTGTTTCAAGGGTGCTTTATATTCTGCTGAACCTGTCTCTTTTTTTTGCCAGCTGGTGATGTGCTTGTCTACCAATGTTTTAGAAAATGATTAATAAGCTTCCTCATCTCACAATGAAAAAAGGGGAGGTTCAAATCATTCCTAAATGCACAGGGATGAAATGCAGAATGATCTCTTTTGAGTCAGTAGCCCCATAATAGGCACCTACTCCAGCTGAATTGTAGAATGAGTTATTCTCATGACAGCATGAAAACCTTGAAAGTATGAAAGAATATGCAAAATTAAATGTCACTTATTAATGTGTGCATTTATAATTTTAATGTTATTTTTTTAGAATTCAAGTCAACACTAAGATATTACCTTCAACAGTTTTTGAGTGGGTTCAATTTCTGTTTATGTTAATAATGTCAAATTTTTTTAGAATGCATTCTGTTTTGAGCCTCTGCTTCTGATGTATGACCAGAATGACCATCCCTGTTTCTTCTTCATTTGTAGACTTTTCTTCTTGTTTGAATTAAGAGAAAAAGGAGAATCCATTTTGGATTTAGTCTTGTGTATAGTATAAGAAAGTGGTCTGGTTTCATTTTTCTACATGATTTTGTCCAGTTTTTCCAACACCACTTATTAAATAAGCTATCTTTAGCCCATTGTATGTGTTTGCTTCCCCCATTGACTGTAAAGGTGTGGGTTTATTTTTGGACTCTCTATTATGCATTGATATATGCATCTGTTTTTTTATTCTATACCATGCAGATTTGATTACTGTAGCCTTATAATATAGTTTGATATTAGGTAGCAAGATTCCTCCAACTTTGTCTTTCTCAAGATTGCTATTGCTATTCAGGGACATTTATACTTCCATATAAGTTTTTGAAATACTTGTTCTAGTTCTGTAAAAAACATCATTGGAATCTTGATAGGAATTGCATTGAATCTATAGATTGCTTTGAGTAGTGTGGACATTTTAATTATGTTATTTCTTCCTATCCATAAACATAGTATATGCTTCTAATTATTTGTATCTTCTTCAGTTTCTTTATTCAGTGTCTTATAATTTTCTGAAGACATCTTTTTTATCCTTTGTTAGATTTATTCCTAGGTATTTTGTTTTTTTAAAGGAATTGTGAATGAGATTGTTTTCTTAATTTCCCTTTCTTTTAGTTCATTATTGGCATATAAAAATGCAACTGATTTCTTGATATTAATTTTCCTCTTACTTTGCTGAATTTTTTGAGCAGTTCTAGTAGTTCAGACCTCAAACTATAAAAATTCTAAAAGAAAACTTAGGCAGAAAAATCTTGGACATTACTCATAGCAATATTTTTTACTGATATACCTCCCAGATTAGGGAAACAAAATGAAAGAATAAACAAATGAGACTACATCAAAAAGTTTTTGCACCTCAGAGGAAACCATCAATGAAATAAAAAAAGACATCCCATGGAATGGGAGAAGATATTCGCTGATATATCTGATAAGGGCTTAATATCCAAAATTTATATAGAACTTAAAAGCTCAACACCAGAAAAACATCCAATTAAAAAATGGGCAACGGGTCTGAATAGACAGTTCTCCAAAGAGGACATACCGATGACCAATAGGCATATGAAAAGATGCTCAACATTAATCATTCAGAGAAATTCAAATTAAGCCACCATGAGATACCATCTGACATCTATCAGAATGGCTATCATCCATAAATCAACAAACAACAAGTGCTGGCAAGGATGTTTAGAAGTAGAACCATTCTGCACTGTGGGTGGGAATAGAGATTGGTGCAGCCACTGTTGAAAGCAGTGTGGGGATACCTCAAAAAATTAAAAATGGGCCCTGGCTGGTGTAGCTCAGTGGATTGAGCGTGGGCCTGTGAACCAGAGGATCGCGGTTCGATTTCCAGTCAGGGCACATGCCTGGGTTGTAGTCCAGTTCCCTGCAGGCCAACTCCCAGCAGGGGACGCACAAAAGGCAACCATACATTGATGTTTCTCTCCCTCTCTCCTTCCCCTCTAAAGATAAATAAATAAAAAATTTAAAAAAAATTAAAAATGGATCTGCCTTTTGACCCAGTAATCCCACTTCTGGGGATATATCCAAAGAAACTGGTTTGAAAGAACATAAGTACCCCTATGTTCATCACAGCATTATTTACAACATTTACAGTATATTTTAATTAAAATTTCATATAAAATGTGATGTACAGGCTGAGATTATTTTCTAATTGTTCCAGGACTAGATGTGTGTGTATTTGTGCACACATACACACACACATGTACATGTACCTTAGAGACAAAAAAGACAAACATTGGAGGTTTAGAAGCTCAAACACATCGCCCATAAATACCTCAGTTGCATATTGAGACTGCATGGGGTCTCCAACTCTGTCTTACTACTGCTGGGGAAACCAATTGAGGGAAATTGTCTATATTGTAGTAACAGAATTTTCTGTCTTGTACTGCTTTCCAATAAGATTGCATAATTTTATGATAACTAGTTATTGCAACAAAATTTCTAGGACAAAGGGCAGTATTTGTGTGATTTGGTCAAGTGAATTTATCAGGTGTTTGAGAAGCACAATGTGAAGCAACCAGAGGTGTAGAATCATTTTTTTTTTCTCTGAAAGAGTGTTAAAATACAGAAGCTCTGCTGACTGTTGAATTTGACCTTGAGCTTGTAATGACAGTGAACATAAATGAGATGTTATCAGTTCCGTAAAGTCTGCATCTACAAGCACAACTTTTTCTTCCAGTATGCTTAGTGGTATCAGATCTTTGTCCATATACCTAATGCACGCAGTAAAGGGAACTAAGTTATTAAGCTTCTGCTAAATGATAGCACAGAATCAGTGTTTCACATATATTTTAATTCAATTTAGCTTCACATCAGTCGAGTGGGTGAGAATTAATGTCCCATAGCCATAGTAGGAGAAACTAAAGTTCAGAAGCTGAAGAACTTGCTCATGGTCACACCTGGAGAAAACTGGGGCCAGGCAGCAAACACGGCAATTACACTTCCAATGTCCATGAATACAATTCAGGAATACTTCTATCCCACACATCTTTAAACTCCTGCTTTTACAACAACATCCTCATTGCTGCTGACAAATGACCTTTTCTTGCTTTAGAAAGCTTGTTGCTTAGTCCAAACTCATCAATGTTGAAGTCCTTTTGGCTGAAGTGTGGTGGTTGGCCTTTGTAGTGTTCCGGTCTGTCCTATCCATTAGAGCTTTTTGAGGCCATGGAGCCATATTGCCTTGGCACTGAAGGAATTTAAGAAAAATAATGGAGTCCTGGTCTCCATCGGTCACAAAAGGATCCCATACCTTAGGGAGAGCTACAAAGGGACACACAAAATCAAATAACTGAAAAAACAACTGAAAAATTGTGCTTGTTTACTCTCAGCAAGGAGGATTGATTTTTTTACTTGTTCTGTTTTCAATTAATTTACCTAATTTAACCTTTTAAAATGTCACCTTCCCTTCGAACCTCAGTAATAAATATAAATTTTTCTTGATTTAATTTCAGTAGCCTCTACATTTATCCTCAGCAACTGCTGCCCTTTTCAGTTGAGCTGGGATAAAGAATGAGTAAAAGGAGACATGGAAAGAAAGCTTTCAGAGCATTTTTACTAAGCATGAGCTTCTAGAATGTGTTGATACTTAAGTATCTGTAAGTATATTCTCCTTGGTTGAGGGTAGAATGGTAGCATTGAGGAAGAATAATAAATCAATGATAAGTTAATAAAACCAAAAACCTTACACACTAACCAGCTACAGAGGACTTCCCATGTTTGCAGTGAGTGATTTCAGAGACTTGCTGAACATAATGCCTTTTTACTTTGAACTTGACACACGTGCCCTACACCATTACTCAGCTGTCTAGCACTGGGCTGTAGACCAGTACTTCTGAAATTTTTATGTGTAATCAGATCACCTGGGATTCTTGTTAAAAGGCAGATATGGTTCATCAAGCCCTGGTGGGGCCGGGCACTGTATATTTCTAATAAGCTCATAGGTGACGCTGACGCTGCTGGTCTGCATTTTGAGTAGCAAGGCTATAAAATTTTGGTCCCTAAAAGTATCTTAAGGACTCTACATGGGAAATATAGCATGTGTTTATATGTACTATACCCATATAAAGAGAATCATGTAGTGTAATATTTTGAAGGAAGTTTTATCCCAAGTACAGCTGATGTTTGAACAACGTGGGGGTTAGAGATGCTGACTTTCCAACACAGCTGAAAATCGGTGTATCACTTTTGACTCCTCCCAAACTTAACTACTAGAAGACTATTGTCAACAGGAAGCCTTACTGCCAAATAGTTAACCCATATTTTGTGTGTTATATATGTTATATACTGTATTCTTACAATAAAGTAAGCTAGAGAAAAGAAAATATCATGAAGAAAATTGTAAGAAAGAGAAAATATATTTATAATATTTACTGGAAAACATCTGCATATATGTGGACCTGTGCAATTCAAGCCTCTGTCATACGAGAGAGTCAATTGTATTTCTACATGAGAAGGACAAAATGAGTGACAGCTACAGTTTATGACGTAGTCCACGCGGGGCGAAGTGCTGCCATATCTTATATTCTTTGGTTCTCACATCCTCGATAAGACATCTAAATGATCATTTACATTTATAGATAAGTAAACCAAGGTGTAAAGCAATGGTACAAAACCCCATGAGGACATGCAACTAGTCAAGCACTAACTAAAAGGCTGCGTTCAAAGATTTCAGGCATTTAGAGGTTGCTCGCCTCTAGAACCTGTGTTATTAATCACCACTGTATTGTAAAATATAGGGTAGTCATTTAAGACTTTTTTATGAGATTAACAGATTAAGGGCATGAATTTTACAGTGGGGAGTGGATCTGAGGCCTGTATCTTTTATTTACTGACTGTTTGACCCTGAGAAAATTTTGCAGCTCCAATTTCCTCACTTGAAAATGAAAACAATACCTGCTCTGCTCTTCTCTGGAGAGCATTTGGAAGGTGAGAAAATCAAGTGAGATCATGTTGTGATCTGTTCTGTGAACTGTAAGGTAGCACATGTTCACTATAGCTTCCTCCTCCCCTCAAACATTCATTGTCTGTTGCGTATCAGAATAGGCATAATAGCTTTAAAATGAACTCAATGTCTGGCTTGACCTCATTTGGTACTTGTTGGGAGGAGAAGCTCAGTGCACACGGGGAGCGTGCTACATCTGGGTGAAAAATATGTCATCTGATGCCCAGTACTGTTCTGCCCAATGTATGCCCTGTTTCTTTATCTTCAGTTTGAAAAATGGGGAGCATATCATTCCCGAATTTCTTCCCAGGTGAAACAGCTGAGTTTTTTATTTTGACTTTCAACTGATATATAACAGCTGATTGGTTAGGTCTAAAGAGTTTCTATGATGATGATTTTGCAACTTTTGTGATACCTTTTATTACATTCTAATAAAAGAATTTATCTTGTTAAGAGCTGTAACTAATTTTCATTTTGAATAAGTTTAAAAGTGTGACTAATTTTCATTTTGAACAAGTTCAAAAGTGATTACTGGTCAGTATATAATATTTTAGGCAGGGGGCTGTTTTAGGGAAATGTGACCTGTAACCCGGCTTTAGTAGAGATTACAAATCTCACAGCCAGGGAGAGGCAGCAGGAGCAAAATTCTGTGCTCTGCTTGTATGGAATAGGGAGAAAACCATGAAGAGAATAAATTCCTGAGGTCCATGGGGAGAGTGCGGAAGTAAAAGTTGGACATGACCGAGAGAAGGTCTGGAAGCCAGACAGGGCTATGGAAGAAAAGTGAATGGGTTAGGTGCCTGTTACATAGCAGGGACAACACAAAGAAGGAGGTGTTTCTTTTTTTTTTTTTAAAGATTTTATTTATTTATCTTTAGAGGGGAAGGGAAGGAGAGAGGGAGAGAAATATCAATGTATGGTTGCCTCTCATGCATCCCCTGCTGGGAACCGGCCTACAACCCAGCAATGCGCCCTGACTGGGCATCAAACCACGATCCTTCGGTTCGCAGGCCTGAGCTCAATCCACTGAGCTAGAAGAAGGTGTTTCTTAGAAATAGTCTCTATGGTCAATTAATATTTGACAAAGGGAGAAGAAGCATAAAATGGAGTAAAAATGGCCTCTTCAACAAATGGTGTTGGGAGATCTGGACACCTACATGCAAAAACATGAAACTTAATCACTAATTTACACCACAAACAAAAATAAATTCAAGGTGGATAAAAGATTTAAATATAAGTCATGACACCATAAAAGTCCTAGAGGACAAAATTGGCAGGAAAATCTCAGCAATATTTTTGCTGATATGTCGCCTAGAGCAAGGGACATAAAGGAAAGAATGAACAAATGGAACCTCATCAAATTAAAAAGATTCTGCATGGCTAAAGAAAACAGCATTAAAATGAATAGAGAACCAACTGTATGGGAAAACACATTTGCCAATGATACCTCAGACAAGGGTTGATCTCTAAAATATATAAAGAACTCACACAACTTCACTCCAGGAAGACAAAAAACCCAACTAAAAAATGGTCAAAACACTCAAGCAGACACTTTCCCAAGGAGGACACACAGAGGGCCCAAAGGCATATGGAAAGATGCTCAGCATCACTAGCCACAAGAGAGATGCAAATTAAAAACCACAATGAGATACCACCTCACACTGTTCAGAATGGCCAACATAAACAAATCAACAAACAAGTGTTGAAGAGGTTGTAGAGAAAAGGGAGCCCTAGTGCACTGTTGGTGTAAAGACAGACTGGTGCAGCCACTGTGGAAAACTATGGAATTTCCTCAAAAAACTAAAAATGGAACTGCCTTATGACCCAGCAATTTCACTGCTGGGACTGTACCTTAAGAAGCCTGAAACACCAATTCAAAGAACCTATGCACCTCAATGTTCATAGCAGAACAATTTTTAATAGCCAAGTGCTAGAAGCAACCTAAGTGCCCATCAGTAAATGAGTGGATCAAAAAACTGCGGTACATTTATACAATGGAATACCACACAGCAGAGAGAAAGAAAGAGCTCCTACTCTTTGTGACAGCATGAATAGGAGTGGAGAGCATTGTGCTAAGTGAAATAAGCCAGGTAGTGAGGGACAAAGACTGTATGTGGTTCACAGGCCTGCGCTCAATCCACTGAGCTACACCAGCCAGGGCCGGGACAAAGACTGTATGATTTCACCTTTAACTGGAACCTAATTAACAAAAGAAAAAAGCAAGCAAAGTATAACCAGAGACACTGAAAGTAAGAATAATCTGACAGTAATCAAAGGGGGGTGGGAAGGGATGATGAGGGAATGGTTTTCAGGAACTACTATAAAGGAAACATGGACAAAACCAAGTGGGGAGGGTGGAAGCAAGGGAGGGAGGTGGGTTTGGCTGGGGTGAGGGGGAGTCATGGGGGAAAATGCCGACAATGGTAATCGAACAACAATAAACTAATTAAAAATAAATTGTTTGCAAATTAAAAAGAAATATTAAGAACTACCATTTAATGCATTTCAATTTATATATCACCATTAAGTATAATGCCACATTGTATTTTGAGTACATTTTTTTGTGTGATGGAAATAGGTGGTGCGAGCACTGGCCTGCAGTGTTTGTGGCGTCATATGAGACAAATTCACACAGGCTACCAAGTCCTGTGGAGGAAAAGGGATGGTATGGCTACTCCCTCAAGGGGAGAGAGCCTCAGAACAGCCTGGCCACTCTCTCAAGGGGAGAGCATCTTGACCCTTGCCTCAACAGGCTTTTATTGGGTTCAATTAGTACAGGAATACAGGTAAAGTTCATTAATCTTTGCCAGGCAGTAAGGATCAAATAGTAGATAGCATACAAAGAACTATTAGGACTTCTTCTGAGTCAGGGTCTATCAGCTAAGAGGTTACAAAACTGGGAAACAAACTCATTTCCTGCTTGGGTCTTTATTATTTAACTCAGAGCATTCTTAGCAAAGCAGGCTTCACAGGATTTTACATATCCTTTCTCAGGCCTGATCACCTGGGGATCCCGCCCTTTCCAGCACAGGGCTGCACTGCCCTCTGTCATTGTTTCAGGCTAAAGTCAGGTAGAGGAGGCAGATAGCCAAGGAATTTTCAGAGACTTCTCTTGGACTCAGGGGAGTCAGGCTTTGTCAAAGCTGAGGGGTGAGAGTCCATCACCCCCTTTTTCCATAGCCCCCCAAGTTCTTCCCTGGGGCCTCCACGTGATTATGCCTGTCTTAGGTTGTTCCCCCCTTGGGGAATCTTACTGGTCATTGGCTAACTGATCAAGCATTGGGGGTCAGTTATGAAAAAAGGAGCAGAAGCGGAGCTCCTGCCAGGGAGATAAGCTTTGTCTCCTTAGTGGCTCGTGGTCTGAAGGTTGCTCACTCAGCCTTAGCCATGGGGGAGGGTTTCAGCTCCTGAACCAGGCAGGGTGGCTCCCAACAAATAGGCTGTTCCAAAACTTAATTCTCACAACTTAGATTATGTCGGGTTCAATTGTCAGCTCTGCTCTAGGAGAATTCAGAATCCCTCCTTCCTTGCATCTGCAGTGCTACCCTAGGGAATCCCACATCCTAGAGGGCTGGAGAGAGCTGAGTCCTTGGTAGGGGGTGGCAGCAGGGGGTGAAAGAAAGCCCATGTCTTCAGAATCCTTGTGGGTCTGCATAGAATGTTTTCCACAATGTCTAGAGTGTCTAGAGAGTGACATGGGTAAAAAATGAAGGTCCTGTGAAATAACTAAAATGGTAAAGTCTGTAGAAACAATATTTGCAAAGATAATAAAAGGCAAAGTCCCAGTAGCTATCATATAGGAAATTGTTGCCTTGTTGATGAAATGTCTATTTATACCCAAGGCAGCTTTCTTTTTCCTAGATTCTCTACTGGCTCCAACGTGTATAAGATATTCAGATCTATAGATTATTTTTATGTGTGTGTATTTACTCTGCTTACTTGACCCACTAGCTTACATCTGGAGAAAATCACTAGACAATTTTTTTTCCATAGAGATTCAAGAATTATGGTGTCTCACAATGATCACCTCTCTGCTCAAGGTACTGTCGTTGAATTGCTGGCATCCACAGGCTGGGCCTGTCTGGCCCCTGTGTTGCCTCTGCTGCCCCGGAAGGAGGAATGTGGCTACAGGTGTGAGGCTGGTTTGGTCAGGGAAGCAGTCACAGCTGCACATTTGATTGCTGACTTTTTGATAGAAACTCTCATGGTGCAAGGGTAATATGGTTAATGCTATTTATATGCCACACATTTTGAAGAGTTTAGAGAAATATATATATATATATATATATATATATATATTAGAAATAACCAATTTTTACTTATTTTTGGATTCCTGGGAATAATGCATTAGTGCTTGAAAATCAGTGTTTTCTTGGATATGTTATAGGACTTGTACTTGGAAAATAAAGTACTTTAGGTTTGGTTTAGTCAGGTATTTGCCTTTTTTAAAATCTGAAACCACATCTCATCTATAACAGAAGAGTTTAATATAAAAAGGGCAATTTGGATTCAGTTAGAAAAAGAGTCGTCAGAATAACAGATCACAATTATTATTGTAAGATTAGATTTGTATGTAACACATAATTTTGATATTATGTTGTTCACAAGTAAGTATTATTAGAAGATGTGAATTTAGAAATGTTCATGTTGATAAAAATTTTGCCTTCCATAATTTCCACTTGTTAGCAAGATACATGCTCTTAGGTCTTTATATTGATTAACATACACAGTTAAGTTGAGGCTGATAAAGGGATGACTTGTACTGAAAGTCTTTATTAATCTGTTTATATCTTGAAATGTGATATGACTAAAGTCTTCCTTCTAATGGCACAGCTAAACTCTGGTGATGAGGTCAGAATAGAGGCTTTGTTTGGGACAGGGAAGTGGACTGGGAGGAGGCAAAGAGAACCTTCTGGGAATCCGGCAATGTTCTGTGTCTTGATCCAGGTGCTGGCTATGTGATATGCACATATCTAAACATTCACTTAATATTTGTGTAGTTTACAATATATAGATTATATTTCAATGTAAAAAGGACAGGGGAAAAGGTGCCTCTTAAGAAATAATATTTAAAATGATACCAAATGAATTAGACAGGCAATTATCAACTTTCCCATTTCTTGCTTAGTTTATCCCTATTACCCCATCCCACTAACCATACTAAAAGTTTGTGTACCAAAGTGCAAAGACCCATCACAAAATATTCCCAAATGGCTTGAGAAAGACTTTATACAATTTAAGTGCAAATATAGGTAGTGAAAACTGGTAAGAAATGTATAAACACTTCCAAACTGAAATTGGAAAAGGACAGGAAGTGAAATTCCACAAGAGAGGATATTCAGTGATTAATAAATGAATGAAGAAGATGTTCAAACTCACTAAAAATTAAAGCATTTCAAATTAGAGAAAGGTAATTTTATTTAAAAATTAGTAGAGATGATGGAGAGATTTTTTAATTTAATGTTATTTAAAAGCAACATTTAATAGCTCTCACAGTTTAAATACTTTAGAGAAATACAACAAAGTGGTACTTTGTAGTCCACATGGACGTGGACAGCAGTGTGGTGATCACTGGGGGGAGCTGGGTATAAGGGGACTAAATGGTAATGGAAAAATACAATAAAGACTAAATTTTAAAAACCATAGGTACTTTGTAGTCTAAGAAAAATACAACAAAGACTAAATTTAAAAAACCATAGGTACTTCAACTAGACTCTTTGAAATCAGGAACTATTTCTTAAAATTTGGGTCTAGTTGTATTTCTTAGTTTGGTATACCTAAGAGTTTTAAAATTTTTCTGTTATACATTTTATTAGGTATTTTATTACAGTTGTGAGCTTTCTATAATTTTCCAGAAATCCAAAAGTTGAAGGTTAGATGGCCAGTTTTTCCTGAGTTACTAGGCTCTAATACTGTTTAATATGATACCATATTTGCCATCCAACAAGAAACCTTGTGAAATAAGAGCTTTCAATGCTGAGTAATTCTGTGAATTCTGAAAGTAAATCATTGCAAGGATGTACACTGGCATTCAAAAGATTCTAGAAATGGAATAACTTCAGGAACAGCAATTCCAGGGAAATGCATGTACCCTGGACTTTTGGGCCCACAGAGAGTGGATATCAGCCATAAACCTGTACTTACAACTATTCATTGCCTTCTGGTCCTCCTTGAAATATCTCATCTGCATGCATCTCTCAGAACATGGCCCAGCTTGCTCCCTCTGCCTGTCAATCCTTTCCCCCTACTGCCCACTAGTTGAACTAATCCTTTATAAGTCTGTTTACATACCTTTTGTTTGCTTGGAGGCTTCCAGAATCCCCCGGCCTGCAGTTGGTCACTGCTCCTACTGGTTCCTGCAGCCCTTTGCACCTGCCTTCCCACACAGTGCTGTCATTATTTGCATACAAGACCTTGGACATGTGTTATTGGTAGACCATATGTTATTCAAATGCAGATACTTTTATTTCCAGTGCCTGGAGTCTAATTAATGCATATGTATGGGTCAGTGCAAATAATTGCAATCACATGGGGGAAGCAGTGTGGCAGAACAAAAAGAACCTTGAAATGATGAGACAGACAGGCCACATTATTTATTTGGTAAATGAGAGAACTGTTGTGAAACACTGCGTGCAGTTCCCGGCACTCAGTGGGCATTCACTTCTCTTTGCTTCCCTTTTCCTTTTCAACCTCAGAAGACTTTCAGATCATGTTGTTGAATTGGCACGAGTATCTCTCTGCAAGGGTGAGGAGCAGGTGCATGTCTGTTATGCTTTCCTGTGGGCATGTGTTCACACGTGCATAAAGAAAAGAACTTTTACATACACTCTTTGTTATGGAGACTATTTCTACCTTGGATCCTTTTAGTAACATTTAGAAGGGGATTGCATCACTAACTTTAAACAAAATCAGTAATTTTTTTTGTTTAGTTTGGAGTGCAAAGTGTTTTTTTAGGTCATCAATAATGATTTTGAAAATCTAGATTCTTTCAATATTTGCTGCACATATGCCATTCTTAACATGTTGTCATAATGCTTTTGCCAATAAGCCATTCTTCATTTTAGCATTTTCATTATACATTTGGCTTTTTAACCTTGAAGTTTTTAATGGAGCTATATAAATTTGCCTCAAGGTGACATGAAATATTACTACATATTTTTCTATATAAGTCATTTATCACCTAATCAATCAGGTATTATTTTTGGTGAATTCTAGTTAAACTGTTACCCAAGGTAAGTCAACTCAGTGCTTATACTGGTATGTAAAAGATTTTTTTCTATTCTGTTTCTGTATTTTAATTATACTGAATGGTAATAGTTATTTTTTTTGCTAAGAGTTACTAAAAATCTTGGCTGTTATGCTGAAATGTCATGTACTTTTTGACATGGTAAAAATAAAGTAAATTTATTAGAAATTTTCTCAATCTCATCAGTTCATTACAAGCTACATTTTAGCCAGGTCACAACACTGCTTTCAGTTGGAACTTCTTAGTTTTCAAGGTCTTACGCACAAAAGTACAGCTCTTTCTGATGACAAATTTTACTCTTCCAAATATCTATCTCTTTCATATCCCCTTCAAACTACATTTTATTTTTATTTTTATGTTTAATCACCTATCTCTTCTCCCTTCACTCACCTCTCCTATCTACCTGGACTCTCTAATCAGCTATTGCTCGTGACTTTACTTGTCCACCTGTCCCTTCCTTTTTGTTCTTCTGTCACTTCTGCCATTGATTCTTCAACTCTGATTAATTGCCACTGCCCACTGTCCCTGAGAAAGGGCTACTTATCCTTTCATTCTCCGATACACACTTACTCAGTTTCTTCTATGTGGCAGTCATGGTGTCGGATGCCAAACATGGCATCAGATAATTTCTGCATTCTGGATGGCTCACATAGAGTGAGGAGATTATATTTGTACAACTATTCCAACTTTAATGCCTACTCCCACTCCACAATTCTTTTGTTCATTGTTAAAGGGTTCCCTCTGTCCTTGCTACCCAAAGTGTGGTCATCAGCATTCCCAGAGAGCTTGATAAAAATGCAGAGTGTCGGTCCCAGTACTGAATCAGAATCTGCATTTTAATAAGAATCCAATGTAATTTGTTTACCCATTGCAAGAAGCGCTTTCTGATGGAAATCCCCATAGGATGGGTTCCCACTCTTCTCCACTCTACTCAGGCCTGAGCTCAGACACACACTCTTACTTTTAATGGAGAGCCTTGCTTCTTCTACAGATAGGATTATTAAAACCAGGATTATTAAAGGAGCTTGATATGAGCTCCTTCAGCTTGCCTCCTGCTTACCTGAAGAGCTCAATCTCTATCTTCACTTTCATCTCCTCTTAACACACGCTCTTCCTCTTGCATGGGCAAATGTTTCTCTTTAAACTCCTTATCTTATTTCCTGTTTCCTTTATTTGAAACTTACCCATTAATTTACTTTTCTTTTGTTTACATTTCCCATTTGTTCAGTCTCCAAAAAATTTCTCTTTGTCTTCTAATAACCTGGACTGAAAATCTTCCCTTGATCCTCTTGTTGCGTATCTTCTTTGCTCTTCAGGATGACAGAAGCCTGGAATCCTTTCCTTGATTTCTTCACCACCTAATAACTCTAAACTTCTTGAAATATAGATTCTACCTTTACCTTCTTTATTAAAACAAGTCTGGATGTCAGAAGTGACCATCTGATTGCCCAATGAGTCTGTTCTCATACCCTGTTTCATTTTGTGTCCTAGGATGCAATGAGGCTACATTTTTATTATTTCACCTCTTCTTCTTAGGCATCTTTGAACCCCTAGACTGTCTCTTTGATTGATTCTCCCCTTGCCTATTTGAACAGTTCATTGATTCTCTCTTCACCTATTCCTTTTGAAGTCATCTCTTCCTCCTAACCACTAAGCTTTAAAAAAAACTTATTTTATTGATACATAAGTTGCATATAATAAAATGTACCCATTTTAATTGTACAGCTAGTTCTATTAGTTTTGATAATAGATATACCCATGTGACTATCACCATCATAATCAAGTTAGGAGACATTTCCATCCTTCAGAGAGTTCTGTTTTGCCCCTTGCAGTCCACTCTCCCTCCTGCCCCCGGAAACCACGGGTCTGCCTTCTGTCAATATACATTACTTTTCCTTTTGTAGAACTTCATACAAATGGAATTATACAATGTGGGTTTTTTGGGGGGGAAGGTGTTTGGATTCTTTCGATAAGCACGCTTATTTTGCAATTCATCTAAGTTACAATGTAAGTTAGTGGTTTATTCGTTTTTAGGGCTGAGTGGAAAATTACTCAATGTATATGCCACCATATACATATATTTTAAAATCCAACTGTGGACATTTTCCAGGGTCATCTTCTTTCAAAAATTGTATTCACTTTTATGGCGTCGAACATCATCTTCTTTTGTATGACTTCTGAATCTCCACTCAAAGTCTTTCCCTGTGTTTTGGATTTTAGAATTTTATTTAAAGTCCTGTGGTTGATATCTGTTCATGGATTACTTAATTGCATTAATTTTCAAATACACTTTTATCTATTCTCCTTAATTCCCTTCATGGCACTTTATCTTTTTTGCTACTCAGGCAAAGCACGTTCTCTTTGCCTACTATATTGTTTTGACTTTTAAGGTCCACATGTTCTATTTTTTCCAGCCTCTCACATCCATCCCTTTTCTTTTTCATTCTTCCTTCCAGATCTAATTTCAGGTTCTTTCAAACTTATTTTTTNTTCTTTCAAAAATTGTATTCACTT
This sequence comes from Sturnira hondurensis, assembly GCF_014824575.4. NCBI lineage: Eukaryota > Metazoa > Chordata > Mammalia > Chiroptera > Phyllostomidae > Sturnira > Sturnira hondurensis. The sequence continues at coordinate 7,633,391 of NW_028088227.1, read as the reverse complement.
TTATGGCGTTGAACATCATCTTCTTTTGTATGACTTCTGAATCTCCACTCAAAGTCTTTCCCTATGTTTTGGATTTTAGAATTTTATTTAAAGTCCTGTGGTTGATATCTGTTCATGGATTACTTAATTTCATTAATTTTCAAATACACTTTTATCTATTCTCCTTAATTCCCTTCATGGCACTTTATCTTTTTTGCTACTCAGGCAAAGCACGTTCTCTTTGCCTACTATATTGTTTTGACTTTTAAGGTCCACATGTTCTATTTTTTCCAGCCTCTCACATCCATCCCTTTTCTTTTTCATTCTTCCTGTCAGATCTAATTTCAGGTTCTTTCAAACTTATTTTTTTCCTCTGCACTTCTAATCCTTCTTTTCCCAGTTGTCATATTTATTTTACGAAGGCACAGATCTCATGATTTTATATCCCTGCCCAAGAACTTCCCAGTCTTTCCTTTTGTCTCCTGGAGCAAGTCTTAGTAATGAGTACCAATGACTGAGTGACTTCTGCATGTCAGACACTAATATAAATACCATATTTATAGTGTATGGCTACAACTCATTGAACTGTGGCAACATGTTAGGTTTAGGAAAGAACTAGAGCAGACATGCTAGGTGGTTCTCAGTTTGCCCTTGGTCTTAACCCTTGCCTTATTCTCTGTGTGACTATATAGACTGTACTCTCTTCTGCTTCGTGAACCTCAAGTAACCTATAAACTGCAGGGCTTGCAAAAGCAGCAAAGTTCTGTTCTGACAGTTACTGGAGTGAATTGCATCAATTATTCTGAGCGTACGACATGAAAACTAGAAAACTTCCTACCAGATGTTTCATAGCTGCGAGAGGCAAACACTTCTGTGTGAATGATACCACACAGGCCTGCAGCCTCTACCCTCTTCGCCCTGTGAGCTGTGCTTGCACTGGGGAGTTACCTGGTCTTTAGGTGCTCCCTGGTATACATAAACTGAATAGTGTCTTTAACCACTTTTTGAGCCATTTGATTATTTTCTTTTGAAAGGCCAAATTTGCTTCTGTGGTAACTTGGAATGTGGAGCCCCTGGCTCTAGAAATTGTGATTAGAAGAGGCAGAATGTTGGTGACCTTTGGCTGCTTCTTGGTCTTTTTAGAAACTACTACATGAGAAAGCTGACTTCAGGCAAGGATTAGCCGCTTTGTCAGTAGAGATGGAAGGTAATAGCAGTTTGCTAAGGGAGGCTCCCTTTGCCTGGGGCCCACTCCAAAATGAGTGGGAGTTCAGAGGTTTAAGGTCTCGTGAGATTGAACAAGCCAGACTTCTGTGAACAAAATGGAAAGGAAGATTTCGGCCCAGGGATTTCTAGCAGTGAGGATCAGGCTAAGAGCACTGCCCAGCATATTGTCTCATGTCTGCAGCTGTCACAAAATTAGGAAAAGAAGCAGAGAAGGCAGTGACTAATAGAGGAAAGTGGCAGAATTAAGACTCAACCACAGAGCTCTGGCTGTGGTTACTTTTGCATGGAGCTAATTGGAAGTAAATGTACTAGAAAGCTAGTATGTTTGTGGAGAAATGGTGTTGCCAAAACAACCAGTAATGGGCCTGGACATTCTGTGATGTTTCAGTGCCTAAGAGAACTCACTGCTTTCTCACACTGTATTTTCAGGTCTCTGTGCTGTAGAAGCCCAGTCTATTCCCTCACTAACACAATGCTGAACTCCAATTAATCTCGGATATTATTCATGAAGCTTTTGTGATTCTCCCAACTCAAAGTAATCTCTATCTCTCAAACTCTAGTAGCACGCTGCTCTTTTCTCACAGCACTTACTATACTTCATTTTTTGGACATTTTCCCAGCCTTTCCCAGTAACTCAATTGTAAACTCTAGGGGCAGATGTTGCTAAGAGGGGAGGGAAAGCAATATCTAACTCATATACTAGATGTTTACATTCATATTCGGGGCTTGAAATATGAGTCATTAAATAAATATTTGCTTAATTCAATGGAGTTTTAAATAATTTTCTGGGTACTATATTGTCACTAACTGAATGTATATGGTGAATAATGAGATGATGAACCCAAGCCACAAATGTTTCATACAAGAATATAAGAATAATGATGCATAATATATATGAACAAACTTTTATCCCCTTGGCAATATCAGTCATAAGTGATTGATACATTTGCTGAATATTTTGTCTTCTTGAATAAATTATATTCCCTTGACTGTCTTTTCACAGAAGTCCATGGCATCAAATTGTAAGTGTGGGCTGCTTAATAAAGATTTTCTTTTGCTACAAATAATATCTTATTTTGGGGATTGTGTTAAAACAGGCAGTTTGTTTTTGTGGTTATGAACATAGGACCTGGTATCAGATAGTTCTCAGTTTGGATTCTGATTTTGTCAATTGTTAGTCATGAGATTTTGGATAAAAAACCTTTCTAAACCTGTAAAATGAGCAAAACAGCATCTACTTTACATAATTTTGTTTCAATGATTGAACTAGTGTGTGTGTGTGTGTGTGTGTGTGTGTATATAAAAAGTACACTATATATATTTATATATATATAAATAAAAAGTACACTATATATATATATACATATATATATATATATAGTGTACTTTTTATTATCTTGAAGTAAATCACAGGTTTAATTCAATAATAATAAGTATTCCACCATGAATTTCTAAAAAATAAAGACTCTTGGTAAAATACAGAAATAATGCCATTAGCATTATTCTTCAAACTGATCAAAAATCTTAAAATCATCAAGTATCTTCTTGGAGTTTAAATTTTGTATTATCCCATAAAAATGGCATTTTAGAAGTCTATGTTGAAAAACATTACAAATTATATGTGATGAAAAGTGGTCAAACAGATAATTCACAAAAACAAACACACAAACCTTAGCTCATTTAAAATTTCATTCCCACAAAGTGAACCCATTATTTCATTGTATTTGTGGAATGAAATATTTTCCAACTTATTCTCTTCGTAACTTGGGTTATGACAGTTCATCAAGACATGTAGTAAGTTTCTTTTCTTGGATCACAGCAGAGACCCAGTGCTGAAATCCCTCCACGCTGCTTCTTTCTGTTTAAAAATTTAGCTGTTGCCTGTTGCCTATGTGGCTTTATCACTTCTTTTCATCTTAAAAGATGACATTGTAGGATATTGTTAGTTCCTCATGGCATATGCTTCTATTGTTGCTACGATTAAGTTTTGAAATGATTGTCAAATGATTTTGTACTTTCTGCCTTTACCCAAAACTATCCTTTTCCTCTTGGGGCATGTCCTGGACACCTACTTCCAGGGTAGTTCAGATTTAGGCCCTGGGTAGGGCTGGTGGTATTCACAGGAAGCAGAAACATATGACTCCTCCTCCCTAGGTGCTTCGCCCTAGCTGAGGAGAAAACGGACATGTAGAAAATGACATAAAAACCAGTGAAAGCATCACATTCACAGTCGCAAAAGGGAAGGACAAAGTTCATAGGTTCTGATAGGATGCATCATCCCAAAGAGATCAGAACCATGTGGGCTGAATTGAAGGAGGCTTTTGGGAATAGGTGATCTGGAATTCAGTTTTGAAGGAACCGACAGACATAAAGTTGAGTTGAATGAAAAAGGCATTTTAGGTGAGAGGAGAGAAACAGAAGTGGAAATGAGGCGTCATCAATGGTGACTGAGTTTAAAATGAGTGAGGCTTGGATTAATGATTTTTGATTGTGCTGGCTTGATGCTAATAGAGAGTGTATACTAAGAAAAACATGAGCCATGAATGGATATAACTTATGCAAATTTTAAAAACTATCGTTTCACTATCATAGAACTTTTCAGATGTCTTTCACTGCAGGAATTATTACTGTGTAGGCATAGATGTTCTGGAAGTAAAAATGAGGGAGTCATAATAGCTTCTAAAATGAAACAGACATAACATCTGGGATAGCATATGGGTGTAGCATGGAGGAAGCTGACTTAGGCATCAGTTTAAAAAACAAATTCCAATCTACATGTGCCAGTTGGTAGCTGATAGAATTTTCGTTACTCATCCTGGGAGTATAAAACAGTAATAATGTCACAGACATGTTTGTCTGACTGTCATTCAGTTGGAGTCAAAGAAAAAAAATAATACTTTGCATATCAAGAGTTTATGATTATGATTCTCATTTGTACTTATGATTATTTATATTTTTCCTTCTTTTATTCAACTGATGTGACCAGAATACCTGTGGGGATTCACTAGCTAATGCACTCGTGTGCCATTTCATTCTGGGGAATATGGAGGGAAGAAATTGGTGTGCATCCATTTTTCTGGCAAGAGAGGAAGCAAAAGTATTGGGATTTTGCAGACAGTGGTGACTACAAGGTTTAGTCTCTGGTCAGTGGCATCAGCATTCCCTGGCTGGGTAGCCCATTTGCCTGAGCACACTACCTATATGCCACGGTTGTGGGTTGGATCCTGGTCAAGACACATGGAGGAGTCTGCCAATGAATGCATGGGTGGGTGGCGCAGCCAACTGATGCTTCTCTCCCCTTTCTCTCTCTCTATAAATTCAATCGGTCAATCAACTGAAACAAAAACAAAAAAGAAACGTGGCATCAGTGTTGGCGGTAGGGTCCTTGCAGTAGAGCTGGATGCTTGGCAGAGTCCAAGCTGTATCACGTGGTGTTCAGTAGGGGCAGAGGCAGGAGCAGCAGTTGCTTGAGGCTGTCCTTAAAGGCTGGTTGGGATGCTGTTTCTGGAAGCTTTGGCCTCACTTGAGCCTGCTTCTTCAGCACTTCCAAAGATCCTGTCAAACGCTCAATAACCTTTTAGGAAATTCCTTTTCCGCCTTAATCACAGGAGTGATTAAATACCAGTGCTTGCAACTAGAAATTCTGATGCAGAAGAAAGATGGAAGAGAGTTTCCAGAGGAAGGCGCAGTCCTTTAGGTTTTTGTTAAAGATGGATAAAAGTGTTAATACTGTTATGGAGGCAGATGCCTATCAGCCAAGTTTTAAAGATCAAACTTTCGAAGAAAAGAGGCTTCAAGTAAGACAGACGTTTGTGGAAGAAGGAGATTAAAGAAAATGTGTATAGTGAAGGAGACTGGGGTGTGTAATGCAGCCAAGTCTGTGGGGGATATCCCAGGGGGAACATACAGAAGGATAACTTGTCCATCCCTTCCTTCCTCCCTCCTTCCTCCCTCCCTCCTTCCTTCCTTTTCCCTCCCAAAGGTGGCTAGGTACTACTAGAAATTGAGTGAGGATGCTGAGAAAACTTAAAGTCCTGAGAAAGGAAGTTGAGGGACCACAGTAATAGGGGAGTAAGAGAATCTGCAGAATGGGTGATTTCGAGGGTTCATGGAAAGAGCAATTTTAGGAACTTGTACTATGGGAAGGTAATAGAAAGTTAAGTAAATGAATAAAAATTGCGGAGTGGTAACACACTGTAATCAAGATTCTGGAATCTGAATGTGAAGTGGCACCAGCAACCAAGCTTTAAAACCATCTGACATCCCTAAGAAGTCTGGGGTAGGACGGGAGCTGGGCTGCAGTCTGTCGTCCTGCTAGAGTTCACTTGCAGTTAGAAGATGGCCATGCTGGACCACGGGGAGGATAAAAAAGTAAAAGCAGTGTTGAATGTTTTCTATTTCTCAGAGGTTATTGATTTATCTTTCTCCCCCGCTCTCTCCTTTTGAACTTATTTACCTATGAGACCTTAATATCCTGTCAGTTCACGTATCCAGTTTTCACCTTTCCCTTCCCTTCACACCCTCCTCCTTTTCATCTGCTATCATTTCTCCTTGTCAGTTCGTGATTCGGGCTCATGCTGTTTTTATTTTTCCTCTTGCTGATACCTGATTCCTTTGTCTTCTCTCTAAAGTTTATTTTTCTCTTCCACTCTCTCAGTTTAACTTTTTGTTTTTATTGGTTTGTATACTTCATATCTTATCTTTCATGCTTCCTAATCCTTCTAGTCTTTACCTTCTGACCTTTAATTTTCTTTTTAAAAATCAGTGTCTTCCTTTTCTCAGCCTACACTTCAGCCTCTGTCCTGGCCTTATCCTTCCTCTATCTCAAGGGATTTCGGGACTTCACTTTCCAATACTCTTGGCCATTTCCCACTCATTTTCTTCTACACTACTTTTTGGCCTCCAGACTGGTATTATTTCTAATACAACTCAGCCTGGAACAATAGTACAGTTAGCCCGGGCAGATGATGAGTGAATACATGACCCTTCCCTGCTCATAAGGCCATTCGGGAATACAACAATAAAATGACAGCCCATCACTACTCACTATTCAATGCCTCTGCTATGTTTGGAAGTTTTCCCATGGTGACCATGGTCCATATCTCCAACAGGCCTCCTTAATTAATCAAACCTCCTTCAGTCAAATGAGTACTTTCACTATCCTATGAATTTGTCATCTGAATTTCTAAGTTCTTGCTGTTGTTCGTACTGTTTCATTGCTTGGGCATTTATTCTTCTTTTCTTCTTCAAACCTTAAGACCTTGCCTCCCATGACTATTCTAGTTTTTTCTTTGACTTTTCCTAGCATTGAATGTACAAACAATTTAACCCTAATTACATGGTGTCTTAAGTATTTGCCTGTGTGTTAGTTTACTTTGGCCAATTGTAGAGGAAATTCTGAGAGTAAAGGTTATACCATTTAATTCTGTACCATCCACAGTATCTAGAATGGTTCTGAGTACATAGTAGGCATTTAATATGCTTGCTTTTTTGAACTATTACCCTCATACAGCATAATTCACACTACACTTTTAAAGCCTACTTAAAATATAAATTTTGCTCTGAGATTAAATGACCAAAGGGTTTGCTATCATTTATTCCATGCACCAATGATCTGTGCAACATTTCCTCCGGTGTCTTCCTGAGTGGGCAGAAACCAGCCATTCATTTAAATTGGCAACAGACATGGAAATGAATTTGTGTGCTGTCTTACTTGGTAATAAAACTTAAAGTGCAGTGTAATTTGTGATGGTTTGAAGTGGTAATGCAATTTTGGCAAGTTTCTACAAGACTTACTGCTTGAAGATTTTCAAGCCAGTTAGGTTATAGACTCTTCTCCTAAAAACAATTGATTAAAACTACCTCCTTCTGGACTTGATCCAGTCCTATTGGCAATAACTAAAGCACAGATTACATTTTTGGTTGACGTTTTCAGGATCAGACCAAGCTGGCCTTTTTATACAGTACTTTTTCTGCTCTATTTTTATCACCAGATATAATACTTCCTCTCCTAATTTAAGAGATACAGGATAATAAAAGTGTGTTCAACTCAAGTTGAATTTGGAATTGAAGCAGCAAAGGAAATAACCTGTGACTCAAGGAAAAAAATAAACAATGGAAATAGGAGCATGAAATCATTTCAGCCATCCAACATTCTTTACAGAAATCCTCCTCACATTCTTGGATATATAAATGTAAAGTGGTTAGATGTCAGCATCCTAGATTTCATAGGACTTCAGTAGCTTGCTCTAGCTGGAGATTTTAAACTGAGGAAGTAAGTGTTCCTAGGTGTAATGTCCCAAATCCAGAATTCATTTTCAAAAATCATATTCTAAAAATATAAATTCTTTTTTTAAAAAAATGTTTTATTTATTTATTTATCTTTAGAGGGGAAGGAGAGAGGGAGAGAAACATCAATGTATGGTTGCCTTTCGTGTGTCCCCTGCTGGGAGTTGGCCTGCAGGGAACGGCCTACAACCCAGGCATGTGCCCTGACTGGGAATCGAACCACAATCCTCTGGTTCGAAGGCCCGCGCTCAATCCACTGAGCTACACCAGCCAGGGCCTAAAAATATAAATTCTGAATTTGTATTTGTTCCTTGGTTCTAATAAAGATTTTTCTCAAATAATTCCCAGGCTTTCTATAATGTTGGTGTCTTTAGTCTTAATGTTCATTCTTAAAGTGATTTATTTTCAGAACAGCAAATCAAGTTTACTGCAATCCATCTTTTCTTGCTGGACAAATATTTTAGGCTCCCATGACACATTCACATGTTCATCAAAAGGGGTAGATTTATTAGGCACCTGCATAGTAGTAACTCGCAGTGACAGAGTAGTTCTGCTAGAAGTTTCTTTTGGAAGATTTACCTAAGACAGCACACAATCTTACTTGATTTAATTGTACTCCTATAAACAGATGTCCTTGTATTTCCAAGGGATTTATTTGATTTATCAGGGAGTATAAAAAGTCATCATTTTTCATTGAGAAGAATAACTTGGTCAGCACTTTCCCTCCTCCCAGTTGATAAGTTACTTTCCTTGTTTATCCCCTCAGCCTCTTTCCTGTCAATGACCTTAACACTGTAGCCTCTGAACTGTCTGTGGCACCAGCAAAGCACAGACATGGAATAATACAACCTTGGGTCCTCCTTTCCTGCTCACTGCTGGAGAAAATTAGACAACCATCCAAATTGCTGCACTCACTTATTCTTTTTTTCTTTCTCCCTTTCTGTTTTTTTCCTTCCTTCCTTCCTTCCTTCCTTCCTTCCTTCCTTCCTTCCTTCCTTCCTTCCTTCCTTCCTTCCTTTTTTCCTTCCTTCCTCCTCCCTCCCTCCCTCCTTCCCTCCCTTCCTCCCTCCCGCCCTCCCTCCCTTTTCCCCTCAACTTTTGGATTTTTCCTTGGTCTCTCTATCAATTTGCTGTTCAAATGTTGGTGTTCCTCAGTATTTGGGTCTCTCACCCTCAATGGTCTTTCATCTCTCTTTTCTCATAGCTTCCATCAATTACCGTGTATTCCGTCATGATTCTAAATCTATATACAATGAAGATAATATTGTATGACATTAAACTAAAGCATTTTTTACTGTCTTAAATGATTTTTAAAAAATTCTTGTGTATTCTGTTCCAGCTGTCCCAATTTTCCCCCTTTGCTTTCTTCTGTCCATCTCACCCCCAGCTCCCATAGTCCATTCCCACACTATTGTCTATGTCCATGTGTCATTCATACATCTTTGACTAGTCCCTTCCCCCTTTTTTCCACTATTCCCCACCCCCACTTCCTCTGGTTCCTGTCAGTCTGTCCCCTATTTCCATGTCTCTGGTTCTATTTTGTTTGTTAGTTTATTTTCTTCATTAAATTACTCTTATAAATGAGATCATATGGTATTTGTCTTACACTGACTTTCTTATTTCACTTAGCATAATAGTTTCTAGTTCCATCCATGCTGTCACAAAGGGTAAGAATGCCTTCCTCTTTCTTTCTGCTGCATAGTATTCCATTGCGTAAATGTACTACNTTTCCACTATTCCCCACCCCCATTTCCTCTGGTTCCTGTCAGTCTGTCCCCTATTTCCATGTCTCTGGTTCTGTTTTGTTTGTTAGTTTATTTTCTTCATTAAATTACTCTTATAAATGAGATCATATGGTATTTGTCTTACACTGACTTTCTTATTTCACTTAGCATAATAGTTTCTAGTTCCATCCATGCTGTCACAAAGGGTAAGAATGCCTTCCTCTTTCTTTCTGCTGCATAGTATTCCATTGCGTAAATGTACTACAGTTTTTAAATCCATTCATTTACTGATGGGCACTTAGGCTGTTTCCAGTACTTGGCTATTATAAATAGTGCTGCTATGAACATGGGTGTTCATAGATTCTTTTGAGTTGGCGTTTGGGCTTTTTAGAGTATATTTCCAACAGTGAAATCACTGGGTCAAAAGGCATTTACATTTTTAATTTATTGAGAAAACTCTATACTATTTTCCAGAGTGGCTGCACCAGTCTTCATTCACACCAGCAGTGCAAAAGGGTTCCTTTTTCTCCATGTCCTCACCAGTACTTGTTGTTTGTTGATTTATTAATGATTGCCATTCTGACAGGTATGAGGTGATATCTCATTGTGGTTTCTAATTTGCATCTCTCTGATGGCTAGTGATGTTGAACATTTTTTCATATGTCTACGGACCATCTGTATATCCTCCTTGGAGAAGTGTCTGTTCATGTCCTTTGCCCATTTTTAATTGATTGTTTGTCTTCCTGGTGTTGAGTCATATAAATTGAGTCATATATTTTGGAACTTAAATTCTTATCTGATGTATCATTCGCAAATATGATCTCCTGTACAGTTGATTCCCCTTTCATTTTGATGGTAGTTTCTTTAGTTGTCAAAAGTTTTTTTTTTAATTTGATATAGTCCTATTTGTTTATTTATTCTTTATTTCCTTGCCCTAGGAAGTATATTGGCAAAAATATTGCTACATGGGATATCTGAAATTTTACTGCCTATGTTTTCCTCTAGGATTTTTATGGTGTCATGACTTATATTTATGTTGTTTATCCATTTTGAGTTTATTTTGGAATATAATGTAAGTTGGTGGTTTCATTTCACTTTTTTTCAAGTATCAGTTCTCCCAACACCATTTATTAAAGAGACTGTTTTTACTTCATTGTATGCTACCTTTTGTTGAATATTAATTGACCATAGAGACATGGATTTATTTCTGGACTCTATTCTGTTTCTTTGATTTATGTGTCTGTTCTTATGCCAGTACCAGACTGTCTTGATTACAGTTGTCTTGTAGTATGGTTTGACAGCAGGTATTGTGATCCCTCCAACTTTGTTCTTCTTTGTTAAGATTGCTGTGGCTGTTTAGGTCTTTTTTGGTTCCATATAAATTTTTAGAGTATTTGTTCTAGATCTGTGAAAAATGCCACTAGTATTTTGATAGGAATTGCATTAAATCTATAGATTGCTTTGTGTATCATTTTAATGATGTTAATTTTTCCAATCCATGAACAGAGCAATATCTTCTTTAATTTCTTTCTTCAGTGTCTGCAGTTGTCTGAGTACAGGTCCTTTACCTCCTTGGGTAATTTATTTGTACGCTTTGTATTTTCTGTTGTCATTGTCATTGTAAATGGGGTTTTTTTTCTGACTTTCTCTTTCTCATATTTCATTGTTGGTGTACAAAAAATGCTGTCAATTTCTGAATATTGACTTTGTATCTCACTACCTTGCCAAGTTCACTTATTAGGTTGAGTAGTTTTTTGATGGAGTCTAGAAAATTTCCTATTAACACTATAATGTCATCTGCAAATAATGAGAGTTTTACTTCTCTCTCTCTTTTTAAAATATTTTATTTGTTTATCTTTAGAGGGGAAGGGAAGGAGAGAGGGAGAGAAATATCAATGTATGGTTGCCTCTTGTGAGTTCCCTGCTGGGAACTGGCCTGCAATCCAGGCATGTGCCCTGACTGGGAATCGAACTGTGATTGTGTGGTGCACAGGCCCACGCTCAATCCACTGAGCTACACCAGCCAGGGCTTTACTTCTCTTTTTGATTTGGATACCTTTTATTTCTTCTTCTTGTCTGAACACTGTGTCTAGGATGCCCAGAATTATGTTGAGTGAGAGTGGTGAAAACAGACACCATTGTCTGGTTCCCGAACTTAAGGAGAATGTTTTTTAGTTTTTGCCTATTTAGTATGATGTTGGCCACAGTTTTTTCATATATGGCTCTTATTATGTTGAGGTATGCTCCCTCTATTCCCACTTCTTGAATTTTTGTAATCATAAATGGGTGCTAGATTTTATCCAATGCCTTTTCTCCATCTACTGATATGATCATGTGTTTTTGTCCTTTATTTTGTTTATGTGGGGTACTATGTTCATTGATTTGTGAATATTACCATTCTTGCATCCCTGAAATAAATTTCACTTGATCATGATCTTTTTAATGTATTGTTGGATCTGGTTTGCTAGTATTTTGTTGAAAACTTTACATCTATGTTTATCAGAGATATTGGCCTGTAATTTTTTGTGTGTCTTTACCTATTTTAGGGTTAGGATAATTCTGGCTTCATAAAAATAGTTTGGGAGTGTTCTTTCTTCTTGAATTTTTTGGAGTGGTTTGAGAAGGATAGGTGTTACTTTTTCTTTGAATGTTTGGTAAGATTCACCTGTGAAGCCATCTGATCCAGGGATTTTCTGTGTTGGGTTTTTTGATTACTGCTTCAGTTTCACTAGTTGTTATCTTTCTACCTCTTCCTGATACAGTTTTGGAAGATTGTATGTTTCTAGAAATTTATCCATCTCACCCAGATTGTCCAATTTCTTGGCATATAGTTGTTCATAGTAACTTCTTACAATCCTTTTATTTCTGTGGTATCAGTTTTTACTTCTTGTCTTTTATTTCTGATTTTATTTTTGGGTCTTCTCTCTCTCTCTTTTTATGAATGGCTAAGGGCTTGTTATTTTGTTTATCTTTTCAAATAACCTGCTGCTAGATTTATTGATTCTTTGAATTATTTTTTTAGTTGCTATGTCATTTAATTTTGCCCTGTTCTTGGTTATTTTCTTTCTTCTGCTTGCTCTGGGTTTTGTTTGTTATTGTTTCTCTAGTTCTTTTAGATGTAAGAATAGGTAGTTTATTTCAGATTTTTCCATCTTCTTTTTTAAAATTTATTTATTCAATTGTTTAAGTACAGTTTTCTGTCTTTTACTCCTATCCTAGCCCACCCCCCCCAGTGCTCCCCACCTCCCTCCCATTTCCACCCCCCTTAGTTTTTGTCCATGTGTTTTATACTAGTTCCTGTAAATCCTTCCCCTTTTCCCCTGAGATTCCCTCCCCTCTTCCCTCTAGTCTTTGTCAGCCTGTTCTCTAGTTGAGTGTCTTTGTTTATATTTTGCATGCTTGTTTGTTTTGTTGTTTAGGTTCCTATTAAAGGTGAGATCATATGGTATTTGTCTTTTACCACCTGGCTTATTTCACTTAGCATAATGCCTCCAAGTTCCATCCATGCTATTGCAAAGGGTAGGAGCTCCTTCTTTCTTTCTGCTGCATAGAATTCCATTGTGTAAATGTACCATAATTTTCTGATCCATTCATTTACTGATGGGCACCTAGGTTGCTTCCAACTATTGGCTATTATAAATTGTGCTGCTAGGAACATTGGGGTGCACAGGTTCTTTTGGATTGGTGTTTCAGTGTTCTTAGAATATAATCCTAGCAGTGGAATTGGTGGGTCAAAAGGCAGATCCATTTTTAGTTTTTTTTAGAAAAAATTCCATACTGTTTCCATAGCGGTTGTACCAGTCTGCAATCCTACCAACAATGAACTAGGGTCTCCTTTTCCCCACAACCTCTCCGACACTTGTTGTTTGTTGTTTTGTTTATAATGGCCATTCTGATCAGTGTAAAGTGGTATCTCATTGTGGTTTTAATTTGCATCTCTCTGATAGCTAATGATATTGAGCATCTTTTCATGTGTCTCTGGATCCTCTGTATGTCCTCCTTGGAGAAGTGTCTGTTCAAGTCCTTCACCCACTTTGTAATTGGGTCACTTGTCTTCTTAGAGTGGAGTCGTGTAAGTTCTTTGTATATTTTGGAGATTAAATTCTTGTTTGAGATATCATTGGCAAATGTGTTTTCCCATACAGTTGGTTCTCTTTTTATTTTAATACTGTTCTCTTTAGCCATGCAGAAGCTTTTTAATTTGATGAGATCCCATTTGTTTATTCTTTCCTTTATGTCCCTTGCTCTAGGGGACATATCAATAAAAATGTTGCTGTGTGAAATGTCTGAGATTTTCCTGCCAATGTTCTTCTCCAGGACTTTTATTGTGTCAAAACTTATATTTAAGTCTTTCATCCACCTTGACTTTCTTTTTGTATATGGTGTACGTTGGTGATTGAGTTCCATTTTTTTTGCATGTAGCGGTCCAGATCTCCTAACACCATTTGTTGAAGAGGCTATTTTTACTCCATTTTATGTTGCTGCCCCCTTTGTCGAATATTAATTGCCTGTAGAGACTTGGGTTTATTTCTAGGCTCTCTGTTCTGTTCCACTGGTCCAAGTGCCTGTTTTTATGCCAGTACTAGGCTGTTTTGATTACAGTGGCCTTGTAATACAGTTTGGTATCAGGTATTGTGATCCCTCCTCCTTTGTTCTTCTTTCTCAAAATTGTGGCTGCTATTAGGGGTCATTTATGGTTTCATATAAATTTTTGAAGTGTTTGGTTTATGTCTGTGAAATATGTCATTGATACTTTAATAGGTATTGAAGTACTTTAATAGGTATTGCATTGAATCTGTACATTGCTCTGGGTAGTATGAACATTTTGATGATGTTAATTCTTCCAATCTATGAACACGGTATATATTTCCATTTGTGTCTTCCTTGTTTTCTTTCTTCAGTGTTGTGTGGTTTTCTGTATACAGGTCTTTTACCTCCTTGGCTAGGTTTATTCCTAGGTATCTTATTTTTGTTTTTGCTATATCAAATGGGACTTTTTTCTTGATTTCTGCTTCTACTGTTTCATGGTATACAAAAATGCCTTTGATTTCTAGGTACTGACTTTGTATCCTGCTGTTTTGCCAAATTCATTTATTAGGTTGAACAGTTTTTGGGTAGAGTCTATAGAATTTTCCATGTACACTATTATGTCATCTGCAAACAGTGACAGTTTTGTTTCCTCCTTTCTGATTTGGATGACTTTTATTTGCTTTTCTTGTCTGATTGCTGTGGCTAAAACTTCCAATACTATATTGAATAGAAGTGGTGAAAGTGGACAACCTTGTCTTGTTCCTGATCTTAGTGGAAAAGCTTTTAGTTTTTGCCCATTGAGTATGATGTTGGCTGTTGGTCTCTCTTATATGGCCTTTATTATATTCAAGGACGCTCCTTCTATTCCCACTTTGCTGAGTGTTTTTATCATAAATGGGTGTTGTGCCTTATCAAAGGCTTTTTCCACATCAATTGATATGACCATGTGGTTTTTGTCTTTGCTTTTGTTTATGTGATGTATTACATTTACTGATTTGCGGATATTGAACCATCCTTGCATCCCTGGGATGAATCCCACTTGGTCATGGTGTATGATCTTTTTGATGTATTGTTGGATGTGGTTTGCCAATATTTTATTGAGGATTTTAGTGTCTATGTTTATCAGTGATATTGTCCTGAAGTTGTATTTCTTTGTTGTGTTGTTATCTGGTTTTGGAATTAGGATGATGCTGGCTTCATAAAAAGAGTTTGGGAGTCTTTCATTATTTTGGATTTTTTGGAATATTCTGTGAAGACTAGGGGTTCATTCTTCCTTAAATGCTTTGTAGAATTCTCCTGTGAAACCACCTGGTCCAGGGCTTTTTTGTGTTGGGAGTTTTTTTTATTACTGCTTCAATTTCATCTGCTGTTATTGATCTGTTCAGGCTTTCTGCTTCTCCATTGAGTTTTGGAAGATATTATTTTTCTAGAAATTTGTCCATTTCACCTAGGTTTTCAAATTTCTTGGTATAGAGTCCTTCATAATAATTGCTCACAGTCCTTTGTATTTCTGTGGTGTCAATTGTAATCTCTCCTCTTTCATTTCTGATTATGTTTTTTGGGGTGCTCTCTCTCCTTTCTTGATGCGCCTGCTTAAAGGCTTGTCAATTTTGTTTATCTTAAAAAAAAACAGCTCTTGGATTCATCGATCCTTAGAATTGTGCTTTTAGTCTCTATGTCATTTAATTCTGCTCTTATCTTGGTTATTTCCTTCCTTCTACTTGCTCTGGGCTGTCTTTGTTGTTGTTACTCAAGTTATTTTAGGCATAGGGTTAGGTTGTTTGTTTGAAATGTTTCTATCTTCTTTAGGTAGGCCTGTAATGCTATGAACACCCTTCTCAGGATTGCCTCATTGTGTCCTATAGGTTTTGGGTTGTAGTGTGTTCCTTTTCATTTGTTTCCAAAAACTCTTTGATTTCATCCTTGATCTCATTGTTAAGCCATTCATTATTTAAAAACTGGTTATTCAGCCTCCATGTATTTGAATGTTTTTGAGGTTTTTTTTAGGTTGTTTTTCTAGTTTCAAGTTCTTGTGTTCCATGAAGATGCTTAATATAATTTCAATTTTCTTGAATTTGTTTAAAGTTGTTTGGGTCCTACCATATGATCTATTTTTGAGAATGACCCATGTGCATTTGAAAAAAATGTGTATTTTGCTTCTTTGAGATGAAATGTTTGGTAAATATCAACTAAGTCCATTTGATCTAAGTGTTGTTCGATTTTTTTTGTCTGTTTGGAAGATATATCTATTGTTGACAGTAAATTGTTAAGTCCCTTATAATGACTGTACTGCTGTCTATCTCTTTTTTAACGTCCTCCAATACTTTCTTTATATATTTAGGTGCACCTATATTGGGTACATATATGTTTACCGGAGTTATATCCTCTTGTTGGACTGCTCTTTTAAGTATTATGTAGTGACCTTCTTTGTCTCTTGTTATGGCCTTTGTTTTGAAGATATTTTGTCTGATATAAGTATTACTACCCCAGCTTTGTTTTTCATGTCCACTTGCATGGAATATTTTTTCCATCCTTTCACTTTCAGCCTATATAGATCTTTGGTTCTGAAGTGGGTCTCTTGTAGACTGCATATATTTGTGTTATATTTTCATATTTATTCACCTACCCTGTGTCTTTTGAGTGGAGCATTTAATCCATTTACTTAAAGTTATTATTGATATCTACTTATTCATTACCATTTTTCCCCTTTGTACCCTGTTCCCCCTGACTTTCTCTTTCTCTCTCTCTCTGTTTCTACTTCTTAAAGCTGTGCCTTTAGCATGTCTTGCAGTGATGGCTTGGTGGAGATGTACTTTTTTAGCCTTCTTTTGTCTGAGAAGCTCTTCATTTTATCTTCCACTTTAAATGAGAGCTTTGCTGGATAGAGTAGTCTTGGTTGCAGATCCTTGCTTTTTGTTACTTGGAATACTCCATGCTAATCTCTCTGGCTTGTAGTGTTTCTGTGGAGAAATGAGCAGATAGCCTTCTTGGAGCTCCCTCATATGTTACTATCTATTTCTCTTTTGCTGCCTTTAAGATTTTCTCTTTTTCTTTAAATTTTGCCATTTTGATTGTAATGTGCCTTGGAGTGGGCCTTTTTGGGTTCATCTTGAATGGGACCTTGTGTGCTTCCTGGACTTGCATGTCTTTTCCCCCCTTATCACATTAGGAAAGTTTTCTGTCATTTTTTTCAAACAGGTTTTCTCTCCCTTGCTCATTTTCTTCTCCTTCAGGTATCCCTATGATGCAAATATTGTTACATTTCATGTTGTCCCAAAGCTCCCTTAAGGTATCTTTATTCTTTTTGAATCTCTTTTCATTTTGTTGCACTGACTAGGTGTTTTGTTCTACCTTGTCTTCCAACTTGTTGATTTGATCCTCTGCTTCATCTAGCCTGCTTTTAATTCCTCCTAGTGTATTCTTCATTTCAGATATTGCATTATTCATTTCCAACTGCTTCTTACTGAAGATTTCTATGTCATTTTCCATGCTGACATAGGTTCCACTAAATTCCTTGTAGTTCTCACTAACTACTTTCGGCATCCTCATGACCATTACTTTGACCCTAAGTCTGATAAATATCTTGCCTTGATAGCATGTAGCTCTTTTTCTGGAAATTCCTCTTTTTCTTTTGTTTAGGTGGTGTTTCTTTGTTTTCCCACTTTAGTCAGCTCTTTGTGTTTGTTTCTATGTATTACATTGATTTGCTTTAACTCTGTTTTGTGGGGTAGCCTTGTATGTTAGGAGTCCTGTGGGACCCAGTGGTACAGAATTCTTGATATGCTCTAGGAATGATTTCTGTGTGAGTGGTGGACTCTTCTGTTGTATTTGGGTCCTGATCATTATTGGCCTATTTGTTGGTGAGAACTCCTCTACACTTGGCTTGTTAAGGGGTCAATCACCACCATGTGTTATGTGCTGTTGTAGAGGTGCTGGCCAAACAAAGCAAAACAACATAAATCAACACCAAAACAAACAACCCCTTGACCAGCACAGCAATACCAACCCTAAGAGAGCAAAGAATAATAACAGCAGAAAGCAAGTAGTAATAGTAGAGAAATGGGAAAAGGAAAAAAGAATATAAGAATATCAAAGGAAAGAAAAGTGATTACAAGAGCAGAAAGGGGAAGACAATTACAACTCATAAGGAACTGAAAGAGGAAAATAGGTTAAAGGAACAGAGAAAAGATAATAAAAATAATAAAAGAAGAGAAGAAGGGAACAGTAGAATAGTCAAAGAGATGAGTAGAATACAAGACATGAAAGAAAAATTCAAGCACCAAAAACAAAAGAAAAAAATAGATAAAAAGATAAATAAAAAGGCTATTAAAAAGAGAAAATAGCAAAGATGATGAAAAAAGAGCCTAGTGTGGTGTCCTGGCACAGTTTAGATCTTACCTTCTGGTTTCTCCTTTTGGATACCGGTCTGATGTCTGAGTCCAGTGTAAGCCAATGACAGGTGCTGTCAGTGTGTGGCCCTTGGCTGCCTTTTCGAAGCTACAGGCAATGCACCATTTGTGGCTGATTCTTTTGGGCTTTACTGCTCACAGGTGCTCTGCAAAGCTGACTTTTATCAGCACTGGGTCCAGGGGTGTATCAGCAAATGTCCCAAGTTACCACAGGATCTGCCTCTGCCTGTCTCTGCTTGCTGGCCTGCTGTCACTCTTAGACTAGTTGCAGACCTGTCTATTTCTGAGAGGGCTTTTGGCATGAAACAAGGGGCTGTGATTCCTGGATTTCCCACGGTAAGTGCCTTCTAGACTTCAGGGAAGGTGTTGGGTGTTGACTCCTGCCGAGCCCCTAGTCTGTCTGTCTAGAAGTATTTCCTTGTGCTTGGCTGGGCGGGGCCCCTAGTAGGCTTTCAGAGCCCAGACTTTGGGTCTACCAGGTGCCAGGAGGATGTTTCCATGGCTCTCCCACAAAGGGGGAGCACCAGTCTGTTTCCCAGGATAGTGTGTGGATTGGCTGCACCCCACTTCCAGTCTCTGATAACCCCTGAGTCTGTTTATGTTGCTATCTCCTCAGCAAGTTAAAATGGAGAATAGGATAAAAGAAAAAAAAACCTCAAACAAAACAGAATATCAAGACAGAGCAAAACTGAAAAAGAACAGGAAAAATTGATGGGTGGCACAAAGAGAATTTCAGAGGTTGTGGTGTGGAGATTTCCAGAGGATGGGGGCAGCAGTATCTCACAGAGTAAGGTAATTGAGTTTCCCCTGCAAGGGGCTAGTTCTTCTCAAGAAAGATGGTTGCCATGGAGCCCAGGTATACTTGGGCCTCCAAAATCCCACTGCTGCTCCCTTGAGACTTTCCCCCGTCTTCTTCTGCGACTCCAGTCCATACCACCTTCCCTTCAATGGGCCCAAGCTGCAAACACAAATCCTGTGCTTTTCCCCTTTCAGGATAAAAAAAGGTGGTGGATTTGTCTCCAGTGGTTTTCATTTTTCTCCAGAACAGAGAGCCCCCAGGGTGCAGACTTCTTGATGCCTTGATCTGGATGCTCTAGGAATGTCCCTTGTGTGGGTTATGTGGATTCTCCTGTTGTATCTCGGTCTTGGTTTTTAACGATTCATTCTTCCATGGGAACTTTCCCCCATCTGGCTGACTGAGGGGCTCAACCCCTACCAGAACCCCTCTGCCTTGAGAGGACTTCCAGGAGTGGATAGGATCCACAGTCAGGGCACATACTAAAGCCCACCTGCTGATGCTTCTCTCTCACACCAATGCCTCACCTCCTCAG
The DNA here is from genome assembly GCF_014824575.4 of Sturnira hondurensis. Lineage (NCBI taxonomy): Eukaryota > Metazoa > Chordata > Mammalia > Chiroptera > Phyllostomidae > Sturnira > Sturnira hondurensis. Next base: position 7,613,903 of record NW_028088227.1, on the reverse strand, counting down.
TTCCAAATCAGTAGATTATATAGTGTATGCATTACCTTCTTTCAAGTAACATATCACCCTGATGGAGTGGGGGAAGAAGGGAAGAGTCTAGCAGCAAAACTATAACATGGGGTGGTGGTGGGGTGCTCACAGCACTCCCTCCAGTGAGTCTCAGCCTCGGGCTCCCACTGCTGTGCCCCCACTGCAGTCCCTGCGGCCAGGGCTGCCCTGGCCACCCCTCTCCAACCCGGCATTCCCAGCTCCTCCTGATCTGCAGCCTTATCAGTCAGACTGTTCCAGTCACAGTTTCAGTGGCGCCCAGCCAATAGCCCCCTCCCTGGCAAGTACTGAACTTGGCTCTCAGTGGCAGCAGGATATGTGGTCCTGCCTAGGGTGGAGGGCACAGGGACAAGTCTGGGTGCTGAGATGTGGCTGCTCCAGCAGCTTTTTCCTGAGGAGAATATTGTAATCTTTACAAAATGGCTCCTGCTACAAATCCGTGCACCCAGACGCACCAGGCTGGGTGGTGGCAGGGGTTCTGCCAGGAGCGCCAAGATCGCTCACTCCCAAGTGCCCTCACAGGCAGACAGGCACTCACACACTTTCACACACACTTGTCCACACTGTGCTCACACAGTGGTAGGAGAAACTGGGTAGAGTTCCAGTTACTCTGCAGCCATCTTGGAACTCTAAACTAAGGTACACTGATTTTTACTCCTGCTGTGGACTGTGCTCTGCCATTCCGATTAGGCCAAAGCCATTTTTTTTTATAATGGGAAAATTGCTTTTCACAGATAGCAATCTTTTCCAGACATTTCCAATTGTGAGTGGGGTGACAGCTTACTTTCCTGTGGCCTGTTGGAAAAAAGGGATTGGTACTATATATATTTGCATGAAAATGAGCTTGATACCCAGGTGAAAGGTAGAAAGGGTTGATTTGTTAATTTTTTTTAGTTCCCCCATTTAACACATAAAGGGTTAAACTTAAAGAACTCAAATCATTGAATTCTCCCCCTGGTCTAACAAACATACCCCATCTATTCTTAAGGCAGAGGCAGGAAGGTGAGCCAGAAAGATCACACAGAGGAGGTTTTTGTTTGTTTTTTAATGTACCTCCTCTTCGGGAGACTTGTTAGTCAAAGAGCAGAAGGGAAGTAAGCAAGATGGTAAGACGTGTGTTGTGGTCTGCCCAGACCAGGTTTCCAACATAAGAGGAGATCAGACAGGCTCATTTCCCCCCTGTTGGGAATTTAGGAGAAGACTGCTGTGTAAGGTATACTTCCAACAAAGTTAGTTGCCTCAATGTAGGCAGGCAAAGCCCTGAGATCAAGCAGGGAAGAAGAGTCTAATTTGCCCTGCTAAGCCTCCCTTGGTACAGACACTGAGTAGAGGGTTTGGGTCTGCCCTCTGGCCTGCTGTTGTGGGTCTGTAGCAGAGGCTGGTAGCAGATCACTGTAGGCATGAAGGGCCAGGGGAGAACAGGAAAGTGTCTCAGAGGCTTTATAGCTGTGAAGTAACAAGGACAGCTGATGTCAGCTGGAATGGAGGGAAACCAGGCTGCGCCTAAACCAAGAGAGGGACTAGACAAGACATGAATTACAAAAATTACCGATGTCAACGAAAGGTAAAAAGGTGTAGAATTTGGCTGGCCGTATTCTAGAGGGTGGCTGATGGACATTTGCTGCAAGGCCATGAAGATCTAGTGAATACCACGTGGACCTAAGAACCCCTTCTCTCTCCAGCCATGAAGTCACATGAGCATTCCACTCCCACACCCAGGATATCATAATAAAGGGGTATGAGAGGAGCAGCTGGAATTAGGAGAGCCCAGACAGTGAATGTTGGAGTAATGTTTAAATTAGTGGTGGGAAAACACTTGAAATCAGATTAGCCATTCTGTTACTCCTGCATTCTCCCCTTAGTAAACTGGACTTGTGAATAAGGCCAGTTGAAATACAGAGTAAGAAAACTGCACTTTATATATTTATTCAAATTGTGATGTGAATAAAATTTATGACCCTCTTACACACACAATTCTGTAATATGTTTCATAATTTAATTGTTTCTAGCTGAAAGTTTCACTAAACCATGCCCCTCACTTCCCCCGCCCCCAAAACCCTGCCTTATTTTAGCAAATTTCTTGTCCAAGTAAGTGGCATCATGAAACACAAATACTAAACCAAGGGCTTGTTAATTTCCTATAATCTCTTTTCTACTCACTCTCCCTACTCCCTAGTCAACAATTCTCAATAAATTCAATCTCATTACCATCCCTTCTGACTTCATGCTGTTCACTGCAGAGAGACCACAGTATCTGTAGTACTAGGCAAATAGACATTCATTATTCCTTCATAGAAATGGTGGTCAGTGTGTTGCAGAAAGTTTTAGAGGGTTAGAAAGAGTTAGATCTCCCTAAGGTCCATACCATGAGGAACAGACAAAACTGGACCTCTAGAGACACATATGTAATAAAAGTATAAAATCTCAATGCCTGGAAATCATATACACTGAATTCTAGATAGTGGGTAACTCTGAGGTAAGAGATTGGGGGCTGTGAGATTTTGGTTCTTAACAAATAAGGAGAAAATTGACCTGGCATAATATTTGTCTGTGTTAAATCTGGGTGGTAACATGATTGTCTATTATATTAGTTAATGTATAATGTATTAGTTAATGTATATTAATGTATAATTTAGAATACTTCATAAATAAAAATATTAGAATCTTAATTTTGAATAATGATAGCCATAAGGATAACTACCTACAATTATCGTTAAACAATGGTTTCAACACATAATATTTGGCTGAGAGGTGCTAAATAAAAGTTTGTCGTATGACTAAAAAAAGAAGATCTTCACAGGATGGAAGTGGTGTGGGCTTCAGGCAGGGGAGCTGCCTTTCCCAAGGTGATCTGATGGGTAGGAAAGAGCAAGGATTTCCCTGTCATGCAGACCTGTTTTAAAACTCACTTGGACTATTACCACCTGTGTGACTTCAAAAAAAATGCTTTAAACACTGTAAACCTTGTAAGGTCACATTAACTATCTCTATCATATAGTATTTCTCACCAAATATTAATATTTTCCCCATCACTTTTAAAAGGCTTTCCAATTACATAACCAAAAAATAAATTAGAATGTTCTGCTAGAATAACTATCCTGGCAGTAGTTTTTATTGGCTAAAAAAATATATATATATGTACTATATACTATATATGCTATATATATACTATGTAATATATATATTGTGTATATCTATATTTCTCATATATATATATATATATATATATATATATATATATATATGAAGTCTGTTTGGAAAAAAGTCCAATCATTGTTAATATAATGAGAATGGTTTGAGTGATAGTGATGTAACCTGGTAGCCATGGAAAGGAAACTGGAATCTCACGGATGAACAATGATGACCGACGTCACTGTACTAGTCAGCGGGGATGGTAGACTCCATTGAGTGAGCATGTGTACTGTGTGGCCATTGCATTCAAAATGATTGAGCAATTAGATCAATGGACCTGCATCAGATTTTACTTTAAGGTTTAACATTCCTCTGTGGAAACTATTTGGATGATTCAGAAGGCCACAGCTATGGCCAACTGGTGATTGGCAGCTTCATCATGACAGTGTGCCTGCTCATGCATCATGTCTTATGCAGAGTTTTTGTTGAAACATCAAATCACCCAGATGACTCAGCCCTTCCTATAGCTCAGATTTGGCATCCTGTGACTTATGGGTTTTTTCTGAAACTAAAATCACCTTTAAAAAGGAAGAAATTTCAGACCATCTCTTAGATTCAGGAAAATACAATGGGGCAGCTAATGGCAAGTGGAAAAACTGTATGAGGTCCTGAGGTGCCTACTTTGAAGGTGACTAAGGCATCATATCCTGTGTACAATGTTTCTTGTATCTTCTTCAATAAATGTCTATATTTTTCATATTACATGGCTGGATACCTTCTGGACAGACCTTCATATATATATGTGTGTGTGTGTGTGTGTGTGTGTATATATATATATATATATATATATATATATATATATATGAATGAATGGGGCTATGAGAAGTCTCAAGTCTTGGATTTAATTCTCTTTCTAGTTCTTATCCTGAACAAAGAACATAAATACTAAATTGTTTCCAAACGATGTTCTCATCTGAAGCATCCAAGTTTCTAGGAAGGCCTTGACTCCCTGGAGAAGAGATGCTGGATTCTATCATCATGTACTTATTTAAATGCAGAAGTTAATTTTACAGTTAATTAGGTACAACACTCATTATATAGGGCACCAACTAATCTAAATTAAACTCTTTCCTAAGCAGAAGAATTGCTGCAGGTATTGACATAGATATTTGGTCCAGGTAGACCCAAATGTGAATTCTACCAGCTTTGACTTCCATCAGATCAACTAGGTAGGTATCTCCATAATATAACAAACTCTGAATAGGACTCATTCCATCTAGGTATCCCACAGGTTGCACAAGTATTTCAGAATTCACATTACTCTTTCAAATCCTAAGGACTCAATGACCAGAAGTGTAAGCATACTTGCTTTTCTTGTTTTCTGAGCAACTTATCAAGTCTATTAAAATTTAGATAAATTCCTGAAATCAAATGAAGAAATTCATTAGTCATTCAAAACAGACTAACATCATATTTCTTCAATCTCATTAAATTGGAAGCCCTGTTGAAATGCAGGAAAGACGAGGAGATATTGACTGAGTTTTTTATATACAGTAGTTGAAGGGGATGAATGAATGCAGAGACAGAGCAGAAACAGCATGAGCAGGAATACGCAACACCCAGACACGCAGAGAGAGGGAGGGGAATGGGCAACTTCCCTTCTGCAAATTGGTGCAGAAACAGAGTTGTTCTTGGGCTAATAAGCAAGCATGTGCATTCAGGGGTGTAGAAAAAAATTGATTTTGGTAAGAGTTCAGGTAATAGTTGACAATATTTGCAGAATTCTTCCTCATGAATGGCTTTCGGCTAATAGCTTTTAAATAATCATCTAGTGTTCATTAATCTCATGGTCATAACAATTAACACACAATCATTATATATGTAGAAAACTTCCTAAACAGTACCAAATTCCTTCCTCTTATTTATTAAAACAAATCTGTTACCTCCTCTACTTTCCATTGAAAATAGAAAACTATAGAATATATAATTTCTCAGTGCTCCTGGAGAATAAACAAGTGTGTGAAATATTTTAATATAAGTAGGAAAAAATACTTGAAAGGAAGCACCAAAAGACTAACAGTGATTGTAAGTTAGAATCACATGTATTTTTCCTCTATTTTCACCCTCCTGGATAATATATTGAAATAGTATGTTGCTTTAATAATGCAAAAAAATGTATTTAGAAATCTCCCAACATGGTCCTAACCAGGGCTCTCTCTCCTTGCATACTTTTTACAGCTATACAGTCTACTCCATGGGGAAGTCCACTGAGGGCCTTGCAGATAAATCTCCTTTTCAAAGAGGAGACAACCTGAGGAGCTGGTGCCTCTCATAGAGAACCACTAGCTACTCCACACCTTTCTGCTTTGCCATGGGCCAAGAAGTTTATTATTGGAACTTCCTTTCTTAGGAAAGCATTTATTTACAGGGCAGATCTAACTCGACTGTAATTGTACAACCACAGGCCCTTTCCAAGTTTATCAATGAGGTATTCTTCCCCAGCTGGCCTCTTTTTACCCTGCTGGCAGCCCCATTGTTCATGACAAGGGTAGAAAGATGTAGGGCTTGAAAAGTCATCCAACCATCCTGGTAGCCATAATTATTTTTAAAATAATAAATTTTATTAATATGATTTTATTTATTATAATAAAATTAATTTTTATGGTTTTGCATGACAAAAGTTGACGTTATTGGTACTCACCCCTACTGAGAACTCTTAGATCCAGCCCTTCATGTAAACTGTGTCCGTTAACTTCATCAGAATGTCAGTGGAAATAAATAATCATTCATGTTGGACAAGTTCCCACCTCCATTTCAGACAAGAGGTTGCAGGTTCACCCAATGAAACAGCCTGTTGCCATTGGTACTAAAATCATAACTTTTAGCAAGCATCCTTTTTATAGACAGAAGAAAACTAATGTATTGGCATGAGCCTGAACTGTGCCCTTGAAGTGTTTCATAAAGTCACGCATCTGAGAAGAGAAATCTGAGGAATACACGACTAACCACTCAATATGTAAATTACCTTCTCTCTTGTATCACCTGTAATGACTGCTGCCTCCTATTAATGAGCTGGTGACACAGGAAGAAACAATGTGCTCTTTCAAAGCCATAGGTGGTAGTGACAAGCAGATTGGTGATCTAAGGCTTATCTTCCTCTGTTGCCTGCATCACTCGACAAGCGGCTCCTCCTTCCCCACTCCCTCCACTGCTTCATAACTAACACCTAAACTGCTGGGACTTTCCTCCACCAGACTGCACCATTTGCTGCTTGGTAAAACTAGGGCCCCAACCCAGTGATGCAGAAGTTGAACTCAGTCATTCTGCACAATAAAGATAACAGCTCCTGGCTGGGTCTTATGTCAGAGCTCTCTACCCCAGGTGTAAACGGGCAGCTTCAGACTCTTCATTCAACCGTAGTTATGCACTTCCTCAGCAGGCAGATAAGCCTCAAGCAGGACATGCTCCCATGGCCAAACAGAACAGCTTGTGGTTTTTTACAAAATCTACATCCCTGGGCTTTTTCTTCTTTTAAAAAAAGTATAAATATTGACTCCTCCTTGTTTATCCATCAGGCTCAGATGTATGGCAAACGCAGGAGTCAGAGTTTAGCCACAATATCATGCAGAAACTGACCCTATGAGGTAGGAGGGGAGTCCACAGAGAAGCCCCTTTTCCTCTCCTTTGTTCTCTTTCAGAAGGAATTTTTCAAAAGACTAACTCAGCACATCAGTCTCACCTAGACTGTATGCTCCCCTAATTCCACAGGTCTAGTTTTGCTTTGGCATTACAGTCTTTGGATTAAATCAGAATCTAAGGTTTAGCTCCAAACTACACCTCTTGGCCCTTCCTTGATTAGTTTAGATGGTACCCTGGCTCAACAGCGGGAAGTGAAGTCAGCAGCCACGGCCAGAAGCCCTCCTCAGACAGGCTCCCCTGTCTCCTACCCTTTCTCATTTATATTCCAGAGCTGTTCTAAGTCAGGATGCTGCAAAACAGTTTTATCTGTCCACTGGAAAATAAGCCTCAGAGTGAAATCTTTCAACACAGATGCAATGAGCTTTGTTATCAGCACGTATTTTAGGCAAATAACAATAGTGCTTTGTTAAAGATGCACTCCCTGAGATCGTTAATTTTTGCTTGAAAAAGGTAGCACTTCCTGATGCTATTTTCAAGGAAAAATTCCTGATCCTAATCAGTCCTGTCTGATTTTATGATTACCTTTATTTATTAAATTTTTTATTATATCTTTTTAATTACTGTTTAACTCCCTTATACCACCCTCCGTCATGCAATCACCACACTGTTGTCCATGTCCACGAATCTTTTTCCCTTTTTGCTCAATCCCTCCACCCCCTAATGTCCCACACCAGAAGGTGTTCTATATGAGTCTGTCTCTATTTTGCTTGTTAGTTAAATTTGTTCATTGGGTCCCACATATATGTGAAATCATATGGTATTTGTCTTTATCTGACTGCCTTATTTCCCTTAGCATAATGTTCTCCAGGCCCATCTATGTTGTTGCTGAGGGTAAAATTTTCTCCTTTTTTTATGGCCAAGTATTATCCCATTATGTAAATGCCCTGTAGTTGTTTTATTCACTCATCTACTGATGAACACTTGGGCTGCTTCGATATCTTAGCAATTGTAAAAACACTGCTGTGAACATAGAGGTGCTCATGTTCTTTCAAATTAGTGTTTTGAGTTTCTTTGGAATATTCCCAGAAGTGGGATTGCTGGGTCAAAAGGCAGATCCATTTGTAATTTTTTGAGGTGTATTCACACTACTTTCCACAGTGATTGTACCAGTCTGCATTTCAGCCAACAGTGAAAAAGTTTTCCCTTTTCTGCACATCCTTGCCAGCACTTGTTTGCTGGTTTATTGATGATAGCCATTTTGACAGATGTGAGGTGATAGCTCATTGTGGTTTCAATTTGCATTTCTCTGATGATTAGTGATGTTGAGTATCTTTTTATATGTCTATTGATCATCTGTATGTCCTCTTTGGAGAAGTGTCTATTCAGATTCTTAGCCCATTTTTAATTGTTTTTTTTTGGTGTTGAGTTTTTTAAAGTTTTTTATAAATTTGGACATTAACCCCTTAGCAGATTATTGGAGAATATATTCTCCCATTTTGTAGGTTGTCCCTTTGTTTTATTGATGGTTTTCTTTGCTGTGCAAAACCTTTTTAGTTTGATGCAGTCCCATTTGTTTATTTTTTCTTTTGTTTTCCTTGCCTGGGGAGCTATATCAGATAAAATATTGCTATGAGCAATGTCCAAGATTTTACTGCCCATATTTTCTTCTAGGATTTTCATGGTTTTGGGCTCATACTTAAGTGTTAAACCCATTTTGAGCACAGAGCTAGAACAAATATTTCAAAATTTTATATGGGACCACAAAAGGCCCTGCATAGCAGCAGTGAACATGAGAAAAAAACAAACTTGGATGAATTATGCTACCTAATATCAAACTATACTATTAAGCCATAGTAATCAAAACATATGGTACTGGCATGAAAACAGACACATAGATCAATGGGCTAGAATAGAGAAGCCAATAATAAACCCACACCTTTTTTGTCAATTAATATTTGACAGAGGGAGCAGGCATATATAGTAGGCTAAAGACAGTTTATTCAATAAATGGTGTCGGGAAAATTAGGCAGGTACACACACAAAAATGATTATCTTCAGTTGGAGCTTTGAACAAATGGAGGGGAAGGCGGCTTCTGCAGTGGAAAGCAGGTGTGTGCTGTCAAGTGTTTCATCGTGTCTTGAGGAGAAAGTGGTCCAGAGCAGTAGTTGTAATTTTAGATTAGTTTATGGCAGGAAGATCCCTTATCTTATTTTAGGGACCTCTGTTGGGTTTTATACACATTATCAAGGAACATACATAAAAGATCCATGGACAAAGACAATGGGGGGGCAGGATTGAATGTGGGAGGTGGGGTTGACAGGGCAGAGGAGAATGATGGGGGGACAATGGGGACAACTGTAATTGAATAACAATGAAAAAAGAAACAGTAAAACATTTCCATATAGTATTAATTGTTGGTGCTATGCTGCATAGTAGATCTCTAGAACTTTTTAATTTTGTGCAACTTGAACACTTTTTACCCTTTGACCCTCCCTACTTTCCCCTCCCCCAGCTCCTGGCAACCACCATTTTTCTCTCTGCCTCTGTGAGTTTGATTATTTCAGATTCCACACATAAGATCATACAGTATTTGTCTTTCTGTGTCTGGCTTATTTCACTTAGCATAATATCCTCCAAGTCCAAACGTGTTGTCACAAAAGGCAGGATATCCTTCTTTTTAGATCTGGATAATATCCAGAAGTGGGATTGCTGGATCCCACGGTAGTTCTGATTTTAAGTTTTTGAAAAATCTTAAAATTTCTAAAAAAATACTGTTTTCCACAATGGCTATATCAACTTCCATTCCCTTCATCAGTATGCTAGGGCTCCTTTTTTGCACATCCTCACCCACACTTGTAATTTTTTTAATTTTTATATTTTGTTTGTTTTAATAGTCATTCACACAGGGGCGACATGACATCTCATTAGTTTTGATTTTCCTTTCCCTGATGATTAGTGATACTGAGTACCCTTTTATATATTTATTAACCACTAGTATATCTTTTTTTGAGAAAGTGACTGAACTAAATCTTAATTATTTCTAATTCCTCTAACAACCTTGTAGGTTTAAAATTGGTTAAAGGGGGGGATGTTCAACTATACTGAAGCCTGAAAATTAACATTTAAAATTTTGACTATTTAAGAAGAACTGCAAAAGTCTGTGACCTATAGTATTAATTCAGCATTTTAAACAACAATTTAACAATGATCACATTCCTTTTCTGCACCAGCCACTGGTCTGGAAGTTGAGGATATAAGAGTAAATAAAATAGAGGCAGTTCCCATTCTCATGGGACATATCGTTTTAGTAACCACACATTCTGATCAAGCAGGAATTTGAGGTAAGTTTCTCTAGAAGGTTTTGTGGGAGGTGATTCATTTAGCAGATGCAGAGTGGAGCTCATTGCTAGGACAATGGTCCTCCCAAGACTTTGCTGTTTTCCTTTAATTATTATAAAATGAGCAGCTCTCTTGAGGAGCTATGAAGGACAGCCTGAAGGTTCTTAAAAGTGTCCATGTATATCCTTTGTGAATGTACTAAAGTTGTCCCACACTTTACTTTTCTTTTTAAGGATAAAAGTTATTTGGGGGAAACTATTCATCTAATATTTTGTAGTAAATATTATTTTTCAAGCATTGAATATCTTCATTGCTTTCTCCCCACAACCTTCAAATTTCAGGCCCTTAGACAGGCTGAGTTTTTTAGTACTAAGAAAGATGTGATTCAGAGTTATTTGGTAGTCAAAACTCTACCCTATCTACAAGCTGATTATCTGTATTTTGTGGCAAATCTTACCTTCCATTTTATTATAGCTAAATCTATTTTAGATAAGTGTTAGCTTAATAGACTCTATAAACTCAATATTCTTTGTATACATTGGAGTAATATGCTACCCAAATATTTCTTTTGAATTCTTATCTGTCTCTTTTTTTCCATCCTGTTCCTCCACCTTTCATCTCAATCTCCCCAGAAACTTTGTAGTTGAAATGAGATAAAGTGAAAGAGTATCAGTATAAGAGAGGGGGAAAGATATCAGCGTATTGTGATTTACAAGAAATAACTGAGTAGTAAGGCAGGAGAAGTACATTTCACAGAGAATCAGGGCAAAGAAACCAGATCATTTCCTTGTATTTTCAAATATCATTTTTTTCAAGATGCAGCATCTTTTATTGTTTGTTACTGTTTTTTTTATTGACTTAATAGAATGTCAAATTAATATTCAGATGCAACATGTAAAAAGTATAACAATAATTATTTTAGCATTATCTCTTTAGATAATTCATCCTTTTGCATCCCCTGTAAATGTGGAAAACAAATTCATTGAACATTACTTTAACCGTTAACAGGCAGATGCCCATTAAATCCATTAAATAGTGCATCTGTGGAAACCGAGCCACAGGGAGCTTAAGTTATGTGTAAAAGTCACAGAAATAGTGAGTGGCAGCATGGAGATTTGAACCCAGGTGTCCTGGCTACAGGGACTACTTGTTTGAGGTCTACTATACACTATCTCTTAAGTAGTGTAAACTTTTAAATATGTATTTGTGAATGTCTTGGAAACACTTGGGAAGTTTTCAAAAAACACAAATTTCTGGGTCCTATTCCTATGGATTCTGATTCAGTTGGTGGGAGAGGCATCAGGAAGCTCTTTTTAACAGTAGTTGTAAGTTGTTCTATGGGCATGGTCCGTGGGTAATTCTTTGAAAGCAATGGTTTGTAGTAATGGAAAGTATATAGTATAGCTGTTAAGGGCAAAGACTCAGAAACTGAATCGCCTTGGCTGGTATCTTCACTCCTTTAGCTCGAGTACCTTGTGCTTGTACTCAGTTATCTAAGTTCTACAAGGAAGGGTAAGGATAAGGGGTTTATGGGAGGATCTCATCCCTCAACCCATTTAAAATTCTTTGTGTATTGCTGGCTCATAGTAAACTCAATTTAAGTTAGCTATTATTAGTGCAGCATGGATAACTCATAATTAATTCCAGTGTTGTATATGTAGATGCCTCAAAAAATATAACAGAAGTGTTTTCTTCCTTTATCTGAAAAGAAAAACTTATATTCTGAACTTTATTTCTAACATTCCTTTATTTTTTCCCTAACTTTAAAATTATTTCTCCTAAGTTTTCAACTTTAGTTCTTAGATTCCTGATTTTTCCTCTCTATTTGAACAAGCAGAAATCTGTTTTTCTGACTTCTGTATCTCCTGTGGAGTTAACCTGATTGTGTAGCATTAAAGTGGGTCAGCTCGGGGGAGAAAGTGGGGGTGGGAGAAGATAAAAGGCTTTTTACGAAAATCTGAGATTAAATTCTCACCAGCTAGTAGTGGAAGTGTCATCCAGGTCTTTGTTCTGTGTGTCTCCTTTTGTGTTAGTGTGGTTATATAACATAAAGTGATTTATTTAAGTAATGCTATTTTACTCCTCTTGGTATAATCACCATTCTTTCATTCTTTCCACTGATGACAGACAAGCTCCTGCGAGAATATATGAAAGCCTTTGTAGTAGGAGGGAACCAAAAAAGAATTGTTACCTCCTGATAAAAGAAAGGCTGACTGAACTGCAAGGGGAGAGTATGGAGTTTATCTTTAAACATTCTAATATCATTCTAATCATCAACTAAGAAAGTCAAATACTGTATCATGTAGCTGGAAATTTAATTTCCCACTATGGTGGAAAAATGAAGAAACGCAGAACAGAACAGGAAATGAGGAGCACTCCCCTGTAGCCCCATCACATAGCCCTGCTGGATCCATTGAGTCCTTGACCAGGTAAGTATGACCCGCTCCTTGAGTTGAGGAAGAAAAAGTGAGGATGGGTTGGAACATAGAAAGAGAATATTAATTATCTTATTTCCTATACTATTTGGAGCTGCTAAAAAGATACACGAGTTCTTAACTTAGTTTTAGCAACTTTAATTCAGAGTGCTGGGTCCCAAGACATCTGGTTTCTATCTTGTCCTCTTGGCAATGTTCTGGAGGGTCAAGATTTTCCTATGCTGTAAGGGGTCACATTGTCTCTAAGAGACAGGCTGCATATCTTAAAGGTCTTGGGAAGGAAGAAAATGTTGAAAGCTCCCTGAGCTCTCCTCATTTCCTATTATCATGATATCTAGATACTTTTACCTAATTTTTAAATTTAATCTTTATTGTACTTGAGATCCTATCAATTGATTTGCTATATCTCAATCATTTGACTTAAGTCCTGTGTCTACCCAAAATCCTAGATAAATTAAACTGTCCCAAAATGAGTTGGACAAACATATATCATATCCTATTTAAACATGAGGATACGGCATGTTAAAAAAAACCAGGAGAATCAAAGAACTGAAGCTAATTACAGAAAGTAATTCATATGAATTTACAGTGTTTACATACATGTTTTATATACATATATATAAAATACATGCCATATGCCTTTTATGTTAGAACAAGAAAATTTTCTGAGATGATGAAAATATTCAGTATCTGCTGTCTAACAAAGTAGCCAACTAGTCACATGTGGCTATCAAATTCTTGAAATGCTGCTAGTGCAATTGAGAAATGCAATTTCTAGTTATATTACATTTTGATATATTTTCAATTTGAATAGCCACATGTATCTAGTAGTTAAAGTAATGAACAAGACAAATTTAGAATAGTCTGATGTAAGTAGGGAGGAAGAGATTACATTGGGACGAAGATCCACTTTTGGATAGGTAGGTCTACCTGTAAATAGCCTGCTTGTTTGTAAAGAAAACATCTTCCTATGCTTGGGTTTATTTATTGAGAAAAAAACAAGAGATTGAAATGTAGAAAAGAATACTATTGTGATTTTTGTTGTGATTTTATTATATCTATATTTGGATAAAAAATTAAAAATAAGACATAGGTATCTACTAATACATACTGATGTTTATGTATACAAATTTTATTAAAGCATTGAAACATTAAAAATTTTTATATCTTTTTTTATTTTAAACTACTACTTGAGAAAAGGCAAGTATTCTGTTTTAAAATTTTGAATGTTATCTTAGTTAGAAGAAAATTAAAAGAGGAACAATATCTTCAAAAGGGAGATTGTCTTTGAGTTGAAATTTAGGGAGGACTAATCTGTTATTTCCAGACAGGTATTTCTATGAAAATGGTCCTCCAAAGGTGCCCATATCCTAATCCCTAAAAGCCGTGAGTACGTTAGATTACAGAGCAAAGGGGAAGTTATGCTTGCCAATGGCATTTGGATTGCTAATTACTTGGCCTTAAAACAAGGAGATTTATGCTGGAGTATCTGGGTAAAACTAATATAACCACAAGTGTCCTTGAAAGCGGAAGAGGGCATAGAAGAATGTCAAAATCAGATAAGATTACAGAATAATCAGACAGGTGAAATGTAACTTTACTTATTTTTGAATTGTGCAGAAGTAACACATAAAAATATGCCATCTTAACCATTTAAAAAAATATTTTATTTATTTATTTTCAGAGAGAGGGGAAGGGAGGGAGAAAGAAAAGGGGAGAAACATCAATGTGTGGCTGCCTCTCACACACCACCAACTGGGGACCTAACCTGCAACCCAGGCATGTACCCTGACTGGGAATTGAACAGGCAGTCGTTTGGTGCATAGGCCAGCATTCAATCCACTGAGTCACACCAGCCAGGGCACCATCTTAACCATTTTAAGGTGTACAGTATAGTAGTGTTAACTGTGTATACGTTGCTGTGTATACATTTTCTAGAATTTTTCATGTTGCAAAACTAAAACTCTGTACCTGTTGAATATTATATCTTTTCTTTCTTCCCCTGGCAACTACCATTCTGCTTTCTATTACTGAGTTTCACTACTTTAGATTCTTTATGTAAATGAAATCATGCAGTGTTTATCTTTTTTGTGATTAGTTTATTTCATGTAGCATAATATCTTCAAATTTCATTCATGTTGCAGCATATGAAGGATTTCCTTTTTGTAAAATTTAAATAATATTTCATAGCATGTATATACCACATTTTATTTTTTTTATTCATCTATTGAACATTGAGATTATTCACATCTCTTGGCAATTGTGAAAAATGCTCAACAATGAACATGGGAGTACTGATATCTCTTTGAGATCCCATTTTCAAATCTTTGGGATATATACCCCAAAGTGAGATTGGTGGATCACATAATAGTTCTATTTTTAGTTGTTTGAAGAAACTCTCTCCTGTTTTACATAGTGGCTGCACCATTTTACACTCCCACCAACAGTGCACAAGGGTTCCATTTTCTCCATATCTGTGGCAGCATTTGTCATTATTATGTTTTTTTATAGTTGCCATTCTAATGGGTGTGAGGTGATATCTCATTATGATTTTGAGTTGCATTTTCTTGACAATTAGTGATCTTTTAATATGCTAGTTGGTCATTTGTGTATCTTCTTTGGAGGAATATAACTCGTTTGTACTTTTTTATATAGGCCTATTTGCTTTTTTGTTGTTGAGTTGGAGTTGTTCTTGAATGTATTCTAGACATTAACTTATTTTCAGGTATGTGATTGGAAAATATTTTCTTCAGTTCCATAGGTTTCCTTTCACTCTGTTGATTATTTCTTTTGCTGGGCATAATAAATTTTTAAGTTTTATATCGTCCCCTTTGTCAATTTTTGCTTTTGTTGCCTGTGCTTTCAGGGTCATATCTAAGAAAATATTATCTAATCCTGAATCATGAAGATTATTTTCTATTTCTTTCTTCAAGGAGGTTTACAGTTTTAGGTCTCAAATTTATATTAATAGTCCATTTGGAGTTTTTTCATTTGGTGTAAGGTAAAAGTACAACTTGATTCTTTTGCGTGTGTATACCCAGCTTTCCTAACATTGATTATAGAGCCTATCCTTTGCCCATAATGTAGCCTTGGAACGCTTGTTGAATATCATTTGCATATGCATGAGTGTTTATTTTTGGCTACTTTATTCTCTTCTGTTGGTCTGCATGTCTTCTTTATGCTAGAACCATACTGTTTTGATTACTGTAGATATTATATACCGAATGTTTGTGTCTTCCTGTCCTTCAATTTATATACTGAGGCCTTAACCTGTAATTTAACTGCATTTGAAGGTTAAAGGTCTATCAGGAGGTAATGAAGGTCTGTAGGGAGGTGATAAAGATAAGGGTGTGTCCCTCGTTCTATAGGTGTTGGAGGAGGTCATACAGAGTATGTGACTACTGGTTGACCTTTGAGCTGGAGCAGGGCAATGGAAGATTCCTCACCCCTTCCTCTGTCCTTGGAATGAGTGTTCTGCTCACTGTTCCCACATTGTGAGCTATTTTCAAGGATTCAGTGTGTTGAGACTATCTGGACAGTATATATGACTGAACCCCATTAAGGCCTCTATAGAAACTTTTAAGATTCTGGCAGATGCAGAGATCTACTCAGATTGCAGTCACTCAAGACAAGCCTCGTATGTAAGTTTCCTTGCTTATTAAGCTTGTCACCTACCAATCTGAAGTGGTCTGCTTCTTTCTTTGTTCTCTCCTTGCCCTTTGTTTGTGGGGCTTGGTGAAGGACAGGCACTTGTATGACTGAGGATCAGAGCAACAAGATGTCTTTGAGAAGGCGAAAATACTAGTGAGGCAGATTAAAGCGCTAGGCATCTCTCGAGCAGGGGTGCTATTTGAATTGCAGGTGCCTGTGACTCTACAAGTTATGAGTTTGGGCACTGTGGCAGAGACAAGAGAATGATAAAGAACCCCTAGGGTTTTGGTTCCAGCTCTGGAAGAGAGAGAAACTTTATATACTCCTATAGAGCAACAGCTCCTAGTGTTTTGCAAAATGCTCATCCAAGTAGAACATCCCACAAAGGATAACATATCATGGTAGGAATTTCCTTTTTTATCAAGGAGTAGGTTAAGAGCAGAAAGAAAGAAGGTGCTCCTACCCTTTGCAATGGCATGGATAGAACTGGAGACCATTATGCTAAGTGAGGTAAACCAGATGGTGAAAGAAAAATACCATATGATTTCACCTATAAGTGGAACCTAATCAACAAAAGAAACAAGCAAGAAAATATAACACAGGCATTGAGATAAAGAACAAACTGACAGTAACCAGAGGGGAAAGGTATAATGGGGGAAAGAATGGAAGGGGACATCAAGGAACATGTATAAAGAACACATAGACAAAGCCAATGGATGGTAGGATTGAGGGTGAGAGGTGGGCTGGATGGGGCAGTACAGTGCTGGTGGGAAAATGGAGACAACTATACTTGAATAACAATAAACACTTTTTAAAGGAAAAAAGATTATGTTTCATTGACTTTTGGCATGGCTCAAACTCCCATTTTGACTAATTGGCATGACTTTTTGCAGCAGAGGAATATCCTGCCCACCAGCCCACCATGTCTAGAAATGCAAGTGCTAGTAGGTTCTGTAGAATATGTAGATTCTCAAATGCCCCCTGCATGGCGGACTATGAAGTCTATAGAGAAGGAATGAGGGAAACTCCTGCTGATGACTGGTATACAGATGGATCCAGTAGAGGCAACCCATCCACATGAACTATAATTATTATTTGGTCTAACACTGATACCATATGGATGGAAACGGGAACAAACCACGACAGCCACTGGGCTAAATACAGAGTAGTTGGTCTGGTGATCACTGATGAGCCTTGGCTGTTAACCATTTGCTCTGAGAGTTGAGCTGTTCTAAAGGATTAATCCTATGTCTTGGACAATGGGAAGCTTAGCGGGTGGATGATTATGAATAGGCCCTTCTGGGGTTGAAAAACCCCAGGACATGTTGAAAAACATTTGGATTCACTTGGAAGGCCTGAGACAGTCCTTATTGTCTTCCACATCCTAGCTCATAAGTGTTGACACTCCCTGGCAATTAAGAAGTTGATGCCCTACCTGGGGCAAAAGCCCAAGCAACTTACCCTTCAGTAGATACAGCAGATTGGAGGCGCTGAAGGAACAATCACCATAGTACCTGGGTGGGATGGCATATTGCCAAGGATGCCTTGTTGCCTTTGAAATACACTGACTTGGTTAGTGCAATAACAGTGTGTCCTTTGTGTTCTAAATAATGCCCAAGGCAATCACCAAAGGAATCTGGAGACATCTAGGTGAATACCCAACCAGGGAAGAATTGATAAATTGATTATATGGGTGCCCCTCCTCTGAGTGAGGAACTAAATATGCCTTGGTTCAGGGGGACAGTGCATCTGGCCTAACCCAAGCTTTCCCCTGCTGCCACCCAAACCAGGCTGCCACCATTAGGGGACCAGAGAAGCTGAGTATTATGTATTGATACCCTTGTCAAATAGACAGTGATCGGGGGTCACATTTCAAAGGTCATGATGTGTAAGACTTGGCAAAAGACCATGACATTGAATGGAGGTTCCATCTATACATAACCCATAAACAACAGGGTTAGCAGAAAGGAAGAATGGAATATTAAAGGAACAGATTAAGTTATCCACAAGTGAAACAACCTTTAGTCTTGGGTGGACAAGAGTACTATCCCAACTTTAATACATTTTAATGTTCAACCAGTGGGGCCTGTTGCCTCATATGCCAGACTGGGGACCCCTGCCAATATACCTAATACCATAAAGGTCTGGAAGTTGCAGGAAGGAGCTATTGCCCTAACTTCCACAGTGGATCCACTTGCTATGCCCCTGAGAACACCGAGTCCCATCATGCCTGGAAAGGCATTATCTACTGGAATTTGCAACAGGATATCTCACTGGAATAGGTGAATTACTTTGCACCCCTGGGTGAGGAACTACTCAGTATCCAGTGACATGCTGCTTTCCTGCTGCAAGCCAGACCTGTGGAAATGTACTACACCTGAAATAGAACATGCACCATTGAAAGAGAAGAGAAAATGGGGTGTCCTGGTCTGGAATATCCCACCTCTAGTTCATCTTCTTATGACTGACACTTCTGGCCCTCCACCCCCCACAGCCAGCCTGTCAGGTGTATACCACCAGGTTAAACTCATACAGTAGTAGCCACATTAAAATCTAAGGATCAGACTACAAGTGTAATTTTTGTAGAAGGGGAAGACATCTCCATATAAGTCCCTATTAAATATCTGTTCTTTTGACCTTAGACTTCTGCTCTTCTTGTGGTGTCTGGTCATGGGCTGGGCACCTGATGGAAATTCCTTGCTACAATGGACCTACTTGTATGTCTGACAAAGGAATCAATTCAAACATTGAGCATATGGGTGGTTGCCCCTCTCTAGTTTGTCAAGACTGCCATGTGGTGTCACCAATCCAGGGAGAGGATTGGAAGACCCTTAAGTAGTACACTAAGGAAGAACGAGCTAGGACTAGTACTCTTTTTTTTTAAATCCTCACCTGAGGATATGTCTATGATCTTTTTAGAGAGAGAGGGGGAAAAACATTGATCAGTTGCCTCCCATATGCATCTCTACCGAGGCCCAAACTTGCAACCTAAGTGTGTGTCCTGATCATGAGTTGAACTAGCAACTTTTGGTGCATGGGACAGTGAGCTAACTAACAGCCACCCTGCCTGGGATGTCTTTCAAGATGAAATGGCATTGGACAGGATTCCTGCCTTGCAAGGAGGTACCTGTGACATTATCCAAAGAGAATTTTATGTGTTTATATTTAGTGAGTCTGCTAATATATTATCTTATTAAGTCACATGAAGATGCAAGTGAACACCCTGAATATCCAACCCATACCCTAGGGGACATAGTACATTAATGGTTCAGGTCATGGGACTTGGGGTGAAAAAATTGTTACTTACATTGGGAATCATGATCTTAATCTGTGCTTTCTCTTTCATGTGCCTGTTTGTTGCTGTGGCATCTTTCTCCAATGTAGCCAGGTAGCAGCCAAAGGAGCTACCTCCATGCTAGTGAAACCCCTTGTTGACTGCTCAGGGGAGTCTGAGGAAGAGGGGAGCTCCTAAGATTATAAGAACCCATCACAAAGAGTGGAATGTAGGAGGAAGTCATTAAGAGGCTATAACTGCCAGTTGACCCGGGGGATGGACTCTGGCATTCTGAGGCTCCTCATCCTTCTCCCATCCTTGGAATTTATATTCTGCTCTTTGTTCCCACAGTGGGAGCCATTTTCAAGGGTACAGTCTTGAGGGAGTAAGGTGTTGTTTAGGCCATCTGGACAGTATATATAACAGAACACATTTGAGGCCTCTATATAAAATTGTAATTCTGGCGGGTGAATGTGGAGCTCTACTCATCTTGCAGTCACAAAAGATTAGCCTCATATAAGTTCCATTGTTTATTGAACTTACCACCTATCAGTCTAGAGTAGTCTGCCTCTTTCTTCTGTCTCTTCTTGCCCTACATGTATGGGGCCAGTTTCACTCAGGAAACGCCTGAGGTCTCAAATCAACAGCTGCTATAAGAAGAGGAGACTATAGATATTCTTCTCTCTACATGCGCACAGAGAAGAGGTCATGTGAGCATGCAGGGAGATGGCCACCATCTGCCAACTACAAAGCTCTCCCCTGGAACTGAGTTGGCTGGCACCTTGATCTTTGACTTGCCAATCTCCAAAACTGTGAGATAACAAATTCCTGTTGTTTAAGACACCCAGTCTGTGGTATTGTCTTATAGCACTCTGAAACTGACTAAGGCAGTAGCTTTGTAATATGTTTGGAAATCAGGAAATGTGAGGTCTCCAGTGAGACCACAATCCTTTTCTTTCTCAGGATTACTTTGGTTATTCAGGGTCCTTTGAGCTACTCGATAAATTTTAGTATTTTTTCTATTTCTGCAACAAATATCATTGAGATTATGATAGAGATTGCATTGAATCTGTAGATTGCTTTGGATAGTATGGCCATTTTAATAATATGAAGTTTTCTTATCTTTGAATAAAGATGCCTTTTCATTCATTGGTGTCTTCAATAATTTATTTCAGCAACATTTTGCATTTTTAAGTGTAGAAGTCTTTTTGTCTCTAAGTTTATTTCTAAATATTTTATTCTTTTGATGCTATTGTAAATGAGGTTCTCTTAATTTCTTTTTGTACTGTGTAATGTTAGTACATAGAAATGTGAATTTTGTATGTTTGTTTATTTTGTATCCTACAAGTTTGCTAAATTCGTTGATTAATTCTTATGTTATTTGTGTGTGGAATCTTGTATATAAGATCAAGTCATCTCTGGATGGAGATAATTTTACTTCTTCCTTTCAATTTTAGATGCTTTTTATTTATTTTTTCTTGACTAATTGCCATGGCTAAGAATTCTAGTACTACGTTAAATAGAGGTGGAGCAAGGATATCCTTGCTTTGTTTTTTATCTTACAGGAAAAGCTCTCTGTCTTTCACTATTGAACATGATCTTTGCTGTGGGCATTTTATATACAGCTTCTATTATGTTGAAAAAATTTGCTTCTATTCCTAGCTTTATGACTGTTTTTATCATGAAAGGATGAAACATTGCTGGTTTTTAGATGGAGTGAGGGGTCCAGGAGCCCAGAAATATGAGTGGCCTAGAAGCTGGTCTAGTGTCTCCTTAAAGGAATGCAGCCCTGAGCTAAAAGTTCTGTTTTGGTTTAGTAAGGCCCAGGTTGAACTTCTAACTTACAGAACTGTATGACTTGTATTACTGTATTGTGTTATTTTAAGCCACCAATTTTGGGGTATTTTGTTAAATCAGCAATATAAAGCTAATATATTATGCTATGTCTATACTGGGAGTTTTTCTGCAAATGAAAAGACTCACATAAAGTTCTGCTCTCAATACACAGTGCTTTACAACTTGCATATGTATCCATCTACTATCATTTATTCTGCCAGGTGATGTTTAATCTTGCCCACTACTAACCTTTTCTAGGGGAATTAGATGAATAAATAATAATAAATAATACAGTATCAGTAAGGATATAAAATATTTGAACAATACAGTTACTAAGCTCTATAAATACACACACATATATACACATAACATACACATATATGTGTGTGTGTATATATATATATATTCTTTTTTGTTGTTTTTATCCTCATGTAGGGACATTTTTTCATTGTTTTTAGAGAGAGAGAGGAAGGGAGAAAGAAAGAGAGAGAGAGAAACATTGATACAAGAGAGAAGCATTGATTGGTTGCCTCCCATACACACACAGACCAGGGATCAAACTCACAACTTTTCAGTAACAGGACAACACTCCAGCCAGCTGGGCTGCACTGGCCAGTGAAATACTGTTTATTCTTTACTGGGAACTTTGAGGTAGTTACTTTTATCCTTCTTTCCAAGTAAAAAGTAGTGAGATTCTGATAAATTAAGTGACTTGCCCAAAGTAACACAAACAACCTTCTCACTATATACTCAGGGCTATTTGCACGAGAAACTCTTAAAGAAAGCATATTGCATTTAGTTGGATATCTCTTCTGATATAACTTGAAATTCCATTGTTATTTCCTATCTGTTATATGGATCTAAGCAATCCATTTAGGCATTTAGCAGCTATATCTCCTGTGATATGAGAAAGAAGCATTCAAGCCAATAGTCCAAAGATGTGTGAGATGTGGATAGAGCTCCTTGACATGTCTTGGAGGAAATGTTTACAAACAAATGCTATGATTGTGTCTATTATTTTAGACATCAGGATATTCTGGGCTATACATGTGTCACTTTTAACAAGCATGGAATTTAGCAAATAACATTTAGTAGGTAGTGGTACTGGTGGCATTAAATGCATGAAGTAGTTATACTAGCAGATAGCCTATGGCCATAAAATGCTGACCTTAATATCATCTGCTTATTATCTCATTTACTGGAAAGTTACTTTCATCATTACAATTCTACAGATGTTTCACAGATGTCTTTAAGGATATATTTCTGCTGCTTGTTATTAAGCTAACTTCTGTGCACTGTGTCAGATTTCCATAGCATATTAATGAGAGCATTATGGAATTGTGAATAAATATGTTTGTAGCAATCGAGATGAAGTGAACTATAAAAGTGGTGATAAAATGCAATTAACATTTTAACAGTAAAAAGCTTGATGCCTTAATACCACAGGAGAATGGTCTCAGTCGGTAGATAAAATGAAGAATTCCCCAGTGGGCTTCAGAATAGATGAAACACTACATCAATATTTAATGGGATATGTCAGATTTTGCCAGCATTGGGAAGAATGCAAATAAGGGTTACCATAGCAATCACCTTGACAGGAAACTGCACAAAATGCAACACAAACTATCCCTCAAGCAGCCTTGCAGGGGTTATTACTAGTATGATGTCTGACTATAGCCATTTCATGTAATCTTTTGATAGTAGGTGAAAACGACAGTGTGTGTGTGTTTGGATGTGCATGTATGCCCAATATACCTTGCAAGTTGTAAGAACAGTATGAACATTCTAGAGGCAGGTGTATTCATTTTTCTTTGTATCATAATTACTCATTGGTAAAGCTATAAATGCTGAAGCTATTTATAGCTTTAACAAAGCATTCCTGATAGCCACACTACTACAAAGAAAAGGAATCTCAGAGACACTCATACTATTTGAACTTAATACGCTATTTTACATTTTAGTGATAATCTTCGGTATCATGGCTCTGATATTTAAGCCTTGCATTTTAGCAGCCTGGTTTTACACCAATTACATCAGTTGACTTTCCAGATTCAATCTTGCATTGTCATTGAAAAAAAGCATTTTTTAAATCTTTGAAACAAATTAGCCACACATGCCCTCCTTCAACTATTTTATAATCACACACAAGTTTAAAAAGGTTATGCTTATTTCACAGGAACTTTTAGTTAAAGGATGTGATATTGTAAATCCTCTTACCTATTAAAAACAGATAAAATAGAAATATGAAGTTGTAAAAGGAATTTAAAAAATTAGCTGCTGAACCAAAGGGGGAGAAAATAATTGTAGCTATATAAATGTAATGATTATCTTAAAAGGTAAGGAGAAAAGTCTGACACGTTTTTCTTCAAACAATTTCTATATGTTTGAATTGAATTCTATTTTTACCTGTTACTGAAATTAAGAAGACTAAAAATAGCAAATTTTACTTATGAAATTATATTCGAACACTGAAAAGGCAGACATACAGAGGCCCAGAGACGTATGAAAAGATGCTCAGCGACGATGGCCATCAGAGAGATACAAATTAAAACCACAGTGAGATACCACTTCACACCTGTCAGAATGTCCATCACAAACAGTCAACAAACAAGTGCTGGCGAAGTTGTGCAGGAAAGGGAACCCCAGTGCACTGTTGGTGGGAATGCAGACTGGTGCAGCTACTCTGTAAAACAGTATGGAATTTCCTCAGAAAACTGCCTTTTGATCTAGCAGTTCCACTGCTGGAACTGTACCCTAAGAACCTTGAAACACCAGTTCAAAAGAACCTATGCACCCCAATGTTCATACCAGCACAATTTACAATAGCCAAGTGTTAGAAGCAATGTAAGTGCCCATCAGTAGATGAATGGATCAAAAAACTGTGGTACATTTACACAATGGAGTACTATGCAGCAAAAGGAAAGAAGGAGCTCCTATCCTTTGTGACAGCATGGATGGAACTGGAGAGCATTATGCTAAGTGCAATAAACCAGGTGGTAAAAGACAAATATCATAAGATTTCACCTGTAAGTGGAACCTAATCAACAAAACAAACAAGCAAGCAAAATATATTAGAGACATTGAAATTAAGAACAAACTGAGAGTAACTAGATTTTTAATCTTTGTTAAAAAATTAAATCATTTTAAAATCTGGGTCCTACTTCCAGAGGGGAAGTAGGAGGAGATAATAGGGGGAAAGGGGGGAGGGTTATAAAGGACCCATGGACAAAGACAAAGGTGAGTAGGATTGAGGGTGGGAGGTGGGGATGACTGGAGTGGCGGGAGTGGTGGGCTGAAAATAGAGACAACTGTACTTGAACATCAACAAAAAAATAAAAAAATAAAAAAGAGAACCCAGTTGTAAATGGTAAACTGGATGCAAATATGTATCCCTCCTCTTTTTAAAAAAAACTCACACAAAAATTTCACTTAGAATTATATATATATAATCCCATCTGGGAATAGTCAATGAGAGTGAAGACAACAGTGGAAGAGAGATGTCAATGACATTTTAGAAGCACAAAAACAACAAAAAAAGGTGAAGAGATTAAGCAAAATCAAACAAATAAACAAACACTCCCCCAAATTCAGAGACAGACAACAAACAACAAACAGTATGGTGATTACCAGAGGAAAAGGGGGTGGGGGAGAGTTAGAAGAGGGTAAAGGGGGATTAATGGCGATGGACTGAGATGTGACTTCGGGTAGTGACCGTACAATACAGTGTACAGATGATGTGTTGTGGAATTGTGCACTCGAAACCTATACAATTTTGTTAACCATTGTCTCTCCAGTAAATTAAATGAAAAGAAAATAAATTAAAAAGTTAAATAAATATGCCTGACATTGCTTCCTTAAAAGATGATTGACATGACCATATAGGACAGGGAAAATCGAGTCATTCTTGACCTTGTTATTACCTTTATGGGAATTGGTTAAAAATGGATTATATTTTAAAACCTCAATAATACCCACAACCCAATATTACTTGCTTCTATTACAGAAGTTATAAAGAAAAAAGCCATGGATTTTTATGTAGTTACATAGTTTTAAATTCATGAATGAGAGATTAAATCATTCCTTTACTATGTAACATTACCTTTTTTTAGATTCAAAGAATTGTAATGGTTTTTAACATTAGTATCTTTTATTTATGGTAAAATAACTGTGCTTAGAATTCAAAACGAATCACAGATATGATATCCTTGATCTCTTGCAACAGACCTTTGAGGTAGTTAGGGCAAATGGAATCATTTTTGTTTGCAGATATTAAAACCATTACAAGGGAACTTCATTCAGCATTAGATTCGAAATTGAGAATCTCAAGTCAAGGTCTTGATTCTTCTACAGCTGTTATTGTGAGGTTTGGTGACCACTTAAATAGTGTCTGTACCTCAGCATTGTTATCTACCAAATAAGAAGTTTAACATGGTGCTTTTCGTAGCACTCCTTTTTTTTGTAATCTGAGAAAGAAGACTTCACTGGTGAGAAACTGTACCATTAGTCCCAAAACTGTCACTTAGAAATGTCTTTTAAAGTTTTAAAATTCTACATTTATTTTAGTTATTTCCTCTTTTTACATCCCTATCTCCTTTTCTACCTCCCTATTTCCCTTTCTCTCCGCCTTTCTAAATATTAGATTTAATAAATTACAGAAAATAATTCTCCAGAGAGCAGCTTCTGGGTTGGTTGATTCAGCTATTTGATGACATCATTTGGAACTCATATTCTCATCAAACTCTATGTTTCCTTTCCTCACCATATTCACTTGTTTTTGGCTGATTCCCCTTCTCTTTGCAAGAAAGCTGTGATACATCTAAGAAAGCTATGGAAATATGAAAATATGACAATGTCGAGAGGAAAAGGAGAGATGGATTTTTCTGTATGTCTTGCTGTGTAAGAAAACAAATAACACTGCCTTCCCCTCCAGACTTCTGCTCCCGTGTGCCCAGAACTGCTTCACATATTTATGCAAATTAATCACTGGCAAAGAAAACTGGCCATAGGAATGGTCAGTCAGAAAATACCCTCACCCTCAGAGCTGGGGCTGTACAATATAGCCGTCCTTTCTTGTTGCAGGCATCTTAAGGAGAACGGTATCTTTTCATGTGAGACTTGCTTTGTCCCTTATCTGCTGCATCTGCAGATGTCATCATTTGCCCTGGAAATTCCATTACTTTTTTTTGTTGTTATTCTATTACAGTTGTCCCAATATCTCCCTCTTTGCCCTCCTCTATGCATCCCATCCCCTACTCCCACAGTCAATACCCACACCACTGTCCATGTCCATGGGTCATTCATACATGTTCTTTGACTAGTCTCTTCCCCTTCTTTCCACCATTATCCCCCTCCCCCTTCCTCTCTGGCCACTGTCAGTCTGTTCCATGTTTCCATGTCTCTGGTTCTATTTTGCTCGTTAGCTTATTTTGTTCATTAGATTCCTCTTATATGTGAGACCATAGGCTGATTTCACCACACTCCACAGCTGCATCTGAGCAGCTGAACAGAGCTGGTGAAAACACGCAACTATAATGAGTGGCTTCATGTTATGACTACAAATCACAGGGAGGCTTTTCATGCTGCTTAAGAATCCTCCTGCCTTTCCCTAGCTATCCACTGAATAAAGGATTTTGTATTTTTTCCTTAGCTTTGGAGACCAGGAGAGTATAGCCTGTACCCTCAGGAGGGTATGGGCTAACATGCTGGTGTCAGCTACACTTCTTGTCTTGAACTTCTGATACCCCCTATCTTTTAATATCAGCTGCTGACATTTTTTTATTTCACGGAGGAAATAGAAACCATAGGAGAGACATTCCGCATGCATCCTCACAAAATATATCAAATTACCTGTATCTGCATATTACATATTCCCTTCTCTTACAAACAATGGGCTGTCTGAAGCTCCATCTTGTCTTCAGCAATGGATCTCATTTGCTCATGTCAAGGGTATTACATCCACCCCCAAGATTTATTATTAATATTGATCTCTGTTTCAAAACTCTACCAATAGCACACAAATATATTATAATATTTTCCATTAGGAAAAACTTGTTTTTTCCCCACCATATTATCCTTAAACCACTGCATCACTTCCAAGTCCCCATTTTATAGCAAAACCCTTACTCCTAGAAAGCCTCTTCTATCTGCCCCCATTTCATTTCTCTTGCATTTTTATTAGCTTTCTATCCACACCACACCACTGAAAGAACTCTTGTCAAGGTTACTCCTAACTGCTAAATGGCATTCTCATTATGTGCAATCTACCAGCTGCACTTTCCACAACTGATCATCCTTCCTCCTTAGAACACTCTTAGTGCTAGGGTTCTGGGATTCAGCTCTCTCTTCATCTCCTCTGTCCTGCCTGGGTGCTGCTGCTCAGTGTCCCATGGTTGGTCATTCTCTCCCCCTACCTGAGTCAATGGTGGCACTTCAGACTGTGTCCTTGGACCCCTTGTCTTTTCTGGTAACACCCCCTCTCTGGGTGCTTTGTTCAGATTCATGTCTCCTCTCTTAATCTGCTGGGGCTGCCATAACAAAATATCATAGAATGGGTTGTTTGAGCAATAGACATTTATTTCTCACAGTTCCGGAGGCTGGGAAGTCCAAGATCAAGGTGCCAGCAGATATGGCTCCTGGTGAGGGCCATTTTACTGGCTCGCAGAAGGCTGACTAGTCTTCTTTCTGTGTCCTCAAAAGACAGAGAGGGGGAATGAGCTCTGGTGTCTTTTTCTCCTTTTGTAAGGACACTAAATTCATCCTGACAGCCTTACCCTCTTGATCACATCTAGACCTATTACCTCCCAAAGGCCCCACCTCCTAACTCCTTCACATTAGGGATTAGGGCTTCAACCTTTGCATTTGGTAGGGGGCTATAAAACTTCAGTCCATAACAGATGTTTATGTCTGGTCCCTATGCATGTATTTGACCTCTCCAAGTGAGTTTCTGTCCTCTTCCTACTTATTCTCCCTCTCTAACTTTCCATATTCTCCATCTGCCCAAGCAACAGTAGGTTTTTGTGACTCTTTGAAGATACCAAGCATAACCTTGCCCCTTTGTTCATTGCTTGGTCCTGTGCACTTTAAGAACTGCCTTGTACATAATAGATGCTCAATAAATATTTGTTTAAAAAGAAAGAATGAATAAATAAAGCATTGGATGTCTATACAACTGATGTAGCAAAAGGTTATAAATTTCTTGAGAAAGTGGAGCATGGCCATTCAAAGGGAACCTAGATGGTCAAGTTGAATTTCTACCTTGAATATTGAGAACTCAGGCAATTTATGAAGCTAGTTCAAGATTAGATAGCTAGAAGCAGAGGATAGTTCTTATTTGTAGGCACCTGAGAACCTCATTCTAATATTCTTTGTATATATCATGCTAAGTTTCTGGCTATTATTTTGGCTGTTGATAGTATAACTTTATTGAGGTCCCTATAATTCAGTTAAAAGCCATTCACATAAACTGTCACTGAGCTGAAGAATGTAGTGTACAATAAATATATGATCTTCAGACTGTCTCAGATTTTGTGTTGTTAACAATGCTCATTTTTTTTTGCCTTCTACTTTTACCTGATTTACTACACCTAATGTCTCTAGCCCTTTCCTCTTCTCATTCTACTATTATATCCATTACCTTTTTTTCTATCATTCTTATTATGATGACTTCTGAGTCTGTAGCTTGAATACAGATCTTCCTTCTGAGCTTTGGACATGGCTTATAGGCATTTGTATTCAAATGTATATCATAAATTGAATACATTTCAAACTAAACCTAATTATCTGCCCCCCTTCAGTAGGGCCCCCACCACAAGCATTCCTGCCTCTAACAACCCCATTCTTCTTCCTGCATTTCACGGTCCATGGATGGTGCCACCACTGAGTAAGTCAGTAAAGCAGCTCTGTGGGAGTCATGCTTGAATCTTTCCTCTTGCCATTTTCCCAAGTTGAATCCACCGCCAAATCTGGTATGCCTCGCTCATAAATCTCTCTCCAATTGCCCTCCTTTTTCTGTCCCAAGCATCACATTCCCTGAATCCGTTTCTCATATCTCTTCCTTTTATCACTGGGTTAAGTCTCTAGTGTTCCATAGTGTTGCCCCACCTTAAAAAAAATCTTGCTATGTCTCTCACCTACTTAGAATTCTTTAACAATTCCTGATTGCTTCTAATAGTAAAATTTTGAGATGTTAATATGACACAAAATGAATGCCCTTTATGACTTGATTGCTGCTAACCTTTCTAGGCCTCACTACTTTCTTTTCCCATCTAGTCTCCTTTCCAGAAATGTTTAAATTTGCAGATGTAAGAGTATGGTTATGGCCTGTACTCTCACCTTCCTTCTTGCAAGCTAGGGGCTATTTCTTCTGAGGAGTCTCTATGTTTTGTCTCTTCTCCTGACACTGGGTCTGAGGCTGCTCTTTTGTGTTCTTAGTGTGCCCGTCCAGGAATCCATAATAGCATTGATGAACTGTGGAGCAGGTTTCAGTTAGCTGCTGAACTCTTTCTTCAGACTGTATGACCCTTGAGAGATGAGCTGCTTCCATATCTCTCATTCAGTCAGCATTTAGAAGGATTCTGGCACATAAAATATTGATTTCACAAAGCACTGAAAGAGAAATCTGCAGAATGGCATCTTATTATGTATACTGCCATTCAGTGTGTTTGACGATAATTAGTATTAAAGCTCGTCACTTTACTTTTGACTTGTCTTAACTCTAGCCTAGCCCCACTCATAGTGCTTGTCTGGTTTTAGTTATAATTACTATAATAAAATCACAGTTGCCATTGTTACAGCCCTCAAATTTTATGTAATACTTAGAGATATTATTTTTAAAATTCCACTCCACTGAAAGAAACAGAACTTGTAAAATGATTGTGATCATGTTTCTACAAATGAGAGCCCTGAGAAAGAGAGAAAAACTGGCTTGTCCAAGGTCACACACAAGGGAAGTCACAAAACTGGAATTTCAACTTAGTTCCTATGGGTCTTGCAAGCATCTATTTGGCTCTATGCAGTTTATTTACTTTAGTTATTAACTGTTTAAAAAGCCTACCTTTTTTGCTTTTTTTCCTCCTTAGTTTTCTAGAGAAAAACATACCAGAGAAAAATGCTGCACTTCTTCAGGCACAAGAGTAGAAGGGAAACTGAGAATAATTTTGTACAAAGATGTTTTCATCTAAAAGAACAGAAGGATTAGGTGGAAAAGATGAGAGAAAAAAAGAAAGTGCATAAAAGGAAATTATTTGGGATATTTAGGATGTATGTGTTCAAGGTTGGATTACAGACACAAAATTATCCTTAACCAAAACTGATTATCAATACTAAAATTTCCTCACTCAGTTTCGCCCCCCAATTTATTTTTCCCAAGTTTCTTATTGTATTAGACAGAACAACAACAACAGCAGCAACAACAACAAAACCCTGTTATCTGAAAGCTACTGAGGTGATATTTCAGAACAACAATAAATTGAACACCAGAAATCACATAAGAAATCTTGTTCTTATGAGACTATTCTTAGGACAGATTTGCAGGCTCTAAAATTATTCAAGCTTCACAACTAAACAAATGTTTGAGCCTTTGAGGTGTTTTTGGTTGTTTAGAAGGTTAAGTCGACATTCTGTATTATTTCTGCATTTCTTTGTTGTCTTTATGGTTGCCACCATGGACCCCAGTTCTAGCCATAAGGCAGGGCAGAGAGCTCGCAGCCAGCGCTACAATCAATGCTAATGTTGCTTTTTAGCCAGTGAGCAACTGGACTCAGACATTCCTTTGGGGTCTGAAATCCTCGGGTTATAACTCTAACATCTCCCAGCACACAGTGCAATCTTATTCAACTGTGCTTCTAGGCATTGTACATTTTAAAACTATTTCACTTTCCCGAACAGGTCTCCAACTGACTTATGTTGTGAGTATGAAGTTCTTTTTTCCATGTAATAGAAAGTATTTATGAGAAGCAAAAAAATAAGTCAATAGAATTGGGTGTATGCACACGGATTGAAATAAATAGTTTTGCGACATTATCTTAATTTGTTAAAGATGCAAATGGCTAAGAAAAAATTGACGCAATGACTAATTGAGTTTCAAATGTGTTTAATAACTAAAGTGGAGGTACAATTTCACATTTTAATTAATTGCTGACAAGTCATCATCATTGTACAGAAAAAATGAATTTATGGAGATTTGCATCGGATAGGAAAAGTCAGTGGTCCTCTCTTGCATTGACAAAAGCGTGATTGACATACAACAGTCAAACTGGCTATAGAAATACAGTATGTATTTGTACATTAACTGTAATGATGAATGACTGATGAGTCTAACAAATGTTACTAGGGAATCAAGTCTTCCCATTGGCTCTTCCCACTAGCATTTCTTGTTTTTAACTAGCAGTGGTAGTTCATTTAGTTAATATTACAAGGAGTTGGATCTTTTTTCCCAAAAAGGAATATGTCAATTTGAAAGATCATTTGGAAATACACTTTCTAGATTTCCTATAAAGCACATGAAGATTTTCTGAACTTGGCTTCTGTACTTGCTAACATTATAAATCCTCAAATGTCTTAGCCATATTTTAATGCAGTTCCTACCTGGTCAAGTGGTCCTGACCAAAGTGCAGCTGTTTTGAGGTTTGGAACACCAGAAGTTGAATCAGAGATGCAGGGTTGTCCAGTGGGTGTAGGATGGGGGTGCAAATCAGATTCCATTTACAGGTTTTACTCATTTGATAGCTATTTAAACGGAGGTAGTAGATTCCAGGGGTTCATTGAGTCAGTATTTGCTCTGGTAGGCTTTCAATGTATGACCCTGCTTACTTTACCATATCAGGAGGCAATTGACTCGAATTGAGGAAATCTGAATCTCCCTCATGCAGGAACTGAGCTCACAAAGGTAAGGAAGGATGGAGGAAGGTGAAATGGACTCACCTGGTGGCAACATTGCCCTGGATTCCTTTCACAGAGGCCCCTGGAGCTACACTGATGCTTTCCCCTTCTTGAAGCAGGAGAAAAATTCTCTTTCCCTTTTAGAATCTAGAGATAATTAGAGGCTGTGTTTTGAGCCTGAAAACAAAGAATCTGAACTGGCTTATCCTATTCAATACCTAACTAAAGTATAGAATGAGGCTAATTAACAACCTTACTTTTCACATAATTGTGAAATATTTTAATTCACAATCAATATTCTCTTGCTAAAAATTCTTGCTATGAGGGACAATAGCTCACAGAACTGGTTGTAAACAAACTTGTGAAGTAGGTTAAATATATCCTGGAGTTTTCTATCTCATCATCCTGGGTCCCTTATTGTCATCCTCCTGCCCATGCTCCTCAGAAAGCTTTTATTCTTTAAACCGCTAGTGTAGAGTGACCCTACACCTCTAATTTCCTAGCAATTCAGGTTTATTTCTGTTGTATAGTTACTGATAGCACCTCACTTTATTTCAAAAGTCAGTTTGTGGCCGCCTAAGTTAAATGTTTTTAATAGCCTTGATACATCAGATACACAGACAAATACAAGAAAAATGCAAGTATGATCCCAGTTATATGCGACATCTAAAGAACAAAACAAAGAGAAAACATAGTTCATGGAAACAGAGAACAGATTTGTTATTGCCAGAGGTAAGGGTGGGGAGGTAAGGGTAGGGGTGGGGTAGGCAAAATGGGTGAAGGGAGCCAAAGGGTACAAATTTTCAGTTATAAAATAAGTCATAGGGTTATAATGTACAATGTGGTGACTGTAGTTAGTAACACTGTTCATATCTGAAAGTTGCTAAGAGATCTTGAAAGTCCCCATAAAAATATTTTGTGACTGTGTATGCTGATGGATGTTAACTAGACCTACTGTGGTGACCATTTTGCAAAATATACAAATATGTATAATTTGTATAATTTGTAAATATGTATAATACACAAATATGTAATATTTGTGTTATAAAACTAATATAATACTGTACATCAATTATACTTCAATTTTTTACAAAAAGACAATGCCATACTGTTCAATGGGAATAAAATTTCAGTTTTAGGACATGAATTTCTTGGAGAGACACGTTGTACAACATTGTCTCTATAGTCAAGAATAGTGTATCGTCTACTTGTAAGTTTGTTAAGGGGGTATATATCATGTTAATTATTCTTATCACAAGAAACAAAAAAGAAAAAATGGTAGGTATTCTGAAATATATTTAAAAAAATTTTCTTTTCCTGACTGTTCCTCTTGCCACCTACACCATTTTTTCTTTCAATCATCTCTTTTGGCTTTACTTATATTTTTAATTACCTAGATTGTTTATTATTGTCACAATTTATGGCACAAACTGCTGTTGTCTTATATCTATCTTATTAGCCATTTAACCTTCTCTTACTTGTGCAGTGAAAAACACCAAACCTAGAGAAGCAAAATACCCGCTTCGTGCAGTTTCAACGTGGTGGCTGTAGAGTACTACCAGCAAAACACCACTTTGTCACATGCACAGCACAGAAAAATGAGAGGCTCCAACCACCGCCAGGCTCTAACACTGCTAGGGGACCCTTCTTATATGCAAATCAGTCTCCCTGCATTGTTTTCTTCCATAGCTGTGTCACATCCTTAACCTCCAAACTGCCACCTCTCTCCTGTTCTCATAGTTGGTCTCATCGATTCCTTCTTCACAGAGAAGATGGAGACCATCAGGCAGGACCTGTTTCTATATCACCTTTTGTCAAAGCAAGCACCCAATGCTGCTATATCCAAATTACCCCAATATCCTTCTTTCTCGGGGACTTGAGAAAAAAGAAATTTCATTTTTGAGTTCCACTTTTTTATTTAAGAACCAAGCTCTTTCTAGCATCCTTCCTCTGCTCTGACTTCCAACTCTCCCTCTAGCTTTTTCTCTTTAGTATAGTTTTGAGTATTAATACTCCCAGGTCTCCATGTTTTAGGTATTCCAGGAAACTCATGATTCTCCAATACTTTTACATCACATCTACAAGCCTTCTCTGCAAAGTTCCCCTCTTTCTCCTCTTTATTTACCCCTAATTTCATCCTTCTTCGAACGTCATTATTTTGGTCTTCTCTTGTTCCCCTGTGAGCATCCCTCAATCCTGCCTCAGTCTTTGGTGAGCACTGCCCCTCAGTACTCTCCCACATTGTAGGCATTCATCTGCCTGTGTGGAAATGGTTCTCTCACCTGCTTTTCCCATTATAATGGGAATGCTTTGAGAACAATGGATGCCATTCATATCTCCATCTCTACTGTGGTATACCCCAGAGTATATGGGTTTTACAGAAGGTGTATTACATTGCAGTTATGGAGTGCCTCCCATGTTACCCAGTCCTCCTATATATTAACTCATTCCTCAGCACAACTCTGTGCTGTAGACACTGTCATGAACTTCATTTTACAAATGAAGAAATCAGGAGTAAGGTTGATAAGTGAAGTGCACAGGTACTAGAAGCTGAAGTTGGGATTTGAGCTCCGGTAGACTGACCTCACAGTCCTTGCTCTTAACTACACAGAACAATTGCAAAGCAATTAAATAGTATGATCTGATAAGCAAATTCAATTACTGAAATAGCCTATGACATAGTTAAAGTGAGCTACTTTCTTCAGTGAAATCTGTGAAGAGTATTTTTTATCCCATTGTAAATTGGTCTTATTGCTTTTGTTTGAACTTTTTTTGACACTAGCCTCTTTTATAAATGTGTCAATATTTTTCCAGGGCCTAATAATAGCTGATTAAGAATGTGACCTCAAAAACCCAGGTCTAGTTATCCAAACATAGAATGTGGGATATAAAACAAGCAAGAATTTTTCTTTAAAGATAGCATTCTCATATGAATTGGTTGGAATTGTTGCCTTTCTTTGAAAAGCCCATGTATTTGCTGATCTGCCAAATAAATCTCCTTGTTTCCACTCTGCTTGAGTGGGTTTTCTGTATTAAATGTAGACAAATGGAAGGACCACAGTACTTCCAATACGATGATGCTTAATCCTCCCGTGCAATTTTCTTGATTGAAGGTGTCTACCTTTAAACAGATTTGATGAGCTTCGTGAGGCTGTGACTTCAAAGGGGGCACTTAATTTTCTAATCACCTTGTTCAGAACAATGTTTTCTTGGTGTGCCTTACATTTCTCTTTTATATGGGGAAATTATACACAATTTTACTAAGTCATCAATTCCTGCCTGAAATTCTACCTTCAGTTTCATGCATGCATGGCTTTACAAAAGTGGAATATGTTTTATATGCTTCAGGGACTGTGCAGTGAAAATAAGACCCAGCAGAGATTTGGCTATATCCAACAGATTCCTGCTGTCAGGTTTTTCCTTCTCTTCTGTTTGACATGAGGAAACTCTTTACAAACATGTCGATTCAGACCAGCATGCTGCATACTAAATTATGAAAACAGTATTCACATGTTAGCATTGAAAAAAGTAGACTCATCATGAGGTATTGTTCTGAAGTGAATCCTTAAGATGAGAGGAGAAAAGAAGACTATCCATCAATTATCTCAATATTTTGAAGTCTGGGAATGTAGGGTGGGTGTCTGACTCTTGCTGTGGGGCTGCAGGTTTGCTGTGATGTATGTGGATCTGACTCTGAAATTTTGGTTTTGATGGCAGATGTTGTAGGAATAATATTGAAGTTGGTATGTGTTCTAATGTCCTTGGGGTAAAAATGAATGTATGTAGAACTGAAGAATTTTGTATTCGTATTTGTTAATTGAAGCTATGCTTTGTATTTTATTTCAGAATGTCATGCTTGAACAGACGTAGAAGAATAGCAATTATTTTTTAGCAAATGCGAGACTGGCTTGCAGTGTTCCTGGTATGTGGAGAATCTCTAGACATATAGGAAAGGGAAATTGCAGGATAGCAGGCTGGGTTTTTCCCTTGTAGGATATCCTTGTCATTTCTGGAAACCAGTAATGTTTCACATGTGTTTATTCCAACCCTTTATGCACAATATGCTGGCTTTAAATATGATGGAGTTAAGTAAAGTGAACATGTCTGTGACAATTGCAAAATTTACTATCGTGCTCTCATTTTTCTATGAGTCAACAATTTAACCAGGTTAAATCCTTATCACAAGTACAATGGAAGATTCTACTTTCCGGTTTCACATGAGGCTGGAAATCATTAGAATAAAAAAGTGTTTCAACATATATTCAGTGACAGGGGTCTCAATGGCACACCAGCAGGGGGATAGCTCACAGTGAGAGAATAGTCAGAAGCAGATGTCCAGGCATCTAAAACACCCACAGTGCTGTCTTTTTTTACAATTAGCCATGAGAAATGAATTTAGCAAGATGTTCTTCTCTCCAGACCATTCTGAATACCAATTCAGGATTAATATTTTAAATATATTTTAATCATGTCAGTGTACTGATAAAACATCATTAATGACCTTTCATTGTCTAAAGGACAATGGCTATGGGTTATGCTGATATTAAAGGTTTTTATTAAACAGGCTGGTGAATCTAATTCCCTAGGTACACTCTCTGGGTTTTAACTTTGGATATCTATTAAAAAGCACCTGCAATTATGGTGTCTAACCATTTGGAGAATTTCTTAGTCATTGTTAATAATTGCTAATATTTTAAAAATATTTACTATGTGCTTTACTTGCATGATCTCATTTATTTATCATAGCAACACTGTGCAGCAGGTTTTATCATTTCCCCCATGATGAGATACACAGATATGTAGCATTTCCCCGAGGTCACACAGTTCAAGTTCAGTGAGTCCAGTCTGACTCTAGAGTTAAGAGTAATCAAACCACTAAATTTCACTGCTTCCAGTTTATTTTTTGTATAAAATATCCAGGTTTGGATTCAGCCTTAGACTGACCTCTCTGGCTTGCTAGCTTGGTTGGTCTGTCTGTATGATTTTCTGTTTGTTTTTACACCCGAGTCCTATCTCACGTCAAACTTGGCTTCACATTTCCTAGTCCTTCAACCACCACACTTCCTCCAGATCCAGTCTGACCTCCACTTCTGGCTGGGGTACCCTCTCTGACAATATCTTGGAGAAGAATTATGTTACGTTGCCTCTGCATCAAAAAATTCACGGACTCTTTCACTTGCCCAGAAGTCTTGGAAGTATAAACTTAACATTCAGTCGAACAAATACCACTTTCGTGACATTCAGCAAGCAGCTTTATTCTGGTTGTTCATTCTTTCTAAGTGGCCTCTTTACCTGCCTGAGGGCTCCTCTTTCTTTTGTCCCTTAAACTCGGGCACTCCAAAAAATTCTGACCTTTCAGTCTGTCTCTTCTCTTCCTACTCTTTCTCTTTAGAAATCCCTCTACTCCCATAGCTTGTTGTTGTTGCTTGATGGATGAGTCTGAAATCTGGGCCATCTGCCAGAACCTATCATGCATCAGCTTGCTTTTATTTGTCAGATGACTATTTCTACCTTGACCCCATATTGCTGTAACGGATCTTATAGTGTCTGCATGTATACCTCTTCCCTTGGCCCTAAACCGTCTCTTCTTTTTCACCTCCTCCCCATTTTTGTCAATGTACTTCCAAGTATATCAGATATCCGGGCTGCAATTTCACTAGGATTTGATTTCTCCCTATTTTTTATATTGAATGATAATAATGATAATAATGAACACGTTGTACCAATAGTATGTACTAGACAGTTTGTAAGTTTTTACATGGGTCATTTCATTTAAATACTTAAATTTGATGCAGTAGCTGCTTATTGTTTCCCCCACTGTATAGAGAGACATGGCTTGTCAGATAGCCCTGTTGATTTCTTGGTCACAGATTACCCCTTATCCATCTCTTCAGTCAGTGGCATTAACAGCAATATTTTGCAGTGGAATTGCCCCAACCATGAACTGGTCTTTCTTCCTCTAGACCAGTGATTTTCAACCAGTGTGCCACAACAGATTTTAAAACATCCAACACCTGACTATTTTAGTCAGGGGCACTGACCTTTTTTCCCCTTAGCTTGTCAAATTAAAAAGTGACAACAGCCAACACAACAACAGCTGTCCAGTGTGAATAAATCAAAATTATAACTATTGTTTTTCAGGTTGGCAAAAAATGTAACTTTTGGTGTGCCACAGAATTTTAGTAATTAGTGTGTGTGTTCTGTGAAATGAAAAATGCTTGAAAATTCTGCTGTAGACCTTGCTCCCCTCAACAATCCTTTCTGTGTGTGTGCTGAGGTTTATTCTTCCTAAAACATTCCTTTGACCATGCCACTTTCCATACCCAAGACCTTTCATGACCTTCTGTGTTTTGTGTATTATAGTCCCAAACTTTTCCTTACTATTCAGAGTCACCACTTATATTTTCAAACTTATTTTCTACTGTCATGTCAAGCTGTAATCAAAGTAATTTCTTCTAAGATTAAAAAAAAAGTCAATGTTATTTCTTCCCACCTTCCTGCTTTGGTTATTTCATTCTTAGAGTATGAATGCCAATCTTCTCCTTTATCCTCACTGCTGACTCTGCCTATTGAAATCTTATGTAACATCAAGGCTGGGTCTGAATGCCACTTTGTACTTTCTCAAGTACCCACACAAAAGGATGTCCCTGTTCTGAAATTTCACGGGACATTTGTTTGTACCACTCACATAAAACCTGTTTATTGCCTTGTTTGTGGTCATTTTTGTATATCTATTTTCTTTCTAGTAAGCTGTAAACCTTTGGGGGATTTGCAGCTATCATATTCAGCATGTACACCTCTCAGCATAAAGATTATATATTTTTTCCTTTTTTAAAAAATTTTAATTGTTGATCAAGTAGTTTTCTGTCTTTTACTCCCATGCCAGCCCACCCACCCAGCCCTCACCCCTTCCTTCCATTTCCACCTCCCCTAGTTTTTGTCCAAGTGTCTTTTATACTAGTTTCTATAAACCCTTCCCCCTTTCCCCTGAAATTCCCTCCCTTCTCCCCTCTGGTCACTGTCAGCCTGTTCTCTATTTCAGTGTCTTTGGTTATATTTTGCTTGTTTGATTGTTTTGTTGTTTAGATTCCTGTTAAAGGTGATATCATATGGTATTTGTCTTTCACCACCTGGCTTATTTCACTTAGCATAATGCTTTCCAGTTCCATCCATGATGTTGCAAAGGGCAGGAGCTCCTTCTTTCTTTCTGCTGCATAGAATTCCATTGTGTAAATGTACCATAGTTGATCCATTCATTTACTGATGGGCACCTAAGTTGCTTCCAGCACTTGGGTATTGTAAACTGTGCTGCTATGAACATTGGGGTGCATAGGTTCTTTTGGACTGGTGTTTCAGGGTTCTTAGGGTATAATCCTAGCAGTGGAATTGCCCAGTCAAAAGGCACATTCATTTTAGTTTTCTGAGGAAATTCCATTCTGTTTTGTCTAGTGGTTGTACCAGTAAAGGAGACATTTTTATGGCAAAAATCCTTAGAAAATATCTGACAGTAGAAATGAGTGAAGAGTCCGCTTTATGTATCTATTCTCTTGGTTCTTAATTCTTGGTGGATATAGTTTATATTTAGAATTTGGTAAAATGGAGGATTTTTAGCCAGAGATAAATAAGAACTATGCATAGGGTCAAGGTTTGGTATAAACTTCAGTGCATTCCTAAGAAATGCAGAGAAATTTGTCCAGAGAAAGACAAATACCATATGATTTCATTTATATGTGGAATCTAATGAACAAAATAAATTAACGTACAAAATAGAAACAGACTCATAGATACAGAGAGCAGACTGACAGCTGTTAGGGGGATGGGGGGGCTTTGGGGGACTGAGTGAAAAAGGTGAAAGGATTAAAAAAAAACCCTTGTAGACACATACAACAGCATGTGATTACCAGAGGGAAAGAGGGGAGCAGGGAAATAGAAGAGGGTAAAGGGGAGATAGTGTTAGAAGAAGACTTGACTTGGGGTGGTGAACACACAATACAATATATAGATGATGTATCGTAGAATTGTACGCTTGAAACCTATAAAATTTTATTCACCAATGTCACTCCAATAAATTCAATTTGAGAAAAGAAACTTTGAATTTCTTCCATCCAAGTATTTTACCATCTGCAGTTAGGCAGCATATCAGTGAGGGTAACCGGGACTGGGAGGAGTCCTTTCACCTTTCTGTGATCAGGTGTCCAGACTATAACCAGCACTACCCTGTCTGCCTCAATGGGAGGTGAGGTAACAATAGAGAACTAGGTCTGGAAGTGTTTACTGGCACAGAACTCAGGATTCAGGACACAGGCCAAATAGGGTAGTATATTAGGGATGTGGGAGGCTATAAAGACAAAAATATAACTCACTCTTACCTTTTGGGGCTACAATTTTTATATTCTGATCAGGAAGAGAATGGAGAACTTCACCAATATATGTAGAAAGCATTTATACTTTGTCATAAATTAGGCTTTTATTCCTTGCATAAGTTTTTCTTATGGAAAAGGGACAACAAGGCCACTAACCTTGTCAGATCCGTCAGTGTGTGTGTGTGCCTTAGGTTCTTGGATCAGTCTACAAATAAAAGTCCTCGTGAATACAACTTTTTATGATGTAATAGGGACCATGAGTGAGGGTAAACCATTAATTCAAACCATTAATTCATTATACAAAGGTCTATGCAGCTACTTTCATATAGGAATATCTTTGTTTCCTGAAGAACTGATATTTATAAGAGAGAGTTAAGGTCACCTTCTAAGTCTCTGGGGCAATCTATTCTACTGCCACTTCTTTCTTTTGAACCATGACATTCTGAAAGAAATAATTGTAATTCTTTTTTTCTATTATTTCACAAAGGTTGTACTGTCAAAAACTTTCCAGGATGTATATGTTTAAGATTTGGCTTTCTCCCTGAAATTGTGAACTCTTCAGATGCTATGATATGGACTTGAAAGTCATCTATGAGCTGGTGATTCTATTAATGTGAATAATGGGTGTTCTAATTTCTAGTTATGTCTAGTTGTAGTGTTTTAAGTGATTACATCTTTCCACACTTTTTCCCCTGGTGGATGAAACTTTCTAGAGAATGGACCTCTGACTCATTCCCCAAGGAAGTAACAAGTATCCTTAGAAAATCTTAATTAAAAATAGAAAATGTGGGATAATAGAGTAGAGATATATGTAATAACCACATAGTTTCAATTAATTTTCAGAAAAAGGACACAAATCAGTGATGAATTTAATTTTATTTTAAAAGACACTGTATGTAAACTTACTGACCTTTTGTCCTGATGTCACATTCTATCATTTGTAGTTAAGTTGCAGGCCTTTTGCCTTAAGAAACATAATTTGTCTATTTATATCTATTTATCAATCAATACATATTTGTTTATCTTTTATGTATCACTTATTTAATTAATTTGTCCACCTTATATATTATAATTTTAAATACATATGTACCATTTCCTTCTGTTAAAATTAATATTAGAAGCACTTAAAAGCATACTAAATTAGAAGTATTAATACTAATAATATTAATACTAATATATTAGTATTAACACTAATATTAATACTAATACACATTAATACTAATTAATATTAGAAGCACTTAAAAGCATATTAAATTGCATTCTGTTAGATAACAATTATTACAATTTTAACCATGTTACAAAAGGTGAAAGTGCATGTTAGTTATTCCCTATTTCTCTCTTTTCTGCTAATTTTAGAATTTCCATTTGTGTTAAAGCTGATTAGAAATGAATGAAATTACACATTCAAATCCCCAACTTCCCAAATATGAGGAATATAATAGTAAAAGATTTATTTCAAACACTATATCCCTTGATATAAACATGTCCTAGGTCAGTTTCCTTGCTATAATTTGCAAAAGGTCTAATTCAAAAGCTTTTCAGAGCAAAACGTTGACAGTAATTGTGACTGATTTCCATAATGCACTGATGTTAGCCTGTCAGATCTTATGCAGTTAGTTAAATTCTGGAAAGAAATTAAATTTGGCAATAATTGGGATTTTTTTTTCTCTTTGCAATTAAAGAGAGCTCTCTTTCTTGTTATGCTTCATGTGCGATATACACAGTGCTTTCTTTAGCATCACTTAAGGGCACTCTA
Organism: Sturnira hondurensis; assembly: GCF_014824575.4. NCBI lineage: Eukaryota > Metazoa > Chordata > Mammalia > Chiroptera > Phyllostomidae > Sturnira > Sturnira hondurensis. The sequence continues at coordinate 7,571,560 of NW_028088227.1, read as the reverse complement.
ATTTTTCTGTCAAATTCTAACCAACTTATTTTTATCATTTTGTCAGTTTCCATTTCAGCCCTCATTTTGTCCTTGAATTGCTTGTGAAAATTCAATGTGGAATTAAATGCAGAAAAAAAAATGTTTCAACTTTCTGAGTGTTTTCTCCTCTCATGAGGACTGTGCCCAAAGCACGTTTTGTAGAGCAGTGAACAATAGGATATGGACATTGCATCTCCACTAAAAAATAAACACTTGATGTCACTCAGAGTTCTTTTAGTTATTAAGTAAATAATGAAAGGAAGTAGAGAAATGGTTTTGGTCTTCTAAAGGTCAGTTTTGTCACATGTATGTTCTCAATAAACGAGAAAGTTTACAAGATCACGGTATTAGGGTTTAAACTAAACACAGAAACCCAAGTGCAGTTTTGTACGTATTGCTCAATTACATATAATTCCTAAAAGAAATGCATTCTTCTGTACCCTATCACCACATTTTGTGCATGCTCAACGGGGTACAAGAGTGGACACCACCCGGGTGGGAGCAGCAGGGCAGATAAAGTCGGTACGATAGAGACACACGACAGGACTCTATTACAATAAGTAATGCAATTCCAGAAATAACCTGCGTGGAACATGTTGCTTCTGCTACACGTGTCAGAAAATGGACTTTGATCGATGGTGTCACAACACAAAACCACATACTAAAACTTTGCGAAATTATCATGAGAGTGTAAAAGTGTACACATCGTGGCCAATGGTGTTAGTGGCCTTTATAATTAACAAATGGGCAAAACACATACATTCTGTGTGCTTCCCATGCCTATGATTGTTTGCAGTTGCTGTCATTGTCCTGTAAGAGAGCAGGAAGGCATGACGGGCCTGGCGATCCTCGCTGCTGAGAAGAGGAGGCATTCTCCGGAGGGTTATCATCTATGGATAACCACACCACCTGGAGTCGCCATATTGCTACTTTAAAAATTCATTAATGTGGGAGAAAACCATGTCCATTTGTGCCTGCAGAGGAAGTTAGCAGTTTAGAATGCTAAACAGCGATGTCTCCAGCCATGGTTCATACACATGAGGTCCTATAGAGCCCTCACCTATGAATTGAAATACCCTGTCATTTTAACAACTTCATAAAGAAAAAAAAATAGACCCAACAAACGTTTATAGTATTCCTGGAGAAGCATTTGCTGGCAGTGAAAGTGGCAAAGTTGTTAGGTTTTAGATTGTTTAAAGAAGTGATTTGCCTTGAAAGATGAGTTTTAAAAAGTTGGCTACAAATTCTGGTTTTTGAAAAAGTAAATTTGCAAATTGAAGTTAAAACATATGGGGCATTTTTGTTTGCTCCCATTTGTTTATTGCAAAACTATTTATAAAGGAAATTAAAGAAAAGAAGGAAAAACATGAACCACCACAAAAACATACACAATATTTTGTCCATATTTCTTCTCCATAGCCAATAGGAAGTTTTTAAAAAAACCTGAATACAATTTTGGAAAGGACAAATTATGATAGCAAATGCTCAGAAAGAATTTACACACTTTTATAGTTTAGGACAGTTTCTATAATCAAAAGTCTTTTATTTTAATAACGTCTATTTTTCAGGGTATATTCTGCCAATGAATATACTGATATCACTGTTTCAACACATAGAGATAGCTCTAGTCAGGCATTTGTATAGTGTTTCTGCATGTGTGTGTGCGGGGTAAAGTTTTAGATGTATATAATTGGAAAATTTATGTATATACATATATTTTTAATCCTCCCTGAAGATATGCCTTTATTGATTTTTAGAGAGAGAGGAAGGGAGAGAGGGAGAGAGGAACACCAATGTTGCTCCCATACACATCGACCAGGGACCAAACCCATAGCCGAGGTATGTGCCCTGACTGGGAAAGGAACCACGGTCTTTTGGTGCGGTGTGGGATGATGGTCCCACCAACTGAGTCACCTGACCAGGGTGCAAACATTTTATATTTGAAAGAATTATTTACTGAGTCTTTCAGACAAGTGATATTATTCTTTTCATTGATAAGACAGATTCCTCCCTGCCCGCCCCTCCCTGTTAAAATTTAGAGGTTGCTAACGATTTGGATCTCTTACAAAGATTGGGAATTAACTCAGAGATCGAAAAATAATAATGCCTAACATTTTTCTTTGGTTTTAAAAATCAAGTTGTAAGCCACCTGCTTTGTTTTTATTATTTATCTCTATTCCTTTTTGTTTTACACAAAGCAAATAGTAATGCTACATTCGGTGTAACCTAGAATTTCCAAGTTAAAGTTAGTTAAACTTGCAGAAACATTCGAGCTCCATGAGGCCTGAGACTGTGCCTGCTTTGTTCTCAGTTGGTCTCTCATGGTGATGCTGAACCTTCACTGAGAGATTACTTTGCACCAGGTGTTGTTTGTAGCACATTCATATATAGCATCCTGTTTGGTCTTCTCAACCATTGCTTTTTTATGCCTCAAAATAGCAGAATAAAATATTTTAAAAACCACTGGCACTCCGACAGATTATAGTCTTTTATCTCCTACTCTTTGCTGGATGGAATTCATTTTTTTTAAAAAAAGAGAAATGAACCAAATTCAAAAGCACAAACCTTTAATAAATACTGAAATTAAATGTTTCCATATTTAAATTTTTTCAGATTTTTCTGATGGCCAAATTATGGGTAAATTGCTCAAAGTTGAGCTTTACTCTCTTTTAATTGCCCCTTAGCAAATGTGTGCAATACGTGCTTAATTTACCTTCCAGAAAATTTACCCGTGGCCCTCAGTGCCTAGAAGAGCCTGGACACATAATTCAGCGCCAGCTCATATGGCGATAAAAACAAGTAATACTACCTTACCCTGTCTTCACCTAACTGGAAAGACAAGGAATACACATTCTATGGAAAGCTCAAATGTAAAAGAACATTTTAAAAGAAAGCATGAGAACTTATTTAAAAACAACATCCATTTCAATTTAATTTATATGTTCCTTTTTTCTTCTTTTCTTTTTTTTTGTTTCCAGTTTCTGTTTTGTTTTATAGAGGGAGTTTGGGAAAAGGACAGGTAAAACCTATGCAAGGAACCGAATGAGAGTGGTAAGCAAATGAGAGAAAAGACACACTCCAAGTCCTCATAAGGTTCACATTTTCAGCATCAGCAGAATGCAATGCAATGTTCCCCAGCACAGCAATCAGAGCACTGAGTTCCAGTGTTGACCCCTGAAACAAGCTGCTCATGTTACTGGCCCTCAGTTAATTTATCTGTAAAATAATACTCTGGGAAGCAAGGAATGATGCCACACGTGGAGATCCTTGCTCTAGTGTGCTTTTTAGTCTCTCCCCTTTCCTCTTTTAAGTTATTTCCCTCTTCCAGAGATATTTTTCAGAAACACTGGAAATATTATGAGGAAATGTTCTAGAATGTGACTAGAAAGAGAAGCCAGGGATGGGCTATACTATTTTTGAAGTGAGCAAGGTAGAAGGAGGGACTTCATGGCGGAGCTGGCATCCAGATTGGGTCTCCTATCAATCAATTAATATTCCCACTGTGAGGGATGTTTACTACAGGTGACACTTTGTATGGTAGCCAGTGTGGGAAACACAAACAATAAGATACAGTCCTAGACTTCATTTGTACCAAGTGAATTTTCCAGAAAAGTGAAATTTATTTTTAAAATATTGTCTCTGACTTTTTTGGTATCTGACATTCAGATAAAACCATTGATAACTTCATAACATTTAAAGTAATTTATGCTTTGTTAGGCAAAATAAAAAGTAATTTATATTATCCTAATCCAAGGAAATCATTACTCCCTTGGATTATTGTTTATTTAATAATATGGATTTTATGTTGGAAGAAATATTACCGAATCCACTAGAAGAACACTGTCATTTCTAAACCATGCTTTGCTTCAAGCTTTTGGTTTATGGGCTTTTTCCTCTCAGGAGAGTACTAACTTGAATGTGTCTTATGAAATGACACATTGTACAAAAACTATGTTTCCCAGGTTTTGTAAGGAGATAGTCCATGGGTTCTGCCTGGCGAGTTTTTCCTCACTGTGCATCTCTGCTCATGATGAGCGTGACAGACTACCTGCAGCTCTACTTTTAATGTGTGTTACTACATTTCCTCAGTGACTGATTTTTATTAGTTTCTAAAGATAACAGCATATGCATGCACACATGCTGATGTTTCTGAAGGGCATTGTGATGAAAGACTAGAATGCTTTTTGTCTAATGCCTGATCAAAAAGCGTGTCTTAGAAAGCATGGGTGCATTTCATTTCTTTTGTCACCAAAAGAGTACAATCTGTTGACATTGTGACTTATAACTCGGCTTCATTCATTCTTAATGCCAAAGTTATCCCTGACCAAGTTTGGCCAGTAACGCTTGAGATCATGAGGGTTAGGTAATGCATAAAATTCAGGTTATTCAGAATGTGATATAATCTGGAAATTATATTAAGGGAAAGAGGCAAGAAGTCCATGACTTAAGCACAGGTGTTTAATGGCCATCCATGGAATTAGGTTCACTTCATAACAATGAAAAACTCTACCTAGGGAACTGAAAATTAACACAGAGTGTAGGTCTTCATTATAATATCACCAGTGAGAGAAAAGAACAATGCTGAGGTTTTAACAAAATTAATTGAGCTATACCTGGCAAGCTGAATATCACAGAAGACTTTGGCACACATATTGGCAACAATGTAGAAGGGGGAAAAATCACCAGGGCTGGCAAGATCGGAAAACTGAACTTCCACAGCATCCCTCATGGATAGTAGAACAAATTTTTCATAAAACTTTCTCTTCTTTCCAAGCAAGATGAATGACAGTTTCATCTTAGACAATGAGACATGCAACATGTTTTAAATCCTCGATTTTAGCTTCTATGATAGCTTATTTGTGCATTCACACCAATCAATCAAAGTATAATGTTTGAAAATATTGGCATTGGTCTGATCCATGTGGAGTCTGTCTGAGAAAGTATTGGGACTTTCTTTTGGGCCCTGGGAATCTTGCCTTAAGTGGATGTTGTGTACAGAACATAAGGAAAAACTTCTGAGGTCATGTTCACTCTACTAACATGTATGGTGCTTCTACAATAGCTGGATACTATCGGTAACAGATTCAGTCAGTAATAACGTGACTAAAACGCTCAAACTGCTGGCCTCCTCCTTCAGTTAGCCGCGTCATGACCTGTGTAGGGAAGAAAAAGAACCCAAATAGCTCAGGCTCTTAAACTAGTTAGTTTAAAATAGCATTACAGTGGGCTGAAAGTCTGGAATTCACAGTTTTAATCTTCTCTTGTCCTCTCTTTTCACTCTGTATCTGTCCATTGGTGATCACGTTTACACCCATAACTTCAATCACCATGTACACATTCATGACTTCCAAGTCTACTTTTGGAGCTCCCATAGTGTTACTAAACCACAGACCCAGATGTTAAACTGCCTACTGGAAATTGTTCCTGGATGTCCTAGAGGTACCTAGATCTTTGAAGGCTTTATTCGTCTAGACTGTCACCTGCTTCATCCCAAGAGTAGTTGGGAATAGTGCTCAAGGATTCAGAAAACAAGAGCCAGGTCAGTGGGAAAAGAGTATAAGTTTAGCCACATTTGCTTAAGTGTATTTTCCCTTTTGTAAATTATTTATGACTGTTACCCATTTATCTATGTGAGTGTTAGTGTTTTGCTTACTTTTACACATATATTAGTTTTGAAATATTATTTTAATCATTTGTCATGTTTGCATTAAATATTTTTCTCATTTTTCTTTCAATTATATTTGTGTAATTATTTTAGGGAACTATAAATTTTATGTATATGTATTATGTCAATCTTCTATTGTTTTTAGACACACATTTAAAAAACTGTGTGACATAATTTATTGAGATAAAATTTACACACAGTGAAATGACAAACTTTTGTGCCTGTTACTTTTGTTTAACTTAATGTTGATGTAATTTTTATTATTATTATACATATAAGAGGGTAATTATATTTTATTGAAAAATTGTTTTCCACTATAAGATTATACCAAAATTCTTTTGTATAAGTTTGTACTGATGAACATTTGGTTTGGTTCCAGTTTCTGATTATTGTAACACTGCTTTACACACTTATACAAATCTCTGTGTGTATGTCAGTAATAGACTCACTCCGCATGTATGTGTGTGTGTTTTCATTTGTTTTGGATATATAACTGAGAGTGAAATTTCTGAGCCATATTTTTTTAATGTAATAAGAAATGAACAAACAGCTTCCCAATATGGTCGAACCATTCCATACTCCCATCAACAAAATATTAAAATTCCAGTTTTTCTCCTTTGACTAATTCTGCTATTGATGGGTATAAATTAAATAATAGAGCTGTACACTATGTGAAGCAAAAATTGATGGGACTGAATAGGCAGAAAAATCCATAATAATAATGACTTCAATAACCCTCTTTTAACAATTGATATAACTATTAGACAAATATTCAGCAAAGATAAAGAAGAATTCAACAACATTACCAATAAGATCTAATTAATACAGAACTCTATCCATCAACAGCAGAATACACATGCAGACTACACATTCTTTTCAAGTGTCTGTGGAACATATACCAAGATAGACCATATTTTCGATCATTAAATAAACCTCAACAAATTCAAAAGGACTGAAATCATGCAGACTGTGTTCTCCGTCCACAATTGGACCCAAACTGGAAATCAGTAATAGCAAGAGGAAAATCTCCGAACACATAAAAACTAAAAAACATACTTCCAAATAATCCATGGCTCAAAGAGAAAGTCTTAAAGAAAATAGAAAAAATGCATTAAGCTTAGTGACAATGTAGCTATAACATACCATAGTTTGAGAGGCATTACCTAACCTGTGCTGAGAATGGAATCTATGGCACTAAATGCATACATTAGAAAGAATTGTCTCAAATCAAGAATCTATGCTTCATCTGTAAAGATCCTATAAAAAGAGGAGCAAAATAAATAGAAAGCAAGCAGGAAGAAGGAAATAATTCAAGTGCAGAAATTAATGAACTTTTTATTAAAACAAAGTAATAGAGAATTCCAGAAAAGCACAGTGTTGATTCTTTGAAAAGATCAAGAAAATTAATGAACCTCTGGCAAATTATCAAAGAAAAAAATACTAATATAAAGGATGGAACAGCAGCATAGATCCTTTAGATATCAAAACAATGATAATACTACAAACAGCTTTATAAGCATACATCTGACAGGATAGATAAAATCAACCAATTTCTTGAAAAACACAAACTACTACAACTCACCCAAAGTGAAATAGATAATTTGAATAACTCTATAATTATAAAGGATAACAAATTTGCCACATAAAGAAATCTTCTAAGAGAAGAAATTTTTAACCCAGATAATTTCACTGGAAAACCTCCCAATATTTAAAGAATCAACACTAGTTCCACATAGTGTCTATCAGACCAAAAAAAAAATAGGGGACACTACTAATTTTGTGTACCAAACCAGATACGTACAAAAAGAAAGAAATAAAATTATTGACCAATATCCCTCCTTTATGCAGATATAAAAAATTTTAACAAAAATATTGGCAAATAGAATTCAGCAATAAAAGAATTTTTCACTATGACTGTGTTATGGAAGGGCCATATACTCAAAGTGAGCCCCAACCATCAAAGGATCTGAGAGGCCAAGGAACAAGGTGACTCCATAAAACCTATAACCAACTTTATGTTTAATACTGAAACATTGAATGCTTCACATCTAAAATCAGCAACAAGGCCAGGATTTCCACTCTCACTAAATTTAACATAGTGATGGAAGTTCCAGTTAGTGCAATAAGGCTAGAAAAGGAGATAGAAGTCATAGAGATTTCCAAGGAAGCAATAAAATTGTCCTTATTTGCAGATAGTATATGTACACAGGAAATCCCAAGAAATTAAAAACAATCCCCCTATTGGTTGGTGTGGCTCAGTTAGTTGGAATGTCATCGTGTACACAGAAAGATTGTGTGTTCAGTTCCCAGTCAGGGCACATATCCAGGTTGTGCGTTTGATCCCTAGTCTGAGCACATAAGAGAAAGCAGCCAGTTGAGGTTTCTCTCTCACATCAATGTTTCTCTCACTCTGTCTCTGTAAAAGCTATGAAAATAAAATGTCCTTGAGTAAGGATAAAAAGAATTCTCTTAGAACTACTAAGTGAATTAGCAGAATCAGAGGACGCAAAATAAATATACAAATTAATTGCATTTCTGTACACTAGAAATAGACATGTGTACACCATAATTAAAGATACAACACACTTTACAATTGCTCAAAGAAAATAAAATAGTTAGGTGTAAGTCTAACAAAATCTGTAGAGGATTTGGGTGCTGAAAACTGCAAACCACTGATATAAGAAATTAAAGAAGACCTAAATAAATGGAAAGAAAACTGTGTTCATGAATTAATTAAAACACCCACATAGTAATCATGTCAATTCTTTCCTAATAATATATAGGTTCAATGCAATTTTTATTAAAATCCCTGCAATTTATTTTTGTAGTTACATAAGAGATTATTCTAAAGTTTATATGGAAAGGTAAAGGGACTAGAATAGCTTAAACAATTTTGAAAAAAAAAGAATAAAGTGAGAAGAATTAATATTCCTGGATTCATGGTTCATTATATAGCTATATAGTAATCAAGACTGTGTAATATCAGTGAGGGGTCGATCAAGAGAACAGAATAGAGAAAGCAGGAATTGACTCAAAAAGGATACCCTAGTTATGTTTGGCAAAGTTGCATAACCAATTCAATGAAGGCAAGGTAGCCCTTTGGACAAATGGTGCTGGAACAAATTGTACAGTAATAGGCAAAAAAGTAAAACTTGACCTGTCTCACATCCTGTAAAATATTAATTTAAATGAATTATGGACTTAAGTGTAAAATGTAAAACTTTTAGAGACAACATAGGAGAAAATCTTCAGTTATTTAGGAACAAGCAAAGAGTTCTTAGATTTGACAATAAAAGCACAACTCATAAAAGGAAAATTTGGGAAATGGGGCTTCATCACAGTGAAAAATATTTTGCTGTGTACAAGATCCTGGTAAGAAGATAAAAGTCAAGCTGCATACTGGGAGGAAATGTTCATAAATTACGTATCTTACAAAAGACTAATATGTAGAATATATATCAATAACTCTCAACAGTCAATGGCAAAACACCAAGAAAAATCCAATTAGAAAATTGGCGAAACACATGGGGAATCATTTGATGAAAGATGATGTACAGATGAGAGATAAGCCAAATAAAAGATTTCAACAGCGGCAGCCATTAGAGAAATGCAAATGAAAACCATGAATACCATTACATACTTGTAAGAATTGGGTATAGTTATTTAAGCTTTTTATTCTTTTCGCTATTCTTCTCTTTTTTTTTCTGATTGATTAATTTCATTGATCTTTCTTCAAAAGTTCACCTACCTTTTAATGCCTTCAATCTGCTATTTGGCCCATCCTTTGCATTTTTCATTTCTGAGGTCATATTTTCTAGTTCTAGAATTTTCCTTTAGTTCTTTTTTATTTTTATTTTGAGGTTATTTATCTATTCACTCTTTATGCCAATCTTAGGTCTTTGAACTCATTAATAATAGTTATTTTAAATTCTTTGCTGCTAGTTCTAACTGCAACTCTTGGGTGCCTATTTCTGTTTTTTGTTTGTTTGTTTGTTATTTACTGTTTTTGTTTCTCTTGATTAGGGATTACATTTCCCTACTTCTTTTTAGATCTAATCATTTTGGATCATATGTTGGACACTTTCGGTAATAGCTGTAGAAAGCAGAAATTATGTTGTTTTCCTTTAAAAAGTGCCCAATTTTCTTCTGGCTGGGAGTGAAATCACTGGTGAATCTTTTCTACACTGACTGGTTTTAATTTTTCTATGCCAGAGTGGGTTATTTCAGTTTTGTTTTTCCTTTTTCCTTTCTTTATGCATAATTCTTATTTATTACTAATTGCCTTTCTGGAGTATCAAGGAATTCATGATGTCTCAGCAAGGTCTCCCCAGCATGGCTGGGAGAAGACCTCCCCTAACTACTGGGGCAGTTGTGGATCTTGAGATATCCATTCAGCTCTCGGCCCTACACAGTCTTTAGGCTTTGTAGAGTCTCACCCTGGACATACATAGCCCAGATCGTGGCTAAGGATGTCTGAAGAACTGCACGCAGAATTCCGGAAGACAGCTTCGCCTATCTCACACCTTCCGGTAATGTGCCTGCAAATTGTAGCTTCTTTAGAATCCTCAAAGAAGCTACCCTCTCACTTTGGCTTCTTTAGGTCAGAGGATCTGTTCTGCTCTGCCTTAGCTTCACCTCTATGGTCTGCTCCCAGGCAGACAGCCGAGACAAATGTGAGGCCCCAAGAACCATGTGTTTCTTTCCTTCCAGAAAGAAATACAGGTGTGTATTACTGGTTCCCAATACCCAAAATGTTATTTGGGTATTGGCCATGTTTGGCCATGTTTTAAGCTATTTATGGTAGGAGGGCATGTCTGAGATTGATTAGTCTGTCATAGCCAGGACTGGAAAGTTGCATAGAACACTTTTTCTCCTCCTCCTCTTCCTTCTTTTTTATGATGACTAGATTTTATATGTTTAAAATTTGGTCATGTGCAATTTGGGGGGCAAACATTGTGAAATAAATATCTAAAATTATTTTCCTTAATTTATTAAAACAAAAACTTCAATATTTTCCCCTCTCCTTACTAAATTTTGCTGTTTAATTTACTGTGATTTAACTTTGTATAAATTATAATATGTTTTGAGGATATATAATATGTTGTATATTCTTGTTTCTTTTGCTCTAATGGTTTTAATGATTGTAGCTTTGTGAGACTTTTTTAAAGTATATTCTATTAATTATGCCATTATAGTTGTCCCATTTTCCCCCTCTCTATTCTCCTCCACCCTGAACCCCTCCTCCTATCAGTATTCCCCCCACCTTAGTTCATGTCCATGGGTCATACATATAAATTTTTTTGGCTGCTCCATTTCCTATACCATTCCTAACCTCCCCCTGTCTATTTTGTATCTACCATTTATGTTTCTTATTCCCTATACCTTTTCCCCCTTTTTTCCTGTAACCCCTCCCCACTGATATCCCCCCATGTAATTTCCATTTCTTTGATTCAGTTCCTGTTCTAGTTGTTTGCTGAGTGTAAGTTTTTGTTTCTTTTTAGGCTTAATTGTTGATAGTTGTGAGTTTGTTGTCATTTTACTGTTCATATATTTGACCATCTTCTTTTTCTTAGCTAAGTCCCTTTAACATGTCATCTAATAAGGGCTTGGTGATGATGGATTCCTTTAACTTGATCTTATCTGCCCTTCTATTCTAAATGATAGCTTTGCTGAGTAGAGTGATCTTGGATGTAGGTCCTTGCCTTTCATGACTTTGAATACTTCTTTCCAGTACCTTCTTGCCTACAAGGTTTCTTTTGAAAAATCAGCTGATAGTATAATGGGACCTTCTTTGTAGGTAACTGTCTCTTTTTCACTTGCTGTTTTTAAGATTCTCTCCTTATCTTTAATCTTGGGCAATGTAATTATGATGTGCCTTGGTGTGTTCCTCCCTGGGTCCAAGTTCTTTGGGACTCCCTGAACTTCGTGGATTTCTTGGGAGTCTATTTCCTTTGCCAGATTGGGGGATTTCTCCTTCATTATTTGTTAAATAAGTTTTCAGTTTCTTGCTGTTCCTCTTCTCCTTTTGGCACCCCTATGATTCAGATTTTGGAATGTTTAAAGTTGTCTTGAAGGTTCCTCAGTCTCTCCTTACTATTTTTTTTAATTCTTGTTTCTTCATTCTGTTCCAATTGAATGATTATTTCTTCCTTCTGGACCAGTCATTGATTTGAGTCCCAGTTTCCTTCCCTTCACTGTGGGTTCCATGTCTATTTTTCTGTATTTCAATTTGCATAGCTTTCACTTTTACCTCTATTTTTCAACCATACTCAATTATTTCTGTGAACATCCTGATTGCCAGTGTTTTGAACTGTACAAAAGAGATAAGTTGGCTATCTCTTTTTTGCTTAGTTCTATTTCTGGAGTTTTGATCTATTCTTGCATTTAGGCCATATTTCTTTGTCTCAGCATGCCTGTTATGTTGTAAGGGGTGGAGCTTTAGGTATTCAACAGGGCCTGGCAAGCCACTTCACTGCATTGTGGCACTGTATGTGGGGGAGGGGTCAAAGAGGTAGTATGATGCTTGCTCATCTCGTGGATGGCTTTCAGTTACTTCCCTCTCCACTCACAAACAAACCGGGCCATTCTGGTGCTGATTCTCAGGTTTTGTACGTTCTAGGACCCTGTGGATCTCTCCAATGAACTCTCCTGTGAGGCTGGGGGTTTCTTCCACCACCACAACCCCTACAGATTTTTACAGCCAGAGGTTTTGAGGCTTTCTTTTTCCACACTAGAACCCTGGATTGTACAGTCTGTCTCACTCACCAGTTGGTCCTCTCAGTTAATTTCCATCAGACTGTCAGCTGATTTCTCAAAAGAGACCTTACAGGCAAGAAGGGGCTAGAAGGAAGTATCCCAAGGCATGAAATCTAAAGACCTACATCCAAGATTGTTTTATCCAGCAAAGCTTTCATTTAGAATGGAAGGACAGATAAAGTGCTTCTCAGATAAGATCAAATTCAAGGAGTTCATCATCACCAAGCCCTTATTATATGAAATGTTAAAGGGACTTATATAAGAAAAAGAAGATGAAAAATATGAACAGTGAAAGGACAGCAAACTCACAGTTATTAACAGCCACACCTAAAACAAAAGCAAACCAAGAGGACAGCTAGATCAGGAGTGGAACCATAGAAATGAAGAACACATGGAGGGTTAGCAACAGGGGAGTGGGAAGAGGAGAAGGGGGAAGAAGATACAGAAAATAGGATAGATAGTAGGTAGAAAATAGATAGGGGGGAGGGCAGGAATACTATGGGAAATACAGAATCTAAAGAACTTGTGACACATGGACATGAACGAAAGGGGGGTGGTGGTGGGGGAGGGGTGTGCAGGGTGGAGAATGGAGGGGGAAATAGAACAACTGTAATGGCATAATCAATAAAATATATTTTAAAAAATAATAATCTGCATGCAAATGCGGGACCACCCAGTCTTCCACCCATTGCCTTGCCATTTGTCCTCTCTACCCCAGCTACCTGTCTCCGCCCCACCTACTAGCCTGAATGAATGTTTCTTCTCTAATTCTTTGGTTGTCAGATTTCCATACAGTTCAAATTTCTGGCATTTCTTGTTATTTTTTATTTTTAAATTTGTTGTTGTTCTTCTTTTGGTTGTAAAAGGAGGCAAAGTGTATCTACTTCTGCCTCCATTTTGGCCAGAAATTGCTTTATGAAAGATTTAAGGGCTGTTAAGCATGCCATTATTACTTAAATTGTAAAATCCCTTAGTTATATTTATGTAGTGTTTATTCTCCTAGATAAACTTTAGAATTATTTTATGACATTAAATAAAAGTCCTACCCACCTATTTAGAGATTATTGTTTGATAATTAATATGGGTGAAATTGTCCTTGTTACAATATTTCATGGACAGAATCAATTTGAGAGAAAAAGGAAAAAACACATGGCTTACTTCTGAATAGTTTTTGTCTGATCACAATGTAGGACCCTTTACCCAACTTATTTCTGTAGACTATTAGAGACAGGCCTGCTTTTTTAAAAGTGGGGACATCAATGACTCAGAAAGAGTAAATAAATAAAGGTAGTGATATAACTAACCAATCTATTTCTAAAATGTCTGAACCATGTTATTTTTTCTTTGTTTCAAAAGGCTTTCTTATAATAAGAACAGAATAAACCTCCTGTGATTACAATTTGCACAACTTACAATGCAATGACAATGGAATTCCTCAAATATATTTCACAGAACTTGAGTTTANAGACTATTAGAGATAGGCCTGCTTTTTTAAAAGTGGGGACATCAATGACACAGAAAGAGTAAATAAATAAAGGTAGTGATATAACTAACCAATCTATTTCTAAAATGTCTGAACCATGTTATTTTTTCTTTGTTTCAAAAGGCTTTCTTATAATAAGAACAGAATAAACCTCCTGTGATTACAATTTGCACAACTTACAATGCAATGACGATGGAATTCCTCAAATATATTTCACAGAACTTGAGTTTATTAAGGGTGTTAATATGTATATATGTAAAATAACTCTTCATTGAAGCAAACTCTTGCATTGTATTCATATTAATGGAAACTGTGATCAATATTGAAATACTACTACAATGACGAAGCTTTTCCAATTTACTTAAAATTTTGTACTTTTAAGTGAAAAGTCAACTTGGATGATTATGGTTTTTATTTTAACATGTGTCATTGAAGACCAATGTAAGTTTATAGTGTGGAAATCCTAATAAAACCTTTAGCTTGAATTAAAATTGTTTTCAGAATCTTGTTTGATAGAATATTTATTCCCCTTTTGTGTTCTGAAGATTTAGTGTACGTTTTACTAGAACTGTTTACTATACACGCCCTTTAGTTCAATTCAATTCAAAGAGATCACGCTTTCCTTTTCTGTATGTTTGTGTACGTGCTATACGACCAGACTGGGACTTGAAAATATTCATCATTTTTTAAAATTTATCAGAAAGAAATACAGAGCTGTGTTGCCTTTAGCACTGGGATAAAACTCAGTCTGGAAAATGCTTAAAATGTCAAGACTTCAGACAAGGTAGTCTGATGAAATGAAAGGAAACCTGGCTTTCTGAATTACTTTGCCTTATTGATGTTTATGCAGGCATGCTTTGGAGATATTGTGAGTTTCATTCAAGACTATTATGTAGAATAGAGTAAATACCATGAAACGTTTGGTTTTCCAAAACATGGAAAAGTTATGTTTACCTTGTACTGTAGTCTATTAAGAGTGCAAGAGCGTTATGTCTAGAAGAAAAATGTACATACCTTAATTAAAAATACTTAATTGCTAAAAAATGCTAACCATTATCTGAACCTTCAATGAGTTGTAATCTTTTTTGCTGGAGGAGGGTATTGCCTTGATGTTGAGGCTGCTGACTGATCAAGGCGGTGGTTGTTGAAGGTTGGGGTGGCTGTGACAACTTCTTAGCATTAGACAACAGTGAAGTTTGCTGTTTTGATTGACTCTTTGTTTCACAAATGATTTCTCTGTAGCATGTGATGCTGTTTGACAACATATAACCTACTGTATGACTTCTTTCCAAACTGGAGGCCATCCTGTCAAGTCCTGCCGCTGCTTTATCTACAAGGCTTATCTAATATCTAAATCCTCTGTTGTCATTTCAACAGTCTTCACAGCATCTTTACTAGGAGTAGATTTCATTTCAAGAACTACTTTCTTTGCTCATCCATTAGAAGCAATTTTTCATCTGTTAAAGTTTTGTCCTGAGCGTGCAGCAATTCCATCACATCTTCAGGCTCCACTTCTCATTCTAGTTCTCTTGCTCTTTCCGCAGCATTTGCAGCTACTTCCTCTACTGAAGTCTTGAACTCCTCAAGTCATCAATGAGGGTTGTAATCCACTTTCAAACTAAGGTTGATATTGGTATTTTGACCTCTTCCCTCCAATTATAAATATTCTTAATGGCATCTAGAATGATGAATCCTTTTCAGAAGATGTATAATTTACTTTGCCCAGATCCATCAGAGAAATCACTATCATTGGCAGCTATAGCCTTACAGAATGTATGTACACCTTAAGTAAGAAGACTTGGAACTCAGAATTACTCCTTGATTCATGGGCTGTGGAATGAATGAAGTGCTAGCTGGCATGCAAACAACATTAAGCTGATTGTACATCTTCATCAGAGTGCTCGGGTGCCCAGGTATGTTGCCAATGAGCAGCAATATTTTGAAAGGAATCTTTTTTCGAAGCAGTAGGTCTCAATAACAGGCTTAAAATAGTCAGTAAACCATGTTGTAAGCAGATGTACTGTCACCCAGCCTTTGCTTTTCCATTTATACAGTGCAGATGAGTGAATTTAGCATAATTCTTAAAGGTCCTAGGACTTTCAGAATGGTAAATGAGCATTCGCTTCAACTTAAAGTCACCAGTTGTGTTAGCCCTTAAAGAGATTCAACCTGTTCTTTGAAGCTTCAGAGTCAGGCATTGATTTCTCTTCTCTCTAGCTATGAAAGTCCTAGATGACATCTTCCAATCTTAAAGCTGTTTCATCTACATCAAATCTGTTGTTTAGTGTAGCTACCTATATTAATTATATCAGCTAGATCTCCTGGATAATTTGTTGCAGCTTCTACATACATGCCCATTTATAATTCTAAGGTAAATCCTGTAATCCAGATGTTATTATCATTACTATTTTTGAACCTCAGAAAGTAACTAGCTCCAAGATGAAGTAACTTTAGTATTAACAGAAACCTGTAGAATATTAGGAGAGGAATTGATCTGGTTAACCATTTGGTCATAATAAAATAATAATGATGACAATATCAATAATTATAATTGCTACTATTTATTATGTGCTTACTATATGCCTTCTACTTATGCTATAGGTATTATTTATGGTCACAGTGAGTCTATGAATAAGTACTATGATTAGTCTCATTTTAAAGACAAGAAAATGAAAGCACTGTAAGATTACTATATACCTTTGGAGAATATCCTCTAAAATATCACTTCACGTTTCCTAAATTCTGAACCAGGTGACAAGGAAACTAAAATGTCAGCTCATGGAAAATCAAAATATTGCATTTTTGACTAACATATTAGGATATGGTTTATTTTTGTGGACAATTGAACTTGCTAAGAACAAACCTCAAGCATAGCCTTGCTAGCGTAGACAGATCTTTCCACATGAGGGTGGTATTCTATAAGAGGTAGGGCACGATGGAGCTGACAAGATGTGTTCTCTGTTGGTGAGTCTGTTCCTGAGAGAGAAAAAGGGCAGGTGTCCATTCTCACTTTGTTGCATCCTCACTTTCTCCTAATAAGTTCCCGTACCTGACATGCCATCCATCCCCAGGGATAAGTGAGACAATGGAGAGAGGCCCAAGGTCGAAGCTAATGAAATCCCTCCAGGTGGAAGGAAACAGCAAGAATGCAGGACAGATATTTCCCCCACTAGCTATTAAGTGGTGAAACAGACCCACTCATTGGTATACACTGGCCTTCTTTCAAGTGTGTCAGTAAGATATCCAATGTGAAGGATTTAGTGCAATGTCTGGCAGTAGCTATTAATATTACTATCAATATAGAATGATGTCAGTCTTGGAGTCAGTTTTTTCTGCCTCCTGAGCTCACACATTTAACAGTGTACTGCTTCCCAAGTCATGCTCATGGGAAGGAGAGTGTTTTCATGGTATTGGCTAGCAGTTGTTCAACAGTGTAGCTTTATCCTGTGCTCAACTACCTAAGAAAAGACAACAAGAGGCAGAGATGTATATATAGCGTACATCAATATCCTTGAAGCAGCCACACTGGGAGCCTTTGGCCATCACTCATTAGGAAGGAGTTTATCTTGCAATGTCTAGCAGTAGTTTTGGAAACCCAGGCTTCGTTCTTTCCAAATCAATCTTAACTAGGTCTTGAGTAAAACTAAAGTAATGTTTTTTTAATAAACTGATGCTTTCTTTGTCCATGAACACCTTGTCAGCTTCAAAGACTCACTTCTGTGGGAACTAATAAGCTTGAGAAACTTGCTGCCAATTTACAGAAAGTTTGAAGATTCTTGGAGATTCTTTGATGGTAGCAAGTACTTATTCACTAATTTGGAAGGCTATTTTAGGCACAGTCTACAGTTTGAAGAAACAAATAAAAGTGAACAATACTCTCACAAAAGTTCATTTTTTTCTTGTGAATGTCAGACATGAAAGATTTTAGGGGTATGTATGTGCAAGCCATGTATATGTGCCATATCTATATATGTATATGTATATCTATCTCATCTACATGTATATATCTATCTATCTAATCTATATCTAGCTACCTGGAGAAAGAAAGATTGGTATGAACCTCTCCATGCCTGTTTTGTGACTGCTACTGCTCTTCTTTACTGAGAGCTTATTGTGTGCTAGGCACTGTACCTCTATTACCTCTTATAAGACCTTGTCTATCTGGTTAACTTTGTTATCCCAGGTGTCAGGTGCAATGCCTTACACATAGTGGGCATTCAGTGAATATTCATTGATTGTTGAAATCATGAGATACTAAAAATGAAACCATTATTTGTATGAAGGTATTAGACTAGTGATATACGTGTTTCTTTTTTGATTTTTTTAAAATTTAATTCTTGTTCAAGTACAGTTTTCTGTTTTATATTCCCAGCCCTGCCCCCCCCCAGGGATCCCCACCTCCCTCCAATTTCCACCCCCCACCCTTAGTTATTGTCCATGTTTCCTTTATACTTGTTCATGTGAGTCCATCCCCCTTTCCCCTGTGATTCTCTCCCCTCTCCCCTCTGGACCCTGTCAGCCTGTTCCGTATTTGAGTGTCTTTGGTCATATTTTGCTTGCTTGTTTGTTTTGTTGTTTAGCTTCCTGTTAACGGTGAGATCATACGGTATTTGTCTTTCACCGCCTGGCTTATTTCGCTCAGCATAATGCTTTCCAGTTCCATCCATGATGTTGCAAAGGGTAGGAGCTCCTTCTTCTTTTCTGCAGCATAAAATTCCATTGTGTAAATGTACCATAGTTTTTTGATCCAGTCATTGACTGATGGGCATCTAGGTTGCTTCCAACTCTTGGCTATTATAAATTGTGCTGCTATGAACACTGGGGTGCATAGGTTCTTTTGGATTGGTGCTAATATTCTTTAGTTTTCAATTGCTGCTTCTAGTTTATTCAACAACAAAATTATTGGGTACCTACATTGCAACAGAAGGTGTATGAAACTCTAAGGCTGAAGTGAAATAATTCACAATCCCTAGATTTAATAAAGTCAAATATGCCCAGCATATGCCAATATTAATTGGTGAATCTGGAGACTTAAAATTTACAAGGTATGTGAGGCGTTACTAAACAGAGTTGGAGGGGTCGCACTTCTGTTTGCAGTGCTGATAAACACTGGTTTTCAATGGTTCTGAATTGTTGGTGTGGTGAGGACAGTGTTCCCAACACTACTTTGCTCTTCTAAGAGTTTATCAAAAGAAAACCTTTCTGTCTAATTTTGTGTTTAACCAACTAAATCAAGCAACCAGAATTGTCCTTAACTTTTGTAGAACATAATCTTAAAAGAAGATAATCACAACCAGAACTATTCTTTATTATTCTTTGAGTATCTGTCTCAGTGCCAAGCTTTGTGCTGGCCCCTTGACATGTTATTCCTAAGCCTTCAAACATCCTGCAAAGTAGGCATTATTATCCTAGTTTCACACACGAGGAAATCCAGTCTGAGAAAGGAGACCTGACTTGGCTGCGCTGCACAGTTAGTTGAGAAGTGCACAGAGACCTCCAACCAGGTCTGACTTCAAGGGCTTTGCCTTTCACCTGGCATTGTTGACCTTCTTCACTGTCTGCATCCACAATATTGAAGAAAGTCTTACATAATTGAAACTCCTTTTTATTTCATTCACTTACCAGAAGTCCTGAGATTTTATGTTAAAAGTGCTCACCTTTTTACTAAAAATGTGGTAGGGAATCAGCCAAAAAAATTATAGCAAAGAGGTATTTAATTTTCACTGGATTCTAAATATCTAAAAATATAGAAATTAATACTTAAAAAATGTAATAGCAAAAAATGTAATAGCAAATATATAGTACACAATAAAACACATACATATTCCAAGCAAAGACTGGATAAGAACTTTTTTCTTTCTTCTTTTTTTGGTTCAGCTTATTCAACTCACATATTTTTAAATAATTCATCTCCAGCTTCTAAAAATATGGCCTTTATTCTTTGATCTTAATCCTGTTTTTCATTTATAGGAAAGTGATATTTTTATGGGCCAGTGAAGCTTATATACCATTGAATGACATTTAGATACTATAGTTATTTCCATGTGAGAAGAATTAATCTCTTCAAGGAGGGGGCTCAGTCCTTCTCTCTGCTGCTGGTTCCATCACAGAATAGCTAGTTACATTTGCTGCCTGAAGGAGCACAGCCTTCAACAGTGTTTTAAATCTTAAAGATAGAAAAGTTTTTATTGAGGTTCAATGTAGTAATTTGTTGAGCCACTTTGCTGTTATGTTTTGTGACAGGTAATTAACAAATGTATGTTTTTATGTTTTGATTGTCAATTTTGGTAGAAATTAATCTTACTTGCTTCCTAAGATTATGGAAGAGCTGAATATGATATTGAGTGAAAAAGTGATTTAAAATTTTTGCAGTTGTAAACAAAAGAAAAATATACTAGAATATATTTATGAAAATGAAATTGTAGCTTTTGCGTTAAATGAAACTTTTTTATAAGAGGTAACTGCAGTTGAGTCTTTTATAAATATTGATTTGATTTTCATGGTTTAATTTTGTTTTCAGTTCTGTCTCAGAGAATTTTGGCTTTTATTTTTTTACTAGAGCTGTCTGATTTCTTTCTTTAGGCGGTGGTTTGCATGCTGGTGAGATAGGCAATTTTTCTTCCTTTACCTGCCATTCTCCTTCCTTCCTCCCCTTCTTCAGGTCTTATTTCTTGGTGCCTCAGTAATAGTACATCCAGTAGTGATGGCTAAGTAGACCTGAATATAAATGAGACTGGGAATGCTTTCAGTTTTGTGTGTCTGTTTTCTGTTGTTGTTAGTCTGGCCTTTGGCAAAGGTCCATGGCAGACACTGAATTGCTGTATGAAAAATGTTAGTTCAGTGACTGGTTGGTAATTGGAAGTGGATTTGACCTCATGGACTTGTTTCAAATTTCCATAGTGGGGCCACTGTTCTGACTGGAATTAAATAGGCATTGAGCTTGGGTCCTTTGTCATCTGGACCTCCTGGATTAGCTTGGTCTGCTTATTTATCTTTTGGTATCAGTTTTATAACTGTGATCACTGAGTTCTGTTGGAAAAAGTAATAAAACTAAGGGGGTAAGATTGAAAAAAAGGGAGGGGGGATGGAAAAGAGAAAGGTTCAGTTTTGGTGGTGAAAATCCTGAAGGAAACTGAAATTCAGCATGAACTGGGTTTCCTTGTTAGTGTTCAGCTTTTAGATAAGTGACAGCAGGAGGATGTCAGAAGTGGAGCAGAAGGAAATGATGGGAATAGTTCTAATCATTAAAACAAGAGACCAAAACAGCAGAATAGGTGACTGTCCTCTGTGTTGGGAGCAGGTAAGACTAATACGTATGTTCCTGACAGATACATCAGGTTGCACAAATTATGGCTGTTACTGAGAATTTTGCAGCAAGATTAAGGTTTTAATATGAATTCCTTTTGGTGACAATTATCAATTTAAGAAACTGTATTATACCTTTCAGAAAGAGGGCGCCCATCTCAGGTCACTGAACGAAGGCTCAGTCTTTTAGCTGTGCTTGAGCAGAGCAGACTGCATGCCTGATTTAAACAGTTGAAATGGAGGCAGGCACTTTTACAGGAAGAAAGTGGAGGGTACGCAAGCTCTTAAGACCTTAATTCTGCATATTTACCATGGGAAACAATAGCTAGTCCAAAGAAACAAACACAATCAATACATCCCATTAACTTGTGTGTCCTTTAAAACATAATTATTTTATCTCCAGTGATTCTTGAAGCAGAAGAATTTTTATATTATCAGGCCTCCTCCTCCCCCAAAGATGTCAGATATAATTAATGCGCCCCACACTCAGCTTTAGTGATTAAGTGTGAAATTCTTTGATGTTTAAACATTTAATTTCTTTGTTGTGGTTATTCTGTGGCCTTGAAAATTACTTTGAAGCATTTTATAGCTGATTTCCTAATGGTTTGATAAGGAATCTGTGCCTGCCAAGGAGACCAGTGAAGTGAAAGGTGTTACTCAGATGGGAAAAGCGAGAGGTGGGGAACGGGGCAGAGTCATGTCTGGTTACAGCTGGTTATTGTTATCACTGGACTCACAGAGAAGAAGGGCTTGAAGAGAACAAGTAAGAAAATAAACACCACGCGCCCTTACAAATGGGGTTGGGTAAATGTAACCAATTATGTGTATGTGTATGTGTGAGAGAGAGAGAGAAATTATATTTTTTGTTTTAACATACTTTATTTCAAGGAGTCTGGAATTCCATTGTTCCTATAAAGACATGTTCTTCAGATTTCCTTTTGTTTAGTTGGTTTCTTTTCTTTCTGTTTTTATTTGTTTTAGTTGGGTTCTTAGGAACGTTTCACTATTTGTAAGTATCTTTCTGCACATCTCATGAAAGTAATGAGAATGTTTTTTTTTTAAATTTGAAACATTGAATTTAAGGTGAACCCTGGAGCGTTCACTTCCAGGTCTTGTGGATGAAGCCTAAGCTTCGTTTCCCACATGGTTACCCATGTGGTGTTCTGGCACAGGAACCACTAGGAATCCACGTGCGGGGATGTTGAGCCTTCATGGGAAAAACCTATTTCTCAATAGAGAGTCAGTGCCTCAAAATTCGCTCTAAAAATAATGCTCCGAAGTCAGTGGTGAGGGTAATGTGAAGTCGGCCAGCTATTGGAATCGTGAACCAACTCTGTGTTGGTGTGGACATGACATAGCCCCATACATGGGGGAGAGGACACAATTGCACACACAGGCAGAACCTGGCCTGGTTTGGTGTCTACAGACACGTTAGAGAACACGCACAGCTGCAGCATGTCAGTGATCCCGCCCCCCAGAAGTAATGCAGTCCCCATATGGGCACAACCCGGCGATGGCAGCAGCCAGTTTCCAGGCCCGGCTGAACAAGCATTAGGCACTACTATCTGAGAGATGCTACTGGTGTTACCAGGCTGGGGCCTGGCCCCAGGCAGGCCTGTTAAGGGCCAGTTGGTAGTATACAGGTTCTTGACTTGGTGTAGGAAAGATCTCGCAGCATGAGTCCAGGTGACTATGAGGGTACGTTCATTAAAGCTGGAGACAGTGAAACAAGGGAAGGCTTATCATAGAAGGAGCAACAGGAGAGCGGGGCAGGAGAAGTCAGATGTCCCCTTGGTGGTTAGAAAGGGTTATTGATGGCAGCCCCATCCCTTGGGACTGCCGGCAATGATTGGGGGTGGGGTAGAGTTGGGTGGTGTCTAGGAAGCTGCATGTCAGGCAGGAATGGATGACTGCTAGAGCCAAATAATATTGTATTTCTTTAGCAATGTAGAAATGTTTTGATTTTACTCCCGCATGCCTTAGTTTCTTCCCTCTTGCCTAATAGCCCTCATCAGACCCAGGAAATTCGAGACATAGTGAAATGTGTCACATGCAATGTTTATCATCTGACACTACTCACATTTTGGGTGGGAACAGGCACAAAATTCCTTGCAGTTGGGTTGCAGTATCACGAACAAAACAGCTGCTTTGTTGCATAGAACTCACTTTCTACCTTTCATGTTACAGTCCAATGTAAATGAGCACTTCCTCAAATAGGCAGTTAGATCAATTTTTGGAAATATTTGAAGCACACTGCTTTGCAGTTTTAGTCAAATTTAAGTATTATAGAGCAGAAAAAAACCCTCATTCATTTTTTTTTTATTCAACAAATGCCCTGATTAATACTCAATATGAGATTCCCAGAAAACTTCAACTATAGGCAATATTTTTTATTTGAACTACATAAAATATAAAGGAAGCTTCTTATCTTTTCCTTCAAGCATGTTGCTAAATCTAAAAATATTACTGAAATATCTTCCTTTAATTCAAAGAAGTTCTATAAGGGAACAAATTTATTACTTAGAATATTATATATAATTTTGCCATAAAGGTATGATAAGAATGAACTGATTGCCCTCTCTGTTTTCCGAAAAGTGTTTCTCATGGCAGGGGACAGACAAATGTTAGACAGACAGTTGGACTGTTTGAATGTTTGGCTCAAGAACAAGCACCAGTGTTTCATAGGAGGCTCAGCAACATTCACAAGCTATCTGTGGTATGATTTATTTTTATGACTTACTGACATATGTTATGGGCAGTGGAATGGGCTGTCTTTTTTTTTCCCTGTGGCTCGTTAAGTATTTAAATGAGCAGACAGAACCATGCATGTCTTTGCTCCAGGCCCCATGGGTCACACTTTTTCATCTTCCTCCTAATTGAAGTAGACAAGAATGAAAATGTTTGCAAATGGGGCTTTCTTCCTAATTTAGCGGGCTTCAAGAAAATGATAACTTCTTCCCAAGTATTATCTCCAAATGTTCTTTACGCAAATTCATTTTCTCACTTCGGTCTTCACAGGGCCATGAGCCAGGCTGTGGAAGAAGTTTGGAGAGCTCCGCTTTCTCTATATACAATCACATAGTGTCGTTTGCCTCTGCGATCTATCCAAGTTAGAAGCTGCTGAATTTCCTCTTCTAAAACTTAAGGATGAAGAATAAAAAAAAAATAAAATTACTCAGAAAAAAAAATGTCCCCGAGTGAGTCAGTGTCAATTAAAAGGACTACCTGATGCAAATACCACGTCAGCATCAATTTTGTCACCTAAGAATTTTAAGATCAGAAGCAATTACATTCAATAGCACCTTGTTTTAATGCAGCTACCCTCCATAGCCTTAGCTAGGAAGTTGGCCTGTGCCATAATTTACACTGACATCTAATTTCAGTGGATCTGCAAGCAATCTAACAGAAGATGGAGCTACTCAGAGGAAAGAAGTCCAGACTTATCACTGCAGACATAAAGAGTCATTATTTTTGCCAATTTCCAAGTGAACCTTATAAATATCTATGCTTTCCCCCTTGTTTTGCATGCCTGTTTACTTGAATTAATTTATGTTTTAGGCAAATGATTTCTGCTTAAAACTAGATATTAAACCCTTTAGCTGGTTACAAAAAGCACCTAAGTTCAATAACTACTCCAGTTATAGATTTTTCCATCTTAGAAAATTTGCTCTAGAGAACAAACACTGAGACCTTTCACAAAAGTATAGTTACACCAAGGACACTCTGTTTTGTGCACACACTCTTTGGAATATCTATCAGTATTTTATAATTTTCCCCTCTGAGAATGACACCCATATAAGGAAAGGGGCTTTGAAAGACCTTCCCGGGCCCTCTGTCCCTGTGACCCCTCCTTTTCTGCCTGTAGGCCATTGACAATTGACCCAAAAAAGTCTAATTAGAGCCCTTCTCTGAGAATTGACCCTAGGGAGACATTGACCCTAGGGAGACATTTTAGTCCCTTTTTGATGGTAAGACCACCAGATGAGTGGCTTGGAAATTTTATGCTACTGAATATGTGTGAGAGTAGACCAGGCTTGCTCAACTTTGGTGCTGTTGATAGTTGGGGCCAGAAAATTCTCTGATGTGGAGACTGTCCTGTGCACTACAGGATGTTTAACAGCTTCCTTGGCACCTGACAATAAAATTCCAGTAGCACTTCCCAGTTGTAATAACCGAAAATGTTTCCAGACATGCTGACGTTCCCCTGGGGAGCCATATAACCCTACTCCTCTGCTGACATCCATTAGAGTAGAGAACAAAGGTAACCTATAGAGAGAAGCAGATATTTCAGTTCTTGCTGTTGTTTACAAGTCTCAGATGGATTTCTGCCCTTCCCAGGGTTATGTGAAGCTACCTGCATGTTTTTTTCCTTTGTATTTACTCCTAAAAATTTGATTTGGGGTTCTGCCATTGCCAAACAGAATAGCCCTGACTGATATGGTAATAATTGTGATAGCTTATCCAGATTGATGGAGCTTATTTTAAAAGGCATTTTCAATAACAGAGGATATACATACTAGAGATATGTTCTTATTCCTCAACCCTCCCCCAAGTTTTAGAAAACAGAGGTTTTTAATAAATAAGTTAATTTAAGTATGTAGCTGCGAGGGAACAGGTAGAATGGGGAATACATTTAATGGGCACAGAGTTTTAGTTCTGCAAGATGAAAAGAATTCTGTGGGTGAATTCTGGTGATGGTAGCACGACAATGTGAAAGTACTTAATGCTGTGGAACTGTACACTTAAAATGGTTAAAATGATAAATATTTACGTATTTTTACCATCAGTTCTGTAGGCCTGGGAAAGATAAAGGGAGAGAATTGGAATGCCGGGTGGGACCAGGTTTGGCTCATGCGTTCCTGATGAATTTATTGGTTAGCAATTCATCTTGGGGCAGAGACACCTCCCACAGTTTACAAAACTGACAGCATTTCGCCTCTGCATGTGATGTTATTATTCCTTCACCAGTTGCTTTTGAAGACATATGGAGGCACAGATGAAAACTTTCTGAACTATTCTGTCAGTTCCTTTGTGTTTTAAAGCTGCTCCAGGTCACCTTCAGAGACTTCTAGACCTGGTACGAACTATGGCCTGCTGGACGGTTGCGAAACGGTCTTGGCCACAAGTGGGCTTAACCCATTCAGAACTCTCTATCTTGGGATTCACACCACAAAGAACAAACTCATTTCCTTCCTTCCTCCTCTTCTTTCTTCTTCTTTTTCTCCTTCTTTCCTCTCTCTATCTTCTTTCTTCTCCTCAAAAAACGGCTTGTTTTCTCAGTCCCAGGGACTGATCAGTGGGAGCTAGAGACACTTAGGTCTGTGTCCTGAGAACACTGAAAGTGGGCAATTGCTCCTCTGGGGTCCCTAATGAAGAATGTGGATTGTTTCTGAACACAACAGGGAATAGTGGGTCTGTAGGCTCAGACTGGTAAAGACGACCTTGACAGAAAGACAATAGAACCAAGAGCAAAAGGGAATCCTGAAGGAATCCTGTGCTTGAAGTGAGGAACATGTTTATTTCACTCTGAATTCTTCCTGGGGTATCTTGCTCTGTTCATGTAATTTGAAATAGAATTTATAATATCAGCAGATGCATTCTTTACAGCTGAAACATAATACACACTCAGATTTCTTGCTTTGAATGGCTGATTAGAAACTTTGCATTTAACAGGAGATTAAAAAAGTCTGTGGAAGCCATTTGGAGTAGTGTAGGAGGGTGGGGAAGGAAGATTTAGAAAAGTATACCAAGTCCCTTAACTCCTTAATCATTTATACAGTCAATTTTCTGAACAGAGGCCATATTTTGCTCTTAAATTTGCAGGTGAGTTAGTGATCAGACAGTGAGGCCGTAATCCGATTTTCCCAAGAGAAAATGAATAAACTCCAAAATTTTTATAACAACACAACATAAAGACAAGGAAAACAACCCCCCCCAAAAAGGAAAAGAAAAAAAGAAAAGAAATACCTGTTAGATTACCTAATCAAGCTAATATTCCCGAATACACAAGTAAAAGGAAGGCTTTGGGACAAGTGAAACATTTCCCATATATGCAGCTTTAAACTATAGCTATGAAATGCTCTGTATTTTTTGTATCAGTCATATAATGTGCAAGATGTGTAAGGCCACATGGCCCAATTCTGCGTCACATAATGCTCTCATACCCACAGCAATCTCTCATATGGGTAATCTGAGGTGGATGGACTTTCGGTGAGAGAGTTAATTGGTGAGTTTTGAGGGTTGGGATCTACCTCTTAGTCTTTGTCTTAATTGTAAAAATCCATCACATGTGTTTTCAAGGGAGAGCATATGTATTTTACGAGAAAAAAAGAGATGTGTGTCTGTTTAAGTTTAAATACAGTCCCATATAGAAGCTTGGAGAAATCAGAACAGTTTACACTTGTGTTGGGCCATAGACACCTTTTAGAATCTAGGATAATCATAAAATACATCACCCAAATCTGAACATTTTGAGAGAGTACATGGGGTCAAATGAACTATTCTGAGAGAAGAAGCGTACGTTGGGATTATCCCAGGCAAACTGGGAGGTACAAGCATTTTGAGAATTTGATGAAAAGTATGTGTCCTGTCCTGGCTGGTGTGGCTCAGTGGACTGAGCACTGGCCTGTGAACCAAAGGACTGCCTGTTCGATTCCCAGTCAGGGCACATGCCTGGGTTGCAGGCCAGGTCCCTAGTAGGGGGAGTGTGAGAGGCAGCCACACATTGAAGTTTCTCTCCCTCTCTTCCTCCCTTCCTTCCCCTCTGTCTAAAAGAAAGTAAATAAAATAAATAAAATTCTTTTTTAAAAAAGCACGTATCCTCTTCTCAGGAAAAAAATTGTTATGCATGCGCACTACACATTTTTCTGTGCATCACTTCACAGAGTTCACATTGTCATTTTAAGAATCCTAGTTCCAGATGCATTTGTTTAACACTTAGTTGTTGTTTGTCTACTTTTCCTAGG
Organism: Sturnira hondurensis; assembly: GCF_014824575.4. Classification (NCBI taxonomy): domain Eukaryota; kingdom Metazoa; phylum Chordata; class Mammalia; order Chiroptera; family Phyllostomidae; genus Sturnira; species Sturnira hondurensis. The sequence goes on along the minus strand of NW_028088227.1, from coordinate 7,543,365 downwards.
ACTCTTTCTAGATGTTGGAGATACAATGCAGCACAAAACTAAAAATACCTGCCCTCCTGGGACTGATACTCTATTGGGATCATCTGACAACAGGCAAGGCGAATTTTAAAGGTGGTTCCCCGGGATTCCCATCGCCTGGCTCATCAATCAAACCTGAGCCTAAATGTTGCCAAGGCAAGACTTTGCCAATTAACTAAGGGTCTTCAAATAGGGAGCTTATCCTGAATTATCCAGGTAGTCCCAATGCAATCACTTGAATCTTCAGAAGCACAACATTTTTTTCAGCTGGAGTCAAAGAGATGTGGCGGAAGAAGACAGACAGCAGGAGTGATGAGGCTGAGGGGTCGGTTAAAAAGATTTGAAGCAAGGGGAAGGCAAGAGACCTTCTACTGCAGTCTTCTAGGGTCTTCTGGGAAGAGCCTGGCGGCCAAGGCCTTCATCTCAGCGGTGTGAGACGCAGAGCAAAGAAGCTGGCCAAGCCCACTGGGATCTACAGAATCGTGAGATGATACATTTATGTTTTTTTTAAGCTGTTAAGTTTGTGGTAACTTGTCACAATAGCAATAGAAAAATAGTACAGAAAATAGGCAAAATATTTCTTGGTAGGTTATGAATGCTAAGGAGTGAAAAAATAATTCAAGAAAGGAAAATATTAAATTGGAGAAGGGATGGCTTTTTATACAGGATTTCCAGGGAGGGCCTCACTGAGAAAGATGACTTCAGAAAAGACCTGAAAGTTATGAGAGTGAGCCATGCAGGTATGGGGGTGGGGTGGGGGTGGGGTAGGGGTGGGAAGAGCCTTCCCTGCAGAGGCAGCAGTGAGAGCAAAAGGTCTCAGGCCGAAGGTTTGATTGGGTGAGGAGCAGTCGAGAGGCCAGTACAGCCTGGGCAGAGTGAAGTCAGGAAAGAGTGGAGGAAATGAGGTAGAAAAGAAGGGGGCCATTTTCTGAAAGCCCGGGAGGTCGTAGCAAAGACTTTGGAGTTTACACTGAGTGCCGCGAGTCAGTCCTGAGACGGTTTTGAGCGGGGGAAGAAGTGTGTGGCCTGACCGACTAGCCCTGCGTCGCCATTGTGGCGTGAGTTGAGAATAGACCGAAGGGAGGCGAGGGGCGTCAGCTAAAAGGCTACTACAAAAATTCAGTGAAGAGATGACGTTGGCTGGTACTTCTTCTGGGTAGCCGGAGTGCTGAGAAGTGGTCGTCTTTGATTTATTTTGAAAGTAGGGCTTGCAGGGTTTTCTGGGTGACCGTTTGTGGAGGTCGTGCTTAAGGGAAAGGAGTCTCCTTCACAACTCTTAGCACGGAGAGAAAATCGAGATTGCAGAATGCGGTGATGAAGAAGGGAAATTTTCGAATATTTTGAGCGTTTCAAAATGATTTTGTCATTCATGTATGGTGGGCTAATTTGGTGGATTTATGTGCTCGCGCTGTCCCCTCCCCCCCACGCACGTGCGATTCTGCAACCTCTCCATTGTGACTTGTGTTCCTTGGCAACTGGCCACAAATGCGGGAGCCCAACGGGCCCTCTAGGACGCCGAGTGTTTCCAGGAGGGACTGAGGCTGTGGACCCCTCAGACCCAGACCTGCCCTGCTGAAAGGCTCAGGGGTGTACCTAATGGAAGACAGAGAAACCCTGCGCACAGAGTGAGTAAACAAAAGTAGAAGTTACCAAAAGCCACAAAGCACAAACCAAGTTTTAAGAAATTTGAAAACTCAAGAGCTGGAACAAAGGAATTTGGTGAAAATGTAAAATAGGGTCGAACTTATTAACCTGGAAAGGTAGTCACAGGCACGATTTAATAATTTGACTACGTAAAACATAGCTCACTACATGGCGGCGGTTCTTCACGGTATCTATAGGAGATAATGCAGGGGATTTAGGTCACCTGAGAGAGCTTATTTGCAACAAAGATTATTAAATAATGGAAGGAGTGAATGAGGACTCTCGGGAGGCATTTTTATTTAAACGGAGGGACAAAAAAGTTTGGCATGATAGTGCTGGATCTCTCCACTAGATGGCAATCATGGGTTGACTCCAATTTTTTATTTCTCTCGATAAAAATATCTATAAAGTTTATACTTTGGCAGGAAAAAATAAAAAACCGTGACTTATGTTTCACTGTCATACTTTGTATTATATTATCTATGGAAGGGTTATATTTCCCCAATTCTCCATCCTCACTTATGGGTTTTTTAAACGTATTATTTTGTAAGGCTGTGAGAGGCATGTTATAATATTGGGGTGGCAAATATACCATCCCTACCTACTGATCTCAACACTAGAACACTGTTTGTGTGGCAAATCTAAAAAAACAAGAGCACATTTCATATGTCTTAGAAGTGTAAAATGAGGAACTGCCTAAAAGTTGGTATACATAAGAAAAGTCCATTAGAAAACTGGGTGTTTTCTCAAACATTAAGAAATTATGATTTAGGTCAAGGAACTGGGAAGTAGTATGTTTTACAAAATGCTCTCAAAGAATCGTTCCTTTAGGAATTTTTTACCTTTGAGAAAGGATGCTTTTGATTTAAAATTCGGAGAAATGCACTTATTTTTTTAAAGAAATTACTTTTTCCCTTTTGTAGGGGTTGCACATTTTATGTATTTAGAGGCACTCCTTGCAACTTTATCTGTAATAATTTATTTTCTATTTCTATTTTGCCTGGTAGCAACCCCCCCAAAACAAACAAACAAATAAACAAAAACAAAGCTTGTCCATTACTGATGTAGTTTATCAATTCAGAATTTTCTTTCCCCCTCCTTTGTGGAATTCCTGCTGGGGCCTAAGACTTGCATCCAGGTTCCTGAAGTTTGTGTGTTTTGTATACCTAAATTGCATGTTGTTATGTATGGGCCTGCTTTCATTGGTGTAGAAAATTCAGATTCTCTTCATGCCCCTGGGAGACTTCTACAAGGGTGCTAGTCTGGTCAGGTGTGCTCTGCCTGACCCGGCTCACTGCAGGAACTAGTCTCACGCTGCTTCCCAGCCTGCCTGGTTGGGGTTGCAACATGTGTTGCAGCTGACAGGCATTTGGGTCCTTCCTTACAACCTTCACCTGGGATAGGTCTTTGTGATGCTTTTTCCTTCTTCTCCATCTGTCTGTGTCCTTCACTTTATAGCATTACTAGACATCTACACCACGAGATCTGTACATTCAGTACTGGCTTATCAGTTGCAAAATGCAGAATACAGTGTTTGTGTGTGTGTGAGGTGCATGTTAAACTGGTTTGCCTTTAATGTGTCTGAAAAATGAATCAGTGCTAATGAAGGGCACATGCTGATGAGTGCAGCTAAGAGACAACGGTGACAAGTCCAGCATCCTCAAGTTGCCACTTGTGTGGGCTTGGACAATTAAAAGATGTACATGATATCAATTTGTGGAGTGTAAATAAATGATGACTTTTTCCTGTTTTAATTTAAAACCGTGATGTGTAGGTATAACCTAAGATAATACAAAAGCTTTTAAAGACTGAGTTTCCATAGTTTCTCAACGCAGTTTATACAGAGAAACTTTATGGTTTGAAAGAATACTGTAAAATTCACTCAGTTTTTAATGGCCTGAACACAAAACCTGTGTATATAAATGAATATGGCTTTCCTATATTAGTCTCCATCTATAATTATTGTCATAAAATTTTCTTGAAAACATACTTTTCAACACATCTGGGCATATAATTAAATTCTACTTTAATAATATTTAAAAAAAGAATAAGGAAAGAAATGTGGATAAAGTCAGGCAGAATGAAAGAACACATGTTATCAAACACTGGATAAGATTGTTACAGATGGCACTATAGATGTTGAGAGGGTTCTCAATATAAATATTTAAGCTTACATGAATTTCACATGGCTAGTAATACTTGAGAATAATTAAAATTATATGTTGCAAATAGCTCTTTTGTGGTTAACTACCCAGAGGCTTTTTTAAAAAACAGTCTCTACTACAAAACTCTTTGGGTTTAAAATAACAACTGAGATCTCATGAAATGTGCCGAAGGGGAATTTCACGTGTGCTTTGCAATATGCTGGTTTCCACTGCAGTTGCTTTCCCGCTGTGCTGATGCATCCGATGTGTACTTGCCTCTGTGGGAGTGAAACGGCACAGCAGCCCTGAGTGGGAGGGTCACCTGCCTGAACACAAGGATCAGCTCAAAAGGGTCTCACTGGAACATTTATAAAGTTTTAGATAGTGGCCACTGCTATCTGAGAAGATAATTATAATAAGTGAATTTTGTCTGGAAGCCAGGGAAAGGAAAGCTATCTGGCACTGAGATAAAAGACAATGACTTTATTGTTTTACCAGCCCTTGCACTTGCATTTGGAGTCTGTGGCAGCGGTAGGGGATGGAAATCATGCTCTCCTTCCCATGCCTTTATGAACCCAGAACAAAGCAATTACATTCTTTAGAAGAAACCATTTAGAAGACAACCAATTTCACTGTAAGCATCCTGGAACCCAACAGCTTAACATGGCTTTGGTTGGAATGATATCTTTAAAATTGGGTCTTTGCTGCTGTGTGACTCCTAGTGTTTAGTATAATTTGGTGGCAGAAACCATATGACTTAGTGCCTACTGTGTGCAGACCCCTGTGGGGGGCTGCTGCCATCATGGCCATGTGGCTGTGCTGTGGTGGCAAGCAGGCCTCAGAGTAGGTTCCTCTGGGAGGTGGATGGAAGCATGGTGTCGGGGGGCGGCGGGGGCGTATTGCTATGAAACAGCTGGGTAGGGAAATGGCAAAGCTCATTAACTGACTCTTACTGTCCAGTGTGTCTCTTTGGAAAAAATCCTCATTCTTTTAGCAAAAGAAAAGTTTTATTAGCAAATGAGATTTTCTCTGCAAAGCTGGTCTCAAGAAATGGCATACAAGTAGCCCTGAAATAACTTCTTATGACTTAATTAAAGTAAATGTAATATGCAATTCCAATGCATTGTCAACCTCAGTAGAATTGTTGCTTTGTTCTAACGGGCAGTGCAGATTGCTTGTGAGGGTACAGGAATAAGATGTGAAAAAATTCATATAACAGCAGCTCTTACTGGTTTGGATGCAAGTAGTTTTTGTTTTGGCTAAGTGTATAAAACCCTCTGTTTAAGGGCAATGGGAATCATTCAGATATTGCAATTAAGAGCAGGCATTGGGTATTTGTGTGTCTGAAAAGTTAGCTGTCACGTTAATTTATACAAATTAAATTTCTTCACATAGGTTTGTTTTAGGATCTTGAGTTATTGCTTGGATCCTTAGTCCTAAAGCAATTTTTTGGTTTCAGAATGTAATAAGATTTACAATTTAAAAATGTATCATTGGCTTTATCTTTTTGATTTCTCCTTTTATGACAAAAAGTGCAAATGTCAGATTGTGAAATCTCTTCACCAATGACCTTTGAGGTATTACTTTTGCCCTAGCGCCTGTTTTAATCTATGCGACTATCTTGTCTGCTATTAATGTGAGATGCTGCTTAACAGTTAGACCATACTCTGGCCTTGGATGTGGGTAGGGAAGAGAATGTTGGCTCTCATGTTTGTGAGCAGATTTGGTTTTTGGAACATGCTTTAGCCTACTTCATGCCTCATAGATGAATTTAGAATGTCTAAGAATTATAATATTTCTATTAAGCAGTTCAGGGAAACTGGTAGCAAGGTGACTGATTTTATGAAAATCTCAATTTTTTGTGGCATAATGGGGGGGAGCAAGGTAAATGGAACCCCAACAGTGTGCTCTTCGAGTGTTGGCCCTGGAAACAAACAGGGCTCCACTTCTCATGAATATTTTCCCTCTTACTACGTGGGAGGGCGTTTTTGATAAAACAATTAGAGAAAAGCTTTTTTTTTTTTTTTTTTTAAGGGAAGAAGTAAATTATACTACTGGGTATAAAGGCTTGCTTCAAGAGCAGATTTTGGCAGCAAAAAAGACTGAGGTAGAAAGGGATAGGGAGGATGAGGGAAGAGAGAAGGAAGACATGGCTGGGTGGAAGGAGCACATTGGTAACTTCTGAAGCTGTAGCTGAGAAGGAGGCTCTCAACGCCAGAGAGGCTGTGCACCAGGGCAAAGGCTGGAAGCTGCTGGGAACTGGGTTTCTAATTAAACAATATTATATAATCAGAGATGACTTCTCCAAAGAGATATGTCCACTTGGCATGAAAGGAAGGAAAGCACCTCTAAGGCAGAGAGAACAGTCCGTGCAAAGGTTGGAAGTGGGAAACATCTCCGTGTTCCCAAGAGCTGAAAACAGTTCACTGTGATTGGGGAGGCAGGTGCTGGGTCATAGGACAAGTTTGGATTTTAGTCTGTTTAGGGAGAGGCCATTGAGTGGTTCTAAGCAGGGGAACCACTTGGTCTAAACCTGTTTTGATAGGTAATCTTATCATCTGAGAGGTAAAAGTTAAGGGATCTATCTTAGAATAATTTTACATCATCTAGGCTCTTGTATTTATGATCTGGACATAGGAATCTGGGTATTTTCAACATAAAGACAGGATTTAATGCCATGGGAATGCAGGAGGTCACTTAGTGTGAGAGGATAAAGAGAAGCAAAGATGAACTTAGGGCCAAGTCCAAGGAGAGTAAGAATGAGAGTCTGGGATGTAGAGTTCAAAGGGGCTAAAATCAATCAGGACAAGATGGTCACAGAAGCTCAGAAAGCAGAGAATTTCAAAAAAAAAAATCTAACTGAATCCAGTTGTGAGAGGTCAAATGGCAGGGACTTCCACTTAATTCATCAACATGGAGGCCATAAGGCCCCTAGCACAGAGAGGTTTCAGTGGGGTGCGGGGATGGTAGCCAGTTTGGAGTGGGTTTGAAAATATATTCTGAACTGAGGATGTAGTTCTTTAAGAATTATCATTAGGTGAGCAGGGAAGGGATGTTGTTAGCTGGGGAATGTTTGGAATCCAAATAAAGGGTTTTTGTCTTTTACAGTACTGAAGGCATAATAGCAAATTTGTATCCTATGGGAATGATCAAATGGAGAGGTAGTATCTTATATGACATGGGAGAGAAAAAAGGGATGGTAAGAAACAAAGTTGAGAAAATGAGTATATCACACAGGTGCCTCTGTTTCGGTATAATCCTCTCCTGTTGGATCAGGCAGAAAAGCCTTTCTTACCAGGCATTAAGGACCTCGCAATCCCCAGAACAGAGTCGGGCTCAGAGGCTATGTCTCCACACTGAGGAGTTTCTGCAGTAAAGGCCCTTTCTTCTTGATATTGGGGCTAGGTCCACATGCTGAAGTTGGGCTCGAAAGTCCAGAATTCCTCCCTGATATCTCAAAATTCAAATAGATGCATCTGCTGTCATCCTTAACTCAAATGAAATGGGCAGAGACCTGCCTCCTATCTGCTATCTTCCAAGTAGAAGTGAACCTAGTGGTTAAAGTGTAGGCAACATACATTCCATGGCTGACAAACCTGGGGTGGCACCGTTAGCCCATGCCTTCTGTGACTTTGCAACTACACGGTCCTCTTTGGAATGCTCTGGCTACCACACAAATGAGGCATGGGCTTTGCCAGTGGAATGGGCATTTCTTTCTCAAGACTAGTGTTGTGAGAGAAAAACTCATGTCGCAAGAGCCATTGAGACCTCTTAGCTGTGAGTGCTTTAGCAGTGTGATGTGTTTTCCAGATTGTATGAATGTTTTGGAAAGACTTTAGTCACTGGTAGACCAAAAGGGAAAGGATGCTTGTGTTACTTGTTTAATATAGTTTGCAGATTATTCATGTATCAGAGTGAATGAAGTCTAGGTAAAGGACAAAAATAATCAGCTTTTGTATGTGGGTGTTCTCATTGGAATATCCATTTAATGTTGCCTAAGGCATTTGTAAGTGTTTCTTTAAAAGAGCTCTAATTTTTTATTGGTGTTAAACTCTGACAACCCTATAATATTAGTGTGTAACAGTCTCCCGTATAAGAAAATTCTATTTTATATATAGCTACATACTTTTTTGGAAAGTGCTTTCATTTATATTATTAGAAAAACAAGTTGAGAGGAAAACTTAAATGGTTTAATATACCTCATATAAATATTTAATAATATATCTGTTTATAATATTGAATACAATGAAGACCTGTTTACAGAGGCAAGAATTGTGGTATTTAAAATCAGTGTTACTTCTATAGGTTTGTCTATATCAAAAGTTCATTCTGAATATTAAGACTAATTTCTTATAGCATACTTTGTTAATCTATATAAAATCTGGTAATGTTCCATATGAAATATTAAATATAGAGCCTTTTTCTTTGTCTTAAATTTGGAGTCATTTTTCATTGCAAGAAAATGTCATGAGTGCATGTTTTGCCATGGCTAAGGGAGGAGAGGTTGTTGAAAAACTATATAATTCTCTTCTTCCAAGAAGCACAGAAAGTACCAAGCAGAAAATGATGCCTTTAGCAAAAAACCCAAAGGTGCAGAATGAGTACTCTGAGCATGGCATTACATAGTTGGATTAAGCCAGGGATACAAGCTGTTTGTGGTTAGCCAGAAAAGCAGACAGCGAAAATATTTTAGAGCATATTGATATATCCACAGAACTCAATTTATTTCTGTATTTAAAGTAAGTGTAAACATTTGCAGACACACAAATTAATGACTGTACAACTAGAAATAAGGGCACTAGTTGGACAAAGCAATATATTAGTAGAGAAAACTAGGGGTTAAGAATATTAGGGGAGAATGGTTCTTACATAGGGGAAGTCTAGATGAAATAAGTAGATCCTTGATATGAAATAAAATTTTCTAGTTTCTTATAAGGAGAAATTAGACATTATCTTGGGAGACAGAATATAGTATTCTTTAATATAGTTATTTAACAGTAGTTACTAAGCACATGTTTGCAAGGTGAACAAAACAGATCGTGCTCTTTCTGTCATGGAGCTTGCATTCTGAGTAGGGGAAGGGAAATGAAATATTTCTCACGTAATAAGAATTTTGAGAGATTAAGCTAGCTAATACGTGTAGAATGAATGTGCACCGAGGACTTAGGGCCATAACTGGGCAGATAGAAATCTGGGAGAAAGAAGCCTCTCGGTATCCCATTGTACTAATTTTGCCAGCATTGTGAAAACATCATTGCACACCCTAGGTCCTCCTCCTCCTCTCCTCACGCACTTCAAGGGAGTTGTAGCCAGCAGGTCTCAACTTGGAGGATATTGTATGGTGAGAAATGTTCTCCTTGCTCTGTTCTCTTTGCTTGTCTCATGAGTGGCTTGTTTTACTAAGGATGGCTGGTGGCCATGCTGCTCGGGAGAGAATGGGGATTAGTAGAAAGAGAGCTTATTTTTCCCAGTGTTAACCTGTGCGCTAAGGGAATGTTCTCAGTCCTTCCAACAGAGCTAATTACTTTCTATTTTCACTCCCTTACTTCCACTCCCATCTCAACACCGATTCACTTGAAGAAGCAGAAATGGATGGAAAAGACAGTTAAGTACAAAGTCTCAGATGCTTGGTATTTCTGAGGAAGTGTAGAAAGTCTGCTGTATCTCCAAAGATGAATTGGACTTTGTTTTTATTTTTTCTGTTTTCAGTATAAAATCTACTGTGATTTAAATTTAGATTTTGAGATTTTTGGGGGGGTCTTTCATCTTTGAAGGACCTCATTTATTCATAATGTCTATTCTAAATATCCTCAGAGGTACTGTGAGAGAACTTTCTGAATCAGAGTAACTTTAACAAAAAGTACATAGCTTACCTCTTTATGTTCACTCATTCATTAACCATGCTAAGTGGCAGCACTGTGCTAGACTCTCAGCGTACAAGGGTGGAAGATGATTTTTGCCAATTTAATGGTGAGTTCACTAAAAAACAAACAAACAAACAAACAAACAAAAAAACCAATTAGGGCAACGAGCCCTGGCTGGGTAGCTCAGTTCAGTTGGTAAGAGCATTGTCCCATTATGACAAGGTTGCAGGTTCCATCCCCAGTCAGGACACATACAAGAATCAAACAGTCAATGCATAAATGAGTGAGACAACAAATGAATGGTTTTCTCTCTCTCTCTCTTTCTGGGCAATAAATAAAAAATATTTTAAAAATTAGGGAAATGAGATAACAGACCATTATTACAGTGGCATGGAATATGGAATATTTAATACTTTCTGACAGATATTGACCAAGAAGCACAAACATTTACTGGTGTTATTAGCCAGAGATATAGGAGTGAGAAAGGAGAACATTGGGCACAGCAAATTTCAGGACGGTACCCATGCTGGGCAGTGACCAAATCCAGTGCTCAGTCCACTCCCCGCACCATGGCCTCTGTGCTCCAGTGGGAGCACCTGCACAGGCTGTCTCCTTGTCTCCTGCGTTTTCTGGTTTCAGGCTGGCTATGGCCAGGGGGAGACACTGGAGAGACATAGGAGGGAGAGTGAGGGAGACTCAATATTTCTTTCCTTCACACTCCACCTTAGGTGGTATCTCTGGCAGCAGGGGCATCTCTTCTGAGGGTCCATCTGCTCTAAGGCAGCCCCTTCATGTCTCCACTTCTACAGGGAAAACTGCCCTGTGGCTCAAGCTCTTGCTGGGCAGCTTCCACTTCTGTGTTCTGGTACATCTCTCCTGTGTGTCCGCAGCTGTATGGGTGATACATCGTCTTGTAGTTGCTATTCTTTAGGTTGCCTCTTTATCCTGTTTGGCTTCTTAACCCTTATTGCTGGGTGACCAATTTCCTATATAGAATTTCCTCTATTGAATTGCCTAAAGTAGTGACTAATAAGAATATCAAATGCTGTGTTCTAAGCACTGCACCTTTCTAATGGGTACAAAACAATATTCTAGGTCTGAGAGAACCTTCTAAAGAGGCTCTGCCTCAAGCAAAGCATTTTAAGCAATTTTAGTTCTGTGTCTCTAGAAAAGTCTTCCTTACATTTCCTAGTACATTTTCATCAACCCCTGCTGTCCTGTCTGTCCTCAAAGTGCATTTAGACTTTTGACTTCACTTGCTTTTTCTGAAGTACAACTTCTGATTGCATCCGCTGCTGACATTGGCCCCATCACTATTTTAGCCAGTCAGGATGTTGGTGGTCTGCCTCCATCCTTCCTGGTACTGCCCATAGTTGTCTGTCACCTTTGGTATTCTCAGTGACAGTATCAATATTTGGCTGAAAATTTTCCATTTTCTACAGATTACAAATTTCTTTTTTTTGAGATTTTATTTATTTATTTTTAGAGAGAGGGGTAGAGAGGGAGAAAAGAGAGAGACACTGATGTGAGAGAGAAGCACCAATCAGTTGCCTCTCGAATGTGCCTTGAGCAGGGACCAAACCTGGAATCCAGGCATGTGCCCTGACCAGAAACTGAACTGGCAACCTTTTGCTTTGAGGGATGACACCTAACTAACTGAGCCACACCGGCCAGGGACAGATCACAAGTTTTGGCCCAACAGAGGGCCATTTTGTAACCCAGTGAGGGACTCAATGGAAACCTGCCTACCAGAGCACCATTGGATTGGCCATGACCTATTTTGCAACCAATTTAATGACTTCATCATAATTTTATAGCACAAAGAATCAGAGTAACCTGTGGGAACATGAATTGTTTTCCTGGCGCTATTTCTGGACTGACACATGGCATTCACAGAAAAAAAAATATCTGGCCTCTCACTGAATTGTTTTGAAGACCAAAAAATAGATGAAATATAATAGTAATAATCGGCTGCTGGATTTAAATATGCTATCCAAGTCTTACAATGATTCTGTGAGGTGGCTGTAATTCCGTGTGAGAAGACCCAGGTGGACACAGTCCAAGTTACTTCTCTAAGGTTGTATAAGAAGTAAGTGGATTTGGAATATCTTGGAAATCCAACCTATTTTTTCACCTTCAATGCCCATATCCTTTCCGCTCTACCTTTTATGCCTTTGGATGTGAAACGATTATTAAAATGTTTTAGGGGGAAAAAGTGGTATGTGCTAGACAAATTCTGAAGCATAGCAGTAGACGTCATCTTTCTTTGACTTAAGGCTGTCACATACCAGAGAAAATAACCGACAGATTAACTGTTCTCTGTAAACAGCTGACATACTTGACAACTTTTTGAGTTATTTCCTTTCTGAGCCAAAACATTTTACTTTTTTATTTTTAAGATTTTATTTATTTATCTTTAGAGGGGAAGGGAAGGAGAGAAGGAGAGAAATAGCAATGTATGGTTGCCTCTCGTGAGTCCGCTGCTGGGAACTGGCCTGCAACCCAGGCATGTGCCCTGACTGGGAATCGAACCACGATTGTGTGGTTCGCAGGCCCGCGCTCAATCCACTGAGCTACACCAGCCAGGCAAAACATTTTACTTTTGAATCTGTGTTCATCTCACTTTCTTTGGCTATACTGCCTTTCTTCTCTGGTCTTTAGCAACAGACCCTGGTGGGCGCAGGAGTCCACTTGATCCCTTGAGTCTGCACACAGACCCACTGGCCGCGCTGATCCACAAGCCAGGTGTGCAGTAAACGGTGTGAGGTGACAGTTCTCTGCCACTCAAGGTGATGTAGCTGTTGGCGGTTTGCTTTGAGAGTTCAGTGAAATGCATTGGCTTAAGTTTCGCTTTTCTTGTATCTCGAAAAAGGATGCTAAGAACTTTCAAAGATGCACTAAAACAGTCACTCAAATCTTTTTTTTCCCATATTTTTTACTGCACTCTGAGTGCTCCGAAAATGTGTTATGTTGCATTTTACCACAGTTTTGACTGTCATTCTGCTTCCTTCACATGTTTATCGATGTTCAGTCAGATTTTAGTTTCAGACTGAAGTGCACAACACTGATAATGTGTAGACATTAAAAAAAGGAATATTTTTTGCCACTGGCTTTCTGGCATTGTTGAAAATTCTCATTCCATATGTCTGTCTTTTTTGAACATGCAGAGAGATTAATAAAGATGGCTTTTTAGCATAAAATTATGAAAGACATATTAAGAGTTTATCAATGACTGTGCACTGTCAGCTTAGGCTTAATGAGAGCACTTGGCTTATGTCCTCATTTTTTCAGGGAGAGAAAACAGCTGTTGCTTCCAGAGCTCCATAATAAAACATTGATTTCAGTAGGGCATTTATTAGCTACCAATGACAAAATTGCAAGTCTCTTGACCACATACTACTTTGTCTTTTTCAGAATTAGATGAGAAGGATGGGAACATAACTATTACCATTTGCTAGTCCTGTTCACTTTAGAAATTTTATTGAAGATTTTGCTATATTTTATGCAATAAAGTACTTCTGGAGCAGTGTGAAATGGGAATTATGTGAAAATGGGCATAGACAATCTGTTTTCTAATTTTGTTGAGTCGCCTTAGATGGTTCACTACCATACCTAAACATACCTTGCACATTCTGATTTGTGTTCACAAGTAACCTGAGTTAACCATGGAAGATGAAGTACCCATTGGCCGATCCTAGCTGGCACAATGGCAGTGTATTCCCAGCTGCTGCACTGGAAATAGAGAAGTGAAAAAAAAAAAAAAAAAGCAGTGATACCCTAGAGGGTCAGGTGGAAATATGGAAGAAACTGTGAGGCATTTCTGGAGTGACTGTTCAGAGACTAATAATGAAGGCCCCCATTGGGAGCACAGACTAATCCAGCAAGGAGGTCAGCAAACTCTCTTTAAAGGGATAGTCAAAATTTAGGTGTAGCTGGCCATATGATCTCTGTCGAAGCTATTCAACTTTATCATCATAATGTGAAAGTAGCTGTAGACAATACATACATGAAATGAGTTTATCTTTGGTAAGTAGTAGACTTCAGGGTTATATAACTTATTGAACAGTTTTTTAAGTAAATGTGTATTAACACTATTTGTAAGGTGGTGGAAGTGGAAAGAACGGTGCCGTATTAAGATAGTTCCCCAAGTATTTTAAGTGGAGATTTGGCAGTAACCATGCCACCTCATGAAGTGAGAGTGACTTGGGTCTTTTGGACAAAGGGCATTTATTTTTATTTCATCCTGTTTATTGATATGCAGTTACTCCCTACATAATTTTCCTACCTTTAGTTGCTCTTTCTGGTGTCTCAAATTTTATTTCCAGGTTTTATTCCCATTATATCACTATCTGCTCTAACCTTTAATATTTCCTCATCACTTACAGAATAAAATACAGTTTCTTCAGTCTCTGTCAAAGATTTTTGCAGTGTGAACCCAATCTGTGTCCCTGGTTTTATCTGTCGCTCTCCCCCACATCGTAAGTTCCTGCCGTTGGGTGACATTTGCCACACCCATGGGCATTGGCCTCTGTGCTTCTGCTCTGTCTAGCTCTGAAAAGGCCACCTGCATCTTTGAGTCTTCAAACAAGGTAATGATATTACAGTGCTACATGTAATTATAACTAATGCTAACAAATTAGGGAACTTACCTTTTCCTCGCAAAAAATAAAATTTTAGGCCTTTATTTAATAGGAAAACAGGGTAGTTCCAAGTTATAGCAATTTAAAGTGTTCTGTTTGGCCCAGTTGAGCTTAGGCAGTATAATAAAGACATAATATTGATTTTTAGCAAATTGCAGCTTTCTGTGATTTTAGCAAATTGCACAGTTTTCTCTAACACATTCCCAGTGTGAAACCACCCTCCTGTGAGGACTATTAGCTCTTCTCCATAAGTTATGAAGACTTTGGAATGATGGAATATTACTGGTATTTGCAATTTAAATAATAGGAAGAATAATTATATCTAAGATGTAGATGTATTGAGTAAAATAACACAAAGAGCTAGAAACATTTAGGTTTGTGACCAAATAACACTTTATCTCTGCAAAATAAATATGGGTTAATTTTAATGATGGAGTTCTTCTCCTCTTCCCATTCTGAAATAGCTTCAAAGTTCAAAAAACCTAATTCCAAAACCCAACATATGAGCATCAAACTGCAATTTTTTGTAACACATAACATTCCTTTCTACCTAGCTAATATAATTTTGATTTTGTAAATCCATATATCACTCAGTAAAGTCACTACTTAAATCCTTATTACACTACTGGCCGTCTTCTCTGTGGACTTGACTGCACATTAAAACTAACATCTAGCTCATGGGGCAGCTAGCAAAAAGCAGGACCCATGTTATATTTTAGTTTCTTTCTCCTTTCAGGTGTTCCTGGGAAGGATAATACCTATTTTCCAATTATTTTAAGTATTAAATGAGGTAATTTATGTACAGTGATTGACATAATATATGAGTGCCATCTAGGATATGCTGAAGATAATGTATCAAAAACACTTCAACAAAATATAGTGGCTATAATAGAACAGTAAAAAATGACTCTTTCATTTTCCACATTAATTCCAATCAGTACATCAGTTGTCATAAACCTAACGTTAGATTAGTGTTTTCAGACCCAGGGCCTTGGTCTTTGCACTTTTATTATTAGAAGATCCTGATAGCCTTAGTCAGAGGAGACATGTTGCTTTGACTTTCGGGGTCTTGGAAAAGTTTAAGATTAGCTCTCATTCCTCTGCTGCTGACAAGTACAAATGAAGGGGCAGGGAAGCTGTGATTCTGAGTCTTGGAATTGAGTATCAGCATTCTATATTGTTTGACCAGCAGAACTTGATTTAGAGATGAGCAACTTTGTTTAAAATAGCATTTTTAATGCAGACCAAAGGAGGTGTATTATATAATTATATTTTCTACTCTGACAAATAGGGAAAATCAAGGGCATAATTGGGAAGGGGACAGTGAATCAAAGAGGTGGATAAACTGTTCAGCATAAGTTACTAAGCATTTAGTCATTGGGGAGAGCAGTTGAGAGAGGAGAGAGTGGGACAGAGCTGCAAAGCAACTGGGGATGTGAAATGGTAGGGACGGTAGATGGTGGGATGCCCAGTAAAGTTTACATATCTGTTTATTCTACTGTACCACAGACAGATCTTTTCTGATTCTCTGTGTACAGACCAGTGAAATATCAGTGTTCCAAATTCTTGTTCCCATTACACAATGCAGTTGGCCTTAGTTGGTTCTGTGTTTACCTTTGGCTGAGTAACTGTAGCTAGGATGAGTGGTAAAGTAACATTAAAAAGATTGTCACAGCCCTGGCTGGTGTGACTCAGTGGATTGTGCGAGGGCCTTCGAACCACATGATTGTGGTTCGATTCCCAGTCAGGGCACATGCCTGGGTTGCAGGCCAGTTCCCAGCAGGGGACTCACAAGAGGTAACCATACATTGATATTTCCTTCTCTCCTTCCCTTCCCCTCTAAAGATAGATAAATAAATACAAATTAAAAAAAAAAAAAGATTGTCACAGACCCGCTCTTGTGCGATGTTGGCAACTTAGGAGAAAGGGGATCATTTGGATGTGAGTATATGCCTCAAAATATTTCTACTATTCTGTTCTTAAAATACTGCCTAGCCTACAGAAAGATAAATGAAAGTTATTGCTTCCTAGTAATCTCCCTCATTTTGGAAATACATGTTATTAAAAGACCAGAGTAAGAGTTATAGCATTCTTCTGATAGCTTTCAATGTAGCCTATTAAGCACATGTTATATGCAGAGTAACCTTCAAGGGTCTCTGGGTCGAGAAGATAAGAAAGCTATGGGTGCTTCCTTCAAGTAGTGGTATGAAACAAATTCACAAATTATTTCAACCAGTAAATACAATGGCAAGAACTATCGTGAAGATGGATGTGTTTATAGGAGTTTAGCAGAGGAAAGAGAATCACATCCATTTGGTATTATAAAGCCTTTGTGAACATGGTGCCATTTGAAGTATACCATGAAAAAAACAGAGCAATAAGAACAAAAATTCAGAGCATTCTGGATGGAAGGAACTGCACGAATAAGATATGGAAAGCTGTGGAATGTGTATATAATTTAGTAAGTGATGCCGAATCTCCAGATCACTGAACATGTAAGGCAATGTTGAGAAAGCATATTGTTGAAAGGTCTGGTAACTAATTTGTCTGAAGCCCTGGAGAGCAGGGTTTCTTTTTTTCATTCTCATTTATTCTATTATAGTTGTCCAATTTTCCCCCCTTTGCCCTCCTTCACCTAGACCACCCCTGCTCTTAGAGTCCGTCCCCACACCATTGTCCATGTTCATGGCTCATTCACACGTGTTCTTTGACTAGTCCCTTCCCTTTCTTTCCACCATGTGTCCTCTCCCACTTCCCTTGGCTGTCATTCTGTTCCACGTTTCCATGTCTCTGATTCTGTTTTGCTTGTTAGTTCATTTTCATTACATCAGGTTTTGAAATCTACACATAATTTTAAATTTTGTATGTGGATGCTTGCTTCATTATTATGACACAATAATGAAGACACCCCATGGAGGGAGGAATTGCAGAATATGTCAGAGAGAACCTGCTCCCGATGGGCCTTTTCAGCCTCAGCTGGCTGCTAAGGCAGTAAACAGAGCAGAAGATAAAGGTCAGCTGCACTTTACAGGTACAGCCCATGATATTATTGATAAACAGTAACCACTGATACTAGATTGCAGAGTACCTATGAAATGTTACCGTCAAGAAAGTTCCAGTAGTGCTCTGGCCGGTGTGGCTCAGTTGGTTGAAGTGTCATCCTGCACCTGGGACTGAAAAATTGCGGGTTTGATTCCCGGTCAGGGCACATGCCTGGAATTGCAGGTTTGACCCCTGGTGCAGGTGCAATACTCGGTCCTGACGTGCAGGATCTTTGGTCCTGCTGCATATAAAAGGCAGCCCACCGATGCTTCTGTCACTAATGTGTCTCTCCCTTCTTCTCTCCCTTCCTCTCTCTAAATCAATGAAAAATATCCTCTATGGAGGATTAAAAAAAAAACATAGCTTCCAATAGCTTATTTCTATGTAGGTTTCTTAGAAGGAGGTTCTGTTGTGTTCTCTTGTAATATAACTTATATACTAATTAAGTAGAATAAGGAAACAAACATTCTTCAAAGTGCTCTTTAAGAGACATGTAAAGTGGGACAAGCATCTCTCTCTCAGAACATCAGGAGGTAAAAACCCTCTGCCAGAAGATGCTGCCCTCAACCTCTCAGAGAAAACTCAACCCAGTTTTCTGAAGGAAGAGAGAATCCTCCAACTCAGGTGTGGGAAAATCAACCCTGTTGTATGAAAAGGAATCTTTCCAGATATCACAACAATACTCAGGGGATTCTTCGGTTTAATGCAAAGTAAATAGCTCAAATTTATTGAGATTGAAGATGGTACAAAAAAAATACAAGGGGCCATGTAAATAATGAATAGAGCAAGTCTGTTATTCAGAGAGTTGATTATGATACTGGTGGAGAAAGGTCTTTTGACTCGTCCAACACAAATTGTCAAAAGAGCACTTCTGACTTGAAACTGGGAATGTGAAGACAGTGATCTGTCTCCCATGAAATGAGAGATAGCTGAGACTCTGGGCTCTATACTTGGAGGAAGGGTAGCTTGAAACTGAAATGTCAGGGGAGGTAGAGAGCTACCTTGAGGACCTTGGATCCCCAAGGGGCACACCTTGAGTGCAAAGCAACCATCTCTACTTAATAGTAATAGAAAGAATGCAGAAAGACTAATAGCTCCTTCCTATACAAACCTCCAGGAAACAATTGCTTTAAAATATGAGTAAATAACCAATGAGCAATTGTCACCATATCTAAACAATGATACCATAAAACAAAAGTAAACAAACAGGAGACATCCAAATAGCAAATAAAACATGAGCATAAGAATACTGTCGCCATAAAATACATGATAATTATTAGTCATTGTGAACAAATACACCCATAATGACTTTTACTGAAACCATTACCAATATAAAATAAGAATATGAAGGACATAAGAGCTCAGGGAAAACCCTGAGACAGCAGAGGATGGAGTATGAAGCTCTTGGGGGGAAAAGGAAAAGAGAAAGAAAGATGAATTATCATAAAAATGTATATAAGTAGTATAGTTGCTGCTAAAACATTAATTAGCATGGGGGACAATGTTGAAAAGAGAACGCAAGCCCTGGCTGGTGTAGCTCAGTGGATTGAGTGCAGGCCTGTGAACCACACGATCGTGGTTCGATTCCCAGTCAGGGCACATGCCTGGGTTGCGTGCGGGCCAGTTCCCAGCAGGGGACTCAGGAGAGGCAACCATACATTGATATTTCTTTCTCTCCTTCCCTTCCCCTCTAAAGATAAATAAATCTTAAAAAAAAAAAGAGAGAGAGAGAGAGAAAACGCTGTAAAGACAATTTTGGATGTGGATTTTAGGTGAAAGGAGTGAATATATAATGATGTCTCTAACAAGAGAACTAAAATAATAGAAAAAACTCAGTTAAGCATATAAATTACACAATACCTTTCAGAGATTTAAATTAAACATGATTGTTGGCATTATTTTAAAGTTACAAAGAAAACAAATTTATGGGAGAAAGAATATATGAACTAAACCATACTATATCATAGCAGTAAAAATCATATGTAAAATCGATAAACCAGGAAGGTAGTTGATGCTGATTATATAGAGCTGTGCTATCCAATACAGTAGCTATATTGATCTTGGCAATTTAAATTTAAATCAATTAAAATAAGTGTAAATTTAAATTTGAAATCTGAAGTCTTATTAGTGCTGCTATGGGAGTCTGTTCTGAGTGGTGTGGGCCCAGACAGGATCCACACCCACGGATGGGTTCTCCCATGGGGAATCAGGCCTGCATTGTACCTAGGCTGCTTTGAGACTTTTTGCTAAAACTCCCTCACCCTGAGTTGAGGCAGCAAACATTTACTGCATATCTTTAAAGTAACTTCCTAAAATCCATGCTAAACCTTCCAAGGATGACTGTAACCAGCTCAATCTCTTTTCCCTTTTCATTTGCAAATATCCTTCTGTGATGTGATTAGCAGCATTCTCTCCTTTGTTTCCTGTAAAAGGTAACCTCCTAAAGTGAATCTGTGCATAGTAAATGAGGACCATCACGTAATGTCCCCAGAAAAGCAATAAAAGGTTGTCAGGGCAAAGGCCCAGGTGCTCCCAGGCTTTTCTCCTCTTGAAAGAGAAGCTGTGCTGTCCCTTTTCCTCTGCAGAACTCAGTAGTTCGTGTGAATTTGTTGTGTCTCATCCACAATATTGGGGATCCCACGAGCCGGGGTCCACATCAAACCACATTTTGTGTTCAGTAGCCACATGTGACTAGGAGCTGTCCTATTACACAATATAGTATTTATAATAGGATAACAAAATCATGCATGCTACAATATGGATGAATTTTTAGAACATTAGGTTAAATAAGCCAGGCACATAACAAATACAATTTCTCATGTAAGGCACCTAAAATAGTCAAATTTGTAGACACAGAAAATAGAATTTTTGGTTGTCAAGGCCTGGGGAGAAGAGAGAATGGGGAGTTACTGCTTAATGGATACAGAGTTTCAGTTTTACTAAATAAGAGTCCAGGAGAAGGATGGTGGTTATGGTAGTACAACAATGTGAATGTATTTAATTCCACTGAATTCTGCACATAAAAATGGCTAAAATGTTACATTCTATTTGCATTTTAACACAATTTAAAAAATAAAACCAAATAAATTAAAATTAAAATTCCTTAGCTTGTTTAGGAAAATTTGACATAGAATATCAATAAACTATAAATAAAATATCTTTGTAAAGTTGGTGGCTTTTGAATACTTTGAGGTATCCAGGCAAGGCAAACAAGCTTCCTAGTAAGGAAATCGTATCAGGCTGGCCTCAGACTTCTCATTGGCAATGCTCCGTTTTCGAACATAGCATGGCCATGGCCACAAAGAGCTGGGACAAGGAATGAGTGGCCCAGGCATTTTACCAGGATAAATGGAGGTTCAAATATAAAAATGGCCAATGAGCTTTTAAACTGGAAGAAGTTGGAGAAAACCCAGCTGACTGCATGTGAGCGTATTCCCTTTCTGCTGCCTCAGTCACCCCGTGTCTGGAGATCCGTCTCATTCTCTCATATAGATTTTCTGCCAGTTCTTCTATTATCTCTACTTCTAGCCCCTGCATCCTGCTATCTCCCAATTGGCTCCACAAATTTGTTTGCTGTTCTCTTAAGATCAACTTGCCATCATTCTGAGTTTCTGTAGTTTGCATTTTATTTCATGAATACCATGGGCTCTTCTGCAGGTCCTCACTGTAATGATTATTTTCATGACTCTTGACTCTTACTAACTAAATATTTGGCTATGATACCTACCAATAGATTTTAATCCTTACTTTTCAATTCCTAGGAAAAGTATCTTTTAGCGTTACTTCTGTCCTTTTCTCAACTTCAGTGATAATTCCCTGGCTCCCAGGGATTAGTCTTTCCTGTGCCAGGTGTATTAATATGTCTATGCTGGCAACTTGCTTCGTCTGGTTCCCAACATAGGCTGAGAAACATTGGAAATGTGTTTAGGTAAAGATGATCATGATTATTATGTAGCTCAAACTCCATCTTCGTAAGTGTGTTGTTTTCGTTGTTTTACATGGAAAACGCTAGCATTAGCGTTATAGCCAGGTTGATGCCCAAGTAATAATTTCCCCACAGATGAGCAACATGACATTAAATTATTGCATACAGATCTCAGCATCAATAAAGAATAATCTATGTGAGTTTGTAAATATACATTTTTAATGTTTAGAGATGGTTTTATGAGTACATTTCAGTTTTGAGCCCACAAATTGATCTGTCAGAAAGGGGCTGTGGCATTGATGCCGTTGCTTTATTTGACAATAGTAGAATGTGATAGTATGACATAGAACAGGAAGTCCAGGCTAAGGGAAGAAGAGAGATGTAACCTAAAGCAATGTAGATGGATGTGGGTGAGGAAGTTAGCACTAAAATGCTAATTTTTTTAAGAGTGTAAGTGACCCATGTGAACTAATGTACATAAAGATGTATAAGGCCAGATTTCAACATTTTAATAATGGGGAAATATTTAGCATTATGAGGTTAAGATGAAGTTCATAAAGAAACTTTGGTGTACTGTAGAGAAAGTAAAAGGTCAAGGGTGATGATTTAATAGTCAGGTTTTCTTCAATGTAAAAAAATAATTAGACTAATGTTGACCTTGGCTCAAGAAAAAGGAAGAGGACATTTAGAAGGGAACAGGTATAAATATGGTCATAAATGTCTGTAAAATAGTTTTGCAGATCTGTTGATAACCAATATAGAGAATAAAACTTAAAAATTTTGTCCTAGATATTGGATCTGATTCACTAATCTACAAATAAGAGGAAAGGAGACATTTCTGAGGCTTAATTCATAAAACAATTTTTATCTTATCTCTCAGAACAGTGCAGGATTGGTGTTTGGCTTTCTCTCCGCTTTGACAAGGGCAGGCTCTTCTAAGGAGTATCACAGTAGTTCTGAGGTGGTGAAGTCAGCTCAGTGCTGACAGGACCATGTAAATGCCACACTCCCTTTGCAGTCACTGATTGTGCCTGGGACATTACAGGGCTAAGGGTCAGACCTCAGGGTGATGTTGTAAGTATGGTATGTAAATTGAGTTGTAATTTTAATAATAAAGGTTCCATTATTGTTCCTGGGACCACATCTCTACCTGGTATCTGTTCAGATAACTGGAGTCCTGTATCTCTAACTCAGTTGTTTAGATTTAGAAACCTAGAATTGGTGAAAGTATTATACCCGAAGAAAGCAGATAAGCACTGCAAAATCCAAAAGCGCACTCTGCACCGGGTGCACTGTCAGAGCCACAGGTGCCGATGCAGGAATGACTGAGGACTCTGGGCTTGCCAGGTGTTCCCTGGGCTTTAGGCTGTCATCTGAGCATGCTGCCTTTCACAATACCAGATGCTTGTGAAGCCGGTTATTTGGTACACTCTTTCATTTTGGGTTCCCCTGAAAGCAAAGCTCGAGATAAAGACTTGGTTACTTAGAAGATGACTTCACATAACAGGAAATGGGGAGCAGAGAGGTCATGACAAGGGAGTTTGGTGCATTACTGATGTACCTGCCGTAGGCTGCTGTGTTCTGTTTCACCAGAACCTCTGAAAAACAAAGAGAATGCCTCCAATAACTGCCCATGTGAAAAATGGAGTCTGGATATGTAGCTGTACTTGCCAGCCTCATCGGTTGTAATTCTCCCATTCCCCACATTTGCATTTCTAGGCTGCTCTTGATCACTTTGGGATGATTTATTTTCTGCCCATGGTTTTAGTTGGTAAATCTTCTCTAGCACCATGCTGAGTCACAAGGGAATCCTTTCAACAGATCAGTCATCCAATTGCTAAAAGTTCTAGTGCTATCTTAAAAATCCAGTAGAATTGGATTTTTTATTTCATTTATTTAAAAATTTTTATTGTTGTTCTAATATAGTTGTCTCCATTTTCCAGCCACCACTTTACCCCCCGCCCCCAACCTCCTACCTTATTCTTTCCTCCTTTGGCTTTGCCCATGGGTTCTTTGTACATGTTCCTTGATAACCCTTCCCCTTCTTTCCCCATTATCTCCGCCCCCGCTTCTGATTACTGTCAGTTCCTTATTTCAATGTTTCTGGCTATATTTTGCTTGCTTGTTCCATTGACTAGATTTTACTTATAGATGAGATCATATGGTATTTGTCTTTCACTTACAAATGTCTGGCTTACTTCACTTAGCATAATGCTCTCCAGATCCATCTATGCTGGCACAAAGGGTAGAAGCTCCTTCTTTGTCTCTGCTGCATGGAATTCCTTTGTGTAAATGTACCACAGTTTTTTTATCCATTCATTTACTATTGGGCACCTAGATTGCTTCCAGTACTTCGCTACTATAAATTGTGCTACTATGAAAATTTGGGGTGCTTCAGATTCTTTTGAATTAGTGTTACAGGATTCTTAGGGTATAATTCCAGCTATGGAATTGCTGGGTCAAAAGGCAGTTCTATTTTTAGGTTTTTTGAGGAAATTCCATACTATTTTTTCACAGTGGCTGCACCAGTCTGCCTCCCACAATAGTGCACTAGGGTTCCCTTTTCTCCACAACCTCACCTGAACTTATTGTTTGTTGATTTGATTATGATAGCCATTCAGACTGGTGTGAAGTGGTATCTCATTGTGGTTTTATGTTATTTTTATTTAGTTTTTGTATTGTTCAAGTACAGTTTCCATTTTTGCCCCACCACATCCCCCACCCCACCCATCCTCACCTCCCACCCTGGAACCTGCCCCCTTTGGCTTTGTCCATGTGTCCTTTATACATTCTCCTTGATTATCCTTTACCTATTATTTCTCCCCCCCCCCAACTCCCTGTCTGGTAACTCTCAGTTTGTTCATTTCCATGTCTGTGGTTATATTTTGCTTGCTTTAATTTGTATCTCTCTAATGGCTAGAGATGCTGAACATCCTTTCATATGTCTCTATGTCTTTTCTTGGAGAAGTTTCTATTCAGGATCTATGCCTATTGTCTGATTGTTTGTCTTCCTGGAGTGGAGTCATGTGAGTTCTTTATATGTTTTAGAGATTAAATCCTCGTCTGAGGTATCATTTGTAGATATATTTTCCCATACAGTTCTCTCTTCATTTTGCTGGTGTTTTCTTCAGCTATGCAGAAGCTTTTTACATTGATGAGATCCCATTTGTTTTTTTATGTCCCTTCCTCTAGGGGATATATCAGTGAAAATATTGCTGCATATAATGTCTGAGATTTTCCTTCCTCTGTTCTTCTCTAGAACTTTTGTGGTGGCATGACTTATATTTAAGTGTTTTATCCAACTTGTTTATTTTTGCGTGTGGTGTAGGTTGGTAGTTGAGTTTCATTTTTTTGCGTGTAGCTGTCCAGCTCTCACAACACCATTTGTTGAAGAGGCTATTTTTAGTCCATTTTATGCTCCTGCCCCCTTTGTTGAATATTAATTGACCATCAAGACTTGGGGTTTTTTCTGGGATCTCTATTTTGTTCCATTGACCTATGTATCTGTTCTTATGCCAGTACCAGGCTGTTGATTACCGTGGCCTTATAATATAGTTGGATGTCAGGTATGATGATCTCTCCTACTTTGCTCTTTCTCAGGATTGCTGTTGCTGTGTGGGGTATTTTGTAGTTCTATATAAATTTTTGAAATATTTGTTCTAGATCTGTGAAATATGACATTAGAATCTTGATTGGAATTGTGTTGAATCTATAAATTGCTTTGGGTAGCACGGACATTTTAATGTTAATTCTTCCTATCCATGAATACAGTATGTGCTTCCATTTATTTGTATTTTCTTCTCCCTTTATTTCTGTCAGTAATTGCTTCATATATTTTGGTGCTCCCTGACTGGGTATATATATAGTTTGAAAAATGTTATGTATTCTTGATGTAGTGTCCCCATTATCATTATAAAATGTTCATCTTTGTTGTTTGTAGCTTATTTTTTAATCTTGAAATCTATTTTGTCAGATATAAGTATGGCTATACCCGCTTCTCTGATTCCATTTGCCAGGAGAATCATTTTCTACCCTTTCACTTTGAGTCTGTGTTGTTCTTGCAGTTTAGATGTCTCTTGAAGGCAGCATATGGTTGGGTTTTTTATTTTTTTTATCCAATCTGCTACTTTGTGCCTTTTTTTTTTTTTTTTGGTGAGTTCAGTCCATTTACATTTAGGGTGCCTATTGATGCATGAGGATTTCCTACAGCCATTTTCTCTTTTATTTTCTGGTGACTCTGTCTTCATTCTTTTCCCTTGTGTTTCTGTCTCTTTATTTTGTGGCATTCTATGACTTTCCCCCCACCCCTGTTTCCTCTTAAGTGCAGTGGAAATTCAGTTCTCAAACTTACTTTGTTCCAGAAGGCTGTTTGAGAAGCAATTTGTTAAAAAACCAAATTATCTCATTAGAAATAATGTAAATCGAATTTATTTTAACCTCATTTACAGTATATATATATAATGTACTATTTATAAACACTTAAAACAAAAAGGCCATGAAATGTAAATAAAATTTTAATGAAGTAAAATATGCAGTAAAAATGAACATTTACATACACACTGGAACTTACCTTTAATGTTGAGAGCTATGGATGACTGAATATGGAGAGGAGGAGTGGAGGGATGGAGGGATGGAGACTCCTTTCCGTACAAACGTCAGGGAGCTGCCGTTCTGGGCTTCTTTCTGTCTTTTGTGTCTTTGCTCCACTAGACCTTGTATCAGGCTCACTGGGCCTGTGTCTCACTCAAAACCTATCCAATGATGTTTGTTTTTGCCTGCGTTTTGATGCTTGCCTGAAGTGAAACACTGCATTGTCATTGAATAAGTTTATCACACGGTTTGCTGCTATTTTGTGAGGGTGATATTTCTCAATAAAACCTTGCATTTGTCCCCATTTCCCAAGCATTACCTCAGGAATGCCCTCATTTCCCCCCTCCTCCTCCTTTTAAAAGTGATTCTCAGCTGCCATGTGTTGCTGCTGCCTCCGGAGGTCTTGGAGCTTCTCAGCGATCAGCTCAGTACTGTGTCCTCCATCAATTCCTCCGCACCATCACCATCCATCTCCAAGCCCATGAACTTGCCCAGAGACACAATATCCTCCACAACAGACACAGGCTTGCCCTCTAAGTCTCTTTCGGCTACACACACAGGCTGGGTTTTCTCCCAGGCTGGTTGTGTGCTCCTGGAAAACACGCCCTGCCCCCATGCTTTGTCTGTGAGCCTCAGGCAGGTGAGGATATTAAAATGTGCCTTCCAGAAATCCCTGAGGATTAAATTAATTTTGGGGGTCACCTCAAGACACCTCTGAAACAGTGACTTTGTGTAGAGTTTCTTAAAAGTAGAAATGACCTGCTGGTCCGTTGTTTGGATGAGAGGAGTTGTTAGGTGGCAGGAGTGTAACTAACAACTGGTGGGGTCTCATCACCTGCTGCCTATAGGTAGTATCTTCAGAGACAGTCTGGTGGAAAGGAGGGAAAATACATATGTAAATTATATAATTTATTTACTTGATGCCCACCCCTCCCCCCAACTGCTGGCAGGGCATCAATGGAACAGTTTCCAGGGCCTTTGTGTGCAGGGGAGGGGCACAGAGCTTTTGTCCCCACTGACTCCCAGGACCTGCTGGCCTTAATCTCTTCTCCCCATTCCCTCTCTAATCAGCTTCACTGGCAGTTCTCCTGGTCAGGCCCAAAGCACTCAGGGAGGGCCGCAGGGCCTGACCCTCCTTGGCTGTACTGGGGCAGTAGCTGATTGGCCCACACTGATGTGGACCACAGCCAAGGGGCAACCACCATGGCTCTCTGCCTGGGGAAGGGATGCAGGGCCTCCTGGGCTCAAGCTGGAGACGTAGGCCACAAGTGGGTGACAGCCACTACAGCTTCCTGTCTAGGGAAGGGGCGTGGAGCTTGCTGCACTCTCTGGGAGTGGAGCTTTCAAGAGTGGAGCTTCCCTCCACTCTCTGGGTTCTCTGACTGAGCCTCTCTCCTGCCTTACTCCCAAGTCTTCCCCTCCCACCTGAAATCTGCTGTGCTCCCAGAAAGACAGGTCCTGGATTGCAATGCCAAGGGGCACTCAGAATCCCTCTGGCTCTAGGTCCCCTGCTCAGGAAACTCAGCTTTCAGTCACAGACCCACTGGCCAGGGGATGGGGGAATGAAAGCATGGCATTTGTGGGCACACTGCCTTTTAAAGACCCCCTTTAATCCCTTGCATAGCAGAAGTAGATGGGAAGATATGTCCCTCCCATCCCATCATCTTCCCAGTTTTTGGTGCCAGCCTTGTATGCCTTTTTTATTGTTGTTGTTATGTGCGCATTGTCCTGGTTGCCAGGGGACACACACACATGCACCATCTTTAGTATTCACCACCCCTACTCAGTTCTGGGGGGATTCTCCCCATTATAGGAACCTAACAGTGATGAAGCTGTATACTTTCCCCAATTCAGCTTCCAAGCCTGGAGGTTGGACAGGAGCATTATCTATTATAAGAAAAGCCCTGAGAGACAACTATTTTTCCCGAAGTATTTTTTGACACCTGGGGCAAACACTTCATGAATCCACTCAGTAAAGTATTTCCTAGCTGCCCGAGCTTTACTATGAGTTCTTCACATCGCATTCAACTTGTTCTTCATGAAATTATTTTTCTTGAAAACTTGTGGGTTTTCTGAATGGTAGACAAGTAGAGGCTTCAATTTAAAGCTTCTATTGACATTCTCACACAACAATGTCCTTCACTGGCTTGTGTCCTGGCAATGACTTCTGGGTGATATAGGACCTCTTCAACATTCTCCTCTGGCAGAGGCCTTTCCCATCACAATTGAACACTTTTTGGGAAACGAATCCCTTGGCCTCTACATATTCTTGAAATTGTCACAGAATTATCAGCAGCTGCTTTGTTAGAATGCGCAGCTTCTCCATGCCTCACTATGGTATGAATGCACTTTCTTACATTTGTCGCACCACCCCCTCCTAGCCTTAAATGAGTCACTTTCAGAACTCATTCCAGGGGTGTGTTTCAGGAGGTCAGCATGCAGCATCTTTGCCTTTTCACGTACCATTGCCTCCAAAATGCTCTCACTGGGTAACTGCTTTTTGTTTATCCAAATCAACAATATTTCTCCCTCTTCAGTCACCTTTGATCATTGTTTTGTGAGCACTTTCACACCCTTAGCAACATCAGCACTCTTGATGGCCTCTTCATGTTTTAAAATTGTGCTAATCATCAATTTCCCCATGCCATCCTCAGTAGCCAGGTCAGGCACATGAATGCCTGTCTCATACTTTGCAGTTATTTCTTTTTTAAGCTCTATCGTGTTGTCACAAGCTTCCTTTTCTCCTTACTGCTATTACTAACCTTCTTAGGACCCACAGTGACTTGTTGTATGTATTTAATAATCAGCAACAAAAGCAAAAAATATGCATAGTGCAAATTTCTCAGGTGTCAATAATGCGGGTTTTAGCAGTAGCCTGACTCACACGTGCATTCTCTCCTTTGTCACCTGAGAGACACATGACAGATCATACAGGTGTCAGCATGAAATGGTTGGGTCAAGGGCTTAAGTTTTGTTTGACAATTGAGATATTTTTCTGTGAACAACTTGGTCTAGAACACAGGTGGCAAACAGAGGGACCGGGGGCTGAATCTTGCCCCCCACTTTCGTTTATTTGGCCCAGCACCTTGTTTCTACCTGGTGGCAGCGCCGAGCTCCTTGCCCCTAGTTAAGAAGTAGTTACATTTATATAGTCCTAAAATTATTTTTGGCCCTTTGAAGATAACCACAAGGCTAATGTGTCCCCCAGTGAAAATGAATTTCACATCCCTGGTCTAGAACCAGATTGTTCTAGATGGGAGATATATTTGAGAACCAAGGTTTGACTCGCAGTCTTGATTCCAAGTAACAGATTTCCACAATCCTGTTGCTTGAGGGAGATAACTTCTTACCAAGTGGTCTTTGTTAGGGGGCATGTGATGTTGTGACTTACAAAAATATATATATTTTTGTCATTAAGATGATGAAAATAGATATATTTCAAGTATATGTATTTTTCGTGGCTCCTAGGTGCCAGAAATCTTGGAATTTAAGTGTTGAGAGTGAACAAGGTGCCCTTTGTGTGTTAATAATGAATTTAGGAACGTGACTAAGATTGGGATGGCCAGTTGCCAATGGAACCAATCATGTATGTGATTAAAGAGTTGGAACTCAGTTCCCACCTCACCTCCAAGCCTGGGAGGAGACAGGGGGATGGAAGTTACTCAGTCAGAAATGGCTAATGTCTTGATCAAGGATGACTGTGTCACAAACTTCCCAAGAGGATGGGATTCTGAGATCTTTGGGTTGATTACTACATGGAGATGTGGGGAGAGTGGCACTCCTGGAACTCAGTTTCGTTGGTGCCAGTGAAGTGGGGTTTGCTAGAATGGCCTTGGCTCACAGAGACATGTGGTCTGGGAAGAGAAAGGGTAAAAGGGTGAGGGATGAGGAGCCTTTGATTCCTGGGTGCCGTGTGGTCACCCCTTGCATGGAGCGGCAGCTGTGCTGCAACCAGTTCCTAAAGGTGAAAATCACCAATGGAATTTAGAGATGGGTGTAACTCCTGGGGTCTTGGTTCACTTCATGCATAAGGACATGTAAACTAATAGGAAAAATAAACAAATATTCAGTCTATCGGTTGTTCTATGTAATAGTAAAACTAAAGAGTGCTTGGTTAGCCCTTGATGCTAGACCAAGCTCAGATTTCAGTGAATGTGATTTTAGGGCACTTGTCTCAAAGTCACCCCCACAGGGAAAATTATGAAGAGGCAATAGAAAATATTTCTAAGACCTCTGGTTGCCAAGAGAGTAGTCAAAGTGGGGGAAAGGAAAAATAAGAAATTATTGCAAACAGAAGGTATAGTATAAAGGGGTTCCATTTGGTAGACAAACATCAGCTTCCTGAAAAACCTTTATTAGTGGATGTCGATGGTATTCAATTTAGGGGCTGTGTGTTTGGTGTTGAATGCTGTAGAGTGGCAGAGCGTGTTTTGGTTGATGCAGGACCCAGAGCTCACCATTGACCAATCACAGATCGTTGTAGTGATCCAGACACACAGGAGGTTATTCATGAGGCAACAGCCAGCCTTGTGAACTGGGTAAAAGCCGTTGTAAGGTCTGTTTACCTAAAGAAGAGGGACAGCCTAACTTTTCCCTTTGAATGCCAAGTGGAGCACCCCAGAAGAAGCAGCTAATATGCTTCCTTTGTGAGCCACGTAGGATTGGCTTTATGGTGATTAGATTATTTGTCCAATGGATATGTTCCCTACCTACCTAGGTCATGGTAAAGGGGTCCCTTTCACATGGGCACCCCATATAACCTTATCGTTGCAAACCTTATGGAATTTGCTGTCTCTGCTTTCCCTTATAGGTCTTACAGATGCAAATAAAAATATTAGGTTATCGTATGAGGAGAGATCCCCTCAAAACTAGAATTATCTTATGGAGGGCATGCTACTTGTACAGGCTTCCCCTGCTTGGGTGTCCCTTGGAACCCATCTGTATCAGTGCACTAGCTGGCATTGTTAGAGTCTGTATTCGGCTTCAGTGAATTTTTTGAAGACTCTTTCAGTGCATTTGCCCATTTCACGATCGGTGATTTATGAGTGCACCTGCCCACATGCCCATAGTGCATTAGTGTTCAGAAGTTTTTCAACAAAAACAGAGCAAATGGTGTGCCCCTCCCTCCCTATTCACCTGATCTCTCCTTAATCTTTTCTTTTGTTTCCCTGGATGAAAGAAGTCCTTAAAGGGAAACATTTAGCTGATATGAAAGAGGTGAAACAAAGTGGCTAAATGAATAGAGGATGAAATAAAGGACTCCTTGATTTGGAATTCTTATAAACTGAAACTAAAGCTGTGGATCAAGCCCTAATAGAGGCTATAGTTAGGAACATAGGAGTTAATAGAGTTAAGGTACAGGTTTGTAGTGTAATTGGTATGTTTTAAACAGTTATTTTTTGAAATGGTTGCATCTATTTTACCTGAATGTAATATATGAATGAAAATTGTATATGATTAGTGAACATTCCCCCTACCTAGTATTGAAAAAGTAAAACTGACCTTCAGGCATTATTAATTGGGCATGCTAAATGGGAACTCATAAAATTGCCCGAGCCCACACTGTGTGGTATAGAAGCAGGAGTGGTAGTCTGGACAGATTTTTCTGGGCCATAGTCCTTTGCAGGGCATAGCCTGGGACTTATGGCAAGAGCCACGAATGCCTCCCAGTGAGGGACTCTGGACTTTTGGCACCATGCTCTCTGTAGAATACAAGGAGGAGATTCCAGAGCAACAGGGAGCCGCCTCCCCTAGGGCTGACCCTGGGTTCTACTGTCACTTGAACGGTGCTGTATAAACAGCTCTGGACTGACATGAGCTGCTTGGTGTGTAGATGGCAGTCCCAAGGTGAAAGGATGACGTCCTGTTCGGAAAGCAGCTGTATTAAACCCACCAGATGGAAAGACTCTGATTGAAGAAGGTAGAAACAGGTCAGTTCTTTTGGGATGAATCGCCGACTGTTTTCCTAGCAGTGATGGAAGAACTGAAAAGTGATTAAAGCCCATCTGTTTGGGTGTTTGGTCACTCCTCATGAGTCATTAGTGTCCTGATTATATGATCACAAAGGAGAGCAGAGCAAAGCAGGTCTGCCAAAAGGATGCCCTGGCCACATGGACATGGCCCTGTGGAAATTTGAGATGTGCGTTAAAGTAGGACATACTGATATCTATCCAATGAACTTCCTTGCAGGTCTGAACTGGGCTTTGCTTGCTGATGGTAGACACAATTGCTCAGAGCATTATGAAAAAAGCTGAACTGAAGATATTGCACCAATTCGGATGGCAAGCATCTGTTTTTCAGAGGAACAATCTTTATAGCCTATAATGTACCACAGAGAGAAAGTTCCCCCTCAATACTAGTTTGAAAGAGAATTGGAATGGGCAAGTAAAACAGTAATTGTCTAAAATGGGGGAAAATAAAGGCATGAATGGCTGGCTTACACACCTTCATGAGTGTGTGCTCACACTCAACATGAACACATAGGGCTACACAAATGTTCCCACCATGCAGATTTGTCTGTTTTGCTGGTGGATCTGGGGATGTGGGGGTGGGCAATGTGCTGATATTCTTTCCTCTATTCATCACCTCAAATTGGTTTTTTCTCTACTTAATGCATCAGTCACAAGATCAGGGCTTCAATTACTAAGGCTATAGACATGGATGATTTCTTTGCAAGGAATGAACTATTTTTTAAAATTTATGTCAGAGTTCTCTAAATGTCTGATGGGCACGATAGACTTCACCTGGTCTGGCAACATCAGGGCTAACAGTTAGGGCAGCTCTATTGTCTGGTGGTGAAGACAGCTCATCAGTTCTTCTCCATGCACAGTAGCTTTGCCCTCCGTCAGTAGATGTGGACTGAGAGGGAGACACTTGCTAGGGTATTATTGCTGCCAGAAAACTAGATCAGCACAGTCTTTAGACCTAGTGTCCCCACTAGTGGTACAAAAGTTTGGGTGTATTTGGGGAGAAGAAAAAATAGTATCTGAGGTCAAAGGGGTGAGTAAATGGGTTATATAATTGGGAAAATACAAAATTACATGAACATCTTGAGAGAGGTTCAGAACACTTGCTAGACTAGAATTGTTGCCAGCAATCTAGACCAGCACAGTCACCAAACCTAAAGTCAATTCCAGAAGGAGAAAAGTTTGGGTGTAACTGGGGAGAAGGAAAAATAGTATCTGAACGTAAATGAGTGTATGGATTACGTATAAGACAATCCAGTACCACATTAACATCTCAAAAGAGGTACAGAGCCAGGGAATGACAATGCCTCTCAGCTTGATTACACCAGAGGCCTAAAAGGTGAAGCCTTATGTTGCTGAGACCAGTCCTGCTTTTGTAACCTGAGAAGAGGGAATGGAAGCCTATAAACCTGAGTGGCCTAGTCCTGGGGGACATTTTTATATGATATGACGATGGAGTGGCTACTTTAATGCCTGGGATTCTAAAAATGAGCTAGTGCCTTTTGACTTTGGTGATTGTTTTGCTGTAAGAGATCTATTTTTAAAGACCAGGGGTGGACTGTGATATTGGGATTAATAGAAAATATATATTTGGTCATTCAGATGACCATATATATTTCATATTTTTGCTTTTTGTCCACAATTCTTCTCTCATAGCTCTGGGGAACTATTGTAATTTTTTAAGTGTTTGGAGTGAAAAACTGACATGTATTATATCAATGAAGTGATTTTGGAAAGCACACAATTATTGGGGTGGTTGTCAGTGGAAGCAACCACCTGATTAGAAGGTTGGAACTTTCAACATCCCCTCCTATCCCTGGGATGTGTGGAAGGGGCTGGAGGTTGAATCAGTACCTCAACCTAAAGGCCAATGATGGTATCAGTTTTGCCTGTGTAAGTCTCCATGAGCAAGAGGATGGTTTTCTGGGAGTTGTCAGTTGTCGGACATGTAGAAATGCCTGGAGAGTGGCCCACCTGAAGTGGACATAGAAGCTTCATTTCCTTTCCCCATGCCTTGCCCTGTGCATCTCTTTCATCTGGCTATTCCCGAGTTACATCATTTTCCAGTAAAACAGTGCTTCACAGGTAAATTTTACCAAATATTCCAGGAAGACCTAACACCTTCTTCTCAGACTATTTGAAAAAATTCAAGAGGAGAGAAGCCTCCCACGCTCATTTTACAAGGTCAGCATTATCCTAATTCCACAACCAGATAAAGACACTACAAAAAATTATAGGCCAATATCCCTGATGAACACAGACACTAAAATCCTCAACAAAACATTAGCAAACTGAATACAGCAATGCATCAAAAAGATCATACAGCAGGATTAAGTGGGACTTATTCTGGGAATATAAGGTTGGTACATCTGCAAATCAATAAATGTGATTCACCACATGAACCAAATGATGAATTAAAAACTATGATTGTATCAATAAATGCAGAAAAAGCATTGGGTAAAATCCTGCACCCATTTATTATGAAAACCCCAGCAAAGTGGGAATGAAGGTAACATACCTAAACATAGTAAAGGCCGTATATGACAAGTCCACTGCCAGCGTAATACTCATTGAGCAAAAACAAGTGTCCCTTAAGACTGGGAACAAGATGAGGATGTCCACTTTTGCCTCTTACTCAATATAGTATTGGAAGTCCTAGTCAGAGCAACCACACAAGAAAACATAAAAGACATCCAAATTGGAAAGGAAGAAGTAAAATTGTCTTTATTTGCAGATGACATGATACTGTATAGAGAGAAGCCCAAAGGTTCCACCAAGAAACTACTGGAACTGATAAACAGATTCAGCAAAGTAGCAAAATACAAAATTAATATCCAGAAATCAGTTGCATTTTTGTATGCCAATAATGAACTAACAGAATAGGAAATCAAGAAAACAATCTCATTCACAATTCTTCAAAAAGAATAAAATACCTAGGAATAAACTTAACCAGGGTTGTAAAAGACCTCAGAAAACTATAAGACACTGGAGAAAGAACTTGAAGATACAAATAAGTAGAAGCACATAATGTGATCATGAATAGGAAGAATTAACATTATTAAAATGCTCATATAGCCCTGGCTGGTATATCTCAGTGGATTGAGTGCGGGCCCGTGAACCACACGATTACGGTTCGATTCCCAGTCAGGGCACATGCCTGGGTTGCAGGCCAGTTCCCAGCAGGGGATGCACAAGACGCAACCATACATTGATGTTTCTCTTCCTCTCTCCTTCCCTTCCCCTCTAAAGATAAATAAATAAAATATTAAAATAAAATAAAATAAAATGCTCATACTACTCAAAGTAATCTACAGATTTAACAGAATTTCTATCAAGATTCTAATGATGTATTTCACAGAACTAGAACAAATATCTATATGGAACCACAAAAGGCCCCACATAGCAACAGTGGTCCTGAGAAAGAATAAAGTTGGAGGAATCATGCTACCTAGTATCATGCTATCCTGTTATATTAATCAAAACAGCCTGGTACTGGCATAAAAACAGATACATAGATCAATGGAATGGAATAGAGAGCCTAGAAATAAACCCATATCTTTGTAGCCAATTGATATTCAACAGAGGAAGCAAGCATACAATGGGCTAAAGGTAGTTTACTCAATAAATTATGTCGGCAAAAATTGGACAGAATTATGCAGAAAAATGCAACTAGGCTACCTTATGCCACACAAATAAATTCAAAATGGACCCCAAATATTAAGACTTAAATATTAGACCCAAACCATAAAAATCATAGAAGGCAGCAAAATTCACTGTTTTTAAATTTGCTGTTTATAAGAAGTAAAATCATTATGAAATTAATTATAAAGAAGGGGTGCAGTAAATTATCCTGTGTAGGAAATTTGAACACAGGTGCAGTGAAAAATCCAAGTGTCAGAAGAGTAACAGGCAACTCTTTCACTTGCAGTAGCAGTACTTTCATGTCTGGCCCGGTCATTCTTGTGTCAGCAAAGGAAGCGAGTGGAATCAAGTGTTACTTTGTGACAACATATAAACAAGAGGCAGTTTTGGGGAGCAAATAGTTCAGGCCTTTTTTTCATGTGTGATTTAACAATTATGCAAGTGAGGCATGTCAGAAGAAATTCATGAGAAAAAGCAATGTCAATTGCTTTTCCATTCTGGGGTAAAAAAAGAAAAAACGGTGCTTGAAAATCTTGGAATCATTCATCCATTTACACTGTAATCCACAGAAGCGTTCAAAAGGTTAGACATCGGTGCAGTCAAACAATCAACTGTGAGAATGATGTATAAAAAAACGTAATTTAGACAAAGACTTATAGGTATTCTCAAAAACAAAACTCTGATATGAAGCAAGTTCCAACAAGTTCTTCATGTACTTTGCCCTTAAGAATGGACACAGAGAAGCCTTCATATTAGGCATTAAGGTTCACTCTCCCATAAACCCCCTCAGCCAAGGTGTGGAAACATAATGTATTAAAACATAGAACTCAGCCCTGGCTGGTGTGGCTCAGTGTACTGAGTGCTGGCCTGTGAACCAAAGGGTCCCTAGTTTGATTCCCAGGGCCTATGCCTGGGTTGTGAGCCAGGTCTGTGGTAGTGGGTGTGCGAGAGGCAACCATGCATTGATGTTTCTCTCCCTCTCTTTCTCCTTCCCTTCCCCCTCTCTAAAAGTAAATCAATAAAATCTTTTTAAAAAACCCATAGAAATAAGTGGTAAAATGTGTTATGTTTGGGACATTGTGGAAACTATCAAAAGTGGAGTGGAACATACCACCCTCCCTGAACTGAGAAAAAGGGTTTTCCAAAGTATTGCTCCTAGATGTTATGTGGACTTGTTTTTTTGATATCCGTGGCTTTGCTCATGAAACACACATGGTTAACCTGTTCATTGGACTTATTGTATAGAGATCCCATGGTATCTGAGCGTTTCTGGGTGTGTTTGGTGGCCTGCACTCAGGATGGATCTCAGGTTCGAGGCTGTGCCCTTTCTGAGAATGCCTTGTAGCAGCAGTGACAGAGCTCAGCTTCATCAGCTACTCTGCTCACAACCCACACTGGCTCTGAATTAGCCCACTTTCAAAGGACATAGGCCTGTTGCATAGACCTGCTGTCTCAGAACGAACCTCACAGAGGAATTCCAAAAAAAATTTGGAGCCATTGCAGTGTAAGTTTATTTTCTCCCAGAGTGGTTATTTTGAAGAAGATAATACTCATTTATGGGGATAGCTTCTGATGTATTCACTAAAAGAAAACCTTTAAATATTATGTAGATGTACTCAAAATGAAATGAATGTACAAATCACCCACGCTTAAATATGGTTTGAGTGAGGTGAATCTGCCTTTACTTAACTTCTGCATTTCTAACTTTTATGATGAAAGTGTCTTTCATGTCACCTGTTATTTTTTCATCTGAATTCCCTGAACAGGCTACCAGTCATCATTTGAACAACAAATGTAGCAGTCCTATAATGGTTTTTAAAAGACTGTTATTATGCTGTCTTTGAATTACTGCCACGTAGGTTTTTCCTGTGATTGTTTCTTTTTCTGTAGAATTTGGAAATGCTTCAAATATGTGTTTACCCCCCCACCCCGAGGAAAGAGCTTGGTGTTTGCTCAGCTCTCATTCTATCTGAACTTGGTGAAATGTCAAGGGCTTAACATAGACTCCTTTCTCCCCCATCCCTCACATCAGCAACTCTGACAGACATCTCCCTGGGATCCACTGCTCCCAGGCTCCATCCCCACCACCTTTGTTCAAAGCACTGTCATCTTCTCACTGGCGTGGATCTTTGCAATCCTAGACTCCAGCGTGCTCTTTCTGCTTCCACCCTCGCTGCCTCCTGCAAATCCACCTCCACACAAGCAACCTGCTGTGTGATGCTCAACATATAGATTGGGTCATGTTACTCTCCTGCATAAAATGCTCCAATTTTGTCTCATGACATTTGAAAATTTCCAGCTTAGGTCCTTGCTCTCTGCCTCTCCCTCAAACTTCATCTCCAGCCATTCGTCACTGAATTGTTCACAGTGAATCCAGCTACACTATTCTCCTGTCTTGGACTTGAACAGGCTTGCTCTGGCTGGAATACTCTTCTCACCGAACTTCTGAAGGGTGGCTACTTCTTATTCTTCAGATACCAGTTCAAATATCATCTCTTCAGAGAGGTCACTTCAGGTTCTCATTAATCTAAATTAGCTACCTAGTCACACTCCATTGTATCACCAGACTTGAGTTTCCTTTACTTGTTAGTCTCTGATATTTTTCTTCTGCACAGGAGTACCCTATGTATTTTTTATTTTCAGTATTTCTGTGATACTAATTCTCTATGATCTTGTTCTCCAATACATGCTATAGATTCCAGTATAATTATCATTGATAATACCATCAACACCTGGAGGCATAGCAGATTTAGCAATCTGGAAATGAATTATTGTTAACTTGGACATCCTAGGAAAATCGCTTTATCTTTCTGGGATTAAGTTTTTTCTTCTATAAAATGAGTGCAGTCAAACTATACCCATTATAAAATTATAAAAACCTTTATAAGACAATTTTAGCAGGAAAACTATTTTCCAAACTTACGCCAAACTCCAGTTTTAATAACATGCTAAAGTAGAGATTCTCCGGTTGAATGAGTCCAGCCACAAGCTACGGTCTGCCTAGTCCTCCTCTTCTGCTTTTTTTTTTTTTTAAACATCATGGTAGCCTCCAGGCAAAACCCAAGTTGTGCTTATCTCTTTATTTTAAGCTTTTCTTTTTACTTTGTGAATGTTTTCATCGGGTATTACTTTAGTATTTTATTTTAGTCACTAGCCAGAGATTATTTCATTTTTAATTCATTTTTATTGTTTATAAATCACTACCTTATCTTCTACTACAGTTCATAACTGTAGGCCTCATAGGTAGTATCAGTCTCTATTCTGTACATGTGTGAAGTTGATTTATAATCATAGCATCACTCAGTTCACTTTGGTTGACTTTGCTTTATTCTCATTGGTTAGAATACAGAATGATAATGGCTGTTCCCAGGAGTGTTGCTTCCAGTAACTGCTCTTACAATAGAGAAATGTTTTGCATATTTTACAGGGTACATATTTAACAAAACAAATGTTTGAGAATATTTATTTCACCACATTTTGAGAGTATCTAAGATAACCATGTCCCATAAAGATTGAGAAGGTACATTTCTGTGTGTGCTGTCCTTATATGAGACAAATGTTGTGAATGATCCTGGAATGTGTCCCTCTTCAAAGCTTTTCCTAATCCTCATATGAAATGTCTCATACTAAGAAAGATTCCCTTTTGGTCTAGAAAAGTGCTTAGGTTGGCAAGTCTTTATACAGTTGGATGGATACCCACTGAAAATTAATTGTATCTCAACTAATCATAAAATCACCCAAGGCAATAAATACTTTCATTTTATAATATAATAATCACTCACTAAGTTATCTGTTCTGTTGGATTTAGATTTCTTATATTTGGATTTAGTTTTTATATATTTGGTTTTCTTAAAGCAAAATGTACATGAAATTAAGTATTATCTCCTTTTGCTTCTGACCTTAATTCTTTCCTTATGATCAGTAGAAACTGTGACTAATGTGTTGCCATCACTGTACCATTATTTTTAATGTAGTTCTGAATTCTAATTATATTTGCCTTTGAAATTTTTTATACTCCAGTTCTCTATATTTTTTTAGCTTCCTTTCATGTAGATGGGCAAAAGTGGAAGGTAAACATTTCAGGCGGGAGATTCAGTGTTCTCAGTTTTTCTTCATTTTCCTGCCTGCAAATCTGTGTTCCACATAAACATATTTTTCACTTTGTTGTTAAAGGTATAAACATCCTTATACTGTGTTCTGGGATGAGCCAGATGGAGAAATGGATCCTTACATCTCTGGATGTTCTGCAAGACCTCTGTCCCTCTAGCCCACCCATGGCACTTACGGCCTCACAATCACCCCATGCCCTACACCATCAAGAGGATGTGCATTATGCTTTTCCCCCTATAAAGCTGTGGCCCTACCTGTCCCTTGGACAGCTATACATGTCCATCAGAATCAGTTATATTTCTACCAACTGCTCTCTCACATTGGGTCACTCTCCTTTTTTAAGATATTTTTTCTTTGCATCACTTGCTTTCTGAGACACTAGGTATCTTACTTACACATCTCTGTGTCCCTGTTGAGAGTGGAAGCTCCATGCAGATGGTTATGGTCTGTGTTTTGCTTACTCCTCTATTGCTAGTTCCTAGAATAATAACACACAAGTGGTGGGAACTTAGTATCTGATGAAAGAGTGAATTAATAAGTAAATCCCCTGTTGTCTACTTCATTCCTTTGTAAATATTACTTTCCTCTTAACCCCTCTAGATGTTTAGAAGAGAGATTGTGCATTAGTTAAGATAATGTTAGCTGCTGCAAATAACCCCCCCTAATCTCAGTAACTTGACACAATAATTTATTTCTGTTAGACTTCCATAAGAAGCCTAAATGAGT
Source organism: Sturnira hondurensis (assembly GCF_014824575.4). Lineage (NCBI taxonomy): Eukaryota > Metazoa > Chordata > Mammalia > Chiroptera > Phyllostomidae > Sturnira > Sturnira hondurensis. The sequence goes on along the minus strand of NW_028088227.1, from coordinate 7,503,054 downwards.
GTTCGTTGTCATCTGGCTGCTGTCCTCCAAGCACTGATTTTAAAATCCAGGCCCCTTTTGCCCTTTGGCTCTGCCCCTCTTAACATGGAGTTCAAGGTGACACCACTTGGAGGATCGTGAATCACAGCCTGTGACATACATACATTGTCTCAGCTCACATTCCATTGGCCAGGGCCTGGTGGCAGTCCTCCTCTGCAGAGGGGCTGAGAAGTGTAGATCTACCAGTCCCAGAAGAGGAGATAGGTTTGGTAATTGACCAGTCTCTGTCACAGATGGGCACATCCTACTTGGAGAGCATTGTGGATTAAGTAGAATTTGCCTGGACCCTCTAGGTGTTATTCCAATGAGACTGCATTCCAAAGGGATCAGTGGAAAGGATGTCATGGGGCCAGCCCCAATGGTGAACCTGGACAAACTCCTGCTTGTGAAAGTGTCTTCGGCAATGGTTTAGTGGATTCTTTTTGTCTCTTCCTCCCTTGATTTTAGGTTTATTTTCGAATAATTTTTAATCTCAGAATGTCACAGTCTCAGAGTCCACACTGTAAATGTTTCTTGCTTTCCCTATGTCCAATACCCAGAATCATTTTCAGTTTTTCTGATTTCACTTAATGTGTGGCTAAGCAGTGCCAAGCACTTAAATATTAACTTTCAGAGGCAAGATTATGCTATACTAAATTAAACTCCTGAGTTCCCATCAGTGAATTCTGCTTGGTAACAAACAGCAACTAGGTTTGGGAATAAAGCCTGGAGTTTTAAACTGTCACCTAATCTCATGCCGAAACAGAGTCAAATAATGACTGCTTATTTCAAATGCTAAGTGGGTAGGCCAGATGCTTATACACAGAAGGAATTACTTTTAAATGACAGCTTTTTGATGACTACTAAACTACATGGGAATAAAATGTTAGTAGCCTATTCATTCAAACAAATAGTAAAAAAACCAAAACAAACATTTTTAGGCATATTTACCACACTGAAAAGGAGAGGAAAGAATTCAAATGAAAAAAGTCACAAATCAAATATAAGATAAATATATTCAGTGACCTAAAATAGCAACTGCCTTAATCAGGCTTTCCTGGGGGAGATTTGGTAATTCATATAGGGACCTTATTGAGTTTTAATTCTACATGAAAAAAAATAGCAATGCGAATTTTGTCTCTTCATTAGGGGTACATGATAGTGCCAGAATCTGAGATGCATGAGTGCCGATGATGCTGGCAACCCATTTTTATGTTCCTGTGTGCATCCGAGAGGCTTCAAACCTAAAACACCTCACTGATTTGGTCCCATGGTGACCAGGGTGAAGCATTCCTGAGGGTTTGCCCCTGACATGCTTTATTCCACAGCATTTACAGGCCCTGGGGATCCCAAGATCAATAAGAGAAGGCTCCCCTGCAAAAGCTTGTAGCCTAATAAAAAATGAGCATATCACTGAGCAGCTGTGATATAAAACAGGTGCAGGTGGGTGCTGGACTCACGGAGGAGGTGTCGCCAGGACAGGGTCTCAGGAAGCCTGTTCTTGAACTGGACGTCCTGCCTCCCAGGAGCCTGTGCTCATCATTGTACCCTAGTGCCTGGGAGGGGATGTCAAGACAGAGGTGCGTTGCCTGTTCGCAAGGGTGGAGGAAATGCTTTCCTTCTTATAGTTTCAAGTGAAAGGGATGATTAAAAGGGGCAGCAGTGACAAGAGTAGAAGCTATCATCCCCAGATTTTCTGGTGTTGTTTAGAATCTTCAGGCTAAAACAGGGTTTCTCAAGCATAGAGCTATTGGCATTTCGGGCTGGAGAATTCTTTGTTGTGTGCAGTTGTCCTGTGCATTGTAGGATGTTTAGCAGCATCCTTGGCTTGTACCTACTGGAGGCCAGTAGTAGCTCCCTGACCCCTAATTGTGATTTAAAAAAGTCTCCCGATGTTGCCATATTTTCCTGAGGAAGAAAAAATCACTCCTGTTTTCGAACCATTCAACTAGAAGGTATGTCTTCTCTTCAGTCTCTACCGCCCACTTTGTGCATATTGACAATACATTCATTTGCTGTAGGATACTTTTCATTTTACACCTTCATCTTGCATATTTAATAGTTTTATTCTGTTAAATAGGAGATAAAGGCAGGGAGTATGTCTGCTTAAAAAGAAAACCATGTGGTTTTATTTAACTACTATCCTTACAGTGTCTCACATCTTCTGTGAGGAGTACAATAAGAATTTGGTAAAGAATGAATGTGGTAGTTGCAAAATTGGTTGCATGTTCTTTCTCTGCATCCATACCCTTGTTATGTAATTTTGTATTACTCCCATAAAGAGGTAGTTTGTTTCCCCGCCCTTTGGATGTGGCCAAACCTCATGACTTGCTTTGACTTTTAGGATCATAGCAAATGAGACATAAGGAGAGAATTAAGATGTTTCCTCACATTGGGATTCAACCCTTTTGCTTCTTGGAACTCCTGGGGCCAGTGTGCTGGAGGGTGAGGAGAGACTCAGATGTCCTGTGGCTTAAGCACCAGAGAAGGAAAATGCAGTGAGACTGATCACTGCTATGTCCCCTGGGAGAAGGATTAATTCAACTTGGGCTTGTGTGGCCCAAGAGAAGTAGAACCACTGAGTTAAAACACCCGGCAGACAACTTTCAGCTTGAATATATGGGCCAAAAAGCTTTCGTCAGAGCAATACTGAGGGGAAACAATCAGGAAGGTTTCTTCTGGTCCTCAGATTTCATACTCCATTGTTACTTTGTGTCAAGGCCTTGCAGGGTCTGTGATATTATATGCCATTATTTAAGTAAAACAGCTTTCTGTCACTCAGTCTGTGAATGGATTAAAAAGACTGCAAAACCTCTGAGTAAGACATTATTTAATTGTGAAGTAATAAAATGAAATTAACATCGTGTTTGTGAATTAACTGAAACAGAGGGAATTAACACTCCCAATCCACAGTATACCCTCAAAGTGTATTATATTTAAAACATTGATATTTTTCTCCTTTGCCCTTATAGTTTGTTTCACAAAATTATCTCATCATGTGTTGCCTTATTTTCTAGTTAGCTCAGTGTCAACATTAACAAATTTAGTTTCTAATTACTGTATAATGCCAGAGCATATTAAAACCTTCTTTCCCTTTTTCTATTTTTATCTGCCCTTCTAGGTAATATTTTTGAACAAGGGCCAAAGATTTTATGCTTTTTATTAAAATGGCTTGTGAAAGCATTCTCAAGCTGGTTTTGCTGGTCTAAGAGATCATAATTATGACACACCTTTAATCCCCCAAATTGTTTTATAAACAGAGGCAGGCAGTGTATACAGGTACATTTATTAAACTAACAAAGTGAAAGACCTCACCAATAATATTTATAAAAGGTCCTCTTTCACCCACAAGAGTGTTAGGTACCATGGGGGAATGAGAAGTGGCCTAAGATTCACTTGCTTTTTAGTAGCTCAAAATCTAGCTTGGCAGACAGAACTAAGGTACCAGGAACATGAAGTTCTCAACTACATGGCAACATGAAGAGAGATGATTGCGGTAATAGATGGGGATGTTTTAAAAATAAGTTAGTACTGAAGAGTGGAAAGACAAGAAATATAGAATGCAGACAACAAGGGGAGAATTACAGGAATAAAAACCCATTAGAGCAGAACACTGTTCTACATTAAATCGTGTCCTCAAAAAAGGTATCTTCCAGTCTTTTTTTCAATTGTTATTAAATTATTGGGGTTACACTGGTTAATAGGATTGTATGTTTTAAGTGTGCATTTCCATCCTACAAGGTCTGTATATTGCACTATGCTCCCAACACCCAAAGTCAAGCTATCTTCTGTCACCACGTATTAGGCCCCCTCCACCCCATCACCCACCACTCCCTCCCTTCTGGTGACCACACACTGCTGTGTGTGCCCATGAGTATCAGTTTTATATCCCAAGTTTGAGTAAAGTTGTATGATTCTTAGCTTTCTTTGACTTATTTCATTTAGCATAATATTCTCAAGACTCATCCATGTCGTTGCAAATGGCAGTGTTGCGTCTTTTCTTATGGCTGAGTAGTATTCTGTTGTATACATGGATCACATCTTCTTTATCCAGTCCTCAATCATGGGACACTTTAGTTGTCTTCATGTTTGACCACTTTGAATAATGCTGCAGTGAACATAGGGATACATATATCTTTGTGAATACATATTTCTGAGATTTGGGGATGGATACCCAGGAGAGTAATTGCTAGGTCATATCGTAACTCTTTTCTTAATTTGGGGGGGAACTGCCAGACTGTTTTCCATAGTGGCTATACCAGTTTATATTCCCACCAGCAGTGAATGAGGGTTCCCTTTTCTACACAACCTTTCCAACACTTATTATTACTTGTCTTGTTGATAATAGCTATTGTAACAGGTGTTGGGTGGTATCTCATTGTAGTTTTGATTTGTAGCTCCCTAATAGCTAGTGAAGTTGAACATCTTTTCATATTTCTCTTGACCATTTGTATGTCTCTTGGGAGAGGTGGCTGTTCAGGTCCTCTGCCAGTTTTTTAAATTGGATTATTGGCTTGATATTGAGTTTTATGAATTCTTCATGTATTTTAACTATTAACCCTGTGTTGGAGCTGTTTTTTGCGAGCATCATCTCACATTTGGTTGGTTGCCTTTTTTGCTTTTCTTGACATTTCTTTTGCTCTGCAGAAGCTTTTTAGTTTAATATAGACCCATTGATTTCTTTTTGCCTTGATTTCCCTTGCCATTGGGGTTCAATTCATAAAATTTCTCTAAGACCAAGGTCCAAAAGTTTAGTGCTTCTGTTTTCTTCTATGTAATTTATTGTTTCCAATCATATATTTAAGTCTTTGATGGATTTGAGTTAATTTAATTTTTGGACATGGCAATGAACTGTAATTTAGTTTTATTATTTTGCATGTGGTATTCTAATTTACCCAGCACCATTTATTGAACAGGCTTTCTTTTCTCCATGGTGTTTTTGGCTCCTTTGTCAAAGATTATCTGCTCATATACATGTGGTTTCATATCTGGGCTCTCAATTCTGTTCTGTTGATCTGTGTGTCTTTTTTCTGCCAATACCATGTTGTTTTAATTATCAGAGCTCTGTAGTATAATTTAAAGCCAGGTAGTATAATGCTTCTGGCTTTGTTCTTTATTCTCAGGATTGCTTTGGCTATTAAGGTATATTTTGTGGTTTCATACAAATCTGATAATTTTTTTTCTATATCTTTAAAAAATGACATTGAGTTTTTGATGTGGATTGCATTAAATACGTATATTGCTTCTGGTTACAGTGCCATTTTAACTATTAATTCTTCTAATCCATGAACACAGAATATCTTTCCATTTCTTTGTACCTTTTAAAATCTCTAATGCTTTGTAGTTTTCGGTATATAGGTCTTTCACATCTTTTGTTAAGGTTATTCCTAAGTATTTTAATCTTTTGGTTGAAATTGCAAAAGGAATTGTTTTTCTAATTTTTCTTTCTGAAGTTTCATTGTTATTATATAGGAATACAGTATTTTTTTGTATATTGGTTTTGTATTGCAACTTTATTTTATTGTTTCTCATAGTTTTTTTGGTGGAGTCTTTAGGGTTTTCTATGTGCGGGATCATATCATCTGCCAAAAAATGACATTTTTACTATTTCTTTCTCAATTTGGATGCCATTTATTTCTTTCTATTGCCTGATTGCTCTGGCTTGGACTTTGAGAACTGTTTTGAATAAGAGTCGTGAGAGTGGGCACCCTTTCCTTGTTCCTCAACTTTAAGAAAAAGATTTTAGTTTTTCACCATTGAGTATGATATTGTCTGAGGGTTTTTCATATATAGTCTTTATTATGTTGAGGCACTTTCTTTCTATACCTATTCTATTGAGTATTTTAAACATAAGTGGGTATTGTGCCTCATCAAATGCTTTTTCTGCATCTATCAATAAGATATTTTATCCTTTCTTTTGTTAATGGGATGTATTACATTCATCAATTGGCATGTATTGACTCATCCTTGTGCCTCTAGAACAAACCCCACTTGATCATGATGTATTTTTTAAAAATGTATTGTTGTATTCAATTTGCCAGTATTATGCTTAGGATTTTGGCTCTGTATTCATCTATAATGTTGACCTGTAGTTTTTTTTTTATGTCCTCCTTTCAGGTTTGGTATCAGGGTTATGTTGGCCTCATAAAATGTTAGGTAGCAGTGCCTCTTCATTTTTTTTTTGAAGAGTTTGAGGAGGTTAGGCATTAAATATTCTTTAAATGTTTTGTAGAATTCACTAGTGAAGCCATCTGTTTCTGGAATTTTGACTTTTTGGGAGGTTTTTGATGGTTGTTTCAATTTTCTCACTGCTGATTGGTCTATTTAGATTTCCCAGTTCTTCATTATGCATTTCTCCTAGGTTATAGCATTTGGTGGCATATAGTTTTTCATAGTATTCTAATATGATCCTTTGTATATCTGTGGTGTCTTTGGTAAGTTCTTCAATTCTCACATTGTTTATATGGGTGTTTGCTCTTTTTTCCTTATTCTATTCAGAAGTTTGTCAATTTGATTAATCTTTTCAAAGAACCAGCTCTTTGTTTTGTTAATTTTTTGTATAGTTTTTGTTTTCTATTTCATTCAACTGTGCTCGAAATTTCATTTTTTAAATAATTTTTTAAATTTAATTCTTGTTCAAGTACAGTTTTCTGTCTTAAATTCCCAACCCTGCCCGCCCCCTGGCCCATGCTCCCCACCTCCTTCCCATTTCTGCTCCCCACCCTTAGTTATTGTCCATGTGTCCTTTATACTTGTTCATGTGAGTCCATCCTCTTCCCCTATGATTCTCTCCCCTCTCCCCTCTGGACCCTGTCAGCCTGTTCCATATTTGAGTGTCATTGGTCATATTTTGCTTGCTTGTTTGTTTTGCTGTTTAGATTCCTGTTAAAGGTGAGATCATATGGTATTTGTCTTTCACCACCTGGCTTATTTCGCTCAACATAATGTTCTTCAGTTCCATCCATGATATTGCAAAAGGTAGGAGCTCCTTCTTCCTTTCTGCAGCATAAAATTCAATTGTGTAAATGTACCATAGCTTTTTGATCCAGTCATTTACTGATGGGCATCTAGGTTGCTTCTAACTTTTGGCTATCATGAATTGTGCTGCTATGAACATCAGGGGGCGTAGGTTCTTTTGAATTAGTGTTTCAGGGTTCTTAGGATATACTCCTAATAGTGGAATTGCTGGGTCAAAATGCATGTTCATTTTTAGTTTTCTTAGAAAGTTCCATACTGTTTTCCATAGTGGTTGTATCAGTCTGCAATCCCACCAACAGTGAACTAGGGTCCCCTTTTCCTCACAACCTTTCCAGCACTTGTTGTTTGTTTCTTTGTTTATGATAGCCATTCTGACTGGTATTAAGTGGTATCTCATTGTGGTTTTAATTTGCATCTCTCTGATAGCTAGCAATATCGAGCATCTTTTTCACGTGTCTCTGGATCCTCTGTATGTTATCCTTGGAGAAATGTCTGTTCAGGTCCTTTGCCCATTTATTAATTGGATTGTTTGTCTTCCTGGTGTAGAGTCATGTGAGTTCTTTATATATTTTGGAGATCAAACCTTTTTCCAAGGTATCATTGGGAAATATTTTGTCCCATACGATTGGTTCCCTTTCCATTTTGTTGATGCTTTTTCTATATCCATTCAGAAGCTTTTTAGTTTGATGTAGCCCATTTGTTTATTATTTCCTTTATATCCCTTGCCCTACAGGATGTATTAGTCAAAACATTGCTGCATGGGATATCTGGTATTTTCCTGCCTATGTTTCACTCTAGGAATTTTATGGTGTTACTTCTTATATTAAATATTTTATCCATCTTTGGTTCATTTTTCATATAGTGTAAGTGGTGGTCCAGTTTCATTTTTATGCATGTACTTGTCAGAATCTCCCAATACCATTTATTGAAGAGGCTATTTTTACTCCATTTTATGTTCCTGCCCAATTTGTCAAATATTAACT